>NC_091776.1:4785000-5985000 GCF_029378745.1 Bos indicus
TCTTTTTGGTGATGCAAACAGACAAGAAGTGTTTATCTCATGATTACGTAATTCTTCCAGGCAACGCTGTCGTTCTTCTGTCTTATTATCTTACTCATTTTTAACATGGAAGGGAAAAACTGATGAGCAATAATGAAATAATTCCTAAGATGAGGAAACAGCAAAATGTCTTAAGATATAGGAAAATAAAATCATTAAGATCCCATACTGTGTATTTGAGCTCCAATGGACTCATATGGTAGTTGCAAGATAAAACATTTATTCTATTTTTAAAAATTAGTAAATTTATCATTGGAAGATTTCTAAGAAAGAATAAAAGTCATAAAATACCAATCCTTACAAAGAGAAATGCTCAAATAAGAAACTCAAAAATTAAAACTCAGTCCTCTAACTTTCCTCGTGGAAAGTTAAAGAATCCATCAGCCAATGCAGGAGACATGGGTTCAATCTCTGGTCCAGGAAGATCCCATATGCTGCAGAGCAATTAAATCTGTGTGCCACAACTATCGAACCTGTGCTCTGGAGCCCAGGAGCCATACCTATTGAGCCCATGTGCGGCAACTCCTGAAGCCTGAGGACTCTAGAGCCCATGCTCTGTAACAAGAGAAGCCACCAAAAGCCTATGCAGCAATGAAGAGCCAGCACAGCCAAAAATAAAAAAATAAATACAAAAAAAAAATTAAGAAAAAAACCAGAAAAAAATAAAGTTATTAAAAAATAAAACTGGGTCCAATAGACTTGAATCCCCTTCATGGATCACTGCCTTGTCGCAGAGAAGGGGCTGTGTAACTCAATGAAATTATGAGCCACGCTGTCCATGCAGGGCCACCCAAGACAGACAGGTCACAGTGAAGAGTTCTGACAAACTGTGGTCCACTGGAGAAGGGAATGACAAACCACTCCAGTATTCTTACCTGGAGAACCTCATGAAAAGGCTAAAAGACAGGATGCTGGAAGATGAGCTCCCTAGGTCGGAAGGTGTCCAATATGCTACTGGGGAAGAGCGGAGGACAATTTCTAACAGCTACGGTAAGAATGAGCGCCGAGGCCAAAGCCAGAATGATGCTCAGATGTGGATGTGTCTGGTGGTGAAAGTAAAGTCTGATGCTGTAAAGAACAATATTGGATAGGAACATGGAATGTTAGGTCCATGAATCAAGGTAAATTGGATGTGGACAAGCAGGAGATGTAAAGTCTGAACATCAACATCTTGGGCATCAGTGAACTAAAATGGATGTAAATAGCAGAATTTAATTCAGATAAACATTATATCTACTACTGTGGACGAGAATTCCTTATAAGAAACGGAGTAACCCTCACAGTCAACAGAAGAGTCTGAAATACAGTACTGGGGTGCAATCTCAAAAACGACAGAATGATCATGGTTCGTTTCCAAGGAAACCATTCAACATCACAGAAAGGCAAATCTATGCCCCAGCCACTGATGGTGAAGACTGGTATGACCTAAATCAAATCCTTTATGATTATATACTGGAGGTGACAAATAGATTCAAGGGATTAGATCTGATAGATAAGAGTGCCTGAAGAACTATGGACTGAGGTTTATAATACTGTACGGGAGACAGTGACCAAAACCATCCCAAAGAAAAAGAAACAGAAATGCAAGAAGGCAAAGTGGTTTCTGAGGAGAGTTTATAAACAGCTGAGGAAAGAAAGAGAATCGAAAGATAAGGGAGAAAGGGAAAGATACACCCAAATGAATGCAGAGTTCCAGAGAACAGCAAGGAGAGATAAGAAGGTCTTCTTAAATGAACAATGCAAAGAAATAAGAGGAAAACCATAAAATGGAAAAGACTAGAAATCTTTTCAAGAAAACTGGAGATATCAAGGGAACATTTCATACAAGGACAGATCCTTACCATTTTTGTCTTTTATCATGCCTAACAGAAGTAGAAGAAATTAAAAAGAGGTGGCAAGAATACACAAAAGAACTATACAAGAAAGGTCTTAATGACCTAGATAACCATGATGGTGTGGTCACTCACCTAGAGCTGGATATCCTTAAGTGTGAAGCCAAGTGGGCCTTAGGAAACATTACTATGAACAAAGCTAGTGAAGGTGATAGAATTCCAGTCGAGCTATTTCAAATCCTAAAAGACGATGCTGTGAAAGTGCTGCACTCAATATGCCAGCAAACTTGGAAAACTCAGCAGTGGCCACAGGACTGGAAAAGGTCAGTTTTCATTCCAATCCCAAAGAAGGGCAATGAGAAGGAATGTTCAAACTACCGCACAATTGTACTCATCTCGCATGCTAGGTAGTTTATGCTCAAATTACTTTAAGCTAGGCTTCAGCAGTATATGAACTGAGAAGTTCCAGATGTACAAGCTGGGTTTAGAAAAGACAGAGCAACCAGAGATCAAATTGCCAACATTCATTGGATGGTGGAGAAAGCAAAGGAGCTCCAGAAAAACATCTACTTCTGCTTCACTGACTACACTTAACCCTCCGACTGTGGGGATCACAACAAACTGTGTAAAATTCTTAAAGTGATGGGAATACCAGACCACCTTACCTGTCTCCTGAGAAACAGGAACTTGAACTTCTTGTGGTTCAAGAAGCAATAGAACCGGACATGGAACTGGCCTGGTTCAGAATTGGGAAAGGAGTAAGGCTATATATTACCTTATTTATTTAACTTCGATGCAGAGTACATCATGTGAAATGCCGGACTGGATGAATCACAAGTTGGAATCAAGACTGCCAGGAGAAATATCAACAACTTCAGATATGCATACGAGATCACTCAAACGGCACAAAGTGAAGAAGAACTAGAGAGACTCTTAATGAGGGTGAAAAAGTAGAGTGAAAAAGTAGGCTTGAAACTCAACATTCAAAAACCTAAGATCATGGCATCCAGTCCCATCACTTCATGGCAAACAGAAGGAGAATAAGTGAAAACAGTGATAGACTTGATTTTCTTGGACAACAAAATCACTATGTATGGTGACTGCAGCTAAGAGATTAAAAGATGCTTGCTCCTTGGAACGAAAGCTACGACAAACCTAGACAGTGTATTAAAAAGCAGAGTCATCACTTTGCCAACAAAGATCTATACAGTCAAGGCTATGGTTTTTCCAGTAGTCATGTATGGATGTGAGAGATGGACTATAAAGAAAGCTGAAAGCTGAAGAATGGATGCTTTTGAACTGTGGTGCCGGAGAAGACTCTTGAGAGTCCCTTGGACAACAAGGAGACCCAACCAGTTAATCCTAAAGGAATTAAGTCCTGAATATTCACTGGAAGGACTATGCTGAGGCTCCAATCCTGTGGTCACCTGATGGGAAGAGCTAACTCACTAGAAAAGACCCTGATGTTGGGAAAGATTGAAGGCAAAAGGAGAAGGGGGTAGTAGAGGATGAGACAGTCAGACAGCATCACTGACTCAGTGGACATGAATTAGGGCAAATTCTGGGAGACAGTGGAGGACAGAGGAGCCTGGTGTGCTACAGTCCATGGGGTTGCAAAGAGCCGGACACGACTCAGAAACTGAACAATAACAACAATGGACTTGAATACTGAGGACCTGAATATGCTCAGGTTTTTTTTTTTTAAAGGACTTCATATCTGTAAAAGAAAGGTAATAAAAGTGCTACTAACTAAGTCTGAGCATTAGATGAGCTAACACACATGTATGCAACTCAGAGCTGTATCTGATGTACAGTAAGTCCCCAATTGGCACTAAGTATTATAATCAATAGACTCTACTCAATGTAGCATCACTGATAACACTGCTGTACTTCCCCAGACCCTATACTTTGATCATCTCTTTCCATACTGTGGGGATTTTTTTCTGGGTCACACCTTCTAAAACTCTCACTTAAAGAGACAGGCAGAGATCAGGAAGAGACAGAAAGACCTGAATATAAATTCCACTTCCATCTTTTGTTTTTCATGATTTCATAAAACCTACCTAACCATCCTGGCCTCCATTTCCTCCTCTATAAAATGAGGATAACATTTCTTCCAGTGTTATTAGAGAAATTACATGATATAATGGCTAAAAAGCACTCCGCCCATCACACTGAAATTGTGGATACTCAGTAATAACAGCTGCTATAACTCAGCTTCCTAAATATTAGTTTCATTCTTCTTTTTGTATAGTGACTCAGTTAGAATTGAATCTCAATATTTATCTCAATATTGTCATCTCTAGCCAAACTTTCTTTGTCCAAGATTCTAGATTATTAACAAATAATTTAATGCTCTAAATGATCTAACTTCTCAAGTTATTCGTCTGTAGGGGATTTTCGTAGAAAAGGGATTTCTACATCTTTTGGTTCCAGGTGAGGAAAAAAAGACATAAAAGGAGTAATTTAAGATATCATTAGATGGGACTTCCCGGGTGGTCCAGTGATTATGAGTCCACTTTGCAATTCAGAGGACACAGGTTCTACCCCTGGTCCAGGAAGATCTCACATGAGGCAGAGCAACTAAGCCCGTCTGCCACAACCAGTGAGCCTGCAGGCTGCAGCTACTGAAGCCTGTGCACTCCAGGGCCCATGCTCCCAGTGAGAGAAGCCAGCGCACCACAGCTGCAGAGCAGCGCCTGCTTGCTGCAACTAGAGAAAACCCACAGGCAGCAACAGAGAGCCAGCCAAAAAAAAGACAGCATAAGAAATGAATAATGCTTTCTATACACGGCAAAATAATTTCATTCTAAAATTCATAACTTACACTAATGAAAAAGCGTATCACAAATTAAGTCAAGTAAGTCTTGTTTAGGACATTCAGAGACTAGGTTAAGAGATTTTCAACATGCTGTGCTAAGTTGCTTCAGTTGTGTCCGACTCTGCAAACCTATGGACCACAGCCTGCCATGCGCCTCTGTCCAGGGGGTTTCCCAGGCAAGAATACTGGAGATGTTTGCCACTTTCTCCTCCAGGGGATATTCCTGACCCAGGGATCGAACCTGTGTCTTCTGCATTGGCAGGCAAGTTCTTTACCACTAACGCCACCCGGGAAGCCCCAAGATTTTCAACAGGTGCCTGAATTTACTTTTTACCCACACCCAGTTATTTACATGATTATATATGATTCTTTCTAGGCTCAAGCAGGCTGAGTACTCTTTTTCCTTTCCTCTAACCAAGTTCCCTTTCCCTGAAACCTCCAGCTGACATTTTCTTTGGATCAGTATTTCGACAAAAGTCAGCTGAGCCTTCTTGAAATAAAAGAATACCACAAGATTCCAATTTTATTAGAGTCAACAAATCAGAAATGTAACAAATTGCCTCTTAGAACACTCCTATTGCCGTTTTCACCCTTTTCACCCCTCTCCCCTCCGAGAGTTATTTCAAATAATCTTACATGGAGTTCTAGTGATTTTAAACTCAGGTCAGCAAACGCATCTCCAAGTTGCCTTTGGGTATGCACCATCTGGAAAAGCTGGGTCGATAGGGTCTGAGCCAGTTTTAGAATATTTTCGTATTTTTTCTTGTTATCTCTTAATATATCAATCTGAGCTTCAAGTTCAAGGTCCACAGTTCTTGATCCACGGCCCAGCTTCTCAGAGATAATTTGTCGAGTGCACTAAAAGTAGAAAGATGTATTTTGTTTAGGGAAAAAAAAAAAGAACAAAAGATAAAAGCAGTAATCCAAAGTGCACACACTGAAGCAAAGGGTATACACCATTTCTGGCTTCAAACAAGCTAGCCTAACAAACTGCAAACTTTCAGTCCCCTTTAGACGTTCATCAGGACCCAGAAAGTACACTTACCAATCATGGCTATTAACTATTACTAATCAGAGATTTTCAAAACTTACCTAGCTAATTTATATACTGCCACATGAGTTCTCTCATGTAATCATATTTCAAGCTCTGTGCATTTTGGTAGATGATTTAAAACAACTGACATACTTAGCATTGATTTAAGAATACTGGACTATTAATATAGGAATAATAAGAATACCAAAACTCTACTTTCTTATTAGTTTCAAATGCTTTTTTCCCTTCTAGATTTCCCTTAAATAGTTGTGTGTGTGTGTGTGTGTGTGTGTGTGTGTGTGTGTGAACAGGAAGAATGAAGGGAAGAAAGGAAGGAGAAAGAAGAGGGGATGGAGAGGAGGGAAGGGAGAAGGCCAGAGAAGGAGGTAGAGATTAGAGATTTCTGAATTCTTCTTCTACTTTTGCCTAGATAAAATAGTATTAAACTATGTTACTCTAGTCTATGGTATTCTATTTCTGTTCCAGAAATGATACAAGAGCTTACAGTTTTCAATTCACTACTCAACAATACATTATAAGAGCAACCATATAGGGCATTAATATAATCATTATCATTTAAAGTTAAAAATATTATAAAAAGTAGTAAATAAGCACTGAAATTTTTAAAATTTGCAAATATGTTATTTTATCATGTCTTTTAAAGTTTGGTTACAGAATTAGTATTTGTTGTAGAAGTGAAAATAATGAATGAAATAAAAATGAATGTCCTCTTCCTTTAATTCGACTGGATAGTAGAAAACTATTAATAAGACTTCCCTTTAAACCTATATAATCACATACATAATATTTTTAAAGTAAACATGAAACTATGCTATACATCATATCCGAGCATTTTTTTTTCTTTAATAGAAAATTATTTAATTAGTATACATGTGTTCCCCATCCTGAACCCTCCTCCCTCCTCCCTCCCCACACCATCCCTCTGGGTCGTCCCAGTGCACCAGCCCCAAGCATCCAGCATCGTGCATTGAACCTGGACTGGCATCTCGTTTCATACATGATGTTTCACATGTTTCAATGCCATTCTCCCAAATCTTCCCACCCTCTCCCTCTCCCACAGAGTCCATAAGACTGTTCTATACATCAGTGTCTCTTTTGCTGTCTCGTATACAGGGTTATCGTTACCATCTTTCTAAATTCCATATACATGCGTTAGTATACTGTATTGGTGTTTTTCCTTCTGGCTCACTTCACTCTGTATAATAGGCTCCAGTTTCATCCACCTCATTAAAACTGATTCAAATGTATTCTTTTTAATGGCTGAGTAATACTCCATTGTGTATATGTACCACAGCTTTCTTATCCATTCATCTGCTGATGGACATCTAGGTTGCTTCCATGTCCTGGCTATTATAAACAGTGCTGCGATGAACACTGGGGTACACGTGTCTCTTTCCCTTCTGGTTTCCTCAGTGTGTATGCCCAGCAGTGGGATTGCTGGATCATAAGGCAGTTCTATTTCCAGTTTTTAAAGGAATCTCCACACTGTTCTCCATAGTGGCTGTACTAGTTTGCATTCCCACCAACAGTGTAAGAGGGTTCCCTTTTCTCCACACCCTCTCCAGCATTTATTATTTGTAGACTTTTGGATCGCAGCCATTCTGACTGGTGTGAAATGGTACCTCATAGTGGTTTTGATTTGCATTTCTCTGATAATGAGTGATGTTGAGCATCTTTTCATGTGTTTGTTAGCCATCTGTATGTCTTCTTTGGAGAAATGTCTATTTAGATCTTTGGCCCATTTTTTGATTGGGTCATTTATTTTTCTGGAGTTGAGCTGTAGGAGTTGCTTGTATATTTTTGAGATTAGTTGTTTGTCGGTTGCTTCATTTGCTATTATTTTCTCCCATTCTGAAGGCCTTTTCCTCGTCAACACATATAAATCTATTATTGTGTCCGACTCTTAGTGACCCCATGGACTGTAGCCTACCGCGCTCCTCCGTCCATGGGATTTTCCAGGCAAGAGTACTGGAGTGGGGTGCCATTGCCTTCTCCAGGGAATCTTCCCAACCCAGAGATCAAACCTGGGTCTCCCGCACTGTAGGCAGACGCTTTACCATCTGAGCCACCAGGGAAGTCTATTTATCCTTTTAACGGTAACATATATGCTACTTATATTTTTCTATTTAAATAGAAATGAATTCCCTGACACTCTCTATTACCATCAATTAAGGATCTTTACAAATAAACTTTTATAAATAAAAGAGTTCTTTTAAAAACAAAAAAGTAGAGAAATTAACTCTATAGAAAGTGATAGGAAGATGAAAGGCCAAACTCATAGAAGGGATAAAACTATTTCTATGGAAAACACACAAACACTCTTTGGGGATGAAAAACACATAAAGAGAACATTTAACCTCAGACTTTGTGATTTTAATGAGAGAACATCAGCAAGTAATATTTGAAATGGTAACAAGATCAAGATATACCACTCATTTCCACTTTTCTTCCACACAAGGATTTTCCCTATGCAACAGAATATTATCAGAGGCATTTACCTACTCTTAAGCCAAAGCATGTGGTACTTTCCATAGCTATCCAGATATAATAGTCTGTTGAAAACCAAGAAGCCAGAATTCATTGAAGGAACTTGGCAGACTGGGCAAAATGAAAGAAATGTCTACTTTTGTCTGAGTGGTCATTTTTTTTACAGAAATAATGGTGATAAGCAGACAGTAAGGTCAAAGGTTTAATGAGGAAATTTTTTTTTGTTTCCAGGAAGCTATGGCAATGGGAAAAGTAAGGCAAGAGTATAAGGCATCAAATCTGGACACCTTAAACAAGTTTTGAAACTGAACTTCAGAGCTTATATTCCAATACAGATAACTAACCACTCTCAAGGAAATCTAAGTAATCTGGAGGTGAGAATGCTACAGACAGCCTCTGTGGGGCTTTGTAAAGAAAGCTGCAGTGAGAAAACATAAAGTGCGAGGCATTTCCCCACTCATCAGGGTCCCAGAGCAAGTTTCTCATAGGATCACAGAAAAACAGAATTTTATTTAAGTTGCTTCCTAGTAAATACTGAAATTGAAGTGCAAAATCGAAGGTATATATTACATACCTTCAGTATACATTATAAAGCAAGTTTAAAAGAGAAGACAATTAAAAATTCTCAGTTCTTTACCCCTCTCCAAAGTCCCTGAAAATGCAGATGACTTTCCATGATCTGTGGTCCTGTCCAGCTTTCCATATAAATGAATGATTTACTTTGAGGATAAAAGGACAAATGGAGTAAAGTTAAACAGGCAGGAAAAAGCAAAAGTAAATTATTGCTCTACAGAGATTTCCTACTTGGGAGAGGACAAAATAATGATAAATTGTGTATAAAATACCATGAATCACCACCGCACAGGTCATGAATTTACAAGATAATCACTGGATACTATTAGTATTTAAATAGCACCAAGAGCTTAGAATAAAACAATTAGGTACAAGGGAAAGAATAAGCTAATGGCAGCAAAAGACAGATACTACATTAAGAAACTTTTTAAGACTAAAGGATAGGGAAGAAGGGAGCCTAAAGTAAATATCAGAACCTGAACAGTGGAAACAGATAAACTAGTAAATAAATAATATGGTAAGAAAGCCAGGAATGAAAGTTTAAAAGATACTGGCTTTAAGCCAACAAATATTCATTTGCTAAAGGTATGAATACTGGTGGCAAGTTCTTAAAACATTTTTAAAAAGAATTTAATGTTTGGAAGAGACACTAAATAGGTCTGGATGCTAAAACTGAGATTATTCTTTAAAAAACAAGACAGACTTCTACAAGTACCCTATATTCTATATTTGCAAAATACAAAAATGAACAAAAATGATAAACCAGAGTTTATTATTCACACTGATTCCTGTAGATGAGAGAAAATAAGAAAATAAATAAATTTTGGATTCAAACTGGAATAAAATCAGGTAGATTAAAATAATATTTAAGAAAACAGGTTCAAGGCCTAAACTTAAAATCACTTCTCTTACATATTTGGTTTTAATCACCAGACTAATCTTGGAGCCAATATTAGCACTTCCTTTATTAAACACCAACAAAGAAGTGCTAATATCCTCTTTGAGTAAAAGCTTTAAAGTGTCTGCCAGAGAACAGAAACAGAAGAAATTAAAAACAAAAATCATGAAGAAACTGAAGTCCATGAAAGAGAATCAAAGTCATAGCCAGAATCAAATTCCTCAGAGTATGATGGATAATAAGCACAAATCAGAATCAACACTTGAAGGATTATCCTAATGACAATGAATGTCCTATGTCGGCTCATAATTTGGACTAAAAAGGTCAAAAAGACAGAAGAACACAGTTGTATGTCAGTCCAGACACAATGAGCTACAAACTCCATAAAATCATGTAAGCTAGGACTTTCTCTCTTTTGACTTAGATTGAGATACACAAATTATTCTGATGAAAAAAATTTTTCAGTTAAAAATAAAATGATCACTGAAAGAATGATGACTCCTTCACATAGTACTGTGCCATGTGTATGCATTATGAAGTCTGGTTATTTTCAATAACAGAAAATCTGAATGTGGTACAGTAATGCAGAAAAAAAGTGAAAGTGTTAGTTGCTCAGCCATGTCCGATTCCTTGTGACCCTGTGGACTTGTACAGACCACTAGGCTCCTCTGTCCATGAATTCTCCAGGCAAGAATACTGGAGTGGGTAGCCATTCCCTTCTTCAGGGGATCTTTCCGACCTAGGGACCAAACCTGGGTCTCCAGCACTGCAGAAGGATTCTTTACCATCTGAGCAACCTGGGAAGCCCCATGTTAAGTTAGAGATAACTATAAACTAGGAAGGATTCAACTCTGATTACTGTAGAAGTAAAAGAAGAAAAGAACAGTTGATAAACACACACATACAGGAAAAAAAAGATAAGCAACAGGAAAACACAACTGACACAAGAGAGGAAGGCCAAAATGACAAAAAATTAAACTTGATAATTTGTCAAATTAGGATTATTAGGATTTGGCTCAAAAATAAGACCTGTATTCTTTAGGCTCAAAATGTGTGGCTAAATTTCAGGAATAAATGAACAAAGGAATGACTGAATAAATGAATTTAATAAATAAATAAGTGAGACTGAATCTGGTATGAAAGATAAACAAGTGAAACGAAAGGGAGTATGAAGGGGAATTTCAGGCAGCGGGCAAACACAGAACAAGCTGCAGAGTGTGAGAAAGCACAGCTTGTTTAGGAAATCTCTGGATAAGCAGGTATGGATCACGAGATCTGCGGGTGGAAGAGAGGAGCAGCAGGATAAAAACGGAAAGGTAGATGGGGATCGAGGGAAGGAGTTAAGCAAACTGAACCACGTCAGGCAGAGCAGAATCTGCAGGATGAGACAATTTGTTGAGAAGCTACTACAGTAATTTAAGAGAGTAATCACATGGCTGTGAAGGCTAAGATGGAGACAAGGATAAAGTCAAATAATATTAAAGAGGCAGAGTCCATTTAATAATTAACTGGGCATGTGGAATCAGTGAGAAAATGAAGTAGACATCTGAATGTTTGGATGAACTGCTCTGATATGAAGGAGTACCAAAGGAAAAACAGTATTCCTGGAATGAGAGCATCCACATCCTTGAGAACAAAAGGGGCAATGGGCAAATAGAATATCCTGAATGAGAACGGTTCAGTGGGCACCAAGTCTTGACGGCTACCACTGGCGTTTCTCAGTTCCACACTGACATGAGCAACACGACATGGAAAGTTTCATGCAGCAGTTTCAGGGCACTTTTATCCTCTTAAGAAAACCTGTACTTCTGTGCAAAATTGCAGATCGTACTTTAAAAATACTAACTGAAAAAATAAATGCACTTCTGTATTGCTCTTTAGAAGACACATCAGAGACTCCTGTATAAAAATACAGACAATTCCTGATTTACAGACCACTAGGCCCACTACCAATTCACAAACAGAGCGAGTGTTAACGCTGATGCTCTAAATAAAACTGTTAGGGTTTCCATCCACTTAACTATTCTACGAATTCTACTGTCTCATCCCTGTTAAGATTCAAAGGTACTAAGTGAATTTGGGGTTTGAGCTATCTATTTGTAACACATTAAATATAGCTGTATTGCTTTAGAGTAAATTTTGCTTATTTACTTTAGGAGAATGTAAGAAAACTAATCAATACTTACTCTGAAGCAATACACTTAACAACAATAAACCTTTGAAATCCAACTCATATACTGTCTGTACAGTTTAGTGTTTAGTTATTACAGTAAGATCAGAGAATTTCAAACTTTGGAAAACTAATATACCTCTTGACATTTTGCTGCTATAAGTATCAAAAAGATGGAGGTTGTGACAAACATATCTATGGCAGTTCTACAGCTAAATGTGCTCCCAGACAACATATTTCTTCTTTAATTATGTACTATCTGTCAATTAATAGGAGCTTTAGTAGCTCTTTTTAGAACTCAACCTACTGACTTTTAAAACTACATTTATGCAAAGATCAGTAAGACACAATATTTTTAATTGTATATTTATGCTGAAAGAGCATTATACTCTCCTATACATTTATATAATTGCAAAATAATAATTTGAGTAACATTCGAATGAAATTCTTAGAGCTACTTGGGGTGGAAATATTAAAAAAAATTACAAACCTTGTAGGTATTTAGACTCCATTTTCTAACAAGTTCTAACTTTTCCATGGCAGGATTTTTAGTTTCATCTGCTAGAATAACTGGACCACTTTTTGTCTGTGTTCTCTGGCTACCTGTAACATCAGAACAAAAGATAAAAATGCAAACCACACAGACAAGTAGAAAGAAAACAAAACACTGATGCAGTTCAAATTAAACTACTTATGCATTTAAAGAAATAAGAAGATTCCCACAAAGTAAAGGACTAGGACTTCTTGGAATCATTTTAAGGATGATTTCCTGATACTGCAAAAAAAAATTTCTTTGGTTTGTCCATCTTCTTTAAAAAAAAAAAAAATGCTGCAATAGGCCTTCTTCTCTAAACTGCTACTTTCTTCAAGGAAAATAAAATTTCCACAATTTATCTTATAACCTAATGATTCTTAAAAAATTGTCATTAAAAATCTGAAAGGCTCACACTCTTCACAGTGATCTCCTTTGATTATACTACACAGAAGACAGCAACAACACAATGTTACCAAAATTTTGGAGGGTTTAAAAATACTATAACTTTAGATAGTCATCAAAAATATCTTACTGTAGTATAAGAGGTTTTGTTAAACAAGACCTTCACTGTGCCTCATTTTTTCCTCAAGAAAGCCAGCACTTCCCCCAAAGCCATAATTAATACAGGCAGTATAAAGCCCTGATAATGCATTACTCCAACAATTAAGAAATTATGACATAACAGCAACTCTACAACTATACAGTTCCTCACAGTAAAATATTTTTTACAGAAGAACATATTTAGTAACATTTATGATGTTAATAACTTGGGATAGAAACACCATAATTTTAAAATAACAATTTTTAAAAAAGACAAGAGAAAACATTTTATAAAATGGTTTTAAAAGGTTAGAGTCAGCAAAAATTTCTTCTCTCACCCCTGTAGCCAGGCCAGGCTTTACCACAGTTTTACCATAATCTAAGGAGAACAGTATATAAAATCAAATGCGTTTAAGAATTTACAAAATTCTCACATAAAGTATAAAATATTAACATTTCATGTAAATTTGCCTTGTTTTTATAGTCCAGCAGTATTAAAGTGAAAAGCAAATCCAATGCAAAGAAATAGGTTTTTCCCAGTACTTTTCACTCGGCATAACTGGAAAATTACATAGTATTTTGAAGCAATTTGACAACTAGTTGTTAAGTCAAAGTTGAAAAAAGGAAGACACAACCTTTTCCACTTGATTCATTCCAAATAATGAACAACCCAACTGTTGAAAGTCCTTTTTTATTTAACTGAAAACAGATGGCAGAGCTGCAAAGCCAAGAGTTTAGGATCAAATAAGTAAAGCAACATTTTCCAGAGCAAAGAAAAGAAAGGTAGATTAAAAATGAATCAAACTTTAATGTGTTTTTTTCTGTTATTCCAGAAATTTCATGTTTGAGATTGTGCCTAATAAACTTTGAAAAGCCAGAAAGGTAAGCTATGGCTAGAGAGATCACTTTCCTTATTGTTAAAAAAAAAACAACAACAACAAAAAAACAGCCACCAAAAAAGCCAGAATAACACACCTAAGAATATAAAGCAAGCGATAGGAAATTGAGTGAGTGAGTTTAGCTTCAGCAGTAGCAAGAAGGGCTTTATCCGATCAGTGCAGTGAATACCTGCAGGAACAATTAAATCACTTCCTTGTTGAGTCAGTCGACTAGCTGCCACCCTGCTAGGAGACATAACAGATGGCAGAGGTGGTGCTGGGGAACCTGAAAAGGGCAGACATTTCACTGTGAAAATGCTTCTCTTCCTCCACACAATATACATTTTGAATATAGCTGTACTGACATTTCCTTTAAAATATTCAAAAAAAGGATTAAAAGCTGGGAACTAATAGACTTGCTTCCATGCTGAAATGGATGAGTAACAAATGGATGCTACCAGGATGAGCTCTTACATAAACTTTTCTTAGAACTATTAAAACCAAACAAAACACATAACTGTAAGAAGAGACTTGGTAAGATCATGTTTAATCAGTACTCTACCTGGACTTGGCTGTTTTCAAATCAATTAAAAGTATGTGATTAAAGGACACAGCTGAAATGGTTTTAAAGCTTAACTCAACATTGTATAACTTGCTACTCTAACATAGGGAGGAAAGCTCTTCAAGTAGAAATCCAAAGGCATGTAACACTTGTATCAAATTTATCATTAACATTCACACAAATGTGAATGAATCACCCTTCACAGAAATTATAGCCAAAAATTTCAAATCATAAATCAAGTATCACCTACTACAGATTACTGCCACTCATAGTATGGATGCAAGGGGTTTCCATCAATTATGTCATCTCGGAGCGCATCAGAAATACAGACCTACTTAACTAGAATCTGCATTTTCACAAGATCTTCAGGTGATTTGTATGTGTTTTGAAGCCTGAGAAGTGATAATACAGAGTGTTATTCTGATTAATCATAAGACTTCTGAAGCTTTTAAAACATACCTGAGACATTCCACAAGATCTACTGATTATCACTGAAACAGGTTATTTTTAGAGCTTTTCCGGGGGGCGGGGGAAGCTTTAGCTTTTTTATTAGATTGATTTTCTGCTTTTATTTATTAGATAAATAAAAATAGCATATATTTAAGGTATAAAAATGATTTTTTTGATATATGTATACACTGTGAAATGATTACATCCATCACCTCACATAGTTACCATCTTTGTGTGTGTGGTGAGAAAACCTGAGATCTATCAGCAAATTTCAAGTATACATTATTATTAACTATAGTCACCATGCTGCTCATTAGGCAACAGTAGTTTTTTAGAAGCTACTTATTCTCAAACACAGCTAAGTTTGAGAACCTGAGGAAAGAATACAATTTTGGAATGAAACACACTGAGTTTTAAAATTCTAACTCTGGGTTTGAAATTCTGGCTCTATTTATCAAATAGTATCAGGAACACCCTGGCAAATTACTCAACATCTCTGAGCCTTAATTTTTTTAAAAAGTTAAGAAAAACTGAGTACCCAACATTGTTGCTAATGTCCAGCATAAAACTATACAGCTTCAACTGACTATTTTAAATTCTAAAGGTTTTATGTCTTTAGGGAAGTGATCATTGAAAGGAAACTGAAAAAATTATTAACATCCTTCACATTTAGCTGAATATATTTTAATGTTTCTAAGATAAATTTATTACAACTATACTCTTTTCCAGTTTTCTAAAAACACATATCAAATTTATAATTAAAATATTCCAGTACGAATGAATGTCAACTTTCTCATATCCCAGATATACGAAGTTCTGATCAGGAATAGTCACCAGTTTTAATAATAAGGAATACTTAATGTGGACTGAATCTAACATTAAAATCCAAAACACACAATGTATCTAAATAGAATGGCATTACCTTTCAAAATGAGATACCTGTCTTTCAAAAAAAATTCTGTTGAACCAAAAAAGTTTAAAACTGGAAGGGACAACAGAAATCAACTAGTCTGATGCTAAACTACAGGGAAAAAGAGGCTCAGAGAGGTTTAAATAGCTTATTAGATTCTCAGGTGTTCTGAATCCATACCATAATATCTCCATTATTAAATTCAATACAAAAAACATCAATCCATAAATTACTTGTTAAGCTGGAAGGCATTTAATGGATTATCCAATGCAATCACTATTTTAAACAAAAACTCTATCTCTACTATTACATAAAGAAGAGTTCAATAAACGATGACTACTATAATTCCATTTTGTGATAATCCCAGGAACAGAGAGCTCTGTTGTTCTGGCTATTACTGTTTATTAATCTTGCATAAGAAATAATCCCATGATTTAACATGAGATATGTATAACATGTATGTCACAAGTGATACAGAACTTTCCAAACTAAAGTAGCAAAAAGACATAGTGCTGAGATAAGTAGAGACCTTCAACTATTTGCTTTACTTTCAAGGGTTAATTGTTCTCTGTATCTTCAAATCTTTAAGTCAGACTAATTTAGTTACTAAAATCACTCACAAATAAGTAAATCATTCCAACAAAAATAATTCTTAAAACTCTAGGCTTTTGCTAATTGATGAAATTTGGAGAATTAGCTCAGCTTTCTCTCAACAGGAGAAGTCTAGGAATATGAATAATGTGTATGCAATGATCAAAACCCCACTAAAACAAAACTCAGATACCAAGAACAACTCATTCTTAAGAGTTCTGACTTACTCATGGTTTTCACTGTTATTCATTCTACCATGTATTTCTTGGGGAGATTTCAATATTTATTGTTACACTGAATTTAAGCACAATTTCTTCTAAATTTGCCCCAGAGATGGAAAAATAAATGGTAATAGGGTCCTTATAAAGTTATCATTCAGTTTTTCCCAGAAAGCTAACAGAGCCCCAACTCCTAACATTTTTTCATGAGACATATATCCTAAATTTTGTTCATTTAAAAAGGCTTTCTTATCTCTTCTTGCCATTCTCTGGAACTCTGCATTTGGTTGGGTATATATTTCCCTTTCTCTTCTGCCTTTCACTTCTCTTCTTTTCTAAGGTATTCTTAAGGCTTTCTCAGACAACCACTTTAATCTTCTTACATTTCGTTTTCTTGGGGATACCCAACTGAATGAAGAGTTCCAGAGAATAGCAAGGAGACATAAGAAAGCCTTCCTCAGTGATCACTGCAAAGAAATAGGGGAAAACAATAGAATGGGAAAGACTAGAGATCTCATCAAGAAAATCAGATACCAAGGGAATATTTCATGCAAAGATGGGCTCAATAAAGAACAGAAACAGTATGGATCTAACAGAGGCAGAAGAGATGGCAAGAATACACAGAACTATCATATCCTGAACAATCATGATGGTGTGGACACTCACCTAGAACTAGACATCCTGAAGTGTGAAGTCAAGTGGGCCTTAGGAAGCATTACTACGAACAAAGTTAGTGGAAGTGATGAATTCCAGCTGAGCTATTTCAAGTCCTAAAAGATGATGCTGTTAAAGTGCTGCACTCAATATGTGCAAATGCGGAAAACTCAGCAGTGGCCACAGGACCAGAAAAGGTCATTCCAATCCCAAAGAAGGGCAATACAAAAGAATGTTCAAACTACCACACAGTTGCAAGGTAGCAAGTACATTATTTGTACATAAAGTACATTATTTCACACACAAGCAAGGTAATGCTCAAAATCCTTCAAGCTAGGCTTCAACAGTATGTGAATTGGAATTTCTGGATGTAAAAGCTGGATTTAGAAAAGGCAGAGGAACCAGAGGCCAAATTACCAACATCCACTGGATCACAGAGAAAGCAAGGGAATTTAAGAAAAACAGCTATTTCTGTTTCACTGACTATGCTAGAAGTCTTTGACAGTGTGGATCACAATAAACTGTGGAAAATTCTTAAACAGATGTGAATACCAGACCACCTTACCTGTCTCCTGAGAAACCTGCATGCAGGACAAGAAGCAACAGTTAGAACCTTACATGGAAAAATGAACTGGTTTAAAATTGGGCAGGAAGTATGACAAGGCTGTATACTGTCACCCTGATTATTTAACTTATATGCAGAGTACATTATGTTAAATGCCAGACTGGAATGAATCACAAGCTGGAATCAAGACTGCGAGGAGAAATATCAACAACCTCAGATAAGCAGATGATACCACTCTAATGACAGAAAGTGAAGAAGAACTAAAGAGCCTCTTGATGAGGGTAAAAGAAGAGAGTGAAAAGCCTGGCTTAAAACTTAAAATTCAAAAAAGCAGACATGTCACTTTGCCAACAAAGGTCCATATAGTCAAAGCTATGGTTTTTCCAGTGGTCATGTACAGATAGATGTGAGAGCTGGACATAAAGAAGGCTGAGCGCTGAAGAATTGTTGCTTTCGAATTGTGCTGGAAAAGACTCTTCAGAGTCCCTTGGACAGCAAGGAGACCAAACCAGGCAATCCTAAAGAAAATCAACCCTGAATATTCATTGGAAGGGCTGATTCTGAAACTGAAGCTCCAATACTTTGGCCACCTGATGTGAACAGCTAACTCAGAGGAAAAGACCCTGATGCTGGGAAAGATTGAGGGCAGAAATAGAAGGGGGCAACAGAGGATGAGATGGTTGGATGGCATCACTGACTCAATGGACATGAGTTTGAGCAAAAATAGTGGAGGACAGGGAAGCCTGGCATGCTGCAGTTTATGGGGGTTGCAAAGAGCTGGACATGGCTTAGCAACTGAACAACAATAAGAACATATTCTAAATTTTAAACATGAGAAAATCATGTTCATTCTAATTTATGCATACATGCCTCAAAACAAGGACACTTAACTACAACTTTCCAGTAAATGCTTAATGAATCTGAGTATGACAGAATGATTATCTTTTAAACATACTGATTAACTATGTAGCTTGTTTTAAAAAATGTTTTATAAAGTCAATTCAAAGAGACATAAATTACTGCCATTATCACAAAACACATTTTTTATTCCAATCTGAGGGACTACAATGGATCTATAAGCAAGTGAAACTGACTGGCACTTTCCTGTTCATGGACAACAGGTTACAATGCCAGCTGACTTTGATTATTGTATATACTATTCTGTTTAAGGGGGAAAGGATAAAACCAAATGTCAGCCAAATAATATCACTGAAAATCTTCAAATATCTTAATTGTAGAAGTCTTTTTTTTTTTTTTAATTCTATGTTGACATTTAAATTTGGAAATTGGTGACCGGTTGGAAAATGATGTCACGCAAAGTGTGCCTTGTGTCTTCAAACGTTCATAATCTCAGGCAATCAGTCAACCTTCTCAAATTCAAAGTTATTCAAAGCCTAGAGAACACCACCACAATGCTATGCAATGACTACTGCGATACTGATGCACGTGTTGCCTTTCTATATCTTTATTTCTGTGAACATAAGAATGAAAAGGGTAAAAAAAAAAAGATGTCAGTAGAAAGTCCACTCGTTTTACAGCCTAGAGTAGAAGATAGTATACTGGATTACCCTAAATGCCTATTTCTAGGATCCATTTAGCAAGGAATATATTTTAAAATATAAGTTATTTCTCACTATTGGCCATTAGTATAATAAAATATAGAATACTGCAAGAGGGCTACAGAGTACAAAGGCATGGAGATATTTTTTTCAACTTGTGAAATTATAATACAGTATTAAAAGATGCTTGGAAGAAAGATCCTTGGAAGAAAAGCTACGACCAAACCTAGACAGCATATTAAAAAGCAGAGCCATTACTTTACCGACTAGATCTGTATAGTTAAAGCTATGGTTTTCCAGTAGTCATGTATGGATGTGAGAGTTGGACTATAAAGAAGACCAAAGAACTGATGCTTTTGAACTGGAGAAGCATTGGAGAAGACTCTTGAGAGTCCCTTGGACTGCAAGGAGATCCAATCAGTCCATCCTAAAGGAAATCAACCCTGAATATTCATTGGAAGGACTGATGCTGAAGCTGAAGCTCCAATACTTTGGCCACCTGATGCAAAGTACTGACTCACTGGAAAAGACCCTAATGCTGAGAAAGATTGAAGGCAGGAGGAGAAGGGGACAACAGAGGATGAGATGGTTGGATGGCATCACCGACTTGACGGACCTGAGTGTGAGCAAGCTCCAGGAGTCGGTGATGAACAGGGAGGTCTGGCGTGCTGCAGTTCATGGGGTCGCAGAGTCGGACACAACTGAACAACTGAACTGAACTTAACGCAGTATTAAAATTAAAATACTTCATTGAACATCCAAGTATTGCTACTTTAACTAGAGCTCTGTCAAGAAAACAATCCAGTTTTACATCTACATGATTTTATTTTCTTTCACTTGTGTAAAGATGAAAAAATACCTAAAAAGGTTATTATAGGCAAGAGTATTTAAAAAGGAAGTGTTTTTCTTTATATTAAAAAAGAAAAAAAAACACATACATGGAATGTATGCAGAAAAGAGCTAACATACTAGATCTAACTATTTACCTTTGAAAAGACCAGTTTACAAAAGATTGGCCCTCAACTGGCATCTGAGAACTTTAATTTTGGAGTGATTCTCACCATTCCTGGAATTCTAAGACTTGCTCACTATGCCTAAACTGTTTATACAAACAATGTGGTTTATGCTTTCCTTCTGGGAGTCTGGAATCTGGCACATGCTAGGCAGAGGGTGCCTATGTGGACAATCTCCAATAAGAACCCTAGGCACTAATTTATCTTCCTTGGTTAGCAACATTTCACATTTGTTGTCACAGCTCTGCTGGGAGAATTAAGCATGTCCTTTATGACTGGACTGGGAAAGGACCCCAATCTTTACCTCAGGCACCCTTTGCCTTTGCCGCCTGTGCTCGGTATACTTCTGCTATCATCACAGTCTGAATTATGACTATACACTGAGTCCTGTTAGTCCTCTTTGAAAATTACTTTATTGGAGGGTGCTCTCAGGAGACCTCTGACACAGCATATATAGTGACAAAAATAAAAGTTTCATTTTCTAATTGCTTTGAAATAAGAAATATGTATTTATACAAATCAATATTGACATAAATTTTGTGGTTACCACTAAAATAATTTAAATCTGCATTTTTGGTATAATTTTTGAGTTTTTCAGTATTTTAAAACCAATTTTCAAGCAGTAATCAGTGAAATTATGCACGCTAACCTGTTTATATAAAGACAACTATTAAAACAATTACTAAATTAAATTGAAGAGAAAAAGGATTATGTTTATAACCAGTGTTTTATCATGAAATCAAAGTTCTCAATAAGGTAGCATTTGGTGACCTTCTCCCATCTTCTATCCCACTCATCTTTAAAAATAATGGGTTCCTTACCTTGAAATGATCCTGCTTCAATAACCCCCTCTTTGGTACTGTCAAAGCCATGAGATGTGATTTGCGTTTCTGAGAGACCAAGTCCAGCTGGTAATGAACGCTTCAAATCCTTAGCAACATTTGAATAAAAGAGAAAATCTTGTAAAAATCTCACACCATACAGCAGTTCAGCATAATTTTGTCCTTTTAATCACATGGTGAACTATTTTTCTCTCTACTGTGTAGTATTCCCTTATGCTGTCATGGTGGTCCAAGATGATGTATATCTGCAGCAAACTAAGCAAGGTTTGCTATAAGAGATACAGTGTACACCAAATATAAAATAGTTTCATTAGTTTAGACTTAAGCATCAGACAGATATTAAAATTCAATTTCAAATTTCGAATCTTCTGATACATAAGGAAAATCATTTCAAGGACAGAATTAAGATGACTAAAAAGTCATGTCTAATATTAAAAAGCTCAGTGATGTCTAATATCATCTTGATGAGCCTTTGGTGATGTTTAACATAAATCATTCACTTGCAATATTAAGTTTCCCTCTGATTTGCAGGTTAGCTAGGTAAACAGGGCTTCAATCAGTGTAAGGAAAAGAAAATTTCTTGTGATTTAGATTTATTTTAAATTACTGATATTTGCCAACCTAACTGCAATTAAGCTTGTAACTGTAATAAATACAATATTTGACATTCAGTCTTACAGTAAAAGAAAAGACAGAAAGCCATGAAACACAGATTTCCAACTAAAAGTTCTTTCTAGCCTCTGGCTTGGATATGAGGAATTACCCAATTTTCATAATCAGTCTATGACTAGACTCTACTGGTTCTTCGTAACGATAAGTTAGTGATACACTAGATGATGTCTTTGAAATTCTTCCTTAAGGCCCTATTCCACCACATATAATGTACAGCTAGAATCTGAAACTCCAGCAACCTTCATACACGAACTTCTTTTCTGATTATCTAGTTTTATTTTTCTCATAGTGATTATCACTAACATATTCAATAAATATTTGTTGGACAAATAAGTAAATGAATTTGTTAAATAAACTAAGGGACTTATGACAACATCGTATAGATTAAGAAGTTGCAGGCTTCTCTGGTGGCTCAACATAAGGAATCCACCTGCCAACACAGAAGACACAGGCTTGACCGCTGATTTGGGAAGATCCCACATGCTGCAGAGCAGCTAAGCCCATGTGCCACAACTCCCAAGCCTGTGCGCTCAAGCCTGGGACCACAACCACTGAAGTCCGCAGGCCCCGGAGCCCGTGCTGCACAACGAGAGAAGCCGCCACAGCGACAAGTCCATGCGCAGCAGCGAAGACCCAGCACACCCCCAGACAAACCGACAGAGTTGCTGCAGCAATAAGCTCACTTTAAAATTTATTGAGTATCTGCTTATTCTTACTATGCTAGACTTGCTCGGCAGAGAAAAAGATAACACAAAGGAGAGACAAGATATATAAATATTAATATAAAAGTTGAACCTGGTGCCAAAGTAAAGACAGTATCAGAAGAATTTGGAATAGGGGCTAAGTCCAGGAGAACCGAATAAGAAAAGAAAAAGTACTTCTTGAACTCTGAAATATAGAGGATTTATTTATTCATTCAATCAACATCTACTGAGCACCAAGTTCACGACAGTCACTGCTATGGATATTACACATGGAGCACTGCAGGAAACAGACCACCTCTGTCCATCAGACTCATCTGAGGTGTGACCGAAGGAGGAGACGGATAGTAAATGAATGCATCTCAGGTACAATGCACTACAGTAAAAATACCGGTGACCCTTGAAAAACACAGGTTTGAACTGTGTCACCTTATATGCATTTTTTTTTTCAATAAGTATGCTTGTACTGCAGTACTACAAGATCCAAGGTGGTTGACTCCTCAGAGCTGAACTGTGGATACAGAGAACCAAAGGAAAAGTTATACAAAAATTTGACTGTAGGTAGACTGCTTGAACCCACAGTTCAAGTAGAAACTGTAATAAGTAGTAAGTTTAATTTTTTAAGGCAGGGTAAGAGGGTACCTCAGATTGATTATATTCTTTGCAGCCAAAGATGGAGAAGCTCTATACAGTCAGCAAAAACCAGACTGGGAGCTGACTGTGGCTCACATCATGAACTCCTAATTGAAGAAAGTGGGGAAAACCACTAGACCATTCAGGTATGACCTAAATGAAATCCCTTATGATTATACAGTGGAAGTGAGAAGTAGATTTAAGGGACTAGATCTGATAGACAGAGTGCCTGATGAACTATGGACTGAGGTTCGTGACATTGTACAGGAGACAGGGATCAAGACCATCACCATGGAAAAGAAATGCAAAAAAGCAAAATGGCTGTCTGGGGAGGCCTTAAATAGCTGTGAAAAGAAGAGAAGTGAAAAGCAAAGGAGAAAAGGAAAGATATAAGCAGATGATTGCAGAGTTCCAAAGAATAGCAAGGAGAGATAAAAAAGCTTTCTTCAGCAATCAATGCAAAGAAATAGAGGAAAACAACAGAATGGGAAAGACTAGAATCTCTTCAAGAAAATTAGAGATACCAAGGGAACGTTTCATGCAAAGATGGGCTCAATAAAGGACAGAAATGGTATGGACCTAACAGAAGCAGAAGATATTAAGAAGAGGTGGCAAGAATACACAGAAGAACTGTACAAAAAAGAGCTTCACAACCAAGATAATCATGATGGTATGATCACTCACCTAGAGCCAGACATCCTGGAATGTGAAGTCAAGTGGGCCTTAGAAAGCATAACTATGAACAAAGCTAGTGGTGGTGATGGAATTCCTGTTGAAAGATGATGCTGTGAAAGTGCTGCACTCAATATGCCAGCAAATTTGCAAAACTCAGCAGCGGCCACAGGACTGGAAAAGGTCAGTTTTCATTCCAATCCCAAAGAAAGGCAATGCCAAAGAATGCTCAAACTACTGCACAATTGCACTCATCTCACATGCTAGTAAAGTAACGCTCAAAATTCTCCAAGCCAGACTTCAGCAATACGTGAACTGTGAACTTCCAGATGTTCAAGCTTCTTTTAGAAAAGGCAGAGGAACCAGAGATCAAATTGCCAACATCCACTGGATCATGGAAAAAGCAAGAGAGTTCCAGAAAAACATCTATTTCTGCTTTATTGACTATGCCAAAGCCTTTGACTGTGTGGATCACAATAAACTGTGGAAAATTCTGAAAGAGATGGGAATACCAGACCACCTGACCTGCCTCTTGAGAAACCTATATGCAGGTCAGGAAGCAACAGTTAGAACTGGACATGGAACAACAGACTGGTTCCAAATAGGAAAAGGAGTATATCAAGGCTGTATATTGTCATCCTGCTTATTTAACTTATATGCAGAGTACATCATGAGAAATGCTGGGCTGGAAGAAGCACAAGCTGGAATCAAGATTGCCAGGAGAAATATCAATAGCCTCAGATATGCAGATGACACCACCCTTATGGCAGAAAATGAAGAGGAACTAAAAAGCCTCTTGATGAAAGTGAAACAGGAGAGTGAAAAAGCTGGCTTAAAGCTCAACATTCAGAAAAAGAAGATCATGGCATCTGGTCCCATCACTTCATGGGAAATAGATGGGGAAACAGTGGAAACAGTGTCAGACTTTATTTTTTGGGGCTCCAAAATCACTGCAGATGGTGACTGCAGCCATGAAATTAAAAGACGCTTACTCCTTAGAAGGAAAGTTATGACCAACCTAGATAGCATATTGAAAAGCAGAGACATTACTTTGCCAATAAAGGTCTGTCTAGTCAAGGCTATGGTTTTTCCAGTGGTCACGTATGGATGTGAGAGTTGACTATAAGGAAAGCTGAGCACCGAAGAACTGATGCTTTTGAACTGTGATGTTGGAGAAGACTCTTGAGTGTCCCTTGGACTGCAAGGAGATCCAACCAGTCCATCCTAAAGGAGATCAGTCCTGCGTGTTCATTGGAAGGACTGATGCTGAAGCTGAAACTCCAATACTTTGGCGACCTCATGTGAAGAGCTGACTCATTGGAAAAGACTCTGATGCTGGGAGGGATTGGGGGCAGGAGGAGAAGGGGACGACAGAGGATGAGATGACTGGGTTGCATCACCAACTCGATGGACATGAGTTTGAGTGAACTCTGTAAGTTGCTGTTGGACAGGAAGGCCTAGTGTGCTGTGATTCATGGGGTCGCAAAGAGTCGGATACGACTGAGCAACTGAACTGATGAGGGATACAGAGTGACAAGCAAAGGGTGCTATTTTGGATGGGATATTCAGGGAAGGTCTATCCGAAGAGGTAAAATTTGTGCAGAATTCTGAACAAAATGAGAGACTGAGCCATGTGGCTCATGTGGGGAAAGAGCAGTGATGTAAAAGCTCATAATGATGCTCTGTTTCTTGACTGAATGATAGACACACAGTACCCATGGTACAATGAATTCACTTCACTGTCATAAAGTCTGCCCTTTTAAAGTGTGTAATTCTGTGGGGTCTGTATATTTACAGGTTGTGCAGACATCATTATCTAAGCATCTTCATCACCTTAAAAAGAAACTGTACCCGTTAGAGGTCACTTCCCACTTCCACCTTTCCCCAGCTCCTCACCAACACTAATGCACTTTCTGTGTACTGCTTACTCTGGTTGTTAGTGTTGTTGTTCAGTCATGGCCAACTCTTGGAGACCCCATGAACTGCAGCACACCAGGCCTCCCTGTCCATCACCAACTCCCGGAGCTTACTCAAACTCATGTCCATTGAGTTGGTGATGCCATCTAACCATCTCATCCTCTGTCGTCCCCTTCTCCTGCCTTCAATCTTTCCTAGCATCAGGCTCTTTTCCAATGGGTCAGTTCTTCGCATCAGGTGGCCAAAGTATTGGAGCTGCAGCATCAGTTCTTCCAATGAATATTCAGGGTTGATTTCTTTAGGAATGAGTGGTTTGATGTTCCTGCTGTCCAAGGGACTCTCAAGAGTCTTCTCCAGCACAATTTGAAAGCATCAATTCTTCAGTGCTCAGCCTTCTTTACAGTCCAACTCTCACATCCGTACATGACTACTGGAAAAACCATAGCTTTGACCATACAGACCTTTGTGGGCAATGTGATGTCTCTGCTTTTTAATATGCTGTCTAGGTTTGTCATAGCTTTTCTTCCAAGGAGCAAGTGTCTTAATTTCATGGCTGCAGTTACCATCTGCAGTGATTCTGGAGCCCAAAACAATAAAGACTGTCACTGTTTCCACTGTTTTCCCATCTATCTGCCAGGAAGTGATGGGACTGGATGCCATGATCTTCGTTTTTTAAATGCTGAGTTTCAAGCCAGTTTTGGACATTATTCTATACTCCTGGCTAGGTCAGATAGTAACTCTATGTTTAACTTTTCAAGGAACTGTCAGCTGTCTTCTGAAAGGGTTGTACCATTTCACATTCCCAAAAGCAATGTATGAAGGTTCTAATTTCTCCACATTTTCATCAATACTTGTTATTGTCTGTCTTTTTGATTATAGTCACTAGGCAGGTGTGAAGCAGTATCTTACTGAAGTGATGATTTTCATTTCCATGATGTCTAATGATGTTGAGCATCTTTACATGTGCTTATTTGCATTTGAATATCTCCCCTGGAGAAATGTCTAGTCAAATCTACTGCCCCATTTTTAATTGGGGCATTTATCATTTCACTGATACAGATAAAAATCACTTATCAATGATATGACTTATATTTTTTCCCCACTTTGTTGGCTGTTCACTTTCTTCATGGTGTTCTTTTTTGTGTGTGTGTGTGTGTGTGTTGTTGGATTCTGATTGCTAGAATTTTGTTAAGGATTTTTGCATCTATGTTCATCAGTGATACTGGCCTGTAGTTTTCTTTTTTTGTGGGATCTTTGTCAGGTTTTGGTATTAGGGTGATGGTGGCCTCATAGAATGAGTTTGGAAGTTTACCTTCCTCTGCAATTTTTTGGACGAGTTTGAGCAGGATAGGTGTTAGCTGTTCTCTAAATTTTTTGGTAGAATTCAGCTGTGAAGCCGTCTGGACCTGGGCTTTTGTTTGCTGGAAGATTCTTGATTACAGTTTCAATTTCCGTGCTTGTGATGGGTCTGTTAAGATTTTCTATTTCTTCCTGGTCCAGTTTTGGGAAGTTGTACTTTTCTAAGAATTTGTCCATTTCTTCCAAGTTGTCCATTTTATTGGCATATAATTGTTGATAGTAGTCTCTTATGATCCTTTGTATTTCTGTGTTGTCTGTTGTGATCTCTCCATTTTCATTTCTAATTTTATTGATTTGATTTTTCTCCCTTTGTTTCTTGATGAGTCTGGCTAATGGTTTGTCAATTTTATTTATCCTTTCAAAGAACCAGCTTTTGGTTTTGTTGATTTTTGCTATGGTCTCTTTTGTTTCTTTTGCATTTATTTCTGCTCTAATTTTTAAGATTTCTTTCCTTCTACTAACCCTGGGATTCTTCATTTCTTCCTTTTCTAGTTGCTTTAGGTGTAGAGTTAGGTTATTTATTTGACTTTTTTCTTGTTTCTTGAGGTGTGCCTGTATTGCTATGAACTTTCCCCTTAGGACTGCTTTTACAATGTCCCACAGGTTTTGGGTTGTTGTGTTTTCATTTTCATTCGTTTCTATGCAAATTTTGATTTCTTTTTTGATTTCTTCTGTGATTTGTTGGTTATTCAGCAGCGTGTTGTTCAGCCTCCATATGTTGGAATTTTTAATAGTTTTTCTCCTGTAATTGAGATCTAATCTTACTGCATTGTGGTCAGAAAAGATGCTTGGAATGATTTCTATTTTTTTGAATTTACCAAGACTAGCTTTATGGCCCAGGATGTGATCTATCCTGGAGAAGGTTCCATGTGCGCTTGAGAAAAAGGTGAAATTCATTGTTTTGGGATGAAATGTCCTATAGCTATCAATTAGGTCTAACTGGTCTATTGTATCATTTAAAGTTTGTGTTTCCTTGTTAATTTTCTGTTTAGTTGATCTATCCATAGGTGTGAGTGGGGTATTAAAGTCTCCCACTATTATTGTGTTATTGTTAATTTCTCCTTTCATACTTGTTAGCATTTGTCTTACATACTGCGGTGCTCCCATGTTGGGTGCATATATATTTATAATTGTTATATCTTCTCCTTGGATTGATCCTTTGATCATTATGTAGTGACCTTCTTTGTCTCTTTTCACAGCCTTTGTTTTAAAGTCTAATTTATCTGATATGAGTATTGTGACTCCTGCTTTCTTTTGGTCCCTATTTGCATGGAAAATCTTTTTCCATGTCATGGTGTTCTTTGAAGCACAAAAGTTTTAAATTTTGATAAAGTCTGATTTACCTATTCATTCTTTTGTTGCTTATGATTTCGGCATCATATTTAAGAAACTAAAGTGCCTATTCCAAGGTTATAAAGATCCACCACTAAGTTTTTCTTCTAAGAGTTTTATACTTTTAGCTCTTAAATTTAAGTCATAGATCCATTTTCAGTTAATTTCTAACTATGGTGAGAGTGATGGTGTGTGGTCTGCGTTCAACTTCATTTTTCGCATGTGGATATCCAGTTGTCCCCGAACCATTTGTTTAAGACTATTCTTTCCACGGGCTTCCCAGGTGCCGCTAGTGGTAAGGAACCCACCTGCTAATTCAGGAGATGTAAGAGATGCAGGTTCAATTCCTGGGTCAGGAAGATGCCCTGGAGGAGGGTATGGCAACCCACTCTACTGCTCTTGCCTGGAGAACCTCATGGACAGGGGAGCCTGAAGAACTACAGTCCATGGGGTCACAAAGAGTCAGACACAACTGAAGAGACTTAGCATACACACATCCTTTCCACATTGAAAACTGTCTTGGCACCCTTGCTGAAACTCAACTGACCATAAATGTAGGGTCTATTTCTCTACTCTCAATCCTGTCCCACTGATCTGTACGTCATCCTTAAGTCAGTACCATATTGTTACGATTACTGTAGCTTTGTGGTAGAAAGTTTTGAAATCAGAAGTAATGAGTCCTACAACTCTGTTCTTCGTTTTCAATTCTCTGGGCATTCTGCATCCTTTGTGTTTACACCTGATCAGTTTGTCAATTTCTAAAATTAAAAAAAAAAGCCAGTTGCGATTCTGATAGAGACTGTGCTGAATCTGATCAATTTGGGGAGATTCTCATCTGATCCATGAACGTGAGATGCCCTTCCATTGATTTAGAACTTTTTTAACTTCCTTCCACGATGTTCTGTAGTTTTTGGGAAGATCTCACAGGCCACAGAGTATCTTGGCCTGCCTGCCCAAGAGCCCACGCTTCTCCAGAGCTCTAGAAGAGGCTACCACCGTAACAAGCCCCATGTGCTGCAACTGGAGAGAGGAGCCCCACTCATCGCAGCCAGAGAAAGCCTATGCCCAGGAACCAAGACCCAGCAGCAGTAACAAAGATAAAGAACAAAATTTAAAAAACATAAAAGAATATGGGCAAGATACCCCGTACATATTTTGGGGCACACAGTTGAAGTTAGCCATCGTGCTCCTCTGTTAAAATCATCTTTACAACTAATCAGTGCTATCAGTAATAATCACGACAGCAAACATTTCTCAAGAACTTACTATGTGCCAGGGATTGTTCTAAGCACTTTACATACAGTCGGTCCTCACTCTGCATGACAGGGCAAGATCAAGATTGTAAAAATATACAAGCAGGTCGAAACCATGCAAAGTGGTTAACGGGAAAAACCGATCATTCCATGAACTTCAAAAATTCATCTCCAAACTTTAAAGATTCTTTCCTTGCTTCTGTCTTTAAGTGAGCTTTCACTAAGTCCCTCTGGCTCCAATCTAGAGCCCCTCCAACAGTGCAGCAGTGCCAACAGATCGGTGGGGCAGCTATTTCCCTACAACTCGTTTAGGTCTGATCTGAGTTTCGCTCCTTCCACAGTTACCCTTTTATATTTCTTTGCTGCACTTCTGTCTTTGTTCACCCATCCCCTTTTGCTTATCCACTTCTGTAAAACATCACATGGGTTTATGAGCAAGATACAAGGTGATAACACAGCCACATGATTTGCTATCTGTGTATGAAATGAATAGCAAATACAGTGACCATCACCAAAAGACTGTGAAAGTGACATGATTACACAACAATCGTGATATGCATTGGTATTCACATGGCCATTTATAGTCTAAGTTTGTACTTTATACTGCTGCTGCTGCTGCTAAGTCGCTTCAGTCGTGTCCGACTCTATGCGACCCCAGAGACAGCAAGCCCACCAGGCTCCCCCGTCCCTGGGATTCTCCAGGCAAGAACACTGCAGTGGGGTGCCATTGCCTTCTCCATGTACTTTATACAATTACACTTAATACAATGTGGTGACAGCAATCTGAGCTGTGGTGTTGGGGACAGGCATTATTTAATTAAACCACAGCAACCAAAATTAGAAGAAGGCGATGGCACCCCACTCCAGTACTTTTGCCTGGAAAATCCCATGGATGGAGGAGCCTAGTAGGCTGCAGTCCATGGGGTCACAAAGAGTCAGACATGACTGAGTGACTTCACTTTCACTTTTCACTTTCCTGCATCGGAGAAGGAAATGGCAACCCACTCCAGTGTTCTTGCCTGGAGAATCCCAGGGACGGGGGAGCCTGGTGGGCTGCCATCTATGGGGTCGCAGAGAGTCGGACACGACTGAAGCGACTTAGCAGCAGCAGCAGCAACCAAAATTAATGCATTTGGAACTATAAAAGGAAGAACTGCCTAAAATAACCTCATTTAGTAGTATTATCACTACTATTTTACAAATGGGAAAAAGGCCACACAGAAATAGGACTAAGCATCAGAAAACAATATTAATTAATCTATCATAAATGTAAATAGCTACCAGCAATTTATTAAAGACTCGGAATTTATTTTACCTAGTATGTTGTCTTTAAACAATTTAGTTAACAAATATCTTTTAAAACTCATTATTTCAGAATCTGCTCAAGTTTAAACATTCTCCACTTGTAATTTCCTACTGGTACAAAAGAGACAACAACTGTCATTCTACTTCACTTACATTCTAGTGTCACTTAAAATCTCTTGTCGTGGGACATCTTTTTCATCTGTGTAGTGTTTTGGGGGAGCACTTCGAATTAAAAACATACTTTACCCTCACTTTTACTTACTTCCTATTTTAAAACCAAATCTCTGAGTCTGTTCATTTTGCTGAATAAATCATCTTTACCTTCCCAGTTTATTTTTTAATATACTAATGTACTACATTAATGGTTTCTAGTTTTAAATATTAGTGATCCTTTTATTTGTATTAACGTTAAAACCACGTATCAAAAACCAGATAATCATCACTTACAAAATAAATAATGTCAAAGCACCAAGATATTTCTTAAACTTTGTGAATTTGGTTATTAAGGTCAATTATTTATAGAGTGGTTTCCCTAGATATTGCTTTGCTCCAAGTCTTGACAGCTTTTCAGCTCTCCATAAGTAAAAAAGTGATGAAGACATCTCTCAAAATATAAGGGATAAAAAACCATAAACAACATACAAAGGGGAAGAGAGGTCCAAGAGAGTTGTGTTTACTGTATTCTTAAAACTTAACTGAAAGAACTCTACTCATTTGAATCATTTGTCCTGTCACAAAATAGTGTGCAAATTCCCAAAAGTAGTAGCTGGGAAGAGAGGAGATAGTAACGGGTTCAATAGTAAGTTTGATGTACACCTCTCACCACCTAAGTTTTCAGAAGTTACGGGATGCTTCCCTTTTGTCACGCGTGGTTTCTGGAAGAACAACTGCTAGCTGTCTGAGGATGTTACATTTCACTCAAACCCCTCCCAGTGGTCTCCCAAGGGTCCTTTACTCAACAAACAAAAAGTTCTTCCAGGAAAAAAGCCTCCTGTCCTGTAGTCCTGTATGTAAAACAGCTGTAACATCTGAAAACCACTATGGCTCCTTTGCTTAAATTGTTACTAACAGAAGGAGCCTAACCAAAGTGGTATGAACAGGTCCATTCAGAGTGTGAACAGAATTATCATTCTGATAGCTGTCTGACTGTTAAGTTGCTCCAACACAAAACGATATGCTCTATGAGAGAGGAATGCATGACCTGTGAGAAAACACTCAGTATTTTACGAGCTTGTTGAATGCTCTCTGTAAAATACATATTCTCTAAGTAATATAATTTAGCCCCATAGTTCACAAGAACTTTAAAATGTGTTTCTACATAACTCTTAAATTTTTAAAATGTCTCAGTGGTGAGGCTGTGACTACCTTGCTGCTGCTACTGCTGCTAAGTCGCTTTAGTCGTGTCCGACTCTGTGAGACCCCATAGACGGCAGCCCATCAGGCTCCACCATCCCTGGGATTCTCCAGGCAAGAACACTGGAGTGGGTTGCCATTTCCTTCTCCAATGCAGGAAAGTGAAAAGTGAAAGTGAAGTCGCTCAGTCGTGTCTGACTCCTAGCAACCCCACGGACTGCAGCCTACCAGGCTCCTCTGTCCATGGGATTTTCCAGGCAAGAGTACTGGAGTGGGGTGCTACTGCCTTCTCCATGTGACTACCTTAGTAATTTTTAAAATAGCTGCTACTGCATTTCCTTCTATAGTTTCCAGAATATACTTGGGAGACAATGAGCCTATTTGCAACCAACAATGTAAAATCCTTACTTTGCAATTTTACATTGCTCACATTCAACTCAAGGTTTAAGTCTCTGCAAAGTCATGCTTAACAACTGAACAATAAAACAGTATAAACCTGAAGTTAACTTTCTATTCAAGCTACTAGGATAATACTATATAATACTGGAGTATTTAATAGTTTTAAAAAATAAATCTTCAAACAATTAAAATATAATGCTTTCGTCAAAAAAAGTTTCACATATAGTTTCTTTTCAAAGGACATAAATTAATACTTGTAGTTACAGCTTCCATAAAAGCTGTGAGGGGGTGGCTCATTTTCAACCAAAATGACTTGCTTCTATTTGCATATTTTAACAGAGGTAAGAATAAGTATGAGGTTAAAAATGTAACCTTATAATTTAGCATAGTAATCTACTTTTGAACTAAAGTTAGTGCAAAATTAACAAAAAACCAAATGTTTGGCAAATTTGCTTTAAAATACACATCCTTAATAAGACGCACAACACTACAAAGAAGCAGAACTAGAGATTTATTAATGAGAATTCCCTTTCTACTCAGAGAGAGAAAGAAAAAGCTTAAGAGGGAGGAGTTTGCTAGGCATGCATCGTAAGCACCAACCATGTAAACGGATTCCCCAAGCAGTCTATAAACTACAGACTCTCTTCCCCCTAGTTTCCCCACGCTGCATCTTCCCAGTTTTCCTCCTATCTGCATCTTTAAAAATGGCTTGGGGTCTTTTACGGGCTCTAGTTTCTCTCCAGAGAGCAAAGTCCAAAGTCTCACTCTGCTTCTTCCCGTGGTGACCTAATTGAAACGTCTCCCTCCTCTCTAGTCTTGTCAGCCTTGAAATGGATTCCCTGAACAGCAGGCAGAAACAACTTTCTAAAATGCAAATGCCACAGGCCCTTCAAGTTTTTACATCATTTTAGGTAAAGTCTGAAGTCCTCCACTTTTAGGTAAAGTCAGAACCTCCACATGGTTCTGAGGTTTTACAGAACCTTATCCCTACTTACCTCTTCAGTCACACTTCGCACACCTCTGCCCCCATATTCCCCACTCCAATAATGGTGAATTTTCAATTCTATGGTCTCCTATTGATGGGATTATTCTTTATCCTTCTTGGTCTGGTTAGTTCGTCCTTTAGATTTGGCTTGGAGAGCAGTTCCCTAGTCATTAATATCCTTTCTCTCACACCATGCCATACTAGGCCAAGAACATCACCTCTCACACAGCATCAAGAGTATTTGTCTGTATTCTCTCTTCCTGAAGACAGCAAGATCCCTAAGACCATCTATCTTATTCCTTTTTGGCATTAATAGCATTTAGCAGATATGTAATACTAATACTTATTTAATTTTCTCAATTGCAGAGACATTACTTTGCCAACAAAGGCCTATGTAGTCAAGGCTATGGTTTTTCCAGTGCTCATGTATGGATGTGAGAGTTGGACTGTGAAGAAGGCTGAGCGCCGAAGAATTGATGCTTTTGAACTGTGGTATTGGAGAAGACTCTTGAGATTCCCTTGGACTGCAAGGAGATCCAACCAGTCCATTCTGAAGGAGATCAGCCCTGGGATTTCTTTGGAAGGAATGATGCTAAAGCTGAAACTCCAGTACTTTGGCCACCTCACTCGAAGAGTTGACTCATTAGAAAAGACTCTGATGCTGGGAGGGATTGGAGGCAGGAGGAGAAGGGGACGACAGGGGATGAGATGGCTGGATGGCATCACTGCCTCGATGGATGTGAGTCTCAGTGAACTCCGGGAGTTGGTGATGGACAGGGAGGCCTGGTGTGCTGCGATTCATGGGGTCACAAAGAGTCAGACACGACTGAGCGACTGAACTGAACTGACACATCTCATTCTTCAAAACAGATAAAACCTTCCAAAGCATTTATAAAATTTCAAAAGAAACAGCTTGAAAATTTTGTGTTAAATACTCTATGAACTCTGGTAATGTAAAATCGCCTTTTGTTGTTTTCATAGTTAGCTACTTATAAGGAGTATCTGCCAGAAGCAAAGCTGTGGTTCACCAGACTTCCACACTCCCAACCCAGCTGTAAACAGACTACAACATCCTTAGCCTCCTCATGGTGTCCTCTCTGACAATTACACTGGGTCAAAGAGGGCTACTCTCCAACATTCTGTTTATCAAGTGGGCAGAGGGAGGGGCAGCATTTTCTCAGCTCTCCACGGTAAACTATCAGTTCTCAAACGTTAGCTTGGGTAAGAATCATCTGAGAAAACTACTAAAAACGCAGCTTTTCTTAGCCGCCTGCTGTAGTTCTTGTTAAGTTGGAGTGTGGAGCCCAGGAGTCAGAATTTCAAACAAGTAAGCCAGATGACTCTGCTGCAGGGACTCCTCTGTCTGCGTCCTGAGGAACTCTGCCATAGGGAACCGCTTTCTGTCCTTGTGCAGCTCACTTCCACCCCTCATCGCCCTGTAGATGGCCAAACGACTCCACTCGGTCACCTACCTTCTTCTCAGCCAGTCCAGGGCGCCGACACACCCAGGTTTTCCGTTCTGTCCACAACTCCTACTATTATCCTGGGTGTTCCCAACGTTTTGCACACTACATTGGGCACACTTTCAGGGAATGATTCTATGTTCAGTCTGCAATCCTTCCAAAGTGATATATAAGGCATCTGAGTTTTCATAGCTCATCAAAAACATTCTACTAATGTACATACAGCAAGTAGTATGTTGCGTTTTTTTAAAAATATAAGTTGTGAAATACTTGAAATAAAGTCTACTGCATGAGCCCGTCTACCTACACTGATGTAGAATGATGTGCTGTAGTAATAACAGTCTGTAAAGATGTATAATTTTTTCCCCCTCAGTATGCTTGTAGGAAGGGTAAGGTAGATTGATTCAGATTTGGTGATATGTGGTTAGACAAGGGGCCAAAAAAGTGTAATGACAGATAAAAAAATATACTCAACTAATACAGTACACCCAACCTACACTTACATCTCAGCTACAACGCCTTTCATCTTTCACGCCAGTTCTACTTATGCAACTGGGACTCCCAGAGCCACTCTTTGAACCTTGTCATTGCTCAGGAAGCAACACTTTTGGAATTTTAAACCTAACAACTTATTTTATGACCACAGTCTCCTCTCATACCTGTTACTGCACGTGATCCAGACAGCAAATCTCCTGTCTTGCCTGCTCTCCCCATTTTATCAACACACACACAGATATATGCACACACAATCTCAATCTCACTTCTCTCTTCCTGCCCACTTCTCTCTCAGTCCCTCAACAAACTTTTAACAAGAATCTAAAGCATCACTACCTTCTGACAGTTCACTGTCTATTCTCTTGGTCCCACCCCAACCCCTGCATCGACTATAGTCTCGATTCTAAGTAGTACTGAAGTTTGATAAGAACGAAATCATGTACCAATTTGCATCAAGAAAATTCCGAATTCATTCAAACACTATTACTGTGGAAATATTTTTATGTAACTACATTCAAAACAATTTCTCCTAGATAGTGAAAGTTGTCCATGATAGCATTTGTTTATAAAGGCACAATCTAAAAATTATAACCAAAATACACAGGGCTTCAGCCTTTCATTAAAAATTATGTTTATTCACAATTTTCTATTTCCCAAACAGGAATACAAATCCAGAGTTAATTTAATAGATGTATATATAATAAACACATTTTAAAGTTTAATTTGTGGTTAACAGTACTAAGAATATATTCTATACTTTACAAAGAAAATATTAAAATGAATCTATATTTTCAAGGATTAAACAATCCTTGAAAAACATTTGCCATACCTTCAAAAGTGTCCAAGATATACATCTGGTAAAAACTGGCCTTAGGGAAAAGCCCTCATCAAATGTGACTGAGCTACTAAATTTTTCAGGTAACGCAGAAACATTCATCACATGCTATTCAAACTCCAGGGTAGGATGAATGAGGTAGAAAATATGTTAAAGTTACTAAGTTGCTTCAGTCGTGTCCAACTCTGTGCAACCCCAGAGACAGCAGCCCACCAGCCTCCCCGTAACCTGGGATTCTCCAGGCAAGAGCACTGGAGTGGGTTGCCATTTCCTTCTCCAATGCATGAAAGTGAAAAGTGAAAGTGAAGTCGCTCAGTCGTGTCCGACTCCTAGTGACCCCATGGACTGCAGCCCACCAGGCTCCTCCGTCCATGGGATCTTCCAAGCAAGAGTACTGGAGTGGGGTGCCATTGCCTTCTCCAATGTTAAAGTTAAATCAAACTAAAACTCAATCTTTTGTTGAAAAATTACTGTGATCCATAAGCTGTACAGTGTGCATATACTATCTCTGTCCTAAATGTAATTGCAAGCTCTTGGGAAAAGCAGATGCATAAATGGACAGTCACATTATTAAGGTGAGGGGAGGAAATCTGTTCAAAACAGGCTCTTATAATTCCTATTCTTCTATTCTTTCTCAAGTCTTTAGACTGCTGAAGTATATTATCCAAACTGATAAGTACAGGGGAACGGAGAAACAATTTAACAAAACAACAACAAAAAAAGAGTTAAAGAAAAAAATAACAATAAAAACTTTCAAAACAATAAAATTTCTAGCAGCAACAACAATGACCATGATGCATGCTGGAAAATGAAGGACACAGGATGTGTCCAGTCTAAAGTATGTTTCTTCCTGTTGTTCCACGGAACTCTTGAAACTGTGTTTCTAGTTCTCATTCTAACATTTGTTCATTCATTCACCAAACATGTAATGAAAGCCCGTTATCAAGTACGTGTAGCACTGCTGCCAGGCCCTGGAGATAAGGTAATGCACGAACATTCCTGGCGACACTGTACTTATAGCCAATCACGTAAGTTTTTGATATAGCTAGTCAATATAGGCAATTCCATAACAACCTCAGGGCCCCTTTTCCTCAGTTGTAAACTAAAGTAGTGAGATCCAGGGATCTTCGAGGTACTTCTACTGAATTAACATTCTGTGCTTTAACTCAAAACTTGCAGACCAGGAATATTTAAGACATAGGGAACCCAAGGATCCACAGGCAGAATTCAAGTGATCCTAAACTCCTTGAAACTGAACACGAGACGTGGCAGTCTTGTATATATGTACGTTTTTCTAGAGACAAGGTCCACAGGTGGAAAAGGCTGAATTAGGAATTTTAGTCTGGGCCTACCAGAGGAGAAGTTTTATTTTGGCTAAGGTAATTTTTCTACATCTGCCAAATACAACTTAATTCACAAGAAGTTTCAATTTAACTCACAAGGAGCTAATATTTGCTTCTTTAAACTCATGGTATAAACTGCACATTTCTAACCTAATATTTTGACCAGTGCTGCAGGACTGTTGCTGAACTGACAGGATTGTTGCTGAAGTTCCAGTACTTTGGTCATCTGATACAAACAGCTGACTCACTGGAAAAGTCCCTAATGCTGGGAAAGATGGAGGGGAGGAGAAGAGGGCGTCAGAGGATGAGATGGCTGGATGGCATCACCGATGCAATGGACATGAACTTGGCCAAACTTGAGGATATGGTAAGGGAGGGGAGGCCTGGTATGCTGCAGTCCATGGGGTCACAAAGAGTCGGACACGACTGGGCGACTGAACAACAACAATGTAACAGAATAAATTATAAATAACATGTAGCTTATAAGTAAAAGAATAATTTGTATTCTTTAGAGATTAAACTTTACACTACTCTTTAGAAAATACCAATTGCTTTTTATTTAGAAGCAAAAATAGTTTTGCTGTAAAGAACTGCAATAATACTAAGATTATTATCCTATTCTCTCTTCACATAGCTGTTGCCCCTCTAAGACAAGTAACAAACCTTGAAACATTAACAAATGTTAAGCTGCTACCAGGGAATTTCTAGGGCAAATTCTCCCATTATATCCTCTATTTCAATGTGAATGCTGAGGTAAAGTCCACCAGGGCCTCTCATAGTAGGAGACTAAGGGAAATCAAATGAAAAAGGAAACAGTGGCAGTAAGACACAGAAAGAACAGAAGCATCTACACTCTCACTGCCTGGGCCACAGTGACACCAACTGGCCAGCCAAGTGATGACAACTTAATAAGCCATCATCTTAATTTGTGGCTCAGATGGTAAAGAATCTGCCTGCAAGACCCAGATTCGATCCCTGGAGGAGGGCATGGCTACCCACTCCAGTATTTTTGCCTGGAGAATCCCATGGACTGAGGAGCCAGGTGGGCTACAGTCCATGGGGTCGTGTAGTTGGACACAACCGAGCAACTAACACATTCATATCATTCATATATATACATATATATATATATATATATATATAATTTTTTATAAGACTTTATACTTTTAAAAGTGTAATATGCATTAAATAAAAACCATTATATGATTTATTTCATTGTTATCAATTTTTAAAGTTGAAGGATAGTTCATTTACAATGTTGTGAGTTATATAACTTTAGACATCAAGTATGCATAAAAGAAGATGTGTATTAGTAAAACATGCTTTTAAAACTAGAAAACTCTAGTTATGAGGTAGTTTTTTATACAATCTCTTTACTAGTCTATATAATGCTAAGCAATATTTAGTACATTATACACACTTTATCTATGAACTTTTATCTATTTGAAAACAGAAACATGAATTTGACATTAAATATTGATAAAATCCCCCTTTTATTGCTCAGGAAAATAAAGGAGTGTGCCAAAATGTTAGTAAATATATGCCTAACAGATCTTGAGTGTAATTTATTTAAAAGAGTCAAAAGATGCTATTGAAATACTGCTTTCACTCAGTAAAAGAGATCATAGAGGTGATTTTTATTTTAAAATATTAAATATGTAAGAAACTCTCATGATATATTTTTCCTTTCATAAGAGCAGGTACAAAGAGAAACAAGCTTTATGATGTTGAACTTCTTTACGGAGGTAAAGTGGGGTGTACTGGTTGACTGAATTATTGCTTCCAAGGAGTCTTGCCTACTGGTAAGTGAAGTGAAAGTGAAAGTCGCTCTAAGTCGCTCAGTCGCAACCAACTCTTTACGACCCCATGGACTATGCGGTTGATGGAATTCTCTGGGCCAGAATACCAGAGTGGGTAGCCTTTCCCTTCTCCAGGGGATCTTCCCAACCCCGGGATCAAACCCAGGTATTCCAAATTGCAGGTGGATTCTTTACCAGCTGAGTCACAAGGGAAGACCAAGAATAGTGGAGTATGTAGCCTATCCCTTCTCCAGTGGATCTTCCTGAGCCAGGAATCGAACTGGGGTCTCCAGCACTGCAGGTGGATTCTTTACCAACTGAGCTATGAGGGAAGAACTTTGCCTACCAGTAAAGTTCATATCTATTAAGAGGAGACCTCCAGGACAACATTTCCTTTTTTCCTTCTCTATCCCTCAATAGAAAATGAAACATTATAGGGGAATCTCCAAAAAGAGAATTAGACATTAAGTAAGAAGTTAATTTATAAAGCAGCAAATTAACTGGCTTTGACTATGTAAGCAAAGAACTTACACAGATATACGAGTTAATTCACTTCACTCTAAAAAGACTCTGAAGTTAAAACTTGAAAGGATTAAAAAAACCTTTTCAATGATTCAGTTCAGTTCAGTTCAGTTCAGTCGCTCAGTCGTGCATCACCAACTCCCGGAGTTCACTCAGACTCATCAGTGATGCCTTCCAGCCATCTCATCCTCTGTCGTCCCCTTCTCCTCCTGCCCCCAATCCCTCCCAGCATCAGTCTTTTCCAATGAGTCGACTCTTCGCGTGAGGTGGCCAAAGTACTGGACTTTCAGCTTTAGTATCATTCCTTCCAAAGAAATCCCAGGGCTGATCTCCTTCAGAATGGACTGGTTGGATCTCCTTGCAGTCCAAGGGACTCTCAAGAGTCTTCTCCAACACCACAGTTCAAAAGCATCAATTCTTTGGCGCTCAGCCTTCTTCACAGTCCAACTCTCACATCCATACATTACCACTGGAAAAACCATAGCCTTGACTAGACGGACCTTTGTTGGCAAAGTAATGTCTCTGCTTTTGAATATGCTATCTAGGTTGGTCATAACTTTCCTTCTAAGGAGTAAGCGTCTTTTAATTTCATGGCTGCAGTCACCATCTGCAGTGATTTTGGAGCCCAGAAAAATAAAGTCTGACACTGTTTCCACTGTTTCCCCATCTATTTGCCATGAAGTGGTGGGACCGGATGCCATGATCTTCGTTTTCTGAATGTTGAGCTTTAAGCCAACTTTTTCACTCTCCTCTTTCACTTTCATCAAGAGGCTTTTGAGTTCCCTTCACTTTCTGCCATAAGGGTGGTGTCATCTGCATATCTGAGGTTACTGATATTTCTCCGGACAATCTTGATTCCAGCTTGTGTTTCTTCCAGCCCAGCGTCTCTCATGATGTACTCTGCATATAAGTTAAATAAGCAGGGTGACAATATACAGCCTTGACGGACTCCTTTTCCTATTTGGAACCAGTCTGTTGTTCCATGTCCAGTTCTAACTGTTGCTTCCCGACCTGCATATAGGTTTCTCAGGAGGCAGGTCAGGTGGTCTGGTATTCCCATCTCTTTGAGAATTTTCCACAGTTTCTTGTGATCCACATAGTCAAAGGCTTTGGCATAGTCAATAAAGCAGAAATAGATGTTTTTCTGGAACTCTCTTGCTTTTTCCATGATCTGGCAGATGTTGGCAATTTGATCTCTGGTTCCTCTGCCATTTCTAAAACCAGCTTGAACATCAGGAAGTTCACCGTTCACATACTGCTGAAGCCTGGCTTGGAGAATTTTGAACATTACTTTACTAGCAAGGCAAATTAAGGTACTCAACTAAAGACTCATGAATAGGTTTAAGGTACAAAGTAACCCTAAAGAACGAAGCTAGAGGAATTACCAGGTACCAAGGCTGAAGCTACTATTTATTGCAGACTTAATTACTCTAGTAAGTGGGTAAGACAGTGTGGTGTTACTGCAAGGACAGACAAAAAGACCAAGAAATAACACAGTCAGCCAAGTAATACAGCTACACATATATGGTCACTTGACCAACAGCAAAGGCCCCGTGTGGAAAAAGATTTTTTTTTTCAATAAACAATGCACATCACATGATATGCACATGGGGGGAAAATGAGCCTTGACTTCTACATCATGCCATACACAAAATTCAAGATGGATCATAGACCTATGTGTAAGAAGTAAAGCAGAGAAACTTTTAGAAGATGGAAGTATCTTGACTGATGTGGGGATAGGCAAAGATACAAGGGTCACAAAAATCACTAAAGGGAGGGAAACACTAATAAATTGGACTTCATTAAAATTAGCCTTTGGTCATCTAAAGATACCATTAATATAGTACAAAAGCTAGTTACAGACTGCAGATAAACATCTGCAATACACACATCCATACAAATGACTTATACCCAGAACATACAAAGAACTGTTACAAATGAACTAGAAAAAGGCATACACTTAACAGAAAAACGAGCAAAGGACTTGAAAAGGTACTTCATAAAAGATAATATTCACATGGTCAGTAAGAATCTGAAAATATGCTCGACGTCATTAGTCATCAAGGAGATGCATGTTAAAACCATGAGATAACTACTATGATTTCATCAGAATGGCAAAAACTTAAAAGTATGACAATAACAAAAACTGGTAATGATGTGGAACAACTAGAACACTTATTCACCGCTGGCAGGATTGTCAACTAATTTGATCATTCGGCAAACTAGTTGACAAAATTTACCAAAGCCAAACATCACATACCCATGATGTGCAATTCCACTCCATGGTAAATACCCAACAGAAGTAGGTGATCATGTACACCGAAAGACCTATACAAGAAAGGCCACAGCAGCTTTATTCGTAACGGGCAGACTGCAGACGACCTAGGCGTCGCCTATGGCTGATTCACGCTGATGTCTGACAGAACAAACAACAAACTGTAAAGCAATTATCCTTCAATTAAAAAGTAAATACATTTTGAAACAAACAAACAAACAAAAAACCCACCAGAAACGAAAATAAATAAAACAAAAAGAAAAAGAAAAATAATAGATTTTAAAAACAAACAAACCAAATGGATAAACAAATTAGGGCCTATTAACACACACTGTGGTGTATTAACACAATGGAAAACCGTATCACAAGGAAAACGCATTGGCGGTGGTTCAGTCGTCCTTGTGTCGGACTCTTGTGAACCATGGACTATAGCCCGCCAGACTCCTCTGTCCATGGGGTTTTCCAGGCAAGGATACTGGAGTGATTTGCCATTTCCTTCTCCAGGGGAAAAGAAGAATTAGATATTGCCAAAGCCACAACAACAACATTGCAGATACAATGCTAGGTGAAAGCCAGTCGGAAAAGAGTACACCTAGTGTGATTCCACTTACATGCAGTTCAGGCCGAGTCAAAAGCAATCAGTGGTGACAGAATGACGACAGCAGGAGTGACTCTGGAAGGGAGAGGGGCACACTGCCTAGAAGACGGAGAGGGGGCTGGGAAAGACCTGCAGATGCTCTCCATACTGGCGTGGGCGCTGGTGCCACTGAGCCGTACACTCAACATGTGCGTTTTTTACTATGCAAAAGCCACAGCTCGAAAAAACACCCCAAGCTAAAGATGGCAGGTGAATCTTCAACACAGTGCAGCATTTCGTATGCGCTGCTTTCTTCTTAGCAGGTTTCATCAGACTGTCTCTAAGAACACCCACTCTCCGCGGCAGGCGTCTCTGTCACTTTGCTGTGGACCAGGCACTGTCATCCCTGGTGCCTGGCACACAACATACACGCAATAAATCCCTGCAGGACAGATTCGCAAAAGGAGCTGTTACCAAAAATAAGACAAAGCAGTCATTAACCAAAATCCTGGTATAATGAGTTATTTAAATTAACAGAAGTTTATAAAGCTATTGGTAGAGTGTCTAATGATGGTAACTCGAGTTCCCTTAATATGCAAGTATATCTCAGTGTTTCCGAATACCAGAAAGACTAAAATCTGAAGTGAAACTTTCCTCCGAGTGCTCAGAATTTCCACCTGCCAATGCAGGATACACAAAAGATGACGGTTTGATTGCTGGGTCGGGAAGACCCCCTGGAGGAGGAAATGGCAACCCATTCCAGTGTTCTTGCCTAGGAAATACTACGGACAGAGAAGCCTGGCAACCACGGCATTGCAAACAGGCAGAGACAACTGAGTGAGCGCACACACAGCTGATTCACAACGCTGTGTGAGTTTCAGGTATACACATTCTGTCAGTCACTCGGTACTGGCCCATGGGTCCTTATAAACCAAGTTAAAACACCTGCAATTAAAATAAAAACACATACATCCCAAGCTTGAAGACACGTCTATTTCTTCTAAATGACTTGAGCCAAAAGTAAGTGAAATAGAGTGGAATTTTCCAAAAGTCCGTTAAAACGATCTATCTAAAAAGCGCTTCTCAACCAGAGGCAAGTTCCTCCCTGCCCCTGACATTTGGCAATGTCTGGGTACATTCGTGCTTGTCAACGACTGGAGGGGCCACTGGCATCTACCAGGAAGAGCTCAGGGATGCTGCTGACCACCCCACATGCACAGGCCAACCCTCCACAAAGGAAGTTTTCTGGCCCCAAATGCCAATGATGCTGGGAATGAGAAATTGTGATCTAAAATATCACCTTCTGGGGACTTCCCTGATGGTCAGGTGGTTAAGAACCTGCCTTCCGATGCAGGAGACATGAGTTCAATTCCTGGTCGGGGAACTAAGATCCATCATGTTGTGGGGCAACCAAGACCTTGCACCCTAATTAGAGGGCCTGTGTGCTGCAACTACAGCGTCCCGTGCCACAACTACAGCGCCCCGTGCCACCACTACAGCGCCCCGTGCCACAACTACAGCGCCCCAGGCCACAACTACAGCGCCCCAGGCCACCACTACAGCGCCCCGTGCCACCACTACAGAGCCCCATGCCACAACCAGAGAGAAGCCCATGTGCTGCAGTGGAGACCCAATGCAGCCAAAAATAAGTATTTTAAAAAATAATTAAAATTTTAAAAATTAAAAGTAAAATATTATCTTCTGTTAAACTAAAGAACTTTATTCTCAAACATATGAAGTAAAAGAGTCCAATTTTTTTAAGCTGTAAAATAATTCAAGTATCTTTCAACCATTACTTTTTCATGAATATGAAAACTGTATTTTTAAAGTTATTTAACCTTGTACACGTGTCAAGTGTTTGACACACACGTGTCAAAAACGAATGTTTAATGGAAATATCTCCAGAAATAATTAACATCACTCTCATTTCTAGGACTTTATTAGGCATATTACTTATTTTAATATCATTTAACATTAACATCACCACAAAAATAAAATTCTCATTTAGAGAGATAAGTAAATCTCTGCTCAAGGTACTAGGAAAGACATAGCTGAAATTTGAACCCACATTATCTCTAAACCCGTGGTGTTTCCATTTAAATGCATTACATTTCAATTTCAAATGAGAGGCAGATCAAAATTAAACAGATCCCAAGTTTCATTTTCCACTGAGTCAAATATGTCACTCTAGAAAGTAAACAGCAAAATGAAGAGGCACCTACTTGGGAATTATGTACTAAGAAAAGAGACCAGCGTTTTAAAGGATAACCTATAGTTAATATTTTTTCTTATTACAAGTAGAATGAAGTAGTTTTTTAATAAAGTTATATGCCAAAATCATTAGAGACACTCTTGCTCTGATTATACAATAAAATTACAGATAGTAACATCAAAGCCTAAATGCTTTACTGGCCAGAAGCTTATTCTGGACAAATTACTAACATGACCCACCTAGTCATCCCTCCATAATAATATTAGATTCCAGAATACAGTCAATCTAAGAACATATTCCTATATTATGAATAAACTCTATTACTTTCATCTCAGCACTGAAGGGCTTATCATGAGTCTTTGTATTGAGAGACAGAAGTGTTCTTACCCTATTAAAGCCATGTTCATGAGAGTCATCAACTTCCCCATTACTAGTCACTGGAATTTCTGCTGCTGAATTTTTTGGAGATTCTTGAGCCATGGTAGACTCCTAAAAAAATGAGGAAAGAAACAGTCATAAGTAACACCAAATCACAAAAGGCAAATATTCAAAAGACTATATTCATGTTTATAGCACATAAAAGCCACCATTATAGCCTACCTAATCCTTGTATAATAAACATGATACCAATATAATAAAAACACATCTGGCTTTTAAAACTGCATTCCACTTAGATTTCTTGATCTTATTGTAGGTACCTTATTGTAGATGCCTGGGGGCAAATGACACAAAAATTTTTTTTAATGAAAATAATGTCATAGTATTACTGAAAATGGGCTTCCCTGGAAGCTCAGAGGATAACGAGTGTGCCTGCCATGCGGGACACCTGAATTTGATCCCTGGCTCAGGAAGATCCCCTGGAGAAGGGGATGGCAACCCACTCCAGTACTCTTGTCTGGAGAATCCCATCGACAGAGGAGCCTGGTGGGCTACAGGCCATGGGGTCACAAGAGTCAGACCCAACCGAAGCAACTTAGTACACTAGCACAGACAGACAGATTTAAGCAACACTTACTGAAACTTGTTATGTGCAAGGCACTCTACAAGATGCCACAGAATATAAAAACAAGTAAGGCAGTCACTGCTCTAGGGAAAGAACCACTGGTTTCGTGTGGGAGACTGACTGGACTCTTTAGTAAACACCTAGGACAGGTAAGTATCCATCCCTTTTTCTTGAGGATCCTCTAAAACTTCTGGAATAGCTATAGATTACATAAATCCTAGGGTCTCCCTAGGCCAGAGTTCTATTTCTTGGCAGCTCTAGAAATGTTCTGCTTTCAACATTTAGATCCTCTTTTAGATTAATTACACTTCTTATACAAACCTCTTTCTTTACCATGACAAATTTTGTATGAATACATAATAATGTTTCTAATGTCTGACACAAACTGAATAGACTATCTCTGTAGCCCCAGGGCAACAGGATACAGATCTAGGCAAATTAATACATTCCCTCAGGTCAGGTCCCTGAGGACAGAGACCGTCAGAGCCATCACTGTATCATCAGATTGGCCCAGGGTCTGACAAGCAAGAGGTTCTTAACAAATGCTTACTACTAAGTAAAAAGGATATGAGTTACATTAAATGTCTGATTCACAGTTATGAAGGTGTTAGACTGATCATTATACACTTAAGCTCCACACTCACTCCTCTGTCCCACCCATGGACCATGGAGCCATATGTTCGTTACTTCTTATGAATATCACTGCGGGAAGACAAACTAACGGGAAACGTCTGAAGTAACAAAACCAAAAAAAAAAAGTGAATTATCAAGTACCTCAAAATCAGTGTACTTTAATTACTTGGTGATAGTTGTAACAAAAGACTAAAATGTCAAACTGAAATCCTAATTGGTTATGCCAATGAAAAAAGAACTTTCATAATAATGTCAAATCCTATTAATACCACTTAAAACATTTCTCAGAGTCATGAGATTTGCACCTTAGGACAATAATTTATCACATGAGGGATAGCAAATAGCTTACTTGCATTTACCTCATACAAGTATCTTACTTTGGACCAAGACTTTTCGATTTCATTCTTGAGGATACCTGAATTCATTTTGTAGGAGATTTTGACTTTGTGCCAATTATGTACCAAAGTTATTTTATACAAAGACTTTTTTTGTTCTGGAAGAGATATATGTTGTAATTGCATTTCCTACTGCAGTATTTGGGCAGGGAGAATCATTTCTGAAATTTATTTTTTAACTTTAAAATCAGTTCTCTTTGTATCTGTCTAGTCATTACTCAGTAGAGCAACACCAAAGGACCCCTGTGCAAACTGCTGAGTAGAGTCTAACAGGATAGTTTTAATAGTTGAATCATTTTTGGTATTTTGGTATAAATATTTTCATTTGTTGTTTTTCAGTATATTCTTCGTGAAAATTTGTTGTTTCGATCCTCCTAAACAAAGTATATATTTTCTATATGAAGAAACATTTTAAAATAATTGTAAAGTTAAATAAAAATCATTGTAAAATATTACAAGGGGATGTACAGTGTGAATGCTATTGATACTTTATGAGATCACAAAAAAAAAAAAAAAACATTTCTCAGAAAACTTAGTTATTTCCTTGCATTCTTAGAATATCTTAAAAAAAAATACTGGCTTAAAAAATGCCATATTTCAGAGTCTATCATACCACAGGCTCGGAACTAGTGACGGAATTAATAAACTGAACGTCTCATGTAAGCCTTGAAAATTGAAAAAAAGAAATTTCAGAGAGAAGATTTCAAAAAGTTGAAGGCGGGAAAACAAAACATTCCTCTGCTTTAGACTGGATTCTGGGGAAGTCTCTGAACGCATGAGGCTTATTGCAGAGTCCTCCACGAGCGTGAGGGAGGGCAGGAAGCCCCGACAGAGCTGCAGAGAGGTTATGTCATAAGGCTCGGCCCATCCTACACGGAGCACTGAAGCTGAGGCTCTTTAAGCTGTTCCAAATTAAGGCAACGGGACCAGGCCTTTGAGCCCCCACATCCATACCCGACCAGGCCTTTGAGCCCCCACATCCATACCCGATTGTTAGATGCAAGCTATCCGCTAGATAGGAGTATAATTGTGGACAATGCAGCTCTCTTTCGCAGAGGCAATTCCTGGAGAGACTCAGCTATGAGCCCTCAGCAGGCACCACTCCTGGAAGGAGGGCCCTAGTCCTAAAGCAGGTAACTGAGTCCCTCATCATAGCATCCACTGTATCTTCCTTATGATTATTCTAAAGTAGTATCTACTTTAAAAGGATTTGAAATGTCTTATTTAAATTATATCTGGCTACCTTTATGCATGTATGAAGCCTGGCGTGCTGAAGTCCATGGGGTCGCAAAGAGTCGGACACAATGGAGCGACTGAACTGAACTGAATGCATGAATTTACGGACGTTCACTGATCTCTAATAAGAGAAACTCCCTCTTTCACAGTCCCCAGTTAAGAGGTGGCCACTGATTGAGCCAAAGAAGAATCCTTGACACAAGGCCTTGCAATTCACAGGTCTGACAATAGGGCCTGGTTAGAAAATTACTGCCAATACAGAAAAGAGGAATTTCCTGAGCCAATCAAACTCTTTCTGAAGGTCTGAACTGGGGACACTAAGTGAATCAACCAACTAGGGTACTGGGAAGACGAAAGCGCAATAAGAGCAAAGAGTAGAATTATACTGATGAGAAGTCACAGCTTAAAAATTCACAAACTCGACTTGACAAGTGTTAGCAAACTTGTGAAAGTTTGCTGACAAAGTGTTATCTGTGTCTAGATCTTTTGTTTCTAAATTATGACCTTATAATAATAATAAACCTTGCTTTTATATTCTTTTTTATTGTGGTAAAAAACACATAACATAAAATTTACCCTTTTAACCATTTCTAAATGTATAGTTCATCAGGGTTACATATATTTACACTGCTGTGTAATCAATCTCCAGAATTTTTCCATGTTGCAGAACTGAAACTTTATACCCATTAAACAATGACTTCATTTCCATCGTCCTCCAACTCCCCTACAGCCCTTGGTACATCACTTTACTTTCTGTTTCTATGAGCTTGATTGCTCTAGATACCTCACATCAATGCAGTCATATAGTATTTGACTTTTTGTGACTGGCTTACTTCTTTACATGATGTCCTCAAGATTCATCCATATTGGACATGTGTCAAAATTTCCTTTCTCTTTAAGGCTGACTAATAATCAGCTGCATATACTGTTGTTAAGTTGCTAAGTCGTGTCTGTCTCTTTGCAAGCCCATGGACTGCAGCACACCAGGCTTCGGTGTCCTCCACCATTTATCTCACAGTTTCCTCAAGCTGATGTCCACTGCATGTATATACCACATTTATTCAGTTCACTGGTGGACATTTAGGTTGCTTCCATTTCTCGGCTATTACAAAGAGTGCTGCTACTGCTGTACGAACATGGGTGTGGATGTATCTCTTCAAGATCTTGCTTTCAATTCTTTCGGAAACATACCCCAAAGTGGGACTGCTAGGCCATATGGTAATTCAAAAACACAGCAAGACCCTATGGTCCTTGCCCCCGCTGTCCCACGTCCTTTGCCTGCCTTTGTCTGTGGAAAACTTCAGTTGAAGAATAAGCTTAATCAGAGAAACGAGAAATGCAGAAACAAAGGAAAACAGTCAAAGGAGAAAAATAATAATAATGGAGTCATTAAGCACAGTCAAGGACTCTTCGTTCCTTCTCAAGGACTATAGATGATATCCTGAGCCATACCATGTGAGCTGTCTTATAGATACTGAAATCCCCGGTGAAAGAAGCTAGCTATATGATGACCAGACTGTACTCATCACATAAGCTGCCACAATTCTGAGAACTGGCCTCAAAGAAATGAGAACAAATGGACCTTGGAACTGAAGATTAACTGTACCTAAAACAATCAAGATGACACTGGTCAGACCACTGATGACCAATTTGAGGATGAGTGCCAGAGATGACTGCGTTTTTCTGCATGTAGTCCCCCCTCCCCTCACTTCTGTCTATAAAAGCTCTCACCCCACTGATTGCCAGTAGGGGGGAGTCAGCCTTTGGACAGATGTCCATCCTCCCAGCCAGTTGCCAGCATCTGAATTAAAGCAAACTTTCCTTTTCACCAACCTAGCCTGTTTATTGGCTTTTCAGTGGCAAGCAGCCAGACCCCAAACTCTTCTGGTAACAAGTTTATCTTTAATTTTTTTAGGAAACACTATATTATTTTCTATTAACGATTTCGCTATTTTATATTCTTACCAACAATGCATAAAGGCTCTAGTTTCTTCACATCCTCACCAATAATTGTTATTTACATTTTTAAAATAGTAACCATCCTAACAAGTGTGAGGAGATACCTCATTGTGGTTCTGATTTGTATTTCCCTAATGATTAGATGTTCAAGCTTGTTTTAGAAAAGGCAGAGGAACCAGAGATCATATTGCCAACAGCCGCCGGATCATGGAAAAGCAAGAGCGTTCCAGAAAAAGCAAGAGAGTTCCATCTATTTCTGCTTTATTGACTATGACAAAGCCTTTGACTGTGTGGATCACAATAAACTATGGAAAATTCTGAAAGAGATGGGAATACCAGACCACCTGACCTGCCTCTTGAGAAATCTGTATGCAGGTCAGGAAGCAACAGTTAGAATTGGACATGGAACAACAGACTGGTTCCAAATAGGAAAAGGAGTCCGTCAAGGCTGTATATTGTCACCCTGCTTATTTAACTTATATGCAGAGTACATCATGAGAAATGCTGGACTGGAAGAAACACAAGCTGGAATCAAGATTGCCGGGAGAAATATCAATAACCTCAGATATGCAGATGACACCACCCTTATGGCAGAAAGTGAAGAGGAAATAAAAAGCCTCTTGATGAAAGTCAAAGTGGAGAGTGAAAGAGCTGGCTTAAAGCTCAACATTGAGAAAACGAAGATCATGGCATCCGGTCCCATCACTTCATGGAGAATAGATGGGGAGATGGTGGAAGCAGTGGCTGACTTTATTTTTCTGGGCTCCAAAATCACTGCAGATGGTGACTGCAGCCATGAAATTAAAAGATGCTCACTTCTTGGAAGGAAAGTTATGACCAATCTAGACAGAAATGGCAACCCACTCCAGTGTTCTTGCCTGGAGAATCCCAGGGATGGGGGAGCCTGGTGGGCTGCCGTCTATGGGGTTGCACAGAGTTGCACACGACTGAAGCGACTTAGCAGCAGCAGAGAGCATATTAAAAAGCAGAGACATTACTTTGCCAACAAAGGTCCATCTAGTCAAGGCTATGGTTTTTCCAGTAGTCATGTATGGATGTGAGAGTTGGACTGTGAAGAAAGTTGAGCGTTGAAGAATTGATGCTTCTGAACTGTGGTGTTGGAGAAGACTCTTGAGAGTCCCTTGGACTGCAAGGAGATCCAACCAGTCCATCCTAAAGGAGATCAGTCCTGGGTGTTTATTGGTAGGACTGATGTTGAAGCTGCAACTCCAATACTTTGGCCACCTGATGCGAAGAGCTGACTCATTTGAAAAGACCCCGATGCTGGGAAAGATTGAGGGCAGGAGGAGAAGGGGACGACAGAGGATGAGATGGTTGGATGGCATCACCGACTCAATGGACATGGGTTTGGGTGGACTCCGGGAGTTGGTGATGGACAGGGAGGCCTGGCGTGCTGCGGTTCATGGGGTCACAAAGAGCTGGACATGACTGAGCGACTAAACTGAATGATTAGTGATGTTGAACACTTTTCCATTTGTTTGTTGGCGATTTATGTATCATCTTTGAAGAAATGTCTATTCAAGTCTTTAGTCCATATTTTAATTGGGTTATTTGTGTTTTACTTGTTGACTTCTAGGAGTTTTTTACATATTCTGGATATTAACCTCAAAAGATGTGTAATTTGTAAATTTTCTCTCAATTCTGTAGGCTACCTTTTTACTCTGTTGATTGTGTATAGACATTTTGATATATAAAAATTATTTCCTATAAAGAAGGTTTTAGTTTAGATGTAGTTCAATTTGTCTATTTTTGCTTTTGTTGCTAGTGCTTTTGATGTCATGTTCAGGAAATCTGTGCCAAATTTACTACCATAAGCATTTCTTCTCAGTTTTACAGTTACAGGTCTTACTCTTAGGTCTCTGATACATTTTGGGGCTGACTTTGTGTGTGGTATAAGACAGGGTCCACCTTGGCTGTTGATATCCAGTTTTCCCAGCACCATTTATTAAAGAGACTTTCCCTTTTCCATGGAAGGGTCTGAGCATCTTGGATACTTTTGAGATCCCTATTTTCTTCACTGCTACTGCATCCTTACAATATATCCAGATTATCTGAGGCTACTGGAGTTCAGTCTCTACTTCTTGCAAATAAGAGATACACAGATACTAACCTCATAGCTCAGTTGGTAAAGAATCTGCCTGCAATGCAGGAGGCCTGGGTTCGATCCCTGGGTGGGGAAGATCCCCTGGAGAAGGAAATGGCAACCCACTCCAGTATTCTTGCCTGGAGAATCCCATAGACAGAGAAGCCTGGCAGGCTATAGTCCATGGGGTTGTAAGAGTCAGATATGACTGAGTGACTAAACCATCACAGATACTAACTAGACACCTGATCTCTAATCCAACCAGAAAGACTAAGATTTTGCTATCTAAATAGTTACCACTCTTCCAAAACTTCTAAGATATGCTCTTACTTTCTCCCTCCTAATAACACCTGGTGATTCACCAGGTACTTGCTATCTTCTATGCAATATGCATGGGATAAAACAGAAACAGAACTCTGCCCTTAGGCTTCTAAGAACTAGAAGTACTGGCAAAAAGTAATTACAATACAGTGTTGTGAGCACCTGAGGGAAGCACTTAATACGGTAAGCACTCAGAGGGAAAACTTAATCAGAGGTGGATACTTAAGGTGAATCTTGTAGAATGACAGATGGGGACGCAGTAAAGGAGAGATTCTAAATAGAAAGAATAAGAGGAGCAGAATAGAATCTAATATATTCCAGAAACCCAAGTAAAGCAATTTAGCTAGAATGGTGATTGTTCATTCATACATTCATTGATTCAACTGATTTATCGAGCTCTCTGATGCGCTGGGCAGGATGTCAGATACTTAGGACAGAGTGGTGAACCAAACAGAGAAAACTTCCTACCCTCAAAGAGTTTATATCCTAGCTGGGGAAAACAAACAAATAAATACACACATTATGCAGTCCTAAATGCTAATGGGCATGTACATAAACATATTTGTTCGTGAATGTGCTGTTTTAAACAAAGTGGTCAGGGAAAAACTTAAAAGAGGCATCATCTTTCTGTAAGACACAGTAGAGTGAGGGAGTGCAGAGCCCCAGGCCGAGGAAACAGTAAACACAGAGATGGGAGGTGGGGACAGGCCCAGCTTCTCCAGGAGCAGGAGACAGTTTACGGGCCAGGGAGAACAGAAGAAACGTCAGCGAGGCAGCAGGAACACGTGAGAGGCAGCAGGAACATGCAGGCGGCAAAGGCACTGGCGAGAATTCCGGAGTTTATTCTTGGTGCAATGGAAACCACCAGAGGGTTTGAACTTTAGAGTGAAATGATCTGACTTACATTTAAGGATCACTCTTTTCCTGCTGTGATGCACTAAACTATAAGTGAGCAAAAGGCAGAAGCAGGGAGAATAATCGTATGGGATAATCTAGGCAAGAGATAATGGTAGCTTGGGAGTGGGGTGACAGTGGCTGAGGAGGTAAGAGGTGGTTAGATTCTAGACATATTCTGAAGGTAGAAACTGGAATTCCTTACAGACAGATGTGAGAGATGGGAAAAACAGAGGTCAAGGACAACTACAAAGGTTTCTGGCCTGAGCAGCTGTTAAAGTGGAATTGCTGTTAACACAACTAGGCAAGACTCAGGGTGGAGCACAAGACAGAAAAAACAGCTAGAGTTTAGATCAGGATATATTAAGGTTTGTACAGATAAGGGTACTAGGCTTTTGGGTATATGAGCTTGAAGTCCAGAAGCAAGCTTGAAGCTGGGGATAAGAAATTTATAAGTCACTGGTGTTGTAGACGGCATTTAAATTTCTGGACTACATAAGATTACCTAGATCAGGGGTCAGTGAGCATTTTCTATAAAGGGGCAAATGGCAAACACTATAGGCTTTTGTGAGCCTATACAACTACTCAACTTTGCTGTCAACTCTGATGCTGTAGACCAAAGCAGCCAAAGAAAATACGTAAATAACCAGGCATGGATTCAGGACCCCCACGTGGCTCATGGTAAAGAATCATGCAGGAGCCACAGGAGACATGGGTTTGATCCCTGAGTTGGGAAGATCCCTTGAAGGAGGAAATGGCAACCCACTCCAGTGTTCTTGCCTGAAGAATCCCACAGACAGAGGAACCTGGCGGGCTACAGTCCATATGGTCACAGAGTCGGACACAGCTGAGGACTGAACACACATGCACAGATCTGGCTTGACTTTCTATCTGGAAAGTCAATGCAGACAGGAGAGCTCTGCAGACTGAGCGCTAGGACACTTCAATATTTGGACAGGGGAAGAACTAGCAAAGGAAACTTACAAGGGACGGCAAGCAGGGTAGGAGGAAAACCCACAACAGGCGGCTTCCAAGAACAGGTAAAAAAGAAGGCAGGTTTTTGTTTCTGGAACTATACTAAACCTCCCCAACCCTGCACAGAAAACAACTGCAAAAGCTGAACACAATTTAAAAAGCAATTATTTGAAGGCACTGGAGAGCAAAGAGAAGCTAGTGGAAAGTGCATGGAGAAGGGGAGACAGGGAGCTATGCGAGGAAGGTTCCATCTCTTTGGCTTGTAGACAAAAACTAAATCCTATCCATGCTGTGCACCCAGTAGCTGTCAGGGCATCCAGTGGAAAACTAGTCCTTTTCAGCTGGGGAAAAGTTAAGCTGACAAAAGTAAAAGGAAGGGGGTAATACTGAAAAAGAAAGGTCCAGAAAGGGGATCTCTAACCCCTCAATGTACCTGCACAGACAAGAAACTGAGTCTGTAATGCAAGCCCAGCCAAGAAAATTAGCAACCGAGACAAAGGAAGTAACACTCACTGGAAAAGAATAAAACAATCTCCAATCTTTGCATCTCAATGTTCAAAATGTTCAGGATACAACCCCAAATTACCAGATATGTAATGAACCAAGAAAAAGGCACAGGATTCCCAGGAGAAAAGAAAAATTATTTATTTTTTTTTTAGAAAAATAATTTAGTCTGGCTCTGATATGAAGCAGAGATTGGAAATGATACAGATTCAAACGAAGCTACAGTGACTGCAAATAAGTGAAACATTTTCAGTGAATCAAAAGTCTCAGTGAAAAAAATAAGAATTCTCTCAGCACAGTAAAAATGAAGCAAATGGATTCTATTATAGAATTGAAAACCATAATTTTTCAAAGAAAAAAATCACTAGATGGACCTAGCCAAATGAAGATGACATACAAAACAGTAAGTAAAACAAAATTAAATAAATATAAATTATCCAAGGTAGAGAGTAGAGCAAAAACAAAGACTAAAAGAAAAGCTTCATGGAACCATAAGACAGTATTAAATATTCCAACTTATGTGTAAGTAAAATGCTAGAAGAAAAGGATACAGAAAAAGTATTTGGAGAACTAATGGCCCAATTTTTTCCAAATCTGATGAAAGACAAAAATTTATAGATGCAACATATTTAATGAACAACATGCAGAATAAACACATGCAGAATAAACAACATGCAGAATAAAATAAAGTACATCACAGTCAAACTATTTAAAGATAAAGAGGTAACCTCAAAGGCAGCAAGAGAAAAAAAATATTACTATCAGAAACAAAGTTCCAACAAATGGCTGATTTCTCATCAAAAACTGTAAATGCCAGAAGAGAGCAGAACACTGGTAAAAAGAACGCTGTCCACTTAGAACTCTATATCCAGGGAAAATATTAGGAATTACAGAGGGTACTAAGGGTATTTTCAAATAAAACTAAGAGAATTCATCACCAGCAGACCTGAACTATGCAAAATGCTAAATGAAATTCTTCTGCTGAAGGGAAATAAAACCAGACAGAAAAAAATGAATGTTCGGAAAAGAATGAGAAAGAAATGAAATGGTAATTACCTGGGTAAATGCAAAAACCATTTTGTTTTTACCGATTCATCTCAATTTCTTTATAAACCATATAACTGCTTAAAGCAAATGTTGATAATATCATTTCTGTGGTTTACAATGTATACAGATGTAACATATATAAAACAAGTATATCAAAGAACAAGAAGGGAGGTAAGGGAAATACTAACTCATTGGAAAAGACCCTGATGTTGGGAAAGATTGAAGGCAGGAGAAGAGGGCAACAGAGGGTAAGATGGTTGGATGGCATCGATTCAATGGAAATGAACTTGGGCAAACTCTGGGAGATGGTGAGGGACAGGGAAGCCTGGCGTGCTGCAGTCCATGGGGTCACATGACTTACGGACTGAACAACAACAAAAGGGAAACACAGACCTAAAAGGTTACGAAATTTCTGTTTTAAGAGAAAAGCAGTACATTATTAGTTATAAGTGAAATATGAAAAGTTTAATATATGCACTATAATCATTACCGCAAGCCCTGTCATGTGGCTCGCAGGATCTTAGTTCCCTGACCGAGACTGAACCCAGACCGCGGGCAGTGAAAGCACAGAGCTCCAATCGCTGGACCACCGGGAAGTCCCTGAATATATGTGTGTATATACATATTTTTAATGACCCTACTATATTCTGTCTACAAGAGATGCACTTTAAAGACAAAGGCATAAATATTACAGATTGAAAATAAATAGATGAACAAAGATACACCATACAAAGAGTAGGCATAAGAAAGTTGGCTGCTGCTGCTAAGTCGCTTCAGTCATGTCCGACTCTGTGCGACCCCACAGACGGCAGCCCACCAGGCTCCCCCATCCCTGGGATTCTCCAGGCAAGAACACTGGAGCAGGTTGCCATTTCCTTCTCCAATGCATGAAAGTGAAAAGTGAAAGGAAGTTGCTCAGTCGTGTCCGACTAATTCACGACCCCATGGACTGCAGCCCAGAAGGCTCCTCTGCCCATGGGATTTTCCAGGCAAGAGAACTGGAGTGGGTTGCCATTGCCTTCTCCGAAGAAAGTTGGCACAGTTTTATTATTAATAATATCTGATAAAATAGTTTTTTAAAAAGTATTACCAGAGATAAAGAGGGTAGTATCGCTCTGATATTTCATAATGATAAAATGATCAATTCCTTAGGAATACAAAACAATCACAAATGTGTTCTGTTGGTTGCAATAAGAGAGCTTCAAAATAAATGAAACAAACGACAGAATTAAAAGCAGAAACAGAACTCCACATAGTTGGAGATTTTACCATCACTCTTAGAGCAACTGACAGAACTAGACAAAGGAAACCAGCATAAACACAGAAGATCTGAACACCATCAACCACTCTGATACTTACAGAATAGGAAACAATAATGGCAGAATATATATTATTTTCATATGAACATGCTGTGTTCAGCAAAACAGATCATATTTTAGGCCACAGAACATAACTCAATAAATTTTAAAAGACTGAAACCATATAAAGAATGTTCTATGACCACAGAGAAATTTAATTACAATCAACCCACACAAGATATGCAGGGACCTCCCCCAAATTTGGAAACGAAACAACATATCTAAAACATTAATATGAAAACAAGGAAATCACAAGAGAAAGAAAATATTTTTTAACTAAATGAAAATGAAAATGCAGGGGAAGGGGAAAAAAAAACAAAGAAAAATGAAAATGCACCACAGCGGTATTTGCAGGATGCACCTAAGGAAGCAAATGCTTACATCTGAATAGTACATCTTAAATCAACAATCTAAGGTTGCATCTTAAGAAAACAGAAAACGAGCAAATTAAACTAAAAGTAAGATGTAGGAAGGAAATAATAAAGACCAAAAATCATGGAAACAGATGGTAGATAGTAGAAAACCTGGCTCCTATACTTGATAAAGCTTAAGTTCATGAAAAAGTAGATGAACTGTTGCAGATAAAAGAAGACAAGAGAAAAGACAGCTAGATACAACATATATTATAGACTGGATCACAAAACAGGAAAAAAATAGCTGTAAACGATATTATTGGAACTGTGGATTAAATAATAGTACTATGTCAATTTCCTTAATAATTTTCTGATTTTGATAAAAGTACTTAGATTATATAAGATAAAGTCCTTGTTCTTAGGAACAAATGGACATAATATCTGCAAACCACTCTCAAATGGTTCAAAAGAGAAGAAACTCTGCATTTAAAGAGAAAATGTTAAAGTAAATGGGACAAAACAATGGTGAATCTGGGTAAAGAGTTTAATTTTTCTGTATGAAATTTTATCAAAATTAGGTTTTAAAAATAAAAATGACAAGGAGGCTAGTAAAGTATGTAGGAGGCTAGTAAAGTATATAGGAGACTATCATGATGGACTTTATAAATGCTAGATCAAGAACTGTGAACTTCTAAAAGAGATATGAAGAAAGAAGTAGAAAAATCTGATCAATTTATTTTAGTGAACAGCCTGAAGGAAGTTCGACTGAAGGGAAAGAAGGAAAGACTAGAAGTAGAAAAACCATTTAGGAAGCATTTTACAGTGTGAGTAAGAAATAATAAAGATCTAAATTAAGGCTGTGGGAATTGAAAAAGGTGAATTCTTTTTTGAGAATTCTTTAGGAAGTAAAATAAGAGCCTTACAGAGTGACTAGATTGTGGGGGATCAAGAGTAGGGGAGAAATGTAGGGTAACCCAGGCCTTCTCCCTGCTCCCTACCCAATTTTTGGCTGGGCAATGAGAAAGACAAACATGTCACTCACCAAAGGGCACAGCAAAGTCCCGAGAGGCACAGAATGTTGCATTCAGAATGCTCTCAACACTCTCTGCATCCTAGAATTACCTGGGGAACTTCAAGTTTTAAAAGTTCCCCAGGGGATTCTAAAGTGTAGCTAAGGAGAACTACTGCTGTAAGCATGCACTAGACTCTAAGCAAACACAGAATTTCAGTATTAGGAAAGATCCACAATCATTTGTGTCTGACTCTTTGGGACTCCGTGGACTGTAGCCCACCAGGCCCCTCTGTCCATGGAATTCTCCATGCAAAAATACTGGAGTGGGTAGCAATTCCTTTCTCCAGGGGGTCTTTCTGAAGCAGGAAAAGAACCCGGGTCTTCCACATTTCAGGGGATTCTTAACCATCTGAGTCACCGGGACCGCCCTGTCATTCATTTAAATTTGTCATTCAGATTAAGACCACAGATCAGAATACTACTAACACCCATTAGAATGGCCAAATGTAGAAAGACTGACAAAATTAAGTGTTATCAAGTATGTGGGTTCTCATACATTGCTGGTGCAAGCAAAATGTGGTAAAACCACTTGAAAACTTTCTGGCAATACTATTAAACATATGCCTATTCTACAACCCAGAAATTCTACTCCTAGGAAACATACCCATGAAATATAGTGCATCTGTCCATCATAAAACAAGTACGAGACTATTCACAGCAGCTTTATCCATAATATAGCTTAAAACTGGAAACTCAAATGTCCATCAACAGTAGAATAAAGAAACTAGTATAATCAAACAATGGAACACAACACTACACAGCAATAAACTAGAACTACTGCTATTAAAAACAAAAAATTCTTACAGACCATGTTGAGCCACCGAAGCCAGACCCAAAGAGTATCTACTATATAATTCGATTCAAAAAGAAAACCAATAAGGTATGATGATGGTAGGCATGTAGTTATCTTGGGGTGGGGACTTCTGCTTTCATTTCTGCATGTAAGGAGCTTGGAAATCACCATCTCATTCTAACAAGTACGCTGAACACACTAAAAAAGCAATGTCTTCTCGGATTCATAAAAGAGAGGAGGACACAGGGCACACTGTTACTCCCAAAACTGGAGAGAGGCAAATGCAAAGAGTCATGGCTTACAAGGACAAAAACCGGTGGAAACCACCTCAGTAACCAATGCTGTGGTAGGAAAATCTGAGCTGTAATCAATGAGTTGCTGGAGGCTCATTGTGGACAACTCTTGAGAGTTAAAGACTCCAGAGGAACCCAGTCAAAAGCAAGGACCCACAATATTTAGTGTGGCTTTCAAGAGTGGGACCAGGTTACCGCAGTAAATATCACAGAAAAACTCCCTCATCCTCCCAGCAAGTGGTGAGAACTGGAACCACTGTGAAATACACTAAGCAGTCCATTCTTGGCTTCTCTCTTCTGGAACACAGGCTCTAGGGCATGTGGCTTCAGCAGTGTGGCTCACCGGCTGAGCTGCTCCACACAGCATGTGCAATCTTCCCACCGGGGACTGAACCCAAGTCCCATGCACAGGCAGGAGAATTCTTATCCACGGCACCACCAGGGAGGTCCCTAAGAACCCTATTCTTAACAAGGCTTACCCTCAGGAGAAACCAGAGCCTAGCCTGCTTGGGAAACGGCCACAGCCAGCACATTCCAGCTATCCTGTGCCACCTGAGGAGAGGAGAGAAAAACTGAGAAACACTCGAGAACATCACAGTCCAGAGGCACAGGCTCCCTGAAAGACTGACACCTAGTCACAGGATATACAACGCTCCCCTCCTCCTACACTTTATGCCCACATTTACAGCAGGTCCTTTCACCTGATACATCATGTCTGATTAACAATTAAAAATTATAAGGTCTACAAAAGGCAAAAAACACAACCTGAAGTCACAAAGCAAACACCACAATCAGAAATGGCACGGATGTTGGAATTAGCAGACCAGGAATTTAAAACAACTATGAGTAATACGGGCTTCCGGGTGGCTGAGATGGCTGTAATGGATAAAGCAGACAGCATGCATGAACAGCTGGACGACATAAACAGAGATGTAGAAATACTAAGAAAGAACCAAGAAGAAATGCTAGAGATAAAAATCACTTATAACAGAAATGAAGAATGCCTTTGATGAGTTTATCAGTAGACTTCACAATGGCTTTGGAGTAGGCAAATATTTTCTTAGGAAATGGAAAACATAAACAATAAGAGAAACACTGATAATTTGGACTTCATCAAAATTAAAAATTTCTTTTCAAAATGACACCATTTAAAAGATGAAAAGACGAGCTACAGACTGGGAGAAAACAGATGTAAGATATGTATCTGACAAACAACTGCTATTCAAAATAAACTGTTGTTTAGTCGCTCAGTCCTGTTGGATTCTTTTGCGACCCCATGGACTGTAGCCCACCAGGCTCCTCTGTTCACGGGATTTCCCAGGCAAGACTACTGGAGTGGGTTGCCATTTCCTTGTTCAGGAGATCTTCCCGACCCAGGGATTGAACCTGAGTCTCCTGCATTGGCAGGCAGATTCTTTACCACTGAGCCATAAGGGAAGCCACATTTAAAATATATATATATATGTCTTATTTTAATAAATAAAATTCAATTAGAAAAACAACCCAAATAAAACATGGACAAAACTTTAACAGGCACCTCACTAAAGAAAACAAATAATGGTAAGTGCATGGAAGATGTTTAACATTACTAATCATCAAGGAAATGCAATTTAAAGCCACAAGAAGACACAAGCATACACCCAATACAACAGCTGAAGTTCAAAAAGGCTGACAATACCAAGTACTGGTTAGAGAGTAGTAACATGAACTTGCATACTCTGCTGGTGGTTTAGTTGCTAAGCTGTGTCCGACTCCTTAGGACCCCATGGACTGCAGTCTGCCGGGCTCCTCTGTCCATAGGATTCTCCAGGCAAGAATAATGGAGTGGGTTGCCATTTCCTTCTCCAATACACTGCTGGAGGAAATGTAAAAAAACCACTTCACTTAGCAATTTCTTATGAAATTAAACATACACTTGATCATATGACTCAGTCATTCTACACCTAAGCATTTACCAGAAAAATAAAAACAAACGTCCCACAGAGACTTGTATACGTATATTCATAGCAGGCTTACTTATAAGAGCCCAAAATGAGAAGAAAAAATGTCCATCAACAGGTTAATGGATAAACAAATTATAGTTTATACTTATAATGGAATATTCCTCAGCAATAAAAGGAGTGAATTACTGATGTATACAATAACTGTTGTTTAATCTCAATATTCTGAGCCAAAAATCCAGACACAAAAAGAATACATACCAGAACTGTAGAACACAAAATTCTCATTTTTGTAGATGAAAAAGGGCTTCCCCGGTGGCCCAGTGGTAAAGAATCCACCTGCCAGCGTAGGAGATACAAGAGATGGGGGTTCAATCTTGGGGCTGGGAAGATCCCCTAGAGAAGGAAAAAGCAACCCACTCCAGTATTTTTGCCTGGAAAATCCCACGGATAGCAGAGCCTGGAGGGCTACAGTCCACAGAGTCACAAAGAGTCGGACATGACTGAACAACTGAGCACACGCACAGAGCACACAAAACCAATTTATCACGACAGACCAGCTCTCGCCTGAGGAGCAGGGTAGACACAGGCCAGCCGACTGCAAAAGTGCACAAGCAGCTTTGTCTGCGTCTTCACTGAGGTTATGGTTTCCCAAATGTATATACTTGGCAAAAGTCATCCAACTGTACATTTTAAATGAACACGTTTTATCATATGCAAAATTTACCTCAATAAAGTCAGCTTTTTACAGGGTGAAATTCCATTCTACCACCTCTAATGGCAGAGGATCTGCTTTTCCTGAAAGCCCCAAATCTACCCCTAGGGAGCCCACACCAGTCTGGTGGTGGCAGGCGCATGGTCCTGAATACAGTGCCCACCTACGAGCAAGGACTGACTTGCAGCTCTACGACCCAGCAGCAAATAAAGTTTACCAATTTTCCAAAACTGGTCTTCATGACAAAAATAAACTAGGCCAATACTCTCTCACTATAAAAACGTCACACAATTCTAAGTGTTATTTATAGACACATATTCCCTATTTGATCCAGAGTCTGAAACCTTACAAGTATTCTCCTCTAAGTGAATAAAAAATGGCAGAGCATTAAAAAAAAAAAAAATCCCTCTGATCCTCAGATTCAGTGTCCCTCATCCTGGAGCTTTTAAAACAGCAACAGAGGCAATGACTGGTTTGCCAAGTCAGACTTTAGCCAAGTACTGAGTCTATATCTCATTCTTCTGGCTCCCCCGTCACAGTCCCCTTCTAATATTGGGGAAGGCCTCTACATAAGGCTGGGGAAAGGCAGAACCTGCTTCTTATTATATAAAAGCTCAAAATACCTGATAATCAAAAGCAAATATTTGCAGCCAGATTACTTGAGTTTAATCCCTAGCTCCTCCACATATTACGTAAACTTCCTAAAAGCCTCAAAGTTCCTACAATTCTCTTTCCTCATCAGTAAAATGATATTAGTACCTACCTTAGCTGCTGTAAGGATAAAATGAAATATAAAGTATTTAGAAGAGTGTCTGGCATATAACAAGCTCTACAGAAGTTACGTTATTATTGTTTGTTTCCCAAGCTCTGGGGCAGCTGCCACGAGACCTAGGTTCTATGAAGGCTCAGCCCAGACCTGAGATCAGAAACTAGCGACAACAAGAGGAGTGATAAAAACTCACTGAGGGCAGCAGTAACCGCGGTGGGACCAAGCTGCCACTACATGGGGGCAGCGCCAGTTACCACAGCCAGTACCCAGAGTCCTGGCAGTGCCAGCTGCCAAGCCCCAGCAGCACAGTGCCCGCGCTGAAACCGTGCTGAACCGGGATCTGGGGCATACTCCCCGATAGGGAACCTGGATTCTGGTTTCCAACTTCCTTGTAAGTTACCTCAGATCCTCTTAGTGAATGTCTTTTCTATGTAAGTGACCTGGAATTGGTTTCATCTGCTTGCAACATAAGACACTGAAAGCTGAATTACAGGAAGTGGATAAATGGAAAAAAGTCTTACAATATCCTTGTGAGTGCTTTTGAGTAACAATAATAACTATGAAATGCTCTAGAAACCTTTCAGAATGCTAGTGAATAAATTACCTATGAAACCTGTTTGATAGCTTCATGGTTCCTTAATTTGCCAGTAATAACTGAATGCTGACCTTTATTAACTGCCTTCTATCAATATATGCCAGGTGCCACGCTAACAAGCTTATTACCTGAAATATTTCCTTTAACGTTTACAACTGCCCTGTGAGGAGTTAATGTTAGTTGCTCAGTCGTGACCGACTCTGTGACCCCGTGGACTGCAGTCCTCTAGGCCTCTGTTCTACAGGCAAGAACACTGGAGTCAGTAGCCATTTCCTTCTCCAGGAGGTCTTCCTGACCCAGGGATTGAACCCAGGTCTCCTGCATTGCAGGCGGATTCTTTACTCTCTGAGCCACAAGGGAAGCCCATGAGGGGAATAAGATTTTCCCAATTTAACAGATAAGAAAACTGAGGACTAGGTCCATTAAAGGATTAAAATAATTTAAATAATGTATCCTCTTGCAAATGGAGCCCTACAATGAAAACAGTGAGTACTGACTGTGTGTCAGCTACTGTTCTATGTGTTTTTCACATATTAACCGATTTAATTCTAATTGCTCAATGTGCATTATCTCCTTCAAAACCCACAAAACTCTCAAACTTAGGTACCATTATTATATCTGTTTTACAGGTAAGAAGACAGATTAAGAAATCTCTCAATGACATGCAGCTACCAAGTGATGAAATGGGATTCAAATCTGGCACATTGGCTGTGAGAGGCCTTATTTTTAGCCTCAACATCACAGAGTCTCTCAAAGGCAAGTGAAACACATCAATGTCATGCCAGCCAATATATATGCCAATGGGTCATGCCAATATATATGCTTTCAGACATTTATGAGTCAAACGTACTGTTTCCTTGATGCTGACCACTTGTACTGCTGTTCTATTTCCATATCGTCCTACACAGTTAGAGTAGCATTTGTCTTAATCTGACCCTTCACTTTCAACAATTCAAGACTGAAGCATCAGCTTCCAATCACACCCTTAGTGCTGCCTTTTGCTAATACCAGAGCCCCAGAGACAGCTGCATCTAGGACCTGCTACTCCTGGCTGTGGGAGGCTGCAGAATTGAACTAGGATGTCTGGGAATCAGGAGCTTCAAGACACGGACTAAGCCTGCTATTGCAAACAGCATCAGCTGCCAGAAAATATGGATGTTATTACTGATCCTGATAACTCCATAGTTATTAACTGGGGTCAATTTTACTACCCATCCCCCCCTCTAAGGACATTTCTGAATGTTATAGCTGGAGATGGCATGCTACTGGCATCTTGAAGATATAGGGCAGGAATGTTGCTAGAGGTCCTACAATGCACAGGATAATGTCCCACAATAAAAACCTTATAGCAAAATATTTCTTAAGGCTGAAAAACCCTGTAAATAGCCTGATGCTACATACTGCTTCTTATAATAGCAGAACTTACTGGTCTAATACATACTCACTTTATCAAATTACCTACGACATCTTTCAGAGAAGTAGAACAAATAATCCTAAAATTATATTGAACCAGAATTGCCAGAGCAATCCTAAGGAAAAAAACAAAGCTGGAGGCATAACCTTTCCAGACTTCAGACAACACCACAAAGTCACAATAATCAAAACAGTGTGGGATTGTGGGGGGAAAAAAAACAGATACATGAATCAATGGAACAGAACTAAGAGCCCAGAAACAAACCCATACACCTACAGTCAATTAATCTTTAACAAAGGAGGCAAAAATACACAACAGGGAAAAGACAGTCTCTTCAGCAAATGGTACTGGGACAGCTGGACAGCCTCATGTAAATCAATGAAGTTAAAAGACACCCTCACACCATACATAAAAATAAACTCAAAATGGCTTAAAGCAGTGGTCGCCAACCTTTTTGGAACCAGGTACTAACTTCATGGAAGACAGTTTCTCCATGGCCCAGGCTGAGGGGGATGGCTTGGGGGTGATTCAAGCACATTACATTCATCGTGCACTTTATCTCTAGTCTAAGGACACTGATCTGACAAGAGGTACTACTGGTCTTCAGTCTGGAAGCTGCGACCCCTGGCTTAAAGACTTAAAATATAAAACACGACACCATGACACTCCTAGAAGAAAACACAGGCAAAACATTTTCTGCCATAAATTGTACAGACGATTTTTTAGGTCAGTCTCCCAAGGCAAAAGAAACAAAAGCAAAAAGAAACAAATGGGACCTAATCAAAAGCTTTCACATAGCAAAAGAAACCACAAACAAAAGGAAAAGACAACCTATGAACTGGGAGAAAATATTGGCAAATGATGTGACTGATAAGGGCTTAATCTCCAAACTACACAAATAGCTCATACAACTCAATAACCAACCAACCAACCAACCCAATCAAAAAATGGGGAGACACTTAAGTAGACATATTTCCAAAGAAGACATACAGATGGCTAACATGCACATGAAAAGATGCTGCTGCTGCTGCTAAGTCGCTCCAGTCTTGTCCGACTCTGTGTGACCCCCGAGATGGCAGCCCACCAGGCTCCCCTGTCCCTGGGATTCTCCAGGCAAGAACACTGGAGTGGGCTGCCATTTCCTTCTCCATGAAAAGATGCTAAACATTGCTAATTACTAGAGAAATGCAAATCAAAACTACACCTCACACCAGTCAGAATGGCCATCACCGAAAAGTATACAAACAAGTGCTGGAGAGGGCATAAAGCAAAGAGAAGCCTCCTACACTGCTGGCAGACTGTACGCTGGTGCAGCCACTACGGAAAACAGTATGAGTGTGTGCATGCTAAGCTGCTTCAGTTTGTCTGACTCTGCGACCCGATGGATTGCCCCGAGAGGCTCCTCTGTCCATGGGATTCTGCAGGCAAGAATACTGGAGTGGGTTGCCTCCTCCAGGGGATATTCCTAACCAAGGATCAAACCTGCGTCGCTTTATGTCTCCTGCACTGGTAGGCGGGTTCTGTATCACTAGCACAGATTACTTCAAAAACTAGAAACAGAACTGCCATATGATCCAGCAACCCCACTCCTGGGCACATATCTGGAGAAAACGATAATTCAAAAAGATACACGCATCCCAAATGTTCACGGCAGCACTACTTACAAAAGCCAAGGCATGGAAACGGCCTAAACGTCCATCAACAGATGAATGGGTAAAGATGACGTGTGTGTAAGCGCATGCACACACAGGGGATACTATTCAGCCAGAAAAAAAGAATAAAATAATGCCATTTGCAGCAACATGGATGGACCTAGAGACTGTCATATTGAGTGAAGTAAATCAGAGAAAAACAAGTACTATAAGATATCACTTATATGTGGAATCTAAAATACGACACAAATGAATGTATTTACATAAAAATAAACAAATTCAGACACAGAAAACAAACTTATGGTTCTTGAAGGGGAAAGGGGCTGGGAGAGGGATAAATCAGGAGTTTGTAATTAGCAGATACAAACTACTATATATAAAATAAATGACAAAGTCCTCCTGTATCAGACAGGGAACTGTATTTAGAATCACGTAATAAAGGCAACCCACTCCAGTATTCTCGCCTGGAGAATCTCAGGGACGGAGGAGCCTGGCAGGCTACAGTCCATGGGATCGAAAGAGTCAGCTACGACTTAGCAACTAAACCATTACCACCAATAAACCATTTTGGAAAAAAATATGAAAAAGAATATGTGTGTGTGTGTGTGTGTGTGTGTGTATACATATAACTGAATCACTATGCTGCACACCAGAAACTAACACAGCATTGTGAATCAACTGTACTTTAACAAAATACAACTTTAATGTCATAAATGCAATGCATTTCATAGCATAAGACCAACCGCACTGGGGAAGAATAACTCCCCCATGCCCTTCTTTGGTGAAGCCCTTAACACTATTCATCACTCCAGCGAACTTTCTCAACACTACATTAGTTATGCTGCTGCTGCTAAGTCGCTTCAGTCGTGTCCAACTCTGTGCGACCCCATAGATGGCAGCCCACCAGGCTCCCCCATCCCTGGGATTCTCCAGGCAAGAACACTGGAGTGGGTTGCCATCTTCTTCTCCAATGCATGAAAGTGAAAAGTGAAAGTGAAGTCGCTCAGTCATGTCCAACTCTGTGCGACCCCATGGAGTGCAGCCCACCAGGCTCCTCCGTCCATGGGATTTTCCAGGCAAGAATACTGGAGTGGGGTGCCACTGCCTTCTCCAATGTTATAATATGGCTCAAAAAACTGCTGATGGGGCTTCCCTAGTACTTGGTTAAGAATCTGCCTGCCTGCCAATGCAGGAGCCCTGGGTTCCGTCCCTGATCTGGGAAGGCCCCACGTGCTGTGAAACAGCTAAGCCTGGGCAGCACCACTCCTGAGGCCAAGTTCCAGAGCCCGCGAGCCACGATTACCGAGCCCACCGGCCTCAACTATCAACGCCCACCCTCCGCAACAAGAGAAGGCACCACAGCGAGGAGTTCGTCCACTGCATCTAGAGAGCATCCCCCGCTCCCCACAGCAAGAGAAAGCCCTCACAGCAGCCAAGACCCAGCACAGCCAGAAATCAGTACAACAACAACAACAACAAAAAACAGAAAGATGCCGACAGTCTGACCCCTACCCACTTGCAGTCACCGCTCAGACTCCATCCTCCCCTGACGGTCTCCGTCCTGGCCAACGGAACGCCTGCCTGCTCACTGCATCTGCACGCCTGTGGTTGGTGCAATAACTCTTCCTCCTATAAATTCAACCCCGAGTCTATAGTCTTTTCTGTGGCTGCTGAAGACCAAAACTAAAAGAAAAAGCTCACATAATTTTTTCTCACAGTTTGTTTTCTACTCCTGAAAATACGCCTTGAGATTAACACTGTAAAAGGCCTTACATTTTGACAATCAGCATTTATGACTACTGATGAGGAGGTGCGTTTTTTCCCTCTGATAGGCAGGGCTGTGTGAGGTGATATGCTCTGGGGTGTCTGTGGGCCGCCTGCCTGCTGACGACTAGGTTCATGTTCTTGTCTTGCTTGTTGTTCGCGTGAGGCGTCCAGCGCTGGGTGCTGCAGGCAGTTGGGTGGTGCTGGGTCTTGGATTCAGGTGGGGGTCTTCAGGGGAGTGCTCACTGATTAATACGCCCTGGGGTCAGGAGTTCTCGGATGGTCTAGTGTCCTGACTCAGATGTCCCCTCCAGAGACTCAGGCCCAGGTTCTGGTCAGGGAACCAAGATTCCACAAGCCGTTTATTATGGCAATAAAGGGGATTAAAACAAACAAGCTAACAAACAAACACACACAAAAAATCTCCCCAAAAACAACAACAAAAAACCTCCAAAAATACCACACCAACAACAAAGAACAAAAAATGAAACGCAGACAAACGTTAAAAGCAAAATCAAACAGAAAACAAAACAAAAGAACACACGCACACAAACGAAACCAAAACAGACCACAGAAAACTAAGTACAAGAGAGTGACTCGGTGAGCAAAGAAAACCAAAAATGGTGTCAACCAATCAGAAACAAAACTAAACCACAAACAAGACCAAAGTAGAGTGCCAAGTGAGGAACACAGCAAAGAAAACAAAATAACCAAACAAACATGATGGAAAAAAAAAAAAAAAGGGAGAGCAAAAACTATAAAAGAGGGCTTCCCAGGCTGCTCAGAGGTCAAGAATCTGCCTGACAAGCAGGACACGTGGGTTTGATCCCTACGTCGTGAAGTTCCCAGGAGAAGGAAATGGCAACCCACTACAGTATTCTTGCCTAGGAAATCCCATGGTCAGAGGAGCTTCGGGGAGCTACAGTTCATAGGGCTGAGGGGGAGCTACAGTTCATAGGGTTGAGAAGAGTTGGATACAACTTAGCAACTAAATCAACAACAATTTATGATGATGGAAACACTTCACAGAAAATCAAAGATGCAACAATAACAAAAATTCACCCAAAGACTAAAAGTCTATCTTAATAATGTAACTGGAAATAAGTTTCTTGATGTTATCAATGTATTACATTAAGAATAGTAAAACCTAATTTCTAAAATGCTTATTAGAAACAAGATAGAAACTTTCTAGAAAGGATATAAAACAACTTGTCTTAGCCTTAGTCAGACTTCTGGAACAATACAAGACTTTACTTCTTCTAAAACACATATATTTAACATTGTTGTTTAATCTAATTTGCCCCTGAGCAGGTAAAAATAAAGTACAATAATAAGCTTCAAGCTTTTCAATGGTTTCTTATATCTACCACTTTAAAATGCTACTTTTAAACTCATTATAAAAGTGCCGTGAAATATTCTAATGATCAGTAGGTATTTGGTTCTGCTATCAAGTAGTTATATTTTCTTCTCATTTGAAAGATTCACTTCTTAATCTCAGTCAAACCTTAACAAAACAGCAATGAATAAAGTAAGCAGTGTGGAAAATAAGAAAAGGAAGTCACAAATATTCAACTGTAATTGTTCTAGTTATGGCTTCAGACAATGAAGGTCCAAGTGCTTAGTGAACCAATTATGCATGTCAACAGAGACCACATTCTGCTCTAAAACCAAAAAGCACAAATGCCTTCTGTGTCAGATGAAATTAGATTCCTTTTTTGCCTACAAAAAGAGAAAGCAATTCTATTAAAATCATAATTCAGTCTCTGAAATTTCCATCTGAATCAGTAAAAATATGACCTTTAAAACATGGTTAGTGTATTTATGGCAAAGTTAATTTAACACGGTTCAAGAGCATTAGGTGAATAAGCCCACCCATGAGATCTCAAGAGAACTAATCAACTTATCAGGAGACACAGATTTAAGGACTGGCTCTGCCCTTTTTATAACTGTACAGCAGTCACTTGTCCTTCCCTAGGTCTCAATTTCCTCTTTTATAAAACAAGATTCTTAACTTCACCTATACCTCATACGGCTATTAAAAGAATCAAATGTGAAATAGCTTAGAAATTAAAAACATTCTATAAAGATGCTGTAATTCTAGCACTGATTTTAGTAAGGACCAACAGGACAGACCCTGGAGCTCCAGCACAGTCACTCCTAACTTTGTCACTGCTGCTGCTAAGCTGCTTCGGTCGTGTCCGACTCCGTGCCACCCCATGGACGGCAGCCCACCAGGCTCCCCCGTCCCTGGGATTCTCCAGGCAAGAACACCGGAGTGGGTTGCCCTAGGTGTACCCTAATGACATTTCTCTAAACAGACCAGTATCCAGACAGAGTTGAAATAGGTTACAAACGTTATTGTCTTGGCCAAGTTCTTTCTTTTTGTCTTTATTCCATCTTGTCATTGTCAATTCCGTGGTTTTTAAAAGGGAGATGATCCCACATAAGAATGGATAAAGCAAATGCGGTCAAGTTGAAATGATGATAATCTGGTTGACAAGTCTATGGGAGTTCATTTACTACTTCACTTTTATTTCATATGTTTCACATTTTTCTTAACAAATATTTTAATCTACTAGTATCAACACCTATTTGTCTTATATTTTCCAACCACTTGCTACTTGAATCCTGCATTTCAGACCTCTCTTCTAATCATCTGTCATTCTCATTTCTGAGCCAAGCAAATCTTAGCAGCTAGCTACTGCATTTCCTTCCACTCTTTTCTCACTGACCCTCAGTTCCAGCCAGAGTCCTCACTTCCTCAAACACACCAATCTTATTTTTGCTCTTGCTGTTTCCTCTTTCTGGAAGGTTCTTACTCCTAGATTTTCACATGCCCCTCCCTCAACTCAGTGAGGTATTTGCTCACCCAGAAAGGGCCTTTCCTGACCAACTCATGTAAATTAGCAATCATCACTCTTTAGCCTCTTATCCTGCTTTATAGCGGTAAAGATTTTATTATAATTTCAGTTCAGTCCAATTGCTCAGTCATATCCAACTCTTTGCGACCCCGTGGACTGCAGTACACCAGGCTTTCCTGTCCTTCACCAACTCCTGGAGCTTGCTCGAATTCATGCCCATTGAGTCAGTGATGTCATCCAACCATCTTATCCTCTGTCATCCCCTTCTCCTTCTGCCTTCAGTCTTTCCCAGCATCAGGGTCTTCTCAAATGAGTCAGTTCTTCGCATCAGGTGGCCAAAGTTTCAGCTTCAGCATCAGTCCTTCCAGTGAATATTCAGGACTGATTTCCTTTAGGATTGACTGGTTGGCTCTCCTTGCAGTCCAAGGGACTCTCAAGAGTCTTCTCCAATACCACAGTTCAAGAGCATCAATTCTTCAGCGCTCAGCTTTCTTTATGGTCCAACTCTCACATCCATACATGACTACTGGAAAAAACACAGCTTTGACTAGATGGACCTTTGTTGTCTATAATTTATTTATATGTTATATGTATTTTTAACATGTCTGTCTTCCTCCCCAATGTATTTACAACATAAAAGCCAACTCCACCTGACACAATCTTTCCATGACCTGAACTATCTTCTTAACACCAATTATGCTTCTTCAGATACCCTATTAAATCCAACTCATGCTTCCCCATACATGCGTCTGTTTCCTTTCTCTATGACTCTGCCCAGGTAGTGACCATCACCAGTCACATGCTCAAATGCTACCCCACACTGTAAGACAGTTTAAAGACCACCTTCATGGATATTCCTGGCTGACACTTCCTGAACTGCTATAATTCTTCATGTGAACCACTCCAAAGGCATTATTCTTCTACACTCTATTTTACTTATTTTAAAATTTCTCCTAATAACATGCAGCTTGTGTGCAGGATCTGAACAAATTCACTTTTAGACCTCTGAGTTACTTATGTAAAGAAGGAATGAAAATATTTGTATATCTATTTTTTGGGTATTATAATTAAGTATATGCATTACTGTTACTATATCAAAGGGCAGACAGAAAAGTAACGCAAAAACCCTAAAATACACTAATAAATACCTAATGCAACTACTCTGCTTTCCCTTTTTGTTGCTGTTGGCAAAAATACACCTGTTTTCCCAACTTCCTTGCTTCTGCCTTTATATAATTTTCCCCTACTAAGTTTCTTAAATTTATTCATATTTCTTTATGCTCAAATCACAGCTCTTTCCTTATTATCGATGTTAAGACTTCCAGGTCTTCGTTGCCAGTTTTCCACAGTTCGCTGTGATCCACACAGTAATGTCATATAGAACCTACATGAACCTTAAGTCACAGGGTTGATGTTTTTGGCTCAGTTCAAAATGTTGACAGTTTTTGCTGTTTTGTTTTGCTTTTAAAGAAATGAAAACTATAATTCAGGTCATCATATTCTAAGAAACTACTATCCATATATCGTTTACTAGTAGAGTGAGAATTAATTCATTCATCAAACTGACCATCAGTTTATGTGCCAAGCTCTGCTATGATTATCCTGAATTACTGAAAAGTTTGATGTACAGAAATTTAAGAGTTAATGGCCAAAATACAGAGTTATAATACATAAAAGAAAAAATCTTATAAGCAAATTTGAGCCCTAAAATGTTTTCATCAAGGATATTAAAAAAAAAATTTAAGTTAGTAGAATTCTAATAAATGAGCAATTTCAAAGGCACAAAATATTCCTAAATCCAACTTTGGTTAACTGTAATAAACTCATACAAACCTTTTAAATTTGGGTATAAATTCAGATTATACTCACACACCTGGTTTTTCTTTTTTCTTCTTTCTTTTAAGTACAATATCCCTGGGTATGGCTAAAAATACAGAGAATGCCTAATATGAATTTACACACAAATTCTGAACAATTACTTGGCAGTGGATTCCTTCAGATCACTGCCATCCAGGTTTAACTCTCTACTGAGCAGGACATTTCTAGTTCAGTATCTATCCAGGGGACATTCAAGTAGCTGAAACTCACAGTGGTAAATCACAAAAAGAATAATTTTTACAATTATAAGCCTCATCATTGGCTGGGCTGCCAATGCTCCCTGTAGTTCACAGGTGTCAAACTTCTGATCATCTCTCAACAGTTCAGATTCAGAGATCTGATCATAAAAAATAAAAAACACGAGTTAAGACAAATATGGTATACATAATTCCCTAGGTTCTCAGAACTAAATATAACTACAATACTTCTTTGACAAATGGTAAATAGCCACACTACTTTAAATCACAAAGAATTCCGAATCCCTCACAGATAGTATATATTCTGCCAACCAGAGCTCATCTTTGACTTTTGAGCGAGAAGTAAATTATCTAGCTCTAAATCCTACATTAAAGCTCATCATACAGACTCAACGTCTTGGGACGATGATGAAACATTATGGCTAGCATTGTCACCTACACAGACAGCAAACTGATTTTTTAACACTGCAAGTGGAGTCGGAAGAACCCATGTTATGCTCCAGACCTGCCCGTTACCCGACGTCAGCTACTACCTCTCTGAAAGTTAAAACATGTTCAACAAATAAATGAGGGAAATAAATCACGGCTGTTCTTCTTATCTAATTGGATTATATCAAATCAGTCTGAGGGGCAAGGTGGAAAAATATGAAAGTGCTACTCTGTAAATCTTTAACCACTATAAATTTGAGAGCTGTTACTAGGATTAGATGTTCAAAGAAATATCTGATTACTTGAATTCAATGTAAGATTAATTTCTTAATATCTCTGTATTCTAATGGGCTAGAACAGTGGTTTTGAGGTGATACAGAATCACTTACAGAATTTAAAACATTAACAACAATAAAAACATACATAGCCCTGGATCTAGCACTACACACTCAGATTTAGGGAGTCTGAGGTGAAGTCCAGAACTCAGTATTTTTTTTAAACATTACACCTAGATTCTGATGCATAATTACCTAGAGACAATACAGGATCAGATGAGCACAAATGTGAACCAATTACTACTATTACTTCAACAGAAACTTCGCTGCATATTTAAATTTAAAACTATAGTTTGACTCAACTTTTATTTCATTTTTATGGGACAAGTATATTGTAGAATTTCATATGCCCAAAGGCAAATGGTAATTGACTTACAATTATGAAGAAATGGCTCTCTTCTTCCCACGCCTTTCCTGTGTCTATATGTGTAGAAGAGTTTATTTAGAACGGCACATGGTTAGACAAACTAACTCAATTTGGACAGTCTAAACTTGATTGACATGGGTTGACTTTAAAAAACAATATAAATATCACCCAATCACCTCAGAACTAGACTTGACTTCTTCTGTGGCTGGTTTAGATGTACCAAGAGTTGAAGTATCATTGCTGCAGTCAGACATACCTAAAAGTAAAATGTGTTAAGCACACATTAAATAATTTAGTTAAGAGAGCTGTATCACTTCACTGATATTCTTACATTCCACAACATAAATTATTTATTTACAGTCAGAATGTGTTTTGCAAAACTATCTACAATCATATGTGTATCTATTGATTGTAACAGGTAAGTGATTCTAAAAACAAACAAAAATTTAGGAAAAGTTTTTATGCAAAATGTAAAAATACATACTTCAATGACTAAAAAATAATTTCATTTAATCCTTATGGATATGAAACAAGTCAAAAGATCAGAGTGTCCACTTGATTTGACAGATGAAAAAACTGATATCCAAAGATGTCACGATATCAAAAGATGAAGCCAAAATATTATTTACTTATGGCCCACATAAAATCAATGTTTCAGATTAGAACTTAGACATGTTCCAGTTCCCTGGCCAGTGCTCTTTAATACTGTCACAAATGTAACTGCTGTCAAAATTAAACACTAAAATCAGATTTCATTCAGTACAACTTTAAGAGGCGATTTCTGCTTCTAACTTGTTCAACAACATTAGAGAATGCCAAGCAAATAAAGAATTAAAATTCAGCAGTGTCCACACGACTAGAAAAAAAATCACTTTTAATTCCAATCTCAAAGAAAGGCAATGCCAAAGAATGTTCAAACTACCATACGATCACACTCATTTCATATGCCAGCAAGATTATGCTCAAAATCCTTCAAGCTAGGCTTCAGCAGTATGTGAACCGAGAACTTCCAGACGTACAAGGTGGATTTAGAAAAGGCAGAGGAACCAGAGATCAATTGCCAACATCCGTTAGTGAGAGAAAGCAAGAGAATTCCAGAAAAAAACATCTGCTTCACGGACTACGCTAAAGCCTTTGACTGTATGGATCACAACAAACTGTGGAAAATTCTTAAAGAGATGGGAATACCAGACCACCTCACCTGTCTCCTGAGAAACCTGTCTGCAGGTCAAGAAGTAACAGTTAGAACTGGACATGGAACAATGGACTAGTTCAAAATTGGGAATCCTAGAAGGCTATATATGGTCACCCTGCTTATTTAACTTATATGCAGAGTACATCCTGTGAAATACTGGGCTGGATGAAGCACAAGCTGGAATCAAGATTGCCAGGAGAAATATAAACAACCTCATATATGCAGAGGACCCCACTCATGGCATAAAGTAAAGAGGAACTAAAAAACCTCTTGATGAAGGTGAAAGAGGAGAGTGAAAAAGCTAGCTTAAAACTCAACTAAAGATCATGGCATCTGGTCCCATCACTTCATGGCAAACAGATGGGGAAACAATGGATACAGTGATAGACTTTTATTTTCTTGGGCTCCAAAATCACTGCAGATGGTAACTGCAGTCATGAAATTAAAAGATGCTTGCTCCTTGGAAGAAAAGCCATGACAAAGTTAGATAGTATATTAAAAAGCAGAGACACCACTTTGCTGACAAAGGTCCTCATAGTCAAGGCTATGGTTTTCCTAGTAATCATGTATGAATATAAGAGCTGGACCATAAAGAAGGCTGAGCACCAAAAAATTAATGATTTCGAACCGTAGTGCTGAAGAAGACTCTTGAGAGTCCCCTGGACAGCAAGGAGATCAAACCAGTCAATCCTAAAGGAAATCAACTTTGAATATTCATTGGAAGAACTGATGCTGAAGCTCCAAGGCTTTGGCCATCCAACGTGAAGAGCTGACTCACTGGAAAAGACCCTGAGGCTGGGAAAGATCGAGGGCAAGAGAAGAAGGGGGTGACAGAGGACAAGATGGATGGATGACATCACTGACTCAATGGACATGAGTTTGAACAAACTTCAGGAGACAGTGAAGGACAGGGAAGCCTGATGTGCTGCAGTTCATCAGGTCTCAAACAGTCGTACACGACTTAGTTACTGAACAACAACAGTAAGGAGATAGAAAAGTAAAATCTAATTCAAGCTAAAAGAGTAGTCAGTCCTCCATATCTGCAGGTTCAAACAAAGATTGAAAATATTTTTAAAAAAGGAAAAAAAAAAACCCTTCGGAAAGTTTCAAAAAGCAAAACTTGAATTTGCCATACACAAGCAAATATTTACATAGCATTTACATTTGCATTACATTATATACTACAAACGTGTACATACTATATACGTATGTACATATTAAATACATATTAGAAGCCTGGCATGCTGCAGTTCATGGGGTCACAAAGAGTCAGACACGACTTAGCGAGTGAACAATAACATATTATAGGTAATTTAGAGATGATTTAAAGTATATGGGAGTATGTGCATAAGTTAGATGCAAATACTGTACCATTTTATACAAGCGCCTTCTTATCTGAGAGTGTAAAAGAACCAATGCCCCACCGATACCAAGGGTGACCGTACTTTGAATCTAATCAAGGAGATAGATAAATAAGCACAAAATACCACATCAGGTACTACAATGCAGAGAAACAGAGAAACAAAAAAACTCATGAAATACAATGAAGGGAACAATTTTTGTGCATGCTCAGTCACTCAGTCATATCTGACTCTTTGTGACCCCATGGACTTAGCCCTCCAATCTCCTCTGTCCATGGGATTTCCCAGGCAAGAACACCAGAGTGGGTTGCCATTTCCTTCTTTAAACAATTTTACTGCTTGCCAACTGAATCCAGTACCACATTAAGAAAATAATACAACATGAACAAGAGGGATTTATCCCAGGAATGCAAGACTGTTCAATTAAGAAAATCTTTTAATATATAATATATTCATTAATCTAAGCTGAAAAACATGGTTTTCTACACAGATGAGAAATCTACTGACAGAATTCAACACCCATTCACAATTCAATAATCAAGGAAGAAGGAATTAAGGGAGACATCTTCAACACGATACAGGCTTTAATCCATTATCTTATTTAATAAATAACACAGGCATTTCCATTAAGACTAAGAACAATGCAAAAACCCACCATCTCTGCTACTATTCAACACTGAACTAGAGGTATTAGCCAGTCCAAAGAGATAAGAAAAATCAATTATAAGATAGGTAAAGAAGTAAACATTTCTTTTTGCAGATCATATAATAGTACACCTGAAAAACTCCAAAAAATCAATGCTAAAACTAAGTAAAAAATAGAAGAATTTAGTGAAAAAGTAGGATAAAGAATTAACATACAAAAGGAGTTTGGGGTTAACATATACACACTACTGTACATAAAACAGATAATTTTAAAATAATATTGAAAAGTAATAATCAGAGGACTTAATGGCAGAGAAAAATTCTATTTACAATAACAACAACAAAGAAGATTAAATAACCTAGGAATAAATTAAACAATGTATAAAGTCTATATGAAAAAAATGTTTACACGTAACTGCTAAGACCCTGAAGACTGAGCAAACAAAAAGACAGATGGTATTCTTAGCCACGATGATGCTGTATGTGCATGCACGCTCAGTCACTTCAGTTGTGTCCAAGTCTTCGAGATCCCATGGACTGCAGCCCTCCAGGCTCCTCTGTCCATGGGATTTTCCCAGCAAGAATACTGGAGTGGATTGCTATGTCCTTCTCCAGGGAATCTTCCTGACCCAGGGATTGAACCCACGTCTCTTGCATTGCAGGCAGATTCTTTACCCCTGAGCTACCAGGGAAGACCATGATGATATTAAAAGAAGTCATTTCTTCCTTACTTAATTTACAAATTCAATGCAATACGAGAAATATATATAACAAGTTAAACTATACAGTTAGACAAGTTACACTACAGTTGATACGGAAAAATCAAACATGTAATAATCGCCAGGAAAACAATGAAAAAGGAAAATCACAAGAGGACTAAATTTGTCAGACATTAAAACATACCACCAAGCATCTATAATTAAAGTAGTATGGCAGTAGCACAAGAATAAACAAAGAGACCAGAATAAAAAGCCAAGTTAGACCATATACACACAAAAATTTAATATATAACAAAGGTGACATCTTAAATCACTTAATTACAAATGGACTTCCCAATAAATAATACCAGGAAAATTAGGTAGCCATTTGGAAAAATACAAAATTAGATCCATATCTCACACCACACACAAGAATAAACTTCAAATGAATTAGGAATCTAGATATAAAGGATGAAAACTCAAATAAATTGCTAAAAGAAAACACACATGAGTTGTACTTTAAATTTTGTAAGAATCTAGAGACAATTTTAAAAACTGATAAATTTGACTAAATAAGAATTTTAAAACTGAATAACACAAGTGTTAAAAAGACAAAAGACAACTGAAAAACTAGGGAAATACTTATACGCTGCTGCTGCTGCTGCTAATTCGCTTCAGTCGTGTCTGACTCTGCGACCCCATAGACGGCAGCCCATGAGGCTCCCCCATCCCTGGGATTTTCCAGGCAAGAACACTGGAGCAAGTTGCCATTTCCTTCTCCAATGCATGAAAGTTAAAAGTGAAAGTGAAGTCGCTCAGTCGTGTCCGACTCTTAGCGACCCCATGGACTGCAACCTACCACGCTCCTCCATCCATGGGATTTTCCAGGCAAGAGTACTGGAGTGGGGTGCCATTGCCTTCTCCTAACATACGCTACAATAGGTTAATAGTCCTAACATAAAGAACTCTTAAAACAAAGGGAAGAAAACAAAAAAACAGAAAGCAGGAAAAAGACATGAACAGACAATTCACAAAAAAAGATTAAAATAGCCTCTAAAATGTAAAAAATGATCAAAATCACTCGTGTTAGAGAAATTCAGGTTAAAACAACACTGAGATACCATTTCTCATCTATTAGATAAGCAAAATTTTTTAAATAACAAAACACTGTGTTACTGAGGATGTGAGGAAACAGGCACTCAGGTACACTGCTGCTGGGAATACAAACTTGTACATTCACTCTGGAGGGAACCTGGGTAACGCCTGACAAAACCACACGCACTCACTTTTGAGCCCAGCAGTCCATGTCCAGGATACATCCTGGGAATGCATCCCCAGCAATACAAAACTACAGACACACTGCTGCATTCTTCACAGATGTAAAGTACTGGGGGGAAGGCACCTAAATGTCTACATACAGGAAGGTGACTGAATAAACTATGACACATCCAGACAATGGAGTACGGTACAACTGTTGAAAAAAATGAAGATCTCTATGATATGCAGTAATTTCCAAGACACAGTGAAAAGCCAAAAAAACCAAAGTTCAAAAGTACCTATAGATACGCTGTCTCAATGTAAGAACAGAAAGGATACATGAAGATACATGCTTCTGTTCACTGGAACAAAAATACAATAAATCAGAGATTACGGAGGTAGGTTACCTACAGGGAATAGGAGAGAAAGGAGTGCGAAAAACTAGGAAATGGGAGCAGGGTAGCAGGAATAAGGAACAAGTGACACCCCTCTGAATATTTAGTTTTAAATAATTCTGACTCTTAGAACCACAGTAATTTTGAGAGAAATTCAAATGGCATAAAATCATAACAAATGAAACTGTATTAAAAAAGAATAAACCAGGAAACGGACGGGGGAAACGAGGATGGGCAAAGGGAGAAGGAGGAGAAGAAAGCGGAGAGAAGGGAGGGGAAGAACGGGGGCAAGAGAAAGGAAAGGCAGGAGAATAGAGTATCCTGCCTGGACACCATGAGGCTAAAGACGGAGAGAATTAGATACAAAGCCTATTAATACAGTATTTCCCACAGGGGTACACGTTAATAATTCTTAAACTACTTTATGTGTGTAACAGAACAGAACAAATATGCGAACAGAATGTAGGTACTAAAAATTTAAGTTTCTCACTGTTGGAGAAAAAATTACAAAGAAAAGAGAAATGCTAAATAAGCACTGTTGTATTGGACTGGAAATAGTTATCAGTATTATTTTTAATATATGTGTATGTATTTGTGTATGTATGTTATACACACACATATGCATGTATGTACTGGCCTCCTAGCTTTGTCCCCTGAGAGGACCTAGAAGCAGTGATACCCAGTAACAATGATGCCATCTGGTACTCAGTCCCTAAACACTGTTTTCCAATAAAAGGAACCACCGTTCTTAAGGAAAAGTGGACGATTCTAAGACTGGGATAAGGACAAGACAAGATGAGCCTGGGACATTTTCTGGGGTCAGAAATAAGAAAAAAATTCAATTAAAAAAGGGGACTTGCCAAAAGAAGAAAGGACCCAACCAGAAGGAGTTCCTAATGGCCACTGCTGGGACATCTTGAGCAACAAAGCAAATCATGATAGTACTAGATTTGAACTCACATAATAAAACAAATACTAATGCGTCCACACTGACATAAAAAATAACCAAATACAAATGGGGTAAAGTGACCACTCCTCACACGAGAATTTCCATTAATGAGCACGAAGTGAAGTGAAGTGAAGTCGCTCAGTCGTGTCCGACTCTGCAACCCCATGGACCGTAGCCCACCAGCTCCTCCGTCCATGGCATTCTCCAGGCAAGAATACTGGAGTGGGTTGCCATTTCCTTCTCCAATTAATGAGCACAGAAAAGAGAAAACCAGAAATCCCCACCAGGCAAACATCACAGTATTAAGTGTTGCAGACGGATGTTAAAATAAAAGGGCAAGTTTGAGGAGAAATAGAATTTACATAATCTGCAAGTACCTCCTATAACTACTCAACTGAAGAAAGAAAGACAGTAAATGCAGAACTCATAGTTCACAGTGAAGAAACTCAGCAGATCTCTCTCAAAGTGATTAAGTAATCACCAGTAGTAAGATATACCAAGAGCATAATCCCTAAGATGCTGAGCTGAGAAGGACAACATCATTTTTGCAGTATTTGTCCCCTAGATGCAGAAGTTCAGTCTAATGATGAGAAAACATTGGAAAAACCCAAACTGAGGAACATTCTATAAGATACTTGACCAGTACTTTTCAAAAGTGACATGGTCATGAAAGACTAGGAAAGTGTGAGAAATGTACATATTGAAAGAGACTTTGGAGAAATGATTAATTTCAATGAGGGTTCCTAGACAGGATCCTGAAACAGAAAAAGGAGAGTCAGTTGAAAATTTGGTGAAACTCTAATAATGGCTGTTGTTTAGTCAATAATATTATACCAATGTTAGTTTCCTATTCTTGATAATTATGTTACGGTTATGTGAGCATCAGGGGAAGAAGGTAAGAAGTATAAGGAAACTACTATTTTTGCAAGTCTAAAATCAGAACAAAATAAACGTTTTTTAAGAACAGTAAAGAAGTCTGAGCAAAGTTAGAGGAATTACCCTCAGATAGGAGGAGGAAACCTGTCCCACAGAGGAAAGAATGAAAGAAGGAAGGAACCCACAGAAACAGTGGCTCGTGGAATGGAAAACGGAAGAAAGCTAGAGGAGTTCATTTTTGCTGCTACTACTTTCAGGAGTTACCATCTGCTCCCGAGCATGAACCAGTAGCACCAAACAGGAAAACATATCCTTATTACACAGCTCAGAAGACCAAATGACAGCTTTAGAATGGGGGCTGCTTACCGGAATGACCACGCCATGGTTAGAAGTTTGCAACTTTCCGAGGCAAGAGGAGATAGAGACAGAGGTAACAACTGAAAATGGCTTGGTGAGGAGGTCTCCACAAAAATCCTGAACTACGCGGTGTGGAGAAGTTGTGGTGAACACATCCATGTCCTGGGATCATGGAACACCCTAACTCACAGGGACAGAAGCTCCTGTTCTCAGAATCACTCCAGATCTTGTCCAATATATCACTTCATCTGGCTATCGATCTGTGTCCTTTACCATGTCCTTTATTATTAATATATAATAAACTGCTAAGTATAAAAAAAAAAACTCCTGGAAGATAGGGAAAGGGGGAATCAAATTTCTGAGAACTACAGAGACAGGTATTATGTCGTGTTTCATTCATATTATTTAAATGTTCCAACCTTCACAGTTTTTAGAAGTTCATTTGTTCATAACTTTAATAACTGGCAACACTGTGAATGACAAGATTTAAAAATAATGGCATTCACTAAACTTACTGTGACAATCACTTCATGATGCATGTAAGTCAAATCATTATGCTGTACACCTTAAGCTTATACAGTGCTTTATGTCAATTATATCTCAAAAAAGCTGGAAGAAAAAATAAAACTTACGATTATGGGGGAGAAAAGTGACTTGCAATACGTGCTATTTAAGATATATGTTTTCTGATCTTTACATGAATTTAAAGTTATCTTTAACAGTGATCCTCAAAATGATAAATCATTATTTCAAAACTACCATCAACACTGAAGCTTCACAGGCTGGTTTATACTGGACGCCAAAAATATCTTGTCATCTCTGGGGCTCTACTTCTATAAATTGACCAGAAGTATTCATTACCTGGGAGAAGGCAATGGCACCCCACTCTAGTACTCTTGCCTGGAAAATCCCATGGACAGAGGAGCCTGGTAGGCTGCAGTCCACGGGATCGCTAAGAGTCGGACACAACTGAGCGACTTCACTTTTCACTTTCATGCATTAGAGGAGGAAATGGCAACCCACTCCAGTGTTCTTGCCTAGAGAATCCCAGGGACGGCAGGGCCTGGTGGGCTGCCGTCTATGGGGTCGCACAGAGTCGGACACGACTGAAGCGACTTAGCAGCAGCAGTAGCAGCGTTCATTAACTAATGAGTGTAAGAACCAATGATCTATAAAGTGAATTACTAATTAGCATCTGTAAAAATGTATAATTAATGTTACATAAAGTTTATACTTCATCCCACTGTTTGGAGTTGCTTTTAATTTATTATCACAATCACATTTTGTTTTCTACAAACTGAATAGACCAGTTCTATATCTGGGCTTTCCTGATGGCTCAGCGGTAAAGGACCTGTCCCAATGCAGGAGAGTTTAATGAGGGAGAATTCAATATCCTACAACTGTTAAATGCATTCAGGATCTTTCTCAGGACCCAGGAAAGAGAGTACAGGAAGGCAGAGATTTGCCAGGACCCTGGAAGATAAAAAGAAACACATGACTCCATGGATATCAGACAAGAAAAAAATGCATTTATAATCGCCATAATGCTGAGGACTTAAAGATTTAGAAGTATAATACTAAAGAAAGAAAGTTGAACAGAAATTATAACATGAACATTTCAAATAAAGGTACTCACATATCACAGGGCATCTGAAAAGGTATGCTCAAGGCACAGGAAAGCAAATATAAGCACAGCAGACATAAACAGGATAAACACAGCACAGTGGAAGGAGAATCTACATTTTTGGAATGAAAATAAGTATGCTATTACGGAATCTAAAACAAAATTCACTTGAATAAAATACAAGCCGTCTAAGAAACTTCTTGAATTTTTATGATGAAATATGAGTCTCCAAAGAACTATCTGAAGAGATATTCTTTGTAGATTACATTAGTGAAAAAGTTGGAGAAGTACTGTAAATAATTATGAAGGAATTCTGCTGGAACTCAAGGACAATGCTAGTGAGGTAGGTAACAGAAACTTGAGGGCAATCAGTAGCAAAGCCTGGGCTTGCTTCGTCTGAACTTGCTTTAACTTCTCTAGACAAAGAGTATGTCACTGATTTCAGAGACTGGTTACTGATTAAAAGAGAGTGGCTCTATTTCTTTTGCTCTAGATAGAATCTATGGAAATACATCTATCTTTTCTTGTTCATGGATAAATAAAAGAGAATGGTTAAGATTTGTTTTTATTTCATAATCCAATATTAATCTTCAAGTTGCACTGACTGGTTTACAATAAAAAAATTATAAAGCTAAAAACTTAGTTTTCTTAGTCAAAACAATCTAAAATAGTGTGTAATTTTTTATGACGATAGCTTCCTTAACCTACGAGGAAAATCCTTTTCCCTACAGTCAACACAAATGATGTTGAACTCAAAGTGGTTTACCATACAATACGTTCAAAGCATATTCCACTTTCTTTCATAAGTAGAATAATCAAATAAGATTTAAAAAATCATATATATACGTATTATACTGCTGTCTTTATGTCAACAACTATCTGGTATCTGTAAAAGCTATGTTGTTAGACACTCATTAGTCCTTTTAGGTAGTAATAAATTCAGTTCATGTTGCTCATTAAGATAAACACACAGTCTAGACAATTCAAAAGTAGAAAACTCTGACAAAATATAGTTATTCTCAATTATATATAGTAATGAGAAACAATTTAAAAACCAACGTAACAGAGATTCAACTATTTTCATCCTCATGATTATCACCAACTTCTTTTTTTGTGTGTGTGTGTGACCTCTGAGAGATGTCTAATGAGAGTTCGGGGCCAGACATTAGATTAAGCATTCTCCAGCATAGGATGTAGTAGATGTTGAGAGAATGAAGCCCTCTCCAAGAAAAGGGCACTTCCCTTGCAGATCATAGCCTACTTTTTCTGTCTCTGTCTTTCTCTCTGAGAAGGCCAGATGCTTTAAAACAAACACAACCCCAGCAACGCCAAAAATGGCTCACTGTAGGTTAGCAAGATAAATACAGTGATAGGTTAATTATATTTTTTTTTTCTTTTTTTTTTTGTTTTTTTGTTGTTGTTGTTGTTGTTTTTTGTCCTAAGTTCTGTTAAGTGACAAAATTGACAGTTCGGAGAAGTCTTTTTATTTGCCCCATTCAGAGTGTGTTACAGAGAAACTAATGAGAAGTCAAATGGTAAGACTCTCAAAGCTAAATTACTCCCCGAAAAGAAAACTAGTTGTAAATAAACTCTAAATTATTCAGTGTACTGTGGCCTCATTCTTCACAGATGGCTAGCTAAGGTCCAGAACACGAGCAGTGAAGTGAAGCAAGAGAACTGGAGAGTTCCTTTACTTCTGTTATTAATTCCCAAAACCATATAAAATAAACCCCTCAATATTCACAGGTAATTTTTTCAATGGGAAAAAGCTCAGAGAAAATAATCTAAGAAACAGTTCAGTTCAGTAGCTCAGTCATGTCCGACTCTTTGTGACCCCATGAACCACAACACGCCAGGCCTCCCTGTCCAACACCAACTCCCGGAGTTCACCCAAACCCATGTCCATGAAGTCGGTGATGCCATCCAACCATCTCATGCTCTATCATCCCCTTCTCCTCCTGCCCTCCATCTTTCCCAGCATCAGGGTACAGCTTAGTAATATAGATACAGATGGCTATATAGAAATAGACAGATATGTGTCTTTACACGAAATCAGTGCATATTTCTTAGAAGCAACCCTAGCAACGGTGAGCACACACAGTGCCCAGATCTTGGTTTCTAATACCATTCTCCAATAAAGGGCACCGGAGCTCCCTGGAGAAATGGCTGTTTCTAGGACTGGGGCAGGATATATACAAGATGAGCCTGGAGCATCTCGTACTGCTGGAAAGGAAGAATGTGCTTTTTTCAAAAACCCCACCAGAACAGAACAACAAAAAAAAACTCAAAAGAATATAAGAACTAACTGAAAAATCTTCTAAAGGCCAAAGCTGGAACAATCTGAGCAACAAAATTAATAAATACTGGATTATATACTATATTACCATATAAAGTAAGATTGGATTTTATGCAAAGTATAAAATATCCAAGAATCAATCAATACTGATGTAAATAAATGATTGAATAAATAAATATGAGAAAAGAGGCAAATCTCCTTTGCAGAAAAATCCCCCAAATTTATATACATACCACTGTGAAGAAGGTAGAGCATAATACCCCACACATTAAGAGTGCGTTTCATATAATGACTTTCTTCTAAAAAGTACAATATACAAAGAGGGGGGCAACTTTACAATGTACAGAGCTGACACTGTCAAAAGCCAGGTGATCAAAGTTAACATCAACAATGGTAGGCAGATTGACACCATCTTCTCTTGATCCAAGAACTGCACTTCACCTCAGTGGTCTTTCTCCCCAAGACACGTTACCCGGTTGAATAATGAGAAAAGAATCACACAAACCCCAGCTGAGGCACAATCTACAATCACCCGCTCCTGTATCCTTGCCTGGAGAATCCCATTGACAGTGGAGCCTGGCAGGCCATGGTCCACGGGGTCGCCGAGTCGGACACGACTGAAGCGACTGAGCACGCGGCACTACAACCACCTGACCTGATATCCTCAAAACTATCACCCTGTCATCAAAAACAAGGCGTCCTTGCAAGAAACTGCTAAGAGGACACACGGCAACTAAACTGTGGATTTATTCCAGGGTGGAGTCCTGCGAGAGAAGCAGCACGTTAGGAGAAAACTGAGGCATCTCCACACACATCAGTTGCTGCTGCTGCTAAGTCACTTCAGTCGTGTCTGACTCTGTGCGACCCCATAGACGGCAGCCCACCAGGCTTCCCCGTACCTGGGATTCTCCAGGCAAGAACACTGGAGTGGGTTGCCATTTCCTTCTCCAATGCATGAAAGTGAAAAGAGAAAGTGAAGTCGCTCAGTCGTGTCCGACTCTGGCGACCCCATGGACTGCAGCCCACCAGGCTCCTCCGTCCATGGGACCCTCCAGGCAAGAGTACTGGAGTGGGGTGCCATTGCCTTCTCCAACACACATCAGTTAATGATGTGTAAATACTGGTTCACCAATTGCGACAAATGTGCCATACTAATGTAATATGTTAATAATGTGGGAAACTGGGAATAGTGTACGTAGGAATCTGTACACTATTTCTACAATAATTGTTAGTCTAAAACTATTCTAAAATAAGAATTTATTATAAAATAATCAAAGAATATTGTGCTATAGTATTCTTATTATACAATATGTACTGTTTTGTTAGTATTAATACAAACTTATGCTATTAAAATAGTTTATTTTCATGCACTTGGAAAAAACAATATAACTGGCAATTTAACTGTTATATTTATAAATGCTGCTGCTGCTAAGTCACTTCAGTCATGTCCGACTCTGTGCGACCCCATAGACGGCAGCCTACCAGGCTCCGCCGTCCCTGGGATTCTCCAGGCAAGAGCACTGGAGTGGGCTGCCATTTCCTTCTCCAGTTTATGAAAGTGAAAAGTGAAAGTGAAGTCGCTCAGTTGTATCCAACTCTTAGTGACCACATGGACTGCAGCCCACCAGGCTCCTCCATCCATGGGATTTTCTAGGCAAGAGTACGGGACTGGGGTGCCATCGCCTTCTCCATATTTATAAATATTTATATTTAAAATCCTATATTACAAAACTCCATAAACTGAAATCTTTCATACTATCAACTTGGAAATTCAATCAATATTTAGGTGTCAGGAACTGAGACAGGTCCGGGGGAGTCAATGAGCCAAAAAAAAGACGTGGTCCCTGTCTGCATGGAAATGGAGAGAGTGGAACAGAAAGACAACCATACAATCATACATATAAACGTCAACTGCAGCTGTGGTAAGTGTACGATGTTACTGTCTCAGGTTAGATTAGGGAGCTTAGATCATGTCCTAAAGAAGCAAAACTTCAGTTGAGGTGTGAAGGATAGTTGGAAGCCAACAAGTAAAACGAAAGTAAAGAACGAGTGGTCTAGACAGGGAGAAAAGCACGTGCCAAAGCCGTGCAATGCAAGAGCAAGACGAGTGCAAAGGACTGGTGAAGGCCAGCACGCGTGAAATGAAGAGTTACGGCTGGAGGGCTAGGTGCTGTTACAGAGTTTTGTTTTTACCCCAAAAGCAATGAGAAGCCATAAAAAGATTGGGAGGGAGGAGGGAAGAGCTGACAATCAGATGTGTTTTCAAAATAAATCACTGTGCCTTTAGGATGGATACTGGATTAGAGATGATCTGAAGAAGTGGGTAAACAAGAAAGAAGGCTCCTGCAGAAATTTCAAGCGAGATTATGGTAACAAAGTAAAGTGGTTGTAGTGGAAATGGGAAACACTAGACAGGTTTAAGAGATATTTAGAAAATAAGACTAATAAAAACTTGTTGACAGACTGGACCTATCAGGGAGAGGAGTGAATAAGGTTCACTCCTACTTTCCTGGATTTTCCAACTGGTAAGATAATGGAGTCATTCACTAAAATAAAAAACAAAGAAAGAAGAAAAAACATATTGGGGCAGGGGTTGGGAGTGAGGGAGAGACCAGTTTAGTTTCAGACCTTGTATATGAGATATCTTTAATACTAGTCCAGAGAGGTGCTAACTTAAAGTAAGATATACAGATCTAGAGCTCAGAGGAGATAGAAAACACTCACATCCTTAGAAAAGCTGACATCTTTATCCTAGAAAAGCAGCTAACCATAATCCCCAAACATCCAAGGAAAATATTAGACTCTGACCATCTGGATTTAGTTAAAACAAAAAGCTGAGAAAAAACACGGCAGTAATATCTCACCAGCTAAAACAAAAACTACACAACATGTGAAACAGATATTTTAAAAAATCTTATTTCAATGGTATATTTATTATGTCACCAACCACATAGTATTTTAAAGTTTTAGTTGCTGCTGCTGCTAAGTCGCTTCAGTCGTGTCTGACTCTGCAACCCCAGAGATGGCAGCCCACCAGGCTCCCCCATCCCTGGGATTCTCCAGGCAAGACTACTGGAGGGGGTTGCCATTTCCTTCTCCAATGAATGAAAGTGAAAAGTGAAAGTGAAGTCGCTCAGTCGTGCCTGACTCTTAGTGACCCCATGGACTACAGCCTACCAGGCTCCTCCATCCATGGGATTTTCCAGGCAAGAGTACTGGAGTGGGGTGCCATTGCCTTCTCCGAAAGTTTTAGCAGGGCTGGGTAATAAAGTGGAGACTACCCATCCTATTTTATCTTAACTAATTTAAACAGCCACATGTGGCAAGTGGCTACTCTGTCAGAGAGCAGCAGTTTAGAGCTTTCTCATGAATTTCATCCAATCCCCAACATCTACTTTGTGAATTAACTGACAGCAGGTGTGAGGGACAGAGGGATTAAAGAAGTAGAAGCTTCCATTCCATTTGCTCATTATCTGAATTTTTATTTCAAGAACATATCTTAGTTGTCATGCTGAAAATATGCTTAATTTTAAAAGTAAATAATACACTGAACAGAAAAATGAGGAAATACAGAAAAACAAAAATAATCTATAAACATACCTTTAAGAAACATTCTACAATTTACATTCAGTCAAACATGAAGAGGATCTACATTTTTAGCCCTTTTGTTAGAAGGACACCAATGGCTCCAGTTACTCTGAGTTCTCTTCTCCCCCATCCCCATCCCAACATGTTGGAAATCCTATGAGAAAGCCATCGGCTCTAGAACTCCACTTCAAGGCTGCCAAATATAAACACTTAATAGTCCTCTTGCTTTTCTCCCTTTCACCACCATCACCCTCTGCCACCAATGTCTCACACTTTAACTAGAAACCACAATGTCACAAAATCATTTAGTCACTACAGTGATAAAGAGTACAAGCTTTGGAGTCAAGCAACTTTGTGAGTCTCCTTTAATTCGTCCAATTAGTTGGACTAATTACTTCTACTGGTTTCTACACCTGTTTCTTTATTTAACAGAAAATAAGAAATTCCTAAAACATATAAAGCATCTATAAAGCATAATGCCTAGCCCGTTATGGACTTCCACATCCTGGTGCTATCCTAGACACTCAATGCAGAGCTCTGAAACAAAACACAGAGCCATCCTAGAGGTTATATCCCCTGGCTTAACCCCAGGGACTCTTTCTACCTGGAATGTGAATCCATCCCTTATCAGGTATTTTACAAAGTACTTTATCAGAATACCATATTCCTCTTCTCTTGGACAAAGCTTTTCCAACCAACGTGCCAAGAACGAATTATGGATGTGCTGAAATAATGACCCCCCCACTCCCTGGCCCCCTCAGCTTTCAGGGAACCAGGGAGTCTGCCATACAAATAATCGTTTTATGTGTGCCACGATGCAGAGAAGTTTGGAAACCTTGCTCTAACACTATCTCACGTTGGCAGAACATTGGAGCTGGCAGCTTCCTTCCTCTAGCTGACTTGGGTCTCGCCACCAACTCTGTCATTCTCACGATTCTGCTTCAAAGACAGCCGTGCCACAGTTCTCCCAAAGGACCAAAAAGAATCAAGCCTGGATGTCAAGGAGCTGTGAGTCCAGCGCCACACAGATACACAAAAAAATGAAACAAAACTCTCAGGTGACAATATGGCAGAGATGCTACCAAATTTTCACAAAACATCTGAGCAATTTCCAGCAATACCTGCCTATAACTATTTCAAGGCAAAAGTTTAGAAGTAATGGAGGAAAGATGAAAGAGAAAACGAAAATGTGTGCTTTTGTAGAGAACAGCTGAGGATTTGTAAGAGCTATTCAGTGGCTTCCATGACTGGCAAAGTTAGGAGACACTAAAGAGGACAAGAGTATTTTCAAGTTCCTTTGTTTTATAGTCTTTTTTTTTCATACTTCCTAGAACTAATGCTGGTGAATATGAGACTTTTAGACCGTTATAGTCCCTAAGTCATCGTCGTCCATATTTTGTGGAACTACTCTCTCCAGTCTGTACATATATCATTAGTTTTTCATCCATAACCATATTCTCTTAAATTCCCTATTAAATTTACTTACTCCATCCTCAATTTATTCCTTATCCCATCCCAAATTCATCATTCTGGAATGTATTTATACCTCCAGACTCTTACAATGCTAAGTCTATTACTTAAAAGCCTTTATTTTCACATTTTCCACTCCTCATATGTCATCTCACACACTCACACACACACAGATTTGTATCTACCCCATAGGAAAACTATCAAATGACACTCCATAAGCCTCCTCCAAATTCATTTCTTTTTGTCATACTTTTTGATATGACATGAAATCAAGTGTTCAATTATTGAAAATTAATAAAGGAAGAGACCTTCTTAACGTCTGAGAGAAAATCAGGTGAGATACCTCCAACTTGTACCAAAGATGTAAAGAAAATATGCTAGAAGCACTGGAGTAGTAGTTGTCTGGATTCAGTAGCTCAGTCTGGATTCAGATAACCCAGGTTCAATCCTGGCTCCACCAGTGTAGTTCTGAGCAGATTAGCTTCAGTTTATCATTTAGTTCCAATTTCTTTATCTGTGTGTGTGTGCTCACTCAGTCGTGCCAGACTCTTTGTAACTCCATGGACCGTGCAGGCGGGCTCTACCCATGGAATTCTCCAGGCAGAAATACTGGTGTGGATTGCCATGCCCTCTTCCAGGGGATCTTCCTGACCTTGGGATTGTGTCTATTTCGTCTCCTGCACTGCCAGGCAGATTATTTACCACTGCACTACCTGAGAAGCCCTTCTTAATCTACAGAAATGAAAAGCTCAGCCGAGTTATAAGGCTGCTTTGAGGGTGGGATGAGGCAAGGAGATCACACAAAGCACCCAGCACAATGCCGGCCCACAGCACGCAGACAGACGTTACGGCGTCAGATTATCAGTCTTCTGGCTTCCTCATTGCCTTAGAAGGAAACTAATTTAGCATGGTTGATTTTTTTTATAAAGATTATGTTTTCTGTCACGCCCCCCCTACTCCGCAAAGTAAGGATGCTAGATAGAGGGAAAATTAATTTTTGAGCAGAAGACGCTGGTCACTCTGTATGGACTATGATAAGCTGTATAGTTCTCTTCAAGTTTAAACATTCTATAAAATAGGCGTCAAACATTTTAGAAGGTCAACCCTTGATCAACAAACACCATCAAATCAGCAAATTTCAATATGCACTCTAAACTTACATTAAGTTTGGAAGGATACTAACTTATTCACAAAAGAGAATTATCATTATTCTTAATCTAGAGGTAATATGGAGAGAAAGGAGATGTCAAGATGAGCAGCAACATGCCAAAGACTTAGGGACCACACCACTGAAACATGCTTTGCCCTTTCTAAATAAGCTGAAGGCCGAAGTAGATAACCTTAAGTGAAAAATAAGAAAATGAAAAAAAAAAAAAGAAAATGAAAACAAAGTACAGTAGAAGTTTAAACTTTTACTCTGAGCTGTACCCAGTGGGTTGGTGATATTTAATATGTATTCAATAATCATAAATGTATCAATTTATAAATCCACTGGATCTCTACAACATTGGCCACCAAGAGCTATCCCTAAAAAGAAACCTCAAAACCACAAATCAGGAACTAAATAAGTAGGCAGCCTTACTTCCTTCTCTAGGTCTAGGAAGGAATTTAGAAACACTGAAATTCTAAAGTACCTAGAGATTTCATCACTATAAAGCTAGAATCTCTGCATTCTACTCTCCATGGTGCCCAAACTAGCTATGTAGAGTTTGAAAACAAAAAAAAAAGCTCCACAAAAAAAAAAAAAAGTTTTCATTAACTTCAAGAAGACACTGCCTTAAGGAGTGGTTTTTAATCTACTGGAGGTTATATATCTCATTTAAGAATTTTCTTCAGAGGAGAGAAAATGTACTGAAACAAAACTTTGCCCATAATTTCGGGGGTGGGGATGAGGAAGTCCCCTGAAAGTCACAGACCATGGACTCCCTAAGGCATGACCCAGGATTTAGGCAAACTAATTTATCAATTTGAAAAAGAAGGAAAGTAACTGAGGCAGAGATTTTAATCCAAAAAATAAAATAAGATTAGAAATATTTGCTGTTTTCTCAGCTAAGGAGTGTTAGACCTGGTGGCTGGGAGGGAGGGTTGAGCAAGGAAAAAACAAAAGTGGGATTAAAACAGTACCGACATGTAATCTGTTGTCTTCAAATCGAAAGAGCAGCAATAAAACAGCCAACTCCTGCAGCCTTAACCCAGGAAGGATTTAACATAACCAATTCTTGTGCACATTCCCACACCAGTGAGGTTAATTAAACAGCAAAGGGGAACACACAAACACCTGCCACTTTTGCAGCCGAAAGCACAAGTTTAACAAAAGTCCTTCAAATCTTCCATCTTTTTCTTCCTTAAGAACCGACTCAGAGAAATTACATGTTTTAATCCAGGAGAAAAGGAAGGGAGGGGGACAAATCCTAAAAGGGGGTTGGTTAAAAGGATGTGCAGGAAGTGGAAACGACAAACTTTTTGAGATCAAAGGGCTCAAGAGGGCGGATAAGAACATAAAGGAAGTAATAATAAAATAAAGTAAAAGGGGAAAGCGTCTAGAAACTGTTCTTAAAACAACAACAACAAAAACCTCTTTCCTTTTTCCTAGACACGTAAACAGTAGTTAACTTGGCAAAGAGGAACGGACGAGACGACAGCACAACTTCCTTCCCAAACTCCAGCATTCCTTGGACGTCCTCTCCAGCACAGTCAGGCTTGGGACATTTCCTAGGCAAGGCTCCTCCCTGCACCACAGCCTGAGGAACCTCTAGCAGGGACTATCGCTGCGGGAGAGGGGAAGTGGCGGATGCAGGGAAAGAAAATCAGCAATACAGGCTGGACACCAAACCGGAGGGTGGCCCACTCGGAGACTCAGTCGAAAAGACCCGGATCCTGCAATCCCTTTCCCCACTCAATGCGTTCACAACCCGGAGGGTGCCGCCCTGGGAGGGCCGGTCCTACCGCTTCACCCGGCTGTCTCGGGGGCACACTCAGGGTGACAAGAGGGACGAAGGGGTAGAAATCCAAGGCCGAGTACCTGGGTAGAGAGAGATGGCACACACAGTCTAAGGACAGAAGTGCCCTGTGAAAGTACGGAACAGCGAACCCCGGAGGCAACGTGTCCGGCCGGGCAACCAGCTCCAAGCAGCCTTCCCCCGCCTCCTTCCCAGCCGGCCAGCTCCGCCCTCACCTGTCTGCAGGGAAGCCGGCAGCACTCACGTCGAGGATTATCCTTGCCTCTGCTCCCTGAAGTCGCCTCAGCCCTGGCCAGAAGTGAGCGGAAACGCGACTTGTGCCTGTTCCTTCTTCCCCTCCCGCCACGCACCTCGGCTCCTCCGGGGCGGGGAGCAACTCCAACTGTCACAGCCTCACACTGACCAACCTCCGAATCTACTCAGACCGGCAGCCTCTCCACCGGCGGCCTACAGCTCCTGCACCCGGAGCGGCAGAGCCGGAAGTGAGGGGACCGGAAGTAGCGTTGTCCGTGGCCCTGGACGGCCTCTCTCTCCCTCAATCTGGCCAGCCCAGCCACGTCTCGATGGTGCCAGCACACCTCCCGCGAGGTCCCCTCTCCAGGGGGCGGGCCCCGCCCCGCCCACTGCGGCCCTAGCAACCACATCCGGGACTCAGCCGGCGCCGTTGCCCGGGTAATTTTCTGGTTGCGGCCAGTCCTAGAGGGGTGTGAGCCTGGGTCCAGATGCACCTGCCCGAGCTTGCCCCAGGGCGCGCGGGCCTGGTCTTGAGTGGTCGGAGGTCCAGGAGCCCTTAGCATAACTTTCTCAGTCACACACCTCAGCCTCACGCGTTAGGCTTTCCCCCAACAGATGGTGAGCCGGTGGCGGGAGGGCGCCTCGCAATCTCAGGAGAGCCAAAGCTTCTTTCTCAACTGCCGGAGAGCACGCAGAAGGTTATTCCAAACCCGCGGGCTTTGAGAGGGTGGAGGGAATGCGGGGTTTAGGGAGCAGACGGGATGCGGGTGCTTCACTCTCCTTCCCCAGTGCCCCACGCTGTCCACTCACGCCCACCCACTTCTGGACGACCAGACTAGACACCCTTGTTCGGCATCCCTGAGTTATGATTTGCTGTCTTTGTGATCACTTTCTGCTCTGCTTGCTGGCAGAGAGTGGATCCGTGATACTTTTCTCTCCTGCTTCTCTTTACTCAGATGACCGATTTCTGCTTTCTTTGCTTGCCCCATTACTTAATAGATCACTGCCCTGTCTACAGAGACCTCCGAACAGTCCTCTTGGATCCCGTTATAGTTTCCTAAGTGAAGGCCCCAACCTGCACTTCGGCTATTCTGCCTGTCCCCGCACAGTACGGCTCAGCCGTGGTGCTAGACCCTTGAAGCTCATTTGCATACAGGACGTACCGGTGATCCAGCCGCGCTAGTCTCCCTTCCAGGTTCTAGACTGCTTTTGACAGCCCTGTCACTTGCAGAAATGACAAAGGTAACAGCGCACTCCGTGGAATCTACCCCTCTAGACCAGACTTCTCACCTGCCTTGTCAAATTAGCTGACAAGACATTTTTAATGGCTAAGTGCCCGAAGGCAGAATTCTGCCTCTTTGGATTTGTAGGGAGTTTCAGCATAGTGAACCATACATCCCTGTACAAACACCTATCCCATATCTGTGAAGAGTAAATGCACCACAATGTTTCAAAAGTAAATACCAATATTTATTGTCTGAGATTTCCAGGACACCTTCTCTGACAAAAACCGTAATGAAATTCCAAAACGTAAATCTGTGGTTGCATGTTGAATCGCTTCAGTTGTGTCTGACCCTTTACTATCCCACGGACTGTAGCCCGGCAGGTTCCTGCTCCATGGGGATTCTCCATTCAAGAATACTGGAGTGAGTTGTCGTGCCAGCCTCCAGGGGAAATGGATGAATATATATATATTCGTTCATTTAGCTCTAGTTCTACAGTTTACTGTGGATTTTGTGGTTAGAAGCATTCCTGTTAGTCTTCTCAATTATAAGAGAAGGATCCCCATCTAGAATGCTTCTGCTGCTGCTGCTAAGTCGCTTCAGTCGTGTCCGACTCTGTGCGACCCCTTAAACAGCAGCCCACCAGGCTCCCCCGCCCCTGGGATTCTCCAGGCAAGAACACTGGAGTGGGTTGCCATTTCCCTCTCCAATGCATGAAAGTGAGAAGTGAAAGTGAAGTCGCTCAGTCGTGTCCGACTCTTAGCGACCCCATGGACTGCAGACCACCAGGCTCCTCGGTTCATGGGACTCTCCAGGCAAGAGTACTGGAGTGGGGTGCCATTGCCATCTAGAATAATTACTGCTTTTATTATGTAGGAACAGAATGGAACTTAGTAGCCAGTACAAGGATTAGAGTTTCAGAAGGATGACTAGGAAGAGGTGGGTGACAGTGCTCAGTGGTACCAGAAAGATGTGTACTTAACTGTTTGGGCTGGCTGGGGCTGTAAGGATTCCTGCCAGCTGTCTCTTGAGTTTGGAGACATTTAACTAAAGATATCTGTTAGACCATTAAGCTCAGAAGTATTTCTGATATTAAAAAGGTAGACACTTGGTTTAGTTATTTGTCCTTAGCTGAATCGTTTTCTTGGCAGCTGCTGGTTTTGATAGAAATTCAGATGTGGTTGGAACTGATGCTAACTTCTACTTGGTGAGGGTGCTGTGAATCACTTTAGGTGCTCTCTGGTCCAGTGTGATTCTGCTAGTGTGCACAGTTAGTCCTTATATTAATGCATAGTGTTATGCTGTGCAAGGCTATAGACAGGATTCATCCTCCTATGATTTTTGCTACCTGCAGGGAAATTAGAAAGTAGGAAGGCCTGAAGGATACACTGGAAATTACTTCAGCTGGTGACGGAAAACAGTGATAGTCTATGCACTTTCTTTGGGAAAAAAAGGAAGTAGTAGCTTTTATTCTTGGGTTTGGGGAAATTTTTTCATGCTGACTCAAAAGACTGTTTTAAACCGAGTCCTGCTTAGATGGAGACTCTCTCTCACTCTATGCTTCCTTCCCTCACCCTTTCCCTTGATCCCTCCCCCCACCCCCTTGCTTTCTCACTCCCTAATTGCCTACAGCTTGGGGAATTCTTCCTGCCCATTTTCCTCGGGAAAAAATAGAAGATTACTATTTTCCTTTTAATTGGCATTGTGTTTGGAGAAGTATAACAAGAAGGGAATAGCTGCCTGCCATATATGCTTGTGACAGGGAGCTTATCTAATCACTAACCTTTGCACTGCTATTGGCTATTATTCAGCTTTAGAAAAATCAGGTACCATTTATTCGCTTGGCTTATGGGGGAACTGTAGCAGCCTGTTTTTTATTTATTGACTAGGAAGAAAAGCAGGCAGTGGGTTAAAGGATATTGTTATTTATCATTATATATATTTCAGTGTTATTCTCTGAAAGTAAACTCTTTATTAAAGGGTACTGATTCTCCTCCTCCTCCTCCTAAGTCACTTCAGTCGTGTCCGACTCTGGGCGACCCCATAGACGGCAGCCCACCAGGCTCCCCCGTCCCTGGGATTATCCAGGCAAGAACACTTAATGCAATATTTAAATAAGCCCATGAAAAGTAGAATGGGTAGAACATAAAGTAGAAATTGTTTTAACTACAAAGGAAAAAACTTATAATTCCATTGTCTACAGTTAACATCAACATTTTGGTCAATATCTTATGCAAATTTTTTTCTTCATTTATTTAACAAATTGTTATTGGGAACCTACAGTTAGCCGGGCGCCAAGCACTGTAGGAACAGCCGTGAGCCTCTGCCTTCAAGGAACTTTCAGTATAGGTTGTATTTGTTGGCATGCAATTCTGTATTTTGCTTTTCCCACTTAATATTGATATATTATGAAATTTCCCTCATATCATTAAACATTCTCCTTCAGGGGCTCAATAGTATTTTAACATATAGATATTCATAAGTTATTTATCTAATCCTTTTTGCTACAGATCTGGATTACTTTAAGTTTTCTCTATAATTATAAAACAACCAAGTAGGAAACAGTCTTGTGTGGTATAATTCTAAGACGAATTCCAATGACTTTCACCTTGTATAATTCCTTCCTCTGCGAACAGGACAGGCTGTCATTCTATGATTATATTATACGCAAGAGGAATTTTGCAGATGTAACTGAAGTAACTACTCACTGACTTTGAGTTACTCAAAACGAAGTTAATCTGGCTAGTCCTAAACTGACTACATGAATCTTATATTTTATTTATTTTACTGAAGTATCATTGATTTGCAATATTATATTAGTCTCAAATGTACAAAATAGTGATTCAATATTTCTACAGATTATACTCCATTTAAATTTGTTACAAAATAATAGCTACATTTTCCTGTGCTATGCAATATATCCTTGTTACTTATTTATTCTATGTGTAGTAGTTTGTATCTCTTACTCCCATACAGCTACGTTGCCCTCCTCCTTTCCCTCTGCTCACTGGTGATCACTAGTTCGTTCTCTGTGAGTCTGTCTCTGTTTCGTTATATACATTCCTTTGTTTTAGATTCTACGTGAACGTGTTAACAAAGTGTTTGTCTTTCCCTGACTTATTTCACAAAGCATAATACCCCCAGCTCCATCCACATTTTTGCAAATGGCAAAGTTTCATTCTTTTTTGTGGCTGAGCAATATTCTATTATGTATTTATACGTAATATACATCTTTATCCATTCACCTGTTGATAGACACTTAGGTTGCTTCCATATCCTGGCTGTTGTAAGTGATGCTGTTATTAACAGTGGGGTGTGTGTATCTTTTCAAATTAATGTTTTTGTTTTCCTCACATATATATGTACACACAGCACTGAATTGCTGGATCCTATGGTAGTTTGTTTCCAGTTTTTTGAAGAACCTCCATACTATTTTCCATATTGTTGCATCAATTTACATTTCTGCCAACAGTGTACAAAGGTTTCCTTTTCTCCGCATTGTTGCCAATGTTTGTTATTGTTTTTGATGATAGCCTTTCTGACAGGTATGAGGTGATATCCTACTGTGGTTTTGATTTGCATTTTCCTGAGGATTATGATGTTGAGCATCATTTCATGTGCCTGTTGGCCATCTGTGTATCTTTTTTGGAAAAATGTCTTATCAGATCTTCTGCCTATTTTTAATTGAGTTGTTTGGTTTTTGGTATTGAGTTGTATGGGCTATTTATATAGTTTGGATATTATTCCCTTCTTGGTCACATCATTCACAAGTAAGCTGTCTTTTCATTTTGTTTATGGTTTCCTTTGCAGTCCAAAAGCCTTCAAGTTTAACTGGGTTATATGAACCTTTTAAAAGCATAGTTTTCTCTAGCTGATGGCAGCAGAGGAAATTAGAGAGATTTGAAGCTTGAGAGAGATTTGACGTGAGAAAGGTTCTCTGTTGCTGAAATAAAGAGGACCCCAGGTCAGTACCTGAGAGAGGCCTCCAAGAGCTAAGGGTAATCTCTGCTCACAGTCAACAAAAAACCAGGGACCTCAGTCCTACACGGAGAAGGCGATGGCACCCCACTCCAGTACTCTTGCCTGGAAAATCCCATGGATGGAGGAGCCTGGAAGGCTGCAGTCCATGGGGTCGCTGTGGGTTGGACACGACTGAATGACTTCACTTTCACTTTTCACTTTCATGCATTGGAGAAGGAAATGGCAACCTGCTCCAGTGTTCTTGCCTGGAGAATCCCAGGGACGGTGGAGCCTGATGGGCTGCCGTCTATGGAGTTGCACAGAGTTAGACACGACTGAAGTGACTTAGCAGCAGCAGCAGCAGCAATGTATGTTACTGCATCCCAGCAAACCCTAGATACTGCTGTTTTGGTAAGCAAAAACAAAAAGGTAGCTCCTGTTTTGAAGGAAGATTTACATTTCTCTTACTACTAGTAGAATGGACAATTGTTTTCTTTATTTGGAGTTCAGTTGGTAAGTCTATTTTAGTGAGTTGCCTAGTCTTAGTCTTCAGTTCGCTTCACTGTTGGTACAGAGAAAATAGTTCCTGCTGGTGCTGCTGCTGCTAAGTCGCTTCAGTCGTGTCCAACTCTGTGCGACCCCATAGACGGCAGCCCACCAGGCTCCCCCGTCCCTGGGATTCTCCAGTCAAGAACACTGGAGTGGGTTGCCATTTCCTTCTCCAAAAGTAGTTCCTAACTGGTAGTAAGTAGTACAGCATTTCTCTGCTGTAATATCTTCAAGGGGTTGTTGTTTTTGTTCAGTCGCTAAGTAGTGTCTGACACTTTGCGACCTCATGGGCTATAGGACACCAAATTCCTCTTTCCTCCACTGTCTCATGGAGTTTGCTCAAATTCATGCCCATCTTCAAGGAGTAGCATGATTGAGAGAATTATTACTTCTAAGAAATATTAGCTGCTGCCATCATTCCCTGCAAAAAACAAAAAGCCCAGCCACTGGACTGTGGGAGAATGGAAAATTCCCATTCTCAATGAATTCAGCTTCATTGATTAGGCAGTATTGCCTAACTTTGCTAGGGAAAAAGCCTGGCTTGTCTGATTTGGCGTTGGAAATTTGGTTGTTTCAGGAATAAAGATGTATTGCATCTTACCATGGAAAACTGTAACTTTGACAACTGTTTTAGAGGGAAATATATACTGTTAAATCTCAGGAAAAAAATCCTACTATCTTCCTAAAAAAAGTATCACTATGTTCAATTTGATCAAGATAATCATCTCTGATTGTGTGTATTATATTGCTTTATTTGTGATAGGATATGGGAGAAAATTCAAGTCACTTTTTCTGTAATCCTTATTATTTGAGATGATAGGGTTTATACCTGACAAATGAAATAAAATGGAAGGAAAGAAGAGGAAAAAAGAAACAAAAACAACCAAACAGAAAGAAGGAAGAGATTCCCTTTTACTCTTGGAGAGTAATTTTCCTTGGTTTTGACTTTTCTTAAAAAATTGGTTCTTGCTCCCTAAATTTCTGGAGGTTGGTATCCTTCCTAATAAGAGGAAGATATTTTTAATTTTTTATCCTGAAATAATGGTATATTTATAGGATATAGTAGAAAAATATGTAGGCAGTTTCCATATATAAGAATTTTTGTAGTTGAATGGTCAAATCTTATTTGACCCTCACCCTAAAATTGGATATGGGGTATGGATTCTGTTTATGTCCCCAGAATTCATAATGGCTGTTCTCCTGTGGAAACCTTATACTGCCTTTTGGGGTATATGTGGAGGGGGATAGGTTTGGAAAGGCATTGGAAACTCTATCTTTAGCTTGGTGCTGGAGGCATAGAATGTGTAACTGTTAGAGGAGCCATGCCATGTGTAAAAAGAATGGTGGACTTGACCTTGGAAAGCCTGGATTCTGGACTGCATTCAACCATGTTATAACCGTTTGAGCTTTGAAATCGTTTTACCTTCCTCCTGAGTTGTTTAGAATACAGGAAGTAAAGCAGTTTGGAAATTAACACCCTAGGCTCTCATAATTATTATTAAGATCATTTTTGCAACAACAAAAAAGATTCGTTTACTGGTTTTATTTCCTATAATAAAAATTACTTCTTTGTTTTGGCCAACAAAGGCAGAGGAATTTTGATAAAGTTTTGTGCAAAAAAAAAAAAATGCATGTGTTATCTTGAAACCTCCAAGGGCAGAGAGAAAAACTAGAGGAATGGAGTGTCTACCCTCTCACGTGGAAGGAAGTAACCCTCACCGCCAAACCCCCCACCCCCTTCATCAGATTAGCGTGTTTCCTGGGCCTGTAGGAGGCCCAAAGCCTGTGGATTCTAGTGGGGGAGATGCCACCTGGGAAGACTGGGACCAGCTTATGTAGGGTGAGCATTCTCACTGCACTATTTGGCTTAAGAAGAGTTCTGCTTTCAGTGTATGTTTAAGGTGGGATTCTTGCTATCATTTGAAGTAGGATTTCACGAAATCTCAGAATTTTATAGATTGACACAGCAGAAGGGCACATTAAAGGGAAGATAATGATGATGAAAGGGAAAGGGAAAGTTGCTCAGTCATGTCTGACTCTTTGCAACCCCATGGATTATACAGTCCATGGAATTCTCCAGGCCAGAATATTGGGGTGGGCAGCCTATTCCTTCTCTAGTGGATCTTCCCAACCCAGGGATCGAACCCAGGTCTCCAGCACTGCAAGCAGATTCTTTACCGGCTGAGCCACAAAATGATGATGAGGTCATCAAATATTTATTGAGTACTTTGTAAGGTGCTAAATGCCGTGCTAAGCACTTAACACGCTCTCACTGAATCTCACTGAATGTGCCATTACTCCACGAGGTACATGCTGTAGTCACCTTTATTTTACAAAAAAAGAGGGCCAAGGCTTCAAAGGCTTAAGTGAACTACCCAGGATCACCTTAAGTGCTAAATGCCAGTCACTTGTCAATTCAGGTTTGTCTGGCACCAAGGCCCATCTCCTCCCGCTGTGATAAGCCCTTTATTTTACAGATAAAGAAGTAGAGGTCTTGAGAGGTCGAGACCATGATCTCTCTCCTTCTTTTGTTTTTTTCCACATTGTATCTTCCCAGTACTTTGTTTATTCCCATGCGTTTTGTCAAGTATTTTCTGGCCTCCGTGCATTCGGCCAATGTGTCAAAGTGATAAAAAGTTACTAGATTTTTAAGCAACCAGAATAAGATTTCCGTTTTTAAAATTTGTAATGGAATCACTTGATTGGATTTTTAGCGAAGCATTCTACCAGACTCCTGTAAAGGAGACACTGTCTCCCATGTTCTATTAAAAGTTGGACCTTGTGACCACTGTCTATGTTTTTCTTTTAGAGAAGCCAGAGGGGCAGCCTGTGACTTCATGGGAAAAACAGCCACCAAAGATCTACCCAGCATCATTTTTAGTTCTTTAATTTTGGTAAGCTCACATTTTTAAAACAGATTAAATTTGTCTGATTTATTCCAGAAGTATATATTACAAAGCATTCAAAGGCAAGTGAGAACTCAAGGGGTCAGAGCAGAGCTCCAGAGCTTTTCACAGGGACACCATTTGGGAGGTAAGCATTTCTTCTGGAAGCTTCAGTTACTGTATTTTTAGAAACATGTTCCCATTCTTTTCATGATTATTAAAAGCATAACTAAATAGTATAAATTTTTTTTGATATTAAATTGACATATCATCGCTAAAATTCCTCTTTTTTTTTTTTTTAATGTTTCAAGTGACAGAGGATATTGTCAAGTCTTAGAAGGGTTCTACCATTTTCTACTCTACCCTAAAGAGACTTGGAAATTAGCGGCTGATGTTTTGCATGAAATTTCTGAATGCTTTTCTTCTTATCTCTGAGGCCTTCTGTGGAGAATTAAGAGGAGGCTGAATGCGCGCATGGATAAAATGGATCATCTTAAAGGATTGAAGTTCCAAAAATACATCAGCAGGACTGGACAGGTTTGACATAATGAGATTTCTATTTTAGCTTGACTTCTGGAACTCCGAATAAACTGAACTGCACAAGGTCCTGGGGAGGAGGTTTCTCTTCTAAAATATTCTAGCTGCAGATAATATTTTTCTTATTCAGATCCTTTGAAGAAATGCATTTATTCATCCGTTTCCACAGAAATAAGACTATTAGACACTGACCAACTTTTAATATATGTAGTGGCTTAGAAAGCAATTTGTATCATACTGGAAAATAAATTTTTCTAAAGAAACAGACCCAGAGAGAGACGACATCTCTACATAAGCTCAGGGTGAGATGGCGGAAGCCCCTGTGGATGCCTCAACTCTGCCCGTAACTGTGAAGAAAAAGAAAAGTCTATCCATTGAAGAAAAGATCGACATCATAAATGCAGTAGAAAGCGGTAAGAAAAAAGCAGAGATTGCAGCTGAATATGGAATAAAGAAAAATTCATTGTCTTCTATTATGAAGAATAAAGACAAGGTTCTGGAAGCCTTTGAATCACTGAGATTTGATCCAAAGAGAAAAAGACTGAGAACGGCTTTTTACACAGACCTGGAAGAGGCACTAATGAGGTGGTACCGAATCGCTCAGTGTCTGAATGTGCCAGTTAATGGCCCAATGTTGCGGCTAAAAGCTAATGATTTTGCCCAGAAACTGGGACATAATGATTTTAAGTGCAGCAATGGGTGGCTGGATCGTTTTAAATCCAGGTATGGTCTAGTATTCAGAGCTCAACCGGTAGAAGCCACAGGTGTATCAGCAGACCCTTCAGCTGTCTGGCACCAAAACATACTTCCTTATTATTTAAATGATTATCATCCTAAAAATGTTTTTAATGTAAAAGAGACTGGGCTGCTTTATCGAATGTTGCCTACAAATACCTTTGCATTTAAAGGAGAAACCTGTTCAATTGGCAAGTTATGCAAAGACAGAATAACCCTGGTGGTCGGGACAAACATGGATGGCTCAGAGAAGCTTCCTCTGCTTCTCATTGGGAAAAACAGAAATCCACGTTGCTTCAAAGGCATAAAATCATTGCCTGTGTATTATGAAGCTAACAAAATGGCATGGATGACTGCAGAAGTATTTGAACAGTGGATGCAGAAGCTGGATGAGAGATTTCAAGCTCAGCAAAGAAGAGTGGTGATTTTTGTTGAATCTTCTCCTGCACACCCAGAGGTAAAAAACCTGAAGTCCATTGAATTAGCGTTCTTTCCATCATGTTTATCTTCCAAATTTATAGCTATGAAGCAAGGTGTTATTAGAAGCCTTAAAATCAAATATCGACATTGTCTTATTAAGAAATTTCTGAGCTCTGTTGAAGGCAGCAAAGAATTTACCTTTTCCCTTCTAGATGCAGTTGATATATTGCATCTCTGTTGGAGGGCTGTCACCCCAGAGACTATTGTTAAGAGCTATGAAGAGGCAGGGTTCAAATCTCAAAGGGGAGAAAGCGAGGAGGCAAGTGCAGAGATAGACACTGGCCTTGATTTGGTTGCCGACGCCCAGGCGGCAGGAGTGGAATTTCCCGAAGGCTTATCTGTAGAAGAGTATGCTGCCCTGGATGATGACTTAGAGACTTGTGAGGCAGCACCCAGCGGTGATGCTGTATGCCCCAAAGAAAGTGAATCAGATGAAACTGGATTTTATACTTCTGACGAGGAGGAGGATGGTGGGTCTCTGGAAAGTGAACTCCCTTTACCATCAAAAAATGAGGCAATAACTGCTTTAGATACTCTGAAAACTTTTCTTAGAAGTCAAGATATAAATGATGAGCTTCATAATGCTTTAGCAGACCTTGAAATTTTTATTAACTCTTTATCATCTAAGTAATTATTTATTGTACAACATCTGAAGATAATAGAGCTTTTTATAATGTATTTTATTATTAATATTTAAGGTATGTAAAGGGAAAATACCTCTTAAACCTAAAAAATGCCTAACTAATAATTTTTGGTTTAATTGCAGATGTCTTTGGTCTGTCTGCAGAGTAAAGTTCCCTAGGTAGATTAAATGATGAGTAAGTAAATGAAAAAAATGAATTTCAATTTAGTAAGATTTTGGGGAGTAGAAAATAAATTTCACAGGCCTTATATTTGAAGTATATGGTATATATGTCAAAAACAAAAAGAACTCTCCAACTGTTTGATTCACACAGGTTGAATTGGTGATTGCTATTTTCTATTTTTTTCAAGTTCAGATCACATTGTAAGATATTTTAATTTTTCTACCTTGTCTAAGAACCAAACATATATCTGTTGGTTAGATACTTATTTTTATAAACATACACTAACTAGACTCTGAAATATCAAGTGCTAATTTTAAATTATTTTTCTCATGACTAGCTAATCATCCTAATAAAAATTATGAAAAATTACTGAAAAAAAACTGACCCAATTATAAACCCAGATGATTAAAAATATGCATCTAACTTTAAAATTATTTCTGTATATGGTCAAACGAAAGACTTACGACCTTATCACGTTTCCTTAAATCATCTATATCCAGAAGATAATATGGATTCTTCCTAAATATTTGTATGTATATGTGTGTGTGTTAACAGAAAAGTGCATTATTAAAATATGTATTAAACTCTTTTTATATTTTAATAAGATTACTCTTTAAAAATGTGAAGAAACATATGCAGTTACTAAAAAAGAAAATATGTAATTCTTAGTTCTCTGATTTTAAGAGCTGAAATAATTTATAACATTGGATTTTTTTTATTTTACTGAATTTTGTTTTCAGGACAAACTGATTGTTCTTTCAGGGTATTTTGATTTTTTTTTTTCAAATTCAGTGGGTAGCATTTTGGATTAACTTTTTGTTTGAGGAACTTTTGTATTCAGAATGTTTTAAAATATTGTATGAAATTATTTATATTCCATAAAATAGTCTTTAACCAGTAGAAAAATATAACAATGTGTCTGACTTTTTTGTTGTTAAATTTTAAATACATTTAAGTTATTAGATCTAATTTAGTGTCCCCTTTGAAAAGTATTTTGAAAAAGTATAAAACATTATACCAATGATTTTTATTCTGAATTATTAGTCTGCCAACAGAAGACACATTTGGAAGTGACTATTTATAGAAAGTATTTTTATTTTCCACTGTTGATTTACTTTGCATTGAGATTTAGTAGTTGTTAAGCCTGAAAAATGTATTCATATTAAAGTTTCTTTTAGAGTAAAATATAGATTGTTTATATTTAATTAAAAGCATTTTTATTAATGACTTGGTTTAAAATTTTAATGTGATGGAATCATGGACCTAAATCATGGACCTTGATCTCTCTTAAGAGCCCCACTTGTAACTAAAGTACCCGGTAAATACTGAGCCCTCAATAACTTTTTTCTTTTTCTCCACTTCATACCATTTGGATATCAAATATTTTATTTAATCATTCCAGATGACATAAGAATTATTATCTCCATTTTTACAGATGAGGAAATTAAAACCTGGAACAGTGATCTGGTTAAAATCTCAGGACGAAAACTAAAATGCAGTAGTTCCCCATCACCTAGTCCTGTGTTCTGCTAACTATATACCACAATACAGACTTCTTTTCTGTACTCTATAAAAGAAAATTCTATGGGTTTTTTTCCTCTTGAACTTAGGGTTCTGAGATCAAAAGTATTTCAGAGACTAACCTGAGTCTTTGCTGTTAGCTGTATTCAGACCTCTCTCCTAAGAACACTGTTGCTAATGAAATACCAGGACTTTCTGATCTGGTACTCTGTACCATTTTAACACAGAAGTTCCTTGGAGTTCTAGTGAAAATATTTAAAAACAACTTTAATATTCCCTAAGTGTTGAAAGAACCTACTCATTTCCTCTATATGACATCATCCATTTTTTACTTCTGGGCATAATAAATCTCAAGGTGATAAAATAAGGCAAGGCTCCTATGAAGACTTAGAAAAAGGTGCCCGAGATTCAAATCAAAGATAAACTTTAAACTGTCGACGGTGTACACAATTCCATGTAGTTTACAAGACATATAGATTTAGATCATTTTCAGAACAAAACGAAAAAGTCACTTTCCCTAAGACAGTCACTACTGTCTGCCTCACTCCTGATCTATCTTCTCTATACACGGTCGCAAAGAGTTGGACGCGACTGAGTGACTCTCACACACACACACACACACATACACGGTCAGTACAGAGTTGGGACTAAATGTCACTTGTTTTTTCAAAGAAGAACTTGATTTACAATTCATTAGTTTTTCAATTGAACGTGACATTATTCTTCCTTACTAATTCCTGTTGTTTCAACAATGTTTTTGCCTGTTTCTACTTCATCAAGCAACAAATCTTATGTTGAATTTGGGACACTTTCACTCCATCAGTGAGGGGTTTGGTTTAGGATAAAAGAGGACAACGAGTAAATCAAGGCCTGTTGGGTTTTATGGTACCTGCCTGGCTTCTTATTTGGATCTAAGATCAAATGTTAAACCTCCTTTTTAACTTATACAAAGCAGAATAATTGGAAGGGGAAGTAAAGTAGGAGAGGAAGAGTCAGAGGAGAGCTTGCAACACAAATGCCTCAGATTTTAAAAGAAGCCTTTTCAGTCTCTCTTCCAGCAGGGGCTCCGTAGAAACTGGCAGACAGAAGTTTGCCCTCAGGGAAAATAGCACCACACGTCTGCTCAGAGGTTCAGAGTCCAGTGGTGGGTTGCATCTTTGTCAGCACTAAAGGTTTTCCAGGCTAAGTGCAGGCTGGGAGGAGATCTCTTGAGAGAAAGGGGCCACAGTATGCGTACAATTTAAGTTCTCAGAAAACATTTCAGTCACCGGATATTTAAATCTAGTCATAGTCCTGTGCTGTCTTGCAAAAGACATTTCCTTTCTCTGAATCTCAGTTTCTTTCATTCATAAAATGAGACTGACACTTCATTTGAATTTATTTTGCAGATGAAAGAAAAATTTGAATGTGAATGCTCTCAGCAAACTCGAAGTGTTCCACAATTATAGCGAATGACTGAAAGGCGCTTCCAGGTCACTACTCCCAGATATGCCCAAGTATTGATGTTGTGCTCACTAAACGCCAATGAGAATTTTCTCATTGAAATTTCTTCTGTGCAGTAAAATAGGACAGTCAACATTTCTAGAAATATGCCATTTAACTGTAGAAATAAAAAATCATTTCTGTTTTGAATGAGGGAATAAGGTGACTTAGAAAGCTTCATTTTTTTAAAAAAATTGATCCTCATGGAAAGCAATTCAATAAAATAAGTACTCATTGCAAAGTAGCTTTCTAAGTAGCCTGTCATTAGCTGATTGAATTGCACTGTGTATCTGAGGGTAACCCAGAGTCTGGGGAAAGACTAATAAACACACTATTATTGTAAACTTCTTGGGCTGCCATAACCAAATACCATTGACCGGGTGGCTTAAACAACATAAATTTATTTTCTCACAGTTCTAGAGGCCAGAAGTCTTAAAATCAGGGTGCCAGCTGGTCAGTTTATGGTGAGGAATTCTGCCTTGGGCTGCAGACAGTCATGGTCTTCCGGATGCTCATGTGACCTCTGCTTCGTCAGTACAGGGAGAGAGAGAAAGTGCTAGCACTCTGATGCCTCTTCTTGTAAGAGCACTGTCCCATTGTGAAGGGCCCATCTTCATGACCTCATATAACCCCGATTATGTTCTCAAAGCCCCATCTCCAAGTACCATCACACTGGAGAGTTAGGGCTTTAACATATGAATTCTGAGTCATCCAACTACCCCGTACCGATGAAAGTACAGTTGACCCTTGAAAAACACAAGTTTGAATGGCAAGGGTCCACTTGGATGTGGATTCCTTTTGCTAAACATGTACTACAGTACTACACTGGTCCTCCACTGGTTGAACGCATGTATACAGAGGCACACTGTAAAGTTATACACGTGTTCTCAATATCCTGGAGGGTCAGTGCCCCTAACCCCGACACTGTTCAAGGGTTAACTTTTCACATATTAATCAGCCTCGTTTTCAATTTGCTCTAAACTAAAAGGACGTGCATATTTCAGAACTGATTAATTAGCAGTAGCTATTAGCAAAGACTTTAAAGCTTATGAAACTTTAAGAAGAAATGGGGACATATTTCATGTCCTTGAACAAATGGGAAGACTCAGGCACATTTCAATATTGAGGAAATATTCAATATTTCCTCCAAGTTAATGTCAAACAAAATCCCCTTGCAGGTTTGTTGAAGGTTTTGCAAAATATTGTTTGAAAATCTTGAAAAAATAATTCTGATTTGTATCTGGAAAAATAAAAATGTATCAATATCTAAGAAATTCTTGAAAAATAAAAATAAGTAGTATTTGACCTATACCAGAAGTTTAAGCAATATGATGTTGGCAAGAGAATTAATAGGTCAATCAAAAGAATGATATATGATGTCTAGAAAAAAACAAAGAATTTGCATATGATAAAAATGGTTTTTATTCAGTGGTGAAAAAGATGGATTATTCAGTAACTGATATTGAGGCAATTGGCTAAGAGAAAAGGAATTTTTAAAGTCATATTCAAAATGAATCCTAGAAGGAGTAAAAACTTAGAAGGAAGAAAAGCAAAAAAGGAAGAAAGGAAGGATGAGAGGAAAGGAAAAAGAAAGGACACAGAAAAAAAAGAGAGAAAGGAAAGAAACTTGTAAACACTAGGGACAAAAAAGGTAAATCTTTTAATAGAGAAGATCTTCTAAAAAAATATGACACTCAAGAAAACACTTGAGTATGAATATATTTTCAACAACACTAGAAATCAAAGAAATACAAGCAAAATGGGATAGCTTTGTGGGGGAGGTTTAGCATGTTAGAAAGATTATGAAGAATGATAATACTAAATAGAGACAGGATAGAAAAATGGATGCACTGCTGTCAGAAATAAAAATTGATACACTGTTACTATAATTATAGCTGGCTTGTATTAAATGCTTACTAATTACCAAACTATTCTAAATGTTTCACATGTTACCTCACTCAATCCTCAGAATGATTCCAATTATTATCATTCCCATTTTACCAATGAGAAAATTTAAGTATAGATACAGTTACAGGAAATCCCATGGACTAAGGAGCCTGGTAGGCTACAGTCCATGGGGTCGCAAAAGAGTTATACACGACTTAGTGACTGAACAACAACAGCTAATAAATAACAAAATGAAGATTTAAACATAGAAAACCTGACTTAGAAATATGTTGTACATGATAAAAACAAAACAGAGATAACAAGAATATTTGTTGTAGTGTGTACATAGGGCCATGGGATTCCCAGGTGGCTCAACAGTAAAGAATTCGCCTGCCATTGCAGGAGATGCAGGAGACTTGGTCAGTCCTTGGGTCAGGAAGATCCCCTGCAGAAGGGAATGGCAACCCGCTCCAGTATTCTTGCCTGGAAAGTGCCATGGACAGCAGAGCTTCGTGGGCTACTGTCCCTGGGTTCACAAAGAGCTGGACATAGCTGACTGAGCACACGTGCAGGGCAGGCCATAGTCCCACATCCAAAACCTCGGAGGCATATATGTTTCAGAACTTCTCAGGTTTGAAAAAGAGACTATGTGCATATACTTCATATTATATAACACCCCTGGGAATACTAGGGTAGCATCCCACAACCAAACATTAATAATTTTGTAATGAAACATATTCACTTGAAGTCAGATATGTAAAGATTATAAATAGCTTAGCAGCTTCATAGTTTTTATTGCCAAATAAGTCCATGTCAGTCAGCTTTTACCACCACAAGGCTACAAAAAGGTTTTCAGAGCTTTACATGTTTCAGAATGCAGATAGCAGATTGCAATCCTATAACAAAGCAAAAGACTGAAAACTATCTGAATGTTTTAAAGAGAATTGATTAAATATATGTTTACATTGATGAAATATCAACATCTAAACTTTAAGAAATTTCTTTTATTGTGTGTATTTGTGAATTTGCTTGCATGAACTGAATATTTTCTAAATTCAAGTTGTTCTAAATTTCAAATTCTGGAACTAAAATCTTCTTATTCTCCTTGTTGAACATCTTACTGTCACCACAAGGCTAGGAAATTCCTTGCCAAGTAAAACAGAAACTATACATAATATTGAATTGGTGAAAAACTAGACTTACTGGTTTAACGTATTATGAATTATAATACATGTTCGTCTTTGGGCATTAGCCCAATACAAGTCCAAAGAAATCAGCTTCCTTGATCGGAGAACTCTTGGCCAGTGTGTCAGGGAGAAAAATCAAAAGAATAAGAGCCCTATTTCATTCCACTTTTACTTATTTTTTTCTGAGTCATCAAATCCCAACAAGATCATGTTTTGCTTTTTAAAGGACTGCTGTTTAATCCCATTATATCTTTCCAAGAGTACCTATTAAATATAAGCCGGTTGTTGATATGATTAATACTTGCTCAATTGGGGAACTCAGTGATGTTACAGATAGTCTTGTTTCCTGTATTAGGCATAAAGACCAGGTTTTGTTTTGTTTTCCTCTAACTTCCTCTTTGAATGCCACTAAACTCCCCTGTTGTTAATGCCAAGTCACACCAGTGTTGCTGGCTGATGCCACACCTTATTTTTCATATTGCAAAATGGATAACTCAGCATGGAGATAAGAGTCATTTTCATGTTACTACCTGCCCCACTGAGCAACCACTTCCAAAAAAAGATTCAGAATTACTTCTCTCAACACTTGGAGTGGTTTGCAGAGAGATATTTGCCCCACCCCTACACTCTAAATATCTAGGAGAATCTCATACTGTTTGTGCAATGAACAATTACCAAGTTAAATTAAGCAAATTAGTTACCAAAAATTAAGAAAGCAAAATAAAGCAAATAATAACAAAAAAGACTCAGATCTATGCACTGCAACTATTTTAATTGTTATAAAGTCAGCCAACAATAAGCTTGGTAAAAGAAGCTGCCAAGTCGCTTCAGTCGTGTCCGACTCTGTGCGACCCCATAGATGGCAGCCCACCAGGCTCCCCCGTCTCTGGGGTTCTCCAGGCAAGAACACTGGAGTGGGTTGCCATTTCCTCCTCCAATGCATGAAAGTGAAAAGTGAAAGTGAAGTCGCTCAGTCATGTCTGACTCTTAGCGACCCCATGGACTGCAGCCTACCAGGCTCCTCCGTCCATGGGATTTTCCAGGCAAGAGTACTGGAGTGGGGTGCCATTGCTTTCTCCGGGTAAAAGACTATATGCAATATCACAAGAGAATAAGCACTAATTTGATATACTCTAATTTTTAATTTAAAAGTATAAGGAAGTATATATAAATATCTACCAATTTACATAATATGATGTTGGCTTCAGATTACCATATATATCCTTTATTTTCTTAATTTATTCCTAAATATTTTATAGTTTGATTGCTACAATGAACGTAATAGTTTCCTTTTTAATTTTCTGATTACTGCTATTGTGTTGCTGTTGTTTAGTCACTAAATCCTGTCCAACTCTTTGCAACCCCATGGACTATAGTCCACCAGGCTCCTCTGTCAATGGGGTTTTCCAGGCAAGAGTACTGGAGTGTGTTGCCATTTCCTTCACCAGGGGATCTTCCTGACCCAGGGACTGAACCCACTTCTTCTGCATTGGCAGCCAGATTCTTTACCACTGAGCCACCAGGGAAGCTCTACTGCTTAGTATAGAGACTGGTGAATGATTTTTGACTATATCTAGTCATATCATCAAGATTTCTTATTAATTCAAGTATGTTTTCTAGTCAGATCATTTTATTATTAAAATTGAAATCACAGTCTCTTGTGATTTTTAAAATTTATACTAAGCATTTTATTTTTCTCATCCCTACTTGAAGGCCATGAAATAGTCCTCTGGATTTTCTTCTGGTAGCTTACAAGCTTTGTTTTCATATTTGGATTTATCCTGTGTGTAGTAGAGGCGGGGATGTAATCTAACTTTCTTAAAGCGAAAGTTATCACCCTCTGCTGACTAATTTACTCTTTTGTAATGCCTTTTGTATTTATAATAAGTTCCTGCACCCTCATTGAGTCGCGCTGAACAGTTTAGACCCTACAATGTCTGAGTAATTTTAGAATTAAATTAAATTTTAAACCAGAAGAAAGTTAATATTTAAGGGGAAAGATTCTTGTTTTTCTGCTACTTAATGGGAATGAGGGCTTGTGGACAAGTAAAGTTTAATTTTGTAAAAAAAAAAAAGTATGTTTTTGCATTCCTGAATTGTAGTTGTACAGTTTAAGTCTATTACAAGGCTAATAACCTTTCACAACAGCCACTGAGACTGAGACTTTGTCATTTTTTCCCCCTACATTTGATCATTATCCGCCATATTCAGTTATTCTGTTACAGAAATCATGCAAAATCCTAGGAGGTCCAGATTGATGTTGCCTAATTTGTTTTGTTTCTCAGAGAGTTTTCCAAATAGACTCAATTCAAGCCTAGTGACTACCCCCCCCCCAAAAAAAATGGCTGTTTATTCCACAAGAATCTGTCACGCTCTTTATGTGAGGCACTGAGGATGTAATGGTGAGAGTGAAAAATATCCTTGCCGTTATGAAACTGGCAGGCTGGGGGGTGGGGGAGGGGGCAGACTATACTCAATAATGACACACAAAATTTAAAATTACAACCGTGCTAAAAACGCTGCAGGAGTAGTACCTGCTTCTATAAAATCATATAATATGGGAAACTGACCTAATCTCAAGGTCAAGAAAGAAGTGTCAGCTGAGACCTGAAGTTTGTCTAATAAATAAGCGTCAGTGAGGTAAAGGAGATGTTCTGGGCAAGGGCTCTGGGAGGGAAGGAACCTGAGTAGGTTAAAGAACCGGAAGAAAGCCTCTCAGGCGAGGAAAGTGGCATGAGGCAGGTAGAGGGCAAGCCTGCCAGGCAGGCCGGGTAAGCATTCACTCTCTAATTAAAAAAAAAAAGAGTCAAAGGAGAAGTTGTCTCATCTTTGTTTTCCAAAGCCTGAACCATGTAAGAGAAGAGAAAGTGTGAGGAAAATAAAGTTTCCTCTCAAGATGAAAAAAGATTTCCTCCAGGTGTGGGGAGAAAACAAAGGCCCTGCGAGCCACACAGGAACGAGGAAGATTATAGCCACGGCCATTGAGAGGGACGTTGTTTGAGGGTCAAGGAACGAGGGGAACTGAGTTGGCTGTGCAGGGGGCCCAGCGCCCCTGGGGTGGGCAATGCCTACTGCCCCAGCCAGCGAGGGGCATCAGCACCCCTCCCCCCTCGTGGCATCCTGGGACACCTTCTTTTGACAGCAGCCAGTACTCTTCTGGTGACCACAGAGAAATGGAATATTCCCTGTAACAAGGATGTCACAGTCATTACCAACTGCAGCTCTCTTATGTGAGCCAGTGAGCCCTCAGGGAACTCAGGAGGGAAGAAGAATCCCTGCCAGCTAGCAGCCATCAGACTGCAGCCACTCTCTGTGGTGAGCTCGGAGGAAAGCAAGCCCAGGATGTGAAACCACAGAACACTGGCCCCAGCTAGCTGAGGTGCGTATGAAAGGAATGATTTCAGTGGACCCAGACTCTTGCATCTTCCCATACGTAGAAAAGCACTAAATTCCTTAACTTGGGTTACCTGGTTTTCTTTCACAATAATCTTTTGAGGTTCAGACTCCCTGCTATTTTAGTTTCAAAATTTCTAAATGAATTGGCTCCTCCCCTCACTTCTTTGGGACGGTTTTCTCAGGGTCACTTGAGATGCTGTCTCCTGGGCTTGAAGTGCTAAAAATTCCCACTGAATAAAACATAACTCTCAACTTTTAGGTTGTGAATATTTTTAAGTCAACAATTACAGCAACCACAAAGGGACCAGAGCATATTCCTCTCTTATGCCTGAACTCTACGAGGATGCAAAGCCTTCATACCAGTAGAGGTATCAAAGTATACCTGTGTGTCTATCTGCCTCCTCAGGGAGTCCAAATGAATTTGAATGAGTGTCTCCTGCTTCTAGGATCTGCTGTATTGATTGAGATCTGAAGTTTTATTCACGGGGGAAACATTATCCTTGAAACTTGCTTTCAAGAAGAAGTAACTGAATTATCCTCAGTTGAAGGACTGGGAAGATTTTGCTCAGTATAGGTGGCTGAGCAGGTTAAACTCAATGAAAAAGGCACTGGGAAGACTCAGTTTGGATACTGAGTGGTTATCCTCTGCAGGTTATCCTCAGTTAAAAAGGTACTGGGAAGACTTAGTTTGAATATTGAGGGGTTATACTCAGTTTACAGACTGGGAAGACTTTGCTCAAACACAGTAAGGTGAAACGGAGTTATTGGGGGAAGATTGGCTGTCATTTTTCCTAGAATTGGTTACCTTAATAGAGTTTGTTGAAATAAAACTGAAATCTTATGAGAGCCTCTGAGCTCTGGACAAGGGATTCTCTCCTCCTGGCTGGCAATGGCTTTCTCAGGAAAGCTTGCAGGAGTGGAGGAGGAAAGACCTCATGCTTCGCAGTTATCCCTGTAAGGCAACTCGTGCACTTACCTAACCGGCTCAGCCAGGGACTCACATAATAACTGGCCGGTCTGCGACATGAGCACCTGTGGAAGTCTGAACTGCGCTGGAACACCTGAGACACGTAAGAGGGGGCTGACACAGCTCTGGGGCAAAACCAAGAAAGTCAAACTCTCAAGCACCACACTGGGCCCATCACACACACTCGTCGCTAGCAATTTTTTTTTGACAAACTGACTTCACAGTGGGAAATAAAGGTTCGAAAATAAAAGAGAGAAGAACAACAGATTGCCGGCCTCCAGCTAACACCAGGGCTGCCCTGATGGTTCAGACAGTAAAGAATCTGTTTGCAAGGTGGAAGACCTGTGTTTGATCCCTGGGTTGGGAAGATCCCCTGGATGAGGGCATGGCAACCCATCCCATGGACAGAGGACTCTGGGCAAGCTACAGCCCATGGGGTCGCACAGAGTCAGGCACGACTGAGTGACTAAGCACAGCACAGCTAATATCCCAACTGGGTAAATATATGTACAAAAATTACAAGTATTTGCTTAATTGGAAGTTAAAGGAAATCAAGCCCTAAAAATGAGGGGCTTTTCTACTGTGTACACAATTAAATTAAGGTTAAAAAAAAGCTGGCTTGGTGAAACTTTAAACAAAGGCCTTCTAGAGGGAAACTTGCATTTCTCTATGCCTCTGAGTCAACAAAAGACTCCGAAATGTTTGGTGCAATCTCAAAAATGACAGAATGATCTCTGTTTCCAAGGCAAACCATTCAGTATCACAGTAATCCAAGCCTATGCCCCAACCAGTAATGCTGAAGAAGCTGAATGGTTCTATGATGACCTACAAGACCTTCTAGAACTAACACCCAAAAAAAATGTCCTTTTCATCATAGGGGCCTGGAGTGCAAAAGTAGGAAGTCAAGAGATACTTGGAGTAACAGGCAATTTTGGCCTTGGAGTACAAAATGAAGCAGGGCAAAGACTAACAGAGTTTTGCCAAGAGAACACACTGGTCATAGCAAACACCGTCTTCCAACAACACAAGAAAAGATTTGACACATGGACATCACCAGATGGTCAACACTGAAATCAGATTGATTATATCCTTTGCAGCCAAAGATGGAGAAAGAAGCTCTATAAAGTCAGCAAAAACAAGACCAAGAGCTGACTGTGACTTAGATCATGAACTCCTTATTGTAAAATTCAGACTTAAATTGAAAAAAGTAGGGAAAACCACTAGACCATTCAGGTATGACCTAAATCAAATCCTTTACAATTATACAGTAGAAGTGACAAATAGATTAAAGGGATTAGATCTGATAGAGTGCATGAAGAACTATGGATAGAGGTTCATGACATTGTACTGGAGGCAGTGATCAAGACCATCCCCAAGAAAAAGAAATGCAAAAAAGCAAAATGGTTGTCTGAGGAGGCCTTACAAATAGCTGAAAAAAGAAGAGAAGTGAAAGGTAAAGGAAAAAAGGAGAGATATACCCATTTGAATTCAGAGTTCCAAAGAATAGCAAGGAGAGATGAGAAAGCCTTCCTCAGTGATCAGTGCAAAGAAATAGAGGAAAACAATAGAATAGGAAAGACTAAAGATCTCTTCAAGAAAATTAGAGATACCAAGGGAACATTTCATGCAAAGATGGGCACAATAAACAACAGAAATGGTATGGACCTAACAGAAGCAGAAAATATTAAGAGGTGGCAAGACTACACAGAAGAACTGTACAAAAAGGATCTTCATGACCCAGATAACCATGACAGTGTGATCACTCACCTAGAGCCAGACATCCTGGAATGTGAAGTCAAGTGGGCCTTAGGAAGCATCACTACGAACATAACTAGTACAGGTGATGGGATTCCAGTGGAGCTCTTTCAAATCCTAAAAGATGATGCTGTGAAAGTGCTGCACTCAATATGCCAGCAAATTTGGAAAACTCAGCAGTGGCCACAGGACTGGAAAAGGTCAGTTTTCATTCCAGTCCCAAAGAAAGGCTATGCCAAAGAATGTTGAAACTACCACACAATTGCACTCATTTCACATGCTAGCAAAGTAATGCTCAAAATTCTCCAAGCCAGGCTTCAACAGTACATGAACCATGAACTTCCAGATGTTCAGGCTGGATTTAGAAAAGGCAGAGGAACCAGAGATCAAATTGCCAACATCTACTGGATCATAGAAAAAGAGAATTCCAGAAAAACATCTATTTCTGCTTTATTGACTATGCCAAAGTCTTTGGGTAGATCATAAGAAACTGTGGAAAATTCTTCAAGAGATGAGAATACCAGCCCGCTTTATCTGCCTCCTGAGAAATCTGTATACAGGTCAAGAAACAACAGTTAGAACCGGACATGGAACAACAAATTGGTTCTAAAATGGGAAAGGAGTACGTCAAGGCTGTATATTGTCACCCTGCTTATTTAACTTATATGCAGAGTACATCATGTGAAATACCAGGCTGGATAAAGCACAAGCTGGGATCAAGATTGCCAGGAGAATATCAATAACCTCAGATTCGCAGATGACACCACCCTTATGGCAGAAAGTGAAAAGAGCCTCTTGATGAAAGTGAAGGAGGAGACTGAAAAAGTTGACTTAAAACTCAACATTCAAAAAACAAAGATCACGGCATCCGGTCCCATCACTTCATGGCAAATAGATGGGGAAACAATGGAAACAGTTTTAGACTTTATTTTGGGGGGCTCCAAAATCACTGTAGATGGTGACTGCAGCCATGAAATTAAAAGATGCTTGATACTTGTAAGAAAAGCTATGACCAACCTAGACAGCATATTAAAAAGCAGAAATGTTACTTTGCCAACAGAGGTCTGTCTAGTCAAGGCTATGGTTTTTCCAGTGGTCATGTATGGATGTGAGAGTTGGACTATAAAGAAAGCCGAGTGCCAAAGAATTGATGCTTTTGAACTGTGGTGTTGGAGAAGACTCTTGAGAGTCCCTTGGACTGCAAGGAGTTCCAACCAGTCCATCCTAAAGGAGATCAGTCCTGAGTGTTCATTGGAAGGACTGATGCTGAAGCTGAAACTCCAATACTTTGGTCACCTGATGCAAAGAACTGACTCATTGGAAAAGACCCTGATGCTGGGAAAGATTGAAGGTTGGAGGAGAAGGGGATGACAAAGGATGAGATGGTTGGATGGCATCACTGACTCAATGGACATGGCTTTGGGTAAACTCCAGAAGTTGGTGATGGACAGGGAGTCCTGGTGTGCTGCAGTCCATGGGGTCGCAAAGAGTCAGACAGGACTGAGTGACTGAACTGAAACAGCAGGGAGGGAATTCAGCTCCACCCATGAACAGAAAATTGGATTAAAGATTTACTGAGCATGGTCCCACCCATCAGAACAAGACCCAATTTCCCCCTCAGTCAGTCTCTCCCATCAGGAAACTTCCATAAGCCTCTTATCCTTCTCCATCAGAGGGCAGACAGACTGAAAACCACAATCACATAATTAAATTTAGTTTGAAGTTAACTAAATAAATTTTGTTTAGTAAGCTGATAATGCAAGACAGAAAGTTGATTTCTCTATTAGAAGTGCCTCTTTTTGATAACAGATGGTGTGAGTTTCTGTGTCCTCAAGTGATCTCTGTTTGTTTTCTTTTGTCACTTTGGTTAAATGAAAAAGTATTGTTTCAATGACTTATGATCTTGTTGCATTATAAAACTTTTTGATTTTTTTAAACAAACTTTCCAAATGACAAAATCTAAGTAAAGCTCTTTTAGCCTCCAGCTGACTCTGGATACTTCAAAGAAACATCTCTGGGACATCTCAGAGAGGAATGCTAACCTACATTTATTTGGGATTTTAAATTCAGAAATATTATCAAATGATTGGAGGTGAACTTTAGGTTGCAATGCATGGATAAATGTCATCAATATAAATATTCCAAAATGTAAATGGAATCTCTAACATCTGATATGTCCTGATGTAGAGTGAAAAAGTTGGCTTAAAGCTCAACATTCAGAAAACTAAGATCATGGCATCCGGTCCCATCACTTCATGGCTAATAGATGGAGAAACAGTGGAAACAGTGTCAGACTTTATTTTTCTGGGCTCCAAAATCACTGTAGATGGTGACTGCAGCCATGAAATTAAAAGACGCTTACTCCCTGGAAGGAAAGTTATGACCAACCTAGATAGCATATTCAAAAGCAGAGACATTACTTTGCCAACAAAGGTCCATGTAGTCAAGGCTATGGTTTTTCCAGTAGTCATGTATGGCTGTGAGAGTTGGACTGTGAAGAAAGCTGAGCACCGAAGAACTGATGCTTTAGAACTGTGGTGTTGGAGAAGACTCTTGAGAGTCCCTTGGACTGCAAGGAGATCCAACCAGTCCATTCTAAAGGAGATCAGTCCTGGGTGTTCTTTGGAAGGAATGATGCTAAAGCTGAAACTCCAGTACTTTGGCCACCTCATGTGAAGAGTTGACTCATTGGAAAAGACTCTGATGCTGGGAGGGATTGTGGACAGGAGGAAAAGGGGATGACAGAGGATGAGATAGCTGGATGGCATCACTGTCTCAATGGACATGAATTTGAGTGAACTCCGGGAGTTGGTGATGGAGAGGGAGGCCTGACGTGCTGCAATTCATGAGGTCGCAAAGAGTCAGACACGACTGAGCAACTGAACTGAACTGAATTGAATGTTATTAGTCATAATTCTAATTATTATCCTAAAATGTTGTATGTTGAAGAAATATACAAGTTTCTTGCTAATTACATTAGCCATGCTATTTTAAGTTCTGTCCTTTATAGACAGTCATAATTTTACATTGCTTTTATAAAATGTAGATTTTCAAAAAAACTCATAAAAAGAACTTTTGAAACAAGTATAAGTTTCTGATAGCCTGTAGATAATACCACTGAAAATGAAAGTGAAGTTGCTCACTTGTGTCCGACTCTTTGCGAACCCGTGGACTGTAACCACCAGGCTCCTCCATCCATGGAATTCTCCAGGCAAGAATACTGGAGTGGGTTGCCATTTCCTTCGCCAGGGGATCTTCCCGACCCAGGGATCAAACCCAGGTCTCCCACATTGCAGGCAGACGCTTTAACCTCTGAGCTACCAGAGAAGCCCCAATAGCACTGAATTGGGTAAAAATGACAAAATTAATTTTAAAAAATCTGATTACTTTATGCAGACATAGGAATCAATTACATAAGACTGAATAAACTGATGAATATAATTTATAACTTTATGACTTTGGAAAATAAACTAGATTGGACCTTTGTTTTCTAATAAAACTTTTCTCTTGTACTGTGAGCACAAGTTGATAAAATATACCTTTGTAAGCCAAGATAAAGCATTTATCTTTTTCTCTCTACCTGATCCTGACAGAATTTGGCTTCTCTAACTGTCTCTCCTGTGGACTTGATGGTTTATTGCAATTGGATTACAACTAGTTGTACCAATCATTGTTTTAATTTGTTCTTTGTTTCCAAATTGTTTAGGCTTGTGTCTCTGCTACACTATGACTTTGTCAATGTTACTAGCTATATTACTTATATCTTGTCTATTTTATAAGATTGTTTAGGCCTCCAACAACAATAATGATGACTAGGTGACTTGAAGCAGTTGATCAGATATACAGTTCTATATGCAATCAGCGATTATAATAGTGCAACTCTAGATATCGGAAGACACAACAAGGGAAAACATTTCTTGACTAGTAAGACAGGATCCATAGAATCTTTTATTAACTATCGTTGGGCCTAGTCCAAAAATTAGCACTTCTGGAATGGCACATCAATACGAAATTTTGCTTGCTCTGAGATGAACCTCCCAGCACTGTGGGACAAAAATTGGTCATGATATGTCTCCCAAATATGGGCTGAATTTTGGGCCAAGAGAGGAAACTGATCAATGGAATATTTCTTGCCATATCAGTAAACAAGGATGTCACAGGCATTACCGATTGCAACCCTCTTATGTGACCCAGTGAGCCCTCAGGGAACTCAGGAAGGAGAAGAATCCCTGCCATCTAGCAGCCATTAGACTGCAGCCACTCCCTACGGTGAACCCGGAGGAGAGGAAGCTCAGGATGTCAAAACACAAGATACTGTCTTGATAGCTGAGGTGCATAAGAAAGGAATGATTTCAGTGAATCCAGACTCTTGCATCTTCCCATACATAGAAAAGTGCTAAATTCCTTAACTTGGGTTATCTGGTTTTCTTTAATTAGCAATAATATTGTTATTATTGTTCAGACTCCCTGCCCTCTGTTGCAGAACTTCTATAAAACCTGGCTCCTCCCCTCGCCTCCTTGGAGCAGTTCTCTCAGGGTCACTTGAGATGCTGTCTCTTGGGCTTGAAGTATCCAAAATTTCTACCGAATAAAACATTATTCTCAACTTTTAAGTTGTGAGTATTTTTTCAGTTGACACCACCTTGCAAAAATGATCCAGTCTCAGCCCCAAGACCTTGGCAGATGTTACCCACTTTCCCACGGGAGCAGCCTAGCCTTCAACAGCCCAAGAGAAGGGTGGATCAACCTTAGACACTTCTGAGATGGCAGCGGGTGAGTAAGACAGCTCTTCCCTTTCCTGAAATAGGACTGAAACAGAGCTCATCTAAGATCTCTCCTCCCAATGCACCGTCCCAAAGTGGTGAAACCATTTCCTTTATACTAAGATAAACCTAGAAGAAAAAAGCAGGTCTATGGAGCAAATAGATAAGGTCATGCTGCAAGACATCCATCTTTATAAAGCAAAATAGATTTCAGCAGTCTCCTATTAACATTCTCGATTCCCTTCCTGTCACTTCTCTATAAATATTATGACTATTGTGTGTAATTAGGAAGCACAGGTAGACTAATAACCACAGTTCTCCTAATTTTCTGTTTCAAGGTGTGGTTTTCAGGGACAGCTTGAATTATGTTAGGCCAAATGGCAACCCACTCCAGTGTTCTTGCCTGGAGAATCCCAGGGATGGCAGAGCCTGGTGGGCTGCCATCTATGGGGTTGCACAGAGTCGGACACGACTGAAGTGACTTAGCAGAATGCCCTTATTGGGAATAAACATTCTCCTTGGAATAAAACATCCTCAATACTATTGGAAAAGAAGTAAATAATCCATTTGAAAGCCATGTTTTTAAAAGTTTAAGCCTCAAAAGGAGGATTTGAAAACACTTGAGGAGGGGATAAACAATGACAAAAGGCAAAATAAATGTTTAAAAACAAATGATTGTCTAATAAATGATTTCTCTCTCTCTCTTTTTTTTTTCTTATCTAGTATAACTTCTCTGGTGGCTCAGATGGTAAAGAGTCTGCCTGCAAAGCAGGAGACCCAGGTTCAATCCCTGGGTGAGGAAAATCCCCTGGAGAAGGAGATGGCAAGCCACTCTGGTATTCTTGCTTGAAGAATCCTATGGGCAGAGGAGCCTGGTGGGCTATACCCCATGGGGTCACAAAGAGTTGGACATGATTGAGCGACTAACACACACACACACACACAGTAACATGATGTGTTGGTCTGTATTACAGACTGGGGCTCAAGAAGGTGTGGAATAAAAGTATATTTTAGGACATGGGAAACACAACAGATAGGATTCATTCTCTAATTTTTTATCTTGAGTCTTTGCTGTTTTAATCATATTCTGCAGATATCCTTAACATAAAAGATAGAATATATTTAGAATATATATAGAATATATATTTTTAGAACTATTTGCCATTCTTACCAACAAATTCCATCGTCACTTGTGTGTCCACAGTTCCCAGCTGGAGTGCCACTCATGGCTTTGTGACGAGCACATTGACAGGAGCAGGCATCTTTAAAATTATACACTGAAAATACGTTTTTTTTCTCATAGTGCTCCACCTCCACCTTGTTTCATTACCCAGAAGTCAGATTTCTTAAAAACTATCTCACATAACGCCCCTGACTCTTTTGATTTTCATCTTTAAGAATCTTCTTCACAAGCTCAGGCAACCTTTTTTTTTTTTTTTTTACTTTCAATAATGTGTGAAAAAGACACACTTTGCTGATCAGCTCAGACATATGTGTTGTGTTGTGCTTAGTCGCGCAGTTGTGTCCGACTCTTTGCAACCCCATGAACTGTAGCCCACCAGGCTCCTCTGTCCATGGGGATTCTCTAGGCAAGAATACTGGAGTGGGTTGCCATGCCTCCTCCAGGGGATCTTCCCAATCCAGGGATCAAACCCAGGTCTCCTGCATTGCAGGCTTCCCTGGTGGCTCAGCTGGTGAAGAATTCGCCTGCAATGCAGGAGACCAGATTTGATCCCTGGATTGGGAAGATCCCCTGGAGAAAGGAAAGGCTACCCACTCCAGTATTCTGGTCTGGACAATTCCATGGACTGTGTAGACCATGGGGTCGCAAAAAGTCAGATATGACTGAGCGACTTTCACTCACTTTTTTCAAAAGCACCTGAGTCTAGGAAAGGCCCAGCTCCTAATTAGCTGCCCAGAGAATGGTTCACTGTGTGGGAAATCTGTTAAGTACTTCTAGTGGGTTTTGTAGGACCTGAGGGAGCTGATACTACATTTTTAACCAGGCAAACTAAAAAGCTAACACTTTTTAATGACTAAGGGGCCCACTGCTATGAGGAATGCAGATGTTCAAAGCTCTGGAGAGCAACTCTAGAAATCCTAGTCAAGTTCCACAGGCCCAGGAGAACCTTATAAAAGCTTAGACTTTGGATAAATACTACCTGTGGGGTTTTCTTTTTTTTTTTTTTTTTTAATTTTAAGATTGTAAATTTATAGAATTTTTTGGTGGTTTTTTTTTGGTTGACTTTAAAAGAAGTAAAAAATGCATTGACATTTGAGGTGTACTTGGAATAAAGGTAATTTGGAAGTGTCTACACCTCTCCTATTAAACTCAGAGTAATATGTAGGAAGGTTACCTGTAGTTTTTAAATCTCTTTTAATTTATAGTGTCTTCTAAGAATCCAAATAAAGTTTTGGATTTTCTCCAGCAAAAGGATGTGATTACAAAATTTGCTTCAGATTTCAGTACCATATATAAAGTTTTTGTTATTCGAAGCTACACAGCATGTTAAAAAAAAGAAAAAACAAACCCTTGGTCTCTGAGGAGATTGAGCCAACATCCCACCTCTGACTTTTCTTTGTCAAACACTTCAGTGTTACCGATAAATACGTAAAGAAATTTTAGTAGAATTGTTTTTCTAAACTTGTATTTGAGTTAAGCAATTTGGTCTTTTGCACATTATTTTTAATTTTCTTCTTTGAATGTTATTTTTAATAGCTTGCTTGTATATTTTAGCAAGGAATTAGCTCCCCTTGCCAAATCCAACTAATAAATAGGACTGTCTGAGGCCGTGGCTCTCTAGCAGCTGAACACAGAGTCCAGAATTAGTCCCTGGCTGAATCTCTGTCTCCAGGAAATGCTCATTTTGACACATGGTGATGTCATCATCTGGGGAAGTATCCAAAACATAAGGTTTAAAAACTGAACCCCACAGACCCCAAGCTAATGTCTTCAGAATGACATATTTTCTTTTTTCAGAGCAAAGAAAATAACGACTCAATCATAGAATTAGTATAACTTGAGTTATTTCTGAACTGGAAGGAGGAGTGTCACGTTGGAGTAAGATATTTCGAGAGCCTACTCTGCCAATGCATTGTTAGGTAGTGAGAGGGGATAAAGAGTCATTGAAGACCTCATCCCTACCTTAGATTTTGCCATCTGGTTGGGGAGACAGAATAAACATACTGGATAATAAAGCTGTTGTATGTTAAGTTTCAAGTCAGCACAGCACAAGAATTCCTAAAGTACAGAGAAGAGCTTGGTGTGAGCTGCTTTAGGCTGGAAGCTTTCCTGCAGAGTGTCCTAGGCCTAGACAGGTGAAATACAGGGCAAGAAAGCCAAGCTGAAAGAATGCAGAGATTTTTAATTTGATATTTTCTGTGCTGTATATAGGGCTTCCCAGGTGGCATTAGTGATAAAGAACCCACCTGCCAATGTAGGAGACATAAGAGACGGGAGTTTGATCCCTGGGTTGGGAAGATCCCTTCGAGGAGGGCATGGCAACCCACTTCAGTCTTGCCTGGAGAATCCCATGGACACAGGAGCGTGCTGGGCTACAGTCCATAGGGTCGCACAGAGTTGGACATGACTGAAGTGACTTAGCATGCACGCATGTGCTGTATATAAGAAAGAAAGGGTGTACATTTACAGTATCGCCAAATGTAGACTGTAGAAGACAGGTCCGTGAAGCCACTGGGGCTTTGTAAAGGTTGTGGATAAATCTACAAGAAGCCACCATTGGGTGCAATAAAGCTCCAAGGAGAAAATGCCCTTCCATTCCATATGTGCATGGAATCTTCACAAGGAAACCAAACAATGATGAAAACAGCAATTCCTGCCCTAGGTATGAAAGAAAAAGTTAGAGGGGACCCAAGCTTTTGCTTCTAGAATAAATCTGAGGGTAGGGTTGGCTGAGAGATCAAGTAAGGAAAACCCGAGTCCAGAAGAATGCTGAGGTCAGGGAAATTATTTTGGGAGCTTGAAGTTCATATCAAGTATGTTAAGGAGTGGCTGCGAAGGCATCTGGCTCGTGTTACTCCCTCCTGCCCCAGCAGCAAGGTGACTTACAGGGAGCATGAGGCTGCCTGCATGCAAGGGTGGGATGAGAGCAATCCCCGCCTCCCCCGCCACTCCCTGCCCCACTTGTTACTATTGGGTTTACTTGCTAGTGATTCCGTTTCTCAGTAACTTTAACCTTAACCAATATAAGAATGAAAGTTATTCTAAATAGTCTAGTCAAAATCAGGTCCCACTCTCCACTCCCCAATTCCAAACCATTAAAATTTAAGGCTCTACGTAAAGCAGGTTTGTGCTAATAATAGGTCTTATGTAGGTGAAAAAAATCACTAAGTTAATGATAGGATCTAGGGAGCCAGGGCTAGATCAGTTCCTAGATGGAAGTGGTGAGTTTCCTCATGGTCTCACAAACTTCTTCTTCTTTTTTTTTTTTTAAAGTTATTTTAATTGGAGGCTAATTACTTCACAATACTGTAGTGGTTGTGCCATACATTGACATGAATCCGCCATGGGTGTACTTGTGTTCCCCATCCTGAACCCCCCTCCCACCTCCCTCCCCATCCCATCCCTCTGGGTCATCCCAGTGCACCGGCCCTGCGCACCTGGACTGGCGATCTGTTTCACATATGGTAATATACACGTTTCAATGCTACTCTCTCAGATCTCTCACAAACTTGTATTTCTGCCCAGCAGTAGTAACACAAGCTACCTATGTTGAAGGCTTCCAGTGTGCTGACACTGTGCTCAGAATTTTATGTTCCTTATCCCATATAACAACCGAACAGCAATAAACCTGTGAGGCAGATAGTGTCCTGCTATTACACAGGGAAAAACTAGTAAACGGTCAGGCTGGGAGGCAGGCATTTTAAAAGATGACTAACTCTGTCCCCCACATCCTGCCTCCTCCTGGAAGCCCTTCCCACTCCACTCTGCTCACCCATCCTGAGTGAAGGCCCAGCTTATATCCTATGTCCTCTGGTAAATGCTCCTGCTGCCTACCTTGACCCCATCTCAAAACAGCACGTTGGTAAGACATGGAGTAGTGATTTCATAACCTAATCAGAATTAAAGCATATTCAGGACTTACTGTATAGGAGGAATTGTTATAAGAACTGTATATGGACTAACTGACTTTGCTCTCACAGCAAGGCTATGAGGTCATATGAGGTCAGTGCTTTTACTATTTCTGCTTTAGAGTTGGAAAAACCAAGGCAGAGGGAGGTTAAGTAACTGTCCTAAGAGCACAGCATTATTTAATAATATGTGTGAACTGGTAAGGGCTTCCCAGGTGGCACTAGTGGTAAAGAATTTGCCTTCCAATATAAGAGATGCAAGAGATGCAGGTTTGATCCCTGGGTCAGAAAGATCCCCTGAAGGAGCGCGTGGCAATCCCATGGACAGAGGAGCCTGGCAGGCTACAGTCTTTGGATTGCACAGAGTTGGACACGACTGAAGTGACTTACATGCAGGCACATGAACATGTAGAATAGAATCTGGTGTATGAGCCTGTAAGGGTTACCGATTATCATTGTCTCGTTCTACTTCCTCTCCAAAAACATTCTCTGTCTCCATTCAGTTGATTCATCTTTCCAGGAAAAAAGTAACACGTCTTCAAAGAGTCAAATGCTGGTTATATAGAAAGTTTCATAGTTGTCGTTCATTTAACCACTATTCATTGAACACCCACCATGTGCCAGGCACTGTTCTAGGCATCAGGATACAACAGTGAAGCAAACAGGGCATCCTCATGAAAGTCCTAGAAAGGGAATGTGTTGGTGCCATTATTACAAATGATAAAACTGAGGCTTACCCTAGCCAGTTGAAGGTTCAAGGTTTAAATTTAAATCTCTCAAAAGTTCTGGGTTCCACCCCACCATGCCCAGGAAATAATGCTACTTCGATCTACTATTCCCTTAATATAAACTCTTCTCCCCCAGGGGACACAGTATTTGGAAATTAGGAAGCTATTGTTTCTCTTCCTCACATTTAGGTTACAGCTTCCCAATAACGTCATCATCACCCCAAAACAGTACTTAAAGAATATACGCACCCTAATGTTCATTGAAGCAGTATTTAAAAGGATCAAGACATGGAAGCAACCTAAATGTTCATTGACAGGTGAATGGATAAAGATGTGGTATACATACAATGAAATATTACTCAGCTATAAAAAAAGTGAAATAATGCCATTTGCAGGAACATAGATGAATTTAGAGATTATCATACTAAGTAAAATAAGCCATATAGAGAAAGACAAATAGCACACAGTGCTTATATGTGGCATCTAAAAAATGATGAACTTATTTATAAAATGGAAACAGATTCACAGACATAGAAAACAAACTTAGCATTACCAAAGGGGAAAGAGTGCATGCTCAGTCGCTCAATCATGTCCAACTCTTTGGGATTAATATACACATACTGCTGCTGCTGCTGCTGCTAAGTCGCTTCAGTCGTGTCTGATTCTGTGCGACCCCATAGACGGCAGCCCACCAGGCTCCCCCGTCCCTGGGATTCTCCAGGCAAGAACACTGGAGTGGGTTGCCATTTCCTTCTCCATAAATCAACCATACTTCAGTTTAAAAAGACTACATGCGTGCTGGGCCACTGGCAAAGCGGCCCCCCTGCATCCCCCTGCTCCCCAGGAAAGTCTTCAAGCAGATGAACTGCTGGGGCAGGGGAAGCAGAGTCCCAGTTGCTGTATGTGTGGGGGGTAAGGTGGCCTTAAGCCCCAGTAACTCGGCCTTGTCCTCGAATCCCTAAGGTGACCTCCAATAAGCCCTCAAGGAGCTCTACTGCTCCACAGGACATAAGAGAGACCATTGTGATTGAGGAAAGCTCTATTTGGGAAATCATAAAGCCTATTTTATAAGCACTTTGGGTTATTTATTTAACCAACACCCATGTATCATTTACTATGAGCCAGACACTGTTCAAAGCGTTTTACAAATCCTAACTTCTGTTAGATCTTGATATGAGCCCTAATTTGCTCCTTACAAGTTGTGTGGCTATGGTCTAATCATTTAACTTCTTTGAGCCTCAGTTTCTTCATCTGTTAAATGGGAATAATAAAATCTATCAAACTGCAAGAATCGAATGAAATGTCACATGCTGGTGCTTTGGAAACTAACACGTGTGAGTTATTGCCGTTTTTTGAGTCATTGTCACTTTGGTAATTGTTGTTGTACAAAAGAGTTAGATGTTTCTCCTCCTAGGAGCTCCTGATCTGTGATGCCAGGAGAGGACTTAGTCAAGCCCAAGCTGTAGAGATTGGGCAGTAGAACCAGAAATTGCACCTCACATTTCAGAAGGGCATGAAATAGTAAGATTTCAGTTAGACTCTTGCCTGGAGAATCCCATGGACGGAGGAGCCTGGTGGGCTGCCGTCTATGGGGTCGCACAGAGTCAGACACGACTGAAGCAACTTAGCAGCAGCAGCAGCAGAATGGTGTGTGTATGTGTGTGAATGATTACTACAATAAACCTGGTCAATGTTTAACCCACAGGACTTTGGTCCCTTCATGATTCCCTTATCTTATTTCCACTCACCTTTCAGGTTTCAGCTTAAAATTGCTTCCTCTTGGAAGCCCTCCTGATTCCCAAGACCTGTGTAAGGGATTTTTTTGTGTGCTCCCACAGCATTCTATACTTGCCAGCTTCTTTCCTTCATGGCTTTCTTGTCTAGATCCTCAGCCAGACCATAAGCTCAATGAGGAACCAAGCCATACCCATCTTTTTCAGCCTTGTACAATATCTAATCCTGGCACTTTGTGGGACCTCAGTAAATAGTTGTGTGAAAAGGTGATTATGTATCGGGACTGAAGAGGTGGGAGGAACTTAGGTTCCCAGTATATTTCTAGGAGACCTCCAGAAATTTGCTTTGCCAAGAATACAGATCTTTTCTTATTATCATAAAACACATGGGGATCACGTCCTAAGATGACTCTGAGACCAGGCCAGCGCCCAAGGTCACACTGGAAGTGCTCAGAAAGTATCTTTATCTCTGATTCCTAGGTGACCTTTGCCCACTATTAAAGACTTTCACGTGACAGATTATTCTTGATGGTGTGTGTCTATCATGAAGGCTTAAATCCAGTTTGGCAATTTGAGCAAGATGGGAGAGGTTCTCCTTTTTAAGAACTCAGCCTCCGAAGTGTAGACAAGCTTGGGATAGACTGGAAGGAAATCCAAACTGTTTTATTATTGGACTTGTTGGGGGCGTAAGAGTATCCTTGTCGGCTTCAGAAGGGTCAGCGAGTATGCTGTTCGCTGAAAAATTTCATCCATTGCAAAGAGATGAAGTGGTATTGAGAATGAAATGAAATGTCATCCCCAGTGAAATGAAATGTCTGGGGGAAGGGAAACGCGGCTGACAAGGATGACAGAGTTGACAGCCGTGGGCAGACAACCGTTTAGCATAAGTTAATTTACCGGCCAGCTCAGTCCAAAAGGGTGCTCATATCTGGCTCACACTATGATATATTAGACTGTGACACGATGGTAGGAGGAGAGAGAAAAGGGCCATTTCCAAGGACATAATGTATTTTATGTATGATTTGCAGAAGCGTAAAAAAGACCAAGATGAAACCGCTTTTCATCTTTTTTAGACTCCTTATCTCCTTGTGTCCACATCAGCTCCTTCTCTGGAATGCAGGATTCAAGCAATGATGCATCAAGTTAAACTATGCATCTCCATGGAGGCGAATAAGAGAGTTCACTGTAATCAGCCAGAGAGACGCGTGTATCGTATACCTGCAAAGGTGAGTATGTGGTTAGTTTTCCGCGAGTTAGAATCGGAAAGCAAGTCAGCCACAAAACAGACATATCTCTTTGCACTGGAGATTGGTAAATAAAGTCTCTGGTTGTAATTCAGAAACAGTTAAAGTGAACTGAATAAGACCATGGTTTCTAAAAACCTGAAATTATTCAGAAGACTAGATGACAGCCTTATGTGCTTTTCTAACTGTCAGTAGCTGACAAAAACAATTCCTAGTAAAGCACTTGAAAGCTTTGCCTTTTCTCCCTAAGCTTACAGGGAGAGAAGCACAGAAGCAATTACACAGATGAAACGTCAATGAGGAAATGACAAAAAAAACACGATTAGACCGTAAGCCACTCCCCTTGGGGCACCTTGGACAGAGTAGGTGTTCAAGTTCCTTTATACAAGGAGGTGAGGGTGTCCTTCTCAAGGAGGACCGGGGTCTTTTGACATCTGAAACTGATTGGAAGAACGATCCAGGGACCCTGTCGTCGCGGTTAGCTGTCACATGCTGGTCAGTTACAGTAGAGGGCCAGGGAAAAGAGAAGCCAATGCCCCGGGCACGAGGACTATGCCCAGTCTGGGTATGGCTTCCACCTCTCCAGCCTTTATACCTGCCTGGTCCCAAGGTGCCTCGGGAGCACTCAGGTGGGTAGGACAGGTGAAGTTTTTGCTCTTATTCAGTCGATAAGGTATATCTGACTCTCTGTGAATGCACGGACTGCAGCATACGAGGCTCCTCTGTCCTCCACTATCTCCTGGAGTTTGCTGAAAGTCATGTCCATTGAGTCGTTGATGCTATCTAACCATCTCATGCTTTGCTGCCCCCTTCTCTTTTTGCCTTCAATTTTCTTCAACATCAGGGTCTTTTTCACTGAGATGGCTCTTTGCATCAGGCGGCCAAAGTATTGGAGCTTTAGCTTTAGCATCAGTCCTGCTAATGAATATTCAGGGTTGATTTCCTTTAGGACTGACTGGTTTGATCTTGTTCAAGAGACCGTCAAGAGTTTTCTCCAACAACCACAGTTCAAAAGCATCAATTCTTTGGTGCTTAGCCTTATTTATGGTTCAACTCTCACATCCATACCTGACTACTGGAAAGAACATAGCTTTGACTAGATGGGTAGGGGCTACAGATAAAATACCTTGCCTACCAATGGCTGTCATTTGATTTGCAGAGTCCACGCTCTTGAAGTTTTGGATTGAAATGTAAAATGGGATCATGTTATAAATGCACTTCAGGAGTTGATTGAGTAAAGGACATCCAAAGGACCTTCCCTCAAGTGCAAACTGTAAAGCAAGACATTACAGATAGTAGTATTTTAACCAATATTGCCTTTAAATTTGACTTTAAACGGCATGTTTTCTTGTGGTGAAAAACCTTTATATTCTGAAATCTATTTCTGTAATTATTTTGTGTTGCAAAGCAATAGATTAATAAGTCATTAAATGTAAAATATATTCACTATTTTCTTAAGGTACAGAACAGCAAAAAGTTGCCCTCTCTAAATTCTGTGAGGTAGAAGTATATTTTTGCTATTATTTCATTAAAGAAATACTAATTTGACACACAAAAAGTAAAAAGGACATAGCATAAAGGTCAGTTGGTATAGCCTGACAACAAATACAGGTGAAATATAGTTTTACAAATGTATACCTAGTGTTTGACTTTAGGAGAATTGCAATGTGAAATTTTATTTCACAGTATTACATTTATATAATTGTGAGTGTGATGCACATTTGCCAGCTTGTGGGTATATATTCAATGAGACACCATGAAGCAGAGCAGAAATTTTCAGTTTATCCTTATATTTTGCGTTTATCATTCACTCTGAAACTGTGTTTCTCAAAGATTTGGTAACTAAAAATGGAAGTAACACTCTTCATGACATTTCCCTAAATTTGGACTGTTTCTTGTAAACTGAAGTAAGTTCACTGAGAGCTCTGATGCCATACTTATTCCTCACTGGACCCTGAAGAATCCGGGAGTGGTAGGACCCAGGTGCCTATGCATGCATGCCTGCTAAGTCACTTCAGTCATGTCTGACTCTTTGCGACCCTATGGACTATAGCCCACCTCTGTCCATGGATTCTCCAGGCAAGAAGAATGGAGTGGTTGCCATGCCCTCCCCCAGAGGATCCTCCCCACCCGGGGACTGAACCCCTGTCTCTTACATCTCCTGCCTTAGCAGGGAGGTTCTTTACCACTAGTGTCATCTGGGAAGCCCCCCGGTACCTATAAATCACCCCTATTCAGTGATTCCCCTTAGCTGAGCCTGGGCAGCTGGAGGCCCCAGGGTTTCAACTCAGGGCTTGCTGGGTTTGTGGGCAAAGATGCTTTGGCCTGTGAAAACTGCCCTTGGATCAGTGCTGTTCTATCGCTGAGCATTTGGGAACCTCTGTTCTACAGGATATAGATAAAGGTCAAGTTTACTCTTAATTGTCAATGATCATGAGATAGTTGGCTGAAGTAAGAATGCCAGGCTAATCGCAAAGAGGAAATTAATTTCCTATCTTATAAATGCATGTGTGTGTGTATGTGGGTGTGTATGTGTATTAATTTCCTATCTTACAAATGCATGTGTGTATGTGTGTATGTCTGTGTGTGTGTATGTCTCTCTATGTGTGTGTGTGTGTGTGTGTTGCTCAGTCGTGTCTGACTCTTTGCAACCCCATGGACTGTAGCCCGCCAGGCTTCTCAGTCCATGAGATTCTCCAGGCAGGAGTGCTGGCGTGGGTTGCCATTCCCTTCTCCATTATAAGTGCATAGTCTCCCCTTTTGTCCATTTTCCGCAATAGGCCCCACATGGTAGTGGGTTGCACAATGTGTCCCCCCCCAAAATTTATATCCACCCAGAATTTCAGAGTGTGGACTTATTTGGAAGGAGGGTCTTTGCCGATGTAATTAAGGATCCTGAAATGAAATCATCCTGGATTTAGAGCAGGCCCTAAATTCAATGACCAGTGTTCTTATAAGGAGAGGAAAAGTTGTGCCTGGGACTGACATAGTAGGTTCATCATACCGCAACAAACAAACACAGTCACAGAAGAAGAGATGAGATTTGTGTTTACCAGAGGTGGGGAGTGGTGGTTGTGGGGGGCGGGGGGGGGGGTGGGGGGTGGCAGGAGGTTGTGAGGGGGTGGGGGGTGGGTAAGTGGAATTGGAGGAAGGCAGTCAGAAAGTGTGAACTTCCAGATATGAGATAAATCAGTGCTGGGGATGAAATGCACAACATGATAAGCATAATCAACACTGCTGTGTGCTATATGAGAAAGTTGGTAAGAGAGTAAATTTGAAGAATTTTCATCACAAAGAGAAATGGTTTTTTTTTTTTTTTTTCTCAATTCTGTATAAGAGGTGATGGATATTCACAATTTATTATGGTCATCATTTCATGATGTATGTAAGTCAGATCATGACCCTGTAACTGACACAGTGCTGTATGTCAGTTATATCTCAATAGAACTGGAAGGAAAAAACTCACACACAGAGAGAAAATAAAAGGAGGGAAGGAAACCAACAGACACGCAAAGGAGAAGGCTATGTGAAGACGGAGGCAGACAGCAGTGATGCTGCCAGCAGCCACAGAGCGCCAGGTGCCTCAGAGGCTGGAAGACGCAAGAGAGGCTCGTCCCCTGGAGCCTTCAGAGGCAGCACGGCCCTACCAACACCTTCAGTTTGGACTCTGGGCTCTGGAACCGTGAGACAATAAATTTTTGTTGTTGTCTCTCAAGTTAGCGTCCTAGCAGAGTAATACAAACATCTTCTGCCTCTTGTGACTCAATTCCCTCTCTGCTCTACCCCTGGCCAGAATGAGGCTGTTAAACTCGACAAGCGAATCTTGTGGACTCTCTCTGTTGACTAAGGAACGCTTCTTCACAAACCCTTGCTGGTTTCCAGGCTCCATTTGTTGGTCGTCTGTCACCGTCTGGACTCCTCGCCCTGTGATATTTGCTTCTGCTTTTGCTTCTGTCCCCTTGTGCCCTGAGAGTGTATATGTACAGACAGGTGGATGCCTCATCTGCTGTCCTTTTTTCCATGTTAATGCCTGAGGAGACTGAGAACGAACTGAGAGGGTTAACTTAGAAGAATCAGTTACTCTCAGGTCTTCTCTAAGACATCCTCGCTTTTACTATTCACCTTCTGACATCAGCAAACAGGCATGCCACTGATATTTATAATGACTGGTCCATTTCAGAGACTTTTTATTTTACCCAAACAGCATCTCCTTATTTGGTAACCCCCTCCGGGCTGCTGCCTGCCTGCTCTGGACCTATAGTAATCCCCTACTAAATTCAAGGCTGAAATCTGACCCACAGCTCTTTTTAAAACAACTCACATCCTAACTCAGCCAAGAAAGAAACACATATATTTACAGAGGCCCAGGTAAGGGCCTGACCTGATACAGGACGGCTTTATGTGTGTGTAATGTCATGGATGATCCCCAGGCGGCGCTAGTGACAAAGAATCCACCTACCGATGCAGGAGACGCAAGAGACACAGGTTCGATCCCTGGGTCAGGAAGATCCCCTGGAGGAGGAAATGGCAACCCACTGCAGCATTCATGCCTGAAAAATTCCGTGGAGAGAGACGCCTGGCGGGCTGCAGTCCGTCGCGTCACAGAGTTGGACATGACTGAGCGCACACCCAGACACATTGTCATGGATCCACCTAACAGGAAGAAGAGAGACCACTTAGTCTTCGTTTCCAGCCCTCTGGCTCTTTCCAAATGCTGATCCTCTTCCCTCTAAGGCCTCCAGGGCACAGACAGGGTTGTTTCCGCGTTCAGACTCTGAGAGTTCTCCAGGTAATGTGAAACAAAGGAGAAATACTTCCTCTGCTGTTGCCGAGAACTATTTTGTCTTTTAGGTAATAACGCAGAGGGGAAATGAAACCACCCATGCAGCAGGCAACCCTCAAATTCTTCTGTCCCTGGCTGCCGACTCTTCTCTGGTCCCCTTCCCTTCCGGCGTGTCCACTCTTGTCTCCCTGATGCCAGTTCCTAAAAGGAGGCTGCCAGAGCCAGGCAAAACCACCCCTGGAACAGGGGCCGAGGAGTCGCTGGACTGTAGAGCGATCTGAAGGGCTTGCAGGGAAGAAGCCTGGGCAGCAGGGGTGATGGGGATTCTAGGAGAGCTTGAGGCAACAGCACTGTCCACCAGCACGTGAAAGTTGCGTCCGACTCTTTGCGACCCCACAGACTGCAGTCCATGGAATTCTCCAGCCCAGAATACTGGAGTGGGTAGCCTATCCCTTCTCCAGTGGCTCTTCCCAACCCGGGAATCGAACCAGAGTCTCCAGCATTGCAGGTGGATTCTTCCCCAGCTGAGCCACCAGGGAAGCCCTGTCCACCGGAGTCGTCCACCTGCATGTTTGACAACTGGTCTGACCATGGGAGGGCGCCACTGGGTACCAGCCCTGCCTCACTGCGTGAACGTGAAATTGTGAAAGTGTTAGCTGCTCAGTGGGTCTAACTCTTTGCGACCCCATGGACTGTAGCCCACTAGGCTCCTCTGTCCATTGAATTCTCCAGGCAAACGTACTTGAGTGGGTAGCCATTCCCTTCTCCAGGGGATCTGCCCAACCCAGGGACTGAACATGGGTCTCCTGTGTCTCCTGCATTGGCAGGCGGATTCTTTACCCTCTGAGCCACCAGAGAAGCCTGCCTCACGGTGTGACCAACACTAAGTGATTTAACCCTGCTGCTGCTGCTGCTGCTAAGTCGCTTCAGTCGTGTCCGACTCTGTGCGACCCCATAGACAGAAGCCTACCAGGCTCCTCTGTCCCTGGGATTCTCCAGGCAAGAATATTGGAGTGGGTTGCCATTTCTTTCTCCATTGAATGAAAGTGAAAAGTGAAAGGGAAGTCTCTCAGTTGTGCCTGACTCTTAGCCCCTCTATGGACTGCAGCCTACCAGGCTCTTCTGTCTATGGGATTTTCCAGGCAAGAGTACTGGAGTGGGGTGCATTGCCTTCTCCGGATTTAACCCTACTGAGATCCAAATTCCTCCAGCATCAAAAGAAGTGTATTTGTCCTGTCTGCACAGCTTCATATCAGATCAGAGTCTGTGATGGATGCTTACTGCTTATAGCAGAATTTAGACAGATTTTACTCTACCTTTGTGGCTCAGCTGGTAAAGAATCCACCTGCAATGCGGGACACCTGGGTTCGATCCCTGGGTTGGGAAGATCCCCTGGAGAAGGGAAAGGCGACCCACTCCAGTATTCTGGCCTGGAGAACTCTATGGATTGTGTAGTCCATGGGGTCGCAAAGAGTTGGACATGCAAATGAATGACTTTCATTTTCACTTTTACTCACAGGGTTGTGGTGAAGATCACATAAATTGTTACAGGGAAGGTGGTTGAAAGAGTGCCTGAACCATAATAACAATTAGGTGGCACTGAGTTGGCAGCTACCTAAATCCCATAAGTTGAATGAGAGGCTCTGAGCTCCAGTTATATAAATGAAAACCCCCCAGGTTGACCAGAAAGGTAGGCTGCACTTTCGCTTGCTAGATATTTCCATTATCAGATGCTGATAGCTACCAAAACAAACCAAAAAGACAAAAAGGGTTATTTTCCAACCCTTACATGCCTTCTAAGAAAAACTTTCTGTTTTTTTTGGGGGGGGGATGGCCATCAAATACCATGCAACCTCTTTTCTTGTCAACTTTGTGGGACTTTCGGCAAATCACTTCACTTCCCAGAGCCCTACTTTCTCTTCTGTTAAATGGGGACAAACACTTGGGAATCAAGCAAGATAAAGTATGCAGAAGTCCTTTGAAAATGAGAAACACTGCATAAATATTAGGAACGAAGACATATTTATGATTTATTAAGTATGTAAGCACAAACTTCTTTTTTAGGATTAAAAATACTCCCATAAGATGCCTTAAAGCCTCAGGGTAGACAAAGACCTATGGAGATACTGGAATGGATGGGGGACTGTGTATCATGAAGGTGAGTTGACCAGAAGGCTTAAGAGTGACAGGAATGGTATTTGCATATAGAAAAGGTTAGAGAGGTTTCTGCCCACATGTTTTCCATCTTCACTGAGGACAGACAGGAGTAATTTCTCTGCTAATGAGGATTTAAAAAAATTGAAATGCACGGCTCAGTCTGCATGAGGTTTCTTCTCTGAAGGTCCATAGATCTGGGGTTTGCTAGGGCTGAGGAATGCTGGGTGAGAAATGGAAGGGAACCATCCATGCCTGGAACATCCCAGTCATTCCCAAACAGCCATGTCCACACCCACATTTTTCTTGAACAAATTTGTATTTTTGTCTTTTATTGATTCATCAATTCACTTGCATCCTATATCTGAATTAGCATTCCCATTTATTCCCGGGTGGTTGTGCCTACAGGTTAGGAGCACAGACTCGGGAGTCAGGGAGCCAGGTTCCAATCCTGATTTTGCCACCCTTTCAGCTGTGTTGTCTTGGTTCATTACAATAGCAGTCAATCTGCTATACCTTGGTTCCCTTATCTGTAAAATGGAGATAATAAAGGTTCTTACCTCAGAGGTGGTTGTGGGCATACCTGGAACGGAGCAAATGCTCAAAAGTGGTAGCCAGTGTTACGCTAAAGCCCTCTCTTCATGGTTTCAAAGAGATCTCACACTTGAATATTTGTTCTATTAGCTCGATGTTTCACACATGACAACTTTCTAGTCTGTAGTGTATTCTTCTTTTTCGTCTTACAAAATTCTGTTCTCAGAGGAAAGTACATTTTTCTCCTTGTTTACTCTAGTAGCCATTCTCTGAACTTTCTCAAGCTCCATTACATCTGCCTTGAAGGGAAGCGACCTGGAATTGTTCAAGTGATGTCCTCCCTAAAGGCAGAGAGATGAACTGAATAATTTATGAAGGTACCTTCTGGCAATACGACTCTTCACAGTGACTCTTAGGTTAAGGGAATTTTCCTTTTCAGACTGCCTCATCGGCTAGTAGAGATCTCTTTATAACGCTAGAGGTCACTGTTACAGCAATATTTCAAAAGCATCAGCCTTACATCAGCAATAAAATTGAGAAAAAATCCTTCCGAGTACGCCAAGCGAGATGGTATTATATGGGTATTTTGAGAGCAACAGCTGAAATTTTATCATGTTTCAAAACTGAAATCTGCTTCTAATCGCCTGTTTCTCATCCCTGGAAACAAATCTGTTTCCTTGTGGTAGTGAGACCCCTACTGGGGAAGATCTGGGGTGGGAAGGTACGCCCTGGCTCGGACTGATGACTTCCAAGTCAATCTCTCCTGCTCTGATGCATCAGCCAAGCCCGCTTCTAGATTTCCCATTGTCTTCAATTCATTTCCATTTGTCAATCCCCTCTGCCTGCAGCTTCAACTCAAAACTTGTTAAACAGGAATCAACTTCCCGGTCAGTTCTTCTCTCCACTTTCACACCCAAACAGCCTCTCTTCTCAACTCCCTTACTGATGACTAAGACCAGACGCGCCCTGTGATTTGAGGCCTTTATTTCCCAAGTCCTGCTGCTTCCCCATCCTCCTTGCATTTTGAACGTATCTTCCTTTGTGAAATCGGAATAATGAAGGTACTCACATCACAGTGTTGTTTGGATTAAATACAGCCCTAGAGAGGGCCCAGCTCAGGGTAAGACCACCCCTGTGCAGGACTCCACACCCTTCCCAGCAGCTATCAGGTGAGCCCCAGAACCTGTCCAGCTCCTATCAAGACCCCCAGATTCAGGAATTCCCTGGAAGTTCAGCGGTTAAGGCTTCACTTTCTACTGTAGGGAATGCAGTTTCCATCCCTGGTCAGGCAGCTAAGATCCCACAAGCCTTGAGGCCAAAAACCCCAAAAATGTTTAAAAAAAAAAAAGAAAAAAAGAAGAAGTAATGTAACAAATTTAATAAAGATTTTTTAAAATGGTCCATATCAAAAAATCTTTTTGAAAAAAGATCACCAAGATCCCTTGCTATTTGCTGGTGACCACCAGGACTAACCCTGTCATGCGCCTTATCCCACTGATGTCCATCCCCACAAGACCCAGGACTCACAGGCCATCTTTCAAATCTGGCAGTCTAATCCCCATCCCTTCTCTGACCTCATCTGGCCCCCTCTGCATCTCCTGAGACACTTTCACCTGTCCTCTGGAACCTGGGTCAGTCAGCCAGTCAGTTCAGTCGCTCAGTCGTGTCCAACTCTTTGTGACCCCATGGACTGCAGCACACCAGGCCTCCCTGTCCATCACCAACTCCCAGAGTTTACTCAAACTCATGTCTATTGAGTCGGTGATGCCATCCAACCATCTCATCCCTTCTCCTCCTGCCTGCAATCTTTCCAGCATCAGGGTCTTTTCCAAAGAGTCAGTTCTTCACATCAGGTGGCCAAAGTATTGGAATTTCAGCTTCAGCATCAGTACTTCCAGTGAATATTCAAGACTGATCTCCTTTAGGATGGACTGGTTGGACCTCCTTGCTATCCAAGGGACTCTCAAGAATCTTCTCCAACACCACAGTTCAAAAGCACCAATTATTTGGTGCTCAGCTTTCTTTATAGTCCAACTCTCACATCCATACATGACTACTGGAAAAACCATAACTTTGACTAGACAGACCTTTGTTGGCAAAGTAATGTCTCTGCTTTTTAATATGCTGTCTAGGTTGGTCATAGCTTGTCTTCCAAGGAGCAAGCAAGCGTCTTTTAATTTCATGGCTGCAATCACCATCTGCAGTGATTTTGGAGCCCCAAAAGATAAAGTCTGTTACTGTTTCCATTGATTCCCCATCTATTTGCCATGAAGTGGGATTTCCCAGGCAAGAATACTGCAGTGGGTTGCCTTTTCGTTCTCCATATAGGCAGCATCCTAGATGTTGGGCTGCAGGTCTGGAGAGGGAATCACGGGAGCAGCAACAACCAGTGGGGAAGGGCTGCCCCGTCACCATCCTCAGTCTCCAGAACCCTCAGCATGACCTCAGAGCCTTTACCCCACCCCTCCTCACTCCCAATTTCACTGTCTTAGCTAAAGTGCTACACCAGACCACCTGACCTTGCCTCCTGAGAAATCTGTATGCAGGTCAAGAAGCAACAGTTAGAACTGGACATGGAACAACAGACTGGTTCCAAATAGGAAAAGGAGTACGTCAAGGCTGTATATTGTCACCCTGCTTATTTAACTTCTATGCAGAGTACATCATGAGAAACTCTGGGCTGGAAGGAGCACAAGCTGGAATCAAGATTGCCGGGAGAAATATCAATAACCTCAGATATGCAGATGACACCACCCTTATGGCAGAAAGTGAAGAGGAACTAAAAAGCCTCTTGATGAAAGTGAAAGAGGAGAGTGAAAAAGTTGGCTTAAAGCTCAACATTCAGAAAACGAAGATCATGGCATCTGGTCCCATCACTTCATGGGAAATAGATGGGGAAACAGTGGAAACAGTGACAGACTTTATTGTTTTGGAACCTGGGTCAATCATCAGCAAAATCCTTCATCCCGCACCCCTCCTGAGCGGTCCCTGCCCTCCCTCACTGAACCGTGGCTCATCCTTTGGGGATACTACTTCCCCTGTGCCCTCTGCGGGGGCTGGAGGTGGGGCAGGCCTCCTCCTTCTACTTCAACCCTGATCTTGTCCTCAGATAGAATACTGAGTCTCCAGGCATTCTTGGTTTTTTTTTTTATTATTTTGAGAACCTTCCGTGTCTCCAGTGTTACCCCTGTCTGAAGTCTCAGCGGTTTCAAGTTACACACAGGTGATCTTTCTGACACCTTCCTCCTTGAAACATTTTCTTCACTTGGCTTCCGGGACAACACACATCCTTATTCTCCTTCCAGCTTTCTGGCTGCTCCATCTTCATCTGCTATAAGAGTTTCTTTTTCTTCCTCAACTCCTCAGCCTCTAATTGTCAGAAGGCTTAGTCCTTGAACCTTTTTTTTTTTTTTTCCTATTTATTTACTCCCTGGTTGATGTCTTCGAGCTTTAAACATCCCCTATATGCTGATCATTCTTAAATTTTTATCTCCAGCACAGACCACGCCCCTGACGTCCAGGCCAGTACATCCAGATGCTAACTTGACTTTGCTAATTTATCAGGTCCCAAACAGAAGTGCTGATCCACCTCCCTGCCACTGTCCCCCTAAAGGTCATTCCATTTTTTCCCAGCTGCTCAGCCAAAATCCTTAGACATCCTTGGTTCCTGTCTTCTCTCTCTTCTCTTTCTCTTTCTCTCTCTCTTTTACACAGAGTATCTGACTCATCAGCAAAGTTTATTGAGTCAACCTTCAAACTCTAATCAGAAACAGATCACTTTTCGCCATCCCTGTTACAACTATTTTGTTCTGAGCTGCCATCGTTTCTCTCTTGGATAGCAGCACCACATTGGTTTCTCGGAGTCTGCGCTGATCCCTGCAATCTAGTCTCAAAAGTCAGCCTGAGTGACCCTTTTAAAATTGAAGTCCCCACCATGTCACTCTCCTGCTCCAGGTGCTCCAGTTCCCAACTCACTCAGAGTAAAAGCTGAAGTCCTTATTATGACTTTCAAAGTCTCAGCAAAATTGGGATTCCATCAGTGCGTTCAGCATGTCTCCAGTTCCTCTTCTCCTTGTTGACTAAGAACAACCGACCCTCCTGCTGTTTCTGGAACTGACCATGGATGCTCCTGCCTCTGTTTCACACATTCTGTCTGCTCTGCATACGGTCCCCTTCCCCTAGACATCTCTGTGCCTGGTTTCCTCATTTCTTCAAGTCCATTCAAATCTCCTCTTCTATTGAGGCCTTGCCCTGCTCTGCTCTCAAAAATCTTTATACCCTCACAATACTTTATTTCCCTTTCCTTCATTAGATTTTTCTCCTTAGTTCTTAGCATTATCTAAAAAGTTACTAAATTTTATTTATTGTCTTGCTGATCACCCTGTTTCCCTTGGTAGAATGTAAGCTCTGTAAAGACAAGGATTTTTTATTGATTTTTTTCATCGCTGCGTCCTACTGCCTGGCTCTGAATCTGGCAGATAGTAGGTGTTCAATAAATATTTATTGAGTGAATTCGTAAAATGAAATAATTCACTGAATGGCCTTAGAACAGTGCCTGGACTATGGTAATAGTTTTCTTCATCTTAACCAGTATTTTACCGCTATAACTATCATCACCGTCTTCATCACTGCTGGATCCATCCCCTCCTCTCCAGCCTCACCGTCTTGGGCTCTTACTAGCTCTTGCCTAGACTGTCTCACTGCTTTCAAAAGCTGTCTTCCAGTCCCCGGCTCGGCCTGCTTTAGACCCCCCCTATGCTTCCATAGTTATGTCTCTTGAAAACAAATTTGATCGTTTCATTCCCCTGTTGTAAAACTTTTCGGTGACTCCCCACTGCTTTTAGATTAAGCCTCAGCGTTTATTTGACAAACAGACAAAGAGACCACTGTCTGGTCCCTGATCTCCTTTCCACTTTTCCCCTCACGCTTAAAACACCCTAAAACCCCAAGCTGGGTCACTAGGCCAGTCTTCCTCACCTGCAAGGCCCTTCCCTCCTTGTCTGTCTGGACAGCTTCTTCAAAACCAAGGCCAAGAGCTCCTTCCCTGCAGAATCTTTCTGCCTCCTTCGTGCCATCTCTCTTGCTTATAGAGATTTCTATCAGGAATTGCACCATTCTCAAGTCTTTCTAGATAATTCTGCCCACATTCTGAGTCTAATTTTCTCCTGTCTGCCACTCCTGTTTGGTGTAAACTTGTTTTTTCTATTTAAGGATCAGTGTTTTTTGAACTGAGATCAACTCTGTGGTCTGCCCCAACCATATTTCTCCAGCTGTATTTATTCATAGCCCTCTAGGATTCGTGCTTCTTAGATCAGAGCCTGACCTAGACCATCATTCCATGTGGGAAGGGGCCTCGCTGGTTACTACTCATGTCTGTTTCCTTAGTATCTGGCTCATAGGCAGGCCTTAATCAATGTTTGATGAAGGAATGCTTGAAACTGTGGGTATCCCCCAGGAGAGTAAAGGCCAGGTTAGGTGGGGATGTATGAAGACACATGGATAAAATGTATTTCCCTGTAAACATTCATTTTACCTGGGGATTTGGGAGGAAAACATTAAAAAGTTTAGTGTAGTTAAATTTAGGTAAATCATATTATATATTAAAACCAACCTATTAGGAACAAGAAGGTTAAATTCACAGCAACTTTAAAGACCGAACAGGATCCTTAAAAGAAGTTCTGAGTTTGTGGCAGGTCCCTCTGCTTGCTCGGTCTGGCCGGTCAGAGCTAAGACTCCATTCTCCTTCACCTGCTGGCGAAGTTGACTTCCCTCCAGTGACACCCCCTTTCCTTCTCCTTGCTCTTACAGGCACCCACGGAAGATTCTGTTGCACCCCCGACCCTGTGCCCATTCAATATTTGAGGCTTTCCTTCTGTTGCCCCTCATCATCAAACCCCTAGACTCTATTCTATTTCCCCCCAAACACAACACCCACCTTAGTAGATATTTGCTAATTGAGGAGCTACCCCACTTGCTCGTGCCCTTCCTCCTTGAGGGACCCCCTCCGGTGTAAGCCATGGTGGGAGGCAGGACCGTCACCTCACCATCGGGGCTGTAATTTCAGTGACCCAGATGCCCTTGGCTTCTTGATCCAGGTTTCCTGCCTTCTGTCAATTCTTGAAGTGAACTTGTAGCCTTCTAGCAAAATTAGTTCCTGCTTAGGTTATCTTGACTTTTGTTGCTTTCAAATAAGAACTTCAAATAATTGGCATGGTGCATGCACACGCGTGTGCACACAGACACACACACCCTGTCTTTTTTTTTTTTAGCTAACAGTCAGTGAGCATGGGGTGAGCACAATGCTAAGCCTTTACATGCATCATCTTACTTATTTCTCTTAGCAATCTAAATGTAGTAGTTGGATTCTACACAAGAAAAAACAAACACCAAAAGTTTCGGTACTTTGCCCAAGGTCACACCACTTATTAAGTGATAGAAGAAGGACCTAAACCTAGGGAATCTGGTGCCAAAGCACCTCCTACTCATCACAATGACTAGTTGCCTTGTGTGTGTGTATGTTAGTCACTCAGTCATGTCTGACTCTGCGACTCAATGGGCTGTAGCCCGCCAGGCTCCTCTGTCCATGGGATTCTCCAGGCAGGAATACTGGAGTGGGTTGCCATCCCCTTCTCCAGGGGATCTTCTCAACCCAGGGATCAGACCCAAGTCTCCTGCATCTCCTGCATTGCAGGCAGGTTCTTTAGTGTCTGAGCCACTAAGGAAATTACCTAACTGTCCCGAATTTGACTCTGTCTTCAAAGCCTGTGCTCTCTGAAAGCGTTCCTTCATGAAACCATCCTGTCTATACCCACACACGCGGGAGGCGCCCCTTCTCAGCTCCCATCACACACACTGCTGATGCCAAATAATTCAACTCTTGTCATACACTGTGCTATTATTTGAGTTCAATACATTGTGCTATAATATGTTGGGCTACTTAGCAACATGAAGCACTATTTAGTAGCTTCATATAGATTCATTTTTTTCCTCCTCAGTTCATTTCTGCCCCACTCAGACAATCTAATACTTCTTTGGTAAGCTGCTTTAGCAACAGAAGTTTAGGCTAGATGGCATGGGGTCTCGTATGAGATCCTAGGTCTCTGTCTCTAAGATGATAAGGGTTTAATAAAGACTAGGGACCTGGGTTTTTGAGATTTCATTCTATTACACTCCAGTTGAATTTTCAGTACTTAGATCACAAATAATAGAGAACTCATAGGCTTTGGGGTGAGCCTGGCCCGAGTTCATTCTACACACGTCACATTACAGCTCCAACCAAGTGGCTTGTTCAGAGCCTGTTTCTTCATTTGATACATGATTGCAGTCAGTATGACAGGTGTTTGTAAGTAAAGCCTAAAGTGCTCAGTATGACTTTCTGCTCTCCTTCCTTGGCCACTCCTCTCTCCCAAGATGGCTCCCAAGAGACATCTGAGACTAATTTGCTTTAGGACAAAATCAGATAAAGTAGGGTTTCTCAATTTTAACATTATGGACACTTTGAGTTAGTCAGTCCTAAAGGAAATCAACCCTGATTATTCATTAGAAAAACTGATGCTGAAGCTGAAGCACCAATACTTTGCAATTCTTTGGAAAAGACCCTGGTGCTGGGAAAGATTGAGGGCAGGAGGAAAAGAGGACCACAGAGGATGAGATGATTGGGTAGCATCACTGACTCAAGGGACATGAGTTTGAGCAAACTCTGGGAGACAATGAAGGACAGGGAAGCCTGGCGTGCTACAGTTCATGAGGTTGGAAAGAGTCAGATGTGACTTAGCGGCTGAATAACAAGAACAGCACTTGGAGCGGGACAACTTTTTCTTGGGGGTAAGGGGCTGTCCTGTGCATTGCCGCATGGGGTAGCAGCGTTCTTGGCCCCAGCTCGCCACTAAATGTGAGTACTTCCCCCGCCCCAAGTCCAGATGATCAAAGACACTTGTGGCCAGCGTCCCCTGGGGGACAAAATCAGGACGACTGAGATAAGGAACATGAAGACATTGTGCAGGACAGACCTCTGCGCAAAGGACACCCTATTTAGCATTTATATAAAAGTCATTTACAACTGAAAATGACCTTCAGTAATTGGAGAAAACCTTGGGGACCGGGTAAGAGAAATAGAACTGATAGAGTGGCCTTTGCTTCTTCGGAAGGAAATGCCTTTTGACCTTTGCCCAGACTATCCTGCTTTTTGCAGTGGGACCAGTTGAGCCCAACAAGGGGAGGGCCAGCTCCCACAGCAGTGGCATCAGAGTGGATGAGCAGATAAACTGCCTTAAAGATTTGAATTACTGTCCTCTTCCTGTTTGAAGTCAAGATTTTAAAAAAAAGGAAAGGAGATTTTTCCCCTTTTTTTTTCTACATGCAAAATGATATAAAAGTCCTTAGCCTGCTACAGTATCTTGATAGATGCTAAAAAGAAATCTGGCTTGATTAGTTCTAATTGATAATTAAAATCATTCATAGAGCACCTGACAAGACGCCCAAGGTGATCATTTTGAAAAGGGCAGCTTATAATGTGATTGTTCTTTTTTGGGACTTGGAAAACATTTTAAAGATTTCTGAATCCAGCTTAAAATTTTTATTAGGAAAAAATACTTTATAGTGAAGATTTCCATATTTGTAGGGCTGCATTCTTTCATTTGATAAAACAGCTGATTTTTTCTCTTGCTCCCTTTTCCATTTCAGAGAATTCTAGAGTTTCCAAACTGACAACCACTTTGGAGACTTTTAAGGAGTTTTTAGTCCTTTTCTGTCATGGATCCCTTTGGCATTCTTGTGAAGCCCACTGGCCCCTTTCAGGACAATATTTTTAAATGCATAAAATAAAATGCATAAGATTCCAGAAATGTCAACCACATTGAAATATAGTTATCAATATAGTACTATTTTTTTAATTGAGATAAAATACACATGAAATTCACCATTTTAACCGTTTTATTAATAGAATGTTCTATTCGGTGACATTAAGTACATTCACACTGTTGTGCAAACATCACCACCATCCATCTCTAGAATTCTTTTCATCTTCCAAACTGAGACTCTGCGCCGATGAAACAAACACTCTGCTGTCCATCCAACCCAACCCCGCCCCAAGCAACAGTCACCCTTCTACTTCCTGTTTCTATATATTTGACTGCTCTTCAGATCAGATCAGATCAGTCTCTCAGTCGTGTCCGACTCTTTGCGACCCCATGAATCGCAGCACGCCAGGCCTCCCTGTCCATCACCAACTCCCGGAGTTCACCCAGACTCACATCCTCTTAGGTGCCTCAAAAAATGGGAATCAAAAGTATTGCCCTCTTGTGACTGGCTTCCATCATTTTGTATTATGTCTTCAGTGTTCATCCATGTTGTAGCATGTGTCAGAATTTCCTTCCTTTTTATAGCCAAATAATATTCTGTTGTAAGCATAGTCCATACTTTATTTATTCATTCATCCATTGATTTATTCAATAAATAAAGTCCATACTTTATTTATTCATTCATCCATTGATGGACATTTGAGTTCCATTTCTTGGCTGTTGTGCATCACACTTCTATGAATATGGGTTTACAAATAACTGTTTGAGCTCTTTCTTTCTTTTGGCCATCTACTCAAAAAAAGTGGAATTGCTGGATCATATGGCAATTCTAAGTTTAATTTTTTGAGGCCCTGAAATACTGCTTTTCATAGTGTCTGCGCCTTGTTAGTGTTACATTTCCACCAACAGTGCGTACGTGTCCACTTTCTCTACCGTCTTACCAACACTTGTTATTTTTTTCTAAAGACTAGCAACCATCCTAATGGATATGAGGTGGAGTTTTCTACATATTTTAAAAATGAAATTGTAATATAGTAATATTTATATATGCTTTTTATTAAGATGATAGTTTAAAAACCTCTAGCAGCTGGTCTAATAACTACCATAATTTCAAAGTAATAATGGGCCTAAGCAATTTTTCAAGATATCTGCAACAATTGCCAAATAAGATATCTGTGGTTTCTGCTGGTGACAAAGCACAACTGATACGTAGCTAACACTACCGTGGCTTGTTACCTGCATTCACAATGGGAGGAAATGTTCATTTTCAGTCATTTTCAGTTCATTTTCAGTGGACATATAATGCATTTTTTCCCCTGCACAAGTTTAACAACCCTGAATATTATCCTCAGACACCTGGGGGGTGGGCCATAGACCCCAGGTTTGGAAACTCTGATCTAGTTTCTTCCTCTTAGTACAGATAAAGAAAATGAAACCTCCAGAGGTTGATTTGCCAAGAGTCAGGTAGTGGGTGGAAGACCTAGGACTAGAATTCAATCCTTCAATTAACTCTGTGTGTCCCTTGTCCTATACACCTCGAGCAAAATGATCTACATCTGAGCCATCTCTGTGTGCACCAAGGCCTTAATTGCATTTCTACGCACACACTGAGTCTCAGGAAGTAGAGGATGATGTTGTATATCATTATAGGCAAGAGAGACAAAAGCTGCATACATGATCATATAATCAGCCCTCTTTGCTGAGAATCTTAGTATATAATTGTTTTCCTCTCTAGCAGCAATCATAAGATAGAAATAAGGACTTCATTTATATGAATAAAGAAACTGAGATTTAAAAAGTAAAGCTGTTTTGGTTACAACATATATAGCAAGCTTCCCTGGTGGCTCAGATGGTTAAGAATCTGCCTGCAATGCAGGAGACCTGGATTTGATCCCTGGGTCAGAAAGATCCCCTGGAGGAGGGAATCCCCACTCTAGCATTCTTGACTGGTAAATTCCACCAACAGAGGAGCCTAGTGGGCTACAGTCCATAGGGCTGCAAAGAGAATGATTAAGTGACTAACACATGCATATGTAACAGACATTTTTCACCAGATGAATTCATGAAATGTTGGTCTTTTAAAAAGTTCGCTAATATTTAGACGTAGGTTGCAGAAAATAGTTTCAGATTTCAAACTATTTTAAAAAACACTTATTATTTAAACAATGTGTTTTGGAGAATATCTCAATAGCATGTTTCCCCGTATCAGTTCTTACTGGTTTAGTTTGTAAGACATTAGCTGGATGCTGTTAAGAAAGGACTTGTCTCAGCATGAAAGCAAAAGAAGCAGAAGTAAAGACCCAAAGAAAAATAAGACAATGAGCTTGGCCTTTCCTTACATTTATTTCCTAGGTTATCTTTGAATTGCTTACCATCTGGAGGGATTTGCTTGACCCTGCTGGTAGTTTTTAAGTTTGTTCTTAAAACTTATGATGACTTACGATGAAGATTTAGACGACAATTCTTAAGCAAATGTCTAATTATTGTTAGACGAATGATTGGTTAGATTAGTTATTTGTGTGATGCAAGCTCTGCTGCAGTACAATACTTAATTCCAATGTTTCTAGTCCATAATGGGCTGGTTCATTTCACCAGCGTTCTATTCTTTGACTGTGAGAGAAGCTACAGAAACTTTCAGGCCTCTTTTATCTGTCTGCCAACAAGACACTTACCTATTCATTTGCCAAATGGCTGAACTAATTTCTGGAAGGGAATCACTTTTATTTCTGATATGGACTTGGCGTGTCTAGCTTTTATTTGAGGCAAAGGGCCAAGTCTCTTAAGAAGTTTGACCTGTGTCAAGCCTAAGGGCCTGATGCTCTTTTGTCTAAACAGATGGACTGTTCCCTAAAAAGATTTTAAACTCACCAACAGAAACAAACACTGGAATCATCTGGCATAATTTTTATTTTGCTTGCTTGGCTTTGGGAAATGATGGGGGGAGAGACTTCAGATTTTCAAACTCCTAGCTCTTCCGATGCTTTTTCTGTTTACTCTCTGATGTACAAGTCATATTTGGTTCATAAATCCTGTCTGACATGACAAGTCCTATTTTTACTTTTTAATATTTGACAAGCTCAGGGTGTTTTAGAATGAATAAATGCACACATTTTCACAAGGCAGGGAAGCAACCTCACAGGTTGCTCAATACTACATGTGGGGCTGTTTTTAAGAAACCCACTGTTGTTAAAACATGTTCAACAAGAGTGCTGAGCTCTATGGTGTGTACCCAATTCTGCTTCTCAAGGTCTGGAATTATCATTTTATTTGATCTTCCAGACAGTTGTTTTCTTTTTCTTGGCACCAGACTAGGCCCGTCTGCTAAAAATTATTTTGAAAATGTGGCCCTGGATTCCACTGTAATTCTGCCAGGTCATTCTAAGCAGGTCAATGTGAATCTCCCTTTAAATCGACCTGCTCCTGTGTCTTTCCGGATTGAGAAATTCTAGTAGTCACCTCTGTCTGTGGTTTATGCCTAATCAGGAGATTAATTCAAACAGGTTGTGAAGCGCCCTGGGGAGCCTGGTGAGGGGGCGTCACGGTATTTTATTCCTGGGGCCTTTGAATTCCTGTTTCTGATATGAGAGGGCTGCTGAGCAAAGATGAAATACAGCGTGGTGACTCCTCCACCCTCCGCATTTTAGGAGGGTCCACGAAAGGAAAGGAAGGGAGGGACCCAAACTCTGTTTATGTGGAATGATTTGAGCAGCAGGAAAGCGCCCCATTCACCCGCCTTTCCGCCCATCCCAACCGTCTCTGCCACAGATGTTGGCCGTTCAAGCAAAAGCACTTTCCTCTCCTTGGCTTCCTTTGAAACGTCTCATACTCCAGAGACGCTGCAGCAGCCCTGATGGGTCAATGTGATTGGCATCACTGATTCCCTTCTTCCCAGCAGTGCTGGGAGGACAAGAGAAACGGGCCCCAGGGCCGTTCTTGAGTTAAACGCTCATTTTGACCACTTCTTCATCCACTGTCACCCAGCTGACAAATCCTGAGTTCCTCCAGCTGCAGCCCTGTTTCAGGGTGCTGGCACCAGGTGGGACAGGGAGTGTAAGGAACACAAGTTTCCTTCTCCAGTAGCCTCCCCTTCTAGCCGAGTTGGGGAAGGGGAAACAAACAGACGGTGGAGCAGGATGAGTTCCTACGGTGACAAATGCTGTGATGGAATACAGTGGGATCTGTGAGGGGTATTAGTTCGGTTTTGAAACCCTCAATTTAAGCTTTTAGTTCTGCCACGCTGGTTGCCTGGCTACCACACCCTGGCTCAAGGCTTGCTCCTGTGGTTCTCTGTTCTGGAATGTTCTTTGCCCAGATTTCCAATTGACATACTCTTAGAGAGGCCTTCCCTTCCTACTATGTGTATCTTATGTATGTAGCATATGTATTTGGGTTTTTCCATATTATGGAAACCCCAGGTGAAGTTTTTGGCTAATCTGATATATCCTGAATCTCCTGAAAATTAGTTGCAAGCATTTTAATGCTTCACTCCAAAATACTTAAGCATTTATCTCAACAATAAGAGACATTTCCCACATAATCACAACACTAAAGCTAGGGCTCTTGGAATCTGAATTCCCTGGTGCCAATAAGTGTAACTGTTACTGAGGCCAAGTTCCTCTGCTTACCACACAACAGGCCAATAAATTGGGAGACAAAGAATAATGACTTTATTTGGAAAGCCAGCAGACAGAGAAGATTATGAACTAGGGTCCCCCAAAGCCATCTTATTGGTCTGGATGCCAGTTTCTTTTATAGGACAGAAAGGGAGAGGAGGTGAGGAAGTAAAGTAAAAAGGCCGTTAGTTTTGTCTGGCTTGGCCAGCATGGGGGAGGGGTTGTGTTAATTTCTTCTTTCCAAGGCAGGCCATGATGTATGATTATAATAACAAAAGTAATGAAAAGCAAAGGTTAAAGTCAAAGAAACAGATCTAACGTGGAGTCCTGTTTTGCTCTTGCCTGCTACATAACCTGCCCCAAAACTCTTCCCATCCTGCCTGGATGCAGAGCCAATGCTTTTGCTGATGTGTCCCTGAGTCAGATCACAAGGGTTTTGCCCTGGAGGATGGTATGTCTTGGTGTCCTAGGGGTGCCACAAAGAACTTGGAGAGCTCTGGCTGGAAGTGGCCTGTCTGCAGAGCTGCCTTTTCTTTAGCCTGTATAAGGGATGGAGATGCTAAGAGTACTCATCTCCCCATCTACCTCCTAAGGATTATCTATCTCAGGCAGGAAGGGCTTCCTGGATCCTGGAGTCACACAGGTCCTACATTCAGAAGGGTCCAGCACTTGGTTTAAAGCTATACTGTTGCCATCTTGAAAATCTTATTACTTTTGAACAAGGGACCCCCAACCTCTTCAAAACCTAGACTTCACACCTATTAAGTAGCTCTTTCTGATCACAGAACACAGGAATTTAAATAGTTAATTTGAATATTACTCAGCCACAAAAAGGAGCGCATTTGAGACAATTCTAATGAGGTGGATGAAACTAAAGCCTATTATACAGAGTAAAGTAAGTCAGAAAGAGAAAAATAAATATCGTATACTAACACATATGTACGGAATCTAGAAAGATGGTGCCGAAGAATTTATTTGCAGGGCAGCTATGGTGAAACAGACATAGAGAACAGACTTACAAACACAGGGAGAAGGGAAGAGAGGGTGGGAGGTATGGAGAGAGTAACATGGAAACTTACACTACCATATGTAAAATAGATAGCCAATGGGAATTTGCTGTACGTCTCAGGAAACTCAAACAGGGGCTCTGTATCAACCTAGAGGGGTGGCATGGGGAGGGACACGGGAGGGAGGTTCAAGAGTGAGGGGACATACGTATACCTATGGCTGATTCATGTTGAGATTTGACAGAAAACAACAAAATTCTGTAAAGCAATTATCCTTCAATTAAAAACTAAATAATTTTTAAGAAGAAACAGCATACCAGCAGCTGCCTCTTAAGAACCTCAGAAACGTTTAAAAATTAATGGAAGCAGGAGGTTGAGGTCTGTACAGACCACTTTGAACCTGGATTCCCTGGGGATTCTGTCGCAGTTCATGCCAAGGTGGCATGCTTCCACTTCCACAGCCCGCCAGCGGGCATCCTGCAGGGGCTCCAGGCGAGGATGGTGTTCTGAAGGCTCGCGGCACATGCCCACCTGAAGGCAACGCTGGTTCAGGGCTCAGCGGTGACCCTGCCCAGACCAGCTTCTGTGTCCTTGGCCTCACTAACAGGAACAGATGACTTCTGTCTCATTATGCACTGAAGATTGATGAAGCTTTGAAAACCAGCAGCGGCTTTACATCAGCTACCGCTTTACAGGAACTACAGAGACTGGAGGAATCGCTAACTACACCTGAGTCATATCACCAGCTTAACCAGTGTGGAAAACTCTCAGGATGTACAGTTGTTCCCTTAGTCAAATAAATTGCAAAACTTAAAAAAAAAGAGAGATAAAAAGGGAATTTATAGATTTCTTAAGACTTAATGGGCACACATTAATCACAATGTGTGGATCTGATTCAGATCTTGATTTACAAGAAAAACTAGAAAATTTACAATTATGAAACAATGTAAAATTTGAATTTTGACTATTTGCTTTTCAGGATTTATTAATTGTTTTAGCTGTGCTCATTGTATCATAGTTATTTATTAAAACATCCTTGTCTATTAAGGATACGTAAAGAAATACTTAAGGATATTTGGGGGGTAGAATTGCCATTGTTTAATGGGTATTGGGGCTGGGTGACTGGTATGTGAGGGCTCATTTTACTATTTTAAAAAAAATTTTGTATATATATTCAAAATATTTTGTAATAAAACGTAAAAAAAAACTGTTGGTTAAAGTCATATTGAAGTATAACCTAAAGTTATACTATAATTATAATGTATATAACTTAGAACTTAAATATATTATAATATGATAATATTATCAATAGTTATATAAATAAAATAAATAAATGTGGAAGAAGAGAAGAACTCCAAATCACTAATGTGGACAACCCGTCCTCAAGAAGGCAGGGCACAACTCCCCACTCCTTAAGTGTGGCCTCAGCATAATAGCTTTCTTCCTTTTTTTTTTGGCCACGCTACAATTTTAGTTCCCTGACCAGGGATCGAACGCATGCCCCCTACATTGGAAACACAGAGTCTTTACCATCGGACCCCCAGGGAAGTCAATGGAAAGGGCAAGAAAAAGAGCAACTGTGCAGTGGAGAAGCCTGCCCCATACCACCTCAAGCCAGATGATCAAGGATAATGCCAACAGTGGGGAAGCTGTTGATAGTATGTGCTCCTGACAGGACGTGACGAGCACGAGCCCTGGCCTCTGTCATCTTCCTCCTAAAAATGGAGTAACTCAGTCTAATCTCGAGAGTAGCATCAGGCAAACCCAAACTGAAGGCCATTTTACAAAATACCTGACCAGTTCTCATAATTGTCAAGGCGCTCAAAACAAGTCAAGTCTGAGAAACCCACAGCCAAGAGGAGCCCAAAGAGACATGACAAATACATGCAATGCAGGGGAGAAGTCCTGGATAGGAACCTGGAACAGAAAAAAGATATTAAATAAAAACCAAGAAACCTCAATAATGTGTGGCTTTAATAATAATGTATCAATATTTGGTTCTTTAACTGTAAGAAATGTGCCATATGAATGTCAGATGTTAATAATAGGAGAAACTGGGTATACAGGAACTCTCTCTTCACAATAATTCTGTAAATCTGAAAGTAACTCTAAAAAGGAAAGCGTATTTAGACAAAGCAAGCTGCTGATGGTTGGGTTTAGTGTGGTAGTGTGCTGTGCTGGGATTCTCAGGATTTTTCATCTCTGTGCAGCGTGCTTTTGCCCGCAGCGGTCCTGCACTCCTTGGTAAAGACTGCTTAAGTCTGTTTCTGAGAGAAGAAAGGGAACATGACTGAAAGCTGGTATTTCACAGGCATTTATTTCTCTCCTACGTTTGAAGCTCTTCTGTTTCAGAAGAAGGAGCAGGCTGCTGCCAGCTTCAGACGCACTGCTAGTTCCCACGGCAGGGACTGCAGACACCCTGCCCTCCTGCACCCCAGGAAGGTGCAGGAGGGCAGGGCAAAAACCTGGATTAGCTCAATGAGGCTGTTTCCTAAGAACCCGGTCGGGTTGAACAGAGTCGCTCCATCCCTGTCTCAGCCGGGGTGCCTCTCCTTTCTACCTTTGTGCTTGTAGTTCTCTGGGAGGACTCTTGAGAGACCCTGGCAGTAACTGTAACAGGGTGAAAAGATGGTGAAGTCAGGATGGAGATAAATGATGCAGGGAAAACACTTTTCTTTAGTCATTGTAATACAAGAGGAAAAGTACAGGGGCAGTAACTGTAATAATTGTAATACAAGCGGGAAGAGATGGTGAAATGAGGGGATGAAGATAAATTATGCAGAGAAAATATTTTTCTTCATTTTTGTTCACAATAAGGAGGGAGAAATATTACAAGGTTCGGGAATTCACTGGCTCTTCACTCACAAGTGGTCCATTCGCTTGAATGTCTCGTTGACTGTCAGCTTCTTGCTTACGCATTTCCCCACCTGGCAAAGTTCATTTTGACGGACACTCTGTGCCTCAGTGTGTGATGATCGTGCACTTGGATGATCTTTTCCCACTTCCGGTGGCTGCTGAGATGGTGCTGCTGAATACCCGAGTCTTCTGTCACTCCACAAGAACACCCACGACAGCCTGGAAAACAAGTTTACTGAGGATCAGAGCCAGAAAAAGGCGGTCCCCTGCGTGGGCTGTTCTGCAGGAAGAAGATTTAGTGAGGGTCTACAAAGGCGATGATCTTCTTCTTCTTTTTTAAGAAAGGAAATGTTGCAGTCCTTGGACCAATTTTCAGTGTCTTTGGGAGCCGTAGGTGTTTATTTTTCCTAAACATATTCTTTGGAGGAGACTGGAGAGGAAGATGAGTGGCCCAAGCGCACACAGATGGTAAACCCATGGCTTCCATCAACAGCAGCAGAGAAATCAGCTTGACGCAAGCGGGTAGCCTCTGAGACGGGAAATGAAGACTCGGGGGATGGGGGGAAATTTCCGGAGTCAGAATGCGAGGCAGCTCCCAGGAGGCTCACAAAATGCCATGGAATCATGTCCTTTCCCAAGAGGGACATCTTTTAAATGACAGCAAAGTAGCTATTGAGCTGGGTACTCAATCAAGTCATTGGAGAGTCGTTCTGATTCTCTTCAGTTTTCCTCACTGGATAATAAAGCCATTAAATGTTATTGTTCAGAAAGAACTGCAAGAAAATATAAGTGAACATTAATCTCTTGAGGTAGAGAAATGGTTTCTAAACATGATGTTAAAGACACAACATAAGGGGAAAAATCAGTGAATTGGACACAGTAAAAACTAAACATGTCTATATATTTTTAAAACCACTGTAAATGACATTAAAAGTCAAATGACAACCCTGAATGATATTTCCACCACACTTAGAGGATCTAAGGTTTAAAATCTTAATATACAAAAAACTCTTCCAATTAAAATAAAAGAGAATACTTTACAGAAAAGAATCTGTTAACAATCAAAATGGGTATTTATAAGAAAAAATCAACTAGCTAAAACTTTTGTGAAAAAAATTTCTATAAAACTTGTAAACAAGGAAATTGAGTGTTAGTCATTGAGTCTTGTCCAACTCTTTGTGACCCCATGGACAGTAGCTCACCAGGCTCCTCTGTCCATGGGATTCTCCAGGCAAGAATACTGGAGTGGTTGCCATTTCCTTCTCCAGGGGATCTTCCCAACTCAGGGGTGGAACGCTGGTCTCCTGCACTGCAGGCGGATTCTTTACCATCTGAGCCACCAGGAAATGCACATTAAAACAATCATGAAGAACCATTTCCTTAGTAAATTGCTAAGAAAAAATACCTGGCATTGGTAAGCATCCTTTAAAAAGTCATACCTTCATATATGTAGAATATAAGTTGTTATCAAAAGTCTTAAAAGTAAGTTTTTCCTTTGACCTCTTGCCTGGAAAATCCCATGGGCGGGGGAGCCTGGTGGGCTGCAGTCCATGGGGTCGCGGGGAGTCAGACACAACTGAGAGACTTCACTTTCCCTTTTCACTTTCATGCATTGGAGAAGGAAATGGCAACACTCTAGTGTTCTTGCCTGGAGAATCCCAGGGATGGTGGAGCCTTGGTGGGCTGCCGTCTATGGGGTCGCACAGAGTCAGACATGACTGAAGCGACTTATCGGCAGCAGCAGCAGCAGCGGCAGCAGGAATTGTTGAAAAGAAATAATTAAGCATGTGTACAAAACTGTGTATTCAAGGATGTTCAATTCATTTTTTTCTTAGCAGTTTACGAAGGAAATGGTTCTTCATGGTTGTTTTATTGGGACCCTGATGTGAGGGCCTCTGCTGCTCTCTAACTGCTAAACAGTAGAAGGTTGAGATGCTGCTGGGGATGGGGCTTCTGCTGGAGCAGGGCCAGGTGATTGAGTTGAGTTTCAAACATTCAAAATACTCATCATGCTCCTTATTTACAAAACAGAAACAGACTCATGGACTTAGAGAACAAACCTGGTTACCAGGGGTATAGGACAGGGGGAAGGAAGAGTTAAGGAGTTTGGGATGAACGTGTACACACTGGTATATTTAAAATGGATACCCAACGAGGACCTACGTATAGCACAGGGAAATCTGCTCATTGTCACGTCATGGAAGTCATGTCATGTCATGCCTGGATGACTGCGCTACTCACCTGAAACTTTCACAATATTGTTATTGGCTATACTCCAATACAAAATAAAAAAATTTTTAAATGCTTATGTTCCTGTTGCTGTGATGAATAGCAAGAATGATCAGGCAGGCTGCATTCATTCACCCTCACCTCCAGGCTTGCAGTGTTTAAGTGCCTGGCATCCTGTGCTGGCCATTGTGCCCAGCAATGCCCAGGGGTGGCTTTGCTTCCTCCACCTCCTATGGGAGGACTAGGGTTGTGGGGTGAGAGAGGCCTGAGGTCTTAGTGGTTAAGGGAACCCCAGTGCTGAGATTGCAAATAAAACAGGTTTTCCCCTTTCTCTTTGGCCGAAAGCAGAGAGATTCAGGCGTGTCTGTCTCTGAGTCACTCGTGGGCCTGTTTCAGTCTTTCCTGAGGCTTTCTCAGTGTTTTTTCTCTTGTTTCTGGAGCCTGGCATGTTGCGGGTGTTTCCGTAACATTTTCTGGCAAACAGGGAAGTGGATGCTATAGAGGCTGAATGGGAGGACAGACAGGCTGTTGGCTGACTAGGGAGCTTGGGGAGCTCAGGCTGGCCCGCAGGAATTCCTTGAACTCTCCCCTCCTTTAAACTTCCTGGAGGGAGGGGTGTGCCAGCCCTCACCCCACCCCACCCATGCCCCGGAGCAGTTTTTCCTGGTCTCAACCCCGAAGGGCAAGCAACAGCAGGCTGCCCAAACTGGAGAAAGCCAAACACTGGCTATTTGGGGCCAATAAAGCAAGCTATTCGATAGTTATGGGTTAAAAGGGTGTTTTTCCAGGTGAGGTCTCTTGGGAGAAGGACAACTAGCAAAATTTCCAAACCAAGTCCCAAATCCTGGGTGTTCACGTTCACAAAGCTGGAGCTCATAGAGATCAAGGTGGACGAGTGGTCAGCACTTAAAGAGGTGTCACTGGATATCAGGGGATTCTGGTGTCCAGGACTAGAAAAACCAGTTTGTTGAGATCTTGGGTCTGGGCAGAAGTTTATTTGCAGGTGAGAACACGCAGAATTAATACCAGTAGGAAACTAGGCTTCAGGCCAATGATTCACTGCCAGGGAAACAAAGCAGAAGAGAGAAACCACAGATCCCCGCAGGGCGGCTCCAGAAGGACTGGGGTCCAACCAGAGGGATGCTGGCTGGGGCCCCACTTCCCCACTGAGGGCTGTGGGCAGGGCAGGGCCCCCAGAGGCTGGTGGTCCAGGAGAGTTTTCCATCCTTGAATCTAGTATGTTAATTACCTCCTTCATCTTTGAACATTCCCATCCCATCGGTTCTTTCTTCCCCTGAATATCAACCTGCCCCAGGCCCTCTTATTGTAAAAGAAAGAGGAATCCTACATTGCTCTCACTTGACTACCAGCACTCATGTTCCCTTTTATTACCAAAATTTTTCAAAAAGGCATCTACACTCAGTGTCCCTCCTCCACCTTCCTTAATTCCTTAGAATATGACTTTCTTGGAGGCTTCTTAACTGGTATCGCTACTAAAGGTCACTATGACCTCTAAGTCCCCATTTGGGACTGGCCTCTGCTCAGCTCTCCTTATTGACTTTTTAAAGAAGACTTTTCCTATATATATATATATATATACATATGTATGTATATAAATACACATGTACACACACATATATATAATTTTAAAAAATACTGACATTTTGGTTCTTCAATTTTATTATTGGAGTATAATTGCTTTACAATGTTGTGTTAGTTTCTGCTGTGCAACAAACTGAACCAGCTTTATGTGTGCATACCTCCCCTTGATCCTGAGCGTCCCACCCCGCTGCCGCCCTCTAGGTTGTCACAGACGCTGAGCTGCTCCCTGAGCTACACAGCTGTTTCCTAGCAGCTATCTATTTCGCCCTCTCCTTTCCCTACTGTGTCCACAACTCCTTTTTCTATGTCTGTGTTCCTATTCCTGCCCTGCAAATAGGTTCATCTGTACCACTTTTCTAGATTCCACGTGTGCGGTGCTACGTCACTCAGTCGTGTCCGACTCTTGCGACCCCAAAGACTGTAGCCCGCCAGACTCCTCGGCCCATGGGATCCTCTGGGCAAGAATACTGCAGTGGGTTGCCATTTCCTCCTCCAGTCTAACTCTTTAGGACCCCATAGACTGTAGCCCTCCAGGCTGCTCTGTCCATGGAATTTTCTAGGCAAGAATACTGGAGTGGGTTGCCATTCCCTTCTCCAAGATTCCACATATATGCATTAATATGTGGGTTGTTGCACAGCCATGTCCAACTCTTTGCAACCCCATGAACTGTAGCCCACCAGGCTCCTTTGTCCATGGGTTTTCCAGGCAAGAATACTGCAGGGGAAAAAAAAAAAAAGAATACTGCAGGGGGTTGCCATTTTCTCCTCCAGATATGTGTTAATATACAGTATTTGTTTTTGTCTTTCTGAAATTGCTACCAAAGGTCATGGTGACCTTTAAGTCCCCAATTTGGTCACCTTTGCTCAGTTCTCCTTTCTGACTTTTTGGTAGCATTTGACAATGGTAAGCATGGCTGTCACTTGAAATTGTTTTGTTTTTGACTGCAGGGGCATCTCAGCATCTTGAATTCCTGCCTCTGGGACTGTTCCTTCTGTTTCTTTCTTGGAGTAGTTTGTCTGCTCTGCGTACAGAAGGCAGACAGAACCTCCTGGGGTGAGTCTGCACTTAGCTGAGCTTCATCCCGTGCCTGGTGTTGTAAGCACCAGGAAAATGCAGGCCTGAGAGAAAAGAGCCTGCCCTCCCCGCCGCGAGCTGTGTTCCCACAGCTCCTCATGCACCTCCACTGTGGGCAGTGCTCGGCCCTGGATCTGTTACTGCAGAGTAGCCTGTTCCCTCTACAGACACGAGCATTCCACGAGCTTTCTGACTCACTCTGACCCCAGTGAGCGGCACTGGTGGGGTACTGGAGGTTCTCCTGTTGTTTGCTTGCTTATAGAAGGACCTTGGCCTGAGCAACCCAAGTGTGTGTGTTTCTAGGAGGCTGTGGCTCTCCAAGATGCAGGTTTGTTTTTCTAACTGCCTACTGGGCACAGTCACATAAATGTCTCAATGTCCCTAAGACCGAACTCATGGTTCAAAACGGTCATTCTCCCAGAAAGACTCAAGTTCGCAGCTGCTCTCCATTACATCTGACATGCAGCCGCCGGATCCGGGGGTGTTTTGCTTCCCTACAGCTCATCCAAACCACTTTTCTGTTCCCAGAACCTCTTCCCGGCTGAGGCCCTTCCACCTGGACTGACACGCAGGCCTCCTGACTGCTCTCCTCATTTTCTGACTCTCCATTCTCTGATCCAAGCACGTTGGGGCCAATCAACCTTGAACCGTTTTGGTTCTGTCACTTCTGTATCCTCAGTTAGTCATCAAATATAGTCTAGGTAGTAAGAAAATCTGCCTGCAAAGCAGCAGATGCAGGACAGATGGGTTTGATCCCGGGGTCAGAAAGATCCTCTGAAGGAGGAAATGACAACCCATTCCAGTATCCCTGCCTGGAGAATCCCATGGACTGAGGAGCCTGGCGGGATACAGTGCATAGGGTCCCAAGCAGCCGGACATGACTGAAGTGACTGAGCCCGCAGGTAGGCCTCAGGCCTCATGTCCCATCTCGCTGTCCCGTTCTTCTCCTTTCTCCATAGACAGCAGTCCTCTCACCTGGGTAACTTAGTCTTGGAAAACCCTCTCCCTAGCTTTCACCAGCTAAGTGCCATCTGCCCGAGGCCGCCTTCCCTGTAACCACGGTTCGAAACGGTCTTCTCTTCTCTGGTCTCCTAAGAAGAAGCCTTGTTTGTTCCTCCCCACACGAAGGAGTGGAGATACCGCAGTCTGTGTCATGTCTTCTCCTGAGGGCAGCGCTGTGTCCACAGCGCCCGGCACATTAGAGGAGATGGACGTTCATTTGCATGATTGAGTGAATCACTTTATGGAAACTTTTCTCCAGAGATCTGAGATTTTTCCACAGTTACCGTTACCAGCTCTTTCCACCCGAGATAGGTCTGTGATGGTTGGTCCTTATGGAAAAAAAGATTCCATTAGGATTAGGCTCTGTGTGCCAAGTATATACAATCTAAAGAATGAGCCAAAGGGATGCAAATGTTTCTCAGACATGGGGGTTATTGAGGGCCAGTGAGAGGAAGGGGAGGGGAATTTTATGGGGACAGTGGAGCAGTTAAGACCTGTTTGGAAAGTTTTCTTGAGGACTGAGGTTTTACACTCACAGCACACCTGATTCCCTGTTGGGTCCTCGGTCTGATGCTGGATCAGCCTGGGAACGTACTTAGGAGTTCCTCCTGGCTTTCTTCTGAGTATCCTTGTTTCCTTTCCCCTTTTTTCTGTCCCTCAGCCCATCCTATAACCCATTTCTACAGAATCTTAGTTCCTGAACTCGATATTTCCCAGGAACTATTGTACAAGGCGGAGGATAAGAGAAGCAGCAGATCTTTTGCCAACAAGAGATGTTCTCAACCCTCTACAATCTGACATCATTCAGTCCTTCTGCCTCCTGGCTTCGAGGGAGCACAGGAGGTGTCCAGTGGGAAGCCCTGGCTGGATCAGAAGAGCCGTGGGGCAGGAGAGAAGACTGCCACCAGCCTGCATTTAGTGGAGTTTTATAGGTACTGATTAAACTCTTGTTAAAAAGCAATTACTAAGTGATTACACAACCTGTGGCTGAGCCCTTCCCAAGAGTGTGGTGTGAAGCCCACCTCATCAAGTCATCTAGGATCTTGCTAGAAATCTAGAATCTGAGGCCTCTTTCCCAGGCCTGAGTCAGAATCTGTATTTTAGCTTGATTCTATAATGATTTCCATTCACATCAAAGCTTAAGAAGCCCTTTCATGGACATCTTATGCTGGGCTCTTAAAAATGTGTTCTGAGAGCTGGTATAGAGATGCAGCGACCAGTCACACTGCAGAGGCAGAGAGGAGGAGTCACAACTGAACCGCCCCATTTCCCCCAGTCCTCACAGGGTCGCCTCTCTTTCTGGCTCAAATCAAGGGGCAGTTGCGATTTGAGAGGCCACTGGAAAGGGAGCAATGGGGAGGAGGAGGGAGCGGAGGGGCCCTAAAGAGATGTCCGTGCTCCCGACTGCTGTTCTCACATTCTGTGGAATTGTTTTCAGCAGGTGAGGGTCCTCATCTGCTTTGAAGAAAGAATTCATTACAGTGACCAAGATTGCAGAGCAGACAAGGAGTTTATGAGAAGTACAGTACGTGTGATATAGTGCCCCAGCAAACTTGCCGAGTGAGACACACTCTGCAGGGGAAGCTTAGGTTATTAATACAGATTAGTCTTCCAGGATTTAGATGAGGAGAGTCCCTTGGACTGCAAGGAGATCCAACCAGTCCATTCTAAAGGAGATCAGCCCTGGGTGTTCTTTGGAAGGAATGATGCTGAAGCTGAAACTCCAGTACTTTGGCCACCTCATGTGAAGAGTTGACTCATTGGAAAAGACCCTGATGCTGGGAGGGATTGGGGGCAGGAGGAGAAGGGGACGACAGAGGATGAGATGGCTGGATGGCATCACCGACTCGATGGACGTGAGTTTGAGTGAACTCTGGGAGATGGTGATGGACAGGGAGGCGTGGCGTGCTGTGATTCATGGGGTCGCAAAGAGTCGGACAAGACTGAGCGACTGAACTGAACTGAACTGAACTGACTCCCTTTTTCCCTCCCCTATGATAGCCTTATCTATAATTTCTTATTTGGGCTTCCACTAGGCACCATCTTGAATCTTTCCAGAAACAAAACCCACAAGGGTGTGTGTGTCAAAACCACAATACTAATGATATTGTAATGATATTACGAAGAAACCAAGGTTACTAGAAGATGTCTTAAGACCCTTTCTGTGTATCTGTCAGTCTGGGAAATCCTCTCGACCACAAAATTGAGGCCGCTATGGAGGGCTGTTTTGTCTTTCACCCGATCAGGGTGCGTCATTCCCACTGATCCTTTATCTTAAAGGGCGAGCGTGAAACTGGCTGCGGAAGATTAACCTGAGTCTTATCTATCTGCTACTTTAGAATGACTCCTGCCATTTCCATGGGGCAGGTTAGGAGGGGGTCGAGGCAAGAAGCCAGTGTGAGGAGCTCTGGGTGTTTCCTAAAGGACAGCCAGCCTGACTGGTGCAAGAGAAAGGCGGCTCCAAACCTTGAAACAATTGAAATGTTGATCAAGAGATGAATGGATAACTAGATTGTGGTGTTGGAGAAGGAAATGGCAACCCACTCCAGTATTCCTGCCTGCAGAATCCCAGGAACAGAGGAGCCTGGTGGGCTGCTATCCATGAGGTCTCATAGAGTCCGACATGACTGTAGCAACTTAGCAGCAGGAGCAGATTGTGGTGTAGCCATATGGTGGAATCCTTTGTCTCTGTTTAGTCGCTCAGTCGTGTCCAACTCTTTGCATCACGCCAGGCTTGCCGGTCCTTCAACTCCCAGAACTTGCTCAAACTCATGTCCATTGAGTCAGTGATGCCATCCAACCATCTCCTTGCTGAGATGGAATGAATTTTTGATGCATGTGGGAACATGGATAAATCTTAAAATAATTTTTCTGAAAGTAGCAAGACCCTCCCCCACAAAAGAGCAATTTTGTATGATTGCATTTATGTAAAACTGTAAAAATGCAACTAACCTATAGAGACAGCAGGTTGGTGGTTCTTGAGACTGAGGGGCCAGCAAGGGCGGGAGGAGGGACTATGACGGCACAAGGAAAGCTTTGGGGCAACAGCTTCTCTGTCTCGATTCATGTGAGGGCTTCCTGATGTGGTTGTAGTTCAGTCGCTCGGTCGTGTCCGACCCTTGCGACCCCATGGACTGTAGCCCACCAGGCTCTCTGTTCATGGAATTTCCCGGACAAGAATACTGGAGCAGGACACGACTAACACTCAAGATGCCGCCGACAAGCTGACATTCTCATCCCGATGGGAGGAGAGAAGCAGTGGTGTGGCCCTTCAGGAGAGGCTGACTGGAAATGTGACATCGCGGGTGTTTATGCAGCCTGCTTAGAGACGGAGTCCATCTCTGGCTTTGTATTTTAAAATTTAAGGCACAATTGACATAGGGGAAAATTCATCCTCATGTAAAGTTCTGGTGGATTTTGAGGAATGTGTACAGTCGTGTAACCACCACCCTAAGCGGGACCTAAGCAGGGTCTAGAACCCTCCACCACGCCCAGAATCTCCCCACGCCACTTTGTAGTCAACCCCTCTCCTCACCCCCAGTCCCTGGCAACTACTGGCCTGTTTTCTGCCCCTAACGTTTTGCCTTTGCAAGACTCTCATGAAAATATCATAATAGAGGAAAAGCAGACATCATGTGGACTTTTGAGTCTGACTTCTTTCACTTAGTGTAATGGTTTTTTTTTCGTTTGTTTCCTCAGAATAATACTTTAACAATCTGAAAATCTGTTGTTTTGGTTTTAAGTCTTGCAAAAGGAGTGGCAAATCAAATGTTCATTCACTATCGCTGTGTGGGTATATGTCTCAGTGTGGACAAATGTCTATGTCTGTAGATACTTTTGCCTTTTATAGTCATTTTAACCCCACTTAATTGGTAAACTCTTATTATTTTCACAATGCTAAAACCTAAATTTATATTCTAAATCTAACACTCTCTTCTTCCAAACCTGCCTCTGTCTCTCCTGTGAGTCTGCTCCTCAGCCTCCATTAACGGTAGACCTTTGGAGACCACCAACATTCGTAGTTTGAGAAACCAGAGATGAATGCTGGATCTTAAGTCCCTATGACCTATATCAGAATAATGTTTTTGAGGGTCACTCCTGTTGTGGAATGTATTATTAAAAATATTCCTTACTGTTCATTGCTGAGTAACAGTTCATTTTGTGGGTGCAGCATCGTCTATCCATTCCCAGTGAAAGGGCCCTTAATGCTGTTTCCAGCTTTGGGAAATTTTGAATAAGGCTACCATAAACATTCACATCAAGTTTGATATATGTCCATAGGTTTTTATTTCTGTTAAGACTGGGGTGGTTGGGTCATGTTGGGTCATCACTGGGTATGTGTTTAACCTTATAAGGGACTGGCAGACTGATTTCTGAAATGGTTGTACCATTTTACATTCCCAACAGCAGTGTGTGAACATTCTGGTTGTTTCACATCCTCAGTTGGAGGATGGTTTCATCCTCAGTTGCGAAACCAACTGTTCTGCACTGGTAGTTGGTATCGTTGGTGTAGTTTGAGTGAGTGAGTGAAGTCGCTCAGTCGTGTCCGACTCTTTGCTACCCCGTGGACTGTAGCCCCCCAGGCTCCTCCGTCCATGGGATTCTCCAGGCTATTCTAATAGGTGGTGGTATCTCAGGGCGGCTTTACTTTGCTTTTCTCTAAGGACAAGGGGTACTGAGCATCTTGTCATGTGCTTGTTTGCCATCCATCTAGCTTTAAAAGGACCCATTCAAATGGTTTGCTCTAGCTTCATTCTCAGTGGTTGAGGTTGAGGCTCTATATAACAGGGCTCTCTTAGCTGTTGATACAAGCGGTTTTAGAAACTCAAAGTACAGCAGTGCACCCTGAGAAATAGGTGGGGAGGGGGAGAGTGGATCAGAAGGATCAGTGTCATGGCATTTAGATAAACTATAGAGGGAATGTGTTCTCAGTGGCTCTCCTGCATGGAGGAGGTCAGGTAGAGAAGAGGGCTGCCGGTTCTGTAGAGGAGGAAATGTACAATTAGCCTATGGACGGCAAGAAACACTGCTATTCTGGAAGTCAGCTCAGTGAGACTCCACTTCCTTGGACGTTTCTGGAGAAGTGGGAGGCAGAGTGATAAAGTGAGTGGTTAGGAATTACAAACACAAAATACAGACCTGCAAAAAATGTGGCTAGAAAACTACACTGTATTCAGCCTCATGGTATTTAGCTTCTTGTCAAGGTCCCTAAAGACTCTTTCTGAGAGCTCTCTCCTCCTTGGTGGATTCGAGGTGATGGTTTGCTTCTCTGCTGAAGTACAGACGTTCCCATGATTGCTGTGCATTTGCGTCCTAGCTTAGACTGCTCAAGAAACATCTCAGTGCGTTTCGGTTGAGGACCCAGGGTGTGAGGGGGCCACCGGGTGGCTTATTTCCCTGCTGTTCTGCCCAGCCCCACTTCCTGGGGCCTCAGTCTGCACAGACCCTCTGAGTCCTGAGATGGGGAGAAGGAACAAGCCACAGACAGCCCGGGGCATTGCTAAGGTGGGGCTGGAAACGTGGATTTAATTCACAGCAGGCAGGTAGCCTGGGCCAGGAGCGGATGCCTTCCATGAACATCTGTCCCCAAAGATCACCCCAGAGAGCAAGCGAGTCTGGGGTACATTCATCCACAACAGGGCCAAGAGAGGAGGCAGAGGGAATCTGTCCAAGTGGGATCTGCCTCGTGGAAGTGCAGCAGTGGGGCACCTTGCTCTGGGCACCAGACACCCTCCTGCAGATGGCTGTGCTAGTCCCGAGCCTGCAGGGAAGGGCCTGTGGTCATCCTTTTCGTATACCCTGTGCCTACAGCACCTGTTTAATGGCAACAGGACAGATAAGGCAGGAGGAGTGCCGGGAATCCCAGAGGCTGGCTCTCCCAGGAAGAAAACTTGAGAAGCTTATATGACTTTTGCTCTCCACAGAGCTGTTTAGAAGACAATCAGCGTTAAGCAACCAGCCCCCAGGCCAGGCCCCATAGGCCTAGTGGGTCACTTTCTTTGTTTTGCTCAGGAAAGCTGTCCCCATGAAGCAGTTAGGGGTTGGGACCTGGGCCAGAAATTACTTTCACTCTCATAATCCTATTCTGAAGGTTTATAGATTTTTTATTTGCAGGCTTAGAGACAACCTAGTCTCAAACATTTCTCTTTGCACAGTGAATAATTCCCTGCCCCCTCACTCCCCACTTCCTGACGCTGTCCTTCCTATAAACTCACATGAAAGAAGGCACATTCTTTCCCTTTTCTGGCTCTAACCACCTTAGAGATCAAAGGTGATTCTGTTCCTGATGATCTACTCCCTTTAACTGGATGGGTGGATTGACCCAGAGGATCAAGTGTAACCGGGTTCCCTGACCCAGGGCATCAGCTGGTCATTCCCGTTTCACCAGAGAAAGATCATTATTAGAAAAGGCCTGGGGACTTCCCTGGTGGTCCAGTGGTTAAGAATCTACCCTGCAAGGCAGGGGATGTGGGTTTGAACCCTGATTATGGAACTAAGATCCCACATGGCAAGGAGCAACCAACCCACGTGCAGCAATTAGAGAGTCCGTGAGCCACAACCAAAAATGCACGTGATGCAGTGAAGACCTCGCCTACCACAACTGAGATCCAATGCAACCAAATAATAAATTAATACTGAAAAAAAAGAGGCCTGGACCTGGGGCTTATTCCTCAAGGGGCCCTGGCTTCACACTGCAAAATCTTCCTTCTTCAGACCTACACAGCTTTGGCCCCTACTGTACTGGAGTCTCCAGCAGAGTCACTTGGGCGGAGAGTTGCTAGAGAATTTATTCTATAGAGGCTTCAAATATCAGCTCTTAATTGTTTAGGCATTGCTGCCACATGTAAGTTTAGTTCATTGATTCCTGTAACTATTTATTACGGTGTATTTGCTGTTGTCATTAATCATTTAGATTTACAAGTAAGTCTAAGTGATTAATAAATTCTTATGCATAGCTTGCCCAGCCCTGGAACCTGGAGAAATCATTATTACACATGTTCTCCCCTTAGATGCCCTTGAGCAGCGCTCTCACTGCACATACAAAATGGGAGTCCAAGGGCGGCTGCTTTGCTTTCTCTCACTTTTTTAAATTAGTTTTTATTGGAGTACAGTTGCTTTACAATGTTGTGTTAGTTTCTACTGTACAGCAAAGTGAATCAGCTGTGTGTACGCATATATCCCTTCTTTTTTGGATCTCCTTCCCATCCAGCTCACCACAGGGCACTGAGTAGAGTTCCCTGTGCCATGTAGGTTCTCATTAGGTGTCTACCTTATACAGAGTATCAATAGCATATGCACATATTAATCCCTGTCTCCCAATCCACCCCACCCCCCTTTCCCCTTGCGATCCACGTGTTTGTTCTCTTCATCTATGTCTCCGTTTCTGCTTTGTAAATAAGATTGTCTATACTAACTAGACACAGGTGGGAGGATGGGTGGTGTTTTTTTTTTTCCTTTCTGCTCTCAAAACAACTCATTTTCTGGTGTAGAGAATAACATAGAGCTAAATATTTCATTAGGAGAACACACACCAGGAACACATAAAGAACTTAATGTGGAGAGAGAAGAGGGAAGTTTTAAGGATTGGCAAGGAGGACCTTCCTACGAAAAATAATACACACCCATGGAAGAGAAATTATAAAATTCAGAGAAGCTAACTGGATAAAGTTAAAAAGTCACCCATTATCCCCTGATTCTGAGTTAATTACCATTTGCTCCAAGTGTGTATATTGGAATGTGAGTATTTGCCCTTGCATAGCCATATGTGTGTTTACATAGTTTTTCTTTTACAAAAAGCATTCTGTGCATGTTTCATAACTTGCTTTTAAAAAATCAAATATGTCATGACAGTCTTGTCCTGTCAATATGTACTAAATAAGACATCACAGTATGGCTGTACCACAATTTCCTAATTAATTTCCTCCTAGGTATATCTTTTACATCAAACTAATCAGCCAACTCGGAGAAGGCAATGGCACCCCACTCCAGTATTCTTGCCTGGAAAATCCCATGGACGGAGGGGCCTGGTAGGCTGCAGTCCATGGGGTCGCTAGGAGTCGGACACAACTGAGTGACTTCACTTTCACTTTTCACTTTCCTGCATTGGAGAAGAAAATGGCAATCCACTCCAGTGTTCTTGCCTGGAGAATCCCAGGGACGGGGTAGCCTGGTGGGCTGCCGTCTATGGGGTCGCACAGTCAGACACGACTGAAGCGACTTAGCAGCAGCAACAGCAATCAGCCAGCTAACAAGTTCTAAATGATTCTGGCTACAAAGTCCAGGAAAGAACTTAATGAACTAGAATGAAGTTAAGTACAATGCCATAGACTGGGGAAAATAACTAACCATGTGGAATAGGAGAAAGAACCATTGTGTAATATGCTGAGGACCTAACAAAAATTAGGCTGAGAATAACAGAAATCAGGTAATGGATCTAAAATAAATCTATGATGCCAAAGAAAAGTAGTTTTGAAACTGGAAGTTCTAATTCTTTTCTTAGGCAAGTTGCACAGCTTTTTTTGAACCTCAGTTTCTTAAATCTGTACAATAGGAATAATTGTGTCTATATCAAAGAGTAACTGCAAATGTAAAATGATTATAAAAGACCTGAAGAGTGCCTGTCATAGAAGAGGTATAAATAAAAATAATTTTAAAAATTAAAAAATAAATTTAAAATAATTTTTAGAGAAGAATAGAATAGATGCTGGAAATGTCTGCTTCCTGCATCACTTCCGGCCTTTGGGCTGTGCTGCTCTGCGGCACTGTTCGGGCAGGAGGGTGGCCCCCTGCGCTGTGAGCAGACGCCTGTGCTGCTGTGCTCTGATCACCCAGGGGCCTGTTGCAAAGGCAGTAAGAAGCTGATGATTTCCATGGAGATGATGTTTCAAGTTAAATACCACTTCTATGGATCTAAGGCCTTTATGAAATTTTTTCTACTGCTAGTCTAGTTGGCTGGACAGCGTGAGTGTGGTTCCCAGACAGCGGCATCAGCTGTGCCTGGGAACTTGTTAGAAATGCAAATTCTGACTCACTGAATCAGAAACTGTGGCGGTGGGACCAGTGACCTGTGTTTTAACAAGCCCTCCTGGGGATTCTGATGTGTGCTCAAAGCTGAGAACCGCTAGTGCGGCAGGAGGCCCGGAAACCAAGAACCTCTAGGTCTAGAATATACTCTACCTCCCAATTCACTTTGAGACCTGGGGCAAGTCGCTTCCTTTCCTTAAACCTTCATTTTCCTCATCTGGAAAATGGGAAAATAACATCTCTTTGTGACCTCAAATGATTCTTTCATAGACTGAATGAACTTAGGCAGGTGAAAGATATACAAAAATGTATCATATACTGGGTTGGCCAAAAAGTTCATTCAGGTTTTGCCAGAAAACCCCAAACAAATTTTTTGGCCAACCCAGTATAAATGGAAGGTATTCTGATTAGGCAGGGTGATGTATAAAACACCCCTATTTGATGACACACGGTCTTATTTTTATTGACCTTTCAAAGAAGAGTCTGTGACCTCCACGGGAAATCTCACTGGATGCTTTTACAACCCTCACAGCTTTTTCTCCTGTGTAACCTAAATCCCATGTGTGAGCTCCTTCAGCGTCTCAGAGATCAAGAAAGAAAGAAAAGTCATCGAGCAAAGTAAAAAGCCCCTACACGGGAGAGGTACCCTTATTTGTTTTCGTGTCTTGGTCCTTGGTGAAGCTGGAGAACGGCAGGTCACCCCATGGGACAAACCCTTCATCTCCATGAAGGCTGCTATTAAGTTGCTCCTCGCTTCGCCTCTTTCCAGGCTGAAGAGGTCTGCTTTTTAGCCTCTGTTCAAAGGCTTCATCGTGCTCCCTTGGGTCATCTCTGCTTCTCTTCTCTAAGCCTTTGCCCTCTGCTACATATAGCAACAGCCTCTCAGGAAAGTGCTGTCCAGTCCCCTGAGTTCTGGAGCCTGGGATGTACACAGAACCCTGGTCCCCATTGGAGGGGATGCGGAGAGCATGGCCTCATGCCTCTAGTCACCTCCCTCCACGGACAGAGCACCACCCCAGTGCCTCCGAGGCAGCCTGCAGCTCCGGCAAGGCTCAGATGCGCTCCACTCTAACTTACCTAGTCGTTCCTGTTTTCATTTTCATATTTCCTTGGTGTACCACCTTTTATTTGCACCCGAAGGTCTTTTCTATTCTCCCAGTATCTTTAATTTCTCTAATAGAAAAATCAATTTAATATTTATATATGCATAGAAATTTAGAATATATACGCACAAAAAGAAGGGGAGGAGAAATGCTAGAATCTTAATAAGTAGTTAACTCTAGGGAATGAGATTACACATGATTTCATTTGCTTTCTTTTGCTTCTCTGGATATTTAAATTTTTCTATGATTGACACATTAATTGCTTAATATTTTGAAAAACAAAAAGACAAAATTGGAAAATTAACTCCTGCATGGGTACAGAGCAAAAAGAAGACAGAATATGCTTGTGTTAAGGAAGGCTCTCTGCCCCACAGGAGTTTCCATTCCAGAAGGGTACAAAGCCATAGCATGGCCTATGGATCTGGCTTGTCCTAGACTGCCCTAGTTTTCACACTGAGACAAGCAAGCCGGGACAGCTGGTCACCTACCTCCAGCCCTCTTCTCTGCTGAACCACTGTGGCTGCCTGCCGGTGCCCACGAGGCATTTCTCTTACATGTCTCGCTTTGCCAGCACTGCGAGGTTCCGCAAAGCTGGCCTCAGAGACAAGAAGCCTCAGGATCATCAGCCGTGTGTTTGGTTCCAGGGAGACTTAGCAGTAGGGGTAGGTGTAAAGGGTTCCCTACTGAGGCTGGGGAGTGTGAGCAAAACCTTCGGGCCATGATGGAAGATGAAGGTTCAGTGGGGGCGTCCGCGTGGCTGTGGAGGCTGCTGACAGTGTCTCTGTGAGGCTTCTGCAGAGGGTGAGGGCAGAGCAGGCCACTGGCCACAACTTCTTCCCCTAGAAATGAATCACGTGGGGACTTTTGTTAGCTGTGTTCCTCCCTTTGCTTTAAAGATGTTATATTTATCTTATCTAAAAATCTGAGTTTACAAAGGTTTCATTCTAAATCAATGGTTCTCAATCCTGGCTGCATAGGAAGAGGACCTGAGAAACTTCTAGAATGCTCAGATCTCACCCTAGACTGGTTAAATCAGAATCTCTAAAAAGGGAACTTAGGGAATTTATACGTATATGTATAATATAAATATAATATAAATATATATGCTATATAAAATAACAAGCATAATATCTAAAGGATTTTTTATATATTACCTTGAGTATAAGTGAATTTATATAGACTTTATATACACAATAATATATAATCATATGTAATTAATATCTCATTATTATATTATAATACTATATAAAATTCCTTTAGATATTATATATCATTATAATACATATATTGTGTCATTATATTATGAAATCATGTCATCATCATATTATAGTGACATAATATCAAAGGAATTTATATATAATTACATATACTATGTAATTATATATAATTAATATACCATATTATATCAATTATAATAGAACCTTATATAAAGCATTATATATAATTTCTTAGAAACTCATGTATATGTATGATTATACAACATATAAATGAAATTTATGTAACATTATAAACAATATAATACTAAATTATATATGATAGATAATATTTAATTATATATATGAATTCTTTAATATAAACTTACCTATTACATGTCGTGACACTATACATAAATTCCTTTGTACATGCATTATATACATATTATATAGTATATATAGTTTTACTATGTATATAATAAATTCCTTACTTTTCCTTAGGCTCCTCCCTTCTTGGTTTCCCCTCTGCACTCACCATCGCTACTACAAAGCACTATCAGTACGTATGTACACACGTAATCTTCTCAGGGGAGTCCAGCCGTGATCAAGAGTCACTGATTCAGACGTTTAGGATGTGTGATAAGGGGATCCTGCAGGTCAAGTTCGCTGACTGAAGGACACGTGGGGGAAATGAGTCAGCAGATCCCAGGGCAGAGTGGGTAAGGCAGACAGGCAGGAAGGGGTGCAGGGAGATGAAATCTGTCTTGAAATTCGGGGAAATGACTCAGGAAAGGACCTGAGATTCTGGTCTAATGTTCAGGACTCCAGAAATCTTTCTCCAGGTGAACAGGAAGTGTCTTACCTCGTAGGCACTGCTGATGAATGAGAGGTCAGTGGTGTGGGCCGTGGACCCTGGAGTCAGAGCTTAGGCTAAAGGATCAGGTGAGAGGGGATGAAAATGAAGGGGAAGGATAACTGGCTACCACACCTGCCCAGGACTGAGATAAAAGGGCGCCGCGCTCTTGGAGGAAGAGTGAAGCGCCAGCTCAGCCTGCTCAGGGCACTCTTCCGGGGAGCGCTTGGATGAATTGCTAACCACTGTGGTTTGCTTTTATTTGCCACGCCCAGCCTCCGTCCAAAGCAGCTGCCCTGATCTGATGCTGCCTTGCTGGACGGTGCTGTGTTCCCCGCAGGTGTTTAGGAAACACAGAGGACAGCGAGGACTTCAGCTTTGGCCTGTGCTTTCCGCACTGGGCAGCCTGGGATTCAGATGGAGTTATCTGAGGGTCAGATGAGTGTTAGGGCAGGACGTGTAGACCTGCTAAAGAAATGAGCTGCACACGTGCTGGTTTTCTCTTTTCCTAAACGTTCTTAGCCAGGCTGTTGGGATACGAGCTGCAAAGGTGAGGCCGTGGGTGCCATGGAGAGAAGGACGCCTCTCTGACCCTCAGCTATCAGCTCAGAGACTCTAAGCCAGTGGGTCAAAGCAATGGCATCAAGAGCATCACCTAAGGATTTCTTAAAAATATAGATGCCAGGGCCCCACCTCTAGGGATCCCGACTTAGTTGGTTTGAGTTGGGATCCAAAGTATAACTTTATTTAAATATTCTCCAAGTGATCCTAAAGCATAGTCAGGGTGAAAGCCACTGATTTTAGCTTTGGCTGGGCAACTAAATAGGTGATAATCAGGAAGGGATGTAAAGGGGGGGTTTCTAAAGAGGCTCAGAGGGCCGTTACCCTGGGACTGGTCCCGGTGCTGGTTTTTATCTTGCTCTTTTTGCCTGTTGATCTTTTCAGTTTTATAATTTTTTGGCTGTGTTGGGTCTTTGTTGTGTGGCATGTGGGCTTTCTCCAGTTATGGTGCTCGGGCTTAGCTGCATGGCATCTCGCTTCCCTGGTGGCTCAGTGGTAAAGAATCTGCCTGCCAATGCAAGAGACACGGGTTTGATCCCTGGGTTGGGAAGGTCCCCTGGAGAAGGAAATGGCAACCCACTCCAGTATTCTTGCCTGGAGAATCCCATGGAGGGAGGAGCCTGGCTGGGGTCACAAAAGAGCTGGACTTAGTGACTTAGGACAACTTAGTGACTAAACAGCAATCGTGCTTCGTGAGCGCCTCTGAAGTCTCTTTTCAGCTTTATTGAGGTATAACTGACAAGTAAAATTGTAAGACACTTAAAGCATACAGAGTGATGATTTGATATACGTATACACTGTGAAAGGGTTCTCATCTAGTTAATTAACCATCTGTCATCTTCTATATTTATCTTGTGTGTGTGTGAGAGAGAGACAGGGAACATTTCATTTGGCAAATTTCAATTATATAATACAGTGTAATCAGGTGTGACTCCTGATTAGGTGAAACCAATAAAGGTAATTGCATTTCCCTTGCAAGCGACTGATATAAAAATGGCAATACCTGTGAAAGGAAGTCAGCTGGGTGGTCTCTGGGAAAGGTTCCCAGAACTCAGAACATTCTCTGTACCAGTCTTCAGACTGTCGTGTGAGGTTTGATCCTGGGAGGAGATCTATGAGGGAACAAGTCTCAGGATCAACATCAACACCTTGAAGGTGGCAGAGCCCAGAGATGGGAGGAACTCGGTCCCGAGACTTGTTGAGACTGACTGAACCAACCAGCCCTGGACCTGCCTTATCTCCAGATTCTGAGTGTGAGATGTGAGATTCTCTTTATTCAAGCCGTTTGAGCTAGGTCTTCTGCTTGTTGAAGTCAAAAGCGTCCTAAATGATACATGTTATTTTAGCCATCTTAAAATTACTGTATTTTTATTTGTCTGCAGATATTTGTGTGTATATCTCATACATTCCTTGAGACAGAATCATGCTTTTTTCGTATTTTTTAAAAGTTTCAGGTTCACAGCAAAATTAAGAAGGTACAAAGATTTCCTATACACTCCTGCCCTGACACGTGTATAGTCCCCACCCCCTACGCCCCACCTCCATTAAAAGATCTCCCATCAGAGTGGTACATCTGTTACAGGTGGAACAGTGTACCAACTGTACAACAACAAATAGGGAATCTACATGGACACATTATCATCCCTCAAAGACCATAGTTTACATCAGGGTTCACTCTTGGTGCTGAACATTTTATGGGTGTGTGTGTGTGTTATTCGTTCAGTCATATCTGACTCCAACCCCATGGACTGTGGCCTGCCAGGCTCCTCTGTCCACGGAATTCTCCAAGCAAAAATACTGAATTGGATTGCCTTTCCTTTCTCTGTGTTCCCTGATGGCTCAGAGGATAAAGCATCTTCCTGCCACACGGGAGACTTGGGTTCGATCCCTGGGTTGGGAAAATCCCCTGGAGAAGGAAATGGCAACCCACTGCAGTATTCTTGCCGGGAAAATCCCATGGACGGAGGAGCCTGGCGGGCTACAGTCCATGGGATCGCAGAGAGTCCGACATGACTGAACGAGTTCACTTCACTTCACTTCCTTTCTGCAGGGACATTTCATGGGTTTAGACAAATGTAAATGACATAAGTCCACCATGATATTTAATAGTATCCTACAAAGTAGTTTCACTGATTTAAAAATTTTCTGTGCTCTATGTATTCACCCCTCCCCCACTCAAACCTTGGCAACTACCAATCTTTTTACTGTCTCTATAGTTTTATTTTTTCCCAGAATGGCATAGAGTGGGAATCAAAGAGTATGTATAGCCTTTTCAGATTGGCTTCCTTTATTTAGTGATAAGCATTTAAGGTTCCTCCATGTCTCTTCATGGCTGAAGAGCTCATTTCCTTTTAGCACTCAATAATATTCCATTGTCTGGATATATCAGAGTTTATTTATCCATTCACCAGCTGAAGGACATCCTGATTGCTTCCAAGTTTGAGCAATTATGAATGAAGCTGCTAGAAACATCCATGTGCAGATTGCTCTGTGCACTTAAATTGTTTAACTCTTCCAGGTAAATACCAAGAAGCATGATTGCTGAATCACGTGGTAAGAAGGGTTTGTTTCATTTTGCAAGAAACTGTCTTCCAGAGTAGCTGTACCATTCTGCTTTCCCACCAGCAATCCAGGAGCCTTCCTGTTGCTCCACATCCTTGCCAGCACATGGTGCTGTCACTGGTCCAGATTTTGGTCATTCTAATAGGTGTGTAGTGGAGTCTCATTGCTACTTTCATCAGCATTTCTCTAATGACATATGTAGAGCCTCATTCCATGCACTTATTTGCCATCTGTGTATCTTCTTTGGTGAAGTGTCAAGGTCTTTGGCCCCCTTTTTAATTGAGCTGTTTGTTTTCTTATTGTTGAGTTTCATGAGTTCTTTGTATATTTTGGATGACAGTCCTTTAGCAGATCCTTTATCTTTTGTAAGTATTTTCTTTCAGTCTGGGTCTCGTCTGCTAATTCTCTTGAGATTGTCTTCAGAGTCATGACATTTTATGTGGGATTTTTCCAAAGTCTTGAATGCGATGTGTTTGAGAAAACAAATGAATTATTTATTTCCATAAACATTAAGACTTACTTTGTGTCAAGCTTATGCTAATCACTGTGAACACTAGAATGAAAACAAGCTTGGAGCATTTTTGATTGTTCAAAACAAAAACAAGGCATTTCATCCTCTTAAAGAGAAAGTTGGTGTCTTATAAGGATGCGAGCAGATGGACCACTCACAGTTCAGTTTGTCTTCTCCTTGCCTCCAGCTTATCTGACTCACGTGGTCTCCTGTTTGTGCCTCTCTTTCTCTGCTTGTGAATTCTCCTTTCACTACCCACTCACCAAGAGATCACACGTCATTTAGTCCAGATTTCAGAAGGAAGAATCTTGATTAGCTTATGATCACCTTTACAGGGTCAAAGCCTTCAAGCCCACTACCTTCTGGGTCACGGGACAGCATTAGATTGCATGTCCATTCGAGTGACAATGACGGTCTCTAAACAATAAAATATTCTGATGTGTTTTCCTTGAAACTATAAGAGGAATTTAGGAGTGAAAGGCCCTGTGACCTGGATCTCTAAAAGGATGACTTAGAAATAACTCCAGGGACTTCTCTGATGGGCCAGCTGTGAAGACTTCACCTTCCTACGTGGGGGTATGGGTTCCACCCCTAGTCGGGAAGGTAAGATCCCACATGCCTCATGGCCAAAACACCAAAATATAAAAAACAGAAACAATACTGTAACAAGGTCAATAAAGACTTTAAAAAAGAAAGAAGGAAAATAAAGTTAGGCTCTCCGTCAGCAGTCTGATACCTTCCAGCAGCCCCTGTGTCTCTGCGTCCTGCAGTGCTGTGACTGAGTGAGGCCCACGACTGCCCACCACAGGTTTACTGCTGCTGCTAAGTCGCTTCAGTCGTGTCCGACTCTGTGCGACCCCATAGACAGCAGCCCACCAGGCTCCGCCATCCCTGGGATTCTCCAGGCAAGAACACTGGAGTGGGTTGCCATTTCCTTCTCCAATACATGAAAGTGAAAAGTGAAAGTGAAGTCACTCAGTCGTGTCCAACTCTTTGCGACCCCACGGACTGCAGCCCACCAGGCTCCTCCATCCATGGGATTTTCCAGGCAAGAGTACTGGAGTGGGGTGCCATTGTCTTCTCCAAACACAGGTTTACAGCATGAAGTAAAATGGAATCAAAGTCTCTCTTTTAGAAGAATCAGCAATGATTCTTAACCTGTTTTGGGGAAAAGAAATAGAAACTGAATTATCAAAGCTGGAAGAAAAATGTGTTCCATAGGAACAAATCATCCACAGTGTTATCGTTTCTGAAGGACTAAAAATACTTGGAAATGTTAAATTAACTAGTTAAGATAAAAGCAATGTATGCGGCAATGTTGTAGTTTTTTTACAGTCAGATACTCCTGGACATGCAGTTATGTTTCCAGAGAGGTAATCACATTGGCATGAACTTAACCAGGAAGAAGCAGAGTTAACCTGATGGATTCAGTGTACATAATCACTTAAATGGAAGATTTTAATTTTTAAACAGGAAAACACAAGTGTGATTTCAGAATTATTAGGAGAAAATTCTTGGAATAAAAAGATAACTTACCCTTATTAATTTGAAAACGACTCTAGAAAGAAATAGGGAGCGACACTTTCTGCCTCTTACTTATCTGCATTTTCTATTGTTTCTACAGTCAGAATGTATCACCTGAGGAAAACTTAAGTGTGGTATTTTATATATGAATTGTAAGCAATTAAAAGGAAAAGACAGCAATTTATCTGGTGTAGCAGCCAGCATGGCGCCGTAAGTAAACAGAGGCTTTCCTTTCTAATGCCTTTGATGGTGACAATCTCCATTCCAGAGTTAGCACATGGAGATGACACAGACACCCTGGAAACACACTGGAGCCTATTTTGGTGCATTTGAATTTAGAATTGAAGTACTAAACCCATGTAGGTAGTGTCAGATGACGGTTGGTCATGTGAGCATTTTTGCGGTGACTTCACTATGTACTTAAATAGAAGATGGACAGCTGTGCAAGACACTATTTTCATCTGCCTCCAGTCTCGGGTAAGCGGTTTCATCTAGACTGTATCTAAGCACTCAGTCCCCAGTGAAAACCCACCAGAGTCAAATGTAGCCACTTAAAAAGCAACCCACTTTGTAATAGGAGCAGGAGGAATAAATGTGCTTTAAAAGACAGTGTTCTCTGAGGAGTGGGTTGACTGAATACCAGTCAGGCCATGTCACCGCTGCTCTTAACAATGTCCAGAGCTCCTCATCACTGACAGAATGCAGTTCTCTTCCCCACTCCATCTCCAGCCCTCGTCCCAACTTTTTCTCTAACCTTATCACCTCCCAACATCTCTTGATACACCCCACTTTCTGACCATCTGAGACTGCCCTTTCCTGAGAAAGCCTAGCATTTTCTGATCTCTGTATGTTAAAGTATTCGTCCTGTGAGTGTGACCAAGGACTGAGAGGGTAACAGGCAGGAAGGCCAGAGGTCTCCAAACGGAGGAAATAGGCTGCAAGTGTCAGACATTTTCATCTCTCTTAAGCGGCAGGAGGAAACAAACTAGCGATATATTTTTCCTTCTCTATACAAATTTAAAAGGAGGTTTCTCTTAAAATACTGTGTTGCCATAATGACACCTGGTTTCACCTGAAGTTAACTATTCTCAAACCTTGAGATAACCTATGCATTTTTTCTTATGGGAATGTTTGTCTTAAGCTATGTTAACGTACTATGCATTTACCCCAAACTCTGTCTTCAAGTTGGTTCTGCCTAATGGCTCAGAACCCACTTGACAAACCAGTATGCTACACTCAGATATTGTTCCCCTAATCTATGTAATATCTGTGTATAACATACTGGTTAGTCAAGTAGGCTCTGCCATTGTTCCCCTAATCTATGTAATGGAGAAGGAAATGGTAACCCACTCCAGAACTCTTGCCTAGAAAATTCCACGGATTGAGGAGCCTGGTGGGCTACAGTGTATGGAGTCATGAAGAGTCGGACACGACTGAGTGACTTCACGACTTCACGAATCTATATAAATGAAACTATTTGTATGGTAATCTGCCCTTCTACAAGATTCAAGTTAATCATGTTATGGCCCGGGATGAATCGTCTGGTGCCAAGACTATCCAAAAATGCATCTTATGGGTGAGGGGCCTGGTGCCATTCTGAGTTTTAAGACATTCCTTTCTTTCATTAACAGACTGTTAGTGACTCTATAACATCCAGCTGAAGACTAGCAGGGGGGTGCTCTTTCTGCCCCCTTCTGATGCCAATGTCAGAAGCTTTCTCTATCTCCTTTATACTTTAATAAAACTTTATTACACAAAAGCTCTGAGTGATCAAGCCTCATCTCTGGCCCTGGATTGAATTCTTCTCCTCCGGAGGCCAAGAATCCCAGCGTCTTTTCATTCAGCAACAACCTTTCAGGACCATGGTAAGGAGAAGACTCTGCAGTTATGTACTGACACTTGAATGATTTTCCATCAGTTTCCTCCAAACATTACTGCCAGGAATGGGGACCCTCCAGCCATGCCCTTCAATAGCAGCCCTGTTCCCTGAGAACAGCATGTGTTCACTGGACCATTTGGTTCCAGGAGGACTTGGGAGTGTCCCCCGGGTTCCACGAGAGTCAGATGAGCATGGAGGTAAAGCCCAGAGTCTGGATTCCAAGCCAAGGGACCTTGGGTTGGTCCCAGACTTCAAGTCCTGGACTTCTGCTTCTTCAGCTGACTCTGAGGAATCAGGATGCCTGCTCTGCTTCCCTCAGAGTTTGGGATGAAGAGTACATGGATGTGAAAACAGGCATTCACGTCTCAGTAAATCTCAGCTCTCACGTTAGTTTAGCACAGGGGTTTTCAGCCTCAGGGCTGCTGACATCTCGGATGGCTGGACGATTCTTTGCGGGTGGGGCGCTGGCCTGCATGGATATGTGCTTACTAGATGCCAGCAGCACCACCCAAAGTGTACGCTGCCAAATGTCCCTGGGGAGAAAGTGCCCTGGAGAGAGCACTGGGTGTAGGATGAGCTTTCAGAGCTGGGTTCTGGTCACACTTCCATCTTTCTCCCCATGCTGCTCCCTCAGCCCCGTCTGCAGGCTTTTGTGGTCATCAAATGAACAGACCTTGAAAAAATTCCACGTCCAATGCCTTCCCCCACTCTCAGTCAGCCTGTTATAAAGATGTTTTTGCAGTTATCCATGTGCAGACTTCGTAGCTTCTCTGGATTCTGTCCACAGAATCTCCCAGAAGAGAACATCATTTCCTGGGTGCTAAATTCAAAAACACTTCCTCTTTTCTAGTTCATCCTTCCATCTTTATTTACTAAACAATCCTACTTTTGACACACAATCTCCCTTAAAAATACACATTTTTTTCCAACCTACCTGCAGACCTATTGTGGGTCTCTTTTTTTCCCTCACACATCGTTTTTGTTCTGTTTTTTAATATTAAGAAGGTAACACATGTATTACATTTTTTCCCAATAGTACCGAGATGTATTAAAGGAGCTCTGTCCCCTTGGCTTCCCCTCCTCCTCCTTGCCCCTCCCATCCAGCTTTCACCATCTCTCTCTAGTAAGGTGAAAAGTTGAAAGTGTTAGGCACTCAATTGTGTCCAACTCTGCGACTCTGTAAACTGTAGCCCACTAGGCTCTTCTGTTCATGGGATTCTCCAGGTAAGAATACTGGAGTGGGTTGTCATTCCCTTCTTCAGGGGATCTTCCTGACCCAGGAATTAAACCTGGGTCTCCCACATTGCAGGCAGACTCTTTGCCGTCTGAGCCATCAGGGAAGCCCCTTCTCTCTCCAGAGATAACTGTTAATTCCTGGTGGATCTTATCTTCTAGTGGCCTATCCAGAAGCATATTTTTTTCTTCACTGTTTTTTCAACATGCTAATGTTTGTATATGAAGATGATAAGATTTCTCTTATTCTGTCCCTAGCCAGACTAATTCTCCATCGCTGAAGATGGTCAAAGAGGAGGTTTTATTAGTGCTCTGCAGGTGTTGAAAACATATTTCCTTCCTGCAAGAGCCCCACAGGAGCAGCCACCGAGCTCTGGAAACACCGGTGGCCCAACATGGCCAGGAGAACCCCTGCAGGTATTCACACCCTAACCGGCATGTTAAGACCTCCATTCTGTTCTGTTCCATCCTTTTTTTTTTTTTCCCAAAGAAGCAACACGTTTTGCAAAGGACCCTGATGAGAGAGCACGGACAGGTTTATGCAATAGCAAAAAAATAGCTACACCAGAGGAGGACAATTAGGCACGGTGTGACTGGAGCTCATTCCAGGGACTGTGCTGCTTTGAAAAGGCTCACGGATTAAATTCTTGGCTGGGAGACAGTAAGAATTATTTTGTTTCTGGTTCAGCAGCTTGTAACCATTTACAAACACAGGTGTCAGTGTGCAAAGGAAAGATTTTTTAAAATACCATTTGAATAAGGGCCATTTTTAGATTCTTTCTCTGATTCCTTTGTTTGTTCAGCACGTATCATCGGTTTTGGGCTGTCTTGGGGGGCAGAGTTTTGAGGAGGAGGAAGGCATCAAGTTGACTGAGTCATGGATACTGCTCTCTTTCAGGGAAGAAAGAGATTGTCTACATTATAAAATGCAAATATAATGTGAAAAAGGTCACGAGGGCGGCTAAGATGCTGCAGACGCTACCAATATACTTGTTTTCTGATGAAGACTGCCGTTAACAGTGTTTCTAGCACACCTAGATGTCCACGGACCAAGAAATCCAGAAAGGCCACGGGCGACAGCAGAGCACAACTCAGCCGTGGACATCTGCCGGCTGCGGATGGAACACGGGTCCCGCAGGTGGGGGTAGGAAGAGGAGACGGCGAGTTGAGTGTGGACAGCCCTGTCTTCACAGGCCTTATCCTTACTGTCTACAGGATGATGTGGCAGTCACATTTCTCCGCGCTTTCACGGTGCTGCCAGAAGCAGCTCTGATTTTCTTGTCTGACTTTTTCTGCTCAGGTCTGCCACTTGTGAATGAAGGATCTTAAGAGCTGTATTATTAGTCAGCTACTGCTGCACTGAAGCTCTGTGAAAGACAGCCCTAAATCTCTCTGCAGTTTACAATCCTAAACATTATGTCCTTGTTTGTGGTTCTCTCAGTCAGCTGAGATTTGGCTGATCCGGGTTGGGCCGGACAGGGTCCCAGGTTGCCGGTCTTGTTGCGGTCTGCTTCACATCACGGGGGTTATGATGTCAGATCACAGAAATGCAAGGTTCCAGGAACAAACATGAGCCGGCGAGCCGTACAGTGTGATGGCGCTCAGAGAATTCAGCCCACACTGTCTCTTCCACTCATGTTTTTTTTGGTCAGAGCAAGTCATACATGGCCTGGCTCAAGATCGGTAAGGCAGGGAGGTAAACAGTGCCTACGTGAGTGAGAGAGACCGCCAAGTCACAGGGCAAGGAGGAAATTCATGTCATTCAGAGACAGCATCCAGAACTGGGAACAGTTACTAATCAGCTATAAGGAGTTGCCATTTTCCTCAAAGAGCAAAACCTCACAGTGAGACCTAGAAGGAAGTAGCCTCTTTCCATGGACTGGAGTTGATGCCAGCCTGTGGTGCTGAAACCCGTGTCACTGCCCCTGTGTGGTTGGAGCTGAAATGGCCTTCACTGTAGAGACTTGATGAGTCTGGTCCCTGGCTTCAGATAAATTTTGGGCCTACTGCTTCACAGTCGGTGAAGGAAACGTGCCATCTTTCTTTGCGGAATTCTTGCCTGTTTATTTCCTTCCTCCTGCCCCAGACCCACAGTTGTCATGCTGCTCCAACCCGCTCGCTGATAGCTACTCCTGCTCGGCTGCCAGGCCGCTCTGGAGGCCCTCTGCCCTCCCCTCTCATCTGGCCCAGGGCTGTGATGCTGCCAATACTGGCTACAACTCTGGAGCTCAGTGATGGATGACAGGCTTGAGGGTGGGCTGAGGGGTTTGTTGCAGGGCCTGTCTTTAGACGTGGAGGCCTTTTTCTCCACTAAGAACCTTTATATGTGCCCACCCCCAAAAGAATCTCACAGACCCATAGGACACGATGCCAGGGTGATAGTGACTGTCTAGTCAGCCCACTGTTTCACAGATAAAGCCAATGAGACCAGAGAAGCGAGTTCCTGACAGAATGAAGACGGGGGCCTTGGACTTCGGCTTCTCAGTTTGGTGTACCCCTGGCGTCTCACCATGCCCATCCTTCCTCCATTTCATGCACACTGTGGCAGGATACTAGATGAAATTCCAAGAATAAGCGGTTGAGGAGCTCTGCACTCCATTTATACATCTGTCTAAAGACCCCACGACTAGCAAATTAGGCTACTATTTGGGCTAGGAAAAGGAGGACTCAGTTAAAATGCAAAGATAAAGGGTTAATTCTTCAATTTTGATCTTCTAATGGCCTGAGGCGGAGAAGGCAATGGCACCCCACTCCAGTACTCTTGTGGAAAATCCGATGGATGGAGGAGCCTGGTGGGCTGCACTCCATGGTGTTACTAAGAGTTGGACACGACTGAGTGACTTCACTTTCACTTTTCACTTTCATGCATTGGAGAAGGAAATGGCAACCCACTCCAGTGTTCTTGCCTGGAGAATCCCAGGGATGGGGAGCCTGGTGGGCTGCGGTCTATGGGGTCGCACAGAGTCGGACACGACTGAAGCGACTTAGCAGCAGCAGCAGCAAAGGTCTGAGGAAGGAGATAGTCCTCCCTACCAACTCTGGCATTCCCAAGGCAATATCAGAGAAAACTAGAGGATGGATGGAGGGACCCGGAAACAACTGAACAGTGAAAGTTTCCATCGCTTAGTCATGTCCGACTTTTCGCAACCGCATGGATTGTAGCCTGCCAGGATCCTCTGTCCATGGAATTCTCCAAGCAAGAATAACGGAGTGGGTGGCCATTCTCTTCTCCAGGGGACTTTCCTGACCACAGGGACAGAATATGGGTCTCCTGCATTATAGGCAGATTCTTTATCATCTGAGCCACAGGGAAAACAACTGAAGCTAATCCTGAGTAACTGAGAAATCACTGAACCGCTGACAGGTTGCATTTGTGACTGTATTCAGTTTACCACGACCAGAACGGAAAGTCAAAACTGATGCTCTAATAGAAAAATAGAGCAAACTACCATCTTTCCATACCTGAGTTTGTGTCTATAGTCTGTTGGCAGGATAGTGGCATGAATGGCTGGTACTACAGGTGGAAGGAGGGGTGAACTGCCAGCTAATATCTGGAAAAAGATCTGGAAGGGTTTAAACATGGAATAATTTTGTTTTGCTTATATGCACTTAAAATTGTTCCACAATAAATGTATAATGTTTTTACTATAATTTAAAAATGTACTATTTCAATTTAAAAATAATTACCTCCCAGCCTCCCCTATTCTCTCCCACTGGATTCAAATACCCTCAATTTTTGCTTATTTTTGGCATGACCCACATACCCTGGAACTGGAGTTGTTCCTCCTGATATCTTTCTTTATTCTGTTATAACTTGCCATCTTCCCCAAGCCTTTGTGCTTTTGCATTTTATAGTTTCGTGGGTGTTGGGACTTAGTTGGCCAGCACATCATCAACTGCAAATCTGGAAAGTCAAATTAAACAGGAAAACAAAAGAACCCACATTAAAGTCACTCATCTGTGTTTATCATGCTAAAGTGCAGTCTAATACAGATACTCTGTATTTGTTAATAATCTATGTCCTTCAAAAATATTTAAAGGGACTTAGAAAAAAAAGCTATCGGTATATGATCTGATCAAAGCTGAAACAACAGTGGGAGGAAGTTTGATTTCCTTTAACAGGCATGGAAGGCTGCAGATGAGTGAGATCAGGGCGGTCAGGTGGGGAGACCAACCAACCAGATCTTCTTAGTAGGTTCTGATGGGTATTGTGGGTTGGAGGGGAGGCTGTTTGACCAGTGTGGGGGCGGGGGAGGCTTCTGAGAAGGCAGTCTGGTGGAGATGCTTCCTAGACTAAGTCCTGGAGGATGAATCAGGGTTAGCCAGGGAAAGGAATGTTCCTGGAAGTGGTGAGGAAACCTAGGCTAATGGAAGTTCCACCCCCAAGCTTTACTTCTAGTTCCAGGCTTTTGGGCCAACAAAGTGAAACCAGAAAATAAGTCATGCTATTTATTTCTTACCGTGTGAGAAAGGGTACATAACTTTCAGGGAACAAAAATGAAACGCTATAATAGTGATTCTTTAGTTTTATCATGAATGAAAATGCCCCCAAACATCATTAAAATTGCAGAGTTCTGGACCTCAGCTCAGATTCAGTCATGCTGTTATGGGGTCCAAGGCTACATATTTTAACAAATTCCCCAAATGATTCTGGGGTATGTACCCTTTACCCCGAGTCCACCTAAAAAAATACTGCTGTAAAAGGAATTTTTTTATTTGCCTACTCATTCATTCATTTTTTCATTCAAAAACAAAACTATGAAGTACTGTCCTAAATGCAGGGGATAGACTACAGAACGAGGCAGAGAAGCTCCCTGCCCTCGGGGGGATGTTGGCCACTGGGATGGGACTCCTACCTCTTTGGGCCGGTCAGCCTCTTCTTCCTCGAGTGCTCCCCACAGGGCCATCCGGACTAGAGACCACAGGTCACTGTGGCTCCTAACTGCAATCCTTCTCAGTTTCCGTTGTGGTGACCAGACATCTGCTTAGGCCCTGGAGACTCTGTCGTGAAGGAGGTCCAGGCTGAGGCCGAGGGTGGAAGCTGCTAGAATCCCCCCATCCTGCAACAGCTCCTCCGAGCAACCAGCTGAAGGGTGAGTGACCAGGGGCAGCAGCCAGGATGCAGGGGCAGAGCCACCAAGGGTTCTGAAAACAGGTCAGTAGGAACCTGGCTGGGAGAACTCCCAGCTTCAATGGCACTGTGCTACAGACTGAATACTCGTGTCCCCCTCAAATTCAGATTTGAAGCCCTAACCTCCGATATCTATATTTTTGTCTCGGGGGGAAAGGTGATTAGGGTTAGTTAGGGCCATGAGGGTGGAGCCTTCCTAACAAGATCAGGGTCCTGTAAGAAGAGATGCCAGAGGGCTTGCTCTGTCTCAGTGCCATGTGAGAACACAGCTACAAACCAGAAAGAGGGTCTTCACCAGGACCCCACAGGCTGGCACCCCGATCCCAGCATTCCAGCCTCTGAACTCTCAGAAAATAGGTGTCTGTCGGTGGTATTTTGCAGGGCAGCTGGTGCTGACTATGACACAGAGGAAATGCAGTCAGCTGCTGTCCTGGCTGGAATTCCCGGCATGACCTGGGGTTCCACCCCAGCTCCAGCCCTAGTGCCTGCCCATTCATCTCTCTGGGTGCTTCTTTAGAACCTCCGACCTTAACCTGCACCACCCACTCAGTGGGCTTCAGAGTGATCTACAGGCCCCACCTGACGTGACTATTATTACATTGTGTGAGGGCCCGCTTCCTTTTTAAGCAGAGTGCACACCCTTAACTACCACCAGCTAGCACTGAGAGAAAGAGGGGCGCCCCAGAAAGTATGTGTAAGCATGTCAGTGTGTTTGTGTGTGTGTGAGCATGCATGTACACTTATGAGTATGTGACTGTGTCTGTGGGTGGGTGTTGAGAGTATACAGACCATGGCTAGGGTATATACATATACATATATATATATATTTTACATGAAAACAGAACTCAGACCCTACCTGTAGCAGCAATCCAAGAAGCCGAGCACTAATCCCTGTAACACTGGGTCTAATTTTTCCTCTGCTTCTGATTTAGGAGAAGCCAGATATGCATCTCTATTGGAGAAGGAAATGGCAACCCACTCCAGTGTTCTTGCCTGGAGAATCCCAGGGACGGGGGATCCTGGTGGGCTGCCGTCTATGGGGTCGCACAGAGTCGGACACGACTGAAGCAACTTACCAGCAGATATGCATCTCTAAGCAATGGCTGGAACCCATCAGTAGAACTGGCTTCTGGTACCCCATGCCAATGGCTCCCATCAGGGTACTGGAGCCTTTACGTTTTCCACTGTAGAGCTTTCCCCACTCCTCTACTAGACTTTGAGTCTCTGCCTACTGCAGGAGATGGTGGCTGACTCCCTGGCTGTCGCAAGCTCTCCATAAATGGCCTGTGCTTGTTTTCTGGTTGCTGCTGCTGCTGCTAAGTTGCTTCAGTCGTGTCCGACTCTGTGCGACCCCATAGATGGCCTCCCACCAGGCTCCCCTGTCCCTGGGATTCCCCAGGCAAGAACACTGGCGTGGGTTGCCATTTCCTTCTCCAATGCATGAAAGTGGAAAGTGAAAGTGGAGTCGCTCAGTCGTGTCCAACTCTTTGCAACCCCATGGACTGCAGCCTACCAGGCTCCTCCGTCCACAGGATTTTCCAGGTAAGAGCACCAGCGTGGGTTGTCGTTGCCTTCTCCGTGTTTTCTGGTTGGCCTTCCTGTATTTTCCACAGTGCGTGAGTGTGTTAAGCATGTGTATGAGGTGTGTCTGTGTGTTGGAGATGGTGAAGCTGGGGGATGGAGGGGAAAGTTGGGGTGGGGAGCCCTGCAGTCCCTGCAAGATAATCCCTTCTGGGATGTTCTTGAAAGGGGATGATCCCTTTCTGACTGGAGGGGTGGGGCAAGAGGGAGGGGAGGAGGAATTGGATGACAGTCACCTCAGAGAGTTGATTGTGAAAGCCAGACTCTTGCACAAAGTCATAAAGAGTGGCTCCAACCAGTAATGGTCTTCTCTTCCCACCCTCCTGAGCATAAGGAAGAACAGGGCATCTTCCAGGTACACTACCTCCTTTCTCTCCTCCCTCCCCTTCCCTGAAGGCTGCCAGCAGGCACACTGACCCCACCCCCGCCTGCAGGCCTTGCTCTGAGGCTCCCCGCTGCCTCACACCTACCTGCGACTGGGACCCTGACTTCCTGCCAGGAGGTGTCAGGATTTAATCTGAGGCCAGGTGGCCACTGCCAAAATGAATGGTTGGTAAAATTAGAACAAACGGAGGTAAATAGCCCTTTACCTCACACGCATCACCCTGGGATTTAACTGCAGTGAAGAGATCGCTGAGGTGCTGCAATTTTCTGATCAATGATGGTAATTTTCTCTCCCTTAAGATCAGCTTAATCACTCTGAGGGTCTTAGAGAGCACAGGGGTCAAAAGAAAATTACAGAGTGGTGCAGGGCTTCTCTGCAGCTTATTTTGCACATCGTTCCGAGTGATGCAGTGCTGTCTGCTCAGAAGCAACACGGGGGACCCTCAGAGAAACTGTGAGACACTCATAGGCGGTGTACACGCTGCAGAACACAAGTCTGTGCTCTAGCTGCAGACAGACACCTGCCTCTGCAGACCTTCCTGCCAGACGAATCTTAAAATCAAAGAAACCAAGGCTTACACCTTGCCAACCACATGCCTCAAGCCTGAGATCCAAGATGGTTTTAATAGAGTGTAAATGGCAAAATGAACAGAATGTTCAGGCCCTGGGCCTTTTCTCTGGCACATACGCGGTGCAGCGGGAGAAACGCCTGCTCACACAGGAATGATTGCCCTCAGACTCGGTGCTAGAGGAGCTCAGAGCCAGCAGTCAAGGTTTTGATTAATAGGTCCTTGCCTGTTGTTTCCAAGTTGATCATCCAGTTTTGAATTCTTTTCTTCTGCTGTTTGTTCTAAATTGTTACCTAAAGCACAAAAGCATATTTTATCAAGACTTGACTTAACTTCTGGTTAAAAATATTAAAATGCATACTGTCAATCCATTAACACTCTGATTATTACATAAACCATCAACCTGTTTCTGTGGATAAGAACTGAGATAAACAGTGACCGTGGACAGGGAAGCGCAGCAATGCACTAAACGAAAAATGGCCAAGTCCGGGGCTGAGGAAGCCAGTCATTTGTGCGCTCACACCGACCCGGCCACTGCAGGTGGTACGGACCGGAAGTTGATGCCTCACGGTAAGCTGCAGGCAAAGGTTTAGAGGTGGGATGGGCGTCTGCAGCCTCGCTCTGTCTGCCTGTCTCTCTTGTACCACAGCAAACGTGATGATGAAATTCCATTCTTTTTCTGTTGTTGTTCTATGAACTTATTTCTCAAAAACAGTCTTACGATATTTGTGGAATAAAATACCCAATATTTATGTGGAATTCCATTCTGCAGTGCTTAGACCCTAGACCTAAACCAAAGAAAGGCCTTCAATAGAACACAAAACACCTAGCCTACTCTAATGGCTCTCGACACTGGTATAAACTGTCGTGTCTTTCCTGCAGTTTTTCATTCGGGTAGGCTTCCCACACCCCCTTCCAATCCAACTCAGTCTACTTTGTTTTGTTAGGTAGTTAGAATAGGAAAAAGGAGTCCAAAATGGCAGTGGCTAAAAGACAAAGAAAGGGAAAAGCCCGTGAAAAGGGAACAAAGGAAAAACCCACCTCACGCCTGGAGAGTGAGACCCTCAGGTGAAAAACCACGTCCCTTCTGGCTAGCCCTGCTTTGCACAGGGCAGGCTCAGGGCGTGGGAGGCAAAGCATATAAAAAGAGGGAGCCAAGATGGGTTGAGGCCTCTCCTCTGGGGTCAGCTGACCCTCACGCCTCAACATTCAGAAAACGAAGATCATGGCATCCAGTCCCATCACTTCATGGGTAATAGATGGGGAAACAGTGGAAACAGTGTCAGACTTTATTTTTCTGGGCTCCAAAATCACTGCAGGTGGTGACTGCAGCCATGAGATTAAAAGACGCTTACTCCTTGGAAGGAAAGTTATGACCAACCTAAATAGCATATTCAAAAGCAGAGACGTTACTTTGCCAACAAAGGTTCGTCTAGTCAAGGCTATGGTTTTTCCTGTGGTCATGTATGGATGTGAGAGTTGGACTGTGAAGAAGGCTGAGCGCCGAAGAATTGATGCTTTTGAACTGTGGTGTTGGAGAAGACTCTTGAGAGTCCCTTGGACTGCAAGGAGATCCAACCAGTCCATTCTGAAGGAGATCAGCCCTGGGATTTCTTTGGAAGGAATGATGCTAAAGCTGAAACTCCAGTACTTTGGCCACCTCATGCGAAGAGTTGACTCATTGGAAAAGACTCTGATGCTGGGAGGGATTGGGGGCAGGAGGAGAAGGGGACGACAGAGGATGAGATGGCTGGATGGCATCACTGACTCGATGGACGTGAGTCTCAGTGAACTCCGGGACAGGGAGGCCTGGCGTGCTGCAATTCATGGGGTCGCAAAGAGTCGGACATGACTGAGCGACTGATCTGATCTGATCTGACCCTCACGCCGCAAGGGTGTACTATCCTTTGCTTGCCGAATAAAACTCAGCTGTAACACTAGTCCACCATTTCCAATCTTTACTGTGGCAAAGGAACCAAGGAAATTACACACTCTCCCAACCGTTTGTTGTTAACAACCTCTGAGAAAATTGTCATTCAAGTATGAAGAAAGGTAAAATACAGATTTTTCCCCTCCTGAGAGCATATTCTACTTTGGAAATGGGCCTTTTAAAAGACTGTTTCTCTTTGACTATCTATCTAGCAATCAAGCTGTTTGGTATTTTCCCAAAGGAGTTGAAAATTGATGTCCATGCAAACAGCTGCACGTGGATGTTTCTGGCAGCCTTATGCCTAACTGCCAAAACTTGGAAGCAACCTCGATGTCCTTCAGTAGTGTGTGTGTGTGTGTGTGCCAAGTCACTTCAGTCATGCCTGACTGTGCGACCCTGTGGACTGTAGCCCGCCAGCCTCCTCTGTCCAAGGGGTTCTCCAGGCAAGAATACTGGAGTGGGCTGCCATGCCCTCCTCCAGGTCCTTCTAGTAGATGAATGGATAAATAAAGTGCAGTACCTGCAGCCAATGGGATATTATTCTGCACTAAAAGGAAATGAGTTATCAGGTCATGAAGAGACAAGGAGGAAGCTTAAATGCGTGTTACTAAATGAAAGAAGCCAGTCTGCAAAGGCTATCTACTTTGTGAGTCCAACTATCTGTCATTTTGGAAAAGGCAAAACTATGCCAACAATAAAAAGATCAGTAGTTTTCAGGGGTTGGGAGGGATGAACGCGTGGAGCACAGAGGATTTTTAGGGCAGAGAAACTACCCAATATGATACTATAATGAGAATACATGTCATTATTATATATCTGTCCAAACCAATAGAATATATGGCACCAAAAGTGAACCCTAAAGTGAACAATGGGGCTTGGTGTGGTTGTGATGTGTCGATGTAAATTTATCAAGTGAAACAAATGTACCACTCTGCAGGGATATTGAGAGTGGAGGAGGCGCTGCAGGTGTGGGGACTCGGGGTTTAGGGATAATCTCTGCCCTTTCCTCTTAACTTTGCTGTGGGCTTAAAACTGCTCTAAGAAATAGTCTTTATAAACAAAAAGCGAAACATGAAAAGATGATTTCTCTCTGGAGCAGCAGAGCACGCCCTTCAGGCATATAGTATACCTTTTCCTTCTAATGAGCTGTGGGCGTGGGGCATGCAGGACCCAGGACCCAGGGAGAAGGGTGTGGGTGACCCAAGAGAAGGGTTGGCCTGTTCCTGGCTGGGCACAGTTCCTGATGGCACAGGTGTCCCTGCTGAATGGGGTCCAGTGTGGTAGCCACCAGCCACAAAGAGTTACTTAAATTTACATGAATGAAAACAGAAACTGACAATTCAGGGCTCGCCAGCCCTATTTCGAGTGCTTAGCAACCTATGTAGCTAATGGCTCCTGTACTGGATCACACAGATTCAGAACATTTCCATCATCTCAGAAGGTTCTACTGGAGAGCGCAGCTCTAGACTCTAGGCAGAACGGGACACTGACTTGGGGATGGAGTAAAATCACAAACCCAGAAGGCGAGTGGTCCACGCCCCCCAGCCCCAGATCCTGAGTGACATCTGAGAGCAGGACACTGCTCCTACTGGGGCGATATCAAAAGGCGGGGTCCCACGCGGCCGGGGTGGGGAAAGGCCTTGCGAGGCGTGTTAACTGAATCAGTGCTTGAAGAGCAACTTCTCTTTTGCAACTCTTGCTGGTCTGACAGGCTCCTGCAGAATTACATCACTTCCTAAAAAACAGGCAAACACCTCTCCTTCAAGTTAGCACCGACCCAAACAAGCAGGAAACAGGAAATGTTCACGTTTCAGTGGGACTGAAACTGCGCGCAGCAGCATCACGATGCCGGGGCGCGCGCCCCCCGAGGCTCCGCGCGCCGCCCTTCTCCTCGCCGTGGTCCTCGCGGCCCTTGCCACCCGCCCGGCGCAGGGTAAGCACCCCTCGGCTTTCCACTCCCGGCGAGGAGGACGAGGAAGGCTTGTCTGGTACCCGAGGCTACAGAACTCTGCCGGGGAGCGTAACACTTAGAAAAACCTAAGCCTTACTGTGAAAAAAGTGGAGGAAAGTCTAGCTGTCTTTTTGTGGGGGGAGGAGGGAGGAGGGACTTGGCTTCGTTCTCTGCCGGCTGATCCAGCTGCAGTTCGCTCCTGGAATTTAAGCTCCCCGCAGTCTTTGTTTTCCAAGATGTAATTTACCGGTCCCAGTCATTTACCGGCTTTAATGGGCATATAAAGAAAATGACCAACTCTTTGGCAGTTCCTGGAAAAGACCGTTTCAATCAGCTGAAACAGAGAAATCATGAATTAACTTTTAGTAATGTGGGCTGAGAAGTCTGCTGGTTCCAAAAAGTCCTGGAAAAACTGGGCTATGGAAATTTAGGACTGGAAAGTAGACTAAAGAAACACCATAAGTTAAAAAAAAAAAAAAGTAAGCAGGAAATTGTCTGAGGAATCCCCAGGCATCCATTCCAACTTGTAAGGGCTTTCATCAGCTTTCCTTTGATCTTGTTACCTTGGGAGAGATTTTCTTTGTGTTGATTGTGACTAATGAAGCTTTGGTTTTAAAAAGTTATGTGATTGTAGTGAATCAAAGGTATCAGAAAAGACAAAGTATTAAATCTCATAGTGTTGAGCTAAGAGAAGCATTTGACAGTTGCTACAACCAGCACAGTCACTCCCTGCTTCTTACCCTTGTGTGGATTCGCTCTTGGGTAAACGAACTGGTTGCAGGTGCTTCCCGTCAGTGGACACCTCCTGCTGCTAGCTCGGAACAGCACTGGACCCACAAGGAAGGTTCTCAAGCTGAGGTTCTTTAAATAGGATGTGGGGAGGGGCAGCAGACACTACCTCACAGACAGATAACCTCCTGGAGATTAGAAGTCAGCACACAACCACCCCACCCTACCAATCTCCCTTTCCCTGGGTGTTCCCAGCGTGGTCTCTAGGGTTCCAGGTGGAGACTGGAAAGGCCAGCCATTCCAACTGGAGAGAGATTTGGTTGAAATTGAGGGTCATGTTCAAAATGAGTTTGGTGGACGCTGTGCTTTTTAATGCGTAAAGTTTTGGAGCAGGTGTGCTGCGCGCTTAGTCTCTCAGTGCTGTCTGAGTCTTTGTGACCCCATGGACTTAGCCCACCAGGCTTCTCTGTGCATGAGGATTCTCCAGGCAGGAATACTGTAGTGGGTTGCCATGCCCTCCTCTGGGGGAATCTTCCCAACCCAGGGATCAAACCCAGGTCTCTCTCATCACAGGCAGATTCTTTACTGTCTGAGCCACTCCCTTCCCCATTTGGAGCAGGAAGGGAGCTTAAAGATGATGCTCAAACTGTACTGAGTGTTTAGCTGTGCTGGAGGTGCAGCTGTACTGGGGGTACAGATGAAGAAACTGAGAGGAGAAAGGTAAGACCCACCGCCAGTCAGCTTTTCTGACTTGGACTCCAGGGTCTTTCCTCTGCAGCCAGGGAATCCACCATGCCCTCTGCTAAAACCTCTGGACCACGTTCCTTTCCCTGACAGGCATCCCTCAGCACCCATGGGAGCAGGGCCCAGCTATCCTTCTTCCCCACTTTTAACTCTCACTGCTACCACACTTGCCTCAAACAGGCTCCTGAGAGTGATATTTAACCTTAGCTGAGTACTTTTCTTGAGCGCCTGAAAATGATGGAACCAAAGTGTCTGCAGTCCAGGAGCTGCCAAAGGACTAGTGAAGAGACTCAGTGCAAGGTCTCCCTCTGGGCTCTGTATGTGATCGTGGCCCTTCTCTTCACAGAGGTGGCTCCTCACTCGTGGCCCCTGGCCTCTCCCTGCAATCTCCTTTCCACAGCATCTCCTTGAGTCTCTCCTGCTCCCCCGCCGCAGCCCCAGTCACACGAAATGGAGCGTGTGTTCCAGGCCTCTGTGGCTTTGGCTGCAAGTGATGACAGGTTCCTTTTTTTTTTTTCTTACAAGTGGATGCCTGTGTACTCTTAAAAGGCTCAGACGGAATGTAGCCTCGTTGCTGGTGTCTGTCTCACTGCCCCTTCTGTGGCACCCTGCCTGTTGTGCCCCCATAGACCTGCTGCTGCTGCTGCTAACCACCTAGAATCATACCCAGGCCTCCCTCCAGGCTGTGAACACCTCCAGGGAAAAGAAAATTCCCTTTTGTTCATCTTTGATTTCCTCCAATCTTGTAAGGGGTCAGCATAAATTAGGAACCCGGTGGTTGTTGAGAAATACTGAAATCATCCTAGAGTGGGTGTGAGACTGATCACTAAAACCGATGAGCTCCTGAAGGCAGGTAATGTTAGGATGTCAGGAGAAGGACGAGGTGAAAAGTTGCATTTGAGGGGAGCACGGGGCTTGTCTGGGTCAGCCTACCCTCACTGGGCCCTGTCTCCATTCTCAGTGCCTGAAAATGCAAAAATGCCCACTTGCAAGCAGCTGGATAAACCAGAGCTTATTACTTTGAGATTAGCCGAGGGAAAGGCTGTTCTTAATTAAGGACTGAATGAATATACATTGTAAAATTAAGTAAGATATATATCCTTTTGAGGGGCTTCCCTGTGGCTCAGTAGTAAAGACTTTGCCTGCCAGTACAGGAGACGTGGGTTCAATTCCTGGGTTGGGAGGATCCCCTGGAGAAGGAAATGGCAGCCCCCTCCAGTATTCTTGCCTGGAGAATTCCATGGACAGAGGAGCCTGGTGGCTACAGTCTATGGGGTTGCAAAGAATCAGGCACAACTTAGTGACTAAACAGCAACAACATATTCTTTTGGGCTAACGGTGTCTGAGTGTCACATGCGTGCATGCTAAGTCGCTTCAGTTTTGTCCAGGTGATCTTCCCGACCCAAGGATTAAACGGGCTTCTCTTGTGCTTCCTGCATTGCAGACAGGTTCTTTACTGCTAGTACCACCTGGGAAGCCAAGTGTCATAGTTACATCTAAGTATTTCCTTGAATTCTTCAAAAACTATCACGGAGGTGTTTGGTAGAAGACTGCAGTCTACCAAACAGGCTGATTCCTCTTTGCAAGCATAATCCAGGTTTATCTCACATCAAAGGTGCGACATTATCTAATACCTGCCGTTACCTGAGACCAGCACCATTGCTGCTGAGTCAGCATCTTTGAATCTTTTGCTTTATATAGCTATAGAGCCTGGTACAGAATGGATTACTGTCTCAAGAGAAGTCATCCACTTAGAAGTCACCAGGGGAGAAATGAGAAAACAGCTTTTCTGGGATTTTGACCAAACAGATGAGAACAGTTACAGAATAGCTCTGGGCCTAGGGATCTTGGCCAGTGTCGGATGCTAAGAAAGCTCAGAACGAAGGCAGCGTTCTGCCTGCGGGAGGAAGGGCCACCTTGTTCCTAATCCTGTGTCCTGCCAGTGTCAGCGTAACACTGTCAGAAAGTTCAGAGCAACTTCCCAGATACCGCTGCTAAAAGCAGAGTGGTCTCTGGAAAAAAAGAACTGAGAGGCATGAGGCAGGAAGAAGGCAGCTATAAATGTTTTGATGGCCAAAGTTAAACACTGGGTTTGATGGAGAGGACTGGGAGGTTTTCTGGGCTGTTTCAGAAGAGTAAAGATCATGTAATGATTGGATGAACCTTGAGAAGGGGAGAAAGAATAGAAGAAAGTTCTAGTTGCATAAATGAAACTAAACTTTCTGAAACTGCTCTTGTTTCAATGACTGTGGGGCTGCCATGTGCTATTTCCTGGGACAGTCCCCGTACTAATAATGATGATGGCCAACAGAGATAGCGCTCAGTATATGCCTGTTCTGAACACTGTACATGTACCAGCTCATTTGATTCCTTTAATGAATGTTATCTAGTGGGTACTATTATTGCTGTTTTTCAGAGGAGAAAACTGAGGCACAGAGGGGTTAAATGACTTGCCCGAGGTCACACAGCTAAGTAGTGTATCTGAATAAGATTTAGCCTCATGAGTCCATGCTCTAACAAGATGCCATGTTGCCTCTGGTTTTGAGGCTCTGCCAGGCTGTGTGTGTAACTTTCAGGTTTGGAGAAATCTGTCTCTGGTGCCTTCCTGCCTGTAGGTGCGTCACATCAGCTGTTGGCTGGGCTCTAAGACTGTCACACTTGTGGCCGTGTGTGTTTGGTTGGACTGGAGGCGGGCTCACAGGAAAAGGGACAGAGGAGTTGGGTTGAACTTTGGCCTGTGGAGGGGAAGGGAGGGGCCGAAAGGTACAGGGTCAGCAACAGAGAATCAGAAGTGAGTACAGTTAAGACCAGAAGCGGGAAAAACAGAATGTTGAAGTCACCGGGTAAGAGGCTGCAGGGTGTGGGAAGCAGGGAGAGGAAGCACAGCCTTCATCAGGTGTCAGGCCGAGTCACTGTGGGAGAAACCTGCTGAGATCTGACTCCCAGGATCAACCAGCCCTCGGGGGCAAAGAGAGGAAAAGCAGGCCGAGAGAGATTGATTAAGGCTTAAAGTCCTGTGTCTGAAGGCAGACCCAGGAGACCAGAGGAGGGCAAGACCTTGGCTGGGATGGGCCCAGTTCTGTAAAGCAACAACGCAGCCTGTGATCTGCCTGCCTGTGTGTGCTTTGCACCACCCTCAGCTGCTGGCAAGGGTGTGGAGAAGCAGGAGCCCTGCGCCGCCCGTGGGAGGGCAGATTAATGCAGTCATCTCCTGTCGCCTGCTGCTGAAGCTTTTCATTCCAAGAAAATTTGAGAATATAGAATATTCATAAATATATGTGTATATCTATAGTCTTGGTTTTATTTTTTCTTTATGTTCTTTATTCCTTCTTTTATGTCTTTTAAACATATTATTAACTATTTGACCATTTCTGTCTGAAGTTTATGTAGATCAAATCTGGTATCTGTCGACTCCCATCATGATGGAAATCTGGGGGGCCCTGAGGGGAAAACCCAGCACGCAGAGTTGGGCCCACCCTATTTAACAGAACTTCAACTTTTCTGATACATCATCAAGCTACTGTAAATACTTTCCCAGCACAACCGCAGTCCTGTCACCACAAAATACGGTTTGGAAAAACTCGGACAGGGATGTGCACGGGGCTTGAAGAGAGTGGGAGCTTGGACCTGAGGCTTAAACCCCAGCCCTGGGGTGTGGAGGGAGCAGCCCCCAGGGGTCGGCCTCCAAGAGCTGTGTGAGGTGCCAAAAGCTCGTTAAAGGGGCAAGCCAGTAACCAGAAGCAGGTGACCAAAGTGAGCAAAGAGACTGCCAAGGAGCACGAAGCAGACAGAACCAAATTCACAGCCGGGTCATGGGCCAGGGGTCCACAGTGTCAGGATGATGGTGAGGTCAGCCTCGGGGAAGCACTCCTGACTTTGACCTTTGCCAGAATCATTGCAGCTGCTTTTCTTTTTTTCTTTATTTTTTACAACCATGACCTGGTGTTTAAGCTTTAACTTTTGACCCAGTGGGTGGACTGGAACCCCTAAAAGCACTATAGAACCTCTGATATCCCTCTGGGGTTCTGGAAAGTCCTCGTAGGTAGGTAGGTATGGCTGTGAATTTAAATTTCCCCTACAAGCTGTTGTTTTGCTTTATCCATGTTTTCTGGGCCCTGGGGATTGCCTTGCTTTTTTGTGATTTCTTTATACATTCAAGAAATTTCTTATATAGTCAGTCCCCTACGTACAAACCTTCAAGTTGCAAACTTTCAAAGACGCAAACTTGTGTTCTGTCATCATCAGGCATGAGTGAAATTGCAGCTTGCTCTCCATCTCCTGCTGCTGACAATCCTTCAGCTCTACCATCTTCCACCTCCTCTCCCTCCTCAAATCTGCCGTTCACTTGATACCAGCTCCTGTATGCCAGCTATTGTACTGTAATGTGAGATTAAAACCGTTTTCTTTATTCTGTGTTTGTTTTTTATGTATTATTTGTGTGAGAAAATATTATAAACCTATTACAGTAAGTGCTATATAGCTGTTTGTGTTAGTTGGGTACCTCAGCTAACTTTGTTGGACTTATGAACAAATAGGACTTATCAATGTGCTATTGTCAATGAACAAGAACGCTCTTGTTCATATGTAGGGGACTTACTGTATTTCATTTGTATCTCTAGGTGTTGCATATTGGGAGAATTTTTCAGGTTACTTACTATATGAGATTATTGGAAATGGAAACTTTTTTATACAACCATTCTAGAGAACTCTTTGGAAACATTTAGCCAACTGAAGATGTTCATACCCTTACAGCTTCAACAGTCCTCTCCTACGCATATACCCCAGACCACTCACAAGTGTAGAGCAAAGAAGTTGGCTAAGATGCGGAGTGTAGCCTTGTTGGTAAAAATGGAAAAACAGAAACAATCTCAATATCTATTAACAAAAGAAAAATATGAAGAACTTGATATAGAATGAGATTATCATAGAGTAGGTAAATTTAATAAACTGTGGCCAAATGTATAAAGATAAATCAGTCTCAAATGTACTGTTGACCAAAAAAAAAAGAAAAGTTGCAGATTATTATGCACAGAATAATTATATTTCTTTAAAGTTTTAAAAACACTCCAAATTCTGCTTCTATGGCTTAGGGACACAGGCATATTTGAAAAGTATGGGATTGATACAGGCTGACTTGGGGAGAGTAGTTAACTTGAATGAGATCAGGGGAAGGAGGGCTCCAACGATCTACAATGTTGTGTTCCTTTCAGAAAAAGCATGGTGGTCCGGGGTCAGCAAACCAGGCCTCATGGCCCCAGTTCAGCTGTCTTCCTGTTTTTTTCCAACCCTCGAGCTAAGGCTGGTTTTTAATGGTTATATAAAAACAGATAATAGCCTCTATTTGGCCTCTTGGCCCACAAGGTCTAAAACCTTCACTCTCTGGCCCACTAAGAAAAAGTTTGCCAACCCCTGTTCTCGTCATTATGGGGAAATAGAAGAGAATCGGGGTGGGTCCCCTGTTATTTGTTATACTTGTTTCTGTTCTCTTCGGTAGGTGAATGTTCATCATGAAAAGTGAGTTCTTTTCCAGTTCTCCTGGGTCCCTGCTGGCTGTCTGCCCTCTTTTCTTTCCATGGCTTCCAGTCTCTTTGAAAGACAGCCAGCACGTCTTCATTTTCTCCCTCTTCATTCATCTTTCAGCCCCCTGTGATCCGGCTGCCACGGCAAGCACAACACTCAGCCGCTCTGCCCGAGTCAGCAGTGCCTCCTGAGAGCTGAACCCAAACGGCCCGTTTCCGTCTTTATCTTCGGTTTCTCTCTGTAGCCCTTAACGTAATTAATCAGTTATTGAAACCCTCCTCTTCCTTGGCTCTTATGAGGTCATTTTCTTCTTGGTCTCCTGTGAGTCTGGTTGTTCCTTTCAGGTTTGGGGTTGAGATCTTTCTCTTCCACCTGTTCCTTTCATCTTTTTCTTTTCTCTTCTTACTCTTTCCATCATTTCAGGGCCATGTCTTCCATTTTCTTGGCTTCCATCTCAGTCCTTGGCTGATGACTTGCCCCGTATCACTTCCAGTCAGGTCTGAAGGCCCAGCCCCAGTCCTGCATCTTGATCATCTATCCTCCTTGGAGATGTCCCAGGGGCCTTGGGCTCAGCCTGGCCAAAACAGAACTCTTTCTCTACTCCCTGCTGGTTTAAGCCCTTCTTAGCTCTCACCTAGGGTACGTCATCAACTTCTTAACTAGTCTTCTTGGCTTTGTCTCCTCTCCAACTGCATTTCATATAACCTCCAGAATGATGGTTCTCTAACAAAAATGTGATGATTTTTCTCTTGTACTTACCCCTTCAGTGGTTTTGCGTTTCCTTTGGATAGATTCCAGTCTCCCTGGCATCATCACAAGGCCCTTTATAAGCTTGTGCCGAGCTCCTTTCCTGCTGGCCCTTCCCACTGCACATCCCGTGATACATGTACTTGAATGTGCCAAGCTCTGTTGGGCCACAGAGTCTTTCCACGGGGGCATTTCCAGCTGCAATGCCTTTGCAGCCATCATTGCTTGACGAATCCTGAGATTCAATTCAGTGATCACTTCCTCTGTGAAGATCTCCTGAATCCCCCACCCCTAATGCAATGAGTGTCTTCCCCTCCCGAGTCCTCATGACATTCTGTACCCAAACCTGTTGCGGCTTTTATGAAACTGTCATGTGACTATTAATTTGGATGCCGTTGTCCCTGCTTACCCACCGCTTCCCCGGGAAATGGTCTCATTCACCTTTATGTCCCAGAATAGGGCCTGGTGCCTAGCAGGGACATGAATGACGTGAAATTTATTCAGTCGCCCAAGACATACTTGTGTTTCTGACAAAGTTATAATCATTTCAGTAATACAATGTGGTGAAAACTGGATGCATGTGATTTTTTTGTTAATCCAGTTTTATTCTAAAATGTTAACTCTCTCAAATCATTTGGTCCGGGAATCGTTCAGTTCTGGCTCCTCACACCAAACAGGCCACAGCCATTCCTCCTCCTCCTGCGGAGAAAGCTTCATGGCTGCATCCGTGAGTAGTTCCGAGAACGCCTTCTGTCCACCTCCCTCTCAGAATATGGAGGGAAGTTCAGGAGAGAAGCATTGAGTGGCATGACAATTTGCAGAAAATCCAAGTAGTTTTAGAAGTACTTTTGAAAAAAAAATGGAGAATATAAGTTTCGTAGACATGAAATTTCAAGCCAGTAAGAACTGATTTGAAAACTTGAAAAAAAAATTTGTAACATAAAAAGGATGGAAGAGTCTGCCTCAGGTGCTGAGGACATCACAGAAGGACTTCCTGAGAAGTTAAAGAGGTGGTTGGAAAGGAGAGCTATCCACCAGAGTAGGGTCTGATGGGTGGTAGTATTTTTTTTTCCCATAAAACAAAACCAATTAATCTAGTTTGTTTTAGAAATCTGATTTTTTTCTATATTTCTTTATTTTATATAAATTAAAACCATCTTTATTATTTCCTATTTCCCCATTCCATTGTGGTTTTCAGAAACAGGAGTCCAGCAATTAATAGGGTTTGCTGATTCCCCCCCTCCCCCCGACATCACTGTTTATTAATTTAAAATCTATTTATTCTTTTCTAAAAATTATGCTTATTTGTCTATGATTAAGATGGCTAGCCTAGTGGTAAAAAAATGCACCTGCACTGCAGGAGATCTGGATTCAGTCCCTGGGTTGGGAAGATCCCTGGTGAAGGGCATGGCACCCCACTGCAGTACTCTTGCCTGGAGAATCCCATGGACAGATGAGCCTGGCAGGCTACAGTCCAGGTGGTCGCACAGAGTTGGACACGACTGAAGCGACTTCACTTTCACTTTTCACTTTCATGCATTGGAGAAGGAACTGGCAACCCAGTCCAGTGTTCTTGCCTGGAGAATCCCAGGGGCGGGAGAGCCTGGTGGGCTGCTGTTTATGGGGTCGCACAGAGTTGGACACGACTGAACTGACTTAGCAGCAGCAGTAGCAGCAGAAGCAACTTAACAAGCATGCAAGATGGCCAGAAGGCTTCCCAGGTGGCGCTCGTGGTAAAGAACCCACCTGCCAATGCAGGAGACAAAAGAGACTCTGGTTTGATGCCTGGGTTGGGAAGATCCCCAGGAGGAGGGCACAGCAACCCACTCCAGTATTCTTGCCTGGAGAATCCCATGGACAGAGGAGCCTGGCGGGCTATAGTCCATGGGGTCGCATAGAAATGAACATGACTGAGGCGACTTAGCTTGCATGCACGCAAGATGGCCAGATTTAGCAAATAATATAAAACACTCAGATAGATATAAATTTTAAATCAACAAAAAAATTTTAGTATAACTATACCCCATGTAATTTATTGTAAGTATACATATAAATATTACATATTTTTAAAAAATTATTTGTTGTTTACCTGATATTCAAATTTAACAGATGTCCCATATTTTATCTAGTAACTCTATTTATGATTAGATGATCTTTTGCCAAGCAAAGACTACTCCTATTTTGGAGCATCGCTAAACCCAGAGACATATTGACTATGTAGCCAGTTAACAAATATTAGAAGAATATTTAAACTGAGTCCTAGATCAGTCATTTAAATAACAAGGAATTATCACTATAAAAAAAATAATTAAAACAAACAAAAAAATCTTGGTGATAAAGTAGAAGAAATCAGGACTACAAGGGTGGATCCACTTTAAAGCATATTTTGATGTAATTAGTCTCATTAAAAACAAATTGAGAAAAAAGTCATGGGGTATATTAATAAATGCAGAAAGGATGTGGACAGAAGAGAGTGAGGCTAGCACATCAGAAGGTCAACCAGCAGTGTTAAAACTCTGAGGGGGCTTCTCTGGTGGCTCTGTATAAAGAACCCATTTACCAGTGCGGGAGACACGGGTTCGATCCCTGGTCTGGGAAGATCCCTCATCCACAGAGCAACTAAGCCTGTGTGCTCCAGAGCCCAGGGGTCACAGCTTCTGAAGCCTGCCTGCCCTGGAGCCCGTGCTCCGAAACCAAAGAAGCCACCGCAGTGAAAAGCTGTGGCACCACCAGAAACAGTAGCCCCTGCTCTCTGCAACCAGAGAAAAGCCCACGCGACAACAAAGACCCAGCACAGCCGAAAATAAATCAATAAGATTCTAAGAAAAGACGGGTAGAATTGTCATAAAAATAGTACTTATGACCAACCTGAATACTTTTCCATCACTTAAGAATCTTTTTAAAATTTTTAAAAATACTTTTCACACTGCTATATATAAAATGGGTTATAAGGACCTACTGTAGAGCACAGGGAACTCTGCTCTGTATAACCTATATGGGAAAAAAAATCTGTAATGCTCTGTAATAACCTTTATGGGAAAGAAATCTGAAAAAGAGTGGGTATATGTCCATGGATAACTGACCCACTCTGCCGTACACCTAAAACTAACACAGCATTGTAAATCAACCATGCTATGCTATGCTAAGTCACTTCAGTCGTGTCCGACTCTGTGTGACCCCATAGACGGCAGCCCACCAGGTTCCCCGGCCCCTGGGATTCTCCAGGCAAGAACACTGGAGTGGGTATTCTGCCACTAACCTTCGCTGATTTTGCACTGAGTCTGTTCAACCAACTGTTTATTCTTCTTCAAGCATAATGTCAGAAAAAACATCCTGAGTGAATATTTTCACTTATTAAAAGTTGTCCGGTATGTAGTGAACAGAGCTTACAGAGGAATTAAGAGTCCCTCCACCCCTAGTCCTGCTCCCCAGAGAGGGTTCAGTCACTCGGACTTTATGGGGGGAACCCTAAGACACACCTGATTCCAAAGCCAAAGCCAACCAACAGAAAGAAAACCCCAAAAGCTAGAAATGTGAAATCTCATTATTAGAGGTTCTTGTCTTTTCACTCAGTTCCTCTCAATTCCCAGTGTTTTCTTTTTTTAAATTCAGATGCGTTTCTGAGAAAACTGCTGTAGATCCCTTTTCTGTCTCTGACTAAGAACACACTGTGCGTGTTCCTGGAAGGGGGTTGATTGAAGAAGAAGATATCCAACTCTTGATAAAAAGGCGTGATGCCTGTCTAGCACTTTGCCTCCAACTCATCTGGCCTTTCTCCTAAACAACTATTCAATAAACGGCAGCCACCCGGCAGACAGGGCTCCCTGTGCTGCAGAGAGATGGGGGGGCGATGGTGGAGGAGACAGCCAATAAACGAACAAGTACAGGGGAGAAATCACATCAGATAATAAACAGTTCACAGTACTATTTCAAAACCAAGTGAACTGGAGAAGGGACTTGCCCTTGAGAACGTGCCCCATGCTCCCACTGGCATGGTGTCCCAGGGCAGCCTCTGGTCCACGCCAGAGCCCTGACATCAAGGATGTGGTCCGTCTGCTTGGCATCAGTAACCCCTGCATCAGCATAGCCATCCTCCCCCGCAGCCTGGCTGGGGCCTGGGGTGTCTGGTAATGTTGTTTGTTCCTGTTTTATTCCCATTTTGCCCCTGACCACATCACAGTCAGATGTCACAGATGCTGAACAACTGATTAAAAAAAAATAGACTGTTTGACAAGTACATACACAGGTATTTTTATTGTTAAGGTATAGTTGATTTCAGTTCAGTTCAGTTCAGTTGCTCAGTCATGTCCAACTCTCCGTGACCCCATGAATCACAGCACGCCAGGCCTCCCTGTCTATCACCAACTCCCGGAGTTCACTCAAACTCACGTGCATCGAGGCAGTGATGCCATCCAGCCATCTCATCCTCTGTTGTCCCCTTCTCCTCCTGCCCCCAATCCCTCCCAGCATCAGAGTCTTTTCCAATGAGTCAACTCTTTGCATGAGGTGGCCAAAGTATTGGAGTTTCAGCTTTAGCATCAGTCCTTCCAAAGTAATCCCAGGGCTGATCTCCTTCAGAATGGACTGGTTGGATCTCCTTGCAGTCCAAGGGACTCTCAAGAGTCTTCTCCAACACCACAGTTCAAAAGCATCAATTCTTCAGCACTCAGCTTTCTTCACAGTCCAACTCTCACATCCATACATGACCACTGGAAAAACCATAGCCTTGACTAGACGGACCTTTGTTGGCAAACTAATGTCTCTGCTTTTGAATATGCTATCTAGGTTGGTCGTAACTTTCCTTCCAAGGAGTAAGCATCTTTTAATTTCATGGCTGCAGTCACCATCTGCAGTGATTTTGGAGCCCCCAAAAATAAAGTTTGACACTGTTTCCACTGCTCCCCCATCTATTTCCCATGAAGTGATGGGACTGGATGCCATGATCTTAGTTTTCTGAATGTTGAGCTTTAAGCCAACTTTTTCACTCTCCTCTTTCACTTTTATCAAGAGGCTTTTTATTTCCTCTTCACTTTCTGCCATAAGGGTGGTGTCATCTGCATATCTGAGGTTATTGATATTTTTCCTGGCAATCTTGATTCCAGCTTGTGCTTCTTCTAGCCCAGTGTTTCTCATGATGTACTGTGCATATAAGTTAAATAAGCAGAGGGACAATATACAGCCTTGATGTACTTCTTTTCCTATTTGGAACCAGTCTGTTGTTCCATGTCCAGTTCTAACTGTTGCTTCCTGACCTGCATATAGGTTTCTCAAGAGGCAGGTCAGGTGGTCTGGTATTCCCATCTCTTTCAGAATTTTCCACAGTTTATTGTGATGCACACAGTCAAAGGCTTTGGCATAGTCAGTAAAGCAGAAATAGATGTTTTTCTGGAGTCGATTTACATTATTGTATTAGTTTTAGGTGTACAGCATAATGGTTCAGTATTTTTATAGATTATACTCCAAGTTATTACAAGATAATGGGCTTCCCTGATAGCTCAGTTGGTAAAGAATCTGCCTGCAATGCAGGAGACCCCAATTGGATTCCTGGATTAGGAAGATCCACTGGAGAAGGGATGGGCTACCCACTCCAGTATTCTTGGCCTTCCCTGTGGCTCAGCTGGTAAAGAATCTGCCTGCTGCTGGAGACTTGGGTTTGATCTCTAGGTTGGGAAGATCCCCTGGAGAAGAGAAAGGCTACCCACTCCAGTATTCTGGCCTGGAGAATTTCATGGACTGTATAGTCTATAGGGTCGCAAAGAGTTGGACACGACTGAGCCACTTTCCCTTTCTTCACTTTCAGTGGCTGTGATTCCCTGTGTTGTACAATATGTCTGTACTGCTGATCTATTTTATACAGTAGTCTGCCTCTCTTAGCCCCGTATCTCTAATCTGTCCCTCCCCACTTCGGTCTCCTCACTGTAACCACTAGTTTGTTTTCTGTATCTGTAAATCTATTTCTGTTCAGATTCCACGTATAAGCGATATCATACAGCACTCTCGTCTGACTTATCTCACTACGCATCATATTCTCTCGGCTCATCCATGCTGCCGCAGAAGGCGGAATTTCATGCTTTCACGGCTGAGTGGCACCCCACTGTCTACATGTCCCGCATCTTCACCTGTTCGTCTGTTGATGGACACTTGGGTTGCTTCCATATCTTGGCTGTTGTAAGTAGTGCTGCTGTGACGATTGGGATACATGCATCTTTTTAAATTAGTATTTTCTGAATATATACCCAGAGTATATATTGGATATATATATATATAGTATATGCTGGATCACATGGGAGTTCTATTTTTAGTTTTTTGAGAATATTTCATATTGTTCTGCACAGTGGCTGCATCAACGTACGTTCCCACCAACAGTGTAGGAGGGTTCCCTTTTCTCCACACCCTCGTCAACATTTGTTATTTGTAGATTTTTTGATGATGGCCATACTGACAGGTGTGAGGTAGTATCTCACTGTGGTTTTGATTAGCATTTCCTTATAATTAGTGATACTGAGCATCTTTTCTTGTGCCTGTTGGTCATTGTACGTCTTCTTTGGAAACATATCTTCAGGTCCACTGCCCATTTTCTGATTGGGTTATTTGTTTTTTTGATATTGAGTTGTGTGAGCTGTTTATATATTTTGGATATTAATCTCTTGTCAGTCATATCATTTGCAAATATTTTTGCACATTCTGTAGATTGTCTTTGTTTTGTAGGTGGTTTCCTTTGCTGTGCAAAAACTTTTCAGTAATTAGGTCCTATTTGTTTATTTCTTTTGCCTTGAGAGACAGATCTAAAAATATATTGTGGTGTATTCTGAAATCTGGGAGGGTTTGCTTCCAGCTTTGTTCTTTTTCTTCAGGATTTCTTTCATGATTCTGGGTCTTTTATGGTTCCATATGAATTGTAGGATTAGTTGTTCTAGTTCTGTGAAAAATGTCATGGGTATTTTGATAGGAATTGCATTAAACCTGTAGATTATTTTGGGTAGTGTGGCCATTTTAATAGTATTAATTCTTCCAATCCAAGAGTATGGGATATCTTTCCATTTTTTTGTATCGTCTTCAATTTCTTTCATCAGTGTTTTATAGTTTTCAGTGTATAGGTCTTTCACCTCCTTGGTTAAGTTTATTCCAAGGTATTTAATTCTTTCTGATACAATTTTAAACAGGATTTTAGAAAACTTTCTGTTTCTGATAGTTCATTATTAGTGTATAGAAATACAACAGTTTTCTATATATTCATCTTGTATCCTGAAACTTTGCTGAATTAATTCATTAGTTCTAATAGTTTGGAGCTGGAGGCTTTAGGGTTTTTATATAAAGTATCATGTGATCTGCAAGTAGTGACAGTTTTATTCTTTCCTTCCAATTTCAATGCCAGAGTACACCTTATTAATTTTGCTCCCAAAGACGTCTTTCTCTGTAGGGTTCTCCAGTCATCTTTGAAGCGAATAGACTGTCTTCATGAATAACAGCAAATTAAAGTTAATTGAATTATGATTTAACTCAGTAATTTTCAGCCCAGCATAAATACTTAATGGACTCACCTAGGGAGCTTTAATAACATACCATTGCCCAGGCCACGACCTCGGATGTCCTCGGGAACCGGTTTTGAGTGGACCTTAAACAGCACCAGGCGCTGTCAGTGTGCAGAGCGCCGTGAGTTGCCATGGGTGTGACTGATACCTAAACGCAACCCCATGAGGTTGTCTGCGCCACTCAAACCATGGTTCTCAAGGTATGGCCCCTAGACCAGTAGCATGAGCGTTTTATTAGAGGTGAAAGTTCCTGGTCCCATCCCAGACCTGCTGAATCAGAAGCTCTGGGGACAATGTCTAGCCGTGAGTGTTGGGGGGTGGGGGCACCCTCCTGGTGATTCTGGTACACGCTGATGTAGGTGGACTGCTGTGTGGGTAGTCCAGCGGTTACTTTTGCTTGAGGTGAGGTTTTAAGCTCCGGCATGATCTCTCGTTAATGCCTCGAAGTCACATAATAAGGCATGATTGTCACAGCTCTCTCTAGTATATCCAGGCCAGAGGCTCTCAGAGGGTCAAGGCTTCAGCGATGCTTTTTAAACAATCATGTTCTTATGACACAGTGGGCAGCTGCTGGGAGCTGGGAATCCACTCCCTATCCCGATTCTCCTCCGGTTCACCAAGAAGGAACATAGAGAAAGAGGTTGTAGGCTGGGGAAGGTCAGGAGTGGACAGGGTTTGGAGCCATGGTCCTCAAGCTTGGCTGCACATTGGAGTCTGTAAAGGATTCTGAGACCTGGGTTCAGACCGAATACCACAGGTATTCGGATGTACTGACTAGGGCTGGGCTGAAAGGTCCCCAGGTGACTAATACTCAGCCGAGGCTGAGAAGCTGGAGGGTGTCTCAGTTTGGTTTGATCCTGCCTTCCTACGAATCTGGCTCTTTTCCATAGACAGAGGTACAGGGTTAATGGAAAGTGGGTAGGCTTCTTTGGCTTGGTTTTCTTGAGCATCCTGAAATCCTAAATCAAGTTTCTCCACCGAGCAGGACAGCATTTGACTACCTGATACCTGCTCTGTGGGTGTGTGTGTGAGTGTGTGGGTGTGTGTTTCATTTCACTACCTGAATTATAAGATGGTTTCAACCATCTGCGTGTTGGAATCAATGTAAGTGAAAGAATGGGGCATCTGACAGAGGTCCAGTATGCTTCTGACATTCTGAGTTTAATAATATTCTCTCACCAGTGTTATATTTTACGTTGTAATACGAGTGTGCCAACCTTTCAGTGGCTATATAACACTTTCGTTTAAACTTTAAACATGAGAGCTTGATTGTGCATTTGTTCCACTTTCAAAAGGAGAAGTTAGTGAGTTTGCTTCACCAGGAAGCAGAGTCACTTCCACTTGGGGACAAGGTGTGGGGCTGCAACAAGGGGGCGAGGTGCCTGCTTGGTTGCCGAGCTGCCAGGCTCACCTCGGGCATTTCCTCCCTTTGCCCACGTATGAGGATCCCCCCCAGAGTCCTCACCGGATGTCTGAGACACACATCCCAGCTGTGTTTGTATGGATATTATAGTCTTTTGTGACTCTGTGCACTGTCCAGTTATCTGGTAATTTTAAGATTAAAAGTAAAATGAATATTGCAGCTTAATTTCATTGCTTGAATGACCATTCCCATCACCTCCTGTTAATGCTCCATTTTGTGAGGAGAGAGAGAGATGGTGAAAAGATCGCTCTGGGGAGGCTTTGCATGGGAGGCCCCTGGAAGAGGAGAGTCCTAGCAGACCTGCGTTGAGTCCCACCCCCTCCCCCGCCCCCAGCGCTGGCCAGGTTCAAGGTCACATCCGCAGCCCTGCCCACAGCCCTTCTGGTTTCAACAGTAAGTCCGGTTCTTTCTTCCGCTTTCTTCTCTTCTGCACTTTGCCGGCGGCTGCCACTATCCCTTCTCAGGCTTGAACCTCTTTTTTTTCTGCAGCTTCTTCAGTTTTACACTCTGCCCCCACCCCCAGGCCACACCCCTCTTTTCTGAAATACGTCCTCTTGTAGATAGAAAGACAATAATAAAATAGAGAAGTTATACCGGACAGATGAGTCTCCTGGGGAACAGAGAACAGATCAGTCTAGAATGGGAAAACAGACTGGGCGGAGGATGAATAGCGACCTTCCAAGGCCAGTGTGAAGGAGGCCCCTGTGGGACACACAGCATCTCGCAGCTGGGATGCCTGTACCCTTCGTGTGATCACTGTGGGGTGGGCTGGGCTGGTGGCCCCCTTTGGGGCCTTTTAGGAAAGGTACAACTGGAGGAGAAAGAGGCTCTTTCCAGGCCCCACGATGCAAGAAGACATCCATCCAGTCGGCGCTCAGCACAGGAACCGGCCCTGTACATTATGCAGGCGACGCGCTGCAGACTCACTTCCGGAAAGAGTGTGGGTTCGTCCATAGTGGAGGTGGACCTCTGAGTTTCTAAAATGTTGTACTTTTACCAAGAAGCATGGGATGGGAGGATGGCTTCCACAGGAACTCACCACTGACGGTTATGGGCCTGACCTAGTGTTTCCTAGAAAAGGCAAGGTGCAGGGGGCTGTCTGGGCCACACGGTGATCCACTGGTTTAGGAGCTGCTCTCAGCCCGCAGGTCACAGGGGGAACCGCTGTCATGCTTGGGAGAAATTCCCAACCTGCCCTCCTTGGCTCCACTCCCGCCCTGCTCTTGTGACCTCGGGATCCTCTCTGGTCTCCACCTCTGTCCCCCGTGTGACTTACTCCTGGCTAGGGACTTGATCGGAGAAGGCAATGGCACCCCACTCCAGTACTCTTGCCTGGAAAATCCCATGGATGGAGGAGCCTGGTAGGCTGCAGTCCATGGGGTCGCTAAGTGTTGGGCACGACTGAGCAACTTCACTTTCACTTTTCACTTTCATGCATTGGAGAAGGAAATGGCAACCCACTCCAGTGTTCTTGCCTGGAGAATCCCAGGGACAGAGGAGCCTAGTGGGCTGCCGTCTATGGGGTCACACAGAGTCGGACACGACTGAAGCGACTTAGCAGCAGCAGGGACTTGATACGTGGCCCACCCCAGGTTTTCAGCTCCGCCTTTGAGGACATTTGATGCTCTTGGCACAAACTCTTGGGCTGATCCCCAATGTTTTCAACTTTCCCATCAGAGATGCCCTGGGTACCAGCCCTTCCCCAGTGTAGTTTCTGCCAGTCCTCATTGTGTGGGCACTGGGCTGGTGTTGTTGTGGAGTAGATGTTAGGGCAGACCCCCAAGAGTAGTTTGGCGCTGCACGCTCGCCCTCTCCCCACTCTGGAGATGGTGCTGCACACGAGCAAACTGGCAGGTGTGCTGGTGTGACTGTGGCCATGGGAAACACAAACTTCCAAACAAAGAAAGGACCTGAGTCCCCGTCAACAGGAATAGATGGCGATACAGCAAATAATGGGAGGAAAAGGCAACTCTCTAGATACAGACATGGAATAATCCTCAAAATCTAATTTTAAGTGAAAAAAAAAAAAAAAACCAAGGGGCAGCACACTATATAACGTTTGCTACCATTTGTGTTAAAAAAGGAAACAGGAAATGATACTTATACTAGTATATGCAGAGAGTTTTCTGGAAGGCAGCAGGAAAGAGTGGTTACCTCTGGGGAAAACTGAGGAAAGGGTGTCGTGAAGCGTCCTCTCTCAACTTAGCGCTGTGTTTGCAGCGCCTGTCAAAAAGTCAAACTGAAGACAAGATAAATGCTTCCGAATCAACACAGAGATGTGGAACTAGAGGGGAACTTGGGGAGATAGAGACGAGCCTAGAACATTTAGCCAATCCTTAGTTGTACAGATTAGAACATTTAGCCATTAAGGGGATTTACCAAATCCCCATAATTGCTGAGTGAGTAGAGCCCCACGGTCATGGGCAACCGTGCTCAAGGGTGGGCAGCCTCACAGCCCTGTGGGTCACCTGCACTCCTGCGTTCACAGACGCACTGTCTACAGTGACCAAGACGTGGAGACAGCCTCGACGCCCATCGCTGATGAGTGCATAAAGAAGACATGGAACATCACTCAGGCACGAAAAAGAAGATGCCATTTTCAGCAGCATAGGTGAACCTATAATGAAGATTATTTATTGCCTTAAGTGAAATAAATCAGAGAGAGGAAGACAAATATTTTATAATATCACTTACACATGGACTCTAAAATATGACACACATGGACCTACGTACAAAGAGAAACAGACACAGACTTATGTGCCAAGGGTTATGGTTGCACAGGCTTATGGTTGCCAAGGGTTATGGTTGCACAGGCTTATGGTTGCCAAGGGGGAGAAGGGGAGGGGAGGGAAGGAAGGATTGGGAGTTTGGGATTAACAGATGCAAACCATTATACATAGAATGGATAAACAGTAAAGTCCTACTACATTGAATATCCAATTATAAGCCATAATGGAAAAGAATATTCAGTTAAATTCAGTTCAGTCGCTCAGTCATGTCCGACTCTTTGCAACCCCATGGACCACAGCACGCCAGGCCTCCCTGCCCATCACCAACTCCCGGAGTTTACTCAAACTCATGTCCATTGAGTCAGTGATGCCATCCAACCATCTCATCCTTTGTTGTCCCCTTCTCCTCCCGCCTTCAATCTTGCCCAGCATCAGGGTCTTTTCAAATGAGTCAGTTCTTCACATCAGGTAGCCAAAGTATTGGAATTTCAGCTTCAACATCAGTCCTTCCAATGAATACTCAGGACTGATTTCCTTTACGATGGACTGGGTTGGATCTCCTTGCAGTCCAAGGGACTCTCAAGAGTCTTCTCTAACACCACAGTTCAAAAGCATCAGTTCTTCAGTGCTCAGCTTTCTTCACAGTCCAACTCTCACATTCATACATGACTACTGGAAAAACCATAGGCTTGACTAGATGGACCTTTGTTGGCAAAGTAATGTCTCTGCTTTTTAATATGCTATCTAGGTTGGTCATAGCTTGTCTTCCAAGGAGCAAGTGTCTTAATTTCATGGCTGCAGTCACCATCTGCAGTGATTTTGGAGTCCCACCCCCCACCAAAAAAAAAAGGTCTGTCACTGTTTTCATTGTTTCCCCATCTATTTCCCATGAAGTGATGGGACTGGATGCCATGATCTTAGTTTTGTGAATGTTGAACTTTAAGCCAACTTTTTCACTCTCCTCTTTCACTTTCATCAAGAGGCTTTTTAGTTCTTTGCTTTCTGCCATAAGCGTGATATCATCTGTGTATCTGAGGTTATTGATATTTCTTCCAGCAATCTTGATTCCAGCTTATGCTTCATGCAGCCCAGCATTTCTCATGACGTACTCTGCATATAAGTTAAATAAGCACAGTGACAGTATATAGCCTTGATTTACTCTTTTCTCGGTTTGGAACCAGTCTGTTGTTCCATGTCCAGTTCTAACTGTTGCTTCTTGACCTGCATACAGGTTTCTCAGGAGGCAAGTCAGATGGTCTGGTATTCCCATCTCTTTCAGAATTTTCCACAGTTGGTCATGATCCACACAGTCAAAGGCTTTGGCATAATCAATAAAGCAGAAGTAGATGTTTTTCTGGAACTCTCTTGCTTTTTCGATGATCCAATGGCAATTTGATCTCTGGCTTCTCTGCCTAAATCCAGCTTGAACACAGTTGATGTACTGATGAAGCCTGGCTTGGAAAATTTTGAGCATTACTTTGCTAGCATTTGAGATGAGTCTAATTGGGCAGTAGTTTAAGTATTCTTTGGCATTGCCTTTCTTTGGGATTGCAATGAAAACCGACCTTTTCCAGTCCTATGGCCACTGCTGAATTTTCCAAATTTGCTGGATTCTGAGTGCAGCACTTCACAGCATCATCTTTTAGGATTTGAAATAGCTCAACTGGAATTCCATTACCTCCACTACCTTTGTTTGAGGTGATGCTTCCTAAGGCCTACTTGACTTCACATTCAAGGCTGTCTGGCTCTAGGTGAGTGATCACACCATTGTGGTTATCTGGGTTGTGAAGATATTTTTTGTACAGTTCTTCTGTGTATTCTTGCCACCTCTTCTTAATATCTTCTGTTTCTGTTAGGTCCATACCATTTCTGTCCTTTATTGAGCCCGTCTTTGCATGAAATGTTCCCTTGGTATCTCTAATTTTCTTGAAGAGATCTCTAGTCTTTCCCATTCTATTGTTTTCCTCTGTTTCTTCGCTTTGATCACTGAGGAAGGCTTTCTTATCTCTCCTTGCTATTCTTTGTACTTCAATAACAGTTTTTTAAAAAATCCTGTGTATCAGTAGAACTGCCAGTTATCAGGGTTATGCCATAGGGCGAGACATTTGAGACTGTTTCTTTGTTTGTATTGTGAACAATGAACTTGGGAAGATTGTTAGATGGTGCGTATTTATCCTGGTACCAGAATACTCTATCAACATCTAATAAATGACTGTTATTTATTATTTGAAGCTATCACAGTATTGTTTGGGGAGGGAAGGGTATGAGGAAGGTTGTCACAGGCGTGTGTGAAGATGAAGACTTGCAGGGTAAAGAAAAAGCACACACGGAGAACCCTTGACTCATTTATTTAAACAATCACTAAAGAATCAGAGAGAGTAAATGATGGTTAAATGGAGAACATGTTAGAGTGTGTGTGAGGGGTGCTGGGGAGAAAATTTCACCCCAGAACGTCACTAAGAGCCACTTGTCACCAGCTCTGTCACTTGTGCTAAGAAAGAAATGTGCACAAGCCAGGACCATCTGTGAGCGTCTCCATTTCTCTTTCATGCCTGATTGTCCAACAGCCTCATGATTCTTGCTAGCTTATTTTTTTTCCAGTTCTGTCCTCTTCTGGGGCAGGTGTGACTGAGAGTGCTGTGTGTTCTACTGGGAACTAGTCCACCTTCCGTGGAGAGGCTGGAAGGATCCTGTCCTCTGGGCAGTTCTGCTCACAGCCGCCTGGCCCTGGGAGCGCAGTGAGAGCCCTCCCTCCCTCTTTGTGCCAGAAATCTGCCTTCGTGTGGGCTGAGGGGCAAGAACGTGAGGCTCCCTCTCTTGGTCACCACTTCATCATTTGTAATCATCCCATTCCTGCCTGATGGGAAGGAAAGTACCATGTGAGGTTCCAAGCTCAAGTTCTTCTATCGGCCCTCCGGGGTTTAAATCTTCACTCCTCCACGATAACTTTGTGGGTATGGGCTAGTTGTGTAACCTCCCTGCCGCAGCTGCTATCTGAAAAAGTGATGGGAACAAAATGAGATAATCTGGCACAAGGCAGAGCATAAGACTTGGCTCTCAGTAAATTACTTGTAAAAGTTAGCATGAAATAGTAGCAGTAGCAATAGCAATGGCAGAAGTAAATAAACAAAAGAAATAAGAAGGAGGTCTGGGTATTGGAGGAAGGTCCTCATCACCAACCACATGTGTGTATGTGCCACTGTCCCTGTGGCCCACCATTTCCCTCGCAGCATATTGTCTTTGCTGGCCTAGGTTACCAATGAAGAATGATGTTTGATTCGATAGTTCTGCGAGCAGAGTGATATGTCAAATCTTTTAACAAATACATTATAGACTTACCTTATTTCAAAGACATAAATGTAGAATGAGGTCGCTTAACCGTGAGGACAGAAGTCAATAAATGGTAGATATTTTTTGAGTCCTGCTTTTGGTGTATACACATGAGGAATACCAGTTACTTAGCAGTTTGTAATTGATTCTGATTGTTTGGGGTGGCATTGACTGATATGATTACCAAGTGGATCCCCTGGTTGTGGGGAAATTGAAGTGTTTATATAGCTGAAAAATTAGACTGTGATTAAACAAATATTTTTATATTTGACATGTGGAGAGCTAAGGCCTAAGCTGGCCATGCTGTGGCCCGTCGGTCATTCTCTGGGAGGTGGCCTAACCTGCAGTACTGAGCGTAGCTTCAGGCAGTGGACATCTTCATTTGAAGAGTATCTTTCACCTTAGGAAGAACTTTCATATAAATTATCTCATTGTTGTAGCCTCAGCTAATATGCTCTTTTTCACAATTGGTTCCCACCTGAATGATAGGCAACGCTGTAGTACCAGGATGGGAGGAAAACCTGACTGTGGTCACGACAGAGCCAGGCGAGGAAGGATTTTTTCAAATAATCCCCTAGCTACTAGTCCTTTCCGGTCCTGTGATGAACCAAAGGATGGTTTTCCAGCACAATCCAAAGTCCCAACAGAATAAACCTATTAATAGGGCAGGTTCTAAAGAGTCATATTATTCAGTAAATTTAAATGTTGGTGCAGTTTCCTTAGTTTTTAAGGGAACATCCCCTTGAGAATTTCACTTTACAAGAAAAATACACATGGTATTTTTAAAAACATTTATTTGTTGATTTTTGTCCGTGTTGGGTCTTTGCTCCCGCAAGGGCTTTCTCTAGCTGCGGAGAGCAGGGACTACACTCTCTAGTTGCGGTGCACAGGTTTCTCATGGGCGGCTTCTCTCGTTGGGGAGCACAGGCTCTAGGGCACGAGGGCATCAGTAGCCGTGGAAGTGGGCTCAACAGTTGCATCACCAGGGCTCTAGAGTACAGGCTCAGGAGTTGCGGCTTAGTTGCTCCTTGACATGTGAGAGACTTCCTGGATCAGGGATCAAACCCATGTCTCCTGCATCTAGGAGAAGGCAGTGGCACCCCACTCCAGTACTCTTGCCTGGAAAATCCCATGGATGGAGGAGCCTGGTATGCTACAGTCCATGGGGTCGCTAAGAGTCGGACACGACTGAACGACTTCACTTTCACTTTTCACTTTCATGCATTGGAGAAGGAAATGGCAACCCACTCCAGTGTTCTTGCCTGGAGAATCCCAGGGACGGGGGAGCCTGGTGGGCTGCTGTCTCTGGGGTCGCACAGAGTCGGACACGACTGAAGCGACTTAGCAGCAGCATAGCATATCCTGGAATATTGTGCTAGATACTGCAAAGCTTCTCAATGCCCTTTGCTGAAGTGCATCTGAACTGCCTGCCTTTGTGGGAGGTTTATCTCTGGGTTCTGGTTCCATGTTGAATGTACTCCCAGCTTGAGCTCCATTTATGTTCGATCAATACTCTGTGTCATGCTGAACTGGAAGACCAAATCCAGTGGATCAAGTTTCTTGCTGGATGCATGGAGGGTAAGTTTCAGATCATTGAAAACATACCGTACTAGCTTGGTCTCCATGACAGTCTCAATTTTGTTTGTGTTCCCACAGGAGAGGACGACACAGAACTGTCAGGAGACGCGCTCCCAGGCACAGGAGTCCTGGATGAAGAGTCAGAGGCTCTAAGCACACTTGCTTCAGTGACCACAGAACCTTACATCACCAATATAAATGTTACCCTGATTGAGGAAGACACAGAGCACTTAGAGTTTATATTAATGGTGTTGATCCCAGTGCTTTTACTGTCTCTCCTACTTCTATCAGCGATACTCCTTGTAATATACCACAAAAGAAAAAGGAATAAACAAGGTAAATATTTTGCCCGTTCTCATTTCTAGACAACTGCTCCATGTGTTCATGAATAATTGATAAAACAATACTTTCTGCTTCCACACAGAGCCCTCTAGCCAAGGATCTCAGAGTGTTTTACAGACACGTGAGTATTATTCTAACACCTGCCTGGAGATGGGATGGGGTGGGAAAAGAAACTGAGATGTTTTTAAGTGAAGCAACTACATAAAATAATGAGTGATGACTTGTTTCAGTGACATTTTCCAGAGTTTAGAAATGTCATATACCTTTCTATTTAAAAACAGAAAGAGAGAATGCCTTCAGCCTAAACTGAAAATTGAAATACACAGCTTCCATCTCTGTATCTAACCTGGTGAGGGCCTTGTGTAATTTGGGCCAGTGTTGGTCAGTGTACCCAGTTGTGGATGTGACTGGTGATAAAGGCAAAGTCTGATGCTATAAGGAGCAATATTGCATAGGAACCTGGAATGTTAGGTCCATGAATCAAGGTAAATTGGAAGTGGTCAGACAGGAGATGGCTAGAGTGAACGTTGACATTTTAGGAATCAGCGAACTAAAATGGACTGGAATGGGTGAATTTAACTCAGATGACCATTATATTTACTACTGTGGGCAAGAATCCCTTAGAAGAAATGGAGTAGCCATCATAGTCAACGAAAGAGTCTGAAATGCAGTACTTGGGTGCAATCTCAAAAACGACAGAATGATCTCTGTTCATTTCCAAGGCAAACCATTGAATATCATGGTAATCCAAGTCTATGTCCTGACCAGAGGAGCCTGGTAGGCTACAGTCCATGGGATCACAAAGAGTTAGACACGACTGAGCGACTTCACTTTCATGCCCCGACCAGTAATGCTGAAGAAGCTGAAGTGGAACGGTTCTATGAAGACCTAAAAGACCTTCTAGAACTAACACCCAAAAAAGATGTCCTTTTCATTATAGGGGACTGGAATGCAAAAGTAGGAAGTCAAGAAACACTTGGAGTAACAGGCAAATTTGCCCTTGGAGTACAGAATGAAGCAGGGCAAAGGCTAATAGAATTTTGCCAAGATAACGCACTGGTCAGAGCAAACACCCTCTTCCAACAACACAAGAGAAGACTCTAAACATGGACATTACCAGATAGTCAATACTGAAATCAGATTGGTTATATCCTTTGCAGTCAAAGATGGAGAAGCTCTATACAGTCAGCAAAACAAGACTGGGAGCTGACTGTGGCTCAGATCATGAACTCCTTACTGCAAAATTCAGACTTAAATTGAAGAAAGTAGGGAAAACCACTAGCCCATTCAGATATGACCTAAATCAAATCCCTTACGATTATACAGTGGAAGTGAGAAATAGACTGAAGGGATTAGATCTGATATAATGCCTGAAGAACTATGGACAGAGATTCATTACATTGTACAGAAGACAGGGATCAAGACCATCCCCAAGAAAAAGCAATGCAAAAAAGCAAAATGGCTGTCTCAGGAGGTCTTAACAAATAGCTGAGAAAAGAAGAGAAGCAAAAAGCAAAGGAGAAATGGAAAGATATACCCATTTGAATGCAGAGTTCCAAAGAATAGCAAGGAGAGCTAAGAAAGCCTTCCTCAGTGATCAGTGCAAAGAAATAGAGGAAAACAATAGAATGGGAAAGACTAGAGATCTCTTCAAGAAAATTAGAGATACCAAGGGAACATTTCATGCAAAGAAGGGCTCAATACAGGACAGAAATGGTATGGACCTAACAGAAACAGAAGATATTAAGAAGAGGTGGCAAGAATACATAGAACTGTACAAAAAAGATCTTCACGACCAAGATAATCACGAAGGTGTGATCACTCACCTAGAGCCAGACATCCTGGAATGTGAAGTCAAGTGGGCCTTAAGAAGCATCACTATAAACAAAGCTAGCGGAGGTGATGGAATTCCAGTTGAGCTATTTCAAATCCTAAAAGATGATGCTGTGAAAGTGCTGCACTCAATATGCCAGCAAATTTGGAAAACTCAGCAGTGGCCACAGGACTGGAAAAGGTCAGTTTTCATTCCAATCCCAAAGAAAGGCAATGCTAAAGAATGTTCAGCATGAAAAAAAAAAAAATGTTCAAACTACCGCACAATTACACTCATCTCACACGCTAGTAAAGTAATGCTCAAAATTCTCCAAGCCAGGCTTCAACAGTACATGAACTGTGAACTTCCACATGTTCAAGCTGGATTTAGAAAAGGCAGAGGAATCAGAGGTCAAATAGCCAAAATCCGTTGGATCATCAAAAAACCAAGAGAGTTCCAGAAAAACATCTACTTCTGCTTTATTGACTAGACCAAAGCTTTTGACTGTGTGGATCATGACAAACTGGAAAATTCTGAAAGAGATGGTAATACCAGACCACCTGACCTGCCTCTTGAGAAATCTATATGCATGTCAGGAAGCAACAGTTAGAACTGGACATGGAACAACAGACTGGTTCCAAATAGGGAAAGGAGTACGTCAAGGCAGTATATTGTCACTCTGCTTATTTAACTTATATGCACAGTACCTCATGAGAAACGCTGGGCTGCATGAAGCATAAGCTGGAGTCAAGATTGCCGGGAGAAATATCAATAACCTCAGATATGCAGATGACACCACGCTTATGGCAGAAAGTGAGGAGGAACTAAAAAGCCTCTTGATGAAAGTGAAAGAGGAGAGTGAAAAAGTTAGCTTAAAGCTCAACATTCAGAAAACTAAGATCATGTCATCCAGTCCCATCACTTCATGGCAAATAGATGGGGAAACAGTGGAAATAGTGACAGACTTTATTTTTTTGGGCTCCAGAATCACTGCAAATGGTGACTGCAGCCATGAAATTAAGACACTTGCTCCTTGGAAGACAAGCTATGACCAACCTAGATAGCATATTAAAAAGCAGAGGTATTACTTTGCCAACAAAGGTCCATCTAGTCAAAGCTATGGTTTTTCCAGTAGTCATGTATGGATGTGAGAGTTGGACTGTAAAGAAAGCTGAGTGCCGAAAAATTGATGCTTTTGAACTGTGGTGTTGGAGAAGACTCTTGAGAGTCCCTTGGACTGCAAGGAGATCTAACCAGTCCATCCTAAAGGAAATCAGTCCTGAGTATTCATTGGAAGCTGAAACTCTAATACTTTGGCCACCTGATGTGAAGAACTGACTCATTTGAAAAGACCAGATTGAAGGCAGGAGGAGATTGAGCAAGATTGAAGGCAGGAGGAGAAGGGGACGACAGAGGATGAGATGGTTGGATGGCATCACTGACTCAATGGACATGAGTTTGAGTAAACTCCAGGAGTTCGTGATGGGCAGGGAGGCCTGGCCTGCTGCAGTCCATGGGGTTGCAAAGAGTCGGACACCACTGAGCAACTGAACTGAACTGAACTGGTCAGTATAACACTTTCTGACCTTTGGAGGAGATGGTCAGGCTGGTGAAGCCTGACTGGGGGCCTGGTAGCCAGGCTGGCATCCTGGAGTCATCACCATGAGAAGAGGATTCTTCCTTCCGTATTTTGTCACAGGTACTGTTTTCTCTACCATGCCACACACCCATTTGATCTTGAAAAGGCCATGGTTCTTAGTCCTATGAAAGCTATGCTAACTTTTAAAATGAAATTCCTAATTGGCTAAAGATATAAATAGTAAACCAATAGTAAATAGTAAACCATCAGTAGTAAACCAATCTGATAGATCATTCCCTGGGTCAGTGATACACTCTGAGAAGATTCACTTCCAATGCCAGGATTTTCAAATACAAGTTTTAGGATGGTTCTGAGTCCAAAGCCAACTTGGGTTCTTTTGGCTAATGCTGCTAAAAATGACTCCAATTAGATTTTCAAGTTGAAGCCTTTAGGCATTCCAAAAATCACTCAAGGTTGATAAGATGTATATTTATACGTGCATACAAAACTCACTTTTTGTCTTTCACATCCACTAACAGGCGACCCCTGTCTTTGAGGGCATGCCTTAGGCCTGCAGGTCCCCACCCCATCCTTGTACCAGGAGAAGCTTTAAGCTCGTGCAGAGCTGTAAATGGTCGTTTTCCATTATGCCAACAGGTAGGGCAAACGTGAACTGGGAAGGAAGCACTGACGTACATTACCTTTCATGGCAAGGATGATGTAATAGATTCCAAGAAAGTAGGAAATACACGTTTCTCCACTGCTTGCAATTTCAGGGTGACCTAATAACAGCGATCACGTGGGAGCTCTTTTGTAAGCCAGAGAAAAAGAAAAAGCAAACAGAGATGCCTGGATCTTTTTTTTTTTCAAATTAAGGAAAGTAGGACTTCCCAGGTGGTCCAGTGGCTAAGACTCCATGCTCCCAATGCACAGGGCCCTGGTTCGATCCCCGGTCAGGGAATTAGAGCCCCATGCTGTAACTAAGACCCAGCACAGCCAAATAAAAACAAAAACAAAAAATAAAGTAGGGAAAGTAGAATTTCCTGCCCAAACCGTAGGCTACAGCTGGTCTTACCTAACAGAGTCCTGGGGTTGGGGGAGTTTGGGGTTGACTAGTCAAATGGTCATGCTCTAAGGCACTAAATCCAGAAAGGGATTTTTCACTGAACTTCATCTCGAGTCGCTCAAGATTCAAAAGCCATTCACAAGTAAGCACTGACCTTGGACAGGGTCCGGGTGTTTGTGCCGCTCCCTTCCCTAAGGCCTCGGTACCTGGTTGATGCTTTGACTTCTGTCTGGAATTTCCTTCTTGGCTGCTTGGCAGACTGCCGCCCCAGTCTACAATGCGCAGTTCTAAGGTTTTTATGAAGAGCTGGGTACTCAGACCCCAGGCAAAATTAATCACCCCCTCTTGACTGTGTTCACACTTACTTTGCACAGTCGTGGACACTGTCATCGGCTGGTGACTTGCCTTTTTCCGGGCCTCTCTTTCTTATTAGGTGATGTTCTCTTTAAGGTCCGAAAGAACCAGGAACTTGTCTTACTCGTCTTGTGGAGTAGTGTGGCAGGAAGGTTATAGGCACAGATTCTGGAATATTCTGCTTAATTGGCTTTTCTATTTCCTCGTTTTGTAACCTCTGGTTCAGTTTACTCATCTGTTAAATGGGCAAAACTCAGTACCACCTCCTAGAGTTGTTGGGAGAATTAAGTGGATTCATTTATGTAAAGCAGTTAGGAAAAAACGGTACCGGCATATTTTAAGTGGAAGCTAATTATTTTTACCCCTTTATCTCGCAGAGTGCCTTGCCCAACACATTACTAGCTGCTCAGTACATGTGTATTGCAGAGATGAGTTGATGAAAGAATGTGAGAACTTTTTTTAGAGAACACATTCTCAGAGGTAAAAGTAAACTTGCGCATTATTCTTAACACAAATTGGCACATTGTTTTTAATTTAAATAAGCCTCACCTTAAGAAAACACAAATGGAAAACTTAGAATTTCAAAGCAGTTGCTTATCACCAAAGTTCTAGGTCAAGAGAGCTGTATTTGAATATCTTCTTTTACTCACCATTCCTTTAATATAGATACAGATGGTTAACGATGAACCTCTCTTCAGACAGCTAAAACATTCACAAACATTGCCCACCAAAATCCACCCATTCATATTTAACATTATAATACAAGGCAGTAAAAGGAGACTATTAAAATGAACAGAATTTGATTTAAATATATTTTTTATTTATCTTTCCAGGAAAAATAAAACTGTCATACTGGGTCAGACCAGCATGTTGTTTGGAAAGTTCTCAAAGGAACATTTTGTGGCAGGTCAGAGAGGATGTCATGTGCTTAAGCATAGACTACAGCGTGATGTATTCTTCTGCACCAAGAAATGTCTTGAAATTTGACAGCTGGGGAGCATTTGGCCAACATTTTTGGAAAGAATACTTCACCTGCAGGGGAATTACCCTTTTTTCTTTGGCCCCGCCTGTTCCGTGTCCAGGAAAAGGGAAGGCTATGGAGTGACTCGGTGTACAATGGCCCTTCTCCCCAGACTCGCAGGCATTAGATCTGCAGTTGTTATTATTTAATATTTATTAGGTGTCTTGATGGGCTGCCTCTCTGGGAAAGAGCTGCAGGGGAAACAGCTGGCAGTAAAGCATCGCTTTAAACAGGCTGTGGCTCCAGGACCCCTGGCTCGGCTCACTCTCCAGAAAGACACTCGCGTTGAGCACGGAAGCCAGATAAGCAAGATGGTCTCCTGCTGCGCTCCGGCCCCGGCCCCGCCCTGCGCTGCTCCCGTCGGCTGCGCAGGGAGGGCAGCCGGGAGGGGGACCCGGGGGCCAAGGGGGCGTCCTGTGGGAGGAGGAGGTGTCCTGACGGAGGAGGGCAGGAAATGGCAGGGCTGTAGGAGGCAAAATGGAATCAAGTGCAGGTGGGGGGCTGTGTGAGAGCCTCGGGGGCGCACAGGGAGTAGGTGGCTGTTAATAAAGAGACGAAGCCAGGTGGAGTGGAGCGGGCAGGGCCTGATTGCCGGGGACGGGTAATTGGTCTCCCTCCCGGTTTAATGCTCTGTTCGGGGGCGCCCTCCCAGATGTTTTCACGTTGCCATGGCGGCCGGGGCAGGGGTAATGGCCGTGGAGCAGGGGAGATGAAGCCACAGGAGGCTTTTTGCTCTGTTTGAATACTGATTACAGGAGCTTCGCATTCGGTGCATCTGGAGCACTTTTGTAATGGGTTTTTAAACTTTTCCATCATCTGCACGCAGGTCTAGCTCCAGCTCACAGAGAAGCCTGCAGGCACCCAGATTAGAAAGATAAATCCACCCCCTCGAGGGTCGGGCTGTGGGGCTGTTTGTTCTGAAAGAAATTAGTAAGGGGCTATTAAGCAGGGAAAGAGGGGGAGCAGGGAGGCGGTAGTGACAAAACAGGGGCATTTTTGTGGGTCACCTGTGAAGGAGGTTCGGTATAGGAGCTTTATTTATAGTAAAATCCTTTAAGGAAAGAGCCTGTAAATGTTAGATGAAAAATGCATGTATATAACAATAAGGTGAACATACCTCCCTTTCCCAGTCTAAGTGTCCAGAGGAGTCGGGTGTCTGCAGGAAGCTTCAGATACTTGCCCAAGAGTGGGAGGACACACGCTACAGCCCCTCCAAGGGAAGCAGTGATGGCGTGAAACTGGCAACGGTGCCCAGCTTCCTGGGGTTAGTGGTGCCATTAAAGCTTGCCAGCCCACAGGAAATTACAGCGGCTCCTGGCTGCCAGGAGCTCGGTTCCAGGTGTCTGCTGGCTGTGCTGCCTCGCTGGGGGCCTCCCCTCTGCCCACCAGACAAAGGAGGCCTCTGATGGCTGAGAATCAAGACCATTTGACTATTCAGTGGATCTCTGTAAAGCAGTGTGCTTCTCAGTGGTTTTTCACATCATAAGAGGTGCAGTGGGGCTGTGCTGTCCACTCATTGGCCATCACTGCCTCGTTTCTCTGGGTGCATCTGTTCCCCTGCCAAGCAAAAGAGAGGCTGAACTGGGGCACTGGGCTCTAATTCTTGCCACATGTTCATCTGGAATCTGATCCACAAACAAGCCATTTTGCAGACTGTCACCTGACGCATCTCAACTGAAGCAACCAACAGCAAGCTTGTCGGAAGTTTCACTATTATGAGATGCTAAATCCAAAACATTGGGCACGAATTTAAACCCAGAGTTGGACGATCCAGATGAAGACCTGTTCATTTATTCAGTTCACATGGGGTGTTTGTCGGGTACAGTGCAAGCTGAATGAGGGGAGATGTTGCAGTGAACAAGGCAGACATGATCCTGCCCTTTGGGAGCTATGTATGGTCTAGTAGGAGAGACAGACAATGAAGAGTTAACCAGAGAACCTGATTGAAGGCAAATTGTGGCGGACACTATGAAGGGGCAAAGAGAAGCTGAGCTGGCAAAGATGCGCCCTGTTTCAGACAGAGGAGATGGAGGAGGCCTCTCTGAGGAAAGCTGATGTAATGGGGCAAAGGACTCTTGTGCCTGCCATACAGAAAGCCAGGCTCTGACAGTGGGAGTCTGCAGCAAAGGAAGGGTTTATTACAGGTTGCCATGAAAGTGGGCAGGAGAGAAGCCTCAGATCCACTCCAATTTGGTGGTTGAGTTTGGGGTGTTTTTAAAGGAGAAGAACAAAGAGGCTGCCATTAATCATCAACTGTGACATTTCTTAATCATGATTTTGGGAGTCAGGATGTCTCTGGTTTATGATTCTCTGGCCAGGTGGGCCATGGCTGGGGGTCCGTGAGCTTCTCTTGTCCTGGAGAGACAACCTGAGTTTGTGCTTTAATGATGACATATTCACAGCCATTTTAGTCATCGGACGCTGGTTGATTAATGTTCAGTTAGCCCAGGATTGAGGTCAGAGGGAACAAGAAAGGAAGAGAAATTAATCAACTGGCAGGGGTCCTTCTGTCTTGGGGGGTTGGTTTCACCGAGACCAGAAGGCTGTGAGGGGTACAGCCGTACAAAGAGCAGGGGTGAGAGGAGGGTACCGAGGGGAGCCTGGGATGGATGTCCTGCATCCTACTCCGTGACAGGGGGACCGGGTCACAGAGTTCAGTTTGCTGTGTCACAAGGAGATGAGAGAGCAGTTGTTTAAATGCTCTCAGAGGATCACTAGACCTAAAAGAAAGATTTCACATAGACGGGACCTCATTTCAAAATGGCAATCTGCCCTTGATTGACGTAGAAGTTAACTATAGCCCCTTTCAAAATGTAATCTCTTGGAAGTCATTTCCGCGCTTTGTAGAGGAGATTTCAGCTGATGTGGAAATAAAAGGTTGTTACACATACTGAACACTAACATGACTTTTATATTTACTATCTTTTAGATGAACTGGGAAGTGAAAACGTGAAAGTGTAAGTCCCCCCCACCCCCAGCCCGTGTCCAGTTCAGCTTTGGGGTGGACCACGATGTTGGCGGGGGGCGGGTGGTGGTGAGCAGATCAAAGGGCCAGATTTTCAGGAGTTCTGGTTTTGACAGCCCTGGCGGGGCCCTCCTGCTTCCCGAACCCCAAGAGAATGTGCTGGAGTCCCACACCTCACCACAGGACAGGGGATCTGATGGGGGAGAAGGTCCTCTGTTCAGAAAAGAACCTTTTTCTGACTGCTATCAATTCCAAATGCATCGGTGATTGAGTATTCTGACTCTGGGTGTATTTCAAGGACATAAGTTCATTTATTCTGATTAAAAAATTTATCACCAGGGACGAGATTTTAGTTGGTATTAAAGGAGGGGAACCCTAGTAGAAGCCCGGAGTTTATATGTTGAGAAGAAGATCCTGGTGGGGAGTGGGGCAGGAAGAGGAATGGAGGTGGCAGGAGGGGATGGGGAGAGAGGATTCTGCCTGGAGGAGAGGCCTGGGGCGCTGTCACCGTCTCTCTGTCTCCCCCCACACTCCCCTGTGCTTGTTTGGACCCTAGGCCGGCCTCCTCTGCAGGGGCAGCCAGTGGATCAGAGCAGGTGGGCCGCTCCCCCAATCCTACCTACATTAACTGGGGCCTCTTCCTTCCCCGAGGAGAGCTGAACCCCAGCCCGGGAGGGCCCTGGATTTCTGAGCACAAGGGCTCCATTTCTTCTAGGCAGGAAAGCCTGGAAAGGGAAGGGCGAGGTGGTGAAAGTGGCCCGTCCATCAGCCTCCTGACCTGGAGTGCTGATCAAAAACCCCCAAAGATGGGGAAGTGAAATTGAGCAAGGCTAAAATAAAATGCTAAATGTGGCAACTCCTTGGAGGAGCCTCAGACTCATCTCAGTACCTTCAGGGGAGCCAGCTCTCCTGGGCTTCCTCTCAGCCCATCATCAGTAATGGACGAAGGTATATTTTCGTTTTTGCTTTTTTTCCTGTTAGAGTTTGGTCCTCTTGAATAGAGCAAACGCCTAGATTACCCTGGAGCTTAAGATGTTGAATCAAGTTCACCTTCCTCACAGTCAACAGCCTAGGCTGTCCTCAAACAAAATTTAGCACATCACAAAACATGTTGGTTTTGTCTTTTGTTTTGTCTTTCCAACAAGCTCTTGACTTTCTCTCTCTAGCCCTATTTTTGAGGAAGACACACCCTCTGTGATGGAAATAGAAATGGAAGAGCTTGATAAATGGATGAACAGCATGAACCGAAACGGTATGTGGTGTGGAATAACCGAAGGTGGCTTTTTCTGTGCTCTGGTAAGAGGAGGCTGCCCCCTCTTCATAACTATGCCCTTGGATCCTGGGTGGGACCCTGTGAGCCCACCTACCTTACTTCCAGCACATGCAAGGAGTTAGCTGGGGCCTGACCATCCCCAAATACATAGTTTAATTATTGCATCAGTTGTTGCCACTTAGTGTATTTTTGCACATGTTTTTCAAGTGGACTTTTTCAAGAAGAAAATGGACTGTGTTTTTTTTTCAAGTGAGGAAATCTCTTGAGACCAAACTCTCTGGAAAAAGTTAGCATCCGGCATTACCGGAAGTATTATAGAATTTAGAGACCTGTGATTTTAATGTGTGTATAGATGTAAAACTTTATCAGATATAGTTTACATAGATCTGAGCTATAGGCACTAGCCATTAACTTAAAATTTTAAAAACTTAAAGTTTAAAGCTTCATACCTTAGTCACTTTAGCCACCTGTGTCTAATGGCTATTATATTAGACTGTGCAAATCTAGAACGCTCCCTTTATTGTAGAAAGTGCTATTGGACTTTGCTAGCAGAGATAGTAATATGAATATCCCATTATAACTTAATTTCCAGTTGATATCTGACAGTAATTGTAGTATATGTTCCTTGCTGGTGGTGGTTTAGTGCTAAATCATGTCTGACTCTTGCAACTCCATGGACTGTAGCCCACCAGGTTCCTCTGTCCGTGGGGTTTCCCAGGCAAGAATACTGGAGTCGGTAGCTATTTCCTTTGCCAGGAGATCTTCCAGACCCAGGGGTCGAACCCTGGTCTCCTGCATTGCAGGCAGATTCTTTCCCACTGAGCCACCAGGGAAGCCCATACTTTTTATTAAATCAATATTTGGACTTAAAAATGATGACAGCTGTTTTTTTTTTTCCTATTTTTAATTTCTCTAAAAAATCAATACATTATCTTACTGCTCGTGTTAAATTAATACAATCCACTATTTATATTATCATACCACTTGCTTTTGTTTTGTTTTTTTTTAAACATTTATCTAAAAAAAACCAAAAAACAAAAAACCCGGGGATCTGTCAGATTCAACAATGAACAATGGAGTTCTCAAAAACCAGATACTCGTTATCGGAATTTTTGTACCAGAGGCTCATCAAGGTGAATATTCCAAAAGATGAAAACTACTTAACTAACATGGACAATTTTGGGGAAGAATGGCTTGATAAAGCATTTGAGGATAGGGGTGAGTCACTGAGATAATCCTTAGAGTAGTTTCCTTTTGTGGCTTTTAGTTTATAAAAGTAATGTACATACACAGCAGAATTTGGAAAATGAAAAAAAAAAAGGTAGAATGAAGAAAAAATTTCTACCACCCAGAGATAATCTCAATATTTTGGTGTATTTCCTTTTTTGTGGCTGAGATAATTGTAATTCAAGTCATGGTCCTGTTACAATCACTAAAACCATTTCCATTTGACAACTAAAGAAGAGAGTTGTTTGGACACATCGGTGATAGATCCAGCAGATTTCCCTCCCTTGAAAACAGCAGACATGTAACGGGAGAAAATTCTGATGGCTTTAAGAAAGTCGGTTGTTCCCCACTTTACCTGCTTCTTGCTCCTGACTGAAGTCATTCTGCAGGCACAGCAGAACCTCGGTGAAGCTGTTTTATTCCAGCGTCTACCCTGAACTGTGCAGATTCTAGTCTTTGGAGCCCCTGGGGGGTTGTTCAGCAGCTGAACAGCCAAGCAGTGATGAATTGTGCCCTTTTCCGCTGAGGCCAGAGACATGCTGAAGTCTTGCATCTGCACCATTAGTGTTTTTTCCATTTCAAGAGCCTTGCCATGATTAATCTTTTAACCTCTGAAATTCCCTGGTGAGGCTATTTCTGCACAAGTAATGGGTCAGAGAGATATGATGTTCAACGGCACAAGTCTTGTGGATAAAAAGTAGAATTTCAGTGACTAATAATGAGCCCGGTTTTCTTCTGTCCTAGCTGACTATGAATGTTTACCTACTTTAGAGGAAGAAAAGGAACCAAACCTCAACAACCCAAGGTACTTCTTATTTCTACCACATATGCGAGTGGGGGAGGGGGGTTGGAGGCCACAGCTGAGGACTTTCACTCCCCTTCTCTGTGCCTATAAATTTTATGTGACTATTTTCATGGCCGTACATTGGTGTCTTGTGGAGAAATGGAAGTGTGGGTTATGGAAAACAGAAAAGTACAAAGTAAATATCTTAGTGATTCTTTATCTTTAGAAATAAATTAGTACGTATGTTTTCTTGCCCTTCTAAAGAGACACTGTTGAGTAGGCTTCTGCTTTAGTCCTAAAAGTTCCTGGTTATAACAAACTGCAGGTTTGTTTATCTTGGATGAATAGATGTTTGGTCAGGAAAACAGATGGAGGTGACAATCTCAGCAGGGTAACTGAACAAGAGTGGGTAAAAATGAACATATAACAAACGAAAGAAAAGAAATCCCCTTTAGGTTGGATCGTTCTTAGTGTTAGTGGCTCAGTAGTGTCCAACTGTTTGTGACCCCGAGGACTGTAGTCCCCCGGGCTCCTCTCTCCTCGGGATTCTCCAGGTAAGAATACTGGCTGCTGCTGCTAAGTCGCTTCAGTCGTGTCCGACTCTGTGCGACGCCATAGACGGCAGCCCACCAGGCTCCTCCGTCCCTGGGATTCTCCAAGCAAGAACCCTGGAGTGGGTTGACAGTTCCTTCTCCAGTGCGTGAAAGTGAAAAGTGAAAGTGAAGTCGCTCAGTCGTGTCCGACTCTTAGTGACCACGTGGACTGCAGCCTACCAGGATCCTCTGTCCATGGGATTTTCCAGGCAAGAGTACTGGAGTGGGGTGCCATCGCCTTCTCCAGTGGGTTGCTATTCCCTCCTTCAAGGGATCTTCCTGGCTGAGGGATCAAACCCATGTCTTCCACATTGCAGGTGGATTCTTTACCATCTGAGCCACCAGGGGAGAGAAATTAAATGAGAATTTTAAAACTCTAATATTGTGGCCACCTGATGCGAAGAACTGACTCACTGGTAAAGACCCTGATGTTCGGAAAGATTGAAGGCAGGAGGAGAAGGGGACGACAGAGGATGAGATGGTTGGATGGCATCACCAACTCAATGGACGTGAGTTTAAGTAAACTCCGTGTGTTGGTGATGGACAGGGAAGCCTGGCGTGCTGCAGTCCATGGCGTCACAGAGTCAGACAAGACTGAGTGACTGAACTGAACTGAACTGAACAAAAACCCATATTCTGTTCTACCACTAGGTGGCTCTGCTTGATAGAAAATTTTAGTGCACCAGGGCAGGCGTGTTCTTCAGCCTGCCACAATTTTGTTTAAATTGTATTATCTTTTGTGAGGATAGAAATGATCATGTTTGGGTGTTTTTGATCAGAGAATTGTCAGTCAGGACTTGGGCCGTGCTGGTAGGAAATAGGATTGATGATTCAGCAAGTCAGGGACTTGCTCTGTAGAGCACGGCTGTGATTTGGTGGGGCGGGGGTGCTGAATTGTTGATGGGGTGACTCTAAGATGACCAGTGAGCAGGGAACTTGACTGAGCGCATAACTGAGATGTCAGACTTCCATAAGAATAAATTTTCAAAGCAGCATAAATACCCACCCCGTCTCCCTCCAGGTTAACCAGAGAGCCTACACTAGTCACCTGAATTGGGTCCAGAGTGTAGTTACTTTTCATAAGCAGTTCCTGAAGCCAGCATGTTGCAGGGAAAGACTGGTTACTAGACAGTGATTGAGGCAGTCAGATGTTTGACTTGTTCTGCTTCTTCCGCTAAACCTTGCCTGGGAAGTCAGGCCACCACAGTCTTAGTGGGTCAAACCTCCGCCCTAATGCAGAATCTACATCTTGTTGTAGATGTCAGTTATTGTTACCTCTGTAGGTGCTTGCATATTAAAACTCATCACTGGTTCAGGAAAGAGTTTATCCTATTTAAATGAGTTATCAGACATTAACAAGCAGATGAAAGAAAATACACTAGTGAGATTATCACAAAGCACATTACCAAGAAATATTTTCCTTGCATTTTTACCTAAAATGAACATCTATGTGTGTCCAGTATAGGGCCCAGATCACCATTAAACCCCTGTAAGTATCTTATTATTGAATCTCTGATGGGCACCCTCTAAAGATGTGAAATGTCATTGGTTTTTATATACCTGCCTCTTGTTCTTTGAAATTATTGGCAACAGAGGAGAGACTTAATGTTAGAAATTGTATGATGGTAAAAGCTTTTTAGAAGTAACACTTCTTTGAAATATTGAGAGGCTGGTCTCCTAAATAAGTTCTACCACATTTCACCTGTAAGGCAAAAAGCCTTAACCTATTTGGAGAGCTGGTTTATACTCAATTATTGTTTTTAAAGGGAATGTCTACATTCCTCTGCTGGTCCAGTGCTTTCTGTTTTAATTCACAAGACAGCTGTCAGGCCATCACTTCATTCTTTCTTGATGAAGCCAGGACCAGAGTTATAGACCGAAAGTGGCAAGTCCCCAGTCTTTGGTGTTGGAGACACTGTCTGATTACTCCAAAGGGTATCTTGATATTGCAAAGCAAATTTAGTTTTTATTCACTAAAACTCATAAGAGTGCAAAGCACTTAGAACAAACCTTGGTACAAAATTAGCTCTGAGTTAATATTAGTTATTCTTAATTATTATTAAAAAGTTAGAATTGATGTACATAAACACGTTGCCTTTTGGGTTAATGAGCTTGTGTCCCAAGGTCGAGGCTCATCTACTAAGCATTATTTTTGCCCCTGGTTCCCCTGGGGACTTCTTTTTGGAGCTTGCCAATCCTGAGAAATCATGAATTTATTTAATCCCCTAGGAAAGATCTGGAGACTAAGTTCCCCGTCCACTATCAGCATAGGTCCCATTCATGTCGATGATTTCAGAATAGCCATCTTAGAAGTTTGGAGGGTCTGAAAGGGTACATATTTTGGATTATCTCATAGTTTGTATAATCTTTCTTTTCCATCATGATTTTATTTACATCTCTCTTTTTTTTAAGTTGTCTTCATTACATTGATAATTGATGAAACATTCATTTGGAATTTCTAATCCAGGACAGAAAAAGGTCCTTTTTTTCTCTGACACGTTGTGAATCATTAGAGATATAGGTGGCAAGTGCATTGATCTTTGGGCTTAGATCAGACGGGTGGTTTTAAGACCTGCTTTGGATGCTCATTTGTTCTTTGTACTGAGACAAGTAACCTGAATTTTGTAAGGTTCGATCTTCTCATCTTGAAAAATGGATATAATGCCACCTATCCTCCTAGTTTCACAGGATCTTACGAGAGAAAAAAACATTTTGGAAGTTTCAAAGCACCATGCAAATGAAATGATTTCTTTTATGCTCTGGCAATAGTTCTCTCCATCCTTTCCAGTCAGCTTTTTTTTTTTTTATTCGTCTATTTTGAGCAAATTTAGGTTCACAGCAAAATCCAGCAGAAGTACAGAGAAATCCCATACACCCTGGTCCCCACATACACAGCCCTCCCCACTGTTGACACCCCCACCAGAGTGGGACCTTTCTTACAGTTAGCCTCTTTTGAGACACCATTACCTCCAAAGTTCCCCAGTGGTTTCTTCCTTTACCATCTAAGCAATACCCAGGTGATTCTACTGCTTCAGAAAATGCAGTTCAGTTCAGTTCAGTTGCTCAGTCGTGTCCAGCTCTTTGCGACCCCATGAATCGCAGCACGCCAGGCCTCCCTGTCCATCACCAACTCCCGGAGTTTACCCAAACTCATGTCCATTGAGTCAGTGATGCCATCCAACCATCTCATCCTCTGTCGTCCCCTTCTCCCCCTGCCCTCAATCTTGCCCAATATCAGGGTCTTTTCAAATGAGTCAGTTCTTCGCATTAGATGGCCAAAGTATTGGAGTTTCAACTTCAGCATCAGTCCTTCCAATGAACACTCAGGACTGGTCTCCTTTAGGATGGACTGGTTGGATTTCCTTGCAGTCCAAGGGACTCTCAAGAGTCTTCTCCAACATCACAGTTCTAAAGCATCAATTTTTCAGCATTCAGCTTTCTTTATAGTCCAATTCTCACATCCATACGTGACTACTGGAAAAACCATAGCCTTGACTAGACGGACCTTTGTTGGCAAAGTAATGTCTCTGCTTTTGAATATGCTATCTAGGTTGGTCATAACTTTCCTTCCAAGGAGTAAACGTCTTTTAATTTCATGGCTGCAGTCACCATCTGCAGTGATTTTGTAGCCTAGAAAAATAAAGTCTGACACTGTTTGCACTCTTTCCCCATCTATTTGCCATGAAGTGATGGGACTGGATGCCATGATCTTCGTTTTCTGAATGTTGAGCTTTAAGCCAACTTTTTCACTCTCATCTTTCACGTTCTTCAAGAGGCTCTTTAGTCCTTCTTCACTTCCTGCCATAAGGGTGGTGTTATCTGCATATCTGAGGTTATTGGTATTTCTCCCGGCAATCTTGATTCCAGCTTGTGCTTCCTCCAGCCCAGCGTTTCTCATGATGTACTCTGCAGTAAGTCCCCCACATAAGAACAAGTTCCATGCCAAGAGTGCGTTCATAAGTCCAGTTTTTGTTCATAAGTCCAACAAGTTAGCCTGGATACCCAACTAACACAATCACCTATATGCCACTGCTTTTGCGTTTGCTTCCGGACATCCTAGGCCTGACATAAAGATCCTGTACACTGTACTCTACATGGTCCTGTACAAGAAGTGCACAAAAGCACAGCCTCCTATAGAGGTTGCACGTACATGACAGTATGCACTAGATATGTGAACTGACTTATGTGATTAGACATTTGAACATGTGCTCGCATCTTTGAAAGTTTGCATCTTGAAGCTTTGTATGTAGGGGATTTGCTGTATATAGAAATCACTGGAGATTGAAGTGAATGGAAAGCACACTTTTCCATCCTGCTTAGATTAGCAGGAGGATGAGCAACTAAGACTTCGGGAGTCCATGTACTTGATGCTAGGGAGGCACCCTGACACGGAGCCTCTGTTATCCATAAAGTCCACTGTGCTCCTGGGAAAAAGGAGTTGATCTGGTCACCGTCCTACACTTAATGCAGTACCTTGTGCATTAAAGACTTTAACCCTTCAGCCTTCCCTTGTTTGGGTCCATAATCTCAGGCCTTTCAGAGCTTTTCCTGTTACTTTGCCTTGTCCTCCCTGAGTGGACATTTTTTTAAGCTGTGGAATCTAAAATTTCGCACAGGATTTTGGTAAGGGCCGCTGCTGCTGCTGCTGAGTCGCTTCAGTCGTGTCCGACTCTGTGCGACCCCATAGAGAGATGTACAAAGTATAATGGGAATTTTGCAGTATGGTTTTCATGTTTTCAAAAAAATCAGTGGGTAAAAACAGCAAAGGAATTGCGGGGGAAGGAGGATTCTAGCTCCTTATTTCCCACCTTAGCATGTTCTCCTGGAGTTCATACTTGTTATGTGCCAGGCCATGTACAAGGAACTGGGAACAGCGTCAGTGGAACAGTGTCCAAGGGGTGGGCAGGGCAGAGCAGAGGTCTATGCTGGAGTTGAAGAGAATTTCATCACTGACATTGCTCAGCCTTGCCAGTGCACGGTGAAAACACAAACAGATCCACTGAGTTGTTTTTATTGTTTAAACTCTCTGTAAAGAGTTCACTCCCTTATTGTCTACCCCCATCCTTACCATACCTTTTTTTTTTTTTTTAACTTTACAATATTGTATTGGTTTTGCCAAATATCGAAATGAATCCGCCACAGGTATACATGTGTTCCCCATCCTGAACCCTCCTCCCTCCTCCCTCCCCTACCAAACCCTTTTGAATACCTCTGGATAGTGGCAAAAGCAAGATAGAATTCCTTTCATCCTGGTGCTTTTAGTCTGGGCAGCCTCTTCCTTCTTTATGAGGCCTTTGTAACCAGACAATTTCCTGAAAGCTCGGTGTTTCTGTCTCTGTAATCTTAAGTGAATAATCACAGAGAAGGAATTGCAAATATTAGCCAAGTGCCTGTCTTCTTTCCCTTTATGCCTGTTGGCCACAGTGATGATTTTACGTTGAGTAACAGCATTGGGAAGGATTAGGGGGAAATTAGATTTGGTTTCATCCAAGCAGATTTATAATTTTGAAATTACAATAATAACAAAATAATGAGAAATTTATTCTGGATGCCAGATGCCTAGGTACTACTTCCTAGGAAATTAACTAAGTCAGAAGGGGTAAGTAACAATATTGTGGTTTTGAAATAATTCTGTTATTCATTTTATGATTCATGTCAGCTCAATAATGTTGCAAAAATGTATCACTTCAGTATTTCTCAGGAAAATCCAGGTTAGCTTAATAGAGAACTTTTTAAATTTTCCCTGTTTCTTCCCTTCTCTTTGTTTTCCTTTCTTCTTTCTTTCTTTCTTTTTTTTTTTTTGAGAAAGTACAATCATGGATGTAGTTTTTCACAATATATTTATTGAGTACCTAATATTTGCCTGGCACAGTCCACATCATGCCAAGACAACCAGCTAAAAATGAAATAATCCATTTGAATAAACCTGGAACTTAGATTAAGTAATTTGTCCAAGTTTACCCAGGAAGTTTATGATGAAGCTCTAACTAGAGAAGAATTTCTTTGAAAATTGCATTTTCATTTTCTTTGATTAGTTAAAAGAGATGTTCCAAAAATGAAAAGACAAATTAGAGTTTTTTTTTTTTAAAGAACCTTTAGCAGCAAGAAAGCCAGCCACCACGAGACTGATCTATGAAAGTCTTTGGTGGCCAATGAATCCGTCATGCAGTGCAGTCATTGACAAGACTGAACCATGAATTGCAAGAAAGCAGCAGTTTTGTGTGAACTCTTTTGGGCTCTCCACTGCAGTAAATCTCTGTGGCCACTTCCAATTACTTTATGGGTTTCTTTTCTCTTTTTCTCTCTAGTCCCAAAAGTCATTTAAAAGTCAACAAGTATTAAACGTTAAGTATATTAAGTGCCAACTGATTTCCCTCAAATCCAAGCTAAGTACCATGAGGGGTTCAAAGCAGCAGTTTATAATCCTGCAGTATGCTAACCTCAAATGACACGGCTAACCTGCAGCGGTGTGTGTGTATGTGCATCTTATACGTGTGTGTGGTGGGTGAGAGGAGATGTACTAAATTCAATCAACCACAGCCTTGCTTGAACAGTAGCCCAGATTGTGTCTACACTGTGGGCATGATCTATGTGTCTTGGACCAGTTCTAGGTCTGGCTCTGATGTCAGCCAGATGCGTGTCTCTATAATTCCACCCGGGCCAAGCCTCTTATGGGAAGGAGTAGGGACGTGCTACTGATGAAAAGGAAGAGAGCATGAGCTAACTGTTACATGATTTCCTGCTAAATTGAACTCTGCTGCTGCTGCTGCTAAGTTGCTTCAGTCGTGTCCGAAAATTGAACTCTGGACTCCCTCAACCAAATGAGAGAGCATCATAACTCGAGAAAGGTTTAGCATAGGTTTATTGCATCTTGGGAGATAGAACATTGGCTGCTGTCAGAAAGAGGGACTGTTACAAGATAAACTGGTCAGAAGGGCAGAGATGGCTTAACAGATCCTGACTGCAATGAAGGGACAGTTAGGAAACGAGGTGTCAGAACTGTGCTTCCTCATTTGACTGGTGGCGTTCCATTAAATGCTTTCTTAAAAATCACCAGATGATGCTTTTTAATCAATTCAATTGGTTTGTAGAGTTTGGAGGCCTGTTACCATACAGCTTTTGGGAAAGCTGTCCCACATTCTTAAAATACCTATCTAACACTCCGAGAAAAATCACTCACTCATGCTGCTGTCACAGATAAGTGACTAAAACCATACGAATTACCATCAAGGCAAGCAATAGAGGTTTGAAGCAGGATCACTGGTTTTGTCTGTTGCAATTCCGTGGCAGTCTGCCAAGATATTTTTAACAGGGAACTCTAGGATTTGCCAGAACTGAAAACGCCTGGGCTGATTCGGTCGTTTCACAGAGATGATAAATAGCCACAAAAACAGCAGGGAACACATTTAAAGGAATGAGCAGGAGAGAGAATAATGCCTCCAGGCTCGGGGGTGGGTGGGGGCCAGGTCCAGGTTGCTGACGTGCTAACAGGCTGGATGGCTCTCACACCACCTGCAGCAGTCCCGTGTGAGAGTTGTGACCCTAGGAATGACCTGATGCCCCGCAGCTGAAGCAACTTGTATCCCCGCTGGGACTGTCTCTGGTGTGGCGCGCCTGGAACGCTGTCACAGTGCCCAGATCCATAAGCACGTAAGCTCCACATGTAAATATCACGCATGGAGTCTCGTGCTCTCTGATGCTTTAAATGAATGGGTTCTAGTTGGTAGACAGTCTCACATGCTAAGTCTACATGATCCTTGTAGAGTGTTCTAAGCAAACGACATTGAAGTACATTCTCTTCAGAAATTGCAAGTTTGGGGGCTTCCCTGGTGGCTCAGTGGTAAAGAACCTTCTTGTCAATGCAGGAGACACAGGTCCAAATCCTGGTCTGAGAAGACCCCACATGCTGCAAAGTAACTAAATCAGTGTGCCACAACTCCTGAGCCTGTACTCTGGAGCTTGTGAGCCGTAACGACTAACCCTGAGTGCCACAACTGCTGAAACCCTTTGCTCTGTAGCCCATGCTCTGCAACGAGAGGAGCCATTGCAGTGAGAAGCCCATGCACTGCAGCTGGAGAGTAGCCCCTGCTTGCCACAGTTAGAGAAAAACCCCGACAGCAATGAAGGCCAGCAAAACCCAAATAAGTAAATAAGATAAAATTATGTTTTCAAAAAAGAAATTGAGTTTGTTTTGGAGGATAGTTTCTTAAAGCCTTTGGATATGTGAAACAATGTTCAAGGTCAGGTTTAATGGACGAACATTCACTAGTGTAGAATCTTCACCATCAGAACATAGGTTCCTGTGTCTGGAGGTCAGGCCCTTGGTATTGAGCTTTACCTACATTTCCTCATTGATTTTTTCCCAATACCCTGCTAAGGTACATGGTATTATTAGGTATGTTTTGCACACGAGATGAGATCACAAAATTTGAGCTGAGGAACGTTGGCTTGCCCAAGGTCACACAGCCAAGGAAGTGTCTGAGCCCTGATTCAAGCTCTGGTCACCTGACCCTGTGCTCCAAAAGCCCCCGTGAGCATTGGCTCAACCAGGAAAGAGGCCCACGAAGAGGAATCCCCTGCAAGTTTAATCAAAAGATGTATGGGGTACTAGAAAAAGAAAGTGTTCAGATTTTTATGGAGGAACATAAAAGATTTAAACAAATAGAGACATACTGTGTCTGAATGAAAGACTCAACATTAAAAAAATTTACATTTAGATTCAACTTAGTGTCTTAAAGAGCCCAATGGGCATTTCATCTGGAAGGATACTTGGGCACAAATAGCCAGGGTAATTCTAAAAGAAGAAAAAAGAACAATCCTGTATAGGTGGGTGGATTTGCAGGGAAAATGTCCAATAGTTAAAACTGTGTACACTCAGAGCTAAATAAGAAGTTTTAGTGGAATAGAGTATTCAAAACAGCCTCAAGTATATGTAAACATTTAATATGCTCTAAAAGTAGTGAATCATAGCAAGTGGAGTATTCAATAACTAGTCTTAAGACAACTGACTGACATTTGGAGGGAAATTTTAGAACTCACACTTTAGATTAAAATAGACTTCAGGTAAGTTTAAATGTGAAAAAGAAAGGAAAACTTCAGAAAAATTATAGATAAATATTACTATAATTGTAAAGTGAGGACTGGCTAAAAAGTCAGAAACTGTACCAGAAAGGAATAGACTTAACTACATTTAAAAAAACATGAATAAATATGTCAAAATTGCAAAAACAGAATTTAACATACTTAAACTTTCCTGGCTCTTTGAATGACATTACTTTAAGATAAACAGATATGCTCAATGCTCTTTGTTTCTGTAGCCAGTCTTTTTAAAAATCATAAAGATTACTTTTTGAAAAATTTTTAAAAAGCACAATAAATAAAAGTAGGAGGAAAAAGACAAACTAGGAAAAAGCATGTGCAGTATGTGTGATGAAGAAAAATGACTGCTATTGCTAATACATAAATCAATAAGAAGGCAATTATCCCATATGAGCAAAGAATGGTAATAAGCAATTTGGCAGAAGAAGAAGTTAAAATTACCAACAGAGCCTTGAAAAAAATCTTTAGTCTTCCTAGTAACAGAAAAAAGTAACACAGGAGGACATTAAGGTAAATATTATATTATTTTCACCTATTAAGTTTACAAAACTGAAAATAATAATATTAGAGAGAATGTTGGGGAAAGGATATTTCCCTAAAGGAAAGTGTCAGGAGAAGGTAAATTTTTAGGGAAGGGGGTTGACAGTGAACTGGTTAAGCTCTAAAACTGCATACATTTTAACCTAGAAATTCCTCTTAGATGTTTATACAAGGCTAACAACTGGAAGCATGCAAAGATGTAGCAATTTTTATAATAAATGAAAACTGAAAATTGGAAATAGCTTAAATGTTTAACAATAAGAATATGCCTAATTTTTTTTTAATCTAGTGTGCTCTGTAGTCACGAAAAGATATTGTATATTTATTAGCCAGGAAAGAGGTCTATAGATGAATGAGAGTGAAGAAAAGCAGATTATATTTCAATATGCATAATATGATTCCATTTTTGTATAAAAGTATGTATATCATTTGGAGAAGGCAATGGCATCCCACTCCAGTACTTTTGCCTAGAAAATCCCATGGACGGAGGAGCCTGGTAGGCTGCAGTCCATGGGGTTGTGAAGAGTCGGACACGACTGAGCGGATTCACTTTCACTTTTCACTTTCATGCATTGGAGAAGGAAATGGCAACCCACTCCAGTGTTCTTGCCTGGAGAATCCCAGGGACAGGGAAGCCTGGTGGGCTGACATCTATGGGGCCGCACAGAGTCGGACACAACTGAAGCGACTTAGCAGCAGCATGTATATCATTATCACAGAAAGAATTTTGAAAAGCAAACACCAAAATGTTAACTGTAATGAGATTGTTAGTACTTTTATATTGTTTATTTGTACTGTCTATTTTCAACAATGAATATGGATTGGTTTTATAGTAATAGTTATAACAATATAATTAATTTCAAAAATCACTTTTCTTGTAACTGCTGGACACAGATCAGTCTTGTGGACAAAGAGGGATTGTGCCCCTTGCTGTACAGCCTTGTGTTTTGGTCTGCTTAGAGTAGCTGAAATGTCAAGATAAGGCGCAAAAGAAAAACATGCAATCCAGAGACTTATGCTCTGTAGAGATGAACTCCTGGATCTTAGAAATATTATCTTGCTACCACCCAATTTCCAAGAAATGAGGTCTCCTTGCCTAGTTTAAGAGGTGTGCAGGGTGACTTGTGAAATGGGTGTCACGTCTGCTCTTCGGATAAAGAATGTCTTCATTTTCAATCGGGTTTCCATGAAATAAGTCTTTCTACAGAAGTTGTCCTTTTCTCCACGTCCACCTTCCCCCTTCTTTCCCATCGATCAGCCCTCCTGGTCACAGGCTTCTTCCCTGCCTTCACTACACAGACGCAGACACAAGTAGACATGTCTTCCCTTCCTTTTCTTGGTTAGGTCTGTGTATCCATCTGTCTGTCTGTCTGTCATCTAACAAGTTGCCCCTTGTTAGATGGGGCCCTTCCACTGACCTTTTGGAAGCACCTGGTGAGCACTGAACAGGTGAGCATTGAGGTGGGAGCCTGGGGAGCCCGATCGTTTGCAGCCTCCCACACCTCTGAACAAAGGCGCCACCGGCTCCTGACGGTCACTGTGCAGACACAGGTCACTTCAAGTAGAGACATGCTAGGATTTGGTTGAAGGGACACAAAAGTTAGAAAAAGAAGGGGTGAGGAGGTCGAATGGTCTGCTTTCCAGGAGACTTGGGTGGAAGCATGGTCTCACTGGGAAAGAGCCGCAGAGCCAGATATGTGGCCAAGGTAGCCACGTTAGAATCACAGGCAGAAATGCGCCTGCCGGTACGGCCATGTGCAGATACCACGTCCATCGCTTACGCCTGCTCACACCCAAGACGCCTGGTGATTGAATTCTAAATGGCACAGAGAAGGCCCCTCCAGATCCTCTGTGGATGTGAGCAAAACGGGCTTTTGAAACCATGCCAGGACCACAAGCTCTGAGAGAAAATAACACATGGAAATTTTTTTTCTAAAGGAAGAAAAAGGCAGTTTGGCATCTATTCATAGAAATGGGATTAGATTTAATTAAAGGGGGAACCCCAGCTCCATCTGGTTCTCTCTGTGTCAGCCCTGGGGAGGGATATTACTGCAAGAGCTAGGGATTATGTCTTGGCTTTTCTAGATTTCCTCCTCAGGGTTCAAATATAAAATCCAAACCGACCTTTGTTTGGGAAATTGTAATCTGGACACCGTTGGCTCCCTGACTGTCTATACTCTCTTGAGTCACCTCCATAGCTGAGTGACCAGCTCTCAGGAACTTCTTGGAAATATACTGTTGTTCTCTTTTTCACAGTGACAATGAATCCTGAAACTGAATGGTGCTAATGCTTTCCAAGAGAAGCAGCCCCGGAGGAAGCCCGCTGGGCCTGCCAACAGAGGATGAAGAGGATCCGAATTTAATTAACTTCAAATCAATGTAAACACAAGAACCTTTTGCTGTTGCTTCCAACGCCCACTCTTCCGTCGCCCAATGCATCACCTTTACTTGGAAGAATGCTTGATTGAGAAGTGCTGGGCAAAGGCCTGGATGCCATCCATCGCTGAGGGTGGGGGAGCCACGAGGTGCAGTCAGCGCTCATCACGGGGTGTTCCCTCCGCTCAGCCGACCTCTAGGGACTGGACTACCACACTGGCTATGCTGAGTCCCTGTTACCTTTCTGCTTCATTCCTTGAGTACAAAACTGGACACTCTTATCTCTGGTTTCCTTCTGGGTCACTTTATGACCTAAATAGCTGGATAATTTCTTCTGATTAGTCAAGTCTTCTGATAGGTCAGTCACGTTCAGCAGGAACTTTGCTCAAGGTGAGTTATGTCATGGAAAAGACAGCAAACAAAGCAAGTGTTTCAATGTGTACGCCATCCCAGGGGGGTGGTAAGCTTGTTCCTGCCTGCCGTGAGACGCAGCGTGAGATACACAGTCAAAGGGATGCTGTTTGGTGACGTGTGGACTGTAAGTTGGCCAGGTGACAGAGAAATGGGAATTTTCCATGAAAGAGCGACTGTTTTCCTTCTCAGCTAAAATCAGCTGCTTGTTTCCACTTCCCCATGGCTCTTCCTTGTCCTCGCCACACCTCCCTGGCGTGTGGTGTGTGGGTAGATGGGAGCAGCTGGGCCTCTTCCGTCACCTTCTGTGTCCTGGAGATCTTTAAGGTCATCTGGAACAAACAGAACGGCATTAGGCTCTCTCTGTGTGGGTGGCGGGGACCTCTCCTCGCACTCAGGACCTCTCCTGCGCCCGGGACAGGTCTGGTGTGCTCAGCGCCACTCCCCAGGAGGCCAACACCCGTCCATCAGAGATGACATTCTACGTGATACTGTTGACATCCTCCTGCTAGAAGTGACGGCGCAAAATCAGAGGGGCCTATTTATCACTCCCACTCACGTAAAATCAATCTCCATTTAATCCTTAATTTTCCACTTCTGACCTTTAAAGCAATCGAGCAAATTAGGACTCCTCAGCTCTTCCACAGCACCCAATATTTTATTCCAGGAAAGAAACAAAGAATGAAAACGGTCTTTTACTCCCCACCCATAAACTGAGGCGGGGGTGGCGTGGGGTGGTTGAGGGTCACCAAACATTTGCTGCTGAATTTGGGGTCTTGTGTTTGAAAGGCCGCCGTAATGCATGACACATTCAGAATCCCTTACCTTCTGAACTGTGCCCACAATTTTAAAGGCAGAATTCCAGGCTACGGAGATCTTTCTGCTCCACCGAAAAATAGAACTATCTGGCTGTGTTTAACCACTGCTCTTACGCCATCCTGGGACTGTGCAGAGCTTTGGCAAAAAAACAGTCTTCATGGTACAGAACCACAACAGATGTCTGTTGTATTCTTTTTAGCACATCCGAATACGGCATTTTTGTTTTGCATGTTTTCTAAAGTCTTTTTCTGATGTGAACCATTTTTCAAAGTCTTTAGTGAACTTGTTACAATATTGCTTCTGTTTTATGCTTTCGGCTGGGGGGCATGGTTGGCCAAGAGGCATGTGAAATCTTAGTTCCCAACCAGGGATCAAACCCGCAACCCCTGCGTTGGAAGGCAAAGTCTTAACCACTGGACTGCCAGGGAAGCCCCCTGTTTTGCATATTCGTATTCAACTTGTGGTCCACAGTGACTCTCGGATATTTATGCCAGAATTGCCATTTCACCAAATCGTCATTTCAGCCTGTTTCATTTCTTTGTTTCTCATCAACATGTTGACTCTCTGAAGAGTCTCTTCTCTAGCTAGCTGTGTAAGATTTTTGCTGAACGCTTAGGTAGGCAAACATCACCCAACCCTATCAAATAATGGATGTTGGCAGTTCAGAGAAGGACAGGGGTTCTTGGAATCTCACTTGATGAAGCACTATTTCATAATATGGTAAAAATATTCTTATTCAATATGTGAAATTACTTCAAATTCCAGAAGAAGCCAGCTTCAGCAATATATCATTGAATTTATATCTGAAAAATGTACTAACCCCTCTAATTGCACAATGTGCAAAGCACTTTAAAAAATATAGTTTATTCTGGCAAGATATGTTAGTATGGGTCAGAGCAGCCAAGGGTCGCTTCTAGTGCTCTGTATATTTTATTTACTATCCAATCAAAAGGCATAGGTTATGGTCCTTCTGAGAACTGTTTTTTAACCCAAACTAAATTTTTATGTTTTAGATTATTGTTAGTAAAAATCTTAATAATTTGCCCTAATTAGATGGCCAATTAGAGCATAATGTGGCTTTAGAATATTTTCAAGATGTTTACATGTTATTGCAGTTTTGAACATGTTAAGCAAGTTAGGTTAACAACGTTGCCTCGTTGAACTCCTCAGGAAACTTATGGTAATAAACGTATGAAAACCTCAGTCTAAACTTGGTGGCGTGACTCCTTTCTCTGGGAAGGTCATTGTTGTCCAAACACTGAGCACACAGCTCACGTCAGTCTTGACGTCCAAGAGGTGATGGGCACCTCTCATCACCCTCCCAGCTCTGACAATGTAGAGGGGCACTTTAAAAAATACATCTGTCTATTTGTTTGTTTTGGTTGTTTAAACTCTCAGTTTTCACCATCTCTGGAAGAAGGCCCTTATGTTGAGTAAACATAAAGTGTACACATTGGTTTCAACTCTATCAGAATTGTACAAATTCTGAATATAGTAGAGTGAGAAGATGTAGCTTCACACTGGGAAGATGGCTAAAATCCTCACTGTGAGGAAAACCCTGACCTTTCTACTGAAGTACATTCACACATGCTGCTTTTTCACACTCAGGATGAAATCTGGGTTTTCCGTTTAGATCTACAATAAGCAATCCAGAGTAGCTTCATAGACTATATTTCTTCTATCTTCAGTCAGTTCAGTCACTCAGTCGTGTCCGACTCTTTGCGACCCCATGAATCGCAGCACACCAGGCCTCCCTGTCCATCACCAACTCCCAGAGTTCACTCAAACTCACATCCATCGAGTCGGTGATGCCATCCAGCCATCTCATCCTCTGTCGTCCCCTTTTCCTCTGCCCCCAATCCCTCCCAGCAGCAGAGTCTTTTCCAATGAGTCAACTCTTCGCATGAGGTGGCCAAAGTACTGGAGTTTCAGCTTTAGCATCATTCCTTCCAAAGAAATCCAGGGCTGATCTCCTTCAGAATGGACTGGTTGAATCTCCTTGCAGTCCAAGGGACTCTCAAGAGTCTTCTCCAACACCACAGTTCAAAAGCATAAATTCTTCAGCGCTCAGCTTTCTTCTATCTTATGATAACCAGAAGATCATGGTATATTAATGTGGCATGGAAGTAATCAAATTGGTTGTTAATAATTACATAACCCTACCAACCAATTGCCTGAATGATTTATTTTTTTGAACAGCTCTTTGACACTGTCTTGTCTGACACCTTAATTTTACTTTCCTCTTAGTCCTTTTGGGGGTGGTTATTTTAAAATATCTGGTGGGAGGTTTCTGGTTTGTTTTGGTTTTTGTCCTTTTCTAAATAATATATCATGTTCATGAGATAGCAATACATACAAGTATATAAAATAAACCTTTTTAATCAACTCAATAGATGCTCTAAGCCCTTTTTGAAATTATATTTTAAGAAGTTAAATTCTTAAAGCAAAGTGTTAACAGTCACATGAAGGCTTTAACTCATTGTTCTACAAGATTAGAAATATATGTTGAACTATTTATGGCAAGCAAAGGCGGATGGGGCCCCTTGCCAATTGGACTCCAGGTGGAGAAGGCTCAGTTAATCATCCTCCTTAGTTCCCATCACATCATTATCACTGGCCTTTGTTGTCTGCATGCTGAGTTGCGTTAGTCTCGTCCAACTCTTTGCAACCCCATGGACTGTAGCCCACCAGGCTCCTCTGTCCATGGGATTCTCCAGGCAAAAATACTGGAGTGGGTTGCCCTTTCCTACTCCAGAGGATCTTCCTGACCCAGGGATTCAACCCATGTCTCCTGTGTTTCCTGCATTGCAGGCGGATCCTTTACCCCCTGAGCCACGTGGGAAGCCAAGTTATAGGTAAATAATTGGACTTTTTTTTAAACAAAAAGCCTATTTACATTTTTTACTTCTTTGGTCTGCATGGACTCAGTTAATAGTCTCTAGATACTTCAAACAGTAAGTGCTGTCTTTTCCAGTGTAAAGACCAGTAGAGATTGATCTCTGTATTCCTCTGACTTAGGTGAAATCCCTGAAATTACAAATAACTAAGGAACGTGGGAAAATTGCTTGTTTAATAAATGTCAGTTTTCAGGAAGAGCAGGAATGGTAGTGATTCAACAAGTTAAAAAACAATCTGATAGACTAGCAATAATTACGGAGAAGGCAATGGCAACCCACTCCAGTACTCTTGCCTGGAAAATCCCATGGACAGAGGAGCCTGGTAGGCTGCAGTCCATGGGGTCGATAAGGGTCGGACATGACTGAAGCGACTTAGTTCTCACTTTTCACTTTCATGCATTGGGGAAGGAAATGGCAACCCACTCCAGTGTTCTTGCCTGGAGAATCCCAGGGACGGGGGAGTCTGGTGGGCTGCAGTCTATAGGGTCGAACAGAGTCAGATATGACTGATGAGACTTAGCAGCAGCAGCAGGAATAATTAATATATGTGTATCCTGCTTTTAAAATTAAAAATGAGATTAATGTAAAAAAAATTCTGTTGGATGCTCTCACAAGCCGTGTAAAGTATTTTTTCAAGAGGTCAATAAGATCATCATATACCATATTTATCAGTTGGCATTTGTCCCAGCAATATGTAAGTTCTACCTTGTAAGCTTCATATAAGAAATGGACCCATTACTACTGAACAGAACTGATTTGCAAAGCTATCAAGGTTTTACAACCGATTGAGGGTTTCAGGCTTTTTCTCCCACTTTGCATGCTGAGAATGATATTTTATAATATTTTTTCATTATGGCTTTACAAACATCAGGTATACATAGTTAAATATGTATGTATAGGTTATTCTACCCTCAGCTGCATAGTTTTTGATAAAAATAAGTACATACATGTGTATAATCCAAATTGCTCATTTAGCAGTGATATACTGAGAAGTATTTCTAAATTTAATTGAAAAGCACAACAAGATAGAAGGAAAGACTATTTTCTATTTTAATTTCTATATAATTAGTGTATACCAATATTTAGAATAAACATTTATTTACAATGAGATATTTACTAAAATGTTGATGACTAAGTGTAAAGAGGTGAATTATGCCTCTTTCTAAAGGAAAATCCTTTTAACTTCTATAACTATTAAAAAGGATTCTTACCTTCATAATCATATTCTTTTCCTCTGTATACCTCTTAAAATAAAGGAAGCCATATCAATTCAAAAAGTTCTTATAGACTTGAACCCGTTTTACCTGAAATTGTCTAGACTAAAAATTAATTGGATTCTCTGAGTATCTAAAAGGTATTATCGCACACTTTTGTCTTTTTCTCTCTGACAAAATATTTTTAAATTTAAAGTTTAACTATCTATGGGAATGTAATTTTTAAGAGAGTATTTTCAGTAAAAATGGAGAAATTCTAGAGATAAAACCGTCTGTTTTTCCTGATTGCTCACTTTTCTTCATCCCTTTAATTCTAATTGTGACAGAGCGGGGCTGACTGGCAGGTTCATAATATGTAGATAACATGAAGACTTCCTTGAATGAAGGTGCATTCTTGCAGGTCACAAAAACTAGTCAGTACGTTGACAAATGCTGAGCAAAGGTTGCTCCTCATGGTCTCACCCAAAGTAAGACATGGTCAGTTATGACATTGCTGCTAAGTCTCTTCAGTCGTGTCCGACTCTGTATGACCCCATAGACGGCAGCCCACCAGGCTCCTCCGTCCATGGGATTTTCCAGGCAAGAGTACTGGAGTGGGTTGCCATTGCCTCAGCCTCTAAAGTTGGCTGGCATGTGAATTTCCAATCTGCTTTAACCAAAATGACTGAGCAGCTAAAGTGGTGGGACAGATCAGCCTGGAAATGACTTGGCCCCAAAGAGCACACAGTTTCACAGAGTTAGGGAAAGGATGCTAAGAGAGAACATACCAGCTTGACTCTGTACTCCTTTATGTGTGAAGGAAAAAAAAAAAAAGATCTTGTCAAAAATAATTTTATTCATCTGTAGAATTAGAGGCTGGACTTAATTCCTCCCTGATACACAGGTGCCTCAGCTCTGGGATTCTCTTCTTTGCCCTCTGGGCAGGGGGTTTCATGGAGAAAAGAAATATAAGTTTTATTAACAAAAGAGTAAATACTTTATTTAAGGTGATGATACAAGTGCAAAATATGAATTGTTTCTTCTCCAGCCAGCACTGAATGTCGGTGAAGCCAGCTTAGCTGTTTGTTTTGAAACTCTGTGGATCTGTTCAGAAATGTCCCCATCTTGTTCCAAGTGGTGACTGGTAACTTTTCACCAGGTACAAGTGTACCTGACCCTGCTCCATCCCAGATGGCCCTCCATCCTTCCTGTGTGCTTATACTGCCCAGCTTCCACCTCAGCGATCTGGGATAGGTATCCCTGAGGAAGCAATCACACAGACTTACGTCAAGATGTGTGTTCTGAGCAGGGCTGAAATGAGCAAGGAGAACTCAGTGGGCTGAGGAAGGCGGCGGGGGGGCGGAAATGTGAGGGAGTTCTTAGGAAGTTCTCTGGTTAAAGAGGAGAAACCAAGAATAGTGGTGAGGATCAAAAGGGCAAGAGAGAAAACCAAAACAACCCAGACAACAGAAGGGCAGGAGAGGAGTCACAGTCTGGGACACAGATGGGAGGCCGCCGTCGGAAGCGGGCCGGAAGGGGTGGGGTGAGGCGAAGGGTCCGGGTGAGCCCACGGTGACCCCGCAGCTGCCTCTGCTGACCCCGGAAGTGCAGAGCAGTGGCCGGCCTGGCCTGACGCGGGGACCACTCCCTTCGTCAGAGCTGCCCATCCTGCCTGCTGAGCTGGGAACTCCGGTTCCAGGGAGACAGCATCCACAGCGGACCCTGGAAGAGGGCTCGTGTTCTTCTGTCAGAGCTGACGGGCCAGCTGGGGGAGGCGGCAGGTCACCTGCGTCTCTGCCCAGATCAAGAGTGGTGACCTGAGGAGGGGACAGGGTAGGGCCCAGAAATAAATGAAGATGCTTCTCCTGGAAAGAAAGAAAGATACTTTTCCTAGTTTCCTTAAATGCTGGTGCGTTTGTTTAAGTGAGACTCTTGGTTCCAGTAAGAAGTCCCACTCAGAGCAAGAAGCAGAGGGACTCCAGATCCAAACTGGGGAAAGGCAGGAAGACAGGCCAGTGTTGCTGCGATGAGGCACACCAGCAGGGGGCTCCAGCACATCCAGGCTTCTAGTTTCCTGACTTTGCTTCATTCTGAGGCTAACTTTCTCTACAGCTAGTGGCTCCAGGGCTCATCCTTCCATTTTTACCATCAGAGAAGAAGGGAGTCTCTTTCCTTGCATCTGATTAAGAAAAGTCCTCTAGAAGGAATTAGACTGGACCGCTGGAGTTTTATGTCTAACCTTGTGAAAATGGGAGTTGGAACTGACTGGGATGGACAATTTTTCTCTTATGGGGCCTGGAGTGTGTGCATGTGTGCATGTACCGGTTGGTTGGTTGAATGAGTGGATGAGTAGGGGGGTGGTTGACTAGTGACTTGATTGGTTGGGGAAAAGAGGATGTGGGGGGAGGCAGTTTCCAAGGGGAATCCGAGTTCTGTGACCAGACCGGGGCATTCCAGCCCAGCCAAGGACGCGGTTCTTCACCACTGTTGTGTTCCTCTTTCCTGATCCACTTAACCATGCAGAGTGAGAGCTCCAGAACCATTCAGGTTCTCAGGATGGGATTTACTGATGCTTTTCATGTTCTTTGGGCATTTAAAATATTTTCTAAATGTTTTGCAGCAAATATCCATTGCCTTTATAATATAAGGTTTTGTTTTTTAAAGAACAGAATGGGTAAGTTTTCAGTAATCAAGGCAGAAATATTAAGAACCAAAATATAGAAAAATCCTAATTTTAGGTTGATGTTCTTGCAGTATGTCTTTTGAAACTTAGTTGTAAAGCTGACAATATATTTAGGTGTACGTGACCAGGACTATTTCTTTTCTAGGTAGGAGAAAGGATACTGAAAAACATACAAACATAAAAAGTAAGAGGCCCTCAAAGCTTTGCTCCATAAGCAGAATATATAGATTTTTATACATGTAATGCAGGCAGTTTATTTTACCCCTTTCTCTTCAGAGACAATGAGAGAAGCAGGAAATCTGGAAATCTGTTGTGGATGAAGTCACTGTTTATGACAGGATGAGAGAGGGTTAAAGATGTTGTCAGGACCCTGATAAACTAAACGAGAATAAGACAGAACAGGAAATATCTTCGCTCCCCATAATGCATAATATCTAATTACTCAGGTTCTTTTCATTTTCTTGCCCTAAGGATCATTTAACATTAAGGAAGATTTTTGCATAAAGAGCAAAACTATTTTGCATTTAAAATTCTCTTTCTCATGTCCTTTTGTCACTGTCCAATTTTCCACAGTGAATACACGCAGCTTTGACAGAGGAAAAAGCTACTGAAAATAAAGTCCAGTTAAAATCTGCTTTCTAAGAAAGAAGTGAGAAGAGGGCTGGGGTGCACCTCGGTGGGATGTTCATGGGGTGACTCCCTAGAGACAGCCAGCAGGAGCGAGTTCTTCTTAAAAGGGCAGGCACACTTACCAGCTCCTGTTGGAGAGTTTAGAAGGGTCAGTGAGAGGGGAAGCCAGTCAGAAATTTTGGACAGAGGAAATATTGGAAGTCTTCCCTGAAGATGCCACTGGGATTCATTTATTCAGCAAACATGTATTGAGTGTCTATTATGAGAGGGTAGGTAGAGCGGCAAGATGAGGCCCAGAGCCGCTGGAGCCAACTGCCTGGGTTGGAACGCTGGCCGTGTGCCTCTGGGCAGGCTACTTAGCGTCCCTGCGCTCTGTCGCTTCATGAGACTTTGGGAAGACCGCACTAGTTGATCCATATGAGTGCTCTGAACGGTGAATGCCTGCTGTTGAGTGTTAAGAATTGTATATTGCTGGCTGGTACACTTATGGTCTCTGTCCTTAAGGAGGAGGCTGAAACAACACAAACCAGAAGTCTATGAAGCAAGATGAAAGACCTGCCAGGTTCATTTTGTCAGGTCACAGAATTGCTGGGAGGCTCCCCAGCTGAATAGCTTGTACGAAATCGTGCTGCCCAGGGCTCCTGCCCCAGGCACCCTTTTGTAGGTTACTGGGTCACAGAAGGCAGGTCTCATGAAGGGCGTTTCATTCTAAGTCAGCATGACAGGGTGATGATGAAGACTTTTACTGAGCGTTTCCTCTGTAACAGGTACTTTTCTAAGCGTACGTGGGAGTTAACTCCCTCACCTGCTCAGGCAGGTATGTTATTACCCCCATTTTACAGACGGCACAGAAAGAGGAGATAACTTGCTCGTGGTCACACAGGTGGTATATGGTAGAGCTGGGATTTGAACCCAGGTCATCCATCTCCAAAATTAGCCTGTATGTCACCATGGTCACCCTGTAGATGTACCGTTTTTATTGACTTCATAGGAATTTTGCAAGTGTGACGCTGGCTGCTATTTGCCCACTTCCTTGAGTTTCATTCATCTGTTCCTTCAGCTGACGTTCACTGAGCTCCTTGCTCTAAGTGGGGCACAGTGTGACCTATTAGGTGCAGAACAGAAGCCAGAATCCTCCCATCAAGCTGTTTCAGGAGATAAGGCTTGTGCCCAAAGGCGGAAAGTGACGTGTTTCTGGTGAGGAGCAGCGGATGAGGGCTCAGGGACACAGGAGCAAAGATGGTTTGGGGATGGCAGAGCAGGAAACACCTCAGCTCACTCAGAGCAGAATCTTGAAGGACAGAAGGTTTTGACAGATGGTCATTCAAGAACACGTCATTGCAGTCAATGAGAATTTCTTGGTTTGACAAATGTATCATGGTCATGCATCATTTCCTCATGTGGAAGCTCTTTATAGTATCTTTGCAACTTTTCTGAAAGTTGAAGTTTTTTCCAAACTAAAAAGAAAGTTATTTAAAAAGTAATAGCAGTAGATTATGAAAGTGTATAATAAGTTTTTGGATACATTAAATGTCCATTGAATACCGTTTACACATGAGACAGTGAATTTCCATATGATACATTCCATATGATACATTTCCATATGATACGTTTGCAGAGCAGTGCCAAGATTACATCTGTACTGTAACATTTTAATCAACATATAGCAAACTATGACTTTGAATGTATGACTACTAACTTGCCAAATTAACACCACACAATTTTACCTATCAGGCAGTAATATCTATACTAACTTCATAATTATTTAAATGTCCTAGTAAAATCTTCATGTTGACTTATCAAATTATTTTTCATTTTTGTTTAAAAGCACATTTTGCATCTTCAGTGTATTATATCCCATACATTATCATATAGGCAATCTTAGGAGTATGTAACAACTTAGATATAATGGGTGTTTAATAAATACTTAAATTTAATAAATAGGCTGAGTCAGTTTTAAAAAGTTCAGAAAGAGAAGCAGGTACTAGGGAGCATGTGTTGCAGCAGAAGGAATTAAGAGAAGATCTAGGAAGGACACCACCAGCATGGCCAGGTCAGTGTCCTCCCTTTCTTTGCCTTTAAAACCCTGTGGATGGCTTCCTGTGAGAATGAGGCTCTAAGTCCTCGTCATGCCTGCTTCCTGCCTTGCCTCTTGGGTCCCTTGAGGTTTCTAGTGCCTCAGCCAACAGCCTTCTTTCCACTCGTGGACTAGAGGCTGCTCTTTCTTCCCCGGGGCCCCATCCCCTTCCCTGCTCATTGTCACATTAGGTCCCATGCATCCTTCAGGTTTCAGCTCAGTTGAAACCTTCCCTGGCCCCAGCTCTGTGTTGTCAGCACACTTTTTTTTTGGTAGCACTTGCTTGTTGGTGTGATTAGTCAACTAACGCTTGCTTTGATGATAAGCACCTTGAGAACAGATAAATGCTTGCCCTTGATTGTACACATCATAAGAACAGATAAATATCTGTTTGACTTACTCTCGTACCCCAGCACTGAGCATCTCTTGAGATAATATGCCCTCAAAACATGAGATCAGTGAATGGAGAAACTACCAGATTTGATAATTGATTAAGAGGAATGCAGGCTTTTGAACACTAAAGACAGAAAAAGTGGAGCTGCCATCTGCTATGAAAGGGAGCACAGGATAAAAGGCTTCCAGGAGTCACTTATGAACCCAGAATTGTACATATTGATTTGGAGGGCCTGAAGGTCATGAATCTGTTCAGCAGGACATAGCAAATTTAACACTTAAGGGAAATAATACAGCTAAGGAAAGACAGAAAAGGATGAAGAGTTTGTAGGTATATTAGTGAGAATTAGTTTAGAACAGCAAGTAACTCCAAAAGAATAGCAAAAAAATCCAAAAGATAGAGACTTAAACTTGTAAGGACTTCTTTTTGTCTCCCCTAAAAGAGTCTGTAGGCAGGAAGTCCCAGGCTGTTCTGGTGGCTGCATGGTCCCTGGGCCTGCCTTCTCCCTCTCTTCTCTGTGCCACTGTTCTTAGTGTGTGGATTCGATCCTCAAAGTTGCCTTTGGCTCCAGATGTCTGCTGGGGCTCCAGTCATCAAAGCTGTCTTTCTGGCAGCAGGAAGGAAGGAGGAGGAGGTGAAACAGACACCCCTGAAAGCCCAATCCACTTCCGTCTCACTGGCCAAAGCTTAGACAAGAGGTGACTCTTGCTTTAAGTTAAGCTGGGGATGTAGCCTTTGAGATGTGTGCATTGCTACCTTGAAGAAAGTCTATTTACTAAGAATAATAATGCTTCTCAGGTGAGTGAGGGCTGATTGTACCACAGCCTGGAGGAGACAGTCGAGAGAAATGTGGTTTCATAAATACTCCCCCTGCTGAAAGGCACAAGTCTCCAGTAACAGAGGTATGGGATGTTAGCACAACAGGGAAACTCGGGAATCACCTGGTCAGTACTCGCATATTGCTGTTGCAGAGACTTGACCCCAAGAGATGAGGAGACTTAGCCAACATCACACAGCAAGTGGAAGGCAGGGCTGGGCAGAACCAGAGTTCCTGGAGGAAGTCAGGGAACATTAAACAGGGAGTTTGTGGCAGCTCCATCTGAACCCACCCGAATAAGGGCTCACTTTACACAATTTCACAGTCACTCAAGGGAGACCTGGTAGAGGGTGGGCTTGGATCTGCATCTCAGCTGTGTGACCTTCTCTGAGCCTCAGACCCTCTGCTGTGTGAAGGCAGAATGGCACACGCAGGCACCCCATAATTGGTAGTCATTACTATTGTTATCATTAGAAAGCAATAAATCTTTTTGGAATCATGGAATGAATTGGTGAACAAATAAAACATGAATGAATGAAATGAGAACAGCCAGCCAGCCCTCTGAGATGATTTCACTGTAAAGCTGGATGGGTAGCTCCTCACAAATGAGTGAAATTAGTTGGATGGTTCGCTGTCCATCTGAGACATCTCAAGTGTAAAGCTGGGTAGGGAGCGTCTTGTGTGCCCCAGCTCCCCACTCCATCCTTCCGGTTCTCCATGTCTGTCCCCCCGCCGTCTGTGTGCCTTTGGGTCCACTGCAGCCTGCCTGCCAAACCGGGCCGTGCCCCTTGTGACACTGATCCCCTTCCAAACACACCAGTCCTATAAAGGCTGCCTCCACACCTTGATTTAATTTTCCTGTTTTCGCCTTCACATTATCTCCTCTCCCACTATTTTATCTTCACCTCAACCCCCTCTCCCACTCATCGGGCAATATATTTTGAGTGTTTCCATGGGGCTGAGCTCAGGATTGTGGGCCAGTATAAAGAAGACACCAGTCACAGACTCTGGCCTTGAATTATTTCCAGTATGATGACAAATGCCTCTCAGACGTCGTGACTTGGAGGTAAGATGCAGACACCTGTACTGTAGCTGTGTCTTCCTCACCATCCCCCTTCATCGCTGACATTTCTCAACTCTGTCTTGATCTGTTTGCCGCTTAACACCGTTTAGTGTTATCATTAGTAATTCTTATCAAACTTAAAATGCTGGGAAATAGTTATATTTGTGGTCTTTTCTTTTCTATGTTAAGAAAAAAACAAACAAACACTTCATCAATTCAATATCAACACTCCAGGTAAAATAGCATTAAATTACCAGGTGAAACATGCAACACCCAGAAACACTGTTAAGTGAGATCCTCATTAAAATTAATTTGTTTTCATTGAGCATATACCGGATTGGAGTTTTATTTGGAAACACAGAATTTATATCTGTTATAAAATATGGCAATAAGTCTCCTGTGGCTGTAGCCAGGACTGTGTGCCAGCTGGAGCGGAAGCAGAACTCTGGTGTTAGCTTGTCTGGGGAGGCTTCGCATCCAGAGAGCCCGAAGCCCTCTCTGTGGTGAGAACAGCCCGAGTTTCCTCTCCCACCACTTCTGCATCTACCACTAACTAGCTGGATGACTCTGGGACAGCCGCTTCACTTCCCTGGCCTCAGTGTCCCCATCTGCAATCTCAAGACCCTAGATTCAACCATTTCCAAGTCAGCATTTCTCTCACTAAACAGTGCGCAAAAAGCATCTGAGCAGCTGCTTAAAAATTCCAAGTCCAGAGTCTTCATCCCTGAGGGGGTTTGGGCCCAGGAATCAGGGGTTTTAATAAGCATCCCAGATTATTTTCCAGGGGTTAGTCTGAGGGCCATGCTGCGGAATCCACTGTAAGCTCTTACTGAGATCCAGCACTTCAGTGTGCTGGGTCTTCCTCAAAAGCATATTTCAAATAAATTCTCAAAGAAGAAGGAAGAGAAGACGGAGGAAGAAAAATGAAAGGGAATAAGAGAGGCCCCTATCATCCCTGAAAAGGAGCTCTGAAGCGCAGGCGGCCTGGTCCCGGGCTGAATGCTCCCCTCCCCGCCACGCACTGCGGGGGCTTCATCAGAGGGGGCCTCTTACATTACCTACTGTTCCCACACCGCTCCGACAATGGGGTCTGCTTTGACATACTGGACATTTTTAGCAGCCCCTCACAGTGCCAAGCGATTCCCCCAAGACTTGAGGAGATAATAGCACAAGTGAGGCATGACCAACTGAGTCCAGGGAGAGGAGGTGTCTTCAGTGTTTCACCAGGAGGAAAACACAGGCATGAGTCCCTTCGCACCCAGGAGCAACCACCTTCAAAGACCAGCTCCCTTCATCAAGGATCTGAGAGGCAGCAGCTGCTGCTGCTGCTGCTAAGTCGCTTCAGTCATATCTGACTCTGTGCCACCCCATAGACAGCAGCCCACCAGGCTCCCCCGTCCCTGGGATTCTCCAGGCAAGAACTCTGGAGTGGGTTCATTGCCTTCTCCAATGCATGAAAGTGAAAAGTGAAAGTGAATGTGAAGTCGTGTCCGACTCTTCGCAACCCCATGGACTGCAGCCTACCAGGCTCCTCCATCCATGGGATTTTCCAGGCAAGAGTACTGGAGTGGGTTTCCAATGCCTTCTCCGGAGAGGCAGTGGGGAGAGACCTAATTTCCCTTAACTAGGTCTTCTCATTGCTGATCTAGGGTGATAGGTACCACCAGGCACTTTGGGGCATTTAAATCAGGAACTGCTTAGAACAAGAGTGGAAATAACAACAGTGGCTAGAACTCACTTTATGCCAGGGAAAATTCTAAGTAGTCTACCTGCACTAACTCATGTAAGCCTTTCAGCAGCCCCCTGCAAGAGGAATTATGACTGTGGTCATTTTCCAGAGATGGAGGGTCATGGCTACGAAACGGAAGACCCGGGATTCCAGGTAGGGCAGTCCAGCCTTGCAGCTGAAGTTCTCCACTTGGCTCTGCCCCTGTTCTGAGGAGTCTCAGCTCTCCCTCGCTGTAGCTCGTGACCCCAAGAGCTCCCTTTCTCAGCTTGCTCATCCTCATCTCTTTTCCCCATCTCATTTCTGTTCTGCAGGAGGACTTCGCAGAGGGAGGACCAATCAAAGAGGAGTCCGTGCTCGGGAGGATAACAGAGGGCAGCCTCGTACCTTCCTTGGCAGCAAACATTCAGAAATCTGGGGCAAGCAGAGTCTGGTGCCTAGAGAAAATACAGGAGCAACACAGCCTCGAGGATCAGACTCTTCGGGGTCTTGATATTAACACATAATTGCAAGAAAAGCTGGTGCAAGCCCCTCTCCAACCCTCTCCACTCGGCTCAGTCACCTTCAGAGTGAAGGTCTAGTTCATTTTCTTTTGAGGGTTGTACTTTTTTTTCCCCCTAAGTAGGCTCTTCTTAGTCTTTGGGTGATTAGATGAAAAAGATAAAATGCCTCGAGCATGTAAAGTTTCCTCCCACAGGAGGTGAGTGGCTGGGAGAGAGCCTCTGTAATGATGAGTCACTGGCTGGATTTGAAACATCTACAAAGATGCACAGGGTGAAGACTCAGGAAATAACCAGCTGACTGGCACTTCTGAACCCAGTTTCTACCACGGATTAGCTTTCCTAATTTTTTTTCCTCGTCGTTTTTCACTGCTGTGGCGCAAAGCAGCAGCCCGCTCACCAGCCTCATTAAAATGCAGATCTATACTTCCTCCTCTACCTGGAGTCCTGGGAGCCAGACTCCGCACAGAGGGGAGAAATGAGAGCAGGGCTAAAGAGGAACATATAAAAAATAAATGAGCCATTCATAAAAGTGAGTATTATTACCAAAAGGAGCCGTCTGCCAACATCTCTGTGTGTATATTAACTCTGGATGCTGAGCTCTGTAACAACACGGAATTAAGCCAATGCATCATCTTTTTCGCAGTTGCTCACTTGATCTACTATTAACTTTAAACAAACCAATTGTGAAATGAACGCTTGGCTCTGCCATAATGATGATGAGGCTTCACCCGGTACTATTTTTTATAATGTAAGCTTGAAAATTGTGAAAATAAATTCAGCTGTGCTTAGTACACGCTCACAGTTCTGCAAAGAAGCCAGACATTCGGATCAGGTTGGGGGTGGGGGTGGCCTTGTTTCACTCAAACAGCTTTATGAAGTCATTTGCACACATTCTAAAAACTGACTTTATTTTTCTTTAACTTAGCATATCTTTCCCTGAAAATCCGATATGCCAATATGTTGGGCTTTTTGCTGTCTCCATGAGCAACTGCAGATGGCTTTTTTTTCTTCACACTGAAAGATGTGCATGTTCGATGCCTGTCTTTTCTTCTAAGGCCTGTGAATCTACTGAGGTAAAAGTAGCAAAGAATCCCACCAAGAGCCTTCTTGTCATCAGCAAGGTCCCCAAGACAGTCTGAGCACCTGTTTCTTTTAATTTTTTTAAAAAATGTTTTTTACTACAGTATCGTTGCTTTGGGGCTTCCCAGATGGCGCAATGGTAAAGAATCTGCCTGCAATGCAGGAGACACAAGAGACTGGGGTTTCATCCCTGGGTCTGAAAGACACTCTAGGGAAGGCAATGGCAACCCACTCCAGCATTCTTGCCTGGAGAATCCCATGGACAGAGGAGCCTGGCGGGCTACAGTCCATGCTGTTGCAGAGAGTCGGAGACGACTGAGCAACAGGATGTATGAACGTGGTTGCTTTACAATGCTGCGGTAGTTTCTGCTACACAGCAGAATGATTCAGCTATACGTACACATGCATCCCCTCTTTTCTGGATTTCCTTCCCATTCAGGTCACCACAGAGCACTGAGTGGCGTTCCCTGTCTGAGCACCTACTTCTTACGCAGCTGAATGAGTCTTTTATTGCTCTTTGCTTCTCACAGTTGGAGCTGGGCTCAGGCCCCTCTGGCGAGCTGTGACTCTGAAGGAATAACAACAACTGACCCCCACCCGTGGCTGGTGGAATCAGGGTGGTGACTCTGCAGGCACCCCTTGTACATCTCTGCGGGCTACAAGCTCGCGTCTGTCACCTGCAGTTCTGAGAACAGTCCGCTACAGACGCTGGCCGGAAGGGTCATTATGGTCACTGATGTCCTCACCATCTGGAATGGTCATAGTTGTCAGGATCTGAGCTGACTCACCGTGCTGAGGAGTCGGTTCGCTCATGGCACCTCCAACCAGGAGGGGCGAAGTTGCTTAGTGCTGCCACAGGAAGCAAATGCCCGCCAGATGAAAAGGAGGGGCCGCTGATCTGCTCTTGCCTGTTTGAAAATAAAGTGGCTTGGTATCTCCTGCTCAGCTGCATCTAATAACAGGCCATACTTCCTGCCAGGAGCTGGGCTGTGTCCATGGGCAGAGGACCTGTCCTTCCTCTCTGTGGTGCCCTGAGGAGCTGCAATTCCCTGGTGGAGACTGAAGCAGTCTGGTGTGGAGAGGCTGCACAAACAGATGAGGATACGATTTTTTATGCAACACCCGCCCTGCCGCATTTGCCCTTAGCTTGTTCTGTGCAAATCCTGCCCTCACCAGAGACACCTGGTGGCTGGCACACTCGGGCCCTGCGGAAAGCCCCATCAGCAGCTGGATGCTCTGAGGGGGTCACTCATCCTGAACTTCAGCTCTTACCTCCTGGCCACCCTTGATTTGGGACTTCCAACCTCCAGAGTTGTGAGCAAACACACTCAGTCTGTGGGCATTTGTATGGCAGCCCTAGGAAACTAAGCCCATGGGGGACCCTCAGATCTTACATGTCATGAGAAGCAGCCGGCAGACCAGAGCCCAGTGGACTCTCCTTATGACTGAGGCTTTCGTCAGCTCCTCCTTGAGATGCGGCACCAAATATCCTTAGAGTCTGTGCTATAAAATATGAAGTTTTCATCTCGGGGGGGTTGATTTCTTTGAATCAACTCCTTCTGTCCCCATCAAGGATCCTGAGTCTAGGCTGAAATCTCACCTCTGTCCTCTCCAGGTTGGGGGGAGCAGGCATGCCATGACAATTTCTCCTGGAGGAGACAGTGCAGGGCGTCTTTTTACATCATTTCCTGTTCATTGCCACGTGGTGGCCACACCATCCTCTTCTCTGCTCGTCTTTCCAGCCTCCTTTTCTCCTTGGTCTTGCCTTCTGCAGGCGCTTGCTCATTTCACCCGCGATCCTGAGGACCCTGTTGTGAGGAAATCCACCAGCATCCTTAAAAGAAAAGTGAACACTGAAGTAGCATTTACACGTTATCCAATAAGCTCATTTAATCCTTACAACTAACCTGTTGCATGCCCCTTTCATACACAATGAAACTGAGGCCCAGAGCAGCTAACCTGCCCAAGGTCACGACCATTGAATGACAGAGGAAGACATAAATCCACAAAGTCTGACTCAAGAGTCCTATGCGTAACTCTGGGATAAACTACTTCCAAGGTGGGCAGCAGAGGAAAAAGTGCCACTGGAGCTGGTGCCCATATGCCACCTTCTCCTTCCCACACTCACCAGCCCTTTGGGACCGTCCCACTTGAGACCAGAGCACGCCCTCATCATGTACAACTCCCCCTTGACCCAGAAGACACGCGAAGCTATCTGTAATTTCTTACAGCCACGGCCATGAGTGAGCTAAAATTAAGCCTAAATGGAAGCTGCAGAGAGTGATTCAGGATCTGCTGGCTCCCAGAACAAGCCTTGCCACCCGGCGCCCAGGTGGCCCCTGCAGTGGAAGCCACCTCACTCCTTCCCCCAGAGGGGCGGGGCTGCAGAATACGCCTAAATGTCTGAATATGTCTCAATATGTCTCATGAGAAGAAGGGGCTGCCCTTCCTGTCTGTCCACGCTGTCCTCCCACTTCTGGCTCCTTCCTGAGGACCAGCCTCCTTCCCTGGCAATGACCAATTCCCCTCCCCACCCATGCCAAGAAAAGTCCTCTCTTTATCCCCCAGGATAGAGTCTTACCCCATGTTCTCAACAAGACCCCTGTCCTGACACAACACAGTAAACCCAGCATCAAACATCCTCTGTACAATGGAGGGGGCAGGTTCTGGCCGTTGGGACTGTCACTTCCTGACCCTGGAACCTGTCAACACAGACACACTTTTACTCTACTAGCCATTTACTCCCTGCTATAATCAAAATGACATTCCTTTAAAGAAAGAAGATGAAAGGAGCTAAGTTTACTTGAGTGAGTATAAGGAACATTGGGCTTCCTGGGTGGTGCTACTGGTAAAGAACCTGCCCGTCAATGCAGGAGTTGCAAGAGACCCAGGTTCGATCCCTGGGTTGGGAAGATCCCCTGGAGGAGGAAATGGCAACCCACTCCAGGATTTTAGCCTGGAAAATCCCATGGACAGAGGAGCCTGGCGGGCTATGGTCTATAGGGTTGCAAAGAGTTGGCCACGACTGAAGCAACTTCATGGGAAATAGATGGAGAAACAGTGGAAACAGTGTCAGACTTTATTATTTGGGCTCCAAAATCACTGCACATGGTGACTGCAGCCATGAAATTAAAAGTTATGACCAACCTAGATAGCATATTCAAAAGCAGAGACATTACTTTGCCAACAAAGGTCAGTCTAGTCAAGCCTATGGTTTTTCCTGTGGTCATGTATGGATGTGAGAGTTGGACTGTGAAGAAAGCTGAGCGCCGAAGAATTGATGCTTTTGAACTGTGGTGTTGGAAAAGACTCTTGAGAGTCCCTTGGACTGCAAGGAGATCCAACCAGTCCATTCTGAAGGAGATCAGCCCTGGGATTACTTTGGAAGGACTGATGCTAAAGCTGAAACTCCAATACTTTGGCCACCTCATGCGAAGAGTTGACTCATTGGAAAAGACTCTGTTGCTGGGAGGGATTGGGGGCAGGAGGAGAAGGGGACGACAGAGGATGAGATGGCTGGATGGCATCACTGACTTGATGGACGTGAGTGTCAGTGAAGTTCGGGAGTTGGTGATGGACAGGGAGGCCTGGCGTGCTGCGATTCATGGGGTAGCAAAGAGTCGGACACGACTGAGCAACTGAACTGAAGCAACTTAGCTCATAAGGAATGTTTATTTCTTGCTTCAGGTGTTCCTGGCCACAGGGGACTCACGGTGGTGTCCAGTCAGCCCCAAACCCTTAGGAAATGAAACTGCCAGTGACGCTGCAGTGAAAGTCATCGCTTGGCTTCTGGGAAGCTGTCCCGACCCTAATTGCTGTATTTCATTTGTTCCCTACTGCCAAAAACGAGATCTGATTTCTGCCTGTGCCAATGACTCCAGTTGTTAACTCGATGCCAGGGTGTGGCACATTTGAAAATTACTGCAAATTCAGTGACGGCTCGGTGCTGTGCACACTGCAGAAGTGAAAGTATGGTTTTTGCTTTGGGAAAATCTGCAGAACACTTTCTTAAACCACTGCCTGCTGTGAAAGGGAGGGTTTTGTTCCTCCCCCAGTAGAAACCAATTTCTGATTTTGACATAAACAGAAGCTGTATGTTATGTGCTGAAAATGAAGTTATCTATTTTTTAAATCACTTCTGGTTCAAAAAAGCAACTTGCTATCATGATCATGATCGTAGTTTAAGATCAAGTTCTTCAAAAGACAAATAAGATTTTTTCCAAATGTTATCACACTGAAATATTAAACATTAGAATCTCAATTTATCAACAGTTCATACTCAGGGTATTAGGAAAGCAACCGACTCAGTTATAGGGCAGCCTCTAGCAGAATCTAGAAAGATGCTTAGGAAATGAGGGTTATTGGTTTTTAAGTTAAGGAAGGAAACTTAGGGATTCAAGTCTTATCTTAAAGATGAAGGGGACGGACTTCCCTGTGGTCCAGTGGTTAGGACTGTGTTCCCACTGCAAGGGGCAGAAGTTCAATTCCTGGTTGGGAACTAAGATCCTGAATGCTGCCAGATGTGGCCACTAAATAAATAAAAATAAAAACTGATGCGAAAAACCTCCACAAAACACCATGATGAACAACAGCAAAAAAAGAAGAAGAAAAAAAAAAATCCAACAACGAAGAAGGTGGGAGAACTTCTCTGCTGGCCCATTGGTTAAGACTCTGCACTTCCAAAGCAAGGGATGTGGGTTTGATCCCTGGTTGAGGAACTAAGATCACATATGCTTCATGTCATGACCAAACAATTAAAATTAAAAAAAAAAAAAAAGATGAAGGGGAAAAAAGGTTTGCAGGTAAATTTGGGGAAAGTTGTCAGTCCCCAGAAGGGGTGCTTTCCAGCCCTGTGGAGTGTTCGCATCTGGCGGCCTGTGCTGTGCTCAGGACTGCGGGCTACTGATATTTTTGGTGTCTGACCTGAACCAAATGCCACAGGGCTGCCCCGGTGTTTTTCACACCTCCCTTGCACCTCGCTCCTGTCCAGCTCACTTCAGGATGGAAGTATTTCATTTTTTAAAACCTCAGGGTTGACTGGCTGTACTCACCTCGTCAGCCACACCCCTACTGTCTCACCAGCCCCAGGGAAAGCTAGTGCTCACAGCATCCGTTCTTCTTTGCTTGCTTTCTCTCTTGTTTTCCTTCTATCTTATACCTAATTATATCCCTCTGAACCTCTGGCTGGTTTCATTTTAGCCCATCTACTAAGATAAGAACCAGAAAGTCTTACCATCAAGTTTCTGAACTTAAAAAGGCTCTTAAGTTTGCCAAAAGCTACCCAAAAGATGACCTTCACCACATCATCCTTATAGATTTCCTCTATCCCTTCTCTAGATCATGCTTTTTAAAAGGGATCAATTTGGGCAGAAAAAGAATTGATCCTGTATTCATTTAGGCAAAAGAAATCAGGCATTTAACTTTGAGACCAAATTTCTTTAATAAAATAGAGCTGAAATTTACTTTCATACATCAATAAACAATATAAAACAAACCAAAAGTGATTATCTGGGTAGGATCAAGGGGAAGGCCCTCCTGTAGAGAGATCCTTGTACATTGTTTATATCAACATAAAGTTCAATCAGCACTCTAGTTCTGAAACACTATTATAAATAGTTTTATTGTAAATATAATAACTACCCATTATAAAAAAAATGAATTTGGATATCAAAAACAAACAAGAACAACACAAAAACATTCAGGAGACCTGAATTTGAAGCTTAACCCTGCTGTTACACAGCAGTGTGAATTCAAAGTTGTCATTTGAACTCTCCTGCACCACATTCCACTCCAGTCCTCTTGCCTGAAGAATCCCATGGACGCAGGAGCCTGGTGGGCTGCAGTCCATGGGGTCACTAAGAGTTGGACACGACTGAGCGACTTCACTTTCACTTTTCACTTTCATGCACTGGAGAAGGAAATGGCAACCCACTCCATTGTTCTTGCCTGGAGAATCCCAGGGACGGGGGAGCCTGGTGGGCTGCCGTCTATGGGGTCGCACAGAGTTGGACACAACTGAAGCGACTCAGCAGCAGTAGCAACAGCACCACATTTCCTCATTGGTAATATGGAACTCACAAACTAAATCGTTTTTAATTTGCTGAGATCTTGGATGCTCTCTAGGGCAGCAAAATACATTTTCTCTCCTTTTTGTAGATGAAGAAATTGAAAACAAGGGAAATTAAATGAATTGCCTGAAACTATCACCCCAAAGGACTGAGAATAAAAATGAGATGATAAGCAAAGAATATATCATAACATCTAATACTCTGAATTTATAGTTTTCTTTGGCACAATATTGGGGAGCATAAGGCCTATTTTTCTTAGCTGCCTTTCACTCCCCACTTCTCTCTGAACACCACTTAAATTTGCAGCCATTGTCTGCCTGGAGGGACAAGGCAAGCTGGTAATGCTATTGTATTAATAGCTGTCTCATATGGCTTTTAATGTTACATTTCAGGACAGCTGGATTGGTATACCTCAGAAAATATAGTACAAGAACTATTGCAAATTCAGCAACTTTTGGAAGTATGATGGTTGCCTGCTGGTAGCTTCTCAATCTTAGCCTTTTATGACTGCTGTAGTATCTCGAACATAACAAGGTTAGGGTGCAAAAAGACTGTGCCTGGAGATAAATGGACAAGATGCTGCCAGCTTGGAAGATAATTTCTTGGTATGAAAATCATTCCCTGTTCTCCCTTCCTAAAAAGCTGATCATTTGGAAGGCAACCCAATACAAAGCAAAGTTAATTTAGAAAAGTGCATGTGAATGAAATGTGATTTATTTTCAAATATCTTCATTTCAGTATACTTTAGTTATTTTAGGTAAAACATGTCGGTCCAAATTCCTAAAGTGGACCTAGAACTGCACTGGTTCAGGGCTGCAAACAAGAGATCCAGTTGCCAGAGGTTTGTGTTGGACTTTGGACCAACAGCATTAGAATCACTGGGATACTTCTTTAAAATTAAGGTTTTCTACTTCTGTTTCATTGACTATGCCAAAGCCTTTGACTATGTGGATTACAACAAACTGTGGAAAATTCTCAAAGATGGGAATACCAGGCCACCTTACCTGCCTCCTGAGAAATCTGTATGCAGGTCAAGAAGCAACAATTAGAACCGGATATGGAACAATGGACTGATTCAGAATTGGAAAAGGAGTACAAGGCTGTATATTGTCATCCTGCTTATTTAACTTCTGTAGAGAGTACATCATGCAAAGTGCCAGTCTGGATGAATCACAAGCTGGAATCAAGATTGCCATGAGAAATATCAACAACCTTGGATATGCAGATGATATCACTTTAATGGCAGAAAGTGAAGAGGAACTAAAGAGACTCTTCATGAAGGTGAAAGAGGAAAGTGGGAAAAGGTGGCTTAAAACTCAACATTCACAAAACAAAGATCATGGCATTCAGTCCCATCACTTCATGGCAAACAGATGGGGGAAAAGTGGAAACAGTGACAGATTTTATTTTCCTGGGCCCAAAATCACTGCAGATGGTGACAGCAGCCACAAAATTAAAAGACACTTGCTCCTTGGAAGAGAAGCTATGACAAACCTAGACAGCATATTAAAAAAACAGAGACATCACTTTGCTGACAAGGGTCCATCTGGTCAAAGTGATAGTTTGTTCAGTAGTCATGTATGGATATGAGAGTTGGACCATAAAGAAGGCTGAGCACTGAAGAATTCATGCTTTCAAACTGTGGTGCTGGAGAAGTCTTTTGAGAGTCCCTTGGACTGCAAAGAGATGAAACCAGTCAATCCTAAAGGAAATCAGTCCTGAATATTCATTGGAAGGACAGATGCTGGAGCTGCTGCTGCTGCTGCTAAGTCGCTTCGGTCATGTCCAACTCTGTGCGACCCCATAGATGGCAGCCCACCAGGCTCCGCCATCCCTGGGATTCTCCAGGCAAGAACACTGGAGTGGGTTGCCATTTCCTTCTCCAATGTATGAAAGTGAAAAGTGAAAGTGAAGTCGCTCAGTCGTGTCCGACTCTAGCAACCCCATGGACTGCAGCGTACCAGGCTCCTCCATCCATGGGATTTTCTAGGCAAGAGTACTGGAGTGGGGTGCCATTGCCTTCTCCGATCCTGGAGCTCAAGAAGCGATACTTTGGCCACCTGATGCGAAGAGCCGACTCATTAGAAAAGACTCTGATGCTGAGAAAGGTTGAGGGCAAGAGAAGAAGGGGATGATAGAGGATGAGATGGTTGGATGGCATCACTGACTCAATGGACATGATTTTGAGGAGGTTCCAGGAGATAGTGAAAGACAGGGAAGCCTGGTGTGCTGCAGTTCATGGGGTCACAGAGTTGGGCACGACTTTGTGACTGAACAACAAGAACTAGGTTTTTTGGAATCAACCAAAGTGGAGTGGAGCGTGGTCATCTGTGCAGTTCTAAATGTCCAGGGACTTGTCAGTAGCTAGTAGCCATAGGCCCAGGTATTCTTTGAGAGGTATTCAGTTGTTTCAGAACTAAAGTGGAGACAGTTTGTAGTAAAAGTTTCCGTTCAGTTCAGTCGCTCAGTCGTGTCTGACTCTTTGCGACCCCATGGACTGCAGCATGCCAGGCATCCCTGTCCATCACCAACCCTCAGAGTCCACCCAAACCCATGTCCATCGAGTCAATGATGCCATCCAACCATCTCATCCTCTGTTGTCCCCTTCTCCTCCTGCCCCCAATCCCTCCCAGCATCAGGGTCTTTTCCAATGATTCAGCTCTTCGCATCAGGTGGCCAAAGTATTGGAGTTTCAGCCTCAACATCAGTCCTTCCAATGGAAACCCAGGACTGATCTCCTTTCGGATGGACTGGTTGGATCTCCTTGCAGTCCAAGGGACTCTCAAGAGTCTTCTCCAACACCACAGTTCAAAAGCATCAATTCTTTGGCACTCAGCTTTCTTTATAGTCCCACTCACATCCATAAAGGACCACTGGAAAAACCATAGCCTTGACTAAATGGACCTTTGTTGGCAAAGTAATATCTCTGCTTTTTAATATGCTGTCTAGGTTGTTCATAACTTTCCTTCCAAGGAGTAAGCGTCTTTTAATTTCATTGCTGCAATCGCCATCTGCAGTGATTTTGGAGCCCAGAAAAATAAAGTCTATCTCTTGGAACCCACTCAAACTCATGTCCATTGAGTCGGTGATGCCATCCAACCATCTCATCCTCTATCATCCCCTTCTTCTCTTGCCCTCAACCTTTCTCAGCATCAGAGTCTTTTCTAATGAGTCGGCTCTTTGCATCAGGTGGCCAAAGTATTGGTTCTTTAGCTCCAGTGTGGTTCTTTAGCCACTGTTTCCACTGTTTCCCCATCCATTTGCCATGAAGTGATGGGACTGGATGCCATGATCTTCTTTTTCTGAATGTGGAGCTTTAAGCCAACTTTTTCACTCTCTTTCACATTCATCAAGAGGCTCTTTAGTTCTTCACTTTCTGCCATAAGGGTGGTGTCATCTGCATATCTGAGGTTATTGATATTTCTCCTGGCAATCTTGATTCCAGCTTGTGCTTCTTCCAGCCCAGCGTTTCTCATGATGTACTCTGCATCATGCTTAAGTTAAAAAAGTTAAATAAGCAGGGTGACAGTATACAGCCTTGATGTACATCTTTTCCTATTTGGAACGAGTCTATTGTTCCATGTCCAGTTCTAACTGTTGCTTCCTGACCTGCATACAGATTTCTCAAGAGGCAGGTCAGGTGGTCTGGTATGCCCATCTCTTTCAGAATTTTCCACATTTCAGTTCAGTTCCACATTTAGTGAAAGTCAAATCTGGCAGGGAATAGATGTCACACTCAAGCTGAGTAATTTGAAGAAAAATTAATAAAGAGAAGAATTACCAAAACATGAGTAGGGTGTAGGGAAGCCCACCAGACGTGATGCAGAACCCAAGTCTAGCAACAGCAGGGATCCTAGAGGGTGAAGAATAGAGAGTGTTCCTGGAACAGGGGGTAGCTCTGTGGACAGGACCGCCAGACAGGATCTGTAGCCTTCAGAAAGGATGCACGCCGTGCACAGCCATGCCCACAGCAGCATGATTCACTGCAGCCAAAAGGCAGAAACAACTCACATGCCCAACAACAGATGAGTGGGTCAATAAAACGCGGGATAGCCAGACAGTGGAATACTATTCAACTTTAAAAAAGGAATGAAATTCCAGTACATGCTGTGGCAGGCATGAACCTTGAAGACATTTTGCTGCGTGAGAGTGTGAGATAAGCCAGACACAAAAGGACAAACACTGGATGATTCCCCTTCTAAGACTTACCTAAAGGAAGCAAATTCATTGATATGAAAAGTAGAATAAAGGTTACCAGGGGGAGGGTATGATGAAGAGTTATTGCTTAATGAGTATGGAATTTGTGTTTGATGAACAAGTTCTTGAAATATATAATAGTGACGGTATAGTGTGAACGCACTTAATATCACTGAATTTTACAACTACAAATGGTTAGAAAGGAAAACGGTATGTGTTTTTTTTTATTATTATTATCAGAGTTTAAAGACTGCAGATAAAATTTTTAAAAAGGTTGCAGCCAACCCATAGCAATTCTTCAAGAAGCAGACAAGGGGATAAAGATGCAAATACTTTCTTCTTTCACCCTCCAGTCATGGCCAGACTCATTTTGAATCCTACTAGAACGCATACAGCAAGAGATCTTGTTGATGGGATGAGAAGTCTGCAGCCTTAAAGGAAGCTAGTTGGGTCCTGTCACTCGGTCAGCTCTCCCCTAGAGGAAGCAGCAACCCCCCTGTGCTGTGCGCACTAAGTCACTTCAGTTGTGTCTGACTCTGTGACCCTACGGACTGTAGAGTCTGTCAATGGGGATCCTCCAGGTAAGAATACTGGAGTGGGTTGCCATGCCTTCCCCCAGGGGATTTTCCCATCCCAGGGGTCGAACCCACATCTCATGTCTCCTGCATCGACAGGCAGGTTCTTTTCCACTAGAGCCACTTGGGAAGCCCCTAAGCCTAACCCTAACCTAACCCTCGTAGTAGTTGGTTGCTAGGTCGTGTCTGACTCTTGCAACCCCACGGACTGTAGCCTGTCAGGCTCCTCTGTCCATGGGATTTTCCAGGCAAGAATCCTGGAGTGGGTTGCATTTCCTTCTCCAGGGGATCTTCCTGACCCAGGAATTGAACCCGGGTCTCCTGCACTGCAGGATTCTTTACCAATTGAGCTATGAGGGAAGCCCAACCTAACCCTAACCCAATGTCAAAAAAGTGTTGAATGAGAAAAACTGATGACAGGTGTTTTTTCCCTGATCCAGAAACCACGGCACACAACCAGTTATCACAATGGTGTGTCTTCCAATTTACCCAGAAAACATTTGTTTAAATGCCATGATGTTCATTTCTATCCTTTGATCTAGAAATTCCACTTCTAGGAATCTACCTGAAAGAAATAATCAGAAAGTAGACTAAAAATTACATAGGCGATTCACTGAAAAATCTTACATCATCACACAAAAAAAGGAGCTTATAGCTTATATTGAGCTTATAGCTTAGCCGGTAAAGAATCTGCCTGTGATGCAGAGACCCCAGTTCGAATCCTGGATTAGGAAGACCCCCTGGAGAAGGGAAAGGCTCCCCACTCCAGTACTCTGGCCTGGAGAATTCCACGGGCTGATATCCATGGGGTCACAAAGAGTCAGACACGTCTGAGCCACTTTCACACACAAGCATTCAGCACGCACAGTATTCTATTAGATGAGACAGCAGGCAGGCTACCAACTGAGTACAGGCTGTGACGCTAGCTCTGTAAGAGGCTGCAGAGTACACTAAAATATTTGAATGGCTATCTTCAAATGGATTAAAAATGATTCTTTTCTTTTTCAAGGTTTCCTATTTTTCAACATTTCTGTATTGAACATGATTTACTTTGATAATCAAGAAAAACCAACATTTTTTTTAATGCTCATGTCTGCCTCACATGATAAATATTCCCAATACAGAGACCTACAGAATCTCCTCTGCCATCTTGTATAAAAGGCATTGATTATCTGCTAGCTGCCCATTAATTTGAAGGGAGGCAGCCAGGCGGAGGGCAGCCACGTCGTGTGTGGCTGAGGGTGCAGCCCCCTTGGAAGGCATACTGCTAAACAATGGAAGTCTATCTCCTGCAAGAAATTGTTCCTGCTGGCTGTGCGAACGTCAGGCTGCAGCCTGCCCCTGGAGAGGCAGTGCATTACTATGTATTTGTACAATCAGCAGAGCCAATGCATGAATGCTCACGGTGGTGGATTTTACAAGCTACTCACGATGGGCCTCTGCGTCTATGGTTAAAGAAAACCATACCTCAAAGTAAATTTAGCCTATTGTGAGTCCTTCTTATTTTAGGCTTTGCCATTTTGAAAGGGTATCGTTTCCCCCAGGAGAAAATGCTCTTTGTGTGAAATGACTTCATGGACATGAAATTACAATATATTACCCTCCATTTGGTACAGCCCAGCCTACCTTTTATACTTTGTTGAACCACTTCTCATCCTTGCACCACTGATACTCTGGGGACAGCAGCTTTGGGAGGCCCACACCATGGACAGTTGGCAGGCCCCAAGGCTTCAGAGGTCCTCCCAGGAGAGAGGCCCTCCCACGGGGCAGAGGCCCTGCTGAGCCCGCCCAGGGCTTGGCCTCCACACTCAAGACTGCCGCTGGTGGCCCGGCCATGTCAGTATCTGGTGATGGAGAGGCCTCTCCACCTGTCTGCTGCTGGCTTGGGACCAAGTCACCGCACACAGCCAGCAGCAGGTGGTAAGAGTTTTTAACCCCCACCGACAGTGCTGCCTTCAAACTGAAACTTAGTGAAGTCCCCCAACTTTTCATCTGCCTTCCCTCAAGTATCATTTGCTGTCAACTTTACCCTTCAAATCATCCTTTGGAATTGCGCCATTTTAACCAGCCAAATTAATTTTGCCATTAGTGAAATCAATAAAACATTGTAAAACATTCCTCTTGGAACTTTAAATTTGGCTTTAAACTTTTTCCAGTTTTATTGAGAAATAAATTGTCATGCATTACCATATGAAGTTTAAGGCTTACAGCATGATGGTTTGATTTACATATATTGCAAAACGATTACCACCATAGGTTTGGCTAACATCCATCTTCTCATATAGATACAATTGAAAGAAATGAGCAGAAAGGGAAACATTTCTCCTTGTGATAACTTGGGATTTATTCTCTTAACAGTTTTTCTATGTATCACATAGCAGTGTTATAGTCACCATGTTGTACATTGCAAAATTTTAAAATTACAATACAAAAATAAACCATTTGAAAAAAGTCATGCTTAGCCAATTAGGTAGGCAGAGCAAAAAAAAAGAAAAAAAATATTGTGAAGTTTTTTGACACACTGCTTGGTCACATCCCCAAAGATTCTGACCTAGTAGGTCTTAAGTGGAAACTGTACATCTGTATTTTGAAAATGCTCCACTTAAGAGGCATTGCATTAAGAATGATTGGAAGAAATGAGGCAATTCTAATAGTATTTATTGTTAGTAGAATATCTTACGAAGGATGGTATTTTTTTTTCCTTTTACACTTGGTTGCATCCAGACAAAAAATGTTTACTCACTGCTGTTCTCAGCTCCAGACTACTGACTCAAGGTTTGAGCGAGGGCCAAGAAGACAACCACCTCGACATGAAGTCGAGGGATTGTCCTCCTACATGATCATGTCTTCCAAAACTGAGCAGCTCACTTTGCCCACAATTTTCCAAGTTATGGCTCAAAGCTCCCCAATCTCAAGCCAGAATGAGAGGGAATTCATATTTCTTAATGATTAATACGGCATTCTTTCCAGGGAGAATTAAGTGTGAGTGTAAATAATTTGGCCAAGGATAAAAAAGATGAAGACAGACATATCTGAAGATGCCTGAAGTTGCAGAAGGTAATACTGTAATTGCATCCGACTAAAGAGTCGGACACGACTGAAGCGACTTAGCAAAAGCAGCAGCAGCAAACATAATGTATCTATTCACAGAGAGGAAAATATAACTTTTAAAATCTGTATGGAGCAAAAACTGAATTTCTTTTTTTTCTTTTAAATTCTATCCTACACGATGCGGGAAACCAGAGTTCCATCCCTGGATCAGGAAGATCCACTGGAGAAGGGAATGGCTACCCACTCCAGTATTCTTGGGTGGAGAATTCCATGGACAGCAGAGCCTGGGAGGCTACATTCCATGGCTTTGCAAAGAGTCGGACACAACTGAACACCTTTCACTCACTCATGTAAATGTATTATACTCCCGAAGTTATCGAAACAGTATCAGAGAAAGCCAGAAAGGGGTACAGGGCTGCATTTTTTATGCACATAATCAGAGTTCTGAAAAAATTGTTATACGACCAGGTCAGGTGGCAAATGTTCAGTTAACACAAAAGAAAGTGTTGCAATCAAAGAATCATTCCTCTATGAACTTAAAAATACAGAGAGGTAATTGTGTGTTACTATTACTTCATGGCCAATGATTCCATCTGTCTGGATTGAGCCCTAGGGAAAGGTCTTGATAGTGCCTGCTGTGAAGGAAGGACCAGATTTATTTTCAAGGAAAGGACACAGATTCATTTTCAAGCAGCAATGCTTTCACAAACAATGATGCTTTGTGGGCTCTCTGCAAATACAAAGTGATCCATACAGAAGAAGTTGAGGATTTATACTCCCAGAAAAGGAGATACTATCAACGTGAATGAGTCCTTCACAGTGTCTCTGGTGGTTTTGGATTTCTGTCCCCGATCTTACTGGGGACTTCGCAGGTGGCACTAGTGGTAAGGAGCCCACCTGCCAATGCAGGAGACGTGAGACACAAGCGTGTGATCCCCGGGTTGGGATGATCCCCTGGCAACCCACTCCAGTACTCTTGCGTAGAGAATCCCACGGACAGAGGAGCCTGACGGGCTACAGTCCACGGGGTCACAAAGAGTCAGATATGACTGAAGTGACTGCAGTATTAGCATCTTATTAGGGACAGGTCACCCACTCCAGTGTTCTTGCCTGGAGAATCCCAGGGACAGGGGAGCCTGGTGGGCTGCCATCTATGGGGTCGCACAGAGTTGGACACGACTGAAGCGACTTAGCAGCAGCAGCAGCAGCAGCAGGGATAGGTCAGAAGGCTAGACTTCCAAACAAAATCTGGGATGAAATAATAGTAACAGCCAGACAAGAAATTCCCTTGAAGGGACTTCCCTGGCAGTCCAGTGGTTAAGACTTCTTCGCCTTCTACTTCAAGGAGAGCAGGTCTGATCCCTGATCAGGGAGCTAAGATCACACACGCCTTGTGGCCACAAAAAGGACTGTACGAATTCAATAAAGACTTTAGAAAAATGGTCCACATCAAAAAATCTTAAAAAAAAACCACACACACAAACCACTTATTCTAAAAAAAATATTTGCTGAAGATAAGACCAATTGAGATGAAGTCCAGAGCAGAGTTATCCTGCTGGCCTGCTCTGGGGTACTGCTCTGCTCTGGGGTACTGCCCTGCTCTGGGGTACTGCCCTGCAAGCCCGCCACTGCTGTCTGGGAGGTCATGTTTAAGTCTCTGAGCATCTGCCCCAGATCTTTCCAGAGAAAGGATTGCTAAGTAGGAGCAGGATGACCGCATTGCTCACACTTGAACTCTACGCGATGAGCACATCTGTCCTTATATAAAGCGCAGCAAGGCCAGCGCTAACTGACATGCGGAGGCAGCTCGCCCGGGGGGCAGCAAGCCGGGAGCCCGGCAGGAGCGCAGGGCTGGCCCACCGTCTGCCTGAGACACGCTTCGCCGCCTGGGGCAGGGAGTGTCTCCCCTGAGATCTTGGGTAACTTGTCTATAATAGAGGCCTTGAGATCGAGGTTTTCCAGAAGCCCTGGGGTCCCAGGAAATGCCCCAGGCCACCTCAGGGGTTGGACGCAGGCCAGACTGGGCCAGTGCCTACAGGGCCTTGCCTCTCTCTCAAGCAGGGCATCCCTGGTGGTGTCCTTTATATATTGAGTTCTAAGGAAGACAGATTTTAAAGGTGTGAAAACCACAGGACCAGCAAAGCTTCCCATTCTTTGCTTACAAAAAGACAAAGAGGAATTTGATTATGTTTCAGAAGTGTGGACTCTGGGGACTTCCCTGGCGGTCCAGTGGCTAAGACTCTGCACTTTCAATGCAGGGGGCACAGGTTTGATCCCTGCCCAGGGAACTAAGATCCCACATGCCACAAAGGGAAAGGGAAAGGGAAGTCGCTCAGTCGTGTCTGACTCTTCGTGACCCCACGGACTGCAGCCCATCAGGCTCCCCTGTCCCTAGGATTCTCCAGGGAAGAACACTGGAGTGGGTTGCCATTTCCTTCTCCAATGCATGAAAGTGGAAAGTGAAAGTGGAGTCGCTCAGTCGTGTCCAACTCTAGCGACCCCATGGAGTGCAGCCTACCAGGCTCCTCCGTCCATGATTTTCCAGGCAAGAGTGCTGGAGTGGGGTGCCATCGCCTTCCCCGCATTAGAATGTTATTATGTGGCAAATCAAACCGTACAGGGCACATGCCACAAGGCACAGCCAAAAACAGAAAAAGAAGAAGCATGGACTCTGGGGCCCCTTGCTTGGGCTCAACCCTCATCTCTTCTGTCTGGAGCTGGGTGCCTCGGTTTCCTCATCCATGACATGTGTCCTTGCCTCACAGGATTCTCGTGAGAATTAGATGAGGTAACATGTACGAAGCCCTCAGAACAGTGCCCAGCACAGAACAAGTGTTTCTTATTATCCTTGGCCCCAGTTAGCAGTGAGCTTCTGCGCCAGCATCGTTAATAAGGCCACAAAAGGAAACTCAGAAGAGCTCTCTCATTCCATGGAAAGGTGCTTGGGAGCATAATTGGATTGGCTGAAAGTGCCTTTTTAAATGATACTGTTGGTTTCTGAATCACATTTAGGAAGAAAAGCAGAACAGAAGGTGATAAATTCCTTCATGGGAGAGCTTGGCAGGAGAGGCAGATGCGACTGTAAAGTTAATTGGTGGCTGGGAGGTGGAAGCTGGGCTGAGGAGGGGTGTCAGCGTGAGCTGGTTCCTCTCCCGCTCTGCTTTACGGTGATTAATTCATTAGAGATTCTGAAAGGCTGTGCTTGGGTGGCGGCTGGCCTGTCTTTGCCCAGACAAGGATGATGTCAGCCTGTAGTTTATGGACTTCTGCAATCCTCTGGAGGATTCCGGGAGCTTATAGAGCGTCTCCAGGCTGCCGGCCAGCACTCTGAAAACTAAAAGCCCACTTGGATCTTGTGCATCCTGGCTTGCATGTCTCTAGCAGGATTTTTGTTGTTGCTCTGTGTACAAGCACGGGGGCATGAGAAGCCACCTGCAAAGTTCCTACGTAAGACTCATTCTTCTAGCGCCGCTGGCTGGCCAAGAACTCGGTCCGTTTCTCAAACTCTCCTCTCGTTCAAAAAGATATGGAATGGAATGGGCTAACACAACAGGAACAGATGGAATTTATGAAACAATTTCAGATTGTAAAATGTATCATTATTTTATGTACCATTAAGAAAGAAACAAATACCTGCTAGTTAAACTCTGACACAAGCTTAAAAAAATCGGTTTGGAAATGCTCCTTTAGACATACTCAGACCCAGATTTCTTTAAAAAGTCACATGTTATTCTTGTGCGTATATAAAAAGAAAAATAGCAGGTTAGCGTGTTCCTAAAACTTTTTTGCCTACAGAGTCTTCTGAATCACTTTTTAATCCTCAATCAACAATATCTGTGTTTCTTCATGTAACGTCACCCTCTGTGTAGTCGGGAGCCATGGTTATGTAGAATGCTACTGTCAAATCATAGAGGGAATTTCTGAAGACATTGTAAGTGGCCTGGGGACTCAGCATAGGTGGTGACAACCAGGCACACCTCTCAATTGAGATGCCCCATGAACAGCTGTGACAGGTTTGTGCTTGTGCCAGCAAAGACAGCTTCTTCACCACTGCCACAAGGTACACCCCAACTGAAAGAATCTTTAGATGTGAGAAAATGTGCATCTTGGGATTCATGAAACTAGTAATAAAGGTTTACACTTGTTTCTTTAATATGATGAAGGAAACTTTATTCATTATTGAAAAACTGCACATCATCCTATTCATGAAAAGGTATATAGTCAATTTTAGGCCTTTCTCAAAAGCTCCAGGCAGGGTATGCTGGAGGATCTGCAGACTCCAGAGACGAGAGCCAGTCTTGGCAGAGGACAGCGTGATGCTTTACATTCGCCTGAAGTGTCTTCCAGTTGGTCCATGAAGAAGGCCGAGCGCTGAAGAATTGATACTTTCAAATTGTGGTGCTGGAGGACTCTTGAGAGTCCCCTGGACTGCAAGGAGATCAAACCAGTCAATCCAAAAGAAAATCAACCTGATTATTCATTGGAAGGACTATTGCTGAAGCTGAAGCTCCCATACTTTGGCCGCCTGATGCGAAGAGCAGACTCATTGGAAAAGACTCTGATTCTGAGAAAGACTGAAGGCAAAAGGAGAAGGGGACGACAGAGGATGAGATGGTTAGATAGCATCACTCACTCAATGGACAGGACTTTGAACAAATTCTGGGAGATGATGAAGGATAGGGAAGCCAGTCATGCTGCAGTCCATGGGATCACAAAGAGTCGGATGTGACTTAGCGACTGAACAACAACAAAAGCGTCTTCCCCGTCAGTAAGAGTCGTTTATTTGTGTGATGGTGTTGCTATTTGCTGTGAAATATAAATAGCCTTAAAAACGTCATTCAGTGTTCCTCCTGCCTGATTGATGATTTCTCCCTTCCAGGGTGGATCTTGCCTGAGGTTTATTTAAAGGAGCTGATCTTTATTTATTTATTTATTTTTGCCTATCTTTTTAAAAAGGAAAATCTCTGAATGTTTCAATGACATAAGACTAGATCACAAAGCACCATATATTTTATCATTCCATACAAGTAAAACGTCCAGGATAGGAAAATCTATAGAGACAGAATGTTGATTAGCAGTAGCCAGGGGCGGGAGGAAGAAGGGGGTGGGAGTGATAGTTAATGGGCACAGGGTTTCTTTTTGGAGAGATAAAACTGTTCTAAAATTAGATGGTGGGGATGATAGAACAACCCTGTAAATATACTAAAAACACTGAATTGTACACTTTAAATAGGTGAATTGTATAGTATGTGAATTATATCTCAAAGGAATTTTTATTGAAGTATAGTTGATTTCAATCAACTATTCGGGGCTTCCCTGGTGGCTCAGAGGGTAAAGTATCTGCCTGCGGGAGACCCGGATTCAGTCCCTGGGTCGGGAAGATCCCCTGGAGAAGGAAATGACAACCCACTCCAGTACTCTTGCCTGGAGAATCCCATGGACAGAGGAGCCTGGTGGGCTACAGTCCATGGGGTCACAAAGAGTCGGACACGACTGAGCGACTTCACTGTCACTTTCCATAGCTGATTCACAACACTGTGTTAGTTTCAAGCATATAGCGAAGTGATTCAGTTTTATATATATATGTACATGTACACACACACACACACACACATATATACTATTTCAAATTCTTTCCCCTTATAAGTTATTGCACTATTGAGTATGGTTCATTGTGCTATACAATAAGGCTTTCAACAAAGAATTTTTTTAAAACACTAAACAGAATGAGCTCTCTATATATTAAATAACCTAAACAGAAGTTCTTTTACACATATCCCAGTGATATTGTTTAATAAAAGTTTAGAATGATTTCGTTCAAAGCAATTCAGTAGACTCAACAAGGCACTCTCTTATGGGCTGTGGCACAGAGGAGTTGATCTCTCCTTTGAGGAACCACAACCAAGGAGAGGCAGGAGAGACACATGAATCACTCTGGAGGACAGAGGAAATAGTGCTGAGAGGTTCTCATGGGGGTTCCATGTGAGCTCAGGATTTGACTTGGCCTCAGAGGCACTGGACTTGGATAGGTAGGTATTGGGGGGAGGGAACATACATGGAGCAGAGAAATGTCTGAAGTCCTTTGCCGCTGAGAGAGACTTTCTTGTAAACAGGCCCACAAGAGGATCTCTGGGTGAGTTTAGGAGTCGAGGAGCCACAGAAAGTAAGGGTGGGTAGAGTCAAGCCAGAGAAGGTTCTGGGTCTGAGGGGGAGAATGCTGTCTGCAGGATTAGACCACGGAGCGCTGTGACCCAATCAGGAGACTTGAGCAGGTCACTCAGCTGGTTGCCAGGACAGACCATGAAGTCCAGTCCAGTGTCCTGACTTTCACCTCAGTCACCAGTCCTCGGAATGAATGGCGATACCTTCAGAGCCATCCCCAGCAGCGGCGACCAGTGGTCTGGAGAGGCTGCAACCTGGTGAACAAACACAGTCTTTGAAAAGATAAAAGATGAACGTCAGGGAGGTGGCAAAGTAAGAACCTGCCATTGGTCCTTTTCCTTATTTCTTCAACCCCTCTCTTTAGGATCATTGCTCCATTCACATCCAGTTCTGCAAGTGTGGAATAAAGCTCACCTTGACAGGAACAAGGCCCTCCTACTCCTGTTCTCTAGGGGAGGGGTCTCCAACCTCTGGGATCTAATACCAGAGGATCTGAGGTGGAGCTGATATAATGACAGAAACAAAATGTGCAATAAGTGTAATGTGCTTGAATCATCCTGAAACCATGCCCTCACCCCCATGCATGGAAAAATTGTCTTTCATGAAACTGGTCCCTGGTGCCAAAAAGTTGTGGACCGCACAGAGTCTAAGGGATGGTGCTGACATGGCCTGCCGACTCTGGAACCTCAATTGCATTAAAATTGGCATCGTGGAGGACAGTTTCTTTCTTTAACAAAGCCTCAGGTTGTTTTTTTTTTTTTTAATTCAGTTCTTTTATAAAGACCTCCGCCCACAATAAGTTGAGATTGATTGAGCTCATACTCTGGTAACTAACAATATAGAGGTAACCAAATACTCAACCCAATGGTTGACACAAATAGTTGACCCAATCAAAATGTGTAGGAACATACAAAAATATCCCGAACGGTTCTGGGGTTAACTTTAAATCCCTCCTTGGGGAGGATCACACTGAGGTCACTGTGTCTGTGACCTGGCAGCCTCTTCTCCTTTTCTTGCCCTGGATGTTTTCATTAAGTAATCCCTGACCAGGCTTCATGCCGTTCCTCATCTGTGCTTGTCATTGTCAAAATGGTTATTTCCTTGCATGAAGACATTTCATTAATTTTCTTTTTCCACCTGCAGTTGCCCAAAGTGCTCCTTTAAGAGCAGAATCTCTGTCAGCCGTATTTCTGTCATGGGCCAGTAAGCCTACGTGTGGAGCAGAAGGCAAGTGTTTCCTCCGGCAGCACACGCACCGCAAGAGCCTGCAGGGCCACCTGTTATCCAGGAAATTCTCCTCTGCCCCTCGTTCGCGGCTCATTCTCTGCTCTGTGTTCAGCTGTTCCCCTGAGCTCTCAGAGAAGCAGAGAGGATGTTTACAACTTCTAGTTTTAGTCCTACCTTAAAACAAATCTCCTCTCCTGCTCAGATGTCCCTGAAGGGTGAGAACAGCCTGGGTTTGCTCTTGGCCTGCCCTTTGTAGGCTCCGCTCAGCTCGTGTTCTTGGTCTGGACGTCTTTGTTCCCTGGGGTGACAGCTTTTCGTGCACCACACACAGGCACACGCGCCCTTCTGCTGTGGGGATTATTTCATTTAAACGGAAGGCTGAGAAAGACAAATATCATACGATATTGCTTACACATGGAATCTAAAAAAATATCATACGATAATCATACGTACAAATATCATACGATATTGCTTACATGTGGAATCTAAAAAAACAGTGAAAATAGTGCATTTATTTATAAGACAGAAATAGAGTCACAGATGTAGAAAATGAACCTATGATTACGTGGAGGGGGAACGGGGAGGGATAAATTGGGGGATAGGATTGTCGTATACACACTACTATATATAAAATAGGTAATTAACAAGGGCCTATGGTAGAGCACAGGGAACTCTACTCAATACTCTGTAATGACCTATATGAGAAAAGAATCCAAAAAACCAGTGCGTGTATCTATGTGTGTGACGGATTCACTTTGTTGTACCACAGAAACAAACACAGCTTTGTAAATCAACTACACTCCAATAAAAAAAGGAAAAGTTGAGAGGCTCTGGAAGGCCCGCTTGGTGTCTCAGCCCAGCGTTCCCCAGCCTCAGTGTTGAATCTGACCGATTTCCTTCCTTCACCAGTCTCTGTGTGCCTGCTCAGTCACTTCAGTCGTGTCCGGCTTTCTGAGACCCTGTGGACTGAAGCCCACCAGGCTCCTCTGTCTATGGGATTCTCCAGGCAAGAATACTGGAGTAGGTTGCCATGCTCTTCTCCAGGGGATCTTCCTGACCCAAACCTGCGTCTTCCTGAATCAAACCCACGTCTCTTATGTCTCCGGCAATGGTAGGCAGGTTCTTGATAACTAGCGCCGCCTGGGAAGCCACTCCTGCGTATAGCAGATACATGCTAATCTACTGCTATTACCACAGATACCTAATTCATTCAAGTGGTAAATATATCCCTGTCCATTTCTACCATAATAATGGACAATCAAAATTTTGCACACTTATTTTTATTAAATAAAAGAATAGTGTAGAGTTCCATCATGTCACTTACTGAAGACTGCTTTCCTTCAAACTATTCAAATAGACTGGCTAATTCACACTATGTGATTTTTAAACTGCTTACCAATTTCTCAAAACGAAGGAATTCAAACCAGATTTTGTTTTTATTTTATTTTTTGCTTTACATCGCTTTTTATTTCAAAAGCTCTTTACTAACACAGACTAATCTTTACAACATTCAAGGGAGTTATAAACCAGACGTTTGTAGAAAATGCATTCTTCATAAACCAGGAAAGGATCCTCAACTCTGAGAGAATCCCAGATGTTTGGATATTTTATCTCAATCCATTCCTGTCACTTGTCAGATCAAATGATTTCTTTCTTACGACTGATAATGGACTAAGAGCAGCCTTGGCTAACACCTTTCTGGACATTATCTCTTCCCATAAGCACCAGCAGAGGAGAGTTCTGAATCCTTACGGACAGTCATGCGCTTTGTTGTTAATTTTGGTTGCCCTGGGTCTTCATTGCTTTGCGTGGTCTTGGTTGCAGTGTGTGGGATCTAGTTCCCCCATCAAGGATCAAACCTAGGGCCCTGCACTGGGAGCTTGGAGTCTTACCCACTGGACCACCAGGTGAGTCCCCTTTCATGAGCTTTGATCGACTCTTCAGTGACCATTTCCACCAACATTCTTGATCTTCAATTAAACATTCCCAACAAATATACAAATCAACAACTCTGTCGCCTTGTAGGTTAGTTTGTGGCGAGCACTGTTACTTAAAATCATCTTAGTGACTTACAGTCTCAAACAATTATACATCTAAGGGCTCCAAACAGTAGAGACTTCTAAACATCTTTGGAAGTTTAAACAGTCCTCCCTACCTATTGTATAGCACAGCGAACTGTATTCAGTGCTTTGTGGTAACATAGATGGGAAGGGAATCCGAGAAAGAGGGGATGGATGTATATGTATAACCGACTCATTTTGTTATAGTTCAGTTCAGTTCAGATCAGTCGCTCAGTTGTGTCTGACTCTTTGCAACCCCATGGACTGCAGCACGTCAGGCCTCCCTGTCCATCACCATCTCCTGGAGTTCATTCAAACTCACGTCCATTGAGTCGGTGATGCCATCCAGCCATCTCATCCTCTGTCGTCCCCTTTGCCTCCTGCCCCCAATCCCTCCCAGCATCAGAGTCTTTTCAAATGAGTCAGCTCTTCACATCAGGTGGCCAAAGGATTGGAGTTTCAGCTTCAATATCATTCCTTCCAAAGAAATCCCAGGGCTGATCTCCTTTAGAATGGACTGGTTGGATCTCCTTGCAGTCCAAGGGACTCTCAAGAGTCTTCTCCAACAGCAGAAACTAATACAACATTGTAAAACAACTATACTCCAATAAAATTTTTTAAAAATAGCCTTCCCCTGTTCACATTTTATACATTGTTCTTTCAAAAAATATTAACATGCTATTAACTACTGAAAAGATAGGTGACAGAATTAGCTGATGGTCCATAAGCGGATGAGGAGAAAATGCACAGTTAAATATGGTATAAATGGGAAGGTGCAGTGGGATACTAACGGTGTGTGTGTGTGTAGAGGGAGGCCTCTCAGAAGAGGTCGCCCTGAAGCTGAGGACTGAAGAATGAACAGAAGGTACACAAGCCCAGTAGAGGCGCAGTGTCCCAAGCAGAAGGAGCAGCAAGTGCAAGGCCTCGAAGCAGAAAAGGGGTTGCATATTTAGTTAGAGAAAGGACTTCAGTGAGGCTGACAGCAGGAGAACAAGTGGATAACATAGGAAAGGGGAAGAGGCCAGGTAACGTAGGCCATGAAAGAAGTCTACGTTTTAGTGGAAACCTGATTCTTTATGGTTTCCAAATGGTCGTGTATCATAATTAGATCTGTGTTTTTAAGAAATTACTCTGGGGACTTCCCTGGTGGTCCAGTGGTTTAAGAACCTGCCTTGCGATGCTGTGGATGCCGTTTCAATCCCTGATCAGGGAACTGAGATCCTTCATGTCGTGGGGCAACCAAGTTCACAACTACTGAGCCCAAGTGCCACAGCTAAGGCCCCACACAGCCGAAAACAAGTCAGCGAGTCACTCTGTCTTTCGGCAGGAAGCAAGAGTGGGAACAGGGAAGTCAGGACGCTGTTCCAGTGATCCAGGAAAGAGCAGAGAATGACTTACAGCTGGAGAGAAATTGCTGAAGATGAGAAATAGTCAAGGAAGGAGAAATGGCAGCTTTCTTTGAAAGTGAGAGAAAGGAGAAGGGAGTGGGGAAGGTCTACAGCGCATTTTTGATTTAGTATCTGAAGGAGGGTGGTCCCGCTCAATGAGATGGAGGGGAATGAGGAGAGGGAGCGTTCTGGGTGGGCATTGGGTTGAGTCAAGAGTTCTATTTGGGAGATGCTGAGTTGGAGGTGTCCGTGAGGAAAGTTTTGAATTCTTAAGGGCTGACGTGCTCTAAGATTCATCTGTAATTATTTCTACCAGCATATTCAATCTTCAGTTAAACAAGGGAAATAGAAAGGAGGCAGTTTGATTAGTCAGGTGAATGTATGGGAGCTTCGAGGAGAGGATTGGGGAAGTATTTAAACCATGGAAATCGATGACCTGCCCTAGGGAGAGGATATTGAAAAAATTAGGGCTCCAAATTGAACCTTGGAAAACTCCAACCTTTAAAGAGGAGGAGAGAGAGAGAGAGATTGGGAGTTTAGGTTTGACATGTGTACACTGCTATATTTAAAATAGATAACCAACAAGGATCTACTGCATAGCACAGGGAACTCTGATCAATACTATGTAACAACCTAAATGGGAAAATAATTTGAAAAAGAATAGGTACGTGTGTCGGAAAAGGCAATGGCACCCCACTCCAGTACTCTTGCCTGGAAAATCCCATGGATGGAGGAGCCTGGCGGGCTGCCGTCTGTGGGGTCGCACAGAGTTGGACACGACTGAAGCGACTTAGCAGCAGCAGCAGATACATGTGTATGCATAGTTGAATCACTTTGTTGTACACCGGAAAGTAATGCAACATTGTTCATCAACTGCACTCCAATATAAAATAAAAATAAAATAAAAATGAAGAGAAGTCATCAAAGAAGCCTGAGGAAGGGTGGCTGGAGAAGTAGGAGGGGCCCCAGGAGGATGTGGAGTCAGGAGAGTGTTTGAGAAGGAGGAGTCAATCCCTCATGTCAAAAGGAGAAATGTTAATGATGTGGTAGAACCTGAAGCCACATGGAAAGCTGGGACAACCCAAAGGCCCAGTGCTTCTAATTGCTCTGTTTAGTCTAGCTGTGTATAAAGTTTAGTTTACGAACTAAAATTCCACTGACAGCACCAGTCCAAAAGTCAAGCACAGCCTCTACGGTCCTGTAGGATCCGGCATTCCTGGAAGGAAAGAGGAATAGAAGAGTTCAGGCAGAACTTGTGACATAAAGGATTTGGCAGTGTATTAATATGTAGTAAATTTCAGTCAACAGATCAAAGAACAGGTTTTTGTTCAAGTGGGTGGATTTATTTATTGTTAAATATTTCTGCACAGTATCTCTGTATAAACACACTATGTGTGCAACTATATTCGAACTATTCACGTGGGAGGTAATGTTCAAAACTGAAGTTTTGTTCCAGTTATGGCATTTATATGGTTTTTAAAAAAATTATAATGTTTATACTGCTATTATATTATCTTCTTCTAAAAGAATAAAAAAATGTATTTCATGTGACAAGGAAAGAAAGGAACTCAGGTTTCTGTACTTTCTGCTCAACGGCTACATGTTTTTGAGTAGATGAGCACTCTTTAGGCCAGACAGAGGATGCCCCTAAGCCACATCCAGAGGCAGTGCAGGGGGGCCAGTAACAGGTATTTTTCATTAAGTGTGTGCAATTCCTTCCCCACTGTTCCTTCAGTATTAGTAAATAACCAGTATGTCACTCTAAAATCTAGTTCTCATCTTATTCCCTACCTTCTTCTTGGTGACGAGATCAGAGTTGGCTCTCAAGGCTGAATTACTTCCCTGCCTCATTTCCCTCTGGGACACGTGGTCCCGGGGGTCTGTTTCTCCGCGGGGCAGGCCCGCCGTGGCCTCCCTGGCCGTTGTCCAAGCCCCAGCTGTACTGGCTGCCGGCGGAAGTCCAGGGGAGCTGTTGCCTTAATGTTATCAGCTAATACTTTGTTACTTCATTACTGGCACCCTCCTGCCATGAGCCAGCAGAAAGAATCTCGATTTAGTTCCTGAGGTCAAAGGTGGGGCGGAGCCAGGGAAGAGGAGGGGCAGAAGGAACGCAGATCAATTGTCTCTGACACCTCTCAGCCCGGTGCTTGCTGAGGGCAATCGCAACATCCGTTTTTACTAAGCATTTGCTGTGAACTCTGAGTGGGTGGTCACTGTGTCCGTTGCCGACCAAGTTCTTAAAGCAAGCCACTGCAGTTATCAATTATGAGAGGCGAAACAGTATCAGGATAGGTGTCTTTCTGAAATACCAATAACCTTAAGAAAAGTAATAAAAATTACCCTGCTTTTGTAAAATTCAGAAAACTTACACTATGTTCCTCTGAACCCCATGGAAAACCTTTTACACATTCTACCCATTCAATTAGAGGAATTGACAAAATAAGAGGCAGAGAGCTTTCAGATTAAAATATATCTCAAGAACCTTTTCCATGCTCCAGTGTAGAAATTATTCACTGACTTCTAGACAAAATCTCCCTCCTTTACCTTTACAAAACTGTTTAAAACATCTTTTTTACCACGCTAGTCAAATTGTTATTTCTTATTCCTTATTTTTAAACCTGTTTTATTGTAGAACCAGCTACTTCTCTCAGTTATTGTGACATCCATTTATATTTGAAAGAATATAACCTAAGATCAGGCAATAATGATGCTATTTTGAAAGGTTGTTCATGTATTTGCATTGAGAAAAGACACATTTTTCAAATGGCATATTCAAAATGCGTGTAAATATCTTTAAGAAGCCACTCCATTATGACATTACACATTCCCTTTCTTTAATAACTTGATTTTTAAAGCTCATTCCTTTTCCATTACATCTTTTAATGCTCTTTGTACAAAAGGTTCTCAGAAGGACACAGAGAAAAAAACACTTTTAAAGAAAGATAACAAGATGTTGCATAAAAAGAGTGGCATGAAAGCAAGTGGCTTAGAATCTAGAGACCGAGATTAAGCCCTTCTGAGCCTCAATTTCCCCTTCTGTATAACGAGGTAATAACAATACCCACCTCCTAGAGTTGTCACAAAGAGTGTAATAGATGCAGCTATTATAACTAGGAAGTTGTAAGATTATGCTCCAATTGGGAGTTTAAGGATAACTCAGACTTATAGGGTTGTACATGTATTTTTTGATTCTGTGACAAATTCACACGAGGTGTTTTACTTTACAAGACATGAGACAAATTTCAAAGCCTTTGCACAGAAAGAAATCTTACCAAAGTCTTCTTAAAAGAAACATACATTTATTAATTCAGGAAATATTTATTGAAACCTACTATAAAGCAAGTATTGGGCTAGGTACTGGGGAGTGAGCTAAATAGTTTCTGCTTTCATTGAACTTGGACTCTTGGAGGACATTGTGATTAATCAAATAAGCAACAATAAATAACAGAGTCTATAATAAAAGCTATGAAGAAATAATCTGATTTTTTTTAAATCATGGAGAATAGAACAGATGTTGAAGAATTACATTTTGGAAGTGTAATTTTGCCATTTCTCAAGCTCAATCTCTTTCAAAACTGACAGTTACGATGTTAGTACTTGGGCTCCCTTGTGGGTGGTGTTATTTGTTAAGATAAACTGTACCAAATACATCTTACATTTTTAAAACTGGGTTAAAATATGAAATCATTAAAATGGCAAAAGATGAACCTCTGAAGCTGCAGTTTCATGTCATCACCAAGCACACATTTTCAAGGGGCAAGAGGCTCTGGACAGGAAGCCTGGCTCGGGGCTGGGCAGTGGAGGCATTAGCAAGGGTGGTCAAGGTTAGCAAAGCACTGATCAGGCCCCTCCCTCAGGACACCGCCCTGAGTCAGAGCAGCAGAGGGAGCGGGACAGGGCCAGAAGGACTGGGTCGTGACACTCAGGAGAGTTTTCATTTGTATTCAAAGGATGTATTTAGAAGGTCTCTGAGTATATTTCTAAAAGTAGGTCATGACCCATTAGTGGGTCACAGAATAAATGTAGTGGGTACTTACCAGCATTAAAAAATGTGAAATAGAAGAAAAGTAAGACAGAAAATGTCAGTGCACTGCTTTGTCTGTAGCAAGGGTGAGGTGGTCTGTGTTTTAGGGTGTATGCATGTACTAAGTGGGCTCTGGGGCCCAGAGACTGTTCAGTGGAAGGAATTCCCTGGGGAACATCCTGCCCCTACTCTTCTCAGGAGACACTCCTGGTTAAGTTCCAGTCCCCTCCCAAGCAAGCAGGGCAGGGACAGGGGCCACTGGGCGGAGCTCCTGCCCAGACTGCGTTGCAGGGATCAGGCCAAACTAAAGATGGCCCCTGGGTGTGGGGCTGGCCTGCAAAGGAATGATCCAGGAGAGGTGTCCCAGGAAAGCAAATGAAGTAGAGACGAAGCATAAGACAAAGCTGCCCCTCCCTGGATGGGAAGGGAAAGTATAGGTTGGATTGCTATTTGGTGGATTTGACCCACAAAACTGGCCCTCAAGCTCCTCTGTCCTTGGGATTCTCCATCAAGAACACTGGAGTGGGTTGCCACGCTCTCCACCAGGGGATTTTCCTGACCCAGGGATTGAACCTGCTTTTCTGTCGATAAAGGACAGAAATGGTATGGACCTAACAGAAGCAGAAGATATTAAGAAGTGGTGGCAGGAATACATAGAAGAACTGTACAAAAAAGATCTTCATGACCAAGATAATCATGATGGTGTGATCACTCATCTAGAGGCAGACATCCTGGAATGTGAAGTCAAGTGGGCCTTAGAAAGCATCACTACGAACAAAGCTAGTGGAGGTGATGGAATTCCAGTTGAGCTATTTCAAATCCTGAAGGATGATGCTGTGAAAGTGCTGCACTCAATATGCCAGCAAATTTGGAAAACTCAGCAGTGGCCACAGGATTGGAAAAGGTCAGTTTTCATTCCAATCCCAAAGAAAGGCAATGCCAAAGAATGCTCAAACTACCATACAATTACACTCATCTCACACGCTAGTAAAGTAATGCTCAAAATTCTCCAAGCCAGGCTTCAGCAATACGTGAACCGTGAACTTCCAGATGTTCAAGCTGGTTTTAGAAAAGGCAGAGAAACTAGAGATCAAATTGCCAACATCCACTGGCTCATGGAAAAAGGAAGAGAGTTCCAGAAAAAGTATCTATTTCTGCTTTATTGACTATGCCAAAGCTTTGACTGTGTGGATCACAATAAACTGTGGAAAATTCTGAAAGAGGCAGACCACCTGACCTGCCTCTTAAGAAACCTATATGCAGATCAGGAAGCAACAGTTAGAACTGGACATGCAACAACAGACTGGTTCCAAATAGGACAAGGAGTACGTCAAGGTTGTCACCCTGCTTATTCAACTTATATGCAGAGTACATTATGAGAAATGCTGGGCTGGAAGAAGCACAAGCTGGAATCAAGATTGCCAGGAGAAATATCAATAACCTCAGATATGCAGATGACACCACCCTTATGGCAGAAAGTGAAGAGGAACTCAAAAGCCTCTTGATGAAAGTAAAAGAGGAGAGTGAAAAAGTTGGCTTAAAGCTCAATATTCAGAAAACGAAGATCATGGCATCTGGTCCCATCACTTCATGGGAAATAGATGGGGAAGCAGTGGAAACAGTGTCAGACTTTACTTTTTTTGAGTTCCAAAATCACTGCAGATGGTGATTGCAGCCATGAAATTAAGAGACACTTACTCCTTGGATGGAAAGGTATGACCAACCTAGATAGCATATTCAAAAGCAGAGATATTACTTTGCCAACAAGGTCCGTCTAGTCAAGGCTAAGGTTTTTCCAGTGGTCATATATGGATGTGAGAGTTGGACTGTGAAGGAAGCTGAGCGCTGAAGAATTGATGCTTTTGAACTGTGGTGTTGAAGAAGACTCTTGAGAGTCCCTTGGACTGCAAGGAGATCCAACCAGTCCATCCTAAAGGAGATCAGCCCTGGGTGTTCTTTGGAAGGAATGATGCTAAAGCTGAAACTCCAGTACTCTGGCCACCTCATGCAAAGAGTTGACTCATTGGAAGAAACTGATGCTGGGAGGGATTGGGGGCAGGAGGAGATGGGGACGACAGAGGATGAGATGGCTGGATGGCATCACCAACTCAATGGATGTGAATTTGAGTGAACTCCAGGAGTTGGTGATGGACAGGGAGGCCTGGCGTGCTGCAATTCATGGGGTCGCAAAGAGTCGGACACGACTGAGCGACTGAACTGGATTGAACTGACCTGCGTTGGCATGTAGATTCTTTACCACTGACGCACCAGGGAGCCCAGCAGTCCCATGGACAGGCTAACAGATGGGTTGGCTGGGCCTTAGAGAGGTCTTCTGAGGACACTGTTTCCTTTAGGACTCACCTAAAATGGGAAAGGTGCTGATAACAGAGACAATGGGGAACAGGATTAAACGGAGACTCATGTCCATATTTTCTTTGCTGGGCTCTTGGCCCTTGAGCAACTGCTCTGGGCACCTGTCAGCTGCCTGTAACTGAAGCCTTTGTGTTTGAAACAAAGTAGGCTTAGAGGGAGCTTCCTTCTCTCCTCAGACCTTTATGACTAAGACTGTTTTCCAAATACTGTAAATGTTTTCGGTTTTATTTCCTCACTTGATAAGATATTTCTTTCACTGTAGTTTTTTGTTTTTTTTTTTTTTTTAAGTGAATTTATATGAGAACTTTCCCAGAAGGATAAAGGGGACATGTCTTATAACTTCAGCTCTTTCCCACATTGTTTTTGGATGACAGAGAGAATTCTCAAAGAAAAGGAATGGAGAGCTGGTCTTTCTTAGAGTATTCTGAAGAGAATTCCTTGAGGACAAAAGGGGAGGAAGGGTCAAGGGGTGATCTGTGGGAGTTTGGCAGACGGCGTGGTCACTTTCTGCTCAAAGTTATCAGCTGGTGGAGCGGCGGGGAGAGAAGAGGCTCACCCCTGGGATGTGGCCTGATAAGGCTCTACCGCAGTCAAGAAAGATGCCAGCTTTCCCGCGGGCTGGCCGGAGCGGCGAGGCCCAGGGCTGGTTATCTGCAGAGGCTCAGAGAGGAGGGGGTCTCCATCCGGGGACCAGGCAGGAGGCAGAAACCTTCAAGAGGGAGAGCGCAGAGATCAGGATCACAGTTCTTTTCTTTAAGAAAATTGTGTTGTTGTTGGAGTATAGTTGATTCATAACGTTGTGTTAGTTTATTCTGTTCGGCAAAGTGAATCAGGTGTATATACCCGCTGTTAGATTCCTTTCGTATATAGGCCACTGCAGAGTATGGAGCATTGCTCCCTGTGCCCACAGTAGGCCCTTCTTAGTGATCTGTTTAGTTGTGTGTATGCTGCTAAGTCACGTCAGTCGTGTCCGACTCTGTGCGACCCCATAGACGGCAGCCCACCAGGCTCCCCCGTCCCTGGGATTCTCCAAGCAAGAACACTGGAGTGGGTTGCCATTTCCTTCTTCAACAGTTGTGTGTGTAGGTCAGTCCCAATCTCCCCATTCATCACTCCCCTCCGCTTTCCTCTCTGGTAATCACAGATTTGTTTTCTACGCCTGAGGGTCACATTTCTTTGAAATAATCCACCCTGTACTTACTACTTCAGCCTAAGTCTCTGGCCCACACTTCAGGAATGTGAGTTCTTCCACAAGCTTTTCTTGATCAAGTCCAAAGGCCTCTCTACTTCACATGTAGAGAAGGAGAGGGAGAGGGATGTTCTTTAAATTTCTAACATGAAGCTTTTATGGTGCAGAAAAAGTATGTGCCTAGAAATAAGACAGACTGGGGTAGCATTTTTAAAAATTCTCAGCACAGACTAGCTCTGAGCCCTTGGGTAAGTTAGGAAACTCGAAGAGCTACAGTTTCTTAACCTAAAAATAGGAATCTGTAGGGTTGTTGTGAGGATTACAGAAGATAAAGTTTACCAAGTGCAAGGCCATTGCTAGGCACTTGATAAATGAAGTCAGTATGTATGTTTCTGTTCCAAGAAGCAGTTAAAGGACAACCACAGCAGAGTTTGCAACTCTTCTAGGACACCAGTGTTGATCATACCATAAACATTTGGGGCACAATTACAGAACTTATAATTCAAGATAGGGGCTCTTAAAAAGGCTTTTATGAAAGTGTTGCATGGAGTTGCTTAGACAATATTGTTAAAATTCCATGTCAAAATCAAAGGAAATGTATCCAGTTTTAATTTTGGAGTGAGTCTCAAGTCTGAGAATTACCTAAGCCCTCTGCACTTCTGCTGTTTAACTTTCATGTTTTATTTAATTTTGGCTTCTTTAGTACCATTAATGTGAGCAAGGTTTGGAACAAGGACTTAACAATTATAGACATTTTAGAGTCCGAGCTAAAACATACCTTGGGGATCATCCAGTCTAGTATTTTCCAGATGTTACTCATTCAAAAATAACATGTCACCATTTTATGACTATTTTTATCATTTACTTAATATTTTTCTTTCTATTCACTGACTTCAGTATCTACTCTAACCAGTAATATTCATAAACATCATGTGTTTTGAAAGTTAGTACATAAATACATAACTTGGAGCAATTATTCACCTATCACCTAAAATCATCTGTTCTACACCTGGTGACCAATTGGGTAAACACTGATCCATGCACTATTCGCTTCATAGATGAGAAAACTGAGACCCAAGAGCCAGGGTGTTGGGGGGGGGGGGGGGGATGTTGGTTTGCCCTGAGTGTCTCTGTGATTGCAACTCCAATAAAAGTCTTGATGCGATGAAGAATTTTGTAATTAAAAACCATGTAGGTATCTCATTTAGACCAACTCTCCTTTCTTACTCCCTAAGATCTATGAGAATAGGCAAAATAAGGATTGGCTTTAGTGAAAGAGAAAGCATGACTTAATATATATAACCCTTGCAGAAATCATGGAGGTGGGTCAGTGGATAGAGAATTGGATCTGTAACTTGTTTCTCTCTGTAAACAACTTTGAAAATCATCTGAACACACGACTCATCTGAAAAGCTGAAAGACACGTCCCCTCTTTGCTTATACCTGTCGATGGAGTTTATTCTTACTGACCAGATTCAGGTCAGCAGTACTGGCCTCCTCCTGACCCTGAACGCCTTGCTCATTGAAGCCCAAGTGTTACTCCCTGTTTGCACCATTGTACCTTGTGAGGGAAGGTATTTCTATTCTCCAGAGAGTGAACAATAAGCTACTGTATGTTTGGTCTCTAGAGTTCATTTCTTCATGTTTTCATTAGTTTTATTCATAAGATTCTATTAGAGTCAATTGTTAAATTTCTGGAAACGTCCCCAACAAAGGACAAAAAGGTTCTTCTATAAAACAAGAACAGCCCATCCCCTGCCCAGACTTGAAGGACCATAAATTAGTATAATAAATTGCAGAATATAAGCAAGTAACTTTTCTTCTTACTCTCCTAGGGGCCTGGGATTTGTGAGTCCACATCTGAAAGTAGGTCAGTGGCATATTTTAAAAAATTCTCCTAAATACATACAAGTTGAAGTTCACTGCTTTGAAAAATTGTAGTCCCATCTAGTTTATCAGAGCCCATTATGTTCATTTTGATGGATTCATGTTATTATACATAACCTGAAATAATTGAAATGACTCTCATTTAAGCGTTAATAATACCTTGTCTGAGATATTCCTCTGTTTTAAAAGTTCTCTCTCCACTTCCAGGGTTTATGGTCAGAAGAACAGTCTTCAATTTACTCTCCAGGTTTCACCTGATGCAATTCCATTGAAGAGCCACGTTTTTCTAGTGTTTTGAAGATCCTAGAATCCCTTCCTCTCTATTTTGAATTCAAGGGAGCATTTGAATATAAATATATTTTAATTCATTATCACAAAAAGCATATAATCCAAAAAGGTACAACATTTGAGAGTATGCCTGATTATATAATTTCTAGCCAAAAACATAAAGGGAAGTACACCACTTAGTATTTATTAAGAATTAAGTATTCATGGGGGGTTAGTCACTGACAAAGACAGAAACACATGCAATTCTATGTTAAGTGAGAAATTTGAGCATATTCATTAAGGAGCAAGCTTTAATCTTTTATGAATTATACAATTTAAATAAAGCAACATGGGGGTAAATTACAATACAGTGAAGAAAAGAGGCAATTTTAGGGAATTATAATGTATTGAAAACACATGCCAAATACTTCCCTCTGTACTGATGAAGGGGATCAAGTCCTATTCCATCTGAGCTTCACATTGGTTTTCCATTCTACATTCTAGCAAAGTCCGAAAGAAAGCTGCGTAAGGAGGCAGGGATGGAAATGTGGCAGAAATATTTGTTTCATAGCACAATGGATGTTTATCTTATTTTAAATTAAATCTCCCCTGACAGCTGCTTAATGGCCCTCGTGCACTCCCCCTTTTCACTTCTCTTTTGTAATTTTTGCCCACAGCATTCCCCTTAAACTGCTAGAATGGTTTTTGCTGTTCTTTGAATTTTTGAAAACAAATGGCCAACATCTCTCTAACGTGCTGGCGGAGTGTTCCGAGAACAGTTATTAGCCCCTCTCTTACACATCAATGCCTAGTTCATTCCATGAACCTCAAGACGATTTCCCAACTGCTTGATTGCTTTTAGCACTTTTCCCTGCAAACTCAGAAACCAGCTGCCACTCCTTTTATACCCTTAAACTGAGGTGGGAGTGTGTAAAATGATGCAGGGTCTAGTGGAAGGGCCCCAGCCCGCCCCACTGCACCAGGGGGACTGAGGGGCCTCCAGGGGCCCGGCCCCGACTGGACGGCAGCCCCAGCCAACGGCACCTGCAGAGCCCCTCTTGCAGGCACACCCGCCAGGCTATGTCAGCCCTTGTCACTTGCATTTAAAAACAAAACAGGGGAGACTTCTGACTTGGAATCAAGAATCGTGCTCTGACGGTGCCCTTGTGAACTGAGTAATTTTAAATAAGCAATAAGGGAACATTACAATAAAGTAAAGAAAACAGGCTGTTTGGGTCATTCATGGGAAATAGATGGGGAAACAGTGGAAACAGTGTCAGACTTTATTTTTTTGGGCTCCAAAATCACTGCAGATGGTGACTGCAGCCATGAAATTAAAAGACGCTTACTCCTTGGAAGGAAAGTTATGACCAACCCAGACAGCATATTCAAAAGCAGAGACATTACTTTGCCAACAAAGGTCCATCTAGTCAAGGCTATGTTTTTCCAGTGGTCATGTATGGATGTGAGAGTTGGACTGTGAAGAAGGCTGAGCACTGAAGAATTGATGCTTTTGAACTGTGGTGTTGGAGAAGACTCTTGAGAGTCCCTTGGACTGCAAGGAGATCCAACCAGTCCATCCTAAAGGAGATCAGCCCTGGGGTTTCTTTGGAAGGACTGATGCTAAAGCTGAAACTCCAGTACTTTGGCCACCTCATGCGAAGAGTTGACTCATTGGAAAAGACTCTGATGCTGGGAGGGATTGGGGGCAAGAGGAGAAGGGGACGACAGAGGATGACATGGCTGGATGGCATCACTGACTCGATGGACGTGAGTCTGAGTGAACTCCAGGAGTTGGTGATGGACAGGGAGGCCTGGCGTGCTGTGATTCATGGGGTCGCAAAGAGTCGGACACAACTGAGTGACTGAACTGAACTGAACTGAATGTATTGGAAGCACGTGGAAAAAACTTCCCTCGATGCTGATTATGGAATCACATCTCTCTGGTCATGCTTCTGGTCCCCTGAGCTGGATGTGCTTTTCGTTCACTCCTCGGACCCTCACTGGACCCTTGGACCCCAAGCTCTGCCTTCTCGCCGACTCAGGATCCGTAGTTTCAGTAGCTGGTTTGCCTGCCCAGAGGTCCCAGTTTGGATTCACTCTAGATCAGTCATATGCTTCACTCTGCTTCCTCCCGCATGCGGCCCCTTTTATGGTCTTCTAAGCTTGATCAGGAGAAGGCAATGGCACCCCACTCCAGTCCTCTTGCCTGGAAAATCCCATGGGCAGAGGAGCCTGGTAGGCTGCAGTCCATGGGGTCACGAAGAGTCGGACACGACTAAGTGACTTCACTTTCACTTCACTTTCACTTCACTTTCACTCTTAGAGACCCCATGGACTGCAGCCTACCAGGCTCCTCCATCCATGGGATTTTCCAGGCAAGAGTACTGGAGTGGGGTGCCATTGCCTTCTCTGATGTTACAGTATACTAACGCATATATGTGGAATTTAGAAAGATGGTAATGATAACCCTGTGTGCGAGACAGCAAAAGAGACACAGATGTATAGAACAGTCTTTTGGACTCTGTGGGAGAGGGCGAGGGCAGGATGATATGGGAGAAGGGCATTGAAACATGTGAATTATCACATGTGAAACAGATCGCCAGTCCAGGTTGGATGCATGATACAGGGTGCGCGGGGCTGGTGCACCGGGATGACCCAGAGGGATGGGATGGGGAGGGAGGTGGGAGGGGGGGTGCAGGATAGGGAACACGTGTACACCTGTGGCAGATTCATGTCAGTGTATGGCAAAACCAATACAATATTGTAAAGTAAAATAAATAAATTAATTTTTAAAAAATTAAAAAAAAAGTATGTGATGTTATTACATGAGAATTGCCATTTTGTATTGTGCCCTCCTTTCTTCTGTTCAGTAAATACTACTGAACTCCCCCTCACCAAATAAAGAATGCAAAGAAAGTATATTGATTCTAGTGCTTACTGGGGCAGGGATGGACAGGCAGTGGCTTAAAAGCCATATCATGAAGATAAGCAAGAACTTCTTCACACGCAGTTCACAAGGGCACCAGACCAGGATTTCCCAGCACCCTGATTTACTCACCCTCCTGTCATCAGCATGGCCCAGATCACACTGACTAAAATAAGTCACGTTCACTCTGACACCCAGTAAGTCCACTTTGAAGAACAGGCTCCAACGAGAAAGAAAAATAATTTTAATTATTTAATAATTAATTATTTCATTTTATAATAATTACACCAATTAGTCACATTTTAGGGGTCAACCCAACCCATGAATTATCCCTTCTTCTCAAGGAACTCCTCCACCCCCCACCCACAGGGGCCCTGGCATCCATCTCTGTATTGGATAAACTCACCTCCTGATCAACCAGATGGATTTAATGCAAGCTAGGATATGGAACTGGGAAGCAGAATACAGGTCAGTCTTTGTAGATGGTCAGGGTGGTAAAATGAAGTGGGCCATGATATAATTCTATTCCTCTATAAGGAGAGATAATCAGGGTAGGAGAAAGAAGAATGAAGCAGATTCATCAAGAAATGTGGAGATAAACAAAGAACAGACTGACAGCTTTCTGGCTTCTTCCAGACGCCCGAACTGCATTTTTTCCCTTTGACTCCATGACACACCCCTCATCTTTATAATAACCCTTTCAACATAAAGTGGCTTGAATCACTTTTTGTTGCTTATAACCAGAGTCTTAACTGAGACACAACAATAAAAAATCAGAAGCAACCCAACCCCAAATAAGAGAATTATTAACTGAGTTACTATCTGGCATATAACTGAGTGTATTTTAAAGTGATGAGGTTTCAAATTGTCTATGTGAAAAAATGCAGGCCATGAAGCAAAATGAACATACTGTTTGCAACTCTTGAATTGTAGATTTAGTCAACAAAGACTGGAAGAGTATACAAAGCTATGTAAACACTAAGTGTATAGGATTTCTTGAAACACTGTTTATACAATATCTTTTAAATAAAATTTAGACCACTGGCAATCTGAAATAGTGATTTAATATCCTGTTTCAAATCTTTCCCAGAATATTCATTATTCTAATCTCAATACGTTCAATCAGTCTTCACCTAAAACATGGAAGTTTTTATTGAGTCTTTTCTCCAAGGAACCTTTTATTGGGAAATGGTATTTAGAAGTAACAATTCTGGGTGTGTTTTAAACTCATCCTTGCTGTCTTTTATTTATTTATTTATTGGGTTTTGTTTTTTTTTTTTTTCAATCTTGCTTTTAAATAGAGAATGGAATAAAAGTGAGTTGAGTGGAATTGGAGAAACTGGTTAGGAGGTAGTGTGGTAATCTACTTGAACTACCAATAACAAAAAATTAGGGCTCCTTGCAGAATAAGCTGTTTACAAGTCTGGGGCAAGAAATATGAAAGATTAGCCTGGAACATCTTGCCATACCAGTAACAGTGAAGCAACTAAGACTTCTGAGGACATGTCAAAAGGACTCAGGGGTCAACTCGAAGCCCACTGGCCCCATGTGGGACAGTCATATGCTGATAAAAAGAAGTGTAAGATATTGAAACAGATCAAGGTGAAACCTATGATGATACATTTTAAAAAACCAAAACTTTTGAAGAATATTAAATGACAACCTACATCAGATCAGATCAGATCAGTTGTGTCCTACTCTTTGAGACCCCATGAATTGCAGCACGCCAGGCTTCCCTGTCCATCACCAACTCCCAGAGTTCACTGAGACTCACGTCCATCGAGTCAGTGATGCCATCCAGCCATCTCACCCTCTGTCATCCCCTTTTCCTCCTGCCCCCAATCCCTCCCAGCATCAGAGTCTTTTCCAATGAGTCAACTCTTTGCATGAGGTGGCCAAAGTACTGGAGTTTCAGCTTTAGCATCATTCCTTCCAAAGAAACCCCAGGGCTGATCTTCAGAATGGACTGGTTGGATCTCCTTGCAGTCCAAGGGACTCTCAAGAGTCTTCTCCAACACCACAGTTCAAAAGTATCAATTCTTCAGCGCTCAGCCTTCTTCATAGTCCAACTCTCACATCCATACATGACCACAGGAAAAACCATAGCCTTGACTAGATGGACCTTTGTTGGCAAAGTAATGTCTCTGCTTTTGAATATGCTATCTAGGTTGGTCATAACTTTCCTTCCAAGGAGTAAGCGTCTTTTAATTTCATGTCTGCAGTCACCATCTGTAGTGATTTTGGAGCCCAGAAAAATAAAGTCTGACGCTGTTTCCACTGTTTCCCCATCTATTTCCCATGAAGTGGTGGGACCGGATGCCATGATCTTCGTTTTCTGAATGTTGAGCTTTAAGCCAACTTTTTCACTCTCCACTTTCACTTTCATCAAGAGGCTTTTGAGTTCCTCTTCACTTTCTGCCATAAGGGTGGTGTCATCTGCATATCTGAGGCTATTGACATTTCTCCTGGCAATCTTGATTCCAGCTTGTGTTTCTTCCAGTCCAGCGTTGAAACTAAAAACTAATGCCATATGTGTTAACACCAAAAGAAATACTTAGGTATAAATTTAACAAAATATGTTCAAGATCTATATAAGCAAAACTACAAAACTCTGATGAATGAAATGAAAGATCTAAATTAAGAGGGAGACATTCTACTTTCATGGACAGGAAGACCCAATGTTTTCAAGAAGACTCACGATGGCAGTTTTTCTCAAACTATAGATTCAACAAAATCCCAACGAAAATCTAAACCAGATATTTTGTGAATATGAACAAACTGATTTTAAAGTTTATATCTTTTTGATATTAATGAACCCACTCATTATTTTGAAAACTGATTTCCAGTAATGATATACAGATATGAGATTTGATCCATAAAGAAGGTTGAATGCCAAAGAATTAATGCTTCTGACTTGTAGTGCTGGGGAAGACTCTTGAGAATATCCTGGATGGCAAGGAAGCTCCAATACTTTGTCCACCTGATGTGAAGTGCTGACTCATTGGAAAAGACCCTGATGCTAGGAAAGATTGAAGGCAAAAGGAGAAGGCGGCAGCAGAGGATCGGATGGTTAGATAGCATCACCAACTTGATGGACATGCTGCTAAGCTGCTAAGTCACATCAGTCGTGTCTGACTCTGCAACCCCATAGATGGCAGCCCACCAGGCTCCCATCCCTGGGATTCTCCAGGCAAGAATACTGGAGTGGGTTGCCATTTCCTTCTCCAGACAGACATGAATTTGAGCAAACTCCAGGAGATCCTGGAGGACAGAGGAATCTGGTGGGCTATATAGCCCATGAGGTCTCAAAGAGTCAGACACGACTTAGCAACTGAATGACAATAAAATAAAGGGAAAGAGTAAAGCAAAAATAAAAGTAAGTAAGATATGCCACTTTCCACATTTAAACCTTTCAGTTGTTTCAAACTGTACTTTAAATAAAAGCCAACCTGTAAAGGCTGTGCTTGATCTATCGTCTAACCATATGCATCATTTAGCATCTTGCTTGTGATGTTCCAGCTGTAATAATCCTCAAACAAACCCTGTTTTTTCCTCATGCTTCATATCCCCACTTACCTTTTCAGAAGGACTTTCCCTGATAATCTTTGCAAAAAAAAACCTAATTTTTTTCTCCCTGCTGCTGCTGCTGCTGCTAAGTCGCTTCAGTCATGTCCGACTCTGTGCGATCCCATAGATGGCAGCCCACCAGGCTCCCCCGTCCCTGGGATTCTCCAGGCAAAAACACTGGAGTGGGTTGCCATTTCCTTCTCCAACGCGTGAAAGTGAAAAGTGAAAGTGAAGTCGCTCAGTCATGTCAGACTCGTAGCGACCCCATGGACCAATTTTTGTTTGTTCACTTGTTTTTGCTTGTTCCTGTCAGTAAACTGTAAGTTTCAAGAGGGGCAGAATGCCTTATTACTGCCCAGGACCTAATACATACAGGCACTCCATAATTATTTGTGGAAAAAGTGGATGAAGTTATCCATCAAAGTGAGACTTGGTGGCTGAAAAATTGGTGAAAATATCAAATCATGGAGCGTGACTGTGAGGGCTCTGAGAGGGTAGAAGCATCAAGGTCTACACATATGCAAAAGCCAGGAGAGGACTGGAAATAAAGAGAAATGTGATTTTTTTGTATTTAAAAACCAGATAGGATCACCTTAGGCTTTTGCGGTATGCTAAATTTTAAAAATTGTAAATACTACTTAAAATTAAAGGTAGTAGAATTCCTGCGCTTTAGCCTCTTTATTCTCAATTAACTACTCCCATATTACAGATAATAACTAATAGGCCCTTTTTATTATGCACTTGGCTGTAGCACTGGGACAAAAACTCCCAAGAACTTTTATTACAGCATCTGATTTTTGACATATCCTAATGTAAGCTTATGTGTACGTACAGAAAGCGCATCGTGGTTCTGTGTTGTGACTTGGCAGTATGGTGTGGGTGTGCGTGTGTGTAAAAGGACACAGGACATGGTAAGGAGATTCTTGGTCTCAGAGCAATGTGAAGCTGCTGCGAGATTTCCAACAGGGAAGTGACATGTCTGATCCCGATTTTAAAAAGTATTCTGGCCACCAAAGATACTGTACAGACATTATTTCTGCACCAGTGAGGATACAAATGCTAAGGACTGAATCCCAACTCAAATCAGCACCATCATTCTCAACCATGTGTCAGGAAAACTCACGTAAGTGAGAAGTATAAGGGCTTTAGGTAGGGCTACATCCAGGGATCTGGAGGATGTCCTCAGACCTTTTTAAAAAATTAATTCTGTTTCTCTTTGTATGTTGCCGCCTTCCTCCCCTCTGCCCTAAGGATCCAGTCAGCGGAGGGTAGAGCTGCCAATAATCCGAGGTCATCCAAAAGGAGGAGTGTCTGCCTGCCTGCACTCCAGGGCTTCCCAGGCAGTGCTAGTGGTAAAGAACCCGCTGCCGATGCAGGCTGTTGTGAGGAAAGTGGGTTCAGTCTTGGGTTGGGAAGATCCCCCGGAGGAGGAAATGGCAACCCGCTCCAGTGTTCTTGCCTGGAGAGTCCCATGGACAGAGGAGCCTGGTGGGCTGCAGTCCATGGGGTTGCAAAGAGTCAAATACGACTGAAGCAACTTAGTGGGCACCTTCACTTTGGAAAAGTCCAGGAAATGACTCAAATTGGTCAGACAAGAAAAACGTATCCTTCCTCTGACTGATTACCATGCCCGGGGGGTGTCATATGGTCACTAGACCAAGCTGGGTCATATGCTCACCAGTTGGCAGAGATGAGGTTGCGTCATCACAAGGCACATTCCCACCAGGATCACACAGGATTGAGAATGATTGTCCAAAGAAAAGAAGTGCTGTTATCAGAAGGAGATTGGTAAGAAAAGGACGGGAAATAACTCTAAACTATAGCTGCATTGAGTTGAAAAATGTTCTACCATATGTATATTTCATCCATTCAAAATTTTCCCTTCAAACTATCATTTGCTAAGTTTTATGGGCTTCCCCGGTGGCTCAGAGGATAAAGCATCTGCCTGTAATGCAGGAGACCCAGGTTCGATCCCTGGGTTGGGAAGATCCCCTGGAGACGGAAACGGCAACCCACTCCAGTATTCTTGCCTGGAGAATCCCATGGACAGAGGAGCCTGGTGGGCTACAGTCGATGGGGTTGCAAAGAGTCGGACACGAGTGAGCAACTTCACTATCTTTCTTTCTTTCTTTCTTTATGCATTCAGTCAGTTCAGTTGCTCAGTTGTGTCTGATACTTTGAGACCCCATGGACTGCAGCATGCCAGGCCTCCCTGTCCATCACCAACTCCCAGAGTTGACTCAGACTCATGTCCACTCATGTCCATGGTGATGCCATCCACGTTGTTCCCTTCTCCCGTCTTCAGTCTTTCCCAGCATCAGGGTCTTTCCCAGTGAGTCAATTCTTTGCATCAGGTGGCCAAAGTATTGGAGTTTCAGCTTCAGGATCAGTCCTTCCAATGAATATTCAGGACTGATTTCCTTTAGGATGGACTGGTTGGATCTCCTTGCAGTCCAAGGGACTCTCAAGAGTCTTCTCCAACACCACAGTTCAAAAGCATCAATTATTCCACGCTCAGCTTTCTTTATAGTCCAACTCTCACATCCATACATGACCACCAGAAAAACCATAACTTTGACTAGATGGACCTTTGTTGGCAAAGTAATGTCTCTGCTTTTTAATTTGCTGGCTAGGTTGGTCATAATTTTCCTTCCAAGGAGTAAGCATCTTTTAATTTCATGGCTGCAGTCACCATCTGCAGTGATTTTGGAGCCCCCCCAAAATAAAGTTTGTCACTGTTTCCATTGTTCCCCCATCTGTTTGCTATGAAATGATGGGACCAGATGCCATGATCTTAGTTTTCTGAATGTTGAGTTTTAAGCCAACATTTTCCCTCTCCTCTTTCACTTTCATCAAGAGATTCTTTAGTTCTTCTTCACTTTCTGCCATAAGGGTGGTGTCATCTGCATATCTGAGGTTACTGATATTTCTCCTGGGAATCTTGATTCCAGCTTGTGCTTCATTCAGCCCAGCGTTTCTCATGATGTACTCTGTATATAAGTTAAATAAGCAGAGTGACAATATATAGCATTACTAATGCATACAATATATGCATATAATATACTATGCATTACTGAATGAATTTCTTCTTATTATGTAATTTAGTTGCTTCAGATCTTTTATAAACATTATTTTATGGTTGTCCTGGTGGATATGGTTTTTTTCCATGCTTTTTATTTTCTTTATCTCCAGAAAAGGGGCCCTGGATAAAAAGGCATGAGATTTTTTTCTCTTCTTGATGCTGCTGCTGCTGTTAAGTCGCTTCAGTCGTGTCCAACTCTGTGCGACCCCATGGACTGCAGCCTGCCAGGTTCCTCTGTCCCTGGGATTCTCCAGGCAAGAACACTGGAGTGGGTTGCTGTTTCCTTCTCCACATTTTGTCAAATTTATTACTTTCTGAAAGGTTGTATCCACGTGAAATGTCACTAGGCATGCATAAGCATGTTCGTGTTTCTGTCCCTTCTATATTAATAAGTATCATCACTTTTTAAGTTTGCCAATTAAAAGGGTAAGAAGGATATAAATTTGTTTCATTTGTTGCTTTTTAGAGTCACATCTGCTGGTGAACTTCTGTTTTGTCTGTTTGTTTACAAATAGTCGTAATGGCTCTTCTGTAAGTGTTCTGCCCATGCTCTGCTGGTTTATCTATTAAAGTCTTAGTAATTTTTATATCTATTGTGAATTATTTAAAGTTATTGGCGTCTTCCCATAAGTTATTGATAGTTTACTGTTTGCCTTTTTAACTTTCAAAATTGTTTTTATGTTGTTAGATTTTTATTTCTTCTATTGTTTTCAAGCTTAGAAATTCACCCTTTTCCAAGGTTTGAAAAATATTTAATTCTATTTTCTTTTAATACATCTAAAGCTTGATTTTTTTGGTCTCTTTACATATCCTAAAATTTATTTTTAATTTATGATGTGAGGTGAAGACGTGAGTTGATTTTTCTCCCAATTGCTAGCTATTCAGCCCAGTACAATTTATGGAATGATTTTTCCTTCCCAATTGATTTGTGAAATAACACAATTCATATTTTATACATACTAGTATCCATTTACAGGTCACCGTGTTGCCATGAGAGGTTTGTCAATTCAGTCATCATACCAGCCCCAGAAAGTTTTCAGTCTTACTGCTTTATGTTTTAGTGACAGAATGGATGAAGTTCGCTCCCTGCCTCAGTTTTCTTAAGAGTATCCATGTTGTTTTCATTTGTTTATTCTTCCAGATGAAGGTTAGGAGAGCTTCCAAGTTTAAAGAAAAAAAGATCCTATTGAGCAGTTGATTGGAACTGCATGAACTTTAAGAGAGAAAACTTCTGGAAAAGATCTGATTACTAGAATCAGAGTTGCCTGCCATCAAGTAGACATTGTTCTCCTCTTGTCAGTTTACTCGCTCTCTTTGAGAACAAAATTCATTTGCATGAAGAAGTTTCCTGTTCTCGTGGCATTATTGTTTAAACCTTGCATTTTAGGAGAGGCTTCTGTCGTGGCTTCAGTTCAGTTCAGTTCAGTCACTCAGTCGTGTCCGACTCTTTGCGACCCCATGAATCACAGCACGCCAGGCATCCCTGTCCATCACCAACTCCCGGAGTTCACTCAGACTCACGTCCATCGAGTCAGTGATGCTACCCAGCCATCTCATCCTCTGTCATCCCCTTCTCCTCCTGCCCCCAATCCCTCCCAGCATCAGAGTCTTTTCCAATGAGTCATTCTTTCTGGAGTTGTTTCTCCACTGATCTCCAGTAGCATATTGGGCACCTACTGACCTGGGGAGTTCCTCTTTCAGTATCCTATCATTTTGCCTTTTCATACTGTTTATGGGGTTCTCAAGGCAAGAATACTGAAGTGGTTTGCCATTCTCTTCTCCAGTGGACCACATTCTGTCAGACCTCTCCACCATGGCCCACCTGTCTTGGGTGGCCCCATGGGCATGGCTTAGTTTCATTGAGTTAGACAAGGCTGTGGTCCTAGTGTAGTTAGATTGACTAATTTTCTGTGAGTCTGGTTTCAGTGTGTTTGCCCTCTGATGCCCTCTTGCAACACCTACCGTCTTACTTGGGTTCTGTTGTGGCTTAACTCGATGCTAAAACTTGACCTCTGTGCACCAGTGCCAAATTGAATCTCAGAGACAGAGTTTTAAGTGAAGTAGTCTGGAGAGTCCCCCCTGGAAGGCTACAGTCCATGGGGTCACAAAGAGTCGCACAGGACTGAGTGACTAAGGACATCACAACACAGAAAATAATAGCTTTATTGCTTTGCTAGGCAAAGGGAGACACATGGCTGAGGAACTTCCCTGATGGTTTAGTAATTATAACTCCACACTTCGAACGCAAGGGGCACCAGTTCGATCCTTGGTCGGAGAACTAAGATCCTGCATGCCAAGCGTGTGCGTGTTAAGTCACTTCAGTTGTGTCCGACTCTTTGCTACCCCCTGGACTGTGGCCTGCCTGGCTTCTCTGTCCATGGGATTCTCCAGGCAAGAATACTGGAGTGAGCTGCCATTCCCTTCTCCAGGGGATCTTCCCGACTCAGGGATCGAACCTGCATGTTTTATGTTTCATTGCAATGTCAGGCAGGTTCTTTACTGCTAGTGCCACCTGGTAAGCCCAAGAAGCATAGCCAAAAGATTGTTGTTGTTTAGTTAATAAGTTGTGTTCAAGTCTTTTGTGACCCCATGGACTGTAGCCCCCTGGGCTCCTCTGTCCATGGGATTCCCCAGGCAAGAATACTGGAGAGGGTTGCCATTTCCTTCTCCAGAGGATCTTCCTGACCCAGGGATCGAGCCTACATCTCCTGCATTGCAGGCAGATTGTTTGCCACTGAGCCACCAGGGAAGCCCAGCCAAAAGATTAAAACACTCAAAATATTGTCTCTGAGGTTTGATTCAGCACAGAGGCTGAGTTCTGAGATTCAGCATCAATCTCAGAATTCAAGGTGGGACTTAGTCAGTGGGTTTTTTAAAACTAAAATTTCTATAATTTTGTTGTCTTTTTGAAGTTTATATATCTATATATAATATAGATAATTTATATATATAATAGATATTTTATATATCCCTTAGTTTATATATCTATATAAGGGATATATATATATATATATATATATATATATATATATATATATAAAACAAACTAAGGGATAGACTACCCACTCCAGTATTCTTGGGCTTCCCTTGTGGCTCAACTGGTAAAGAATCCGCCTGCAATGTGGGAGACGTAGGTTTGATCCAGGGAAGATCCCCTGGAGAGGGAAATGCTACCTATTCCACTGGCCTGGAGAATTCCATGGACTGTATAGTCCACGGGGTCGCAAAGAGTCGGACACAACTGAGCGACTTTCGCTTCAGCACGTAGAAAAAGAGACTTAGAGCTTCAGGATGGAAACCGTTTTACTCATTACATTGATTGCACTTCTCAAATTTATCTGAAAGTATGAGGGTCATGTGCCACATGTTTGGATAGCTAGCTGTCTGGTTTGCTTAATAATATATGAGTTTATTATAGAAAGTAAGATTTGAAATCTTTACCCACTAACCCTTAGTTTTCAGCTGCAGGTCCCACATTATAAGAATGGTGCTCCCTAGAGTTGGGCCGTGGATAACCCACATGGCCATGTGCTACAGACAGCCTTGGTGATAACCGTTTGCTGAACTTGAAAGTAAATCTATGTATTTCCAGGCTTCCAAGGTCATGCCAAGTGTTGAGCTCTATTGTAAAATTTTGAGGTGGCTTCCTGGGTACCTCTTGTGTTTTTCAAGGGAGGAAAGAAATGATGATGGTGTACCAATAACTCTTGTTTTCATTAATTCATTTTATCTTCATTATAACTGTCTGTTGTGAAGGACAAGTGTAAACCCCTACATTACACATGTGGGAAATGAGGTTCATGCAGGCCATGTAATCGTTCATGTTAGGAGACAGTAGAACTGAGCCTTCAGACTGTAGAGCCCTGCCTCCACAGTATCTCCTCCTTGAGAGACATTCAAGGACTGCCCCCAACCTGCTGTAATCCAACCCTTTAAGTCATTTTTCCAAATGTTTGGAATCCTGGGGGACTGTGTAGGTTATACCTCCCAATGCTGTATTCAAGTATGGCTCTCCTTGTGTGCTGGGATTTAGGGGAATCATACTGCTTTCCTTGTGTCATCTTGCTTTATCACTTGATGCACTGCGACTGGTGGACAGATAAAACCAGCTTAAGACATATGCCCTGGCCGGACGTGAAGAATAAAGGAAGGAACACCAGGTCAGCCAGAGGAGTGGGTGTCCAGATGTGAAGAATAAAGGAAGGAACACCAGGTCAGCCAGAGGAGTGCGTGTGGAAGCAGGAATGAGCAGCACTACCTCTCTGCCTTTTTGGTGATGGGAAAGATGTCCTAATTGTATAAGCCTGTGTTTCGCTTTGTTTTGTTTTAAGCATCAAATAAGACACCTCCTTCTCTCCTTTTCATGGCTGCATCCAACAGACTATAACTCGGAAATCCTCAGAAAGAATGCAGCCTGAGTGTGTGTGTGTGTCTGGGTGATGATATCATGTCTCCTCCGATGACTTACAAAATCACACGTGAGCTTTTCTCTGACTGCTTCAGGACATCGTCATTTTCCATCCATTTGGACACTACATGGACTGTTTCACCTTCACTTTTATCAGGGTACTTCCTGTGTCTTTATACATTTACTTAGTCTTTGAACCTTCGTCTTTGTTCCAATCCATGTATTTAACATTCCTGGTTAATTGTTACACTCCCTAAAGTTTTTTCCTTTTTTCTTCTTTGGCAGGTAAACATTTCCTCTCCTGAAGAATCTTGTGATCAAGAGAATAAAAGAGCTCTTCTTTGTAGTTCTCAGAATAAGCAGTTTTTCTTTTTTTCTTTACTGTACACTCCCTAGCAGCCCTTTAGTTGGCACTCAATAGAGATTTATTTACTCAAAATAAAATATATTCTAAGGACTATTACCTCACATGTCACATTCATTCATTCACCTCGTTTCTGGTAGTTCCTTTTATATTATGCTGGAGTGCAAGTCAGGGGCAGAATAAAGCTTCATAGACTTTTTAAAAAATTAATAGATTTCCTTATTTTATAGCAGTTTTAGATATACAGACCAATGAGCAGAAAGTACAAAGAGTTCCCATATACCTCCTTCAGTTCCCCGGTTTCCCCGATTATTAACATCTTTCCTTAGTTTGATACATTTGTTGTAACTAATGAGCCAATAGTAATACATGCTTAGTCCATAGTTTCCATAAGGCTTCAATCTTTACATTGTACTGTTCTACAAGGCTTTGGAAAGTATATAATGGCATATATGCACTATTAAAGTATTATATGAAATAGTTTCACTCCCCCCAAAATCGTCTGTTCTGCCTATTCATCCCTCCATCCTTCCTTCCTGCAAACCCCTGGCAATGATCTTTTATTGTCTCTGGAGTTTTTCCTTTTCTGAACATCGTGTAGTTGGACTCGCACAGCGTATACCCTTTTCAAACTGGCTTTTTTCACCTAGCAATATGCATTTAAACTTCCTCCATGTCTTTTCAAGACTATAAGACTTAAACATTTATCAACAATATGTATTAAACACCAGGCAGAGTGGTGAGGTGCAAAGTACGATGCAATGGACATGAACTTGGGCAAACTTGGGGAGATGGTGAGGGACAGGGAGGCCTGGCGTGCTGCAGTCCATGGGGTAGCAAAAAGTCAGACGTGACCGGGCAACTGAACAATACTACAGTACACAAGACAAGCAAGACTGCTGCCCTTGACCCAAGCTTCAAAACTGTCAGATGTTCAGTACGCAGCAGCAGCAACACAAAGCAACAGGGGCTGCACCTGTTACACTAAAGATCTTCTCTGTCTTCCCTGAGAAAATCAGCTGCTTACATCAACAGCTGGGAGGAGACCTGCAGTGCCCACAAATGATTCACCGTGTTCCCTACTTACCAGCTCCCTGTCCATACTGTACCAGGCCTGAATCCCTCTGGTTCACAATTTAGATGTTGTTCTAATTCTTGACTACACGATTTGATGAAGCAGGAGAAAGGCAATTGCCCCTTCTCAGATGGTGATCTCCACCTGTTTCCTTAGCCTGGAATACATCTGGATATTTTTTCCTACCAAATGGCTAACACATATAAATTTATTTCTGCTTATAGCCAGTAATGAAGTCTACATTTGGACTTGGATAATTTATGAATCACCAATAATATTGATGCAAGTTATTTTCCACATTCATGAGCTGGCGCCTTCCCCTGAAATGGGCAAGATGCATCTTGTATGTGCTAGATTTCATTGGGTTAACAAAGTAAGGAATCTAGTCCCAGGCTCAAATCAGTTCTATTTCATTTAAAAATAAAGGTTTGTGTTTGTTTCTTATTGTTCACTCTTAAGATGGAACTAAAGAGACGACCCTCCATCGCGATCCGTAGCAGTCTGCTGCTGCAACAGCATGGGGCGCTCAGTGCTCAGCGATGATCCAGGGGGTGGGCTGGGGGTGGGGCGGGAGGGAAGTGCAAGAGAGAGGGGCACACGTATGCATACCACTGACTCACCTGTTGTACAGCCGGAAGTGACACACCATTGTAAACAATAATACTCCAATAAAAATTCATAGTAGTTTAAGTTTTCAGTGAAGGTAGGGTATCATTTACCCTAAGGTATTTATCTTCTAATAAGACCAAAAATGCTAAAAAAAAAAAAGAATATATTACCAAAGCAGTATTACATATACAATTAGAAATACTACTGCTAAAGACATGAAAATGTACAGCAAGCTGATCAGTGTTTGTTGGGTTTTTTTCTCTTCATGCGTTGAGGTTTTCTGAACTATAAGGTATATTTACAGAGTCATGAGAACCAAACCAGTTTTAACCAGGTTAGAAAATAGATTATGATGATATATGATGATATAATGGTATCTGAAAAAATGAATAATTAAGTCTTGATTAATACACAAACATGATGGTTATACTGAGATACCCTACTTGCCACTGCATGGATTTTATTTTAAAGTCTTAGGCCCACAAAAGAGGACTGTCAAAATGGTTATTAAATCACAAAGAACACGAACGCCCACAAACAGACAATCTTTTTCATTTCTACTGCAAGAAAGAAATCTTTAACTGAAAAATAAGAAACCCTGGAAAGGGGCTTTATATATTAATTTTATACAAAGAATGTGCATCTGTTTATGACTTAAAAAATTCTACATCAAGGATAAGAATGGGACATGATGATTTCAATTACTCAGGATGATTATTATTAATATAGAAAGAGCATTTTAAAAATGAGGCATATTTAAGATAATAGCTTGTTTTCCCCCTTGCGGTCTATTGTAATACGCAGGATGCAGCTGAAGCTCCTTGTCTTGGAGACAGTCTGTATTTTTTTTCGCTTACAGACCTGTTAAATGTTCTTGTTCCTTCTTTAGCCTTCTATCCTTAGATGTCTTAATCACTGCTGCTGTTTCCTTTCCTTCCTTTTTTTCCTCTTTTATTGGAGCATAATTGCTTTACACTGCTATGTCAGTTTCTGCTGTACAGCAAAGTGAATCAGCTACACGCACACACGCTGTGCTGTGTTCAGCCGCTCAGTCGTGTCCAAAGCTTTGCAGCCCCATGGACTGCAGCCCGCCAGGCTCCTCTGTCCATGGGGGTTCTCCAGGCAAGAATACTGGAGCAGGTTGCTATGCCCTCCTCCAGGGGATCTTCCCAACCCAGGGATGGAACTCAGGTCTCCTGCCTTGCAGGCGGGTTCTTTACCATCTGAGCCACCAGGGAAGCCCGATACGTATACGTATGGCCTCACTTCTTTGGATTTCCTTCCCATTTAAGTCACCACAGAGCAGTCTACAGGAACTCATTAGTTCCTGTTTTATACACAGTAGTGTATATTATTTCAGTACCAGTCTCCCTCTTCTTCCCACCCTCTGCTTTCCCCCTTGGCATCTATACATTTGTTTTCTACATCTGTGTCTCTATTTCTGTTTTGCAAATAAGATCGTCTATACCACCCTTCCTTTAATGAGGGAAGTAATATACAGAAGGAGAGAAAATTGCAGTCAGCTGATGGGTGTCTGGGATCTGCCAGACCTAACAGAGGTGCTGAGGAGATGCACAGTGATGAGCAGAGGGGGAATCAGCCGGTGCGCCTGGAGCCGTGCTGGAGCCCAAGGTTCAGGAAAAATCAGTCATGCTGATCCTGTCTTTATTTAAAATTCTGACATCATCAAATATCATCATCCATGCTTTGCATTTTTATTTTCCAAGTGTTTACATAAAATATTACATATATAAATATTATAAAGTGAAGCTTTTCAAGGTGTATTAGATATGGTACATTCTTATAAGCTACATGTTCTAAGATGTGGTTGGAATGTTACAGATTAAAAAAAGAATGAAGAGATAACCAAATGCAAAGAGTGAAACTTGACTGGGTACTCATTTGAAAATACTTGAGTCCTGAGTTTTTTGGTATCCTTTTGAAAATGTATATTTCAGGTGAGTACCTCGCTTGCTTCAGCCTGGAGTTGGTCAGCTGGGGCAGTACCAACCACTAGGCTAAGCCTAGCGAAGATGAAGATGAAGATGAAGGTTTTCAGAAGCCTTAGAGGATAAGCAGCATTTCTGCCTGCCAGAGGCAGGTGAGGGGGAGTGGGGTGGGGCACATATGAGCAGAGGCACCTCCCTCAGAGAGAAATAGATGGACAAGGGCACCAGGAGTGCAGGCACGTGGTCTGTGACTAGCAGGCAGGCCAGCCAGTCTGGGAATGGGTTACAGAGCAGGCAGTGACAAGAAAAAAAGCTGAAAGGAGACACTTAAATCCTCCAGTGAACTGCCTCCAAATTTAAATCAGGAGGCAAAGGGGAGCTACTGACAATCTTTTTCTTTTGGCTTTTAAATTAAGTTGCATCTTAAATGTTTTCTTAAATTATTTTCAAGCACTTTCATAGAAGTCATTTAAAACTTAAAATGTATTTTTGCTGTCATTCAAGATATGTGCCTCTTCTAAAACCAGCGTGAAATGATGTGAATGAATTTAGGATGTTTGGTGGTGGTGTTGTTGTTGCCTAGTCACTAAGTCGTGCCTGACTGTTTGCAACCCCATGGACTGCACCCTGCCGGGCTCCTCTGTCCGTGGGATTTCCCAGGCAAGAATGCCGGAATGGGTTTACCATTTCCACCTCCAGGGAATCTTCCCAACCCAGGGATCGAATCCGTGTCTCCTGCATTGGCAAGCAGATTCTTTACTACTGAGCCACCAGGGAAGCCAAAAATAGGATATCAGAGAGAAATTTAGAAACAAGTTGGATAAAGCCTTGGTGAGTGATCATAAATTCAATTTCTGTGTAGCCTGAGCTTTAAAGTTGCCCAGCTCAAGGTTTTCTGTCCTGGCACTTTCATTAGTACACTCTGCCCACCCCCAACTTTAGTTTGTTTGTTTTTGTTTTTTTCACCCCCAACTTTTTAATAGCTTTGTTAAGTTGTAATTGATGTACAGTTTAAAACGTAGGCTTCATCAGTTTTGACACATACATACAACCGTGAAACCATCACCTCGATCAAACGATGCGTGTACCATCATGTTAGAAGTTTCCTCAGAAACCTGGGGAATGCACCCCTTCTTCCACTCACCCTCTGCCCCATCCCCAGGGAACTGCTGATCTGCTTTCTCTCACCACAGATTAGTTTGAATTTCTCAGAATTTTATATGTATGGAATTATACAGTATGTACTGAATATGATTCATTCCTCAAGATGTATTTTTTAAAAGTGGAGGAATGTTCTCGATTAAAAGAGACAGAAGAGCCATAACAAACAAATACAATGCGTGAAAGCTGACTGGATGTTGGTTTGAAAACAATTGAACCACTTCATAAAAAGTTAGACATGTGCCAACCAAATGACTCAGTCATTCAATTCTTAGATATTGACCCAACAGAAATGAAAATATTTGTCTAGACAAAAACTTATTCATAAATGTTCATAGTAAGAGCCAACACTGAAAACAACTCAAATATCCATCAACAGGTAAACAGATAAATTGTGGTATACCCACACAATGGAACTCAACAATGAAAAAGAACAAATTGTTGATAAAGGAAAAGGAAAAAGATCTTCAGAATAATTATACAAGAGAAAATCTACATAACCTTGGGTAAGGCAAGGACATTTTAGATATACCACTAAAGGCATGATCATGAAAGAATAATCATCTGTACTTCATCAAAATAAAAAACTTCTGCTCCACAAAAGACAACATCAACAGAATGAAAAGACAAGCCACAGACTGTAAGAAAATATTTGCAAAAGACAATCTGATATAGGACTTATCCAAAATATAAAAGGACTCACGAAAAGAAACAAGTAGGTTAAAAATGACCCAAAGACCTTGATAGACACCTCACCAAAAAAGATACACAAATAGCAGGTAAATACATGAAAAGATGCTCCACGTCATATGTTATCAGGGAGCTGCAGACCGAAACAAGATACCAAGACACACCTATTAGAAAGGCCCAAATCTGGAACAACAGCAATACCACGTGCTGGCAAGGGTGTGGAGCAACAGGAATGCTCCTTCATTGCTGGTGCGAAAGCAAAACGGTCCAGCTACTCTGGAAGACAGTTCGGGGGTGGTTTCTTTACCACGTGATACAGAAGTTGCGCTCCTTGGTATTCACCCAAAGGATTTGAAAGTTTATGTTCACACAAAAGCCCGCACACAAATATTTATAGCATCTTTATTCATAACTGCCAAAATTGGAAAGTAAGCAAGATGTCCTTCAGTAGGTGAGACTGGGAAAATATACTGCAGCACATCCAGATAACGGAGTATGACTCAGTGCTAAAAAGAAACAATCTATCAAGTCGTGAAAAGACATGAAAGAACCTTAAATGCTTAGTACAAAGTGAGAGAAGCCAGTCTGAAAATGCTACCAACTGTACGATTCCAACTATATGACATTCTAGAAAAGCCAAAACTCTGGTGACAGCAGAAAGATTGGTGGTTACTACCATTTAGCAGGGAGAGAGGGAGAGCAGGATGAATGCGTAGAGCACAGGTGAATTTTAGGGCAGGAAAAAGATTCTGTATGTATTATGACAGTGCATACATGTCATTATACACTTATCCAAACCTACCGAATATATGACACCAAGAGTGAACCCTAATGTAACCTGTGAACCCTGTGTGGCTATGACAGATCAATGTAGCTCCATCAGCTGTAACGAGTGTCCCCGTCTGATGGGGGATGTTGGTTCTGGGGGAAGCTGTGCATGTTGAGGACAGGGTGTATATAGGAAATCTCTGTATCTTCCTCTGAACTGCATTGTGAACCTATAACTGCTTCAAAAAATAAAATTGAATTAAAAAAATTATGCTAAGTGAAAGAAGCCAGACAAAAAAAGACTTAGTTGATTATCTGCTTCTGGTGGTGTTTAACTTATACCTCGATGCTTTGGAAGTTTAATCCAAAGGCTTGACTTATGTTTGGCAAGACTATTTCATCAGTCATGCTATGTACTTCATACTACATCACGTAAGGAGGTAAGTAGATTGTTCCACTACATGATTCTCAATTTGATCATTTGTTTAAGGCGGTGAATGCCAGATCTCTCCTCCATGAGGTATATTTTTTCCTTTGCAATTAGCAAGTAACTTATGGACTATACATTAGCAACAAGTCAACATCTCCTCTGTATTCATGGATAATCCTTGCCAGAAATGATCATTTTATTAGTTTTTTAAAAACATTAATTTTTAAAATTTTATGATTCCTCCTCAATGAATTAGCTGGCTTTCCTCTGAATCAACTGAGACTGAAAAGTTTTTGAATGGAACAACTTTCCCATGTTTATTTCTCTTGACACACCAAGCTCATCCTTCAGTGAGCCCCTTTTCTGAACCCCTAATCTTCTCCTTCCTAGCATCCTAACCACAGAAGCTAAGTGTTTGCAAGCCATGTTGCAAATATTACCTTTTTTCATTCACTTACTCATTCAAAAATACTTACTGTGTCCATGCCGTGCCTTAGGCAGTGTCTAGGAATGGGGCACATAGTAGTGAATAAACCCGATGAGGTCTCTGGTCTACATTGTAGGGCATATATGAAGGAAACTATAAATAAACATAATAGAATGCCAGGTAGAAACACTGCTGTAAAGAAAAGGAAAGCAGCAGGGGAGAAAGTGTAGTGATGGGGTGTGTGTTATTTTAGATAGGGAGTCAAGAAAGGCGTAGCTGACAGCCATTGGTGCCAGGCCCACATTCCGTAGGCATTCTGGAATGATCCAGTTCAACTCAATCTTACTGGAAGCACATGTGACCCTGCCTGTGGCCTGAGGGAGTTTCTCTCCGTTTGCGTGACAGGTTCATGCTTGGCAAACAGTCCTTAGCCAATGACCAGCAGGAGTGGAAGGACAAACTTCCCCGTCTGCCTGCCCCCGGGGTGGGACGTCTTTTCCGTGCAGCCCGTGTTTCCCAGCAGGCTCCTGTGGGCTGAGCCCCAGCTGTCGTCAGCGGTACCCTGCTCATGAAAGTGCTTCGGATTCTCTTCCCTTCACTCCTCTCCTGCTACCTCCTAGCATCACATTTTACTCTTCAGACACACTATTTGCAAACTCAAATCCCTAAGTTCTGGAGGAACCTCATCTAAGTGAGTAGGTCCTAGAGGTGAGGTAATAAAGGAGACTCTCAGAACGAGATTCTAGAATTGGATCTCTTGTTGGTCAGATGACAACTAAGACCCTGTTACTGCTGGTAAGTGAGGCCAGGATAATGTCTGGCATGCTGTTGCATCACTGCTAAGAGTCTTACCTGTGGTAAATTGGGCTCATGTACTGGTGTAAGAAAATGTCCCGGCCTAGCTTTTGAACCAAATAGGGGGCAATGGCAATTATTAGGATTTTGGAGTTGGTTTGTTATCAACTGCTTGAGGAGGCATGAAAGAAGCAAGTAACAGACTCAGGCCAGGTAACCATTCATTTAGAATTTGGATTGAAAGAAAGTCAGAAGTCTTCCACGTCATCTTTTAAAGGGGGGTCTCATTTCCTGTAGACAGAGGGTAGACTGAGCTGAACCGTAAGATTTCAAATTTGATCTTAAATATAGCAGCACTAAAAAGAAAAAAAGGAGGTTGAGTTCACAGCCCAGACTGGTTCTTTTGCTAAAGTCAGGAGACTGAAAGGGAAGGAGAGAAGCCCATTTGGGTAGATGAGGTTGAGGACTTGACTACCTCGGTTCCTCTGAATAATCTGAGCCAGAATTCTCTGGAGCCCTCCCTCTTGCCAGAGGAAACCCGTCTCCAGCCGCCTGCAGACTGTGCAGAGGCCTCACTGGGGCAGATGCCTTGCAAGATGGTGCATGTCTGCAAGGTCTTTCCCTGCCTCTCTCTATTGCTCCTTATTGTGAGCCAAGCAGAAAAATACTGCTATGTGAAGAAAGAGATTATTCACCAAAAGCACTGCAGAACTTGGCAGTGTTATGAACCACCAGGAACTGGAAGAATTTGCCTAGAAACGGATATGAAAGATGGTGGATCAGGGAGGACAGACTATAAGGCTGGACAGAAGAGAGTTTATTAATATGGGTGCATTATTTTGTGACTCAAACCGTAATATCTTGGTAGGATGCCTAGATAGTAAATAGCAAGTATTGCTAGGTATCCATAGTAAATAGCAGGAATTGCTCTTCGAAACTTGAAAACAATGTACTTGAATTGGAGGTGCTTGCATTTCTTAGAAGAAAGATGAGAAAGGGGTAAACATATTCAAGCAGACTAGATTTAAGACTGTACTTATTACATAATACCAGAGAACCCACCTGCTAACAAGGTTCCCTGGGGTGGGGGCTTCAGAGGGCACTTCCTTCACTAAGTGGGCTTCCCAGGTGGCGCTAGTAGTAAAGAATCCACCTGCCAACGCAGGCGACACTAAGAGCCGTGGGTTCGATCCCTGGGTTGGGAAGATCCCCTGGTGAAGGGCATGGCACCCACTCTAGCATTCTTGCCTGGAGAATCCCATGGACAGAGGAGCCTGGTGAGCCACAGTTCATAGGGTCATAAAGAATCGGACATGACTGAAGCAACTTAGCACAAGCTTCACTGAAATATGGAAAGTGCTAATAAATTCTGAGAATCTCAGAATTACTGGTGCTCTAGACCTGGGGTCCCCAGCCTCCAGGATCAAATGCTTGATGACCTGAGGTGGAGCTGATATAATAATAATAGAATTAAAGTGTAATAAATGTAATGCACTTGAATCATTCTGAAAACACCCCTCACCCATGGTTCATGGAAAAGTTGTCTTCCATGAAACCGGTTCCTGGTTCCTGGTGCCGAAAAGGCTGGGGACTGCTGCTGGATTAAGACTGTTGCCCCAGCATGAATGGGGATAACAGGATTCTAGGGTTCAGGCTGGCAGCAACAGATAATCAGAACAGGGAGATAATTATGATCACATAATATCAACCTGAACAAGTCCTAGGGCCCTGACATACCTGATGGGGTAAAGTGAGTCCCTGAAAAACACGTAAGCTATTTAGATTTTAAAGACACAAAAAACGGATGTCCCTGATGGTCCAGTGTTTAAGAATCTGCCTGTCAATACAGGGGCCATGGGTTCAAACCTTCGTCTGGGAAGATGACACATTACTTAGTGCACAGGGCAGCTAAGCCAGTGCGCCAACACGGATGAACCTGCTTGCTCTGGAGCCCGAGCTCCCCAACCAGAGAAGCCAGGGTGATGAGAAGCCCACACGCTGCAACCAGAGAGCAGCCCCTGCTCAGAGCAACCTGGACCCCACGTGGCCAAACAAAGCACACACACAGAAGATGAGCATTTAGGTGTGTGTGTGAGAGAGAGAGGTCAGTAAACACAAAGCTTGAATAATGGTTTTGGCAGGAATGCTGGAACATGTTAGAACATGTTCTAGCACAGGCTGGAACATTAAAGGAATCCCAATAAATCTTGGCATATGAATGAATCTGGTAGGCAGGTAGATGGACTGAATTGTGCTCCCCCTACAATTCACATGTTAAAATCCCGGTCTTTGGGACTTCAGGATGTATTTGGAGACAAGGTCTTTGGAGGAGTGATGAAGTTAAAATGAGGCCATTAGCGTAGGCCCTAATGCAACATGGCTGTTGTCCTTATAAGGAGAGTAAGAGACCCTAGTGATGAGTGCCCCTGGGAGAACTCCAGAGAGAGAGGCCCCAGAGAACAACCTGCCAACACCTTCATCTTGGACTTGTGGTCTCCAGAACTCTGAGGAATACATTACTGTTGTTTAAGCCCCTTGGTCTGTGGTATTTTGTTACGGCAGCCCAAGCAGATTAAGAGATTATCCCCAAGTTGCTGCTAAGTCACTTCAGTTGTGCCCAACTGTGCGACTCCATAGACAGCAGCCCACCAGGCTCCCGTCCCTGGGATTCTCCAGGCAGGAACACTGGAGTGGGTTGCCATTTCCTTCTCCAATGCACGAAAGTGAAAAGTGAAAGTGAAGTCACTCAGTCGTGTCCGACTCTTAGCAACCCCATGGACTGCAGCCCACCAGGCTCCTCTGTCCGTGGGATTTTCCAGGCAAGAGTACACATTTATGGGGTGCCATAAATGTGTAAACTGAGTTTCAGGGATTAAGATCTGTACAGAATTACGTAAACAGTAAAAGCGTAGATGTGCTCACTGAATTGAATCCAGGTGTCAGATTCTGACATTAAAGATGTTTCAATCTATACAAACAACTTTTAAATCAAATCCTTATTTTTAACAAAGTACTACGTGGGTTTCTGAAAATATCAAGATTCACCTGTTTTTCGCTTATCTAATGTGGCTTCCCCAGAGGTAACCACTTTTAACTCTTTAGGTGTTTCTCCCCTTCGAACATGTGACTAAATAACATACTGATACAGACATGTCATGGTTTTTCAAACCAAGACATCATCTATGAAGTTCCTGTTACTAAAGATGTCTTAATTATCTATACAGACACACACACACACACACACACACACACAATCCCTATCCTATGAGTTTCATCTATTTTTCATGATCTTTGGTATTTTTCTTCTTCTGCTTTGTCTTAGTTTTGTCCAGGTTAATTTTCATTTTTGCTTTCATATTAGACCTCCCTCAAGGGTCTGGTGATTCTTGATTGCTCATTCACATTGAAGAATAAGCCTATTTTTCACTTTATCCTGTATGTCAGAGTAACCAGTGACTTCAATTTCTGACATTTTCTAGGGTTTCACATCAGGGATTGGTTGGTTACCGCTGGACACGCTGCTGAAGGAATGTTTGCTGAAGGAACGTAAGTTTTAGCCTCATTTTCTCTAAGTTAGTCATTCCTTGTCTATCTGTTTATCTTCTAGAATTTCCTGATAATGTCCTCTCTGCTCTCATCTCATCTCCTGTGCTCTTTGTATTTCTTCTGCCTTTTTATTTCTTTCCTGTTAATTTAGGGGTTTTTGAGAGGAAGTGGAGACAAACATAGGTTTTTAAACAGAGGTCTGCCCTTCTAATTTTGACTTCTCTTGGGTTTTTACTATTAGTCAGTAAGTAATGGTTAGCATCAGCTCAATGCAAAAGAATAAAAATATCCCTGTTTTTCCAGTTGCCTTTGTCAAAGCCTCCTTTACTTTGAAAACCCTGTGTTATGAGTTATGCTGCTGCTGCTAAGCCGCTTCAGTCGTGTCTGACTCTGTGTGACCTTGTAGACGGTAGCCCACCAGGTTCCCCAGTCCCTGGGATTCTCCAGGCAAGAATACTGGAGTGGGTTGCCATTTCCTTCTCCAATGCATGAAAGTGAAAAGTGAAAGTGAAGTCGCTCAGTCGTGTACGACTCTTAGCGACCCCATGGACTGCAGCCCACCAGGCTCCTCCGTCCATGGGATTTTCCAGGCAAGAGTACTGGAGTGGGGTGCCATTGCCTTCTCCGTATGAGTTATGAGTGTCCTGAATAAGAAAAGTAACACAAACTTCTTACTTAAGCATCATCTGTATGTTGCTTGTCCTTAGAGGAAGGTGAGGTGGGTGCACACAAAGGGCGGGTGTGAGTCACATGGATATTGGCCCAGGGTGGGGTGGATGCACAGAAGAGAGGTGAGGTTCCCCACGGGGGTGCGGCAGATCTCAGCAAAGCGAAGAGGTCACTCCCACCGTGGGGTGGTCTGTGCTGAGGTGGGTGAGAGAGTATCCATCTGTAGGAATGAACCAGCACGGGAATCTGAGCACAAACAGGGCATCCTCCCAGGGGAGGGGACAGGGTCGGTGATGCGAGTTTGGTATACACCAATGCATTGATCAAACAAGTACGTATTAACAGTAATGAGAGCCAGGATTCTTGCCCTCAGAGAATGAAGTCATAAACATGGAAAGGGAGAACCCGGAATACGCCTTCAGGATTGGAATGAGAAGTTATCAGTGTGAACTCATGGACTGTAATGTACATATATCTATATGGCATCAATGTTGATATATAAATATAGATGTAAATGTGTCTGTGTGTGAATGTATCCACGTTCCCTACCTCTGTCCATCAAGAGAGCTGTGAACTCAAATCGCAACCAGCAGACCTACCCTGATTGTGGTTTTCTAAATACCATTTGCCACTTCAGGGAACCAGGATTTCTTGGTAGGGTGCCAGATTCACTATATGAAAATACAGCAAACTGTAAGCAGACAAGAAATTATTGTATGGGATATATCTTCACTATTTATTATTTATCTGAAATTCAAATTTAAAGTATTAATCTCTACTATATTTGGTAACCCTATTCCTTGAAGAAATGGCCACTTGCAACACTGGGGCAGGGAAAAAACAAGAGCAGAGAACATTTTGTTGTGCCAGAAAAAAAGGAAATGCAGAAGGATGGGACAAAATGACAGATGAGCCAATTGAAAGGGTTCCCGCTGGTGAAATATGAGACAATAGAAGCATCACAACAAATAATAAAAAAATCTATTGAACAAAATAGGAAACCAGGAACCCACACTGATGTGAATAAAAGTAAAGTGAAGGCTTGATAAGGAATAGAGTATTTACTTAGAGCTAATGTATCTCTCTGGCTTCCCAGATGGCTCAGTGGTAAAGAATCCATCTGCCAATGTAGGAGATGTGGGTTTGATCCCTGGGTTGGGGAGATCCCCTGGAGAAGGAAATGGCACTTTCCTTTCCACTCCAGTATTCTTGCTTGGGAAATTCCATGGACAGAGGAGTCTGGTGGGCTACACTCGGTGGGGTCACAAAGAGTCGGACATGACTAAACAACAACAACAACTTATCTCTTCACAAAATTAATACTTGTTAATTCAAAACACAAAAATATTTATAGTAACTTTATTTTGGAGTTACTTCCTTTTGGAGAAGCTGGGCAGACACCATTTTGATCAAGAGGTTAAAGAGAGCATTGCTAGTAATGGGACAAATCAAAACTGAGAGTCGTCCGAATATAGCGTCACTTAGGTGGTATTCCTGCCAAACACAAACACACCTAAACCGAAGGAGGCCCCACCCAAGTTGTGGTCTTCAAAAGTATCAAGGTCATGAAAGTCAAACAAAGATTGAGGAAACATTTTTGACTAAAGGACTCTAAGGACATGTGACAATTCTGAACTTTTTTTTTGTTTGTTTGGTATAAAAGATATTAGTGGGACGAAAAATGAAATTTAATGAGGGGGTGTTAGGATTGGGTAATATAAATGATCTGTGTTTATTTCCTGATTTTAGTGGTTATATTGTGATTATGTGGGAAAATGACTGAGCACCCCAGGAAGTATTTGGGGGTGAGGGGGCATCTGGTTGGCAACTTACTCCCAAATGGTAGCTCAAGATAAAAAAAAAGTTCTTTATATTGTATTTGCAATTTTCTGTAAAGTTCAGATTGTTTTAAACTAAATACAAATAATGCTTATTTTGGATTTTAAAAGGGAAATGAATATTTAATCATTCACTTGGGTCTAAAAAAAGAGCTTAAAATGCAACCAATAAGATGTGCTTTGCAATGATGATGTAAGAGATTAAAAGCCAACCATCTGGAAATCACAAATTCATTTATTAAAAATGCACCTGAATTATATTGCTAGAATTTTTAAACTATAAGAAACCAAAAATAAAATTCTACATTACTGATATTTGCATGCCAAGCACTGGGGAAATTGCTATATAAAATAAAAACCAGGGTAGTAGTTATTTCTGGAGTTTTGACATTAGCATTTCATCTCTGAGATAGGTGGTCGTTTTAAGAAAAACGTCTTTGAGGGAGCTACAGACTGAATGCTCACATGATGAAATCCTATTCTGTTCCTCTACCCCCTCCCCTTTCCCTCTTGTGATGGTGCCAGGTGATGAGGATTGGATGACGTCATGAAGGTGGAGCCCTCATGAATGGGGTCAGTGCCCTTTACAGTTAGGAGAGAGGTGGCTGCCCTCTGCTTCCCATTATGTGAGGACACAAGGTATCAGCAGTCTGAGACCCGGAAGATCCTCCCCCGACCATGCTGGCACCCCGATCTCAAGCTTCAAGTCTCCAGAACTGTGGGGAATAAATTTCTGTTGCTTATAAGCCACCTAGTCTATGGTGATTTGTTATAGCAGACGGAACAGACTAACACAAAGTGGGTCAGACCCTGCTGGTTTCCTGCTCCTTGTCTATCCTTCCCACTTGCCTTACTTACAGAACTCCAACTTCTCCTTGGACAACTCGCCCAGCTAAAATACTACTCAGTCTTCTTTAGATCTATGTGTGGCCCCAAGGCACCACTCTATCGATGAGACCTAAATGGAGATGTGCTGGAAATGTTGGAGAAGAATCAGTCGGCTTTTCCTCACACAGGCAGCACCCTTTCTCCTTCCTTCCTGTCTGCAATGTGGATGTGGCTCCCTGGTGGCTCGGGTGGTAAAGAATCCACCTGCAATGCTGGAGATCTGGGTTTGATCCTTGGGTTGGGAAGATCCACTCCGGTATTCTTGCCTGGAGACTCTCCATGGACAGAGGAGCCTGGGGGGCTAAAGTTCATGGGGTTGCAAAGAGTCAGATATGACTGAGCAACTAAGCACAGCCCAAGGAAGAGTAGCCAATTTGTGATTGATTCATTAAGCAACAGGCTTGATGATAAAAGTCAACATGATACAGATGGTGATGAGGATGCAACGAAAGAGACGAGCCTGGGTGCTGGAAAGTGCTACTGAGCTGCTGTGCCAACCTTGAACTCCCTACCAGTGGGTTTTTTCTTAAAAAGAAACAGTAAAGTCTCTACATTGATTATGCCAGTTGGGTTCTGTTATTTGCATCTGTACACATTATTAACAACTAGTTTGATGGACTTTTAAAATAAAAGGTAGAGACCCAAGACAGTTGAATTGCTTTTAATAAAGTAAGAGGAAGCTTACATTGAGAGACTGATTGCTCTGGAGAAATGTGAAGGGGATATGGGGGTTAGGGTAGCAAATTCAGGGTGATTGGAAGAGATCTAAGGAAAGACATAATCACTGACAAATCCACTACGGTTGCAATTGGTCAACAGTTTTTTAAAGTTATATGAGACACTGATTTTGAAACTGTTTCCTCTGCTATGTTGGCTCTTGGGCTTCCCTGGTGGCTCAGAGGGTAAAGCGTCTGCCTGCAATGCCGGAGACCTGGGTTTGATCCCTGGGTCGGGAAGATCCCCTGGAGAAGGAAATGGCAACCCACTCCAGTATCCTTGCCTGGAGAATCCCATGGACAGAGGAGCCTGGTGGCCTACAGTCCATGGGGTCACAAAGAGTCGGACACGACTGAGTGACTTCACTCACTCACCCCTCAACCTAAAAGGTGGCTACATGTAACAGTCTTATGTTGATGAAATGAGAAAGGCAAGTGAGGGGCAAGGCACTGAAATAATTTGAGGATGCCAGCCAGAGTGGAGACAGCTGGCTCTAAACTTTTCATAACATATAAGATGGTAGGTCGTAACATTTTGTTTGGTTATTAAAAGAAATGTCAATCCTGGAATGAAAGGCTGAAGAACCTAAGGATAGCTTCATCCTTGAAATGGAAACCTGTTTATTGAAAAGGAAGCCTTGAACACCTATCTGGAGGGGACTGATGGTCTCACATATGATTCTCTCACAGAAAAGTCAATCCCTAGGGTTTTTGTTTTCTTTTCCCTAAAAGGCCTTTCATAGTTTGAGTTGGAACTCAGAACTCCTATTTCTATACAAACAATATAACAAAAGAGGGTTGCATTCTCAGGACTTGCGATTAAACTCCACAACTTAACTTTATATTTTGCTCTGTTCACTGTTTGATTTGGGTCAGATAGTGCTTCTCCAAGAGGCAGCTAAGGAATCTGGACTCCTTCTGGCATGTGAGCCAATATCTGAGCATCCTTTGCTTCTAAGCCTATAGACAGAGGAGCTAATTACCTCATGGGAAACTAGGGATCAAGCCTGGACATGACAGACATTACTTCAGTCCATGTTCTGCTGGCCAGACTAATCACGTGGCTCCAGCCTAACTGCAAGGGAGGCTGGGAAACAGTTCTTTGTGACCAGGAAGAGGAAGAAGGCACGTGGGCCTCTTGCATCTACTTGAAAGGTTTTGTGAGGATTAAATGAAGGGACAGCACATTCTAGGTTCTTGTCAAGTATGCTCTTCCTTGCTTTATAATGAGCTAAGCACATTCTACTGGTGACAGGCTGTAGTGGTGGTGGGTTCCGTTACAAAGGACTCCAGTGCAGGTGGAGAAAATCAGGTACAGACTCTGGTAGAGTTAAGCAGAGGTTGGGGTAACCTGAAAGACAGGTAGAGAATAAGAGAACCTAAGAACTGAGAGTTAGATGCTCTTGAAAGGGTGCCTACAAAGTCAGGACAAATTCAAGGAGAGGAGAAAGAGGTAATAAGGGCTTTGGCTGGGATAAGAGCAGGGCCTTCCAGGGGAGGCATGGTAGGACAAAGGTGGAAGGAAACAGCATCTAAGAAAATGTACAGGTAACTTTTGGAAGACAGGGGAGTGCTTAGTACCTCAGTGAGTGACTCCCCCAACTACTAAAGCGGCATGGAGTCAAAGGTGAGTGGAAAAGCAACTAAAGAAAAGACCACCTTTTTACTAAGATTAGAGAATGCTCTTAGTGGACTTAAAATATAACATTAAAAAATGATACAATGTAAAGCAATTACTGCCAAATAGTATTAGAGAGTCCAGTTTTTAGTTTCCCTAAAAATACTTATATTTAAACATTTAAATATAACTGAAGAATGCAATATGTTAACTCGGATTGGATCAAGTTGGGGGCAGGACACAAGCGATCAAAAATACTGTTGGTATTTTATGCTTGAAATTTGCTAAGAAAGTAGATCTTAAACTACTTTTAAGTACCCCAACACACACACAGAGGGAACTGTGTGAGGTAATGACTTTGTTAACCTTATTGAGATAATCATTTCACAGTATGTAGGCACATCAAAGGAGAGGGCAATGGCACCCCACTCCAGTACTCTCGCCTAGAAAATCCCACGGACAGAGGAGCCTGGTAGGCTGTAGTCCACAGGGTCGCTAAGAGTTGGACACGACTGACCGACTTCACTTTCACTTTTCTGCATTGGAGAAGGAAATGGCAACCCACTCCAGTGTTCTTGCCTGGAGAATCCCAGGGACGGGGGAGCCTGGTGGGCTGCTATCTATGGGGTCACACAGAGTCGGACACAACTGAAGTGACTTAGCAGTAGCAGTAGCAGCAGGCACATCAAATCATCACACTGTGATACAATGCTATCTGTCAATTATATCCCACCAAAGCTGGAAAAAAATGCTGTTGGGATAATTAGGAAAATTTAAATGGGGATTAAATTTAGATACAGATTTTTGTTAATTTTTTTAGGTCTGATTAAAGGTTGGGCTTAGGTATATTCTTTTCTTGATATCTGCTGAAATATTACCTAAGGAAAAGGATGAAGTATTAGGATGCCTGAAATTTAGTCTCAGATGGTTCAGAAAAAGTACATAAGGCAAATATAGCAAAATGTTAACCATGACTGAATCTAGGTGGAAGGTGTATGAAAAGAAGTTATACTATTCTTTCAATGCATTTAAAAAAATTGTCATAGTGAAAAATCTGAAAAATGTCAGTAAGATCAAAGTTTCCAGCCTGTGATCACTTATTTGCTCATCAAGACAATGAAGCAGTCATCTATCTATCTGTCTATGCCTATGTGCTAAGTCTCTTCAGTTGTGTCCGACTCTGTGACCCTATGGTCCATAGCCCACCACCAGGCTCTTCTGTCTATGGGATTCCCCAAGCAAGAATCCTGGAGTGGGTTATCATGCCCTCTTCCAGGGGATCTTCTTGACCCAGGGATTGAACTCATGTCTCTTATGTCTCCTGCATTGGCAGGTGGGTTCTATACCACTAGTGCCACCAGGGAAGCCTATATATATATATACACACACATATGTTGGAGAAGGAAATGGCGACCCACTCCAGTATTCTTTCCCGGAAAATCCCATGGACGGAGGAACCTGGCGGGCTGCAGTCCATGGGGGTCGCAAAGAGTTGGACATGACTGAGTGACTAACACACACACACATGCACGCACTTATGGCTGAGTTGCATTGTTGTATAGCAGAAACCAACACCATGCTGTGAAGCAATTTTCCTCCGACTACAAGGAAAGAATACACCATCAGATAGTTCACACAGTTTTAGATGGTGTTAGCTGAGGGGAAGGGTCAAGCCCGGGACACACTGGCTGCTGCTGCTGTTTAGTTGCTCAGTCCTGTCCAACTCGGTGCAACCCCATGGACTGCAGCCCCACAGGCTCCTCTGTCCATGGGATTCTCCAGGCAAGAATACTGGAGTGGGTTGCCATGCCCTCCCCCAGGGGATCTTCCCCATCCAGGGATCAAACCCAAGTCTCCGCATTGCAGGTGGATCCTTTATTGTCTGAGCCATCAGGGAAGCCAAGGACATATTGGCACCAGACCACAAACCCCATCGAGCCAGGACACCACTGTTTTCACCATTATATGTTCAGCACTTAGTCCAGTGCTAGGAAACAGGTGATAAGTAAATTTCTGTTCATCAAATGGGAAAGGAAATGTGAAAATTCTGCACTTTGGATAGATATCCTAACCCTTTTATGTTTTCTCTATATCGTTACTCCTTGGAAAACCAAAAATATACAAATAATATTTATAGATCTAGTACCTTTAGCAACTCCTTACTGTTAACTCAATAAATCAACTTTGAATTTCAAGCCAAAACATTTAGAAACCTTTCCTTTTCAGAGTTAAGTTACATGTAAGCATACCTTAATATTTTTATGAAGTCATTTTCTTTAACTGTTTCACTCAATATTTTATTTTAAAAATAATGGCTAGACTTTACTAAAGATAGTGACTATTAATGACAAAATCAAATGAAAGATTCTTCTGAAACTTTAAAGCTAAATTATCAAATATAACAAGTGATTCAAATTTATATTAATTTTCCATTATAACTAGCAGTCAACTGTCATTCATTTTCAGAATCAATCTTTTTGCAAACTGAGATGATGAGGAAGGCCACACAGGGACAATCTCATCAAACAGTTGATAAGTTTTCTAGACTCATGTGTTCTTGTATTTAACAATGTCATCAAGCTCTGGTATCTTCCAACATTTTTAACAGCACTATGATATTATTAAGGAGCTCATCACCAAATCCAAGGGCCTTTGCTGCATCATTTGATACGACACTACTGCTTTATTTTGTAGTTCTTCTTTCAGATGTTGAGGAAGTATGGTTATTCTCTGAAGAGGCCAGGGGTCAAGTGATAGACTGGCTATAAGCAATGAAGGAGTTTTGTTTTTTTAAGCAGGTTTCCATGTAGCCCCTTTTTAGCACTATCATTTATATTAATATTTAAAATTTTTATTCTTTTATTTTTTTTAATTTTATTTTATTTTTAAACTTTACATAATTGTATTAGTTTTGCCAAATATCGAAATGAATCCACCACAGGTATACATGTGTTCCCCATCCTGAACCTTCCCCCCTCCTCCCTCCCCATACCATCCCTCTGGGTCGTCCCAGTGCACTAGCCCCAAGCATCCAGTATCGTGCATCGAACCTGGACTGGCAACTCGTTTCTTACATGATATTTTACATGTTTCAATGTCATTCTCCCAAATCTTCCCACCCTCTCCCTCTCCCACAGAGTCCATAAGACTGTCCTATACATCAGTGTCTCTTTTGCTGTCTCGTACACCGGGTTATTGTTACCATCTTTCTAAATTCCATATATATGCGTTAGTATACTGTATTTATGTTTTTCCTTCTGGCTTACTTCACTCTGTATAATAGGCTCCAGTTTCATCCACCTCATTAGAACTGATTCAAATGTATTCTTTTATTTTTATATGTACCAATCTTAATCTGATTCTAGAGCTATTAGGCTTAAAATAAAGTAACCTTATCCAATGGTAGAATATGAGGTTTGCCATGTGGAGGTGAACAACATTCCATAGACCAGTGGAACTAATTTGCCTTGCTGCCTGAGTGTATGATGTAACAGCAAGCAATCTACTTGAAGACTTGGGGCTGAGTCCAGGCTTCCTTTTTATTTAATCTTCTGACCCTGGTTAAGTGATTTAATTTCTGTGGTTCTTCATCCAATCTTAAAACAGCACTCACTCCAAACAAAGAACTGACAGATAAGAACATGATAAAATAGGCAAATAGAATACCTTGGGAAAATTTGTCAGGTAGTGACATGGATGGTATGTATTTGATATTAATGGGTAAAATTAAAAAGAAAAAGAAAACATGTATTTTAGCAGGAATTCTAGGAGGGAAGAAAAAGCCATTGTAACTTTCATAAAATGAATGAAAATGGAAATGAAAAAAAATTTGTGCAGGTGAAACAATTTGTTACATAGTTGCCTATAAAATACAAAGCAAGAGTTTAGTTACACAGGTTCATTGAATAAACATCTGACTACATACTTGAGGAAAACTAAGTCACACCAAAGCACCATGAGGGATTCCAGCAATGATTTAATAGTTCAAAGTGTGACATTATTTGGAATGTAAAAAATATAGCCTTATAGACCTACTCTTAAGAAGTTTATCATCAAATTCATAAGAGATAATTAGACAAACTATTAATATAATTATTCTTGTTTTGGAAAGAACTTGTCCCAAATGTAACTCATTTGGTAGTATTACCTTACCTGACATATATTATTCAAATATGGACTATAAGGATATTGGAAAATTGTATCTCAGTGATTAGGCATGAAAATGATAACACATCTCACAAAAGAAATACAAATGGCCAGTTGGTATATGAAAAAGTCCTCATCGGCATCAGCAATTAGGGAAATGCAAGCTCAAACTCCCACCAGACTGGCAAGACAGAAAAGGACTGACTATATCGATTGTGGTTGAGGGTGTGGACATGAGGTTCATACAATGCTGGTGTGAGTGTAACACTTTAGAAAACAGCTTGGAATTATTCATTCAAATCTAGAACACATGTAACTACTCCCAGGTATACACCATACAGAAACTCAGATGTGATGGAATACATATGCAAGAAATATTTATAGCAGTATTTACAACAATTTCAAACTGGAAACAACCCAGATATTCATCAACAATAGAATGGCTAAATAAATTATGCCATATTGCTATAATGGAACACCATAAAACAGCAATTAAAATGAACAAACTACAGTTATACGAACAACCCAAACAACGTATGACGGGTTAAAAAACATGTTGAGCAAAAGCTGTAATCAAAACAGGTTACATACTGTTGTTCCAAGACAAAGGGCAAAACCAAATAATACGTTGTTTAGAGATACACATGCTTGTAATGAAACTATAGAGAAAAGCAAGGAAATGGCTATCACTCAAGTCAGAATAACAGTTACCTCAAAAAGGGCGGGAAAGAGTTGTATTCAGGAAGGCCACTGGGGTACTTCTAGGGTGCTGGAAATGTTCCATTTCTTGACCTGGTTGGTTACATGGAGGCTTCTTTTACAATTACTCCTTTTACTGAGTAACTGCTTTATGCATTTTAATGCATATTTCACAATCAAACCACTAAAAGTAATTGAATATTGTAGATGGAATTTCTAGAAAGAAATACTGCTAGAGAATTTAGCTTATGAAATCTTTTACAGCAAAAAAACTACTGGTGTGGGATAATGAAGCTGATAAAATGGTTTCTCATACGAGCTCACTTTCAAGTGTAGGAGAAAAGAACCCTATACAAATATCCCTCTGTTATATTTTAACATACTACCCAGATCCTTATTATACACAAACTGATGAGCCAGGGAAAGAACTCTGTATCCTAAAACTTCAGATTTCTTTTTTTGAATTTCGAATGAACCAGTTGTTTTCTTCTCTGGAGTAGTAAGAAATGAAAGCACTGAAGAGATGCAGACCAAGTTGGCAATGTAGGAGCTTCCTGTTCTGCAGCCGCCAGTTCCAGCTGTTTCCTCCAGTCAGCATACCGGGTGGTGAACTGGGTGGGTCTTGCCTAGTAAGCTAGTGCAGCTGGAAGTTCATCAGTAGTTGGCTGAGGGCTCTCCTCCCTGCTACGCTGCCTCTCAGCACCAAGGTTCTCTGGTGGAACCACTGACAACGAAAACCAATCAGGCTGCTGAAAAGCTCCATGTGGTTGGTTACACACTGCCCTGGAGGTGTCCTCTGCTGGGTTGCAGAGCTCTGATGTTTGCATTTCTTCTAGCCAAAGTTAACAGAAATCTGTGGTGCTAGGCTTTACAAAATCCCCTCAATCTGTGTATTTTATTCCTTCAATTTCCATCAAAAAATTAGGAAGAGGAGCAAAACCCCAAATGATTTACACATGTAGCCATGTGGGGCCATCACTTGCTGTTCAGATTCCTTGTGAGTCTTATCTGGAAGGATCCGGCAGGGACCAGTCATAAGAAGAGAGTCAAATCTAGGGTAACTTAAACACAGGAGGGTTAACCTGGCTCTTAGAACTTGGATGAACGGGCAAGAGCTACTTTATCAGTCTCTTCTTGCTTTGGCAATATCCGTCCCCACCCCCTCCTTCCATTACTTTTTCTGCAGCATTTTAATAAAAACGAGCCCTTGTATTTTACCCAGTTACAAGGTTCCTTGATGTATTTGCATATGGTGGTGGCAGCAGGGGCAGAAACTCTGAGCTCCCCAGATCTTTATATAAAAACCTGCCCCTATCCCCTGAGGTAGAAAGATCCGTAACAGTCACTATCGCTGCTTCCGGAAGAGGTAAGGCGCGCCAGGGTCCAGAGACCCAACTGCGGAATCTGCTTCCTTTCGTCCCTGCTTTTATCCCCTTCTCACACTATTCATCAGGACAGGTGCAAGACAGATTTCTGAGGAATCTGAAATCGTTTTATCTTAAAATTTCCTGTCCTAGAGAACTACACTGTCAACTTCATGAGTTTTTACTTGAATTTACTTTCCAGGATAACACCTGTAGGAAAACCAGTATAAATAGTAATAATATTTATTTTAGAAAGGAAATAGCCTTTGAGTCAGACCTGAAACACAGGCCAAAATTTCTTGATTACAATAATGGACACCGATTAACAACCAATACCAGCTTTCCAAAGCTCCAAGCCACAAACATGAATGATTCCTTAAAGGGAATCAGTACTAAATCCTCTTCCTGAAAAGTCAAAAATACTGCCACAATCCCTGGGAGGACGGCTCCCTTCTTTCGTCCCAGCAGTTCGCCTCTTTTTTCACTTAAGACTCAGGTTGGGACTCATTTCAACCGCAGCCCCATTTCCTTCGGGGGGAGAGGGGTAAGAGGGATGTGTTACAACTCGCATCTTTACAAATGCTACGCAGTTTACAAAGAGCTTGGACTTCCGTCAAACTCCTCTGAGCTCCGCGAGTGAGGGAGCCATTCATTCATTCATCAAACATTTGCTCTGCCTGACCACGCGTCATCGGGCGCTGGTGTCGCTCCACACCAGGGGAAGGGTGGGGCGCTCGCGCCCTCGAGCAGGTGCGGCAGATCAAGCTGTAAGATAACTTCTCGAGCAGCTGGGCTTTCCGAAGGCCCGTTTGGGGCCAAATGCCTCACCTTCGGGTGGTGCGCGCCCGAGCATGGCCGCGCGGCCTGGGCCTCCTCCTTGCTCCCCAAGGAGCAGTCACCACCTGCTCTGAAGGAAACCGCTACAGAGCAAGCTCTCTCCACCGCCCTCGGGTCAGGGGTAAGCTCAGGCGGCAGCTTAGGCTCCACGCGGCTCCTCCCCTTCCTCTCTTCTGTTCTGACGCGGCCGTAGAGGCGGCGGCAGCGACACCGAGTCCGCGGCCCGAGGCGCACCCACCCGCTCGCCGAGCCCGACTTCCTCTTCCCTTGGAGCGTCATCAGAGCGCGCCAGAGGCGCCTAGGGCGGGGTGGTCGGAAAGGTGAAAAAAGACTAGGGGAGTGAGCCTCCGAGCGGAGAGAGAAGGGAGGGGGTGGGGGAGAGAGCGGTTGCTAGGTGACTTGCGTCATTGTTGCGCGCCGTTTTCCTCCCGCCCCTCTCTCTGGAGTGAGGCGAGAGCCCCGCACTAAGCGAGGGAGACAGCGAGCTGAGCTCCGGGCGCTACCGCCGCCGCCGCCGCCGCGAGCGTGAGAGCCAGGGAGCATCTGAGAGACCCAGCGCCCGTGCACCGGCCGCCGCCAGGACCTCTGCCCTGACCTGGGCCGGCGGGAGCCGCGGCCACCTCTCTTCTCCCCCCCTCACCTTCCCGGCCGGCAGCCGCGGCTGCACACGCCGGAGCCCGAGCCGGAGCCGGTGGCTGGGGGGCAGGGAGGTGGCTACCTCGGACCGGGACTAGTCCGCTGCTCCGCGGGGAGAGGACGCTGAGGAGGGGCCGGAGCTTCTGTTGGTCCCGGGGCGCGGGGCGAGGGACCCCCAAGGTGGAGGGCGGGGGTCCCAGCCGCAGCGACACATGCGGGAGCCGGGAGCGGGGGCGGCGCCGAGCGGAGCCGGCCGGGTCCCCCACCTCGCCGCCGCCTCGGCCACCCGCCCGGGGCCGTAGCATCTCGCCGCGGAGTGCATGAGCCGGGGCTCCACGCCGGGCAGACGCCCCCCGGCTGGGGGGGCGGGGACCCCGATGTGAAGCGGCGGCCGGGGCGGCGGGGACAGCGGGACCGACGCCGCCGTCCTTCCCTTCCCTCCCCCGCCCCTCTGCCCCCTCGGGGGGTCTCCGTTCTCGGCCCGTCGCCGGCCCCCCGGCTCCTCGGCAAGGACTCCGGGAGGAGTTCTTAGAGCCCCCTCCCTGCCCCAGCCCCGAGGGCGGCGGGGCCGGGGGGGACCCGGGGGGCCGGCCGCAGCCTCCGCCCAGAAGAAACTTTATAAAACAAAAATCCGGAGCCTCCCAAACGGGACTGTCGGGGAGAAGTGGCCCGGGACGGGCAGAAGACCCAGCCTGAAGAGACCCAGGAAGAGGAAAAGAGGAGGTAAGCCGGGCCGCCGCTGCCGCCTCTGCTCCGGCCGCGCGGAAGAGACCCGGGTGGCCGCCCGGCTTGGCGGTCCCAGTCCCGCTTCTTGCTCAGCAACGCGCCGGAGCTGCCGCGGCTGCCGCCTCGGTCCCTAGGAGGACAGGAAACAGCCCGCTTTCTCAGCGCCGCCGGTTCTTCTCTAAAGTGTGAGTTCCCCGGGAAGGGGAGTTGGGGGGGGGGGTGTAGAAATGGGGAGGATGCTGGGGCGTCCTCTGGAGTTTGGCCGATGTTTTCCAGGAGTGTTGGGAGTGTGTAGATGAGAGGGGTACCTTAGTCCTCGCTGCCGGGAGAGGCATCCGGCAGCCCTGTGTTTTGTGACCTTTAGCGCTGGGTACGTGGAATACGCACAGGTTTCTCTTCGAGGAGTTCTTTCTTCAAAGTGGACACTTGCACCTTTCTGGCCAGTAATTAGCAAAAGGAAATTGAGGAAGCCCGAGTCTATATGCGCACAAAGGACATCTCTGTAATATCTCTTTTCCTGGTACACCGGGTGGGAAACTGCGCTGTAGTTTTTGGCTCTGGGCAACTCATTTGGGTTCCCAAGGGGGAAGCTCTGACACTGTGAACCCCTGAAAGTAAAACTTTTTTTGGTCAGTCTTCTTTGAGAGATTTCATTTCAGGAGCAACTGGTATAGGAGTTATTTTTTTTACCTTCTCGTTTCCTGGGTGTAATTCCTGTGTATCCGGAGGATACTAACAGATTGCAGTTACTCAGGAAATTCTGGGTTCTTATGAATCGCAACTGATTTGGGGGAGAGAATTTAGTACTTTAACCAGTAAAAAAAGTTACTAAATTTTTCCTTAAGCGCTATTTTTTGGTAGCATATGTCCTACTTGATGACTTGAAGCTTTGCTTATTTATCTCATGCTTCTCTATACAGTGAGGAGAAACTTCTGATGTTTAATTCTTTGAAGAAGAATGTTTTTCCTCTTCCTTTATTTTAAAAGTGAAGTCTGTAAAATCTTTTATTTGTAATTTGGATATCCTCTCTGTGTGCCAAATTAAGGTGCAGGAAAAGTAATTAACATTTCATATATTTGTACAGACCATAAGCGTACGGTGGAATTTTATTTAACAGAACATAGGCAGTACTAAGAATTAGGGCCCCTCCAGACAGCTGTGTGAACTCACACTCTCTGAAGCCACTGCTGAGAGGGGCTTAGAGGAAATGAATGTAGAAAGTTTGTGGGAATGCGGTTATCTATGCTCTTTTCATTCAGGATCTTTTTAAAAACTTTCTCGAAACACTTTTCATCCTGAATTGTCTTTTGAAGAAATGAATTCTACAACTTTATTAGCCTCTGAATTATGTAACGGTTCATTTATTTCTCTCAAACCTGTCTCAAGTTTCAAGACACATCCCAAATTTGTGTTTTGAGAACTGCTAGAACAAGCTGGCGTTCATCTTTTCCTGGTTTTGTAGATGTTGATTGCTTCTCTTTACCATCATCTTTCCTGACTTTTTGTCTGTCTGAGAATGATTTCTTCCACGCTCATCATCACTTTGCCCTCCTCTGGGACTTCTCCAGGTGTTTTGTTTTGTTTCTCTTTGTATGCCTTGTTCTTGTTATGCTTTTGTTAGAAGTCTTAAATTCTCTTTTAAATAGATACTGACATCAAAATATTGAGCAGTGTATGTAGTATTAGATGTGGAGTCAGCATCGAATGTCTGCAGATCTGTTATTTCGTGACCTTGAGGAAGTCATATATTCCATACTTTAGAAAGATAGGAGGAAGAGAAATGTAGTTTTGCATAGGCTTATTTTGGTGGGGCGGAAAGGAGGACAGAGCAACAAACTAATCTGAGCATATATTATACTCCATGAAAGTTGTTTACAACTTTAAGACTTGTATTGTTTTGACTATACATTGGTTAAAAATCATGGTATTTTATTGCATATTTGAGTAGCAAAAAACAGCAAAATATTTGAGGGTCCCTGCCTTTGAGATGCTTTTGTGTCTGGGCGGCAGAGGCAATGGAACTTGCACAGAATTGTAGGAAAGGGAGAATGGACTAGTTTCCATCCATGACCACTCTGTTGGCTGCTGTTTGGTGCCTTATAGATGTAAATTTATTTGGACAGATTTCATTAGATGTTGATGTTGGACTATACAGAACTTACTGGAGTATCTCAGTCAGGGGAAGGTGTTTTTTTAGGAAGAAAAGAACAGGTGGAGATAAAGTGTTTTGAACTCTTGGAACTGGAGGGTGTGAGGGACACATGTAATTAGGAAGTTAACTTAGGGGAATACAGTGGGAATTTGTTGAGTAGGCTTAGGGCCAGTTTGTGTGGATACACGTTTACAGTCCGAAGAATGAATTGAGAGTAGTGTTTTTGAGAGGGTAGTTTTAGACCATTGAGGATAAATTGTATTTTAGGCCAAGAGGCATTGCACTTGGATTAGGATTTTAGTGTTCTAGGCAACTAACATTTTTACACCACAGTCAACCAAAGGGCTGTAACAGATGCAAGAGTGGAGGAGAAGATGCTCCCAGTATGTTAGTATGGTACTAGTGGTTTCTTATAAACAGTAATTTAAAATGGGGCAATGGACTTTGTTTTGGACATTACATTTTAGGGTTCAAGTTGGATACCGATGCAGTTTCAAAACAGTACAATGGAGAGTAATATGCTGAAAAGTGGAGTCATTATTAAGTACTATGGTCTCTCTATAGTGTTTGTGGAGAGAATGAGCCGAAAAATGGGTACATTTACTTGGGAGGAGGGGAATTTGTTAGCAAAGATACAGGAAGAACAAAGAATGGATGAGACTGAAAGTGAATGAGAGTTGAAATTGAAAAGGAAGGAATGAGCTTTAAACATGGCCGCTAGTTCAGTCTTAGGGCATATGGTTATCTTTGAAATAGCTAACAAGCTCTTCATAGGCTATATAGGTCCTTTGAGATTTAAGTTCAGAAGAATATATAAAATTTCAGATTTAAGGAACTTATACAAGAAGGGACAGATCTGTTTCATCAAATTCATCTTTTTAAAAGTTTGCCTTTCATTATTATCCTAAGTTTGGTCTTTAACATGATGAAGTGGTGCTAAAAATAGCTGGCAGAGAAGGCTACTTCCCCTGCTGCAGTTGGTGCGTGTCTTTGTGTCCCATACAATGGAGGGGATATCCCTGTGTTGGCACAGCATGCTGAAAATGCCTTAAAAACCTTTCTATTAAAAAACAAGCAAAAACCAATTTGGCACTTAAAAGAATTTAGACATCTTCGAAGCATTTATAGGCACTGGAAGACTGATCTTTAAGAAATTAAAAATATTAAAAATTTTTGCAGTGAAAGTTGCATATAGGGTATTCTCTAACAAGGCCTTTCCAGGTGATGCAATAGTAGAGAATCCACCTGCCAATGCAGGAGATGCAGTTTGATCCCTGGGTCAGGAAGATCCCCTGGAGAAGGAAATGGCAACCCACTCCAGTACTCTTGCCTGGGAAATGCCATGGACAGAGTGGCCTGGTGGGCTACAGTCTGTGGGGCCTCCTAAGAATTGGACACGACGGAGCACAGCACAGCATCATCAGCATCTAACAAGGATTAAGGATTACGAGGTAGGAAATACATTATGGCGCTTTTTTGTGCTCCTTCGTTTGATCACCGTTTAGTAGCTTCTTTGGCTTCTTCCTCAGAGCAGTAGTGGGAATGGCCGTAGCTGTTCAGGCAGGGCGCTGCATCTGAGGTGGCTCCAGGACTTGGGATGTGTGCCGTGTGTGTCTTCTCTTCTCACCCTCTGCTGCTGCTAAGTCGCTTCAGTCGTGTCCAACTCTGTGCGACCCCAGAGACGGCAGCCCATCAGGCTCCCCCGTCCCTGGGATTCTCCAGGCAAGAACACTGGAGTGGGTTGCCATTTCCTTCTCCAATGCATGAAAGTGAAAAGTGAAAGTGAAGTCACTCAGTCGTGTCCGACTCGTAGCGACCCCATGGACTACAGCCCACCAGGCTCCTACGTCCATGGGATTTGCCAGGCGAGAGTACTGGAGTGGGTTGCCATTGCCTTCTCCTCTCACCCTCTAGTTTCCACATTTTTTCTGCAGGTGAAGTCGTGTTTTGATGAACTTTAAAGGGCCTTTTTGGGTTGACTTGATCTACTAGTAAAGACAGTGGGGAAGATGGGGCTTGTAGTAGCGAGTGTGCTCTGCCTTAGCAACTTTGGGACTCATTTGGGATGAATAAAAGAGTTGTGTGTGTGTGTGTTTAAACATTGGGTGATCCCAAGCCCACATGTAGTTAGCAGCAGCCCAATTCGCATACTTGAAGGTGGTTCTTGGAGAAACCTTGTGTTTCCCTCCAGCATCTCATTGTGCAGAGGAGGGGTTGGCAAACTTTTCTTTGTGAAGGGCCAGTTAGTAAATAGTTTAGATTTTGTGAACCACATGGGCTCTGTTGCAAAGATTCAGTTCTGCTGTTGAAGTGTGAACGCAGCCACAGACAGTATGTAAGTGAATGTGTGTGACTGTGTTCTAATAAAACCATACACATAAAAACCAGGTAGACTGGGTTTGGCTGGTAGTTTAGGGATCCCTGGTCTAAAACACTGCCAAGCCCACTGACATGTGTGAGCTCCCTTCCACTACAGAGCTGGGACTGGCTATTTTAGCTGGTCTCTGCTTTCTCAATGGGATGTATTTCCTGGAGGCTGTCTTAAAATGATCCTGCAGAGTCTTCTATTCAAAGGTCCTTTTGCCTCCACAGTGATGAAACCTATGGGCCGAGGAGTGGAGGCAATGCCATCTGTAAAGGGATGCAACCAAAGAGTAGGGACTGCTGAATTTCTCTTTCAAAGACACCATAGCATATAAGGTGCCATATGGTGATATACTGGCTGTGTATCGGGGCCAGAAGCATCTCTGAAGTATCTTTGAAGAAACTTGTGAGTATAATTTTGAAAGGTTCTGAAAATAAGCTGTAGAGCATTTACTTTAGATGTAAAATTAGAATTGTTCATGGTTTGTTTGAATCAGGTGAAAGTGCTAATCAAACCTTAAGATCCTTAAAGCTTGACCCTTCTGTTTCTTAAAGCTTTGGTGATCTTTTTGCAGTGCCCTTCAGTGGGTAGAATTACTGGCTCCACAATTTTTGTTAATTTCAAGTATTAGATCTTAACTGATCACTTAAATCACTTAATTGTGTACTTTAAAAAGTTTTGCTGTGTTCTTAAGGTTAAATGTAGCATGGGTTATAGATTCACCCAACAAATAAATCTCAAATGTGTTGTTTAGAAAGGACAGTTCATTTTGTTCAATGTTGCATCATAGCTAATATCAAAACTTTTGTTTCATTTGTTAATATTGGATGGTGGTATATTTTTACCCTGGTTTCATAGGACTTATTTATCTCAGGCAGGGGAAGGGATTATTCTTGCAGTAGTGACCACTTTTTAGTTTCAAACCTGCTTTTACTTTCATAATGTTTCTACATGTAATTGATAACTTCAGTTCCTCTTCTTTTAAAAAAGGAGTCTGACAATTTTACACAGCCTGACAATTTTAGTATACCTTTTAGAAAGAAGGTTACTGTGACCTTGCTTTCTCATTCATTAGGAGAGGATTGTTTCTTTGCTCTTTTCAAGTCTTCCTTTTATTTCAAGCTTAAGGATTAGTGGCAGTTTAAAAGACACAAGGTGTCTGTCTCCTATCTGCAAATATTCCAAATAGAAATATTCTATATTGGTGACACTTTCAGTGGACTAGGGAAGAGAGGTGTATAATTTTTTTTTTTTAACTTGTAGCTGAATTGTCATTACCAACAGATGAGTAAAGTTGTTTCCAAATAATGGACTCCTGCTGTTAAACATTTCTACTTTGTGTCTTTTCCCTACCCAGTGGCAAGCCAGTCTGTCTGATGCCTCAGTGTAGTAGATTTTGGCTACTTTCTTGTGATACCTCATTGATACTGTATCCTCATCCCTTTTACAACAGGTTTAGAGTGTTTTCTAAATCTGCTGGACGTTTTCTGAACACTATGGGATATATATTTTCTAATAATTACACTTTTACACACATGTATAGTTAGCAGTTCGTCCTAGTCTGTCATCAGAATTGCGAAATACTTGAGGGAATATCTGTGCTTGATTTGGATATTGAGTGACAGAATGTATAGCAGTTTTTCTAAAATGTTCCCTTAAAAAGTTTTGAGTAACAACTGATTTCTCTAAAACTGTAAGCTAATAGAAGAAAATATGTTTGTGTTGTATTATCCTGCGATGCTGGATGTTGAAAAGTAATGAACAAAATGCAACAGATGTTATTGCTTGGTATCTTGTTTTTTTGCTCTCTTCCCCTTCACCTAAGGGATGGATTGTAGCTCAGTCAGATACTGTGCGGTTTCTGTTGCTTTGCTGTTTCGCCTCCGCCCTGTTTTTCCAGCTAAAGGTTAGCTACTGGAAATCTGGTGGCTTTAGGCAGGAGGTTGCATGAGCTGTGTGTGTGTCTGTGTGCACACGAGTCATGCTAGATGCTCCTTCATGGCTGCTGTGGAATTTAGGACCTATTAAAAAGATAGTGGTGCAAAGTATTTTTAATATCACTTGGGCGTTCTTCTGAGAGATTCACCATAGGACAAGATCCTGAACCCATCAATATATGTTAGGCCAGATGGGAAGTGTCAAAACAAATTGCTGGTTTGTTTTTGGAAGAAAGTATGTATCTTAGTGAGACTTTTAGGATGGCGTGCTTTTTAGGCAGTTAGCGGGTAGTAATAGACCTTTGCACAACATCTCTAGGTCTGAGAAGGACTTGCCCCACTAACGTTGTTGTTCAGCCGCTCAGTCTTGTCCAACTCTCTGCGGCCCCACGAACTGCAGCACGCTGGTCCTCCTTTCCTCTGTCATCTCCTGGAGCTTGCTCAAACTCATGACCGTTGAGTCAGTGATGCCATCCAACCATCTCATCCTCTGTTGTCCCCTTGTCCTCCCGCCTTCAATCTTTCCCAGCATCAGGGTCTTTTCCAATGAGTCAGCTCTTTGCATCAGCTGGCCAAAGTATTGGAGCTTCAGCATCAGTCTTTCCAATGAATATTCAAGGTTGATTTCCTCTTGGATTGAGTGGCTTGATCTCCTTGCAGTCCAAGGGATTCTCAAGAGTCGTCTCCAGCACCGCTTACAATGGTGGGTAACTTAGAACTGTCTAATGGTAGAAACTATTATACATACCTGGAACACACAACATGTTGCTAATTTCTCATTTCTCTCATAAAATACATTGATGCTCTGGAAGCAGAAGCCCTGTTAGTTAGGCAATACTTTCCTTACCTTTGTGGCCTAGGACAAGCTACTTAGCCTTTTGCTATCGACTTCATCACCTATTGATGGGGATGTGTCTTACACAGGGTTGTTGTTAGGATTAAATGGGATAATGTAAAACATATGTGAAGCTCTTCCAGTGCCTGGCATATAGTAAGATGACCCATGACTGTTAACTTACTATCTTTTAAAGTATAAAAGATAAAAGGTAAAGATCTTTTAAAGTATAACATAGACAGAAGGCTAATGTCAGGCTTTATATTGCCCAACACGTAAATTCAGCCTTGAGTTTAACAAATTATTCTAAAGTAATTCTGCAGTGTTTTCAAAAGCCTCTGAAACAGTGTATGATTCATTAACATTTTTATTTAAAAAAATCTTAAAGAAATGGCAGAACTGCTGTGCTTATTATTTATAGAAAAGAAAGACTTATTTAAACATAACTAGAACTTGAATTTATCCCTAAAGACCTCAATAGTGCTTAGATTAGAAAGGACTCTTTTTGGAATAATTTATTGATTATGTCTGAAAGTGACTATGGTTTATATTGTCCATTTAGAAATAGCAGTATGTAATTGGGTTATCAAGCCATTTAATTGTCCATCTCTAACACTTGAGAATAAAAAACTTTGAAAAAATCATGAAATTTAATAAGTTTTATTTGTATCAGTACATCTCAAATTAAGATGGAAGGAATTTTATTTAGGTGATTTTGTTTTAACTAAATTTTTAGCTTTCTTCTTTTTCTAAAATGATGAGAGGGAGGAAGGGATATTCCCTTTTCATGCTTAATATTTATTAAATGCAGGATCAGCTTTCAGAAATAACTTTTCCTTTACTTGGCAGAATCACTCTTCTATTGGCCAGTTCAAGAAATAAATGCTTCTTGATAGTTTTTTGTATTTGGAAAGTATTTCTATTTTGAGAACAGTTTGCCTATATCTTCATAGTTTGTTTATTTAATAGAACTGTATGTTTAAGATAAGTGTATGAAAACAATCTGAAGGCAGAAAGAAAAGACTGAGATACGTTCCTTAGCACTGTTTTTCTTGCCAACTGTTGTCCTCGTTCTCATGCAGAAATTAGATAGACATATATTAGTGGATCTCTGGTTAAGTAATTTAACGAATATTTTAATTTTTAAACAAATTCAATCTCTTAAATATTTTTCTTTGGTGGTTGCAATTGGAGTTTTAATTCTGGAGTTATGCTTCTTTCCATTTTAGACATTTTCAGAAAGAATTATGGTTATGAATAGGTTACTGGATAGGTGGGAGAAGAGCATAGTCTTCCTAGTGAGTTTAATTTCTTCCTGTTTGTTTATTATGTCTGTAATATCAGAGGCTATATAAATAAATACATGGGTCATTAGCTTTCTTTTGCATGATTGGTGGTCTCTTCATTGATGGGGTGACTTTGATAATATAATCTTTGGAATGCAGCTGTAATAAATGGGGAACATTTTTTTCTACCTGAATATTACATAGGTAGGCTTTTTTTTTAATTAGAGAAATATGGAAATTTTAACTCACTATATTAGAAATTTAGAGTAGGAAACAAAAGATTTACAAGTTTTGTAAAGGCCTGTTAGGAGGAGAGGAGAGATGGGATGTGCAGAGGAGGGGAGACACCCAGTGAAGGAGGGAACGAAGCAGCAGGTTGGGGAGAAGGCCCAGGACTTGTTGAGATGAGCCTTAGTCAGAGGCCACACCCTGTTATTTCTCTGGGTTGTGGACGTGGGGTGTTACCACTTGTTATCTACCACCCTTTGAAATGTCGATTAGATGCTTGACTCTAGTTCCTAGTTTTTCAACATCTGGATTATTTAAACCATTGAAGTCTTAATCTGTGTGGGATAATCTGTGTATTCTAGGGTGGGAAAATTTCCATAGTACCTGCTCGAGGAGGGGCGGACATACAGTTTTTGAGTATGTTGGAGTTTCCTTTTTGTTCTGTTTCATTGTTTTTCCTCATGGACCACATTCCCCTCATTGGCCACATTTCCCTAGCTTTGCCCAAGAAGGGTATTTGTGATTCTCTGTATGTGACAGAGTAGCTGAGAGGTAGGCCTTGGAGTTAACAGCCCCAGGTTCCATCTGAGCTGCTTTGTGACCTTGGGCAAGTTATTTGTTCAGTATGTGAACCTGTAAGACTGAGATGATGATAATAGTACCTCTCTCTTAGAGGTTAAGAGGGTTAAGATAATGGATCACAGTGTCTGGCTCAGAGTTAGTGCTCAATAAATGGTCATTATTGCAAGAGTAATAAATATTATACTATTATTGTTATTTTTGTGTTGCTCAAGGCCCTTGTGACCTTTGTTTTTGAATATGTCACTCCTTTGAATACTGCTTTTATTCAGCAGTGATGTTCATTGAACACTTACTGTGCCAGGCATTGATCTGAGTGAACAGAACATTATCATCCGTGCCCTCTTGAGGCTTCCATTCTGGTTGAAGGGTACAGAATACGTAAAAGCAGAGCAGATGACCCGTGTCTCATCCTGTGAAATTCGGTGTTTGGCCTCCTATGTCTGAGCCTCCACTGACCAGCCCTGCGGGTCTTCACCTGTGGGTCTTTGGTGTTTGCTCCTGTTGCTGTGCTTCAGAGGCTTTGTGGCAGGAGCACCCTAATAGCACATATCTAGTTCCTAAAGTTGGTACTGGGCATACATACAGTTAGTGCTTAAAAAATACTTGTTAATTTGTCCTGAGTTGAGGTTGAGTCTTTTTATTTAACTTACACTTGTGTGGATTATTATAGTTTTTACTTCCAGATAATATTTTCAAGTATCAGATGAAAAAGGCTGAAACGTGAATAAGAGACAACGGAATGGTGCTTTTAGTAGGGACCGGAGCTCTGTGTAGGGTTCCATGCAGGCTGGCTGTGTGATTTTTTTGGCAAGCTTTTTAACCCTCGGCCTCAGTTTCTTCATTTGTAAGATGGAGAAAATAAAAACTACCTCACTGATACTATGTTGTTAGGTTAAATGAGATAATAGATGAGAAGCATAGAACACTGCTTAGCACATAGCAGTAGCCTCAGGGAACATTTGGCAATATCTAGATGTTGTTTGTGGTGATCACAGCCAGGGAGGCGTGTGTGAGGGGGTGCTCTAGTATCCAGTGGGTCGAGGCCAGGTGTAGTCATGGTGCAGGACAGCACCCTGCAACTGAGGATTATCTGGTCCGAAAGGTCAGTGGGGCCAAGGTTGGGAAATCTTGCTTTATCATTAAGCAGTTTCTCTTTTGTTTATTATCTTTGTAGTATAAGGTACTTTGCTAGTTAGATCTGTATAAATACTGACTTCCTTCACTTGTAACTAAAAACTGATATTGTGTGCAGTGTATATATTTATGCATTTTGTGTGTTGTGTATGTGTACATGTGTATATACTTTTATGAGTGTCTCTGCATCTTCCTATTTTTTCTGCTTGGAGTATTATTTTCATTTCATCTGTGAACACTTATCTAAGACTCAACTACCCTCTCTTCTAGGAAACCTGTCCTGCTTAGTGTGACAAGATGTTTTTTCTTCTGGTTACCCATGGTATCTGTGTGGCTTTTATAGCACTTAACATAGTTATTTCTATTTTCCTGGTTGGTCAGTTCTTTGAGGACAAGGATTCTTTCTTCCTCATTTTTCAAGAAGTATCAGTTCAGTTCAGTTGCTCAGTTGTGTCCGACTCTTTGCGACCCCATGATTCACAGCACGCCAGGCCTCCCTGTCCATCACCAACTCCCGGAGTTTACTCAGACTCACGTCCATCGAGTCAGTGATGCCATCCAGCCATCTCATCCTCTGTCGTCCCCTTCTCCTCTTGCCCCCAATCCCTCCCAGCATCAAAGTCTTTTCCAATGAGTCAACTCTTCGCATGAGGTGGCCAAAGTACTGGAGTTTGAGCTTTAGCATCATTCCTTCCAAAGAAATCCCAGGGCTGATCTCCTTCAGAATGGACTGGTTGGATCTCCTTGCAGTCCAAGGGACTCTCAAGAATCTTCTCCAACACCACAGTTCAAAAGCATCAATTCTTCAGTGCTCAGCTTTCTTCACAGTCCAAATCTCACATCCATACATGACCACTGGAAAAACCATAGCCTTGACTAGACTGACTTTTGTTGGCAAAGTAATGTCTCTGCTTTTCAATATGCTATCTAGGTTGGTCATAACTTTCCTTCCAAGAAGTAAGCATCTTTTAATTTCATGGCTGCAGTCACCATCTGCAGTGATTTTGGAGCCCCCCAAAATAAAGTCTGACACTGTTTCCACTGTTTCCCCATCTATTTCCCATGAAGTGATGGGACCAGATGCCATGATCTTCGTTTTCTGAATGTTGAGCTTTAAGCCAACTTTTTCACTCTCCTCTTTCACTTTCATCAAGAGGCTTTTTAGTTCCTTTTCACTTTCTGCCATAAGGGTGGTGTCATCTGCATATCTGAGGTTATTGATATTTCTCCTGGCAATCTTGATTCCAACTTGTGCTCCTTCCAGCCCAGAGTTTCTCATGATGTACTCTGCATAGAAGTTAACTAAGCAGGGTGACAATATACAGCCTTGACGTACTCCTTTTCCTATTTGGAACCAGTCTGTTGTTCCATGTCCAGTTCTAATGGTTGCTTCCTGACCTGCATATAGGTTTCTCAAGAGGCAGGTCAGGTGGTTTGGTGTTCCCATCTCTTGAAGAATTTTCCACAGTTTATTGTGATCCACACAGGATCCAAGAAGTATCTCCTCCCCCTAAATGCCTACCTAACATTGGCTGCCACGTGTGTGCTCAGTCACTCAGTTGTGTTGGACTCTTTGCAACCCCATGGACTGCAGCACGCCAGCCTTTGGAGTTTGCTCAAACTCATGTTCATTGAGTCAGTAATGCCATCCAACCATCTCATCCTCTGTCGTCCCCTTCTCCTCCCACCTTCAATCTTTCCCAGCATCAGGGTCTTTTCTGATGAGTCAGCTCTGGCCAAAGTATTGGAGTTTTGGCTTCAGCATCAGTCCTTCCAATGAATATTCAGGACTGATTTCCTTTAGGATGGACTGATTGGATCTCCTTGCAGTCCAAGGGACTCTCAAGAGTCTTCTCCAACACCACAGTTCAAAAGCATCAATTCTTTGGTGCTCATCCTTCTTTATGGTACAGCTCTCACATCCATTTGGGATTCCGTGGTGGCTCAAATGGTTCAGTCCCTGGGTTGGGCAAATCCCCTGGAGAAGGAAATGGCAACCCATTTAAGTATTCTTCTCTGAAGAATTCCGTTAACAGGGGAGCCTGGCAGGCTACAGTCCACGCAGTCGCAAAGAGTCAGACACTACTGAGCAACTAACTTTCTCACATCCATACGTGACGACTGAAAAAAACCATAGCTTTGACTGTACAGACCTTTGTCAGCAAAATAATATCTCTGCTTTTTAATAAGCTTTCTAAGTTTGTCGTAACTTTTCTTCCAAGGAGCAAACGTCTTTTAATTTCATGGCTGCAGTCACCATCTGCAGTAATTTTTGAGCCCATGAAAACAATCCGTCACTGTTTCCATTGTTTTCTCCTGTATTTGCCATGAAGTGATGGGCTTAAAGCTCAACATTCAGAAAACGAAGATCATGGCATCTGGTCCCATCACTTCATGGGAAATAGATGGGGAAACAGTGGAAACAGTGTCAGACTTTATTTTGGGGGGCTCCAAAATCACTGCAGATGGTGACTGCAGCCATGAAATTAAAAGATGCTTACTCCTTGGAAGGAAAGTTATGACCAACCTAGATAGCATATTGAAAAGCAGAGACATTACTTTGCCAACAAAGGTCAGTCTAGTCAAGGCTATGGTTTTTCCAGTGGTCATGTATGGATGTGAGATTTGGACTGTGAAGAAAGCTGAGCACTGAAGAATTGATGCTTTAGAACTGTGGTGTTGGAGAAGACTCTTGAGAGTCCCTTGGACTGCAAGGAGATCCAACCAGTCCATTCTGAAGGAGATCAGCCCTGGGATTTCTTTGGAAGGAATGATGCTAAAGCTGAAACTCCAGTACTTTGGCCACCTCACACAAAGAGTTGACTCATTGGAAGAGACTTTGATGTTGGGAGGGATTGGGGGCGGGAGGAAAAGGGGACGACAGAGGATGAGATGGCTGGATGGCACCACCAACTCGATGGACGTGAGTCTGAGTGAACTCCGGGGGTTGGTGATGGACAGGGAGGCCTGGTGTGCCGCGATTCATAGGGTTGCAAAGAGTCAGACACGACTGAGCGACTGCACTGAACTGATGGGACTGGGTGCCATGATCTTCATTTTTTTTGAATGTTGAGTTTTAAACCAGCTTTTTCACTCTCCTCTTTCACTTTCATCAAGAGGCTCTTTAGCTTTTCTTTTTCTGCCATGAGGGTGGTTTCATCTGCATATCTCAGGTTATTGATATTTCTCCTGGCAATGTTGATCCCAGATTGTGCTTCATCCAGCCCAGCATTTCGCATGATGTACTGTGCATGTAAGTTAAATAAGCAGGGTAACAATATACAGCCTTGACATACATCTTTCCCAATTTGGAACCAGTCCTTTGTTCTGTGTTGGGTTGTAACTGTTACTTCCTGACCTGCATTTAGGTTTCATGGCAGACAGGTAAGGTAGTCTGGTATTCCCATCTTTTAAAGAATTTATCACAGCTTGTTGTGATCCACAGAGTCAAAGGCTTTAGCGTAGTCAGTGAAGCAGAAGTAGATGTTTTTCTGTAATTCTCTTTTTCTATGATCCAATGGATATTGGCAATTTATACAGCCTAGTAGGTGTATATTAAGTTAAAAAATGAGTGGAAGAGAGAAAAATCAACTGGGAAGATTTTTAATAGGCTCTACATGAAAAGAATATTATTTTGTCACCTTTGTTTTTTACTCTATTCAAGTTTAGTTGGTTTACAATGTTGTGTTAATTTCTGCTGTGCAGCAACGTGATTCAGTTATGCATGTATGTATATATTTATTTTTTCATGTTCTTTTCCATTGTGGTTTATTACAAGATATTGACTATATTTCCCTGTACAGTAGGACCTGATTGTTTTTCTGTTCTGTATGCAGTAGTTTACATCTGCCAACACTGAGCTTTGAATGCATCCCCTCTCCCGCCGCCTCCGCACGTCTGATATCTATGTCTGTGAGTCTGTCTCTTTAGTAGATAAGTTCATTTGTGTCATGTTTTAGATTCCATATGTAAGTGATAGCATGTGGTATTTGTCTTTCTGTTGACAGTCATTGTTTTGATTATCATTGTTACCATTTACTGAATGTGTGCTATATGTCAGGCACTGTGCCAAGGATTTTTACTGCTTTTTAAATTTATTCCTCACCAACAGTCCCTATGCATGGGTAGTAATAAGCCAGTTTCATGACAGAAGAAACAGCTTCACAACATTTTCTAAGAACATATAGCTAGCAATTTGAACTTGCAGACCTGGGTTTCAAATTCAGATCCATCAGCTCTGTGGCCTCTGCTTCTAATTGCTGTGACGCAGCCTTGTGAGTTTCAGCGGAGGAGTGACTAGCAGTGCTGAGGTAGGAGGTGAAGGTCATGGGATTTCAGCCTGTACAGATGTTGGAAGGAAGGAGCCAGATAGACTCGTGGAGAAGCAATTCCCAGGTTTATGTTCCTTATACAAAATAATTATAGAATTTAAACTTGTGATTTAAGTAGCTTGCCTTAACCTGCCTCTTTTATTAAGTTTAATCTTGCTCTTGGTATTACCATCAGGGCAGGTGTCTTAGATACATCTTTAGCAGAAGGAGAAATCAATATAGGTAAAATCTAAAAAGATCGTGGAGCAAAGTGATTCTTAGTTTTTTTCTATGTGTAAAATGTGTTTTGTAGTTAAGAGTTAAATCTTTTGAAAGAGAGTCTTGTTTAGGGGATGAGCCTCAAAATTATGTTGTTTAGGACTTGAAAACTTTTGATTTAGTATGCCTGGAAGGTATAGCAGATAATTTGAGAGTCAACACTTCCTAATCTCTAACATATAAATTATTTTAAGTTGATATCTAGTTTATTTTTATGTGGTTTCTTAAAGTTTTTGTTTCCTGAGATAGTTTGTTACTTAAAAAAAAATTACTTTCTCCTTCCTTCTCATACTATGTACAGGAATGTTCCTTACCCAGTTAGTTTATTTAGAGATGTGTTACATTTAATCAGTATAGTGAGAGCACAGTCTTGACATCTGTGTGCTGTTTTTACTCATTACGGAAGTTAAATACTTTTAAATTTTATTTTTTTACCTTAAAAAGAGCTAAACCTGAATATTGGTCTTAAAAAAGTTTCCTAAAAGAATTTCTCTTTTCTCTTGACTGTATTTTAAATACTGTATTTGTAACCATGGTTACATATATTTGAACTTTGCTCCTTTCAGAATTATATAATTCAGTGCTTTGTAAAATTTTATCAAAAATTACATGTAAACACTTAAGAGCAGTGTACTGAATTATGTTCCATTAAAAATGCCTGAGTGAAATTGAGTTCTGGTAAATAAGAATTTAGGGTTGAGAGGGAAGGGGATATGTGTATGCATGTGGCTAATTCGTGTTGATCTATGTTGGAAACCATCACAATATTTAAAGTAATAATCCTCTAACTAAAAATAAAATTAAAAAAATAATTTAGGGTTGGAATACAGGGAATCAGATAATCATGTCAAGATTTTAGGATTTAAGCTCTTAGGCTCATTAGTGAAAATGAAAGGAAAGTTGCTCAGTTGTGTCCGACTCTTCGAGACCCCATGGACTGTAGCCTACCAGGCTCCTCCGTCCATGGGATTCCCCAGGCAAGAGTACTGGAGTGGGGTGCCATTGCCTTCTCCTTTCACATTATCTACCACAGGTTGACTTTCTTTCTGTTTTTCAGACAAACAAGCTTTATTTTCACTTTGCAAGCTTGCATAATTATAAAAAATGTTGTTTTGTAAAAAGTTTAAAGTTATACAAACTTTATAAATAACCCTGCAACCATGCAGAGTAGATAGTCAAGTAAATGTGCAATAACTTTGAACTACATCAGCTGTAAATCACATAGTGTCTTTGTAATTCGTGGGCTTGGTCATAGGTGCACTTGTCTCCAGGCGTAAAGGTTGGGTTTCAGTATTTTAGTGTCCTATTTCCAACATTCATACGTCTTCACACTTAATCAGGTGGAACTGAATTCAAGCTAGTGATGAAAAACTTATTACCAGAACCACTGTTGGAGTTCCTAAATTTAGCGTGCATCAGGATTACCTGGAAGGCTTGTTAAACTATAAATTGCTGGTCCCCAAATCTAGTATTTGAGTCAATAAGTCTGGGGTGAGACCCAGGAATGTAATAAATAATTCTTACAAGTTCATAAGTGATACTATTGATCGAGGGACCAAACTTTGAGAACCACTGTATTATTTTACTAATGAATCATTATCATTATGCTGCTAAGTCACTTCAGTCATGTCAAACTCTGTGCGACCCCATAGATGGCAGCCCACCAGGCTCCCCCGTCCCTGGGATTCTCCAGGCAAGAACACTGGAGTGGGTTGCTATTTCCTTCTCCAATGCATGAAAGTGAAAAGTGAAAGTGAAGTCGCTCAGTCATGTCCGACTCTTCTCGACCCCATGGACTGCAGCCCACCAGGCTCCTCCCTCCATCCATGGGGTTTTCCAGGCAGGAATACTGGAGTGGGGTGCTATTGCCTTCTCTGCATTATCATTATACTAATTTTTAAAAGTTCAAGACCCTGAATACACAGATTAAGGCCTTGATCTTGTAACCTTAATTGAAAGTGAAAGTGAAGTCACTCAGTCGTGTCCAACTTTTTGCGACCCCATGGACTGTAGCCTACCAGGCTCCTCTGTCCATGGCATTTTCCAGGCAAGAATGCTGGAGTGGGTTGCCATTTCCTTCTCCAGGAGATCTTCCCGACCCAGGGATTGAACCTGGGTCTCCTGCATTGTAGGCAGACGCTTTACCCTGTGAGCCACAAGGGAAATAAGTACCCAGTTGTAGACATCAATTAAAAGAAAAGGTTATTATTTGTTTGTTTTTGGTTGCACCCGATCTTGATTGCTACATGCGGGCTACTTGCTAGTTGCAGTGCTTAGCCTTCTCATTGCGACGGCTTCTCTTGTTGCGAAGCATGGGCTCAGAGAGCGCAGGCTCAGCGATTGTGACACATGGGCTTAATTGCTCCTTGGCATGTGGAATCTTCCTGGGCCAAGCATCAAACCCGTGTCCCTGGCAGGCAGATTGTTATCCACTGTGCCACCAGGATGTCCCAAAATCAGTTTTTCATGTTGCAGTTGTGACCTGATCCCACTCCTTGGTGATTTCTACCATTTTTTGATTATAAAGCAACAACATTAGCTGTATAAACCAGTATTTATTTGGATTTGAATATTGCATTTTAGTATCTGGTTTGTGTAAAATATTGTTTGAAAGACTTCTGTGACCTAAATAATGTGTTATTCTCTTTAAAATATCCTGAAAAATAGTGTTGTACCTGCTTTGAAAAGACTGAATAGCATCCAGGAACCTTAAAGGCACAGAAAAGGAAGTACTGAGTATTAAGAAAAAAATAAGCCTCAAACGTTATCCTCTCCATGAAAAGAAACATAAACTATTTTGGCCAAATGCACTGGGTCTTCTGGGACTGAGTGTTTCTAACAGGCCTCTAGGTGATGCTGATTTTGTGGCTGCAAAGCTATTTTGCAAAGGAAAGCCCCCAAATGTTAGTTTTTTTTCCTTTTGATTGATTGACTGATGGCCGTGCTGGTCTTCACTGCTGCTCAGGCTTTTCTCTAGTTGAGGCGAGCAGGGTCTACTCTCTAGGTATGGTGTGTGCACTCAGGAGTTCTGGTTCCCGGGCCCCAGAGCACAGGCTCAGTGGTTGTGGTACATGTGGGATCTTCTGGAACCAGGGACTGAACCCATGTCTCCTGCATTGGGAGGCTGACTCTTTACCATTGAGCCACCAGGGAAGCCCTACAATGTCAGTTTTTAATGTTTCCATTTAAGTTTCAACTAGCATTTAACACAGGAGCAGACATAATACTTGAACCTGTAAACATGTCATTAAGGTTACAAACTGCAGTTGCTACTTGTTGTTTAGTTGCTGGGTCATGTCGGGCTCTTTTGCAGCCCTTTGTTCTGTAGCCCACCAGTGTCCTCCGTCCATGGGATTCTCCAGGGAGGAATACTGGAGTGAGTTGCCACTTCCTTCTAAGGGGATCTTCCCAACCCAGGAATCAAACACCCCCGTCCCCTGCATTGGTAGGCAGATTCTTTACCACTGAGCCACCAGGGAAGAGCCCCAAAAATACAGTAATAATTTTAAACCATGCCCTGGCAGACTCATACAGTTAAATAAAACTAGAAGTCACCACAGGGGGACAGCAGTATCCTTGTCAAATACACAGTTTGCTGCTTGTAGATGTAACTGCTATAATAATATGATATTATTATGAAAATAATATCAATGTCAGCATTTGGGTGCTTAATGTGTGCCAGGCGCTCTTCTGTGTTCCTTGTGTATGTTAACTCATTCTGTCGTCACTGTCGCCCACTGAGGCTGCTGCTGCTGCTGAGTCGCTTCAGTCATGTCCGACTCTGTTCGACCCTCTAGACGGCAGCCCACCAGGCTCCCCCGTCCCTGGAATTCTCCAGGCAAGAACACTGGAGTGGGTTGCCATTTCCTTCTCCAATGCAGGAAAGTGAAAAGTGAAAGTGAAGTCGCTCAGTCGTGTCCCACCTTTAGCGACCCCATGGACTGCAGCCCACCAGGCTCCTCCGTCCATGGGATTTTCCAGGCAGGAGTGCTGGAGTGGGGTGCCATTGCCTTCTCTGCCACTGAGGTTAAGTGTTGTTAATGTCCGTATTTGGCCCTAAGAAGTAAAACATGCTCAAGAACTCACCTTTAATTAGTAGTGGAGCCGGGATTGTATCTAGGCACTCTGGTTCTACAGCCTGGGATCCTGATCACTATTCTTTTGTTTTGTTTTTTATTAATTTATGCATTTTAATTGGATGCTAGTAGTGGTTCACTATTCTATATTATATGTATTGTCTGTACATGTATTTCTTGTATACTATTTATAGAGCAGGGCCTGGCACACAGTGAGATCTGTAGCAGTACAGGCTGTTTTCAGTGGCATTTAATTAAGTACCCTACACTGCGTAAGGTCGGCAGAGCGTGTGTTACCGTCCATTTATGCAAGTGTGTATATTTGTCTTCTATTAATTAGCCGGCAGACTTTGTTTAGGTTTCTGTTAGTCTTTTTTTTTTTGATAGCTGAGTTCCCTGAGGTTCTTAGAAATTAGATGGTTGTCCCAAATGATATGGCCTTGCTACATCTTAAGATTAGTTTTTAATCACCACAAATTCAACTTTACTTTCATTCCTTTATAAATGGATAAGGACTGAGATATTTACTTATTTATGGTATGTCATTGGTTTAGAGAGACAGAAGCAAATATACTAAATTGTGTGCCCAGTTGATGACAGAAATAAATTCTTGTTATAAAGTTTTTTTTTGTCTGTAAAGTTTTGCTCGTATAGTATTACCTCATCCTACTGACTTGTGAAGTTGAATAATAACACTCATAATAATGTGAAATACAAGACACTGTTCTGATGAGAGAAACAGATTAGCAATCTTTATGACAAATAATGTAAACTATTCCTTAAAATAAGAAGGCATTTGTATTGGTTTTCCATTGCTGCATTGCAGATTACCACAACTTTTAGCAGTTTAATAGTTTCTCTTGGTGAGAAGTCTGCATAGTTTAGCTGGGTTCTATCCTCAGGGTCTTACTAGACTTAAATCAAGCTGTCAGCCAGAGCTGTGGTCTTCTCTGAGGCTCAGGGTCCTCATCCAGGCTCACTGGTAGTTTGCAGAATTCGTTTCCTTGCATTTGTAGGAATGGTGCCCCTGTTTTCTCGCTGTCTGCCTGTCACGGACCTCTCAGTCCACTAGGGGCTCCTGGAGGTCACCCTTGGGTTCTCACCATGCGGTTTTCTGTATGGGCAACTCAGTACTTTAAGGATAGTAGAAGACACTTTCTGCTTTCTTTTTAGAACTGATGAAAGACATCAGTAGGTCAGACCTACTACAATAATCCCAGTAATTTAAAGTGAACTGATTAGGAATTTAATTACATCTCTTCTCAACAGTATTTAGATCAATATTTGGGCTTCCCTGGTGGCTCAGAGGGTAAAGCGTCTGCCTACAATATGGGAGACCTGGGTTCAATCCCTGGGTCAGGAAGATCCCCTGAAGAAGGCAATGGCAACCCACTCCAGTACTCTTGCCTGGAAAATCCCATGGATGGAGGAGCCTGGTGGGCTATAGTACATGGGGTCACAAAGAGTGCAACACGACTGAGCCACTTCACTTCACTTGGTTCAATAACTTTGAAAACATGTGTATACCAACATGTTAGAATCTTGGGGGCATCTTAGAATTCTTGCTACCATGTGATAAATTATAAGGCAAATTGTTATTTTATGTAAAACTAAGAAGAAAATGCTAGCTTAAAATATGATACAATGCATTAGTACTTGGATGTGGCCTTGTTAAAAAAAAAGTGGTACTCTGGTCTTTCTTCTCAGCAAAAATACTTGTTTCGTGAATGTCAAATTTAACCCCCATTGCTGTGTTTCTGCTCTTTTTTGCAAGCATAATTTTTTTGTTTTAATGCTGAACCATTGTTTGTTGTTGTTGTCTATTTACTAAGTCATGTCTTACCCTTTGTGACTCCAGGGACTGTAGCCTACCAGGCTCCTCTGTCCATGGGACTTTTCAGGCAAGAATGCTGGAGTGGGTTGCCATCTTCTCCAGGGGATCTTCCCCATGCAAGGGTGGAACCCGCATCTCCTGCTTTGGCAGGTGGATTATTTAACTTTCGGCCACCAGGGAAGCTGAATCAGTGTAGTCTTTTAGGGGATATTTAAAATTGGGAAGTAAACTTGACATGTGTATACCAAAAGTACATAGAATTCAGTAAAAATTAGGATGGTAGAAACTGTCATGACTGAATTTCCACACGCACAGGGAATGGCACTTACATTGTGATTGCCGCAGGGCAAATGGCGATTGCTTCTTTTCATTTCCTGTATATTTTCAATCAGCTTTATTGAGGTATAATATGTACAGTGAACTGTATCCATTTAAAGTGTTTCATTAGATGGATTTTGACAAGTGTATATATGAAGCCATTATCAGTTAAGATGCTTCCATCAGCCTCAAAAAGTCAGCCCCAGGCAGTCTCTGATCTGTTTTTTTGTTAGTGTAGATTAGTTAGCATTTTCTGGTATTTTAAGCAGTGAGAAAAAAAAGAATTTAGAGAAACCAGTCCATTCTGAAGGAGATCAGCCCTGGGATTTCTTTGGAAGGAATGATGCTAAAGCTGAAACTCCAGTACTTTGGCCACCTCATGTGAAGAGTTGACTCACTGGAAAAGACTTTGATGCTGGGAGGGATTGGGGGCAGGAGAAGGGGACGACAGAGGATGAGATGGCTGGATGGCATCACTGACTCGATGGACGTGAGTCTGAGTGAACTCCGGGAGTTGGTGATGGACAGGGAGGCCTGGCGTGCTGTGATTCATGGGGTCGCAAAGAGTCAGACACGACTGAGCGACTGATCTGATCTGATCTGATCTGATTCTTACTTTTTGTGTTTTCTTTGGATCCCTCTCGTTGTTAGAGAAATAGTTTCTTTATTAGGTCTTAGTTTTATTCCTTCATTGTGAGTGTAAAATGATTTTCCTCAAACCTTCATGACTGAAACTCTGGGGTTCTTGACTCCTGCTTTCCTTGGGTATTTTTCCCAGCATAAGCATGCTTGGCTCGCCTAAACCACACATGTGCTTGCATGGCTCCCTGGTCCTCTTTTCTACTTACTGTCTTTGTAAGGACCATAAACAGAAGCAGTTTTCAACTAGAAGTCCTAAGTTCCAAGTCCCAACATATTTCCCTTTGTTATTTATATCTGAAGCTTTCAGGATAGTCCTAACTCTCAAGGGAATCTCAAAATGTACTTAGCTCAGTTTTTCTTAAGATTCATATAGTACAATTTGAATTTTAGGAAACATTAGAGATTTTCCTCCTAGTCACTTCTTGGGATTATTGCTTGTTTTATGTTGCTTGGTGTCTGCAGTGTTTTCCAGTGTAGGGAACACTCTGGGAAAAGTATTTCTTCTTTTTCTTGAGAAAGAGGGAATTGAGAAGGGACTCATGAAGCCTTCAGAAAGCTCATGTAGCACCATTGAATATAGCATTGTCTAATAGAAATGTAATGTAAGCCAAATATATAAACTTAAATAATCTAGTAGCTATATTAAAGAAACTAAAAAGAAACAAGTGACATTAATTTTAATAATACATTTTATTTAGCATAATTATAAAAATGATGTTTTTAACATGTGATCAATATGAAAACTATGAAAACTTCTTAATGAAATGTTTTAGATTTTTATTTTAGTACTAATTCTTTGTGATCTGGTGTATAGTTTATACTTACACTAATCTCATTGTGGGCTTAGCCATGTTTCGAGTGCTCACTGAACAGTGCAGATGTAGATTATGAACTTCTTTTTTGTTTTCTTGTTAGAGACAGTAGTATGTGGAATCCATAAGAAGTTGGCATCAACGAAGCTTCACTCTTTAGTAAGTTAGGGCTTGAGTGTTACAGAATGGTTTCTGTGGTTGAGATACAAAGTTGTTTGTTTATAAGGCCAAATATATTTTTATACGTTTTCTTCATTATATAGGTAATCTCATTGTTGAAAATTCGGAAAAGTCTGGATAAGAGACTACAAATTGCCTTTATTCTTCAATCTAAAGATAACAAATATTAAACTTTTGTTGAATTTCCTCTTTATGAATGTTTCACTTTAAACCAAAGAGAAAATAGATTCCTTCTTCGTTTTATTTTCTTCCTCTTCACATTCAGACATTTACTAAGAATCGTCAGCAGTCCTCTTGCCTCTCTGCCTACATTTCTTCGTTCGCAGTCCCGGGCTGTGCCCTGCTACGGGTCCTCTGAGTGTTACTCCGGAGGAGCACAGTTGCCTGAATGCTGCTCCCTAGATTGGGGTTAACAATAGAAACCTGATGGCTTTTATGTCCTCATGACTAAACGAATAGAGTTGCCTTCTATTTTTCCTGCCTGCAGTCTTTTACATCCCCGCCCCTGGCTTTTGTTGTTGTTGTTGAGATATAATTCACATAGCAGAAAATTTACCCTTTTGAAATATATACAGTGTAGTGGGATTTAGTGTATTCCTGAAGTTTTGCACCCATCACACTGTCTAAGCATATAGCATTCTAGTCACCGCAAAAGAAACCTCTTGCCCATTAGCAGCCTGTTGCCATTTTCCTTCTCCAGTTCCTGGCAACCACCAACCTACTTTCTATTTCTGTGAATTTGCCTACTTTGGACATTTCATATAAGTGGAGTCATATAATATATGGCCTTTTGTGTTTGGCTTATTTCACTTAGCCTACTGTTCAGGGATCTTCTGTGTTGTACCATGTATCAATACTTCATTCTTATTTATGGCTAGATAGTATCCCGTTGTATGGAGATAACCAACTGCATTTTGTTTATCTATTCTTCAGTTGATGGACATTTGGGTTGTTTCCAATTTTCTGATATTAAAAATAATCCCCCAGGTTTTGAGATTGTATTCATTCTCATTCTCCAAGAACATTACTTTCTTCATATCACCCTTCATTCTTGGAGTGGCTCCCTATTGGTTATACAACATAATTTGAGATACTGAGCTTGTGTTAAAACTCTTACAACGTGTGTCCTTAGGCTACTTTCTTTTCCCTCTTTCTTTTCCATTGTGTTGTGCTTCACATTTCTAAAATATGTGCTACTTATGGATGATAGATTATGTAGACTATATATATATATATATATAAATCTGTCAGTTGAATTCATTTTAAAATGATGCAAATTTTTGAGAATGACAATTTTGTTGACAGATTTTAGATAGATAGTTTAGAGAATTCTAGAAAGGCAACTTATTAGAACAGAGCAAAGAGAAACATTATAGTAAAACAGAGAATTTTCCTTTCCTGGGTTTGTCCGTAATGTCAGTGATCTATTCATTTTCATATAATGTGAGAATTTGAATCAGCCTCTGATACTTGGAACTCATTCAGATCATTCATTTTCTGGTGAGTACTATTAGCAATTATTTTTGGGGGGGGGCATCAGTTTTTTTTCCTCCTTATCTAGATAGAGTCAGTGTTTTTCTACCTTTAATATATCTGAAATAGTAAAAATAAAATGCTTTTACATTCACTTAAAAATTATTTCCAGAGTGTCTTTATGTGACACGTGCATGTACACACAGGCACACACACACGGATGTATAGTGGTGTCCTCTCCCAGTTCATAGGAAAAGAGTGTAGTATACAGACTATGAAAAAAAGTCAGTATATCCTAGACATCTTTTCATAGTAATACATTGAGAATGCTCTCTTTTTTTTCCTTGCAAAATAATTTCTTCAAAGTGAAATTACTAGCTCAAAGTGTATCCATTTGAAATTTGATTACCTATACTTAGCAAAAGAGATAAGAGAATATAAATGGGAAAAAGGAGACCATTAATGGACTTCTGGACTTTGTTTACAAATGAAAAGGTGAAGGATCAGAAATTTTAAGTAACTGCCCATGGTCACACACCAGTGCAAGGTCAGGTGGCTAATATACATGTTTCTGATTTTAACAGGGCTCCTGACCGTTCTGTTGTATCTGTATTGCATTTGATGAACAAAAGGGGAGATAAGTCATGCCAACTTCTTTTTGGAGAGAAATAGAATTCCAAACTTTATTTTGGGGATCAGTCCTTTAAGAAAAGGAGAAGGCGATGGCACCCCACTCCAGTATTCTTGCCTGGAAAATCCCATGGACGGAGGAGCCTGGTAGGCTGCAGTCCATGGGGTCGCAAAGAGTCGGACACGACTGAGCGACTTCACTTTCACTTTTATGCATTGGAGAAGGCAATGGCAACCCACTCCAGTGTTCTTGCCTGGAGAATCCCAGGGATGGGGGAGCCTGGTGGGCTGCCGTCTATGGGGTCGCACAGAGTCGGACACGACTGAAGCGACTTAGCAGCAGCAGCAGCCTTTAAGAAAGCTTTGCATTTTGAAGCCTGCAAGTGTGCTTTTCAATTTTCAGAACTATTTCTGATGTTAAGAAATATCCTGAAATGATAGTAAAAACACTCTAGGATGAATTTGAAGAAAGTACTTAAAAAGAGACCCCAGTGTACGTAGGTCTTTATCACAGGCAGCATTTCAAATTGGGGAGGGAAAAGATGGCTGATTTGGTAATTTACGTTGCAACGACTTTCTAATCATTTGGCAGCAAGAACAACAACAGGACAACAACTGTTCATTGTTTTACTCTTTGCATAAAAGTAATTGAAAAATTAAAACAAATGCTAATATAAAGAGGCTTTGTGGGGGTTCAGTTCAGTCGCTCAGTTGTGTCCGACTCTTTGCGACCCCATGAATCGCAGCATGCCAGGCCTCCCTGTCCATCACCCTTTACTAAAAAGACTGAACCCAGGGAGTATAGTCGTGAAAGTTTCATTTTTTTCCCAATCAGTGTCTTTTTAATTTTATTTAAGTGCCCCTTAACGTCATCTCAGGTCAAGCTCAGAGCTTTCCCCGTATTTTTCTTTTAGTTAGAAAAGGTCTAGGTCTACTCTTGTCCCTTATTAGGCTTGACCTGGATCTCTGATACTGCTTTGGATGGCTTCCCCTGTTGTTGGGAGTGTAAATTTATGCAGCCTTTTTGGAGAGCAGTTTGACATGTGTGGAAATAAAGTTCATGTACCCTTTGACTCAGGAGTTATACTTCTAGGAATTTAGTACTACAGATACACTCGCACAACTTTGTGTGAAAGGTGAGTTCATTAGAGATGAAAATTCCTTGTTGGCTCTGATAGAAGTTCAGAAAAACTATACTCTATAACTTAAAGTTTATGAACAAGAGAGCTGTTAAACTTTTTCCAGCTCTTCCAGCAAAATGGTGAGGTATGTTATAATTTAACTACTGGACATTTAAGTTGTATCTAGTTTTTTTTTTTATTTTTTTAAGTATAAAAAAATGCTGCAGTGAACATCTTTATGCTACTCATTCATGAGTGTTGAGAATGTTTCTTCACATTTTTCCCCCTTCATACTTGAGGGAGCATAGGGGACTACAATTTAAATCACAGCTAGTTGTCCAGTTGGGTGTGTGACTTTATGACAAGAACTTCCTGAGCAGGAGGTTCTGCAGCCTGGGCCTCTCAGGCTGACATTTAACAGCTGTAACACATGCACTGTTCCTTGTGGCCCACCGTCACATTCTCTACTGCCCCGTAGGGAGCGTGTGTCAGTAAGGGTGCTGTTAGTATTTTGGATAAGCCAATCCATCGGTGAGACAGTCCTATGATTTTCTGGTCTCCTTCTCCATTGTGATGTCATTGTGCTACAACTGTGTATAGTTCCTAATTGAAAAAGCTACTTCAGCAGTTATTAAGGGGATAGAACTGCTCCCAGTTGAAAACTACTATTGTAAAAAATTTGGGCAGGAATTATATAAGATTATTTCTGATTTTTATTGGCTTTTCTTTATCTCCTCTTTCTTTTAGCAAGAAGCAATAGTAGTTAAAGTTATTTGACCTCTGTATCTAACCTAGAACTTGTTATTTTGTTTATTATTCCCATGAAAGTCTGGGTCAACCATTATAGTTTCTTCACAGATACATTAATAATTTGATATAAAAGAAAGACTGTGTTCTGATTTATTAACTTTGTTTAACAGGTTGTTGTACTTTTTTTTTTTTTTCAAACTGAGAAAAAAAAAATCACAGAAATGCTACAAAGACTTCCCATACAGCCTTCATCCAGATTTCCCGAATGTTAACGTCTTACACTCTTGAGAGTCCCTTGGACTGCAAGGAGATCCAACCAGTCCATTCTAAAGGAGATCAGCCCTGGGTGTTCTTTGGAAGGAATGATGCTAAAGCTGAAACTCCAGTACTTTGGCCACCTCATGTTAAGGATTGACTCATTGGAAAAGACTCTGATGCTGGGAGGGATTGGGGGCAGGAGGAGAAGGGGACGACAGAGGATGAGATGGCTGGATGGCATCACTGACTCGATGGACGTGAGTCTGAGTGAACTCCGGGAGTTGGTGATGGACAGGGAGGCCTGGCGTGCTGCGATTCATGGGGTCACAGAGTTGGACACGACTGAGTGACTGAACTGAACTGAACATCTTACACAATGACAGTCATGAAAATCAGGAAATTAATGTTGACATAATACTGTTATCTAATCTCCAGGCTTTATTCCCTTTGCTAATGTAGGAGACGAGGGTTCAACCCCTGGGTTGGGAAGATCCCCTGGAGGAAGAAGTGGCAATCCACTCCAGTATTCTTGCTTGGGAAATCCCATGGACAGAGGAACCTGGCAGGCTACAGTCCATGAGGTTGCAATGAGTTTGATAAGACTTAGCAAGTAAACCATCACCCAGGCTTTATTCAGATTTCACCAGTTGTCTCAGCAGTGTCAAGGATCTAATGCAGTTGTATTTTAGTTATCATGTCTCTGCTCAGTTTTCTTTAATCTGAAAGTGAAAGAAAGAAAGTGAAGTCGCTCATTCGTGTCCAACTCTTTGCGACCCCATGGACCCCAGGCTCCTCAGTCCATGGGATTTTCTAGGCAAGAGTACTGGAGTGGGTTGCCATTTCCTTCTCCAGGGAACTTCCCAACCCAGGGATTGAACCCAGGTCTCCCACATTGTAGACAGATGCTTTACCGTCTAAGCCACCAGGGAAGTCACTTTAATCTGAAACAATTACAAAATCTTTGCTGTTCATGTCATTACACTTTGAAGAGTACTGGCCAGTAATTTTGTAGAATGTCCCACAATTTGGATTTGTATGATTTACCCATAATTCAGTTAATGCTGAATGTTTTTGGCTAAGGATACTATAGAGTGACATTATTAAGCTTAGTAACAGGCACATAATACTGATTTATACAATTACCAGTGATGGTAATGTTGTTTCTTGGTCAAGGTGATACAGTTGTCTGCTCTAGTTGTGCTTTTCCTTTGTAAGTAACAGGTATTCTGTGGGAAGATACTTTGTGACCAGGCAATTATTTTATTTTTCATTTTTCATCATACTCTCTACTTGTTACTTACATTGATTATTCTTACCTGAAATAATTGTTACTATGGTGTTTGCCAAATGGTGATTTTCTTTTTCCATCATTCCTTTCAAATTCCAACCGTTGGAATTCTCCTGTAAGGAAAAGCTTTTCCTTCATATATATGTGTTCAATTTTAAAATTTATATCAGAACAAACTCATGGTTTTCTATTCTACTTATCACATGAACTTATAAATTTTTATTCTATGGATTTAATCTATTACCATTATACATCCTGGTGCTCTAATTATTCCAGATTTGGCCCTTGGGAACCCTCTTCTGAAGGATGCTCCTCATCCATCATTTTTTTGAGGATTGACTTAGTTTCTAGGTGGTCTGCCTCTTTTCAGAATTTTCCACAGTTTATTGTGATCCGCACAGTCAAAGGCTTTGGCATAGTCAATAAAGCAGAAGTAGGTGTTTTTCTGGAACTCTCTTGCTTTTTTGATGATCCAGCAGATGTTGGCAATTTGATCTCTGGTTTCTCTGCCTTTTCTAAATCCAGCTTGAACATCTGGAAGTTCACGGTTCATGGACTGTTGAAGCCTGGCTTGGAGAATTCTGAGCATTACTTTACTAGTGTGTGCTGCTGCTGCTGCTGCTGCAGCTGCTAAGTCGCTTCAGTCGTGCCCGACTCTGTGTGACCCCGTAGACGGCAGCTCACCAGGCTTCCCCGTCCCTGGGATTCTCCAGGCAAAAACACTGGACTGGGTTGCCATTTCCTTCTCCTACTAGCATGTGAGATGAGTGCAATTGTTCGGTAGTTTGAGCATTCTTTGGCATTGCCTTTCTTTGGGATTGGAATGAAAACTGAGCTTTACCAGTCCTGTGGCTACTGCTGAGTTTTCCAAATTTGCTGGCTTATTGAGTGCAGCACTTTCCCAGCATCATCTTTTAGGATTTGAAATAGCTCAACTGGAATTCCCTCACTGCACTAGCTTTGTTTGTAGTGATGCTTCCTAAGGCTCACTTGACTTCACATTCCAGGATGTCTGGGTCTGGGTGAGTGATCACACCATCGTGATTTTCTGGGTTGTGAAGATGTTTTGTATAGTTCTGTGTATTGTTGCCACCTCTTCTTAATGTGTTCTGCTTCTGTTAGGTTCATACCATTTCTTTCCTTTACTGAGCCCATCTTTACATGAAATGTTCCCTTGGTATCTCTAATTTTCTTGAAGAGATCTCTAGTCTTTCCCATTCTGTTGTTTTCCTCTATTTCTTTGCACTGATCACTGAGGAAGGCTTTCTTATCTCTCCTTGCTATTCTTTGGAACTATGCATTCAGATGGGTATATCTTTCCTTTTCTCCTTTGCCTTTCCTTCTCTTCTTTTCACAGCTATTTGTAAGGCCTCCTCAGACAGCCATTTTGCCTTTTTTGCATTTCTTTTTCTTGGGGATGTTCTTGATCCCTGCCTTCTGTACAATGGTAGGAACCTCTGTCCGTAGTTCTTCAGGCACTCTGTCTGTCAGATCTAGTCCCTTGAATCTATTTGTCACTTCCACTGTATAATTGTAGGGGATTTGATTCTGTTTAGTATAGTGGTTGGAGAAGGAAATGGCAACCCACTCCAGTGTTCTTGCCTGGAGAATCCCAGGGATGGGGGAGCCTGGTGGGCTGCCGTCTATGGGATCGCAGAGTCGGGCACGACTGAAGTGACTTAGCAGCAGTATAGTGGTATCAACTTTTTCTCCTCAAGAAAAATCTCACCTTTGCCTTAAGTACTGTCCTAGTTCCCTTATACAAGGTGCGTTAACCATCTCTCCAGGGTACATTTTTTTATTAGAGTTTACAATATCACAAAAGATTTCAGTCTTTGCTGATCACTTAACTTCTAAAGTAAGTGTTTGCTCTTATACAATATACATTAGATCCCTGTCACAGATTATAATTTTAAGTTTGCAGTTTCAAGAAGGTTGGAAAAGAACAAAATGTGAAGCATGATTTATAAGCCATCAGCTCCTAGATATCTGAGCTTTTTTAATTAAGGGAGGCATTAGAACCTCATGTTCTTAGACTGTGTTGTTTTGGTCCACAGAATTCATTCATAGTGTCCTTTGATTTCATCTTGAATTTATCTTTAAATTGTCTTTATCAGTGAGTCTCAAAGTGTGGTCCCTTATCATTAGTAGGCTTGAAGTGAAGTGAAGTTGCTCAGTCGTGTCCAACTCTTTGCGACCCCATGGACTATAGCCTATTATGCTCCTCCATCTATGGGATTTTCCAGGCAAGAGTACTGGAGTGGGTTGCCATTTCCTTCTCCAGAGGGTCTTCTGACCCAGGGATCGAACCCAGGTCTCCTGCACTGTAGGCAGAGGCTTTACCCTCTGAGCCACCAGGGAAGTCCATAATAAGCTTAACTAGTTAGAAATGTAAGCTTCTTAGGATCCACCCAGAGGAAGTAGTCTGTTAAGAAGCCCTTTAGGTGATCCTGATACAGGAGAAACACTGTTGTCTATGTTTCTGTAATTTGTTTTGGATTTTGTTGGAGGTTGAGAATAGAGTACCAGTTTATCTATCTTCTGTGTTACATTATCTGTTTTACCTAGTTTGTAGGGGTATTGAGATATTTTGAAGTTTAACTCTCTTCTCTCCTCCCGTCCCTGAACCTGGTAACCTCAGATTTTCTTTCTGTCTCTCTGAACTTGTCGATTCCAGATGCTGCACATAAGTGCAGGTTCGTGCAGTAGTTGACCTTTTGTGTCTGACTTATTTCACTCAGCGTAATGACTTCAGGGTCCATCCCTGTTGTAGCATTTATATCAGAACTTCTTTTTATAGTTGAATAGTAGTCTTTGGTGTGTATATCGTATTTTGTTTATCCATTCATTTGTTGGTGTATACTTGGGTTATTTTCACCTTTTTGGCTATTGTGAATAAAGCTGTAATGAACGTTGGTGTTAGAGCCCCTTTTTTCAACTCCTGGGTTTATTTTTTCTTTTTTCAATCGCTGTGTCATGTCCAACTCTCTGTGACGCCATGGAGTACATGCAGCATGCCAGACTTCCCTGTCCTTCACCATCTCCGGGAGTTCGCTCACATTCATGTGCATTGAGTTGGTGATGCCATCCAACCATCTCATCCTCTGTCTCCGCCTTCTCCTTTACCCTCATGCTTTCTCAACATCAGAGTCTTTTTCCAGTGAGTCGGCTTTTTCCATCAGGTGGCCAAAGTGTTGGAGTTTCAGCTTCAGCATCAGTCCTTCCAGTGAATATTCAGGGTTGATCTCCTTAAGGATTGACTGGTTGGATCTCCTTGCTGTCCAGGAGACTCCCAAGAGTCTTCTCCAACACCACAGTTGAAAAGCATCAGTTCTTTGGTGCTCGGCCTTCTTCATGGTCCAAGTCTCACATCCATACATGACCACTGGAAAAACCATAGCTTTGACTAGACGGACCTTTGTTGGCAAAGTAATGTCTCTGCTTTTTAATGTGTTATCTAGGTTGGTCATAACTTTACTTCCAAGAAGTAAGCATCTTTTAATTTCATGGCTGCAGTCACCATCTGCAGTGATTTTGGAGCCCCAAGAAATAAAGTCTGTCACTGTTTCCACTGTTTACCCATCTATTTCCCATGATGTGATGGGACTGGATGCCATGATCTTCATTTTCTGAATGTTGAGCTTTAAGCCAGCTTTTTTACTCTTGTCTTTCACTTTCATCAAGAGGCTCTTTAGCTCTTCTTCAGTTTTTGCCATCAGGGTGGTGTCATCTGCATATCTGAGGTTATTGATATTTCTCCTAGAAATCTTGATTCCTGCTTGTGCTTCCTCCAGCCCAGTGTTCCTCATGACGTACTCTGCATATATAAGCAGGGTGACATACAGCCTTGACGTACTCCTTTCCCAATTTGGAACCAGTCTGTTGTTCCATGTCCAGTTCTTACTGTTGCTTCCTGACCTGCATATGCGTTTCTTTGATATGTCTAGAAATGGAATTTCAAGTCATATGGTGATTTTGTTTGTCTTTTTGAGAAACTGCCAAACTGTTCCCTACAGTGGCTGCACTGTTGCACATTCCCACCAACAGTGTATAGTTTCTCCATATCCTTGCTACAACTTAAGTGTTTTTTCCCTTTAAAAAATTTGTTAAAAATTAAAAGTATTTATAGCTCTCTTAATAGCTGTGAAGCTATGATTTTGATTGCATTTCCCTCATGACTAACCATGTAAAGCATTTTTTCATATGCTTGTTTGGCCGTTTATATATCTCCTTTGGAGAAATATCTGTTCACATCTTTTGCCCATTTAAACATTGGGTTGTTTGTCTTTTTGTTGTTGTGTTATTGGAATCCTTTATATATAATAGATATTAAACCATTATTAAGATACGTGGCTTACAAATATTTTTAGCCATTTGGGAGGTTATCTTTTTACTTTATTAACAATACCTTGACATATGATAGTTTTGAATTTGATGGAGCCCGTTTTATCTTTGTTGTTGTTGTTGCTTGTACTTTGGTATCATATCTAAGAACCCACTGTGACGCCGTATACGTTTACGTGTCTTTGTGTAACAGTTGTGTGGTTTTTAGCTCTTAAGTTTACATCGTTGGTCCATTTGAGCTGTCTTTTGCACATGCTGTGACGTAGGGAGGAACTTCATTCTTTCATGTGTGGAAGTGTGGCTGTCCCAGCGCTATTTGCTGAATAGTGAGTTATGCATGTATTGTGATGGGCTGTTGTCATGTGAACTTCAGGGTGAATTTTTAGGTGTCGATAGTGACGTCCTAAAGAACGTGCTCTTCTTGTAAGAACTGAATTTTGTTAATCTTCCCTAGAATATCACTGTGTGATAAAAATATAATTTGAGCCACATATGCAATTTAAAAGTTTCTAGGAGCCTCATTTTAAAAAGGAGAAAAGAGTAATATATTTTAATTAATCTGACTTATCTAGAATATTATCATCTTAACATGTAAATAATATAAAATATTGAGATATTTTGCCTTTTTTTTGGGATCGATTCTCCTAAACCTGGTGGGTGTTTTATTTGATTTGATCACCAAATTTTAATCAGAAATACTTGGTCTTTGTTTAGACTTTGTAAAATTTATGATTGAAAAAGTAGATTCACATACCTAAGTTGTTCCAAACAGATTTATGCTTTTCAGTATCTGAAAGTGAAAGTCTCTCAGTCATGTCCAACTCTTTGCGACCCCATGGATCATACAGTCCATGTATTTCTCCAGGCCAGAATACTGGAGTGGGTGGCCTTTTCCTTCTGCAGAGGATCTTCCCAACCCCGGAATCAAACTCAGGTCTCCTGCATTGCAGGCGGATTCTTTACCAGCTGAGATATCAGGAAAGCCCTTCAGTATCTGAACTTAACTGCTAAAAAATAAATTTCTTTTAGTATTTACATCCAAAGTGATAAAACGGTTTCATTTTTTTTTTAAGTAGAATTCATTAGACTTTGAAGCAAAAGCTTAACAGTTTCAAAACTGTGCTACTCAAACTAAGCAAATTCACTAATTCTTGTGTCAATTCACTATTAACATCAGATTCTTTAAGTTGAAGAATGCAGAAGTTGAAAAGCAACTCTAAATTCAGTCAGTATCAAAGTGTTCAACTATTTCTTATTATTTTTGCAGTTTTCACATGTTATCCATTGTAACTAAAATATTCTATTGATTCATGTTATGGAAAAGTGTAAAATCTTTGTTGATTTGTTTTATGAAAACTTTCAAAACGCACAGATTTCCATACCTTATAGCTAGGTCATAAATAACTTTTTGATACTTAGATTAAGCGTATTTATATATAGTGAGATAGCGATGAAAAAACATAACAAATACTACTATTTTGTCTCCGATTATTGAATATAAAGCAATATTTTTTGAATAAGAGTTAATACAGTAATACAGTAAACCTTTGTGAAATTCTTCCATTACTCAATCACTGACAAATAACACAAGATTATTAAATGTATTGTCTTCTGTTTTTTCAACAGCTGTGTAAACTGGCTAGGATTCATATTATTTGTGTGTACACACTTGACAATTTTAAACGCTTAAGTCCATGACACTTTTCATAGTTAACTTTAGAAAGCTAAACACAGATATTTTTAATGCATATCATACGGTGGAACAAAACAATAGGAGAAGCACTGGTTTCGTTTAAAATTCCAGTAACTGAATTTTTGACCTCGTATGGTTGGAGCTGTTTGTTGAGATAGAAACTAATTTTTTAATATATAGCTGAAATTCTTTGACAGAAGTAAAAGATGAGAAACAGTCTGTGCCACAGTTTTGATTTTTTTAAACTACATATTGACATTTCTTATTAAATTTAGAAGTCCTTTCAAACAAAATGTCTAAAATTTTAATTTGGCAGTGTCTTTTGTATCACATGGTTTATCTAAAGGTAAAAGAAAAGTAATTTCTCAAACTCTGTTGATTTTGATATTGTTAGAATGGTCTTCTATATGATAAACAGTTGCTTTGTGGTTAAACGAAGACCTTTCACTTTTGGTAAAATACCCTTTTTAGTATTCCTCATAATTTTCTAACAAAATGCCTGTAATTGAAATGATTACTTTCTCTCCACTTAAATATGGTTTTCTCCCTCCTCCCCCCACTTCTTTCTCCTTTATTTCTTAGAATTCAACACATTTTATAGCTTGCCAGAGTCATAAGCCCAGGTCCTTAAAAGAATCTTTTAAAAAAGTCTGTGGGACTTTTAATTCTTACACCAGGTGACTAACTTTGTTGCTTCTATTTTGACTTACAAAACCTCTTATAAAAATTATATACTTGCTGAAAATGTGTCTTAATTTTGTCTACCTTTTGATTTGAAAAGTTTTCTGCGCAGGAAACAACTTTTTGATTTTGCTCTACTGCAGCTAATTGTGATTATTATTCATGTCAGAATTGTGGATTACCTTCTTCCAGTCTCACTTTATTGTTCTAGTTGTAGTGCTAACTTCTGTATCTCTACTTGATTCTTCATGAGTAGAATGCCTTTGTTTTCATTTAAAATTTTTGTTCACCTCACCAACCATTCATCCATTTTGTTTAAAAGAAAACAATTATATTCAAAATATATTAAAATTAAAAAAAATAAAAATTAATATGAAAAAGTATCTCCATTTGACTGTCAGTTATGATTTACATAGGCATCACTGCAACTTGTGATCTTTGCAAAAAAAACTTTAAGCAAATGCTTTACACTACTATTATATTGATATGTAGGAAAAAATGTACAGTTTAATAGTTAATTGATGCTATCTAGATCAAAACAATAAACTTTTCTTTAATAGACATTTTATATCACTTCAGCTTTTACATTTAGATAAAATTAATAATTAAATAAAAATTCAGTTGTTCAGTAATGCTAGTCACAATTTAGATGTTCACTAGTATATGCAGCCAATGACTAATATATTGGAAATTAAACTTTGAGAGTTGGTTATATACTTGCTTAAAATCTTTTGATTTGAGACCAAGAATTAGTCTTTTTTGGATAATGCTAATATAAGAGGCGTACCAGAAGGACTTATGAATTAAGAATCCTGGAAAGAGTTGCTTTTTGCACTTTGCTTTATTAAGCTTCGTAGATTCCATGTGTGCGTTTTTTAAATAAGTTGAAAGTTTGTGGCAACCCTGAGTCAGTGGAGTCTGTTTGTGCCTTTTTTCCAACAGTGTTTCCTTACCTCATGTCTGTGTGTCACATTTTGGCAATCCTTGCAATATTTCAAACTTTTTCATTATTTTATTTGTAATAGTGATCTGTGATCAGTGATCTCTGAAGTAATTGTTTTGGGGCATCACAAACCACAGCCGTGTAAGATGGCAACTTAAGTGATAAATGTGTGTTCTGACTGTCCCACTGACTGGTCATTCCCCCACCTCTCTCCCTCTTTTCAGGCCTCACTATTCCTTGAGACACAACAGTATTGAAATCAGCCAATTGATAAGCCTGCAATGACTCCAATGTTGAAGTGAAGAGGAAGACTTGCATGTCTCTCACTTTAAATCGAAAGCTAGAAACAATTAAGCACAGTGAGGAAGACATCCTGAAGCTGAGATAGGCTGGAAACGAGGCCTCTTGAGTCAGTGAGCCAAGTTGTCAGGGAAGGAAAAGTGCTTAAAGGAAATTCAAAGTGCTGCTCCAGTGAATAGACGAATGAGAAAGCAAAACAGCTTGCTGCTGATATCGAGAAAGTTGTAGTGGTCTGGAGAGAAGGTCAGACCAGCCACAACATTCATTCTCTTAAGCCAAAGCCTAACCCAGAGCAAGGCCCTAAGTCTCTTCAATTCCCTGAAGGCTGAGAGGTGAGGAAGCTGCAGGAGAGAAGTCTGAAGCTAGCCAAGGTTGGGTCATGAGATATGTCAGGAAAGACCCTGTCTCCGTAACAAGAGTGCAAGGTGAGGCAGCCAGTGCCGATGTAGAAGCAGCAGAAAGTTACCCAGATCCAGCTAAGATAATTAGTGACTACAGTGAACAACAGGCTTTCAAATGTAGACAAAACAGCCTTCTGTTAGAAGATGCATCTAAGACTTTCCTAGTTAGAGAGGAGAGGTCAGTGCTTGGCTTTAAATCGTCAAAGGACAGGCTAACTCTCCTCCTAGAGTCTTATGTAACTGGTGACTTTAAAGTTGAAATCATTGCTCATTTACCATTCTGAAAATTGTAGAGCCCTGAAGAATCGTTCTCAGTCTACTCCCCTCTGCTGTGTAAATGGAATAACAAAGCCTGAATGGCAGCACCTCTGTGCAACATGGTTTACTGAATACGACTTCCCAGAAAGAAAAGAAGATTCACAATATTGCTGCTCATTGTCAGTGCACCTAGTCACTCAAGAGGTCTCATGGAGATGTACAATGAAATTAATGCTTTTATACCTGTAACACAACATACATTCTGCAGCCCATAAATCAAGGACCAATGTAGATTTCAATTGTTATTATTTAAGAAGTACATCTCATAAGTCTATAGCTATCATAAATAGTGATTCCTCTGATGGAACTGGGCAAAGTATATAAAAAGCCTTCTGGAAAGGATCCACCATTCTAGATGCCATTAAGAACACTGTGATTCATGGGAAGAGATTAAAATATCAACAGTGACAGGATTTTGGAAGAAGTTGATTCCAGCCCTCATGAATGACTTGGAGGAGTTTAAGCCTTTATTGGAGGAAGGAACAGATGTGGTAGAAATAGCAAGATAGCTAGAATTCAAAGTGGAGCCTGAAGATGTGAATTGCAGTCAGATGGCACTAGTGGTAAAGAAGCCCCCTGCCAATGCAGGAGACATAAGAGACTCAGGGTTCATCCCTGGGTCAGGAAAATTCCCTGGAGGAGGGCATGGGATCCTGTGTCAGTATTCTTGCCTGGAGAATCCCATGGACAGAGGAGCCTGGCAGGCTATAGTCCCTGGGATCACAAAGAGTCGGACACGACTGAAGCGACTTCCCACCACCACCACTATAGTCCTTTGTATTTCTATGCTGTTGGTTGTAACTTCTGTGGTTTCCCCAGTGTCTCGGTGGTAAAGAATCTGCCTGCAGTGCGGGAGATTCAGGAGACATGGGTTTGATTCTTGGGTATGGAAGATCCCCTGGAGGAGGAAATGGCTACCCACTGCACTATTCTTGCTGGAATAATCCCTTGGGCAGAGGAGCCTGGCAGGTTACAGTCTATTGGGTTGCAAAGAGTCGGTCATGACTGAGTACACACACGTGAAGTTTCTTCTTACGGATGAGTAAAGAAAGTGGTTTCTTGAGATGGAATATACTCCTGATGAAGACTGTTGAAATAACAAAGGATTTAGAGTATAAAATAAACTTAGTTGATAAAACAGCGGCAGGGTTTGAGAGGACTGGCTCCAATTTTGAAAGAAGTTCTACTGTGGGTAAAATGCTATCAGACAGTATTGCGTGCTACAGAGAAATCATTTGTAAGAATAGTCAATTAATGCAGCAAACTTCATTGTTTTATTTTTAGAAATTACCACAGACACTCGAGCCTTCAGCAACCACCATTGTAATTAGTCAACAGCTACTAACACGGAGGCAAGCCCCTCCTCCAGCAGAAAGATTACAGCTCACTGTAGGCTCAGATATGGTTTGCATTTTTTTATCAATAAAGTATTGTAAAATTAAGGTATGCACATTGTTGTTTTTTAGACATAATGCTGTTGCACTCTTGATAGACTGTAATGTAAATAGAACTTAATGTTGCTGTTCAGTTGCCAAGTCATGTCTCTGACTCTTTGCGACCCAAAAGACTACAGCACAGCAGGCTTCCTTGCCCTTCACCATCTCCTGGAGTTTGCTCAAACTCCTGTCCATTGAGTTGGTGATGCCATCCAATCATCTCATCCTCTGTCCCCCCCTTCTCCTTCTGCCCTCAATCTTTCCCAGCATCATGGTCTTTTCAAATGAGTCAGCTCTTCGCATCATGTGGCCTAAGTATTACAGCTTCAGCATCAGTCCTTCCAATGAATATTCAGGAAATATTAATATTAAAAATATTCAGTATTTCTTTTAGGATGGACTGGTTGGATCTCCTTGCAGTCCAAGGGACTCTCAAGAGCCCCTTATAGCACCACAGTCCAAAAGCATCAATTCTTTGGTGCTCTGACTTCTTTATGGTCCAACTCTCACATCCATGCATGACTCCTGGAAAAACCATAGCTTTGACTATCTGGGCCTTTGTCGACAAAGTGATATCTCTGCTTTTTAATACTGTCTAGGTTTGTCATAGCTTTTCTCCCAAGGACTAAGCATCTTTTAATTTCATGGCTGCAGTCACCGTCCTCAGTGATCTTGGAGCTCAAGAAAATAAAATCTGCCACTGTTTCCATTTTTTCTCTATCTATTTGCCAGGAAGTTATGGGACTGGATGCCATGATCTTAGTTTTTTGAATGTTGAGTTTTAAGCCAGCTTTTTCACTCTCCTCTTACACCCTCAAGAGGCTGTTTAGTTCCTCTTCACTTTCTGCTATTAAGGTAGTAGGTAGTGTCATCTGCATATCTGAGGTTACTGATAGTTCTCCCCGCAGTCTTGATTCCAGCTTGTGATTCATCCAGCCTGGCATTTTGCGCAATGTAATCTGCATATAAGTTAAATAAGCAGGGTGACAGTATACAGCCTTGACACACTCCTTTCCCAGTTTTGAGCCAGTCTTTTTTTTATATGAACTGGGAAACCAGTCAAGTTGTGTGACTTGCTTTATTGTGATATTCACTTTATTGTGGTGGGTTGGAACCGAGCCTGCAGTATCTCTGAGGTATGCCTGTATTTGCATTTTCTTAAAAAGAAAAATATTTCAAACATTGTTTGTGGATTAAAGGATACTTAGTAAACACACACTTGGATACATGTATTATATATGAAATCATTCCCTCTCCTTCCCCCCTTTCTTATTCAAGAGTATTCTGCAATATTCTTCAAGTCCAAGAGTACTTGGAGAATGAGAGCGTGTCTATGTTCTTAAAACTATTCCATCACTTAGGTGAAAAGACCAAACAGCAACAACAAAAAAAAGGGGAACTATTTTAACTGCTCCCTCACAAAAAATTAAGAACATTTCATCTGTAGAGATATGTAAAGGTCTCATCAGGTTTACAACATATCTTTATATTATGAAATTTAATTTCATTTGACATGGATTATGGAAAGATAATGAATTGTTAATGAATATTCTGAATTGGGTAAATATGAAAATGTTTTATTAAGTATACCTCAACTCCTTTGTAAGTATACTTCAACTCTTTTGTGGTTTTTAAAGCTAGGAGAGGACGTATCTAGCTTTTTTCCTTCTTTTTTTTAGCTGTTATCCTTTGAACAAGCCAAGTAGTAAGTTATCCACGTTTCTCATTTTTGCAAAATAAACAAATGCCAGTGTTTATTCCTTTCTTGGTTGTGATTTGTGAATACAAAGGGATATCTTAAGGCTTGTTTTGAAGACCAGAGGAGCAAGTCTCTGAATTAAAAAGGAAGTAAGGCTTGTCTTAAGAGAATTTGTCCAAATGTGTTCTGTGGAAGTAGTCACTAGAGAGGGTTCTTGCAGAATGGTTTCTGTGATTAAGGTTGAAGAAATACTGTATACCATAATAATGGTCTGTTGAAGATTCACAATGCACGGTGATATGTGAAAGACTCTGAGACATCTTACAAGAAAGAAACTTGCTAAAGCTTGTTTACCCTGTATTTCTTGAACTTGGACAGTGGAACTCCTGTTTTGTTTAACCTGTCTATCCTATGAGAAATGCTGCCCTCTAGAGGCATAAATTTAATTGCTCTTGAATTTGAGTACTGTAATGCTGCCTTGTCTTAGTGTGCACAAACTATAATGATAAATGATAAATAGTAAGTACATAGCAACGTAAAATAGGGAAATCTTATTTTTGTCTAATTTTACGAAAACTTCAGGAGATAGAACAGCCTTGTATAACATATGCCCCTCTTTTTTTGGACATATGCCTTATTTATGGCTCCTAGTAATCTATTGAATACATTTTCTTTATGTAGAGAATTATAAACATAAGTAAAGTCTCCAAACATGATGAAGTCTCTCTTGCTGGCAGAAGTCTGTCCCTGTTTTCTTTGAAGACCTGTCAAATCTTGGTTATAACAGTTACTATTCAAAAGGACGTCGGTGTCCTCATACTCCTTTCCATAATTTTCATTGTTTCCAGATCTGTAACTGGAGTCAGAGTGTAGCATGCTGTGATTTTGGGTAGTCAAAATGAGAAGAAAGGGATTATGTGTCAATGTAATTTTTTTTTTTGCCAACATAGCAAAAACTGGAATATGTATAGATGTCGGTTCTATATATAGATGTTGGTTCTATGTATAAATGAAACATACTTTTACATTTGGCAGAGTGTATTGGCATCGTGCAATTACCAGAGATTCTGGATTCAGTATTCCAGGTCAAGCAGCCAGTGAGGTATTGATAATTGTTTGCTTCTTTGATTAGTCTCAGCATTGGCCTATAGTTAGTAAAGTTGAAAGCCTGTGAACTCAGGTAATATGTAGAGGAAGAAGTCAAGAGATGAAGGGTCATGGGATTGATGGAGTGGGTTTTTCTTCGTGCCTATTCACCTCTTTATTCTCTGTCCACTGTTGTCCACTAAGAGGTCCAGAGGACATTTTACTCACCTCAGAGGTAAAGCATACTTTCAGGACAGCGCCAACATCTGTGAAAAGCAGTGTAATTGCTGTTGTCTGTAGGTGGGAGACCTACCTACATTTAATTCATTGAAATTCTTTCTGATTTCAGATGGTGGGAGTCTAGGATGCCTCTTACTTTCATAGGCAAAGTGGGTGTCGTTTTCCTAAGGTAGCCTGACTGGCCTGATGATGAGAGGTGCAGTGACATGAGTGCTGCTTTTTAGCTGCGGCCGAATGATCATGGAATCTCTAGATCTGAAATAGATGGGCAGACTTAAGGGCTCTACTAGATCTGTATAACCAAAAATTTTAGGTTTCACAAATGGAGGTCTGAGAGTGAGTTGTAGTTCTTCACACAGTTCATAGACCCAGGTCATGTCTGTAGAACGTGTTAAGTGTTCCTTCTTTGTGTGTTTATGTATTTAAAAATACTTTCACTTACATTTCCATTCCCACCCCCTTTGCCGTTTAGTCTATAAGTTCAAAGAAATCGAAAGGGAGGGTGACATAGCCTGTAGCTTCTGATACTGGAGCTGTGCACAGCAACTGCTGAGACTGGGTGTCATCTCCCTTTGAGGAACAGAGAGAGTTTTGTTCATACGAGGCTTGGTTATAATCTATCGGGCTTGAGAGTCTTGTTTGGTGCTTGAAGTTTGGAATAAATATGTACGTTGTTCGATAGCCAAGACTTGTTCTGTATTTGGTCTTATTTCAAATAACCCCTCACTGTTGGAGAAATCCGTCTGTTTGGAGTATTGTAGAAGGCAGGACTCAGTTTCCTAACATCCCTTGCATCTAGGACATGAGCATGTGACCTAGATTCTGCTGATGAGATGCGTCTCTGGAAGACGTGAATTCAGAAGGGAGACCTGCAGGGCAGCCGCTCTTGCTTGGGTTGCTTCCTGACGTGGATGTTGGGGACTGAGACGGTGGGCTTTTACAGGGAGTGTGGCAAACTCTCTGGTGAGTCTTATGTCTGAGGCTTTACCCTCATGGCACCAAGGGTTCAAAGAGTGGAAATAACTGGTGAGGAGACTCAGATATTTTTCTGGCTGTATACCCCCAAGTTGATTCTTTGGCTCTTTGCAAAAGGGAATTCTGTGTGTCACCTAATGTGTTTTTAATAAATTCCTTTTCTGATGAGACTACTGGAAATAGATTCTGTTGTTTGTAGGTAAAAACTGATTGCTTGACTGATTGTAAAGAGTTTGTTTATTGTCGAAGTATTTTGTTCTTCTAAGATCCAAAAATTACCGAGCGCTTGCACTCTAGATTTTCCTCCCTGGAGGTCTACCATTTTTTTCTACCAGGACCTAGAAGGCCACATTTTGCACCTTCTAAATTGTTCCTGTCCTTCACAACTCAATTTGAGTTCCACTGCTCTGGTGAAACCTTTCTTTTAAATCCCAGCACCCTGATGGATTCTTTTCTTTCCCTGAATTCCAGTAGCACTTGTTTAGGCCTTAAGCGTCAGATTTTGTTTCTTTCTTTCTGTATGGGTCGTAGCTCTCACACTAGGTGATCAGTTTCCTGAGAACTGGTAACATACCTCTTTCTGTCCCTTGCATTATCTAGCGAAATGCCTTGTACCTGTTAGAGTCAAAGTTCAGCATGGTCACTTTCATAATGCTTCATAGAGTTATTGAGAATCACAGTGATGCCAGGCCAAGTGAGCTGAGATAGCAAACTGATTAGACTTACTTTATCTTGTCCTAGCGAGACAGAATTGTCTGGCCATGAGGCCCAGTTTCTGTCTTCCTCAAGAGATCTGAGATTTGCCTCTCATCCCTGTTCTCATCAGTAGGTGGCCATATCTTTTAAATACCATCTTAAAAATGTTTTATACTTGTTTGCTTTGACAAAAGCCTTCTATGTATTTCTTTCCTATTTCCTTCCATTGTACCCTCTGAAATTGCTGTTCATAATTAAGCTATTTCTCATCTCTTAAAATTTTGCATAAATTATGAAATAATTCAAACATACAAAAGCTTTACAGGAAGTAATATAGCAAACACTTTTGTGCCTGGCCTGAAGCACGTTAACTTTCTCCCTTGTTTGCTTTTTCTCTTCCTTTATATTCTCCCCTCATCCTCTCCCGCCTCCTTCAGAAGTACCCATTATCCTGAGGTCTTGGTGCACCATTCCGTGCTGCAGTTGGACATGTAGGTTTAGTTCATTCTTTTTAACTGCTGTTTGGTAGTCCATGTTTAATGAAACTCAGTTTTATCCTGAGAAATAACTGGGTCCTACCTTTTGGCAATAGTATTGTAAGGAATGGACTTGTACGTAGATACCTAGTCTGCATGTAACTTTATCTGGTACAGACAGCAGGGCCAGACTTGCTGGATTACAGGGTATAGGTGCCACTTTATCTCCCAGAGTAAAACCAGCTCCAGTCCAAAGTAGAGGCACTGCTTTGTACCCACCAGCGTGTACCCACCATCTTACTGACTTTTTATTTTTATCTAGCTCCTAATTTTTGCCTCTCTGAAAGATAAGATATGGAGTTCCATAGTTTTCACTTTCATCACTGTATTTTTAGTGGAGTTGAACATCTTTGCATTCTGATCTCCTGTTCTGTGAATCTTTTCTCAGTATCCTTCGCAGTTTTTTTTTCCTGGTAGGAATTGGATTTTGTATTCATTTGTGGCAGTTCTTTTTATAATGTGGATATTAATGTTTTTGGTAATATGCATTGAAAGTATCTTTCTAGTTCTGGATTGTTTTTAAGTTTATTTAAAAGTTTTAGATTTACTTCATGGGATAATTTCTAGAGTTTGGTCTGTACTGCAGTCTTATTTGATTTGTCTGCTTTCATGTCACTGTCATACTGTGTTAATTACAACAGTTTTGATGTCTTGATGTCTGATAAGGCACCTTCTCTTTCTTAGTGAATTTTACATCAGTTTGTCAAATTTCATTCCACCTCAAAGAAAATCTGACCCCCCACCCAAAAAAAAAAAAAAAAAAAAAATCCCCAAACCCTGTTTGGGCTTGTGATTGGAATTTCATTTAATTTACAGGTTTACAGTGGGGATAGTAGTCATCTTATTGGATGACTGTGGTGTATATCTCTACTGACATACTCTAATATTTTTCAATACAGTTGTATTGTTTTCATGAAAGTCTTCTATTAGATTTATTCTTAGAGTTTTGAAATGAATTTTTGGTATTGTGAATGATATATATTTATAAATAGGCATTTTGCAAATGGTGGTTACAAACTAGTAACCACCAGTAACCAATTGATATTGGAAACAAATTGCTGTTTGTGTGCTGATTCAGCAACCTTGCTGAACTCTAATTCTAATGTTAGATTCTCCTGAGGACCCTGTGTTGGTAACTGTATCAACAAAGAATAATGGTGTTTTTGTTGCTCTCCATACCTAACCCTCTTTAGTTTTCTTACTGAGCTATTCAGGACACCTTTAATAAAATTGCAGCCCTCCATGGGTCTTAGCTGTATATGAATGTTAATGTATGGAAGAGGAAGGAGGATCGGAGTTCTAAAGTCTCTCACCAAAGGCCAAAATTCTCATCTACAATCCCTACATGTGAATTAAAGGCCAAATATATAGGCTAAGACTAATAACCCATCCTAGGACGGAAGCATTGTCAGCCTATAATCTTACTAGTTTTCCTGTATTAGTGTCTGTGTGTGTTTTAGTTGCTAAGCTGTGTCCGACTCTTTTGCAACCCCATGGGCTGTAGCCTGCCAGGCTCCTATGTTCATAGAATTCCCAGGTAGGAATACTGGAGTGGGTTGCCATTCCCTTCTCCAGGGGATCTTCCTGACCTAGGGATCAAACCCAGGTCTCCTGCATTGCAGGCAGATTCTTTACTGTGTGAGCCACCAGGGAAGCCGTCTTCTCTTCTCCAAACATCAGTCTAAGTGTCGCTTCCCTGGGGAAAGGTCTTTTCTGACTCAAAACACTTACTCAGTTAAATGTCCCTGTTGTGTGTTTTCATAGCATTACAGTTGTGATTTTTTGAGTCCTCCATATTAATCTCTCCAGTTTTCAGAGGGCAGAGTATATTTATTTTTTTCTGTCTTAGTGCATAGCATGATAAATTTATTAAATGTTGGTATAGTTTTTTTCTTTTTCTTTTTTATAAAAGTATCTTGAAAATTGACGAACTGTTCTATTATTACATCCTTAGGTTGTTGGATCAGTCTGTTATAAAAAGTTATGAGTGTGAGAGAATGATTGATAGCTGGTAATTCTTTCTGATTTTATTGGCACCAGATAAAAAGGAGCAGTAGTACTGTGTCCTGAAGTCTGGAACCATGTCCAAAAGGCCTGCCGCCTAGTTCCCAAAAGCGCCTGAGCTTTATGATGATGTCTCTTTCCTTACTTGGAAGCCATGTGAGTGAAAGACTATTTACAAAGATACTTCTAAATGCCTTTTCTTTTTCTCTTCTCTGATGTGCTTCCTCCTTTGCTTATTGGTGTTTGTCAGGGATAATGATCTTTAAAAGCTTGTTGTTTTCTTATTTTTTATACTGATACTGTGTGTTTTAAAATTTGATGTGGCTTACAGCCAGATGACAGTATGAACTAATAAAGGTTGATAAAAATGCTTTGTGTATAATGGTATCATTAAATGTTACCATTAATGCATGCACATTAAAATATGGGAGGGGAAGGATTGTGTTTTGACTTCTGCTGTTTCATATTTACATGAATAATTAGGCAGTTTGCTATTTTTTTTTTTTTTAAAGCTTTGATGTCTCTGAAAGACTGCCAGGGTTTGAGTTTTTCAGTCAGTTCAGTCGCTTGGTCATGGCTGACTCTTTGCAACCCCATGGACTGCAGCACTCCCAGCTTCCCTGTCCATCACCAACTCCTGGAGCTTGCTCAAACTCATGAATCAGTGATGCCATCCAACCATCTCATCCTGTGTCGTCCCCTTCTCCTCCTGCCTTCAGTCTTTCCCAGCATCAGGGTCTTTTCCAGTGCGACAGTTCTTTGCATCAGGTGGCCAAAGTATTGAGTTCTTGTTCCACTGTTTCCTAGCTGTGTGACCTGAAGTAAATGACTTACTGGCTTTGTGCTTCAGTTTCCTAATCGTTAAAGCATGTTAATAGCACCTGGCAGCACTGTTGTGGAAATCGTATGTGGTGGTGTGGATAGTGACGGATACTTAGATAATTACTACTTTTTGCATTCTGGGGAACCTAATACAACCTTTTCCACTTTTTTTTCATTGTGGGAAAATACACGTAAAATAGAAATTTACCATTTTCCCCATTTTTAAGTATGCAATTCAGTGGCATTGAGTAAATACAGTGTTATGCAGCTGTCACCACTGGCCATTTCTAGAACTTTTTCATTGTCCCAAACACAAACCGCTAAAAAAAAAAGCTCTCTAGACACTGAAGTTCCATCTTCCCCTCTGCATAGTCCCTGATACCCACTATTCTACTCCGTCTCTATGAATTTGACTTAAATGGTAACCACGTATAAGTGGAACCATATGTTTATCCTTTTGGCATAACAGTTTCAAGGTTCATCCATATTGTAGCATGTATTGTAGCCATTGATTTTTTTTTTTTTTTTTCATTCTCTTTTGATTGGAGAAGATGCTTTATGTGATTTCGTTCTCTTTGAAATTTTTGAGACCTGTTTCTTGGGCTAACGTAAGTAGAATTCTTGAGAAGACTGTGTATTCTGTAGTGCAGTTGGGTGAGGTGTTCTATGGATATCTGTTCAGTCACTTCAGGTTGACGTGAAAGACACTTAGTAACTTGCATTCACATGAAGAGAACCTTTACTTTTCATTTCAACCTGAAAGATTTAGTGTAGTACTTCTTGCAAGGCAGGTTTGCTAGTGATGAATTAACTGTTTTTGTTTATCTAGGAATTCCTTAATCTCTCTTTCATTTTTGAAAGATAAATTTGCTGGATATTCCCTGGCGGCTCAGACGGTAAAGCGTCTGCCTACAATGCAGGAGACCCGGCTTCAGGCCCTGGGTCAGGAAGATCTCCTGGAGAAGGAAATGACAACCCATTCCAGTATTCTTACCTGGAGAATTCCATGGACGGAGGAGCCTGGTGGGCTACAATCCAGGGGGTAGCAAAGAGTCGGACATGACTGAGTGACTTCACTTTCTTTACTTTCTTTCTTGGTTGATAGTCTTTCTTTTGGCACTCTGACCTCCTTGGTTTCTGATGATAAATATGTTGTTGAGGTTGTTCAGGATCTCTTAAACACTATGAATCACTTCAAGATTCTCTCTCTGGTTTTTGACACTTTGATAATAGTGTAGCTAAGTGTGGTTCTCTGAGTTTATTCTAGTTGGAATTCATTGAGCTTCTGTTTAGATTACTTTTTAAAATAAAATTTAAAATAAAATAATATATTTAAAAATAAAATTTTAAAAATAAAATTTTGGAAGTTTTTGGCTGTTATTTCTTATAATAGTCTTTTTGCTTCTTTTTATACTTCTTTCTGGAATTTCCATTTTATGTATGTTAGTAAACTTGATAGTTGACTCATTGGAAAAGACCCTGATGCTGGGAGGGATTGGGGGCAGGAGGAGAAGGGGACCACAGAGGATGAGATGGCTGGATGGCATCACTGACTCGATGCACATGAGTTTGGGTGAACTCCGGGAGTTGGTAATGGACAGGGAGGCCTGGCGTGCTGCGATTCATGGGGTCACAAAGAGTTGGACACAACTGAGTGACTGAACTGAACTGAAACTTGATAGTGTCCTGAGGTTCTCTGAGACTTCTGCTGATGTTTTTCTTTTTTTTTTTTTTTGTTACTCAGGTAGCTTAATCTCAATTGATATGTCTTCAGATTTGCTGATTTTTTTTTTTTTCTTCTACCTGCGGAATTCTGCTGTTAAATCCCTCTAGTGAGTTTTTTCATTTCAGCTGTTGTACTTTTTAATTGCAGAATTTTTATTTGGTTCCTTTAAAAATGTCTTTGTCCTTATTGATATTCTTTATCTTTGAGATACTATTAACTCACCTTTAGTTCTTTTGGCATGCTTTCCTTTAGTTCTTTGAATATATTGAAAATCGCTGATTGAAGGGCTTCCCCTATGGCTCAGAGGTAAAGAATCTGCCTGCAGTGCCGGAGCTGCAGGAAACGCAGGTTCAATCCCTGAGTCAGGAAGAGCTCCTGGAGGAGAAAATGGCAACCCACTCTATTATTTTTGCCTGGAGAGTCCCATGGACAGCGGAGCCTGGTGGGCTACAGTCCACAGGGTTGCAGAGAGTCAGACATGGGTGAAGCGACTGAGCACGAGCATGAGCTGATTGAAAGTCTTTGTCTAGTGAGTCCAGTGTAGGGGCTCCCGTGGGACCAGGTGCTGCTGACTGCTTTTTTCTCTGTGCACGAGCCATACGTTCAAGTTTCATTGCATGTTTTGTAAGTTTTTTTGGAAATTGGACGTTTTAAATTATATAATATGGCAACTCAGGAAATCAATTTCTTTTCCCTCTCAAGATTTGTTTTTGTTACTGTTCTCTTAAAATGATCTTTCTCAACTAATTTTGTAAACTCTGAATTCTTTGTTGTGAAGCCATTGAAGTCTCTCCTCAGTTAGCTGAGTAGTCAGCTAAGAATTGAACAGAGGTTTTCTTGAATTTATGGAAGAAGTTAGTTTACTGGAGAGCTTGTTATAAAGTATACAAACAAATAAATCATAGGTATGGTCAAAGCTGTGAAAGCACATAGTTCAGTTCAGTTCAATTCAGTCGCTCAGTCATGTCTGACTCTTTGCAACCCCATGAAGTGCAGCATGCCAGGCCTCCATGTCCATCACCAGCTCCTGGAATCCACCCAAACCCATGTCCATTGAGTCGGTGATGCCATCCAACCATCTCATCCTCTGTCGTCCCCTTCTCTTCCTGCCCTCAATCTTTCCCAGCATCAGGGTCTTTTCAAATGAGTCAGCTCTTCGCATCAGGTGGCCAAAGGATTGGAGTTTCAGCTTCAACATCAGTCCTTACAATGAACACCCAGTACTGATCTTTGGGATGGACTGGTTGGATCTCCTTGCAGTCCAAGGGACTCTCAAGAGTCTTCTCCAACACCACAGTTCAAAAGCATCAATTCTTCGGCACTCAGCTTTCTCTATAGTCCAACTCTCACATCCATACCTGACTACTGGAAAAACCATAGCCTTGACTAGACGGACCAATGTTGACAAAGTAATGTCTCTGCTTTTTAATCTGCTGTCTCGGTTGGTCATAACTTTCCTTCCAAGGAGTAAGCGTCTTTTAATTTCATGACTACAGTCACCATCTGCAGTGATTTTGGAGCCCAGAAAAATAAAGTCTGACACTGTTTCCACTGTTTCCCCCTCTATTTCCCATGAAGTGATGATACAGCACATAACGGGGACACTTAACCTTCTGAGTGTTTTAAGTCAGGAAAGACCTTCCCCCAGGGAAGTGATGTTTAGACTGATGTTTGGAGAATGTTGAAGAGAGAGGAGGGCTTCAGGATAGTGGTTGTGGGATGGGGGGATGGAATCAGGGTGTGGTTCATAGGGAAGAGAATTACATTGGTAAAGTTTTATCTATTAAGCTGATGGTGAGAACATAGGTACTATTTATGTATCTTCATAACTTTCAGGAAAAAAAAACTTGTTATGTGGAAAATTTCAAACATGCACAATATAAACAGAATTGTATAATAAACTTTTTTCCTTCATGCTTTTCAGCATAGACTGGTTCTTCTGCATGGTGGGAAACCTGTAGAAAGAGCCAGTCTGAATTTTTTACCTTACTGCATCTGTCTCTAGAGAGGTTCTGATTACTTTTGAGCCCCAGGTTAAAGCTTTAATAGACTCTCTGATATGGCTTGATCAAGTTGGACTAATTCATTGTATTCCAGGATCATGTAAGAGAACTGAGTTCTCAAGGTAGCTATTGGGATGTGTGTGAAATGAGGGGAGTAGGGATGAGAGATAGTGCTTGGAAGAAGGCAAGGATGCTAGGCAGATAGTACCATGAGTGTTTGCACTCAGGATTACAATGGGCCAGATTTTATTACTTACTTTATAAATTCTAAATGCAACCTGTTGACTTCAACTGAAACTTACAGTTTTGACCAACAACATTGCTTTACAGTATATGAAAACTAATGTTTTTCTAATACTTTGAAGGGGTTTTAAATGCCTATTATTAGAATACTATTAAAATATTAACTTTATTCATCAGTAGTTCTCTTTGGTTAGTAATTAGTTTAGAAAATGCTAAAGTTAAATTAACAGTACATAATAGAGCATTATGGGCTTCTCTTGTGACTCAGGGGTAAAGAATCTGACTGCAGTGCAGGAGACTCGGGTTCGATCCCCATGTCAGGAAGATCCCCTGGAGAAAGAAATGGCGACTCACTCTAGTATTCTTGCCTGGAGAATTCCATGGACAGAGGAGCCTGGCAGGCTACAACCCATGGGGTCACAAGGAGTCAGGTCCGACTTAGTGACTAAGCAGCAGCAGCAGCAGCAATAGAGCATTATACTGAGCATGAATTGCATTGGAAAACAGCATTCCTATATTCCTGGGATACCCTGCATGCCCCAAAGCATTATATATTCTAAAGTTGTTGAAAATAGGAGCTTTTGGTCATTCATGTATCTTAGGAGTAAACTTTCTGAAAAAGTCCTGAACACCATATGCCTTACAATTCTGTATTTCTTAAAATCATTTAATGTCTACCCATTGCATAGAATGAAGTCTAAATTCTAGAGAATAGAAACATGACCTTTCAAGAGCATACGTGCATTGCATTTCCCTACATGCATGTTACATTCTAGCCTTACTACATTAATTAAAAATTTCTGAATTTACTGTGCTATTTCATGTATCTTTTTGTATATAAGTTATTCACTAAGCCTAAAGTATACTTTCCTTTATTTAGCTTCAAGAGTCCCCACACTGGTAGGCTTTTTATCTCATTTAAGCTCAATGAATTATATCCCTTATGCTATTTTATTTAGTAGTTAATACTGTTATAAGCTATGTTATAGTAGTTTTTTTAAGATGCCTGTCTCATTCCTTTAAGTGCTTGAGGGCAAGGATTATATATTTATCTTAGAATCATCTGTGCCTTGCTTACTATAGTTGATTGATTAATGCTGATTGGGTAAATGAACATTTTTGTTCTTCATTTGGAGAATATTTATAGGGGTTGTTGCTTAGTTGCTTATGAGAAGATGACACAGATGTCTACACAACTTGGCTCTATGGGAAAACAGAAGACAGTAATTAATTAAATAAAAGAAAAGAAAAGTAGTTTCATCTAGGAACCGCTTTCTGAAGTTGGAACTAATACGTTATTAAATTACCTCAAATGGAAGGTCAAATTTCTCATATGATTAAGTTTTAGTTGTTAAAGCAAATGGCATGTAAGGGAATTTTCAAGTTCATACAGCAAAAACAGGAAAAAATTGCAAAGTTAGATCTCTGAGGTTTCTGATGTTTCATAGACTAACAAAAGGTTGCTTTATTAGCTGCATTAATGAACGAATTGCTTCACTGGCTTAGGCATACTGGTAGCTTTGTCGGCCCAGAGTGCTTAGAGTTCTTATTTCAATTCATGATTATTTTGGAGTAGTGAAGTGAAAGCTGTTGACCTTCTCTTAAGCAAAAAATAGAAAGTTTTTACAAATAGATGAAAGCATTATAAGGAATGTGATGAGGAACTAACTTATTATCAAATCACGTAAAATTTGAATTTTCAAAATCTTTGTGCACCAATTTACAACAGTAGATTTTTTTGGACTTACTGATTGGTATTTAAAGTAATGACTTTAATAGGATGGGAAGGTAGATTTAGGTCAAAATGATTTAAAAAACTGAATTATTAGAATAGATAAACTTTCAGTTCTCAAAATGGTGATATATATTGAGAGCAATATGAGCTACAGAAATTGTTTAGCTTTAGAGATGGTGTAATGCCACTCAGATGTCATATCTTCCAAGTTATTTTTTATTCTGGTAAATGAAATGCATTTTGCTTTTAAGAATCATTTTGAAAGGGCTAGTTTGCTCCTGTTAATTTACATCAGATAATAAAGTAGAAGGAGACACTGGGAGCCTGCTTCAAAGTTAAAGTTCTTGAGAACAGTATTTTAAACAACAAGAATTACAGAGCTAAGTATTGTATAGGTGTGTGAAAGAATTCAGAGTTTTGTATAGTAAAAATTCATTTAAAATTTTACATTTCTAAATGATGGAATACTTTAAAGTGTAAAAATTACAGAAATGAATGTAAAATACTCATGTATCCATATTGACCAAATTAACGGATACTTATATTTTGCTGTAATTGTTTCAGGGGGCTTCCCAGGTGGGCTAGTGATAAACAACCCGCCTACCAAAACAGGAAAGGTAAGAGACCTTGGTTTGATCCCCAGGTAGGGATGATGCCCTGGAGGAGGGCATGGCAACCTACTCCAGTATTTTTGCCTGGAGAATACCATGGACAGAGGAGGCTGGAGGGCTACATTCCATGGGGTTGCACAGAGTCGGACACAACTGAAGTGATTTACCATACACACACACATAATTGTTTCAGAACTTTTAAAATAAAGATCTACTCAAAATTCTCCAAGCCAGGCTTCTGCAGTATGTGAACTGTGAATTTCCAGATGTTCAAGCTGGTTTTAGAAAAGGCAGAGAAACCAGAGATCAAATTGCCAACATCTGCCAGATCACGGAAAAAGCAAGAGAGTTCCAGAAAAACATCTATTTCTGCTTTATTGACTATGCCAAAGCCTTTGACTGTGTGGATCACAATAAACTGTGGAAAATTCTGAAAGAGATGGGAATACCAGACCACCTGACCTGCCCCTTGAGAAATCTGTATGCAGGTCAGGAAGCAACAGTTAGAACTGGGCATGGAACAACAGACTGGTTCCAAATAGGAAAAGGAGTACATCAAGGCTGTATATTGTCACTCTGCTTATTTAACTTATATGCAGAGTACATACAAGTTTGAGAAATGCTGGGCTGGATGAAGCACAAGCTGGAATCAAGATTGCTGGGAGAAATATCAATAACCTCAGATATGCAGATGATATTACCCTTATAGCAGAAAGTGAAGAAGAACTAAAGAGCCTCTTGATGAAAGTGAAAGAGTAGAGTGAAAAAGTAGGCTTAAAAGTCAACATTCAGAAAACTAAGATCATAGCATCTGGTCCTATCATTTCATGGCAGATAGATGGGGAAACAATGGAAAGAGTGAGAGACTTTGTTTTTGGGGGCTCCAAAATCACTGCAGATGGTGACTGCAGCCATGAAATTAAGACTCTTGCTCCTTGGAAGAAAAGTTATGACCAACCTAGATAGCATATTCAAAAGCAGAGACATTACTTTGCCAACAAAGGTCTGTCTAGTCAAGGCTATGGTTTTTCCAGTGGTCATGTATGGATGTGAGAGTTGGACTATAAAGAAGGCTAAGCACCAAAGAATTGATGCTTTTGAACTGTGGTGTTGAAGAAGACTGTTGAGAGTCCCTTGAACTACAAGGAGATCCAACCAGTCCAACCTAAAGGAGATCAGTCCTGAGTGTTCATTGGAAGAACCGATGCTGAAGCTGAAACTCCGATCCTTGGCCACCTGATGCGAAGAGCTGACTCGTTTGAAAAGACCGTGATGCTGGGAAAGATTGAAGGTGGGAGGAGAAGTGGACGACAGAGGATGAAATGGTTGGATGTCATTACCAACTCGATGGAGATGAGTTTGATTCAACTCCGGGAGTTGGTGATGGACAGGGAGGCGTGGCGTGCTGTGGTCCATGGTGTCGCGAAGAGTCAGACACAACTGAGTGACTGAACTGAACTGATGGCTGAAAATTACCACTCTCATTCTTTTGCTTGCAATTGCTAGTCTGAAGATATAAGTTTATTATACTTCTATGCACACATTTGTATAAAGTAGTATTGATTTGGTTTTAAAATGTAAATAAATAGTATCATGTTGTTTATATACATTTGTGCTTTTTTCACTCAGTGTTCATTGCAAGATTGAGTCCTGTTGATACACGTGTGTGCCTATTGCATGCTCAGTCAGTGAGTCGTGACTAACTCTTCTCGACCCCATGGACTGTAGCCCTCTTGGCTCTTCTGTCCACGGGATTTCCTAGGCAAGAATACTGAAGTGGGCTGCCATGTCCTTCTCCGTGGGATCTTCCCAGCCTGTATCTCTTGGGTCTTCTGCACTGGCAGGTGGATTCTTTACCTCTAGCACCACCTGGGAAGCCTGTTGATACATGTATGCATTTAAAGTTTGCTTTTTTTAACCTTTGTATTCTTAATTTGTCCCATTATTTGTGATTAAAGTAGATTATTTGGTTTATCTGGCGCTGCCAAATTTCTCTATTGTAAAGGTATTACAAAGGTATTTTTCCCTTTGGTGATTAATCCATGCCTTCAGGCTAAATTAATACTGTTTCTAAATAATCTTTTAGCCAGTGATTTTAATATCCTTTGTTAATTTTTACCTAAACCATTGTTTATATTGATGCTTAAAAAATGAAGATTTTCTAGTTTGTTATTCTTCCCACATTTATTAGCTGGCAGAGCTTGTGCTCTCCTTTTTTTCACTGTCATTTGTGGGCTCATGGATTCTTCTTTTGTTCAGTGGGTTTGAGATCTATTACTGTTATTTTTCAAGTCTCAGAATGTTAAAATTTAGTAGTAGGAACTCATTCAATCTGATTTTTATGTTTCTTTGATATGTCCCATCATTTTAGAGGGAGAAGGCAATGGCACCCCACTCCAGTACTCTTGCCTGGAAAATCCTATGGATGGAGGAGCCTGGAAGGCTTTAGAGCACTGTTTACTTTCTGGCACAACAAAGTGTTCCATTCTTATTACCTTTTGCTTTTGCTGCCCCTAGATCTGGAAACAGCTGTTTGTCCAGGAATCCCCATCCCTATTCTTGAATACTTACCAACTGCCTTGTGAGGTCAGGAGGTGTTATATGTTACTGGTCAGGCTTCCGGGGAGTCTGTTCATGGGACAGGAAGTCAGGAATTATACTAAAAAAAACTACTAATATTTGGGTACTGATTGTACCCAGTACCCAAGGTTCTTCTCCTGTTTAATGTTTGGATCTCTCCTCTCCCAAGGTGAGGATCTTGGTCAACAGTCACATATACATTTATTCATTTACTTTGTCCTCTAATGTACATGGTATAATAATATTGAAATTGGCACACCAAACCACGGCCAACAGCAAACCTAGTGATGAGGGAAAGTTCAAGATTTCTGTGTAGTGTTGTTCATGTCATTCCCCAGTGAAGGTGTATATCAGAGTACTGTGCTCATAAATTATCTTAATTAATTAAATATTTTTATATCACTACTTTGATAAACCCTAAGGTTTATTTCTTTTTGCTTGTGTTTGGTTTTAACCCTCCCTCCATCACTGAGTCATTTAAAAAATTTTTTGAGACTTGCAAAATAGTAAAATGACTAAGAGTCAAAACTATGTAAAAAGGCATTCTGAAAAGCCTTCCTTCCTTCTCCTTCCCTGTTTTCTCTTTTCAGTCTCTGTAGGTTACCAATTTCATTAGTTTCTGGTTTATCCTTGTGTTTCCTTTTGTAAAAAAAAGTAAGCGTTATATGTTTATATTATAAACAAAATATTATATGTTCATGCATTGCTGTTTGTGTATTTATTCCTATTATTATTTTATACAAGCAGAATACCGTGTGTACATATTCTGTATGAGTGAAGTTGAACATCAGCTTGTTGAGCTCTAGGAAAACATTTGTTGGTATTTTTATTTGAATAATGTTGATCACTAATTTGTGAAAGTGAAAGTCACTCAGTCATGTCCTACTCTTTATGACCCCATGAACTATACAGGACTTCTCCAGGCCAGAATACTGGAATGGGTAGCTTTTCCCTTCTGCAGGGGATCTTCCCAACCCAGGGAGCGAACCCAGGTCTCCCACATTGCAGGCAGATTCTTTACCAGCTGAGCTACAAGGGAAGCCCAAGAATACTGGTGTGAGTAGCCTGTCCCTTCTCCAAGGGATCTTCCCCACCTAGGAATCAAATGGGGTCTCCTGCATTGCAGGTGGATTCTTTACCAACTGAGCTCTCAGGGAAGCCCAACTTAGGGAACTCAGTATCTTTAGGAAGCTTAGTCATCCTTTCCAAGAGAATAGGGGATGTCTTTTCATTTGTATTTTTCAGAAGTGTTTTATAGCTTTCCTAATAGAAATTTTACACATTTATGTTTAATCCTAAATATATATATGTGTTTGTATATGTGTGTATATATATATATTTGTTCTTTTTGTAAATACTATTTTCAAATAAGTAGTTTGAAGCTTTTTCCTTTTAATAGAAGAGCTGTTGTTTAGTTGCTTGAGTCTTTGGGACCCCCATGGACTGTAGCCTTCCAGGCCCCTCTGTCCATGGGATTTTCCAGGCAAGAATACTGGTGAAGTGAAGTCGCTCAGTCGTGTCTGACTCTTCGCAACCCCATGGACTGTAGCCTATCAGGCTCCTCTGTCCATGGGATTTTCCAGGCAAGAGTACTGGAGTGGGGTGCCATTTCCTTCTCCAGGGATCTTCCCCACCCAGGGATCGAACCTGGGTCTCCTGCATTGTAGGCAGATGCTTTTAACGTAAACGTTGCTGTTTCCTTCTCCAGGGCACCTTCTTGACCCAGGGATCAAACCCATGTCTCCTGCATTGCAGGCAGATTCTTTATCTCTGAGCCACCTGGGAAATAGAGTGAAGCCTATTTTTATATCTTGACATGACAGTGTTTCTTCTAATTTTTACATTGCTTTTACTGCTTTATGCTGTATTTACTTTTTTTCTTCTTTTCCTATGGGCTGTTTCTTTACTCTTTTTGAAGATTATTTTCTTAGTTGATATTTTTGTTTTAATGGCTAACTTTATACTAATATTTTCTTATATCATTAGGGTCCCTTTAGGCAAAGAACTTAGACTGCTGATAATTGCTTTGTCTGCATTAAATGAATATCCTCTGACATTCAGTTATTACCTGTTCAATGCCAGTGAGCAGATTCTTTAGTTTTTTACTTCTGTTTTCTTCATATTAAAAAAAAAATTCCATTAAAATTTGTCAGAGAATACAATATTTAAATACCCATCTTCATTCTTTGTCCATATTTTTGTTTTAGTAATATATCTAAAATTAAATATATTCAGTGTTTATCCCATTGTTTAGTAAAGTTTTTGCCAAAGTTTTCACTGTCTACTTTTAATGAGGTAAATCTCATTCTTTTGTAGATTGCTCTGAGTAGGCTCTGAATAATACATTCCCAGAGTTCTTGCATGTTTAAATCTCTAGTTCTGTAGTTATAAACGTACCTGACTGGATATAAAATCCTTGGTTTATACTTTCATTACTTGGGTTTCTTGAAGAAGATGCTACACTTTTGCTTTACTTTGAATGTTGCTATTTAGAAACCAGATGCCAGCCTTGCTTTCTATCCTGTGTAAGAGGCTTGGTGTTTTTTCTGGAGGATCCAAAGATTTTTTTCCTTACTTCTTTTGAAGTTTTACTAGGCTATGTTTTGTAGTTTGTTATTCTGGGTTTTTCCAAGTATGCAGTATGTTTGTTGCTACAATTCACATACCTTGTAGTTCTTCCTGCCCACCACAGCATACAAGTAAATACACATTTGTTTTTGTTTTGGAGAGACTTTATAAGTTATAGTTTTAAATATTAGTTCCTTTATTTTACATTCTTCAGAGTTTTCTGTTATACATTTGTTATAGCTTCTTTACAGATCTATGTTAATTTTTTTCTCCGGTCATTTTTTCTTCAGTATTTTTATTCTCTTGGCTGAGTTATAGCTTCTTTACAGATCTGTGTTAATTTTTTTCTCCGGTCATTTTTTCTTCAGTATTTTTATTCTCTTGGCTGAGTTATAGCTTCTTTACAGATCTGTGTTAATTTTTTTCTCCGGTCATTTTTTCTTCAGTATTTTTATTCTCTTGGCTGATCTCTTGTTTCTTATTTTCCTTTGTATTTTTACTTGAATCCAACCTTCCTTTTTATTTCTTCTTTTTTGGCCATACCATCTTGTGGATAAGGTCTTAGTTCCCCAGCCAAGGATTTAACCTGCAACCCCTGTGATGAAAGCTTGGAGTCTTAACCACTGGACTGCCAGGGAGGTCCTTTTGCTACTTATTTTGAAAGTGATTTGTCTTTTTCTCCATTCCCTCTGCCTGAGTGCAGTCAATTCTTATTTAATATCTTGTTGTGTTTTGTCCATTTATAGTTTTGATTTTTGGTTCACTATGTTAAAAGATATGTATGAAGGCTGTTACAGATTTATTTTGGAATATTACTTTACAGGTTTATGTTTTGTGGATTTTTTTCCCTTTGGTGAGAGTTTTCATTAGCTAGAGTATTTGGACTTGGAATGTCTGTGTTCTTACAGTAGCGTTTAAAATTAGTGTTGTCTGCTGTATCTATTCATTTCTTGGCTCAGCATTACAACTTTTATGTGTTGCTGCTGCTGCTGCTAAGTTACTTCAGTCGTGTCCGACTCTTAGCGACCCCATGGACTGCAGCCTACCAGGCTCCTCCATCATGGGATTTTCCAGGCTAAAGTACTGGAGTGGGGTGCTATTGCCTTCTCCGTTTTATGTGTTAGGTTGGTGCAAATGTAACTGCAGTTTTTGCATTGTTGAAATATGCCGTTTGATGTTGGAATACATTAAGTAAGCATGGTTATGTTAACACATCATTTTAAAATGCATTTCTTGTATTTTTTTGTTGTTAATGGCATTGCTTGCTGTTGGTTTTATATTTATTTGAGACAATGGAAATGATGTTAGACAAAAAGCAAGTTCAAGCAGTTTTCTTGAGTTCAAAATGGGTCGTAAAGCAGTAGAGTCAACCTGCAGCATCAGCAGTGCATTTGGCCCAGGAATTGCTAACCAACGTACAGTGAAGTGGTCGCTCAAGAAGTTTTGCAAAGGAGACGAGAACCTTGAAGATAGGAGTGCAGTGGCCGGCCCTAGGAAGGTGATAGCGACCTATTGAGAGAATCATTGAAACTGATCCTCTTACAACTACAGGAGAATTTGCCAAGGAACTCAGTGTCAGCCATTCTACGGTCATTATGCACTTGAAGCATATTGGAAAGGTGAAAAAGCTTGATAAGTGGGTGCCTCATGAGCTGATTAAAAAAAAAATCATTATCTTCATCTGTTGTCTTCTCTTATTTTTGCAACAGCAGTGAACCATTTCTTGACTGGATTGTGATGTGAGATGAAAAGTGGATTTTATCCAATGACCAGCAACCACCAACTCAGTGGTTGAACCGAGAAGAAGCTCCAAAGTACTTCCCAAAGCCAAACTTGCACCAAAAAAAGGTCACTGCCACTGTTTGGTGATCTGCTGATGTTCTGAGCCGCTGCAGCTTTTTGAATACTGGTGAAACCATTACATCTGAGAAGTATGCTCAGCAAATTGATGACATGCTGCAAATGCCTGCAGCTGGTCTTGGTCAATGGAAGGGTCCAACTCTCCATGACAGTGCCCACTGCATGTTGCACAACCAGGGTTTCAAAAGTTGAGTGACTTGGGTTATGAAGTTTTGCCTCATACACCACATTCACCTGACCTCTTGCCAACTGACCACCACTTCTTCAAGCATCTTGACAACTTTTTTTGCAGGGAAAACACTTCCACAACCAGCAGGAGGCAGAAAATGCTTTCCAAGAGTTCGTTGAATCGAGAAGCCTGGATTTTTAAGCTACAGGAATAAACCAACTTTTTGTTGTTGGCAAAAATGTGTTGATTGTAATGAATTCTTTGATTAATAAAGATGTATTTGAGCCTCGTTGTTGTTCAGTCGTTTAGTCATGTCTGACCCTCTGTAACCTAATTACGATGATTTAAAATTTGCAGTCTTAAACCACAGTTACTTTTGTACCAACTGGTTGCTCAGTGATAAAGAATCTGCCTGCCAGTGCAAGAGATGCAGGAGATGTGGGTTTGATCCCTGGGTCTGAAAGATCCTCTGGAGAAGCAAATGGCAACCCACTCCAGTGTTCTTGCCTGGGAAATCCCATAGTCAGAGGAGCCTTGCAGGCTGCAGTCCATAGGGTCTCAAAAGTGTCGGACGTGACTTAGTGACTAAACAACAATATGATGGTCATCGGAATTAAATTCTCTCGCTCCCATCCATTTTCGTTCACTGATTGCTAAGATGCCGATGGTCAGTCTTGCCATCTCCTGTCTGACCACATCTAATTTACCTTGATTGACAGACCTAACATTCCAGGTTCCTATGCAGTATTATTCTTTATAGCATAGGACTTGACTTTCAGCACCAGACATATCCGTAGCTGAGCATCGTTTCCACTTTGGCCCAGCTGCTTCATGCTTATTGGAGCTATTAGTAATTGCCCTCTGCTCTTCCCCAGTGGCGTACTGGACACCTTCTGACCTGGAGGCTCATCTTTTGGAGTCATGTCTTTTTACCTTTTCATATTCTCTATGGGGTTCTCCAGGCAAGAATACTGGAGTGGGTTGACATTTCCTTTTCTGGTGAACCATGTTTTGTCAGAACTCTTCACTGTGACCTGTCTGTCTTGGGTGGCCCTGCACAGCATGACTCATAGCTTCATTGAGTTACGCAAGCCCTTTTGCCACAACAAGACTGTGATCCATAAAAGGGATGAAGTAAAGAAGGTGAAAAGTGAAGTTTCTCAGTCGTGTCTGTCTCTTTGGGACCCCATGGACTATAGCCTACGAGGCTCCTCCGTCCATGGGATTTTCCAGACAAGAATACTGGAGTGGGTTGCCATTTCCTTCTCCAGGGGATCTTCCTGACCCCAGGGATTGAACCCGGATCTCCTGCATCATAGGCAGATGCTTCACCATCTGAGCCACCAGGGAAGCCCAAAAGGGATGAATAGTGTACCGAAACTAAATTGTACTACAGTTAACTTTTCCTTTTTGTGGAGCTTTTACAGTGTTGGTAGTATTTTTATTTGTTTCCTCTCTCCTATGTATAGCTAGGTAATTACCAAAAAAGGTGGTTTTTGCCATGTTTATTTTATAGTTGCTACTTTGACTGTGTGGATCACAACAAACTGTGGAAAATTCTTAAAGAGATGGAAATACCAGACCATCCTATCTGTCTCCTGAGAAACCTGTGTGCAGATCAAGAAGCAACAGTTAGAATTGGACATGGAACAATGGACTGACTCAAAATTGGGAAAGGAGTGCATCAAGGCTGTACATTGTTAACTTGTTTATTTAACTTATATGCTGAGGACATCGTGCAAAATGCCGGGCTGGATGAGTCACAAGCTGGAATAATATCAATTATTATTGATAATAAATAATCTGGGAGAAATATCAGTAACCTCAGATATGCAGATGATACCACCCTTGTGGCAGGAAGCTAAGAGGAACTAAAGAGATGATGAAAGTGAAAGAGGAGAGTGAAAAAGCTGGCTTAAAACTCAACATTCAAAAAATGAAGATCATGGCATCTGGTCCCATCACTTCATGGCAAATAGATGGGGGGAAATGGAAACAGTGGCAGAATTTATTTTCTTGGGCTCCAAAATCACTGAGGACAGTGACTGCAACCATAAAATGAAAAGATGCTTGCTCCTTGGAAGAAAAGCTAAGGCAAACCTAGACAGCGTGTTCAAAAGCAGAGACATCACTTTGCTGACAAAGGGGTGCAGATAGTCAAAGCTATGATTTTTCCAGTATTCATGTACAGATATGAGAGTTGGACCATAAGGAAGGCTGAGCGCTGAAGAATTGATGCTTTTGAACTGTGGTGCTGGAGAAGGCTCTTGAGAGTCCCTTGGACTACGTGGAGATCAAATCGATCAATCCTAAAGGAAATCAGTCTTAAATATTCATTGGAAGGACTGATGCTGAAGCTGAAGCTGCAATACTTTGGCACCTGGTGCAAAGAGCCAGCTCATTGGAATAGACCCTGATGCTGGGAAAAATTGAGGGCAGGAGAAGGTGACAGAAGATGAGGTGGTTGGATGGCATCACTGACTGAATGGACATGAGTTTGAGCAAGCTCCGGGAAATAGTGAAGGATGGAAGCCAGGCGTGATGCAGTCCATGGGATCACAGAGTCGGATATGACTTAGCAACTAAACAATAGCTGTGCAATTGAACTGCAAAAGGAGGACATTCTCCACAGTGGTTATATGTTACTGCAATAAAATGATCAACTGGGACTTGTGTTGATTTAAGGGATATGAAAGATATAAGACCCAGGCTTAATAAGAAGTATGTTGTAAAAATTGGCAGTTGACTAGAACTGTGAATACTTTTAGAAATACTTTGGAAGATTGTGGAAATGTTGAAGAAAAATGATCAGAGCATAACTTTATGAAGGTATGATTGTGTAGTGAATATGATTATAAAAATGCAGGTGAGTTGTACTGAAACTTACATCATATCACTTTTTAATAACTGGGGAAAGGAAGATGTTTTTGAGTCTCTCTTTAAATTTGTTGGTAATATCTATGAGACTGTCATTAGAACATTGAGAGATTTTTTTTGAAACTTCTTGAGGTATTGTGTAAGCAATCCTGTGCAGTTTTGCAGTCGTCAGGCAAGAAGCTTGAGAGGTTAAGTACTGAGTGCTGTGTCTTTATTATGGAAATAGAAGTGCAGCATGAGGTTTTTAAAGTAAAAATTTACGTCTTTTACAAAAAATTATAATAGTTGAAGCTTTTTGAATACTTAGAAGATAAAATAGCATTTAGTTCTCTATAAGCATTTAGTTCTCAGAGGAGGCGATGGCACCCCACCGCAGTACTCTTGCCTGGAGAGTCCCTTGGACGGAGGAGCCTGGTGGGCTGCAGTCCATGGGGTCGTGAAGAGTTAGACACGACTGAACGACTTCTTTTTCCCTTTCTCTATAAGGTAGGGGTAAACTATTAATTTGGACTGGGTTGGTTTGTGAAATATTTTAATTTGGCTAAATTGAATGTGTGGTGGGCAGTTTGAAAAGTGATTTGAAACACTTTGTTTCAGATAATTTAAGATCTGATATCTATGTTACAACTTACAACTGTTGACTAGCTGTAACCTTGCTTTTTAAATATTTTTCACCAATCTGGCTCTAACTTTTCCACCTCTAAAATTAAAGTAGAAAACAATGAAAAATAACAGAATCCTAAGAAGACATATCATTAGCACTATTTAAAGATGCTAATTTTTCAAATACCAGTATTTATGTAAATACAGTTATCATTCATGAGCAATTTTTATTAGATTTATTGCTGATTGAACAGTGTGTAGTCACTGAATTCACTCAATCCCCTTTTGTTTTAGGGGAAGACTGTTCTGCTTACACCTTTACTGTCCTCTCTGGGATGTTTCATATGTTACCAGAGACTGTAAAGCTAGAGAGTTTTCCTAGTGAACCTGTGTCTAGTCCTGAAGGTTCTTTAGATTTAGGATGAGATCTCTTGGCTCTCTGCTTCAAAATAGACCCTTAGGGATGATTCAGGTCCTTCTGTTCATGTTTGTCTCTCTTCTTTTGGTGAGATGTGTGACCTCTGGGGACATCTCCTTATATTCAATAATTTGGTTTTTATCTTTTAGGTAGATAAGACAAACTTCTCTTGAGGGAGGTTTTTTCCCCCCCGGTATGTTCTAAAGTGCCTCTCAAGTTAATTCTTCTGTTCATTTCAAAAGTTACCCAAAGTGGCAACTGTGTGTCTTAATTTGTTCTTAGTGAAAACTTGCAGTTTAGAGGGGTAAGTTTCTGAATTAGAAGCAGGCCTCTGGCCTGAGAGTGGGTTGAGTAATGCAGTCAGTTTCGGCTACGTGTTGCTTGTGCCACCTGGTGTCTCAGAGCCACAGTTCAGTGCTGACTGGACGTTTGGAGAGGTCTCTATCAGGCTGGACTCACAGGTGAAGCGCCCCAAGACTGAGCAGAGTTACTGTAAGGATTCAGTGAGTCATCTTCAGTAAAGTTTGTCCAAAGGATTCCTCTGGGAATTGTTCAGGGACCTGACCTGCTGGGGCCTATGCCATTCTGTTCCTGCGAACTTTATCTTGAGACTTACATGACAACTCTACCCCATGGCTAAAGACAAATAGGTTGTTGTGAGTAATAAGATGGCTTTCCATCAATGATAAAAGCTCTCAGATCTGACCAAATAATGATATTTAATTTAGAGAGAAATTGGTAAGATTAAAAAAAGTTATTTAGGTAAATATAATGGAAAGATAGATAAAAAGGACATACAGATAAAACTTTATGTTTTAGTTAAAGAAGGTATCACTGTAAATATCAATGTAAAATTTTTTAGGTATGTAGGAATGATTACCCGAAAGACTTTTCTTCAAATGGTTATTGGTTTTTAAAAGTCTTAAAAGTTTCTGAAAAACCGGGCCAAGTAGTGTGCCTTAAAGGTTTTATGAGTTTTTATGGATTCCTGGCTTGGCCATCTGATTGCTTTTAGAATCAACTTCTGAGTTAGCCATTAACACTTTTAATATGCGTGAAGTTATACATTTGTGAATGTAAGTTGAGCCTATGTAGAAATATTCATTAGCAGGACTTCATGTAAAACTTCATTTGCTATTAGTAGAAAATCATAAGGAATCATTTCTTGGTAAAGTTTATTTTTACATTGAAACTGTTCTTAAAACTTATTAATACAAAATAACTAGATGTATTTAATTTACTTTTATGCAGCCTATATAAATAAATACATTGTTAAGAGATCCAGATTTTCAAATTATTGAGTTACAGACCATTAGTATGATGACCTGGAGTTGCTTAACTGAGAAGTGATTTTTCATCTATTTTTTTTAAATAAGCTTAAAAATAATAATTGAAGTATAATTTATATACAGAAAAGTACAGATGAGCTTTTGGATATTGATGAACTTTTGCAAAGTGAACACACACACACAAACTTGTAACCATACCCTAGTTCAAGATACCAATTAAAGCCTCCCTGTGACCTGTCCTGGTCAAGTAACTCTCTCACCGCAGTTTACTACTGTGACTTTGCCATCAGAGATTAGTTTGGCTTGTTTTCGAATTTGATAGGCTAGAATTAGATGTGCGCTGCTTCTCCCCCCACCCAGCTTCTTTCATACAGCACTGTGTTTGTGCGATGTGTCCTGTTTGTGCATGTGTCCTATTTTGCGTATGGCACTGGTTTTCTCATTGTCACTGAGGTTTAGGATACCCTTGTATGAATTTGCTAAAGTTTATTTCTCCCTTCTCCTGCCGATGGACATTTGGGTCATGTGTAGTTTTGGGCTGTTTAAATAATGCTGCTGTGATAAATCTTGTACATATCTTTCTGTGCACAAATATACACATTTCTATTGACTATATACCCAGGAGTTGTATTGCTTAGTCATTGGGTATATGTATTTTCACCTTTAGTGAAGTTGCTGATTTGTGTCCGACTCTTTGCGATCCCATGGACTGTAGCCTACCAGGCTCCTCCGTCAATAGAATTTTCCAGGCAAGAGTACTAGAGTGGGTTGCCATTTCCTTCTCCAGGAGATCTTCCTGACCCAGGGATCGAACCTAGGTCTCCCACATTGCAGGCAGATGCTTTATCATCTGAGCCACTAGGGAAGCCCTTAAAGCCTTCACCTTTAATAGATATTTCCACATAATTTTCCATACTGGTTATACCAATTTCCATTTCTCTGTGCAGTGCATGAGAATGCCATTTGCTGCACATGCTTGCTTATACTTGGTATTCCCTGATTTTTTTATTAAAACCCAGTCATTTTGGTGGGTAGAAGTATCTTGTGTTGTTTATCTGTGTTTTCTTGAGGACTAGTGATGTTGAGGACCGTTTCAGTATGTTTGTTGGATTTTGAAATTACTTTTTAGTAAAATTTTGTTTCGTCTTCGTCTTAAAAATCGGATTGTCTTTTTCTTGGTGATTTAGAATGTTTTTTTTCTCTCATTTTTAAAAATATTTTGTACCTGTACCTTTGGACATGTGCATTGAGAATATCCTTCCTACTCTGTAGCTTGCATCTTCATTTTAAGAACACAACTTTTTAAGGAAGTCCAGTTTGCTGTGTTTATCTTTGTCTTGTTTAAGAAATCTTCATCTGCCTCAAAGTCATGATGACATTCTCCTGTCATCTCACAGCTTTATTGTTCTAAACTTCATTGTTTGGGTCTCGAACACACTTTTTTCTTCCTCCTTTTCCATGGCTCCATCCACATCCGTGGATGGATGTGATTGATTGATTGATTTTGATTTTAACAGTAGTGGTGATAGAAAACAAATGATACAAATGGTGATAGAAAATGGTATTGTAGTTTTTGAATGGTAACATTTTCCGCTAGTTAAAGTAGATGATTTTTTTATTCTGTTGGTTCTTTTAAAAGGAATTTAAAAACATCTTTTTAAAATCTAATTCTAAAAGAGGCAATCAGTTTTAGTGTATACTATGTCATTTTCTGTCTTATTTGTTTTCTGTTTGATGCTTTAAAGATGTTGGGTTGTGCAGTCAATGACAGCTACCGTATATAAGCAGGTGAATGAATCTCTGTAAAGCTTGGTTTTGTAATCTGTGAAATGGAGAGTGAATAAGGTGATTAAAAAAGAGATATACAACCTTTTTCAAATCTTGAGCGATGTGCCTGGCAAATAACAAGAGCACTATAATATTTAGTGCTTAATCTTGAAGTTTTGAACTTCGTTTTGAAAATTATTTTGACTCGAAATTTGACAGAAAAGATACATACTGTGTTTATTATAAAATTATTTACAACTTTTGTAAGTCATAAAATTAATTTGTAAGTTTATGCCTTTCTTTGAAATCTTTTAATTTTTTTTAGTATCAACATAGGGTAGATTTTAAAATACTTATGCTAATTTTTTAAAATAAAATTTAATACTTTAAAAAGTATCTTTCTATCTCGTTTAGTCACTAAGTCATGTCTGACTCTTTTGCAACCTCCGTGGATTGTAGCCTGCCAGGCTCCTCTGTCAGTGGGTTTTCCCAGGCAAAAATACTAGTGTGGGTTGCCATTTTCTTCTCCAGGGGGTCTTCCTGACCCAGGGGTGGAACCTCCGTCTCCTACATTTTCAGGTGGATTCTTAGCCACTGAGCTATCAGGGAAGCCCCTTCTATTTTATTGTCCCCAGTTCTGTAGGTGCTAGAGTTACATTTTCTAGCTGTTACTCGGAGAAGGCAACGGCAACCCACTTCAGTACTCTTGCCTGGAGAATCCCATGGATGGAGAAGCCGGGTAGGCTGCAGTCCCTGGGGTCGCTAAGAGTTAGACACAACTGAGCGACTTCCCTTTCACGTTTCACTTTTATGCATTGGAGAAGGAAATGGCAACCCACTCCAGTGTTCTTGCCTGGGGAGTCCCAGGGACGGGAGAGCCTGGTGAGCTGCCGTCTATGGGGTCGCACAGAGTCTGACACGACTGAAGTGACTTAGTGGCAGCAGCAGCAGTAGCTGCTACTTAGAAAGGTATTGGTAACTAGATACTAGAATGTAGAGCTGACATTGTATGTGATAATTAGGGACCATTTAACATATGAGTGCTTTCCTAAGAAATTGTTAGTATGCTGTTGTCTTGGTCTGTAATTTTTAAGATCTGATTTGTTAGAGAGCTGTCAATATCCTGGTAATTCATTAGGTTCTCCATTTAAACCTTGAATTATTTATAAGTTTAGGAAAAATTTTGTTAATCATTTGGCAAAGTTCAGCAGGTGCTTTGGATTTTAAAGCAGTGTGGAAAAACAAATTGCTATTATGTAAATGGAATTCCTGGGTAGACTTTATAGATCAGGGGTAACTTTTGAAGTTGAGAAATTACTCCTCATATATTTGTTTTTTTTTTATTATTTTAGGGAGTCTCAACCATCAGTGAGATTTTTAAAAGGCTATCAAATATTTGGTAAGTCTGTATTCTCCATGTTAAATACTTTGCATGTTACTTAAGTTTACATGTATATTACGTTAATGACATTTATAATAATAGCCTGTGTAAATTATAACACATTTCTTTTAATTTTTACCTGGTACTTGAATTTTTTCTCTTTATACTTATTCTGATCTTCTTCTGATTCTTTCTTTGTATCAAGAAAATTCTTCTAGTGTGCAGGCTGAATAGTAAAAGAATTCAAAGAAATTAATAGTCTTCATGGAAAGACATACTAATATATTTTGTGAATGAAACAGGATTTTCCTTTCATAAGATTTTTGTAATAGCTGTTAGTAGCTGTTGATACTAGTACAAACACCAAGATTCTTTAGCTATACCTTACTTTACTCTTTACCTTAGGTCCAGTTAATCACAATAAGTCAATGTGAAGACTCTGATCAGACCTTACACTATTTCTTAGTGATAACATTTTAGTATGAATATTTGATAGGTGCCTGTAAATCAGATCATAAACTTTTGATTTCACGAGATGGTGCTTTACATTTTTTATTTTTGAGTGAAAGTAGAATTAATCTCAGAATGTGTTTTACTTCATTGTAGTATTTTAGATTTTTGTGCTATGGTGACTATATAGACATTTAACAATGCTTTGGTTACTGATGATAGATTTAAAAATTATTAGATATACGTCAACAATGAGAGGGAAGTACTGAGGCATTGGTTGCTAATCAAGTGGCATATGTAGTTTTTGATTATTTTAATATAGTCAATAAAATATTTTTAAGAATGAATACTAAGAAAATTAGTATCTTGATTAAGAAAATTTCCTAGATACATGAAGATATATTTAATGATAAGCATTGATTTCTTTTATTATACTTTTTAATGTGTTTGAAAAAATAAATTTTCAACCAAATTATATTTTAAAATTTCAATAATAATCATAGTTGATATAAGTATTCAACAAATTATACTACTCTGTTGAATATTTATAATAAATGTAACATTGTAAGGAGCAAATGATGCTACAAAAATCTCTTATACAAAATTTTGCTACTTAAAATGTGGTAATTGATTTCTGGAGATGTATTAAGTAGAAAAAAAGAATTCGTGGTGGCCCAGATAGTAAAGAATGTGCCTACAATGTGGGAGACCTGGGTTTGAGCCTTGGGTCAGGAAGATCCCCTGGAGAAGGGAAAAGAACCCACTGCATTATTCTTAACTGGAGAATTCCATGGACAGAGGAGCCTGGTGGGCTACAGTCCTTTGTCACAAAGAGTTGGACACCACTGAACAACTAACACTTTCCCATTAAGTAGAAGAAGTAATTTATGGCCATTTTTTTCCCCATTGATGTAAATAATTTGAGTTAGTTTGAGTGAAGCAATCTTTGTATTGTATGTATTTTTGGCATATATTTTATTTTAGCAAATTTTTAGTATATTCAGAGTTTCAGAGTTGTGTAATCATCATTGCTGTCTAGTTTTAGAAGCATCTTCACTCCTCTGACACCTTAGGCGACAAGTAATATACTTTTTCTATGAATTGCCTATTTTGGACTTTCTTTCTTCATCTCTCTCCCCCTCCCACCAAGTCTTAATTGTGGTGTGCAAGGTCTTCAGTTGCTGAACGAGAACTCTTTTATTTGCGGCATGTGGGCTCCAGGTCTCTGACGGGGGATTGAACCTGGCCGCCTGCCCTGGGAGCGCTGGGCCTTTACCGCTGGACTGCCAGGGAAATCCCTGGACGTTTCTTGTAAATGGAATCATACGGTGTCTGTCTTTGTGTCTGGTTTCTTTCACTTAATATTTTCAGAGTTCACCCACGTGGTAGTGTGTATCCTTCATTTTTATGGCCAAAAAATACTCCATTATATACCTCCTTTTGTTTATCCACCTATCAGTTGATGAACTGTATCTGTGTTTAGGCTATTAGGAGTGCTTCTGCAGTGAACATTCTTATGTAAGTTTTTATGTGCACTAGAGTTTCATTTCCTTTGGGTGTATGCTTATAAGGGGCAGAAGTACAAGTTAGTGTAGTAACTCTGTGTGTAACTGAGGAACTGTTAAAATGGAAGTTAGTCTCACCACAGTGTGTGAGAGTGCCAATTTCGGCACACTCTTGCAGACATTGATTGTTACACTGTCAATCTGGTTTTGTATTTTAGCCATCCTGTTGGATATGAAATGGCATTTCATTGTGCTTTTGATTTTCATTTCCATAATGACTAATGATGAGCATTATTTCATGTGCTTATTGGCCATTTACATGTATTTTTTTAGAGAAATGTCTGTCCAAATCCTTGGTCCATTTTTTAGTTAGGTTGTCTTTGTATGTTAAACTATACACATTCTTTATATATTCTAGAAACTAGCCCTTTATGAGATAATATGATTTGTAAATACTTTCTTCCCCATCTGTGGATTGTCTTTTCATTTTCTTTCTGGTGTCCTTTGAAGCACAAAAATTTTTAATTTTGATGACGTCTAATTTATCTTTTTTTTTTTTTAGTTGCTTATGCTTTTGGTTTCATATTTCAAGTTTATATTTAAATATTCATTTGATAGTATAGGTTTGTGACAAGGTTTTAATTATCCCAGGACTGTGAAGCATTGGCATTTCTTGTGTCTGACAACCAAATCCCAAAGCAAGCAATTAGCCTTGTATTTGTGCTTCAGTTCCTCAGCTAATTGTTTTAAGCAAAACATTGTGTTTTGATCTCATATGTTGCCATGAAAACGTTATCTGTGTGTGATATGTATATTGATAAAAGTCTCATGAATTCATAGTATTTTGGATTGGAGAACTAAATAGTTTATCATGGTATTTGTTGCACATTTGATTTCATACCTTAATAAATCACTGCTTTTTAGGCTAAGAATATTATCAGGGTTATTTTAATCTTTCCTATGAGGAGAAAGTAGATTTTGAGAATCTTATTGATTTTAATCTTGTGCAAGTTATTTGTAGCAGGGATATTTGGATGTTTTTGTAAATCTACAAATGGAACATGTATATTTTTCTTCTCCTTTATGGAGTATGTGCCTTTTTAATTTTTATGGAACCATTTTAGTTTTTTACTTTTTTACATTATGGGTTTTTTTTTTTTTAATCAATTGAATGCATATTTCACAATGTATTAGCCTATGCTGCTGCTACTGCTAAGTCGCTTCAGTCGTGTCCGACTCTGTGCGACCCCATAGACGGCAGCCCACCAGTCTTCCCGTCCCTGGGATTCTCCAGGCAAGAACACTGGAGTGGGTTGCCATTTCCTTCTCCAATGCATGAAAGTGAAAAGTGAAAGTGAATCCGCTCAGTCGTGTCCGACTCTTCGCAACCCCATGGACTGCAGCCTACCAGGCTCCTCCGTCCATGGGATTTTCTAGCCAAAAGTACTAATGTTGTCTAATTTAGTTTTTTAGAGAAATGCATGTAACAGTGGAGTGTCACTACTCTTAGTAGATTGGCTTTCTGTATAATGGCAAGATTGTAATACAGTGTAACAAGTAATTTTTATTTGGGGAATTTACTTTTGTATCTTCCTTATTATTTAGTACTATTCTAAGGGCTTCCCTTGTAGCTCAGTTGGTAAAGAATCTGCCTGCAGTGCAGGAGACCCGAGTTCGATCCCTGGGTTGGGAAGATCTCCTGGAGAAGGAAATGGCAACCCACTCTAGTATCCCTGCCTGGAAAATCTCATGGACACAGGAGCCTGGTGCGCTGCAGTCCATGGGGTCGCAAAGAGTCGGGCACGACTGAGCGACTAACACTTACTTACTTACTTATGTTAACTGCAAATAAAAGTCTATTTTAATGAAATTTTATAGAGCTAAGATTATTTATATTCTTTTTGTTAGTTGATTTTAAATCATAGTGTTCATTGGTGAACAGTCACTTAAGTGCCCATTGGATGGGTGATTCTTTTCTTTACGTTTATAGTTTGTGTTGTACTATCCACTGACATGTTGCAATGGAAAAGGAAATAAAAACTGACATCTCATTCATAGTGGTGTTAAAATTTCAATTGTGATAAAAAATAAGAAAAAAAGATTTAGCTGAGTTAACTCCTCCTATGGTTGTATGTCAAATATGGTGATTAAGAGGATTTTGATGACGTCTTTTATGACTGAATTAAGGCAAAATGGCTTTTGTACACTCTTCTTTCCCCCTTCCCTTCTTTTCTGTAAGCTTATTAGCATGATCATTGAATACATATTAATTCTCTTTTAGTATATATACTTGAAATGAGGTTCTAATATTCGTAGAGACATCTTATTCTTACAAGGGTTTTAAGAATTGCCCTTTAGTTAATCCATTAATTTGTCTCTGAAGTCAGTAGGGGCAGCCTTATTCTACAGGGGCAGCTTCTCAGCACACGTGCTAGAGTTTGCCCCTCCGCTGCTCTCTAATAGCACCTTGGAGATATGGTCAGGGTTATATGGGTATAAACTGTGCTTATCAGAAGGGCCTTTCACTGCTCTCTAATCTTACTCAGGAAAGCTCAGCTGGACTTGAATTATTCTAAATGTCACACTGTTTTTTGCACAAATGTCTGAAAGCTATCACACAGTAGTATTGACTGTTTTTTTCTCCCAATACAGTTACTGTAGTAACCACATTATGCAGGGAAGTTTTCCTAAAAGCTTTTTCCTTCAGAACTTACTTCATGACAGGTTCTCTGCCTTATCACACTTACCTTGAAAAATGTCTTCTCTTTTTCTGTCCTTCCCATTCTCGCTGAACTTGTTTGATTTATAATTGACTCTAGATATCCAATTTCTCAGTTTCTAGTCAACTTACCTTGCAGTTTGACAGTTGTTTCTGTTAGAGTTCTGCTTCCTCAAATGAAGTTAAGCCAGTTTTCTTACCTTACCCAGGTAGGTAGACATTGGTTAGGCTGACGAGAGTGTTCTCTATCATCCCCAAGATATGACTAAGTTCCAGTTGCTAATCTGTGTCTTTCCTTTTCTCATCCTGTTCTGCCTTTTCCATTATTTGGTATTTTGCTTCTTCTTACCACTCATTTCCCTGTTGTCTTCTGCAATACTGCGTTGATACATGCATGTAAATAGTTGTTGAAGTAGTAAATGAAATTCTTATTAAGTTTCCCAATCTGTTTATTTTATTTTATTTTATTTTTTTAAGACAACAGTTTTAACCATTCAGTATCAAGGTCTTTGATCAACTCTTGTCTGTACCTGTTAATATTAGTTATCATACTTCGGTCCTAAGCTTAGCTAATGAGGCAGATGGTAGAAGTAAGGATCACAGAGGCTGTGATCTGCTTATAATTTCACAGGTAATGGTGAAATTGAAAATTAAAGTGATGTCATCACATGTCTTATGGTTTTCACAGAAAACTGTAGCAATGATCAAATGCTGATAAAATATTGAAAGAAAAACTAAAAGCAGCAGAAAATGACTGAAAGTAGGTAAAAGTCAGAAGAGAAGTTGTACTTTAAAGGCTGAAAATGTTTCTGAGTGGTATGTTTGTGGCTTCCTTGCTTTTGACTGCATCCTAGCCTCCTGTGTAATTCCAGTCACACAGGCCAGAACTTAGACCTAGCCAAGCAGTTGGAAATTTATTGAAGGAAATCCTGGAAGCAAGTGAACCGCAGAAAACTAAAGGATACTGCCCTTTCCGTCTGTATAAATTTGCCTATTTTAGATATTTCATACATGTGGAATCTCCTGCAGTGTTTGTTGTTTTGTGTTGGGCTTGTTTCACTTGGCGTAATGTTTTCGAAGTACATGTTGGAACATGTGTTAGAATTTCCTTCCTTTTTATGGCTGAATAATATTCCATTGCAATATTCCACATTATATTTATCTATTCGTCTATTGTTGGACATTTGACTTCTCTTCACTTTTTGGTTGTTGTGAATAATTCTGCAGTGAACTCTGGTGTTACAAGTACCTGGGTCTTCTTTGTTTAGCTTTTTGAGAAGCTGCCAAACTGATTTGCTTGGCGGCTTCCCTGTTCTACATTACCATCAGTGATTTGCAAGGGTTATAGTTTCTCCACACCCTCATCAGTGCTCACTATTTCCTGTCTCTGGTACCTTTGAGGGGCAGATTCCTTAGGATTTTGTGCATAAACAGAAACAGCCATGTGAACAGAGACAGTTTTACTTCCTTCCAGTCTTTTTTTTTTTTTGATAATCATAGATAGGACTTTCATAGATAACTCTTTGTCTGGCTGAAAAAGTTCTTTGTTGACTGGTTTTGTCTATTTTATTTTATTATTATTTTTTTTTTTTTGGTTTTGTCTATTTTAAATCATTAATGGTATTTGGTTTTATCACTGACTCCTGCATCTGTTGCCACAATCATATAGGTTTTTTCTTAAACTATTAATGTGGTTGAATTACATTAATTATTTTTCATATTAACCCTATATTCCTAGATAAACTTTACTTTGTCAGAATGTATTATTGGTTTTATATATCAGTGAATTTGATTTGCTGAAAATTTTGTCAGAACTGGAAATTGTCCTCTTTTCCTCTATTTTGTGTAATACTGGAATATTTGTATGCCAAATAGTTTGTATAAATCTGGTATATGTTTTCCTTAACTGTTTCCTTAACTGTTTCCTTAACTGAATTCACCAGTGAAATAATCTTGGTCAAGAGTATTTTTTGATGGGAGGTTTTAGATTTATGGATTTTTAAATTCTTAATGGTTTGATTTTTTTATAGGTAAGTCAGCTGTTTTAGTAACTGATGCTTTCATAGTTAATCCATTTTTCTGTTATGTAATCTGGTTACTGGATTGGATTTTTTTCTCTCTTTTAAAATAGTAATTTTACTCATTTAGTTTCATTGGGTTAAACTAATGAAGAGAGCTACATCTTAAGCTTTAGTGATTTTTTTAAAGTATATATATATGTATATAAATTGTCTTCTGTTCACACATATGTCACCTAGGTTTTGAATTTATTTTGAATTTCTTTGAATTTTGAAAAATAAAGTATGTTTTAATATTTTGGTATCAATGCTAAGGAGGACTTTAGTTTATTGTCGTTTTGTACTATAGAATCCTTATAGTAGCTTTCTGTGTGTGTGTGGTGGTGGAGGTGGGGGGGTCCTATGTTGTAGTATAGTCTTGTCATAAAACAGTTGATTTTGTTTGATTTAAGGTCGGTGGATGCCAGACACCCCCTCTCCCCGCCCCTGCCCACTACGTTTACTGCGACCCCAGCACAGCCTAATTTCTTCCGTAAACTGTAATGTGAACTTATGATGATCTGCAATAGTTTTAACCTAACTCACAGTATACACAGTAGGGAAATTTGAAAAATACCCAGAACATTAAAAAATAATTATTTAGTATATGTTCTCAGTAGTTTAATAAGTTTAAAAAATTCCTGTTACTGCCTATTTTGAAATTTCAATTTTCTAATTGAAATTAAAAACTTTTTAAAACCTTTTTTTGAAAGTTTAAATCTTTAGATCTCTTCTTTATGTGCTGTTACACTTCTTGAAATTTGTTAGTAATTTTTTTTTTTTCCTTCTTCTCCTAATGTCACATAAGATTTGAATTCCTGGGACAAAACTGTGGCAATAGTGGGTAATTCTTTTAATATTACCACTTCTTTCTCTTATTCAGTTATGTAGTTATTGCCTGGCAAATGTCTGAAAAGATGTTTTAACACAAATTTAAAGATTTTTGTAGGAATAATTAGCAGATAATTGGTTTTGGCTAAAAAAGTCTGAGTTGGGGGTATATTTCATTTACTGTAAGTGTAGTGGTATATACTTAGATGGAGATCAGTCATGATCATGTTAAATTTAACATGCCCCTGTTAAATTACTGGTAAGTTTCCCATTGTAGGCAGGTGTCCTTATCTCCAGTGGCTCTGGGCATCATGACAGGAATACACATGAAGGGCATATACAGTATGAAATATACATAGAGGGCGTAGACAGTATGAAAGTGTCCTGATGGCCGCTGCTAAAAGTATGAGTACACTAATACTAGTAGTAGCAAAGGAGACACCAGGTTTGAGATTTGAAATGTACACAGTTGGAATCAAGTCTATGGAACCGTTTGCAGATTATACCTATCTAAAACTGTAAGATTACATTTTCATCCTATGCATTCAGTATGTTGGTGCTTCTGTATAGCAAATAATTGATAATATAATATGTATGATTGTATAATCACCAAATCTTTTCTGATTTTAGTTGAAATAGCGTATTTAATAAAACTAAAATATGTGATTTCCTCTGCTTATTGGAGCACTTTAGTAAAGCAAGTGTGAAATGATAGACTTCTGATTTGAAAGTAAAGTTAAAGGTGTATTCTTTTGTTATATTTACATTTATTTAAGAGTTAAGATAAAATTAAGATTAAATTAATGGAATATGAAACAAAAATGGTTAAGGTTGTACCATGAATAATTAAAAAGTTATTCTGACATTGTAAAGTGAATTGTGACATAAAAATGTTCTGATCATGCAAAAGTAGTAATTCATTTAAGAAGAAAAATAAATTATAAACAAAAGTAATAGGCTTTTGGTTTTTTGATAATACAATTCATGAAAAAGACAATCATATGAAAATACTGGAAAAATATTTAAATGACTTACTTTTTTGAAACAAATTCTCTGATCAGTGAATATAGCATAAAACTCATAAGCCACCAAAAATGACATTGATGATTGTTTTATCATCTCTGAATGCCTTAAATTTAGGGTATGTAAGATTAGTTACTGCACAAGAAAACTTGAATTAAAATCTCAAGTTTATATATGAAAGAGGATTGATAGAGTTTCCTCCTATTTGTTGGCTCTCTCAAAAATTTACTTGACATTCCCAGGAACAGGTTGTGAAACTTGAAGTTTATAAGCCTGAATAATAAAAAATAAATTTTGATCAACTGTGCTAGAGAAAAGACTAAATTATATCCTCCTAATGTCTGTATAGGAAACATTATAAGCTGTTGTCACGTGAAAAGCCAAGCAAAGAGTGCTGTGCTGTGTCTAATCGCTCAGTCATATCCAACTATTTGTGACCCCATGGACTGTAGCCTGCCAGGCTCCTCTGTGGGGATTCTCCAGGCAAGAATAATGAAGTGGGTTCCCATGTCTTTCTCCAGGGGATCTTCCCAACCCAGGGATCGAACCCAGGTCTCTGTCTGGATTCTCTACTCTCTGGTAGCCTCTCCCTTCTCCAGGGGATCTTCCTGACCAAAGAATTGAACCGGGATCTCCTGCATTGCAGGTGGATTCTTTACCAGCTGAGCTACCAGGGAAGCCCCGAGGAAAGAGTACTCAACCAAAAAATATAGGAACTATGGCATAACAGAGTTGTCAGGCATTTAATTAAAATGCTGTTTTTCTGGATTTATTTATGAAATTTGTCAGTCTTTTTAATATTTTGTAATTTTTTCAGATTTCTAATATGTATTCATGTTCATTTCTAATTTTATACTTACAATTCTGTATCCTTTCTTTTCAATCCTCTAAGTTTTAGAAGCTTCAAGACCCTTGAAACTTAGATATGCCCATATTAAGGGGGTAGAGCTCAGATGCAAGGGTCTGATGGGCTTGGTGGGGAATGGTTTTGAGAGACTGTTTCTGAAGAGGTGGCTCTTGAACAAAGACCTGATGAAAGGCATGGAGAGAGCCCTGTGAGTGTTTGGTGGAGAGAGCAGTTCAAGGAAGCGCACCATAGGTTTAAAGCCTTTTGTGGGGATAAGTCTTATGCTTATTAAGAGAAGGCTATGAGGTTGGAGCCCAGTGACTGGAAATGATATTGAAAAGGAAAGCAATTATATACTGAAAGCAATTATAAATGGTTTGGATAAAAATTTAAGGAATTTAGATATTGATTGGAGAAGTTTTCACATTTTCACATTGGCAGTGAAACTTTTCCAAGTGCTTACTTAGGACCTGTTTGCTTTCATCTTTTCAGTTCTTCATCCTTGTGCTTTGTTTTCATGTCCCAACTGTATTAGGAAGGAGAAATAATCTGCATACCCACTCTCTTAAAAGGCCCAGTGTAGAAGGGCACACGTTGTTTCTAAAACTCATTTTCCTTTGATGAGAATTTCAGGTGTAATTGTAAGGGATCCATGCGCCCTACTATGTTGCTTTTACTATGAAAGGTGAGGGTGAATTTTGGTTAGAAAAGCTGGTGTCACTACCACATTAATACTTAGGTATTAAGGATCTAGAATCTGATTTATTCTGACTTGTACTTTGTATTCCATATGAAGGCTGTACTATAGTTTGACGTTTATCCATCCTCTTATTGCTAGATTAATTTTGAAGTTCTGAAGGCAATGGCACCCCACTCCAGTACTCTTGCCTGGAAAATCCCATGGATGGAGGAGCCTGGTGGGCCGCAGTCCATGGGGTCGCTAAGAGTCGGAGAAGACTCAGCGACTTCGCTTTCACTTTTCACTTTCCTGCATTGGAGAAGGCAATGGCAACCCACTCCAGTGTTCTTGCCTAGAGAATCTCAGGGATGGGGGAGCCTCGTGGGCTGCTGTCTATGGGATCGCACAGAGTCGGACACGACTGAAGCGACTTAGCAGCAGCAGCAATGTCATAAACAAACCTGCAATAAGCAACTTGTTACATTTTTTTTTAAATTTTATTTTATTTTTAAAGTTTACATAAATGTATTAGTTCAGGATGGGGAACACATGTATACCTGTGGCAGATTCATTTTGATATTTGGCAAAACCTTGTTACATTTACTTCAGTATTAGGATAGCTAACAAAAAGTATAACAAGCCTTTAAAAAAATGTGATAGATACATTTTTGGGGTAAGTTTTGGATATCTTTTTGTAAATTTTTGGTAATTTTTTCTACTGTGAACTGTCTATATATTCTTATTTTTCTATTAAAATTGTCTTTCAAAAATATAATCTGGCTATCATTTTAATACTTTGGATTTTATGTCACTTTCAAAAACATTGTCCCAGTTTGTTGCCAGTTAAATTCTTTTTAAATGGTATTTTATATTGTATATGGTGTTTAATATTGTTCAATATAGAAATGGAAACTTCTGATAAATTATATTACTGGTTTCCAAACTACCCTGTGGAAGCAAAAGTATAGATTCTATAGACTAAAGTTTTCTAGATAAAAAAATTTTGATGTTCATTTATTTTCTCATTTAAAATAATTGTTTTCAAACCTACAGTTGAGAAACTATTATAATGAAACCTGTATACCCTTCACATAGACTCAACCGATTGTTAACATTTTGCCACATTTTTTTCTAGCCTGTATCTCTCTTTCTCTTCATATCCATATCTACATTTACATATATACATATAATCTTCTTTTGGTTACACATTTAGAAAGTAAATTTTGAGCAAACAGTTGGGTGCCAGAAGGGGAGTGGGTTGCAGGAAAGAACTAGGTGAAAGAGATTAAGAAGTACAATTTCCAGTTGTAAAGTAAATGAGTTATGGGTGTGAAATGAACACTGTGGGGAATATAGTCAGTAACTATGTAATATCTTTGTATGGTGACATATTGTAACTAGACTGACATGGTGATCATTCTGAAATGTATAGAAATATTGATTCATGTATTGAAAGGAATGTTCATAGTACTGTAGTTCAGTCACACTTCAAAAATAAACATACATACATAGAAAAGATCAGATTTGTGGTTACCAGAGGTGGGGAGGCTAATTGGATGAAGGCAGTCAAAAGATACGAACTTCAGTTATAAGATAAACAAGTACTAAGGGTATAGGGTATAACATAAATATAATTAACACGTCACTGTGTGCTACATATGGAAATTGTTAAGTGAGTAAATCTAAGAGTCCTCATCAGAAGGAAATTTTTTTTCCTGTTTCTTTAATTTTGCAACTGTAGAAGATGGTATATGGTCACGAAACTTATTGTGGTAAGCATCTCATGATGTATGTAACTCAAATCATTTTGCTGTGCATCTTAAACTTCTATGGTGTTTATGATACTAATGTCAACTATATCTCAAAACTGGAAGGAAAAAAGTTTTAAATATTTTAACACTTAACTTCCAAATACTGAGCATGTATGATGTAAAAATAAAATTTTTTTAAATGTATCACAATAGTATCATCATTATACCCATGAAGATTAGCCTTGATTTGATAAAAATCTAATAATACTGTCCATTTTCAAATTTTCCTAATTGCTTTCTAAAGTTTTTTTTTTTAATAATCCCTACCCCCATTTGCTGCCTGCCCAGTCTAGGATCTAATCTGGGATCACTTATTATATTTAGCTATAATGGTTTTTTTTTAAATCTCTCTTAATTTGAAACACTGTCTTGCCTTTATTTTGTATTTTATGACACTGCCTTTTTATTTAAAGCATCCAGCTAGTTGCCTTGTCGACAGTTCCACATTCTCAGATTTTTCTGAGTATTTCCTCATGACTGGCTTCAGGTTAAAACATTTTTGACAGTACTACAACATAGTTGATAGAGTATACTTTCAGTGTATCAGTATTTAGTATATTTTCACATGTATCACACATGCCAGTTTGGTTCATTATTATTCATGGTAAGTTTGATCATTTTCTCAAGGTGGTGATGGTCAAATTTCTTCATTGTTAAGCTACTTCTCCCTTACTGTTTATGGTAACTTGTGGGTGATATTTTGCTGCTGGCTGCTAAGTCGCTTCAGTCATGTCCGACTCTGTGCGACCCTGTAGACGGCAGCCCACCAGGCTCCTCTGTCCCTGGGATTCTCCAGGCAAGAACACTGGAGTGGGTTGCCATTGCCTTCTCCAGTGCATGAGAGTGAAAAATCAAAGTGAAGTCGCTCAGTTGGGTCCGACTCAGTTGTGTCCGACTCCAGTTTGGTTCTCTGATTCCCAGAACGTCAGCATTCACTCTTGCCATCTCCTGTTTGACTACTTCCAATTTGCCTTGATTCATGAACCGAACGTTCCTGGTTCCTATGCAGTATTGCTCTTTACAGCTTTGGACTTTACTTCCATCACTAGTCACATCCACACCTGGGTGTTGTTTTTGCTTTGGGTCCATCTCTTCATTCTTTCTGGAGTTATTTCTCCACTGATCACCGGTAGCATATTGGGCACCTACCGACCTGGGAAGTTCATCTTTCAGTGTCGTATCTTTTTGCCTTTTCATGCTGTTCATGGGATTCTCAAGGTAAGATAGGCATAGTATGTATTTATATAATAATGTATATTTATCTATATTACACCCCAGATCTTGCTTTTAAGTATTTCTAACTTTTCTAAATATATTTGTTATAGAAATTAGCAATTTTAGCTCCAATAAAATTAAAACCTTATTTATTATAAATACAAAATAAATATATAAATTTCACAGAATATATTCTGAAGAGTAAGAAAATTTTTTCAATATTTTGATATGACTGTTTTAATATATCATATACTTTGCTTTTTAAAATGTAGCATATCATAATCATAGTTTATTTTTTGATAACGTAGGGTTTCCCACTTGAATCACGGTTATTAAACAGGAATACCATTGGAGAGAGTTTGCAGTTTAACTCTTCTCTGACTTTTTGAAATAGACATGTCATTCCCTAGGCTGTTCTTTCCACATACCCTCCTTTCCCCTCCTTTAATACTTACCAAAACCATTGTTACACTCCATTTTATAGCTATGGCAGAAGTTTCCACCCCTACCCTACCTACGCCTGTTATTATCCACAGGCAGTTGGAAGGTGGTAGTATTAGGGATTTATAAGTATTACATATTGAACTTTGTAGTACGAAGAAAATTGGTGTTTTTACTATAGTATTGACTGTGTGTTTTCAAACTACATTTCCTGCCCTGCCCCTCCCATGGTTTGGAATGACTGTGGGTTGTTAAAGGGCCAAGTCATTTCCAATTCTTTGCGACTCCATTCCTGGAGTTTGCTCCAATTCATGTCTGTTGAGTGGGTAATGCTATCTAACCATCTCACCCTCTGCCACCCTCTTCTCCTTTTGCCTTCAGTCTTTCCCAACATCAGGGTCTCTTCCAATGAGTTGGCTCTTCACTTCAGAAGGCCTGTGATATGATTTCCCACTTGTCACCAGGGTTAACTGAATTAACTACTGTCTATAAAAAGAATCTTAGGAATGACTCTTGGGTTTTCCCTTTGCATGTTTTGGATACTCTTTTAGATAATTTGGCTATGGTGTTGTATCACCTCATTTGCCTCAAAGAGATTTGCCCCAACGCTTGATTGGAATAAGTGGATGTGCTGATGGTTTTGAGAATATGACAATCCTGAAGACATCTTTCTGGCTTGACTATTTTTCTTACGGCATTGATGATATATTGTTTGCTATTTTAGGTAGTAAAGTTGTAGCCTGAACTGGTTGTACTATTTTGACTAGTGACTTAGTAGAGAATATCACTTTCCTAGAAGGGGCTTCTCGCCTCTCTTTTGGGGCTACTTCACTTCACCTTGGGGTGAACATGCAGAGGAGTAACTAGATCCTAATTTCCGTGATCTGAGTACACCAGTTGGGGAGCATTTTAACTGTGGTTGGCTAGTTATGTTCAGGCTGTGTTGGTTTTGCTTTTGGCTGTGCCAAAAAGTGGAGAAGACTGAATTTCTTATCTGTCACCACATGCTAATACTTTGCTGTGACCCATAGAAGTGAGGTCGCAAACCAAACAGAACTGGGGTAGTTTTCTAGTTACAAGCTCCCACCTTCCTCTGTCTCTCTGTCTTTCTCTACATCTCTCCCTTCTCTTTGGCCTGGTTTCTTGTCATATCCACACTGTAAGCAGTTCTTTCCAGCTACAGTCAGTTGACTCTTATTGGAGCTAGTTTACTCAGAGATGGGACTAGGGTAGCCATCCAGCATGAGATTAGATTATTATGCTGTCATTTTAAAATGAGTAAATGGCTGTTAGTGAGAAGGTGATTTGCCGAAGATAGTGTTGCCTACTGAGGTTTGTCTGACCTAGAGTCCAGATGTGTTGATTTCCTGATAGTGTCTCAGTGTTATGATGGATCATGCACATCTGGATCATTCTTTTTGGCTGACTAAGTAGGTGTATATCTTACCATCTGAGAGTTAAAATGGTTTTTTTTTTAAGGTCGGAAATTCATTAGACACTCTTTTAGAAGGTGAAAATAAAGGTACTTCATAAACTAGTAAAGTTTTTTTGACTACTCTATCAGTCTGCTTAGAAAGTTTATTTTAATTACAAAAAATCTCCTGAACTTTCTTTTTTTGTGTGTTGGGGAGGATAGGAGTGGTGGTGAAGTTTAGTGGAAACTGAATGCCACTACCCTTTCCCTTAATTCTCTCATCAGAAATCTTTCTAAATTCCACACTTAATGTCTAAATTGAAGACGGGAGGAGAAGGGGACTACAGAGGATGAGATGGTTGGATGGCGTCACCAACTCGATGGAGTTGGTGATGGATAGGGAGGCCTGGCGTGCTGCAGTCCATGGGGTCACAAAGAGTTGGACACGCCTGAGCGACTGAACGGAACTGAACTGAATGTCGATATTCCAGCACCAGTTTTCTGGTCACCTACAGTTCAGTTTAATTCAGTTTGGACACTAACTATAGTTAGTATTATGTCCCACAAATCAAATGGCAAGGTTCCCAACAAAACTGCCTTTACTTGAGACACCAGCCACAGGTGTGATCACCAGGCTACCTGCCCTTTTGTCTGAACTGGTTACAAATTCAGAGGTTTCTACAACTGGAATATTGGATAATTCCCTAGAATGATTCACAGAACTCACTGAGACCTCTGTACTTACACTTTTATTATAAAGCATACAACTCAGACACAGCCAAATGGAAGAGAGGAATAGGCAGGGTCTGGGGTGGGGGTAGGGACCACACAGACCTTCCATGCCCTCTCCTCATGCTCTCTGAGCATGACGCCTCCTACCATATTGGTGCATCTGTGGACCTCAGAGTTTAGTGTTTATTAGCAACTCAGTAGTTACGGGTAATTGATTAAACTTTTGGCTTGTGTGATTAAATGCAGTCTATAGCTCCTCTCCCCTCCCTGGAGATTGAGAGGTGGAATGGAAAGGTTTTCTGGTGACCAGCCCCCATCCTGAAGCTATGTAGATACCACTTTGAGTCACTCCTGGTTGAAAAGGGACTTTGGCAGAGTTAGTGTCAAAATTGAAGATTTGTACGTTTAATTTGCGCATTCCGAAGCTAACTCTGGTTATCAGAATTGAATTGTAGGACACCTGGTTGGTGTCAGAGAATGAGTAACAAAAGACATTTCTGTCACTTAGGAAAGTTAAGGCCTTTTGCCAGGAACTGGAGCCAAAGACAAGTATAAATACTGTGTATATTTTGAATTATACTGTAGTGTCGGTGTTACCTCGTTTTATCTTTCACGTTGTCTTTGGGATTCTTTACTTTGTCTCCAGACAGTTTATTAAGATTCTACAAGGAAAATAGGCTTCAGGTTTTAATTTCTCTGCTTCATTTCCATGTCCTGATTTTTAAATTAAAACAAAAATTTAGTTTTATTTAGGTAAACACATAATTTGAGTTTTGACACATGTATGTACTCGTGAAGCCATCACCACATTCAAGATAATGACTATGTCACCCCCAGACCCTCCTTATAATTCGGTCAATTCCTTCCTCACCTCCCCCACTTTCCAGACAAACTGATTTTCCTTTCTGTCATTACACAGATTAGTTTGAATTTTCTGGAACATTTTTATGTATAAGTGGAATTATATAATGTTTCCTTTTTTATCTGACTTCTTTCCCCTAGCTTAATAAATCTGAGATTTATCCATATTTTTGGATGGACTAGCAATACTTTGTCCCTTTTTATTATGAAATACTGTGTATATTTTTTTAATATCACAAATTGTTTTCCATTTACCTGTTGCTGCATTGTATTGTTAATGGTTTTGGCTATTGCAAATTGGCTATAAATATTTGCATGCAGTTTTTTATGTGGACATGCACTTTGGTGTTTCCTGCTAGTGGAATAGTGGATTCAAAAAATAGGTGTATGTTAACCTTTGTAAGAAACAAATTCTTTGGATAACTGTTCACGGGTTTTTTCCAGTTTGTGGCTTGCCTTTTCATTTTTTTTTTTTAAATCAGTGTCTTTGAAGTTCAAAAGTTTTTTTTTTTTTTTTTTTTTAAAGAAGCTGAGTTTATATCTTTTTCTTTTATGTTGGGTTAGTCGCTCAGTCATGTCCAACTTTTTGTGACCCTGTGGACTGGAGACCTCACAGGCTCCTCTGTCTGTGGAAATCTCCAGGCAAGAATACTGGAGTGGGTTGCCATGCCCTTCTCCAGGGGATCTTCCCGACCCAGGGGTCGAACCCAGGTCTCCTGCATTACAGGCAGATTCTTTACCGTTTGAGCTACCCAGGAAGCCCGATTTTTCTTTTATAGTTCATGCTTCTTGTGATACATTGTGGGAGTCTGAGTAGTATTCCCGAAGATATCCATGTCCTAATTTCCAAAACCTGTGACAATAGTCTCTTAGGTGGCGAAAGGAACTTTTCTTATGTGGTTAAGGATCCTCAGTTACCCAGGTGGTTGTTCAGGCGCTCAATTACTCAGGTGGTTGTTCAGGCGCTCAATTACTCAGGTGGGCCTCATATAATCACAGACTCCTTGCAAGAGGGAGGTAAGAAGGTGAGGGCTGAAGAAAGTTGGGAGACTGAAGGAGAGGTGAGAGTGGTACGCTCTGAAGATTGAGGAAAGGACCAGGAACAAGGAGTCAGGTAGCTTTCTAAAAGTTAGTAAAGGCAAAGAAACAGATTCTCTTTTAGAGCCTTTAGAAGGAGCACCCCTGCTAGCAGCTTGATATTTAGCCCAGTGAAACTGAGTTTGGTCTTCTGACCTCAAGATGATAAACTTCACTCTGTTACATGCCCCCAGGTTTGTGGTAATGTGCTGTAGCGGACATGGGAAGCTAATACAGAAGTGGGGGCGCTGCTGTAACCAATACCTAAGAATGTAGAAGTGGCTTTGAAATTGTGGCGAGGAGAATTTTGTGGAGCATGATAGGAAAAGCCTAGATTGCCTTGAACGAACTGTTGACAGAAATATGGACATTAAAGGTGCTGAAGATGAGGACTCAGAAGAAAGAAAAGAGAGTGGCAAAGAAAGCCTGTAGCTTCTTAAAGAAATATCTAAGTTGTCATAAAAAGAATTTTGGTGGAAATATGAACATTAATGATGCTGCTGGTGGGGGTTTCAAAGGAAGTGAATGTGTTATTGGAAACTGGAGGAAAGGAGATCCTTGTTAGATTGAAACAGAAGGCTTGCCTGAATTTTGCCCTGTAGTTACCTGGCTAACTCTGTTGTGTCTTGTCTTAGTAGAGTAGCAGTCATGTGTGTGTAAATTTTGCTCTTTTATGTACTTGCATAAAGTACTTCAGCTTTAATTAAAGTGACAGATTGTATTTTTATATAAATGAAATTTACATTTTAATAAAATATTAGTATTTTTCAGAGCAAACATTTTAGTAGAATATGCTTATTCTTGAAATGTCATTATTACTAAAGTCTTTTTGCTGTTTCCCTGTGACTAAATGGATATATAAAAATAACTTGCTGTAAAACCCTTAATTTCTGGATTTTCCTTATGACTTCAAGAAAACTATTTTTTAAAACATATTTAACTAAACTTAGTATTACAAAGTGAAAGTAAAAGTTGCTCCGTCATGTCCAACTCTTTGCAACCCCATGGACTATACAGTCCATGGAATTCTCTAGACCAGAATGCCCAGGGATCAAACCCAAGTCTCCCACATTGCAGGCAGAGATTCTTTACCAGCTGAGCCACAAGGGAAGTCCTGATGCTGGGAAAGATTGAAGGCAGGAGGAGAAGGGGACGATAGAAGATGAGATGGTTGGATGGCATCACCAACTCGATGAACATGAGTTTGAGCAGACTCTGGGAGTTGGTGATGAACAGAAAGGCCTGGCGTACTGCAGTCCATGGAGTCGCAAGGAGTCTCACAACTTTGAGTGACTGAACTGAACTATTATTATAAAACATACACTGGTTTTACTCTGTGTGCTCATTTATTATTAAGAAAATAATTTAGAAAATGGAAATGCATTGTTTGATAGAGTAATTTTAAATGGTAGCTTCTGTTAATGGTTGTTATTTATTAGTGTGATACAACTTATAAATATCTGTGCATTCAGTCTTTGTTCTTCCAAATCGATTTCTTCTGTAATCTATGGTTTTTTGTTTGTGTTAGTTTTGTTTTTGGAAGGAGGATGTATAAAGCAATTATCACTACTATATTTTTAACCATTGCCAAGTTGAAACTCAATGTTTAAGTTTAAAACAAAAGTTAGTGCTATTTAAATGTAGAATTACTAAATATTATAGTTCCCTCTTCTGTCTTTTCAGAGCTATTGCACCATGTTAAATGTTTCAAATTAATTTCAGCAGTGTTTAAAAATTACTGGAATTAGAATGTCTGCCACCTAAATCTCTCATATTTCTATTGAGTTTGGAATTTGGAATAGTCATTATCAAATATTATTTGTGGGAAATAGGAAAGATTGGGGGAGAAAGTAAATGACATAGCGAAGCAGCATACAGACTGTTTCAGGATATAGGGAAACTAAAAAGGTTCTGCAAGTCAGTGGTGTGAAAATAAGCAGGGGAGTTGCTCTCAAGTCAAAGAGGTGTGTGAAACCTAGAACCACTTATCAAGAGTAGCTCTTTTTGGATTCTGTTTAGATCACATTGCCTAAAATAGACATTTTGAGGCAGTCTTGGAAATTTGAGTATTGACTAATATTAGTTAATACCTTGGAAATTTAATTTGATATGTGATACGGTGATTTTATGATTATATAAGGCAGGGATAAAATTAAAGATATGTGTGTGTGGTGGGGAGAGTGACATGATGTCTGGAATTTACCTGATAAAATAACAAATATAGCAATATTAATGATATCTTGAATAATATTCCTAAATCTTTCAAAGTATATTTCTGGTAGAAAAATGAGGCTTTTCTGACCATTTCATTCTTTTTTTTCCCCCCTTTTCTTATGGGTTACACCATTTCCTTTAGTAAATATGTGTAGTTGTTATGTGTCTTCTCCTGCTGAAATATGAGTTTAATGAGGGTAGGGGGGATTTTTATCTGTTTTGTGCATTGCATCTTCTTCATTACCTACCCCTACCTAGCATATGGCTGGTGCTTCGTATATAGTTGAATGACTGAATGAACGAACGGGAACTAAAGCTCTTGAATACTAGGGACATGGGGTTTGGCCAAAGACAGAACTAAAGAGAACTTTTGAAAGTTAATCTTATGGGACTTAAGAGGGGAAAATGTGGCCTAGTACATTAAAATTTAAGGTGATAAGCCATCTCTTCCGTGTTTGACTGTAAAGCCTTAATGTATCAAATATCCAACATCTTCTCAGCAATAAAAGTTGCTATAAAGTAATTGTTACCTTACTGTGTAACAGCAGTAAAATTGTTACCTTAGAATTAATTTCTGTAGTAAAGTAATTGCTATCTTACTGTAATTGTCTTTCATATAGTCTTTAAAGTTTCCCCTCCATCAGTCATCGATTTATTATTACGTCTTGAGATGGACTGCTGTCCCTCGGTGTCTGCAGGATTTGTTTCAGACACCAAAGTTCACGATGCTGAGTCCCTCACGTAAATGATGTAATGCAGTCGGCCCTCTGTATCTGTGGGTTCCGCTTCTGTCCATTTGGAGGATTGGCTGTGTTTTATGTAAAGGTTATGTATTTCTTCTCAGGAAAAAAAAATTATTTAAAACTAGTAATTTTATATGGGCAAGATGAATTTTAGAAACTGTTCTTACGGTTTCTTTTTGTGTTAAAAATATATAATCGTACATTTCTCCTTTTTCTAATAACTGATTTTCTCCTTTTTTCTATGTATATGTGTTTCAAACTAGATTTTAATATCTTGTATGAGCATCATAATGATCAGTTATCTACTATGTTTAAAAATTTGTTTTAGTTTTTAACGTTACTATGACACACAGGTGATAATAATTGTACTCAATAATTAAGATGAATAATTCAAGTTGAGTATTAATTAAATAATTATTTAATTAATAATTAATTAAAGTATTAAATAATTCAAGTTGAGTATTAAAAATGACAACAGTGAAAATTCAGAAACTTTTTATATTTGATATTCTAGAATGAGTGTTTTAAAAATGACTTGTTTTTAAAATTGATGAAGTCATTTTTATAACCCCAAACTATAAGCTTTGACTGAAGGAAAAATGTGAGCAAGGAGTCTCAACTTTTTTGGATTCAAAACCACATTGCACTCTTAGAAATTATTTAGGACCCCAAAGAGGTTTGATTTATTTGGGTTATATTTCTCAATATTTATCCTACTGGAAAGTAAAACTGAGAAGTTTTAAAAGTACTGTATTAGCTCTTTAAATTCACTTAAAAATAATTGGTAATTGTTAATTGGCATGTTCATGGAATTAATACATTTTGAGGGAATTATCTATATTTTCTCCAAGCAAAAAAAGTTAATAAGAAAGATGACATTGTTTTACGTTTTTGCAAATACATCTGGCTTAATGAAAGACAGTTGAAGTCTCTTACCTGCTTCTGCATTCAGTCTATTAAAATATTACAAACCATGTAGTCTAAGGAAAACTTCCATCGTGTACTCATGACAGATTGAGAGTGAAGGAAACAAATAACATCTTAGTATTATGAAAATAATTTTGACAGACCATGTGAGAGTCTCTAAGACCACCCCTAAGTCCATATTCTGAGAACTGCTGGAATAATTTCTCACTGGGCTACTATACGGGGCAATACAGTCTTTTAAATGAAAGAAAAAATTTTTAAAAATATGATAGGATCAATTGAGTGTTTCTATTCCATATGTTTTACTTTAGGGGAGCTATTGAAGTTAGCTGGTACTTACTTATATATATATCAATATGTTTGGGCATTGAGGAAGTGTGAATGGCACCCCACTCCAGTACTCTTGCCTGGAAAATCCCATGGATGGAAGAGCCTGGAAGGCTGCAGTCCATGGGGTCGCTGAGGGTCGGACACGACTGAGCGACTTCACTTTCACTTTTCACTTTCATGCATTGGAGAAGGAAATTGCAACCCACTCCAGTGTTTTTGCCTGGAGAATCCCAGGGACGAGGGAGCCTGGTAGGCTGCAGTCCATGGGGTCGCTAGGAGTGGGACACGACTGAGCGACTTCACTTTCATGCATCGGAGAAGGAAATGGCAACCCACTCCAGTGTTCTTGCCTGGAGAATCCCAGGGATGAGGGAGCCTGGTGGGCTGCCGTCTGTGGGGTCGCACAGAGTCGGACACGACTGAAGTGACTTAGCAGCAGCAGCAGCAGCCCTGACTTGCAGGGTTGTTTATAGATTTCATGTTATAGCCTACCATGTAGTAGAATGGTCACCTTATTTCTTAGAGAATTAGAAATTAATTCAGTGGTAATAGATGGTTAAAATTTTTAAAACAAGTTTTTGATATTCAGAGTTACTTGCAATTAAGGGGGAAAGCACAATTTTGAAATGCAATCAATTTATTAAAAAGTAGTCATGATGCTCAGTGTCATTAGTGAGCAAATATTAATGTTGTTTCTCTACCTCTTGGTAAATAGAACTATGGCCAAAGATAATTATTAACTTTTTTCCCCATAAATTGTGTTTCTTTTCTGACAGTTTGTAAAGCTTTCTCTTTGTTGGTTTGCCTTTTGCCTCCGTCATTATGCAACCTGAGAATCAATAGTGCATTAAATTAGCTGACCTGGAAAGAAAAATAATAGATAATGAAAATAGCGCTTATTGCTTACGTTCTCTTTTGGTTATAAATAGTGTAAGATCCAGAGGGTATTGATGGGGAATGAGGGAAATGGAGCACTGCACATCAGGTTATTTCACAAGTAGTAATCTATACTTTTGCATCTTTTGTTTCATGGTTTTGTTTAGAAACAACACTGATGCTGAGTAGTTAGTAAAATAACTTACTTTCATTAGCATCATTTGGTGGGGATTTTTATTCATGCTTGTCTGTAATATTAGTCACAATGATTTATTTAAAGTCTTTGTTAATTATAAAGCTAATGAAAAACCTCGGTTTGTTATGGGCATGCTATATATTTGTTGATGATATAAATTGCATGAGGTTTTAACACTCAATACATTGTTCTTACATTAGGATATGTATTAATTTTTTTCATTGCCTCTCTAAGCTTCCCAATCTCACATGTTTGCTAGGAGGAGTGCATTAACAGCAGTAAGAGCTTTTTCCCCAGCGTGTCTGACATGCCTCTGAAAATGCGATAGAGCAGAGCTTTAGCTAGATTTTAGAAGTTCTTTTGTTAAATCATGTAAGAAACTTAAACTGATAGTACTTCACATTTTCCATGTAACATGCTCTTTCGATGAATAGCTGTGTGGCAGCAGCACGGGAAAAGCAGGGTTCTTGGCAATCCCAGCTCAATTGCATCTGCAGATGAGGATTTAAAATTCTGTGCAGCAGACAGTACCTCCAGCAGGCGAGTAAAAGGTTACTGCATTATTTGCTTGTTTGTTTTCATAGCCTTTATCTACAAAAGGTTTTGTAAAGATGCAGTGTGAAGTGCATGCCCGTTTTTAGACATTCTGGAAATTGATTTAAGTTTACATGAATTTCAAAAGGGCAGTGCAAGGTGAAGAGGCGATACTAGCTCTTTTTAGATTTAAACCAAAGAAGAAATTGAGCATGAGACATATGCAAATAAAGAACCTACAGAAAGTAGGAAGTTTTTTAATGCTTTTTTTTTACATTTAAAAAAATTTTAAATAATTTTACAATTTTTAAATACATTTTTAATACTAGATTTTTTTTTTTAGTTCTTAGACTTCTTCCTCAAAAAGGATGCTGTTAACAAAGACTGAAAATTGTGGGTCTATGAATGTTCATGAAGTTACATTTGTTTTGAAGTCTGATTGTTTGGGAAGAAACTATAAAGATTTTTTATTAATGTAACCCTTTCTTGTCCTAGAAATTATAATGTGGATTATAATAACATGGTGTGTATATATGTATATATCTTTATATATTATTGGCAAAAGATCCTAGAGGATGGCTAACATACTTAATAGTGTTTATGTTTTCAGGGTGGTTTGTGTTTTTTGAATCTTTTTAATGAGATGCAGATAAACAGGTGGGAAAAGATTCAGTATCAAAGCAACCAGGTTTTTGGTGGCTTATCTATTATCAATACCTGTCTATAAAGTCACACACCCTTTCCTTCCTTCTCATTTTAACTCTTCTAACATTTATGATAGCAGGGGCCTCCTTGGATTCTCTTAGTTGTTCTATCATTATCGACACCACTGTCTTTGATATAGTATTTTATTGCTCCATAATTCTCAAGTTTAAGTGCAGTATTCAGAAGGAATTTTTTTACTTTGCCTATCAACCACATCCTGCCCTCTTCAAGCCATACTCAAAGATTATTATTAGCTACTGTCTAAATTTTGTTAAAAAAATAAATTTTGTTTAAAAAAGTTATTTCTATGTCTTTTTTATTTTAGATTGAATAACAAGATTGAAAACAATCCTATAAATTAATCTACAATATAGAAGTAAAATCAGCTGTTATTCTTACTTTGAGCTTTTGGCAGGCTTCCTGAATCGTAGAGTCAGAAAGGGTCAGCAGTTCTGATTGGTAAGTTAAAGAATCCGTCCAGTAATTTGCTCCCTGTTGTTTCTCAAAGCAATGCAGCAGCAGTTCTTTTCCAGGTATTGAGCGGTTCTTGAACCGAGTGTATGGGGACAAGCAGGGGTGGGGCTCATTCCTGTTGGTTGTTGAGACAGTGGGCATTTACAGAGGGAACAGGTTGGATAGGCTGAGCCGGAGGAGTAGGCAAACAGATCTAAACTGATGGAAGACAGAAAGAGTGGTTAGTATAATTGGGGGGTATTTTATCTTGAGTTTGCTCCTTTATTAAGTACTTGGGCTTTAATATAAAACAGTTTGAAATATTAAAGCACCTTACCTTCTTTCTAAGGAGTAGCCGGAAGACTTCTGTTTTTAATTTTGAGTTCTTCTTGACAATGAGTTTGTGGCTGGTATCTTCTGTAGGGAAGCTATTGTTTTATTCTTTTTTAACAGTGTTTCTTTCAGCCAGAGGGCTGCAGAATGAGGCAGTTAGCCAGTTTTGAGCATACATGGGACATTACTAGTTCTGATTTTTTAAGTTAAATTCTTGTCTGATGAACAAGTCAATGTGTGGCTGTGGCTGCAGCGTTGTTTCTTCCTTAATGAAGAGGTTGAGCCGTTCGACCTGCTGCTCCGATCTGTTCTCTGGTAGCCATACATCAGACCAGTTGCAGAGATTATCCACCGAATGTCCTAGACAACCAAAGGTAACTACATAGATTTATTTCAAATAAAAATATGCAATTAAAATGGATGCCTTATAACTAGGACCAAATAATTAAAAATAAAAGATCAATTAAAGATGTTCTTAGCAGTTTTCTTGACCTTGCAGTAGCTATCCAATATCATTTTGTCATCATCAGATTGTGTAGCAATGGAAATGCACTGCAGTAATTGATTTTGTAATAGGATCAGGTGATTTACTAGCTGCACTGACAACCACTTGCTTGCTCGCTCTGAGCAGTGGAGCACTCTAATGGATGTTGTGATTGCAGCCCGGAGTTGCTGTGAGACTGCTGGCCACTTAAAGCAGCAGCATGTCTTTTTAAAATGAATAGTGAGTTTTTCTTTTTTGTTTCCTTTGCTTTAAGTTTTGGGTGACCTCAGTAAATTTTATACTTAGTTTGAGTGCCCCCATGAAATTTTAGAGATTAGGTGTTATTTCATCAATTCATCAAAAGTAGCCTTGAATATAATGAGATATAATCTCTGCTCCCTACTCCTAGTTGAGCGTCAACATATGTTTCAACATACTTTGTATTGATCAGGAGAACACATCTCAAAATATAACAATTTATGTTAACCTGTGTCATCTAAGTGAAACAGAATATTCTTCATATTTGTAAATTTCATCAGTTTTAAACTCTAGCTATAATTATGATAATGGCATTGTGGTAATTCTTGTACTCCTGCTTTGTTAGAGTTGTCTATTCTTTTCTGGTCTTTTGCTTTCTTAGTGTTCTCATAGATGTAACACCATTTAGAAAATCTGAGTTGGACCAATTCTAAGGAATGTTGATGGAAACATAATAGCTATTTTAAAGTAGTGTTTAAGGATAGAAGTATTTAAAAACCTGTTATCCACAATTATGAATTTTTAGTGATTATAGTTTAATAATCTTTATTTTCATCTTTTATGCATTTTAAACAATTGATTATATATATAGAAGTATAAGACTAAAGCTTAAAATAGAACTAGTGTTCTGTAAAAGACTTTCAGAAACTGGTGCCTAAGATTTTGACGACTTTAGAATTCTGCTTAGGGCTTTACATGAGGAAAGAAAATTATCTCCCCTCTCTACATTCCTCAACAACTCCTCTACCTGTCTAACTATCTGACATACTAAGTGTTTTGTACAGAACTTGATATATAAAAGTGCTGAATTCTCTTTCCTTCCCTAATTTACATTATTTAACCATGTTTTTGTTCTTGCCATGATAGAGATGCTATTTCTTTCAACCACATCTAAAACATTTACATTAATCAATGTTAGTAATTTGCTATAGAAGAAATTGAGCATAAAATTGCCATTGTATATTACAGTCAAACCTCCCTGGGAAGGCAGCTTTTCTTTGTAATGTACTTAAATATTTGCCCTTGAAAGATGAAAATATTTCCAGTATCATTCTGTACTTTATCCTAAATCCAGATACTTAAAAGTTTAATTATGGAAGATGGTAATATAATTTAAACACTAGAGTTTATAATCTTTTATTATTCAATGGTAACAAGTTTATTGCCCCCTGCCTCCCAAAAACCTCTATGAACACTGATAACATGAAGATAAGTATGTGAATATCATATGAGATTTCGTCAAAGATATGTTGAAATTTCATGTATATTGAAATGTTGAATGGTGGATTACCAACAAATCAATCATTGATGTAAGTTTCACTGAAGTGGTGTACATTAAAGCTTTTTTTTGCAATGGGGTGAGCAAATAGGAGGAAAGGCAGTGAATACTCAAAGTGTTGACTACTTTTTTAGAAGATTGGTTATAAAAGATAGGAGGTAAGCGTGCTTTGTAATTCAACAGTATTTCATGTAAAATAAATAGGTAATTCAGTTGGTGAAGTTCTAACCCTAGTGGAACTACCTTTTATTAGAGTTCTAGATCAAGCATTAAAAGACTTGGATTTAGTCAGGCTCCTGTCACTGATCTACTCGATCACCTTAATCAATTTATACTCGAACATTTTTAAGGTTCCTTAAGCATGCTTCTAAAATGTCCACTAAAAAGAAATCAATTTACTCATTCCAGTGTGAGGTATTACAATACTTGACCTGGAAGCAAGTTGAAGTTAGGAGGAAGGATGAAATTTCTTAATCAGGTTTTAGGTGATATTGATGTTTTTCATGTTTTTTTGATGGGGGGAGGCATGAGGAGAGGTACTTGCTTTTCTAAGAACACTTTTATCTTCTTGAAATTCAATATTCTAGATAATTACCCTCATTTTTAAAAAAACAAATTTGGGATTCATTTCTAGAGCGGCCAGTTTTTCTTATCCTCTCAAAAGTAATGTTGTTAAAGAGTTTATTTCAGTACCTAGCATATTTTTTATTCATCATTTTTATTTTAAAGGTAGCCTTTATGTTGCTATTTCTTTTTCCATGTATGGCCTATCATATAAGTTGAACACAGTCCTCTTTGTTGCCTGGGCAAAGTGATTTGTGGGTTGATTGAATTAGGTACATTTGAAGTGGTGATCATATCATAATAATTATGACAAACCTTTATGGAACCTTTAACTTGGAACAGATGCTATGCTAAGCAGTCTTATGTTAATTATGTCATTATGAGATAGATATTTTTATTGTCATTTTTAAAGATGAGGAAACTGAGACTCAGAGGTTATGTAACTTAAATCATACAGCTAGAAAATAGCAGAATCAATGTTTAAACTTATACCTACATATTTTTGTTTTTGGTAATAATTAAAATACCATACTTTTTCAAAGTATTTGCACTTTGAGTTAAACAGTGACTTGCAGAGATTAAGCCAAGTTTTTGTCTAAAGACATTATATGATTACTTAATATTTGTGTCTTGAATAAGAAGAAAGTGATGTATATTACCCTCTTATTCAGTTATTTGGAATATACTTTTCATTGTTGCAGTAATTATTCATTTAAAGCATTTGTGGTCAGTTTGCAGTAATGTTTCTCAGAGTGTGCTTCAGAGATCAGTTGCATCTGTGTCATTCACGGTGGTAGTTAAAAGCACAAATACACATCAGACCCACTGACAGAATCACTAAAATGGGGTCTAGGGATTTTCATTTTTAAACAGTCTGCTCAGGTGATTTGTATGTATACCAAGTCTTGAGAACATTGGAAATGTGCTCCGATTTTACTCTGCCTCTGTGTATTGCCTGTCAGCTTTCCTTTCTCTAAAAGTTGGTTTGCAAACTATAGGTCATTTGTAAAATCATTTCTCAGAGTGTTAAAAACAGTTTTGAGATGGGATGAGCAATCTCATACACTAGTGGTGAAATATAAATTGGTAATGTAAATTTTCTGTTGGTAGGCTTTTTAGGAACTTGTTAAATTGTTCATGAACTTGATTCTTTAGTAAGCCTGCTTCTAGGAATTTATTTTAAGGAAGTAAGTCAGAGACTTATTTAGGCACAAGATTTAGGCACAAGGATATTCATAGCGGCATCATTTGTAATGGTGAAAAACTGGAAATAATTGAATTTCAAATATCAGGGAAATGGTTAAAAGTATTTGTTAGTCTATTTGTTTGGGCTACTTTCCAGCCTTAAAATGTCATATTTGGGAAGAATATTGAAGATGTAAAAAATAATCATGATTTAATATAAAGTCTCAAAAAAAGAATATAAAATTGTATTTATATGTCCATACATATATAGTTCATATGATATTAAGTTGAACTGTGTGAAACTGCCATTTTTGTAGATTTGTTGGTTTAATGTCAGCATTTTCATGGAGTTTAACCTACCATGACATCAGTTTTGAAAATACGTATTTGTTACATATTGTAGTGAGGGAGACTGGAAGCAAATGCAACAAATTTATAAAGTGATTATCTCTGGATGATGAGACTATAGATAATTTTAAATATTTCTTTACATGCCTCGATTTTTAAAATTTTTACTAGGTCTTGACCTTTATATAAAGTAAGGCAAAACACGTTTTGTCTTTATTGGTAACAAGTCTAATAAAATTAGTCAGTCTTCACCTTTGAAATGTAGGTCCACAAGGGCATTCAGTTCTATTTAAGACAAATTAAAAATTCTGATCCAAGATGTAGCCTTCTTTATCAGTCCTCTCTATCTACCCCCCTTTTTCTTCAGAAAAAGTAAACATGGGGAAAATATTTTCATGGTTTATCTATCTGTAGCTTGGCCAGATAGTTTAACGTTGTAGAATTCCTGGCAGTTCTTGAAGTCATTAACTGGCCTCTGCCTGTCCTCTACTACAGCTTTTTCTCCTTTGGGTCATCATATATTGCTGTTGCTAAGGCTCTCTCTGTGCGAATGCCTGTCCCTAATGGCTTTAAAACATTACTGTGCTGGAGAAAATTCTTTCTGGACCAGTGTGACTTTCACATTATACTGACCTCATCCCTTAATGATAAATGAAAGAACTAATTCTCAACTACAAAAACATGTTTTGTAGAAAAATAGACAGTAGTCTCTAGTTGTTTCATTGCTTTGTCATCAATCATGTATTGGACTGTATTTGTGTACATTCAAGTTTGTATTTGTATATTACCATGTACAGTAAAGGAAAGAGGCTTTGGAGTTAGGCTAACTTGTTAAATTAAGTCAAGTTTGGGTGACTGAGTTTTGATTATGTGAGGATATTACTGATTAATCTGATAGGATATTTTTGAAGATTGAGAGAATTCACATAAAACATCTAGCACGGTGACTGGCATTAAGCAATAACAAATATTATGTCCTTTTCTAATGAGGCAACATGAGGCTGCAAAGACTTTTCTGAGGTTACTTACCTCTGTAGCAAAAGTCAGATTCATCGACTACCGTAATTCCAATTCTTCATTCCTATCCTGACTTTCATAATTCCTCTACAAGCGTATATACATACTTGTGAGTGCACTCATACATAAAGATTCTCCTACTGATTCAAGGTTTATTCTTCCCTTAATTGATTAATATCTCATTAGTTTCAATCTTTCCTAGTTAGATATTAATGCCAATAATGGTAAAAGATTGGTAGGGAAGGTCTTTACTTGATGTAAGTTCATATTCTAATTAGACTGGTGATGCTTTCACATGAAAGATGCTGTGCTTAAGCCTCTGTGTCAGCAGTTTTACTCATGCCTGTTTGCACTTTTCCAGTAGACTGTAAACTGTTTCCCTAGCTACACGGTGAGAGGCATTGGGTACTTTTTAAAAGTAAGGCATTGCTTACTTTTTAAAAAAACATGGAATCTTCCCCCAGTCAAAACAAAATACACCAGATTGCTTGTTTTATGCTACTGCATTATGTTAACATATGAGTTTTCCTTTGGAGTAATTTAAAAGTGAATATAAGTTAATTTGATTAATATGAAAATAACCCCTCTTTTGTTCCCTTTCTATTTATTTTTCAGTAAAATTTCTATTCTTTAATATGGTCATTACTTTACTCTTCCATTTATAGATAAAAATATAGTTGCAAAGATTATTTTCTTTTCCCAAGCTTGCTGCCTTTTAGTGTAAAAAAGAAAGAGTATCTTCAATATTTCTGTAACTGAGAAACTTTACCTGAAGTTGATTACCTCACAGTACCATTTGCAGTGATGTTAGAGAATATATATGCTGTATATTTTATGGAATATGTGCTATATGAGTTTGTAGTGGCCATTATTACATTTTTTTATGTTTTGAAATTTTAAGAATCAGAACTCATAGGATTTGACCTGAGAGTAAAAAGTATCTGGCTTTCATTACTTTTTAAAATTGTTATTTATAATAAAATTATAATTCTCTATATAAATTTGCATGAAGTAAGTAAGTAATTTTGAGGTCATGGTACATATTTTTGCTTAGAACCAATTTATATATTTGATCAAATCTAAGAAGCTTGAGGTTCACAATTACTTTAGCTATTAGAGAAGAAAAAATGCTACCATTTAAACTACAACATGCTATCAATTTCAGAGAAACTAAGATATGAAAAAAATGTGACATTTTGAATCTATGAAATGTTCAGGTGTGTGTGTTTTCAGATTTTAGGGCTCTTTTTTGGTGAGGAGCAAATTTTATGTTGGTGGTTGTTGAGACCCTATGCAATTCTCTATATATGTATAACTTCATCAATTCTTTGTGTTGATTTGTTTGCTTCCTTTGGTATTTATTGAATGCTTTTCATGTGCAGACCTGTGTCACTTTTCAAGTCGCATAAAATTTGTTCCTCCTTGGAGTTTCTATTATATACAAAGTACCTGCCTGCTCAGTCATGTCTAACTTCCAGAGCATTAAAAAAAATTAAGTAATTAAAGGGACTTCCCTGGTGACTGAGATAGTAAAGAATCTGCCTGCAGTGTGGGAGATGGGCATATCTTTCATGCAAAGATGGGCACAATAAAGGACAGAAATGGTATGGACCTAACAGAAGCAGAAGATATTAAGAAGAGGTGGCAACAATACACAGAAGAACTATACAAAAAAGCTCTTCACAATCCAGATAATTATGATGGTGTGATCACTCACCTAGACCCAGACATCCTGGAATGTGAAGTCAAGTGGGCCTTAGGAAGCATCACTACGAACAAAGCTAGTGGAGGTAATGAAATTCCAGTTGAGCTCTTTCAAATCCTAAAAGATGATGCTGTGAAAGTGCTGCACTCTGTATGTCAGCAAATTTGGAAAACTCAGCAGTGGCCACAGGACTGGAAAAGGTCAGTTTTCATTCTAATTCCAAAGAAAGGCAATGCCAAAGAACGTTCAAACTACCGAACATTTGCACTCATCTCACATGTTAGCAAAGTAATGCTCAAAATTCTCCAAACCAGGCTTCAACAATACATGAACCGTGAACTTCCAGATTTTCAAACTGGATTTAGAAAAGGCAGAGGAACCAGAGATCAAATTGTCAACATCTGTTGGATCATCGAAAAAGCAAGACCGTTCCAGAAAAATAGCTACTTCTGCTTTATTGACTATGCCAAAGCCTTTGACTGTGTGGGTCACGACAAACTGTGGAAAATTCTTAAGAGAGATGGGAATACCAGACCACCTGACCTGCCTCTTGAGAAATCTGCAGATCAGGAAGCAACAGTTAGAACTGGACATGGAACAACAGACTAGTTCCAATCAGGAAAGGAGTACATCAATGCTGTATATTGTCACCCTGTTTATTTAACTTATATGCAGAGTACATCATGAGAAACTCTAGGCTGGATGAAGCACAAGCTGGAATCAAGATTGCCGGGAGAATTATCAATAACCTCAGATATACAGATGACACCACCCTTATTAGTTCAGTTGTATCGCTCAGTCATGTCTGACTCTTTGTGACCCCGTGAACCGCAGCACTCCAGGCTTCCCTTTCCATCACCAACTCCTGGAGTTTACCCAAACTCAAGTCGGTGATGCCATCCAACCATCTCATCCTCTGTCGTCCCCTTCTCCTCACAACTTCAATCTTTCCCAGCATCAGGGTCTTTTCAAATGAGTCAGCTCTTCACATCAGGTGGCCATAGTATTGGAGTTTCAGCTTCAGCATCAGTCCTTCCAATGAACACCCAGGACTGATCTCCTTTAGGATGGACTGGTTGGATCTCTTTGCAGTCCAAGGGACTCTCAAGAGTCTTCTACAACACTACAGTTCAAAAGCATCAATTCTTCAGCACTCAGCTTTCTTTATGGTCCAGCTTTTACATCCATACATGACCACTGGAAAAACCATAGCCTTGACTAGACCTTTGTCGACAAAGTAATGTCTCTGCTTTTTAACATGTTGTCTAGGTTGGCCATAACTTTCCGTCTAAGGAGCAAGAGTTTTTTAATTTCATGGCTGCAGTCACCATCTGCAGTGATTTTGGAACCCTAATAAATAAAGTCAGCCACTATTTCGACTGTTTCCCCATCTACTTGCCATGAAGTGATGGGACCAGATGCCATGATCTTAGTTTTCTGAATGTTGAGCTTTAAGCCAACATTTTCACTCTCCTCTTTCACTTTCATCAAGAGGTTCTTTAGTTCTTCTTCACTTTCTGCCATAAGGGTGGTGTCATCTGCATATCTGAGGTTATGGATAATTCTCCTGGCAATCTTGATTCCAGCTTGTGCTTCTTCCAGCCTAGCATTTCTCATGATGTACTCTGCATACAAGTTAAATAAGCAAGATGACAATATACAGCCTTGACGTACTCCTTTTCCTATTTGGAACCAGTCTGTTGTTCCATGTCCAGTTCTAACTGTTGCTTCTTGACCTGCATATAGGTTTCTCAAGAGGCAGATCAGGTGGTCTGGTATTCCCATCTCTTTCAGAATTTTCCACAGTTTGTTGTGATCCACATAGTCAAAGGCTTTGGCATAGTCAATAAAGCAGAAATAGATGCTTTTCTGGCACTCTCTTGCCTTTTCAATGATCCAGCAAATGTTGGCAATTTGATATCCGGTTCCTCTGTCTTTTCTAAAACCAGCTTGAAAATCTAGAATTTCATGGTTCGTGTATTGCTGAAGCCTGGCTTGGAGAATTTTGAGCATTACTTTACTAGTGTGTGACATGAGTGCAATTGTGCGGTAGTTTGAGCTTTCTTTGGCATTGCCCTTCTTTGGGATTGGAATGAAAACTGACCTTTTCCAGTCCTGTGGCCACTGCTGAGTTTTCCAAATTTGCTGACATACAGAGTGCAGCACTTTCACAGCATCATCTTTTAGGATTTGAAAGAGCTCAACTGGAATTCCATCACCTCCACTAGCTTTGTTTGTAGTGATGCTTTCTAAGGCCCACTTGGCTTCACATTCCAGAATGTCTGGGTCTAGGTGAGTGATCACAGTGTTGTGATTATCTGGGTCATGAAGATCTTTTTTGTACAGTTCTTCTGTGTATTCTTGCCACCTCTTCTTAATATCTTCTCCTGTTAGGTCCATACCATTTCTGTCCTTTATTGAGCTCATCTTTGCATGAAGTGTTCCCTTGGTATATCTAATTTTCTTGAAGATATCTCTAGTCTTTCCCACTCTGTTGTTTTCCTCTATTTCTTTGTAGTGATCACTGAGGAAGGCTTTCTTATCTCTCCTTGCTATTCTTTGGAACTCTGCATTCAAATGGGTATATCTTTCCATTTCTCCTTTGCTTTTTGCTTCTCTTCTTTTCTCAGCTATTTGTTAAGACCTCCTGAGACAGCCATTTTGCTTTTTTGCATTTCTTTTTCTTGGGGATGGTCTTGCTCCCTGTCTCCTGTACAATGTCATGAACCTCCATCCATAGTTCATCAGGCACTCTATCAGATCTAGTCCTTTGAATCTATTTCTCACTTCCACTGTGTAGTCATAAGGGATTTGATTTAGGTCATACCTGAATGGTCTAGTGGTTTCCCCCAGTTTCTTCAATTTAAGTCTGAATAGGCAATAAGGAGTTCATGATCTGAGCCACAGTCAGCTCCCGGTCTTGTTTTTGCTGACTGTATAGAGCTTCTCTATCTTTGACTGCAAAGAATGTAATCAGTCTGATTTCTGTATTGACCATCTGGTGATGTTCATGTGTAGGGTCTTCTCTTGTGTTGTTGGAAGAGGGTGTTGCTCTGACCAGTGTGTTCTCTTGGCAAAACTCTATTAGTCTTTGCCCTGCTTCATTCTGTACTCCAAGGCCAAATGTGCCTGTTACTCCAGGTGTTTCTTGACTTCCTACTTTTGCATTCCAGTCCCCTATAATGAAAAGGACATCTTTTTTGGGTGTTAGTTCTAGAAGGTCTTGTAGGTCTTCATAGAACCATTCAACTTCAGCTTCTTCACTGTTACTGGTTGGGGCATAGACTTGGATTACTGTGATATTGAATGGTTTGTCTTGGAAATGAACAGAGATCATTCTGTCATTTTTGAGATTGCATCCAAGTACTGCATTTTGGACTCTTGTTGACTATGATGGGTACCTAATTTCTTCTAAGTGATTCCTGCCCATAGTGGTAGATATAATGGTCATCTGAGTTAAATTCACCCATTCCAGTCTATCTTAGTTCACTGATTCCTAGAATGTCGACGTTCAGTCTTGCCATCTCCTGTTTGACTACCTCCAATTTGCCTTGATTCATGGACCTGACATTCCAGGTTCCTATGCATCATTGCTCTTTACAGCATCGGACCTTGCTTCTATCACCAGTCACATCCACAACTGGATGTTCTTTTTGCTTTTGTTCCCTCCCGTCATTCTTTCTGGAGCTATTTCTCCACTGATCTCCAGTAGCATATTGGGCACCTACTGACCTGGGGAGTTCATCTTTCAGTGTCCTATTTTTTGCCTTTTCATACTGTTCATGGGGTTCTCAAGGCAAGAATACTGAAGTGGTTTGCCATTGCCTACTTCAGTGGACCACATTCTGTCAGACCTCTCCACCATGATCCCTCTGTCTTGGGTGGCTCCACATGGCATGGCTAGGTTTCATTGAGTTAGACAAACTGTGGTCTGTGTGATCAGGTTGGCTAGTTATACTACCTTTATGGCAGAAAGCAAAGAAGAACTAAAGAGCCTCTTGATGAAAGTGAAAGAGGAAAGTGAAACGTTGGCTTAAAACTCAACATTCAGAACACTACGATCATGTCATCCAGTCCCATCACTTCATGGCAAAAAGATGGGGCAACAATGGAAACAGTGACAGACTTCATTTTTGAGGGCTCCAAAATCACTGCAGATGGTGATTGCAGCCATGAAATGAAAAGACGCTTGCTCATTGGAAGGAAAGTTACGACCAACCTAGACAGCATATTAATAAGCAGAGATGTTACTTTGCCAACAAAGGTCCATCTAGTCAAAGATATGGTTTTTCCAGTAATCGTGTATGGATGTGAGAGCTGGACTATAAAGAAAGCTGAGCACAGAAGAATTGATGCTTTTGAACTGTGGTGTCGGAGAAGACTCTTGAGAGTCTCTTGGGCTGCAAGGAGATCTAACCAGTCCATCCTAAAGGAAATCAGTCCTGAGTATTCACTGGAAGGCCTGATGCTGAAGCTGAAACTCCAGTTCTTTGCTCAGCTGATGGGAAGAGCTGACTCATTCGAAAAGATCCTGATCCTCGGAAAGGTTGAAGGCGAGAGGAGAGGGGGATGACAGAAGATGAGATAGATGGATGGCATCACCGACTGGATGGACATGAGTTTGATTAAACTCTGGAGTTGGTGATGGACCGGGAGGCCTGGCATGCTGCGGTCCATATGGTTGCAGAGTCAGACATGACTGAGCGAGTAGACTGAACTGAATGCAGGAGATCTTGGTTCAGTCCCTGCATCGGGAAGATCCTCTAGAGAAGGGAATGGCTAACCACTTTAGTATTCTTGCCTGGAGAATTCTGTGGACAGAGAAGTTTGGTGGGCTACAGTCCGTGGATTTGCAAAGAGCCGGCAGGACTGAGAGACGAACACTTTCACCTTCATACAGTAATACATACTTATATGGACAGCTAGATTCAAGCTATCTGAGGGCTAGAGTGCTTCTTTACGTGTCACATCTGCTTCATTTCCTATCAGGTACTTCGTAATGTATTGTAATTTCTTGATTAATTCAAGCTAATTTGGAATGGCAGGAAAAAATGAGTAGCACATCCACCTCAAAAGAGTATCTATATGGTTATGGTTTAATGTAATCAGGAGTTTTGAATTTTAGAGGAATATGATCAAAGTTTGTAACTCTAAAATGAGATATCAAAGGTTTCTTCAAATTACTATCTGAAATTTAGGTGACTTTTCTAGATTTTTTGAGAGTAGAAGAAATCCAGAAAAGCCCAACAGTCTGGCAGCTGTAGCTTGTTACCCAGCTACATAAGTGAATTACTATTTTGAATACTGCTTGTGTAATCGTGAAATGAAGAGGTATCTAGGAGTAAATTAACTGGCTTCAAGCTATGTGCTGCATCCCCAAATTTGTTAAATTTGCCAAATTTGGCAGCTGTTATACTGCTATAGGAGCAATGAGTGGATATTGTACTAAGTAGTTTCTTTTAGAATTATTAAGATATGCGTCAGGCATTTTAGGGCTTTCCTCATAGTTCAGTCGGTAAAGAATCTGCCTGCAGTGCAGGAGACCCAGGTTCGATTCCTGGGTCAGGAAGATCCTCTGGAGAGGGAAATGGCAACCCAGTCCAATATTCTTGCTTGTAGAATACCATGGACAGAGGAGTGTGGCAGGCTACAGTCCATGGGGTCACAAGAGTTGGACACAACTTAGCAACTAAATCACAGGCATTTTAACACGCTTTGTCAAATTTTCTTTTTATTTTCAAATGTTTACTGTAAGAGTTTGGAATGAAAATTGTTGAAAATAATTCAGATGACACTGGACCATTGCTGATGAATTTTATTAAATAAACAAATGTTATCTATAATCTTCTAGTTTTTAAGCTGTTCTTTTTATTGTAAAATAAATTATAGATACAGGTAACTATATAAAATAAATATATACTTTAGTGTATTAAGATGGAGAAGGCAATGGCACCCCACTCCAGTACTCTTGCCTGGAAAATCCCATGGACAGAGGAGCCTGGTAGGCTCCAGTCCATGGGGTCGCCAAGAGTTGGGCACGACTGAGCAACTTCACTTTCACTTTTCACTTTCATCCATTGGAGAAGGAAATGGCAACCCACTCCAGTGTTCTTGCCTGGAGAATCCCAGGGACAGAGGAGCCTGGTGGGCTGCCGTCTATGGGGTCGCACAGAGTCGGACACGACTGAAGCGACTTAGCAGCAGCAGCAGCAGTGCATTAAGATGATATATACTTTTTTGTTGAAGTATATTTGATTTATAGTTTTAGTTTTAGGTCTGCAACATAGTGATTCAATATTTTTATACAGTATACTCCACTTAAAATTATTATAAAATAACATATTTGTGTGTGCTATACAATATTTCATTGTTGTTCATGTATTTAATAGTTGGTGGTTTGTATCTCTTAATCTCCCATCCCTGTCTTGCTTCTTTCCCCTTTAGTTTGTTCTCTTCATCCGTGAGTCTGTTTCTGTTCTGTTATATTCATTCATTTGTTTTATTTTTTAGATTCCATGTATATCCAGTGTTTGTCTTATTTCACTAAGTGTTAAATAGGCCCATCTATGATGTTGCAAGTGGCAGAATTTCTTTTTTATGGCTGAGTAATATTCCGTATCTTCTTTATACATTCATCTGTTGATAAACCCTTAGCTTGCTTCCATATCTTTGCAATTATAAATAATGCTGGTGCATGTATCTTTTCAAATTAGTCTGTTTTTTTTTTTTTTCTTTTTGATACATACCCAGGTCTAGAATTGCTGGGTCACATGGTACTGCTATGTTTAGTTTTTCGAGGACCCTGCATACTGTTTTCCATAGTTGACTGCACCAGTTTACATTCTCACTAGCAGTGTGCTAGGGTTCCCTTTTTCCCGCATCCTTGCCAGTGTTTTACTATTTGTAGAATTTTGGTGATGGCCATTCTAACAGATGTGAGGTGTTAACTCATTGTAGTTTTGATTTGCATTTGTCTGATTTTTTTTTTTTTTGGTAAGAAAACATTTCTGAAGCCTTTATTTACAAAAGCTTTAAAAACAAATAATCCCTCTGTTTTGCAAATGTTTTGTTTAAAAAGGACTACCCAGTTACAGCATTGAAATATCATGAATAAAGAATGTCCAAGGGAAACAAACCAATGTGGCTAACATTTGGAGATTTGCTAATATTCATGATTAAAGTGCAGATGACACACATCATAACTTGTAGTCTGTCATTTCAGGGCAGTTAATGATTACCAAAATGCCTTCCTACACGTGGTCTGGTCTAGGCATATATTCTGCATGGCTAAATATTTCACAGTCTCTTTTGTCAATATATATAAAATAGATTGCAAAGATACACAAAAAATAAATAAGCATTACACTCCTCAGGTAGTTTTATTAGTTATACTGTATATTGCTAATAAATATATATTTTTTGTATTATGTTGTTTAGCACCAAATTTCTCCATTATTTATCTTTGTAGCAATTATGAAAGCTCAATTTTTTTGTCTTCTAATTTAATTTGGTACAAAATATACATAAGGACTTGGCACTCTTTGGATTTGAATGAAATAGATTTGTGGAATCAAGAAATCAAGAGCATCATAAGTATGGCTATAAAATATTTTAAAATAAGGGTAAACAGTGACGAAATAGAAAGAGGCAGATAAGGGAAATGTGCTATCATAAAATAACTGTAGCTTCAACATCTTGGTAACCAGTTTCCTGGCAGACATTAAACATCCAATCACAAAGGATTTTTCCTGAAGGGTGTAAAGCTGGTTGAGCATTAGTGATGTTGAGCATCTTTTTGTATGCATGTTGCTGCTGCTAAGTCACTTCAGTCGTGTCCGACTCTGTGAGCAATACACGGAAGTTTGTCAACTATCCCAGAAGCGCCTCCATGTGCCCTGACTCAGTCATTGCTCCATCCTTTCTTTTAAGTAACTCTTTACCTCTGAGTTGATCTTCCCTTGTGGCTCAGCTGGTAAAGAATCCACCTGCAGTGCGGGAGACCCAGGTTGGGAAGATCCCCTGGAGAAGGGAAAGGCACTGGGTGATATGTCCAAGTTTACATAGCTTAATAGTGCTGGAAGTAAAATCTGTATTGTCATCTACTGCTCAACATGGGCTCTTAACCACTGGGTTTATGACCTCAGTTTTACACAGCTATTTTCACTGTCGATTTGGCTTTGACCAAATGGACAGCTGACCCACTCACTATTCCTGTTCCTAATTGGAAGAAATATGAGAAAGGAGAATGGGCCTTATCTTAAGAAGGGGCTTTTTTGTTTTAAAAACATTTTAATTAACTTATTTTTAATTGAAGGGTAATTGGTTCACAAATACTGTGTTGGTTTTTGCCGTATTTCAGCATGAATCAACCATAGGTATGCATATGTCCCCTGCCTCTTGAACCTACCTCCCACCCCATCCCAGCCATTAGCGGGTCCCAGGGCCTGGGCTTGAGCTGTCTGCGTCGTGCAGCAGATCCCCACTGGCTGGCCGTTTCACACACGGTAGTGTGTGCGATTCCATGCTGCTGTCTCGGCGCATCCCCCACTCCTCACACCATGCCCACCATCTCTGTTCCTGCCCTGCAGATAGATTCATCACTGCCGTTTCTCTAGATTCCATATATATGCTTTACTAGATGATACTTGTTTTTCTCTTTCTGACTTACATCACTCTAACAGGCTCTAGGTTCATCTACCTCATTAGGGCTCTCTCAAATGCATTCTAAATACGGGTGAGTAATATTCCATTGCACGTATGTACCACAGCTTCTTTATGCATCCATCTGTTGATGGGCATCTAGGTTGCTTCCATATCCCAGCTATTGTAATAGTGCTGCAGCGAACATTGAGGTACATGTGTCTTGTTTGTTTATGGTTTTCTCAGGGTGTATGCCCAGTAGTGGGATTGCTGGGTCATATGGTGATTTTATTCCTAGTTTTTTAAGGACCCTCCATACTGTTCTTCATAGTGGCTGTATCAATTTGCATTCCCACCAACAGTGCAAGAGGGTTCTTTTTGCTCCACACCCTCTCCTGCATTTGTTTGTAGATTTTTTTTGACGATGGCTGTCCTTACTGATGTGAGGTGATATCTCATTGTAGTTTTGATTTGCATTTCTCCGATAATGAGTGATGTTGAGCATCTTTTCATGTGTTTATTAACCATCTGTACGTCTTCTTTGGAGAAACGTCTGTTTAGGTCTTTTGCCCACATTTTGTTTGGGTTGCTTGTTTTTCTGGTATTGATTTGCATGAGCTGCTTGTATATTTTGGAGATAAATCCTTTGTCAGTTGTTTCATTTGCTCTTATTTTCTCCCATTCTGAGAGTTGTCTTTTCACCTTGTTTATAGTTTCCTTTACTGTCCTTTTAAGTTTAATTAGGTCCCACTTGTTTATTTTTGTTTTTATTTCCATTACTCCAGAAGGTGGGCCATAGATGATGTTGCTGTGATTTATGTCATAGAGTATTCTGCTATATTTTCCTCTAAGCGTTTTATAGTTTCTGGTCTTACATTTAAGTCTGTTATCCATTTTGAGTTTATCTTTGTGTATGGTGTTAGGAAGTGTTCTGATTTCCTTCTTTTACATGTAGCTGTCCAGTTTTCCCAGCACCACTACTGAAGAGCGTATCATTTCTCCATTGTATAGTCTTGCCTCTTTGTCAAAGATAAGGTGTCCATAGGGTGTGGGTTTATCTCTGGGCTTTCTGTCTTGTTCCATTGGTCTATATTTCTGTTTTTGTGCCAGTATTGTGCTGTCTTGATGACTGTAACTTTGTAGTATGGTCTGAAGTGAGGAAGCTTGATTCTTCCAGCTCCATTCTTCTTTCTCAAGATTGCTTTGGCTATTCAGGATCATTTGTGTTTCCATACGAATTGTGAAATTTTTTGTTCTAGTTCTGTGAAAAATGCCATTGGTAATTTGATAGGGATCTCATTGAATGTGTAGATTGCATTTGGTAGTATAGTCATTTTCACAATATTGATTCTTCCAACCTGGGAACATGGAATATCTCTCCATCTGTTTATGTTGTCTTTGATTTATTTCATCAGTGTCTTACAATTTTTGGTATACAGTTCTTTTGTGTCCTTAGGTAGGTTTATTCCTAGATATTTTATTCTTTTTGTTGCAGTGGTAAATGGGGTTGTTTCCTTACTTTCTCTTTCTGATTTTTTGTTGTTAGTGTATAAGAATGCAAGTTCTTATTTCTGTGTATTGATTTTGTATCCTGCAACTTTGCTAAATTCATTGATTTGCTCTAGTAATCTTTGATAGAATCCTTAGGGTTTTCCATGTATAGTATCACGTCATCTGCAAATGAGTTTTACTTCTTTTTTCCAATCTGGATTCCTTTTATTTCTTTTTTTTCTCTGATTGTTGTAGTTAGGACTTATGAAACTACAATAATAGTAGTTTATTATGTTGAATAATAGTGGAGAGAGTGGGTACCCTTGTCTTGTTCCTGATCTTAGAGGGAATGCTTTCAGTTTTTTCACCATTGAGAATGTTTGCTGTGGGTTTATCATATATGGCCTTTATTATGTTGAGGTAGGTTCCTTCTGTGCCCATCTTTTGAAGAGCTTTTATCATAAATGGATGCTGAATTTTGTCGACAGCTTTTCTACATCTATTGAAATGACCATATGGCTTTTATCTTTCAGTTGTTAATATGGTGTATCATATTGATTGATTTGCATGTATTGAAGAATCTTTGCATACCTGAGATAAACCCAACTTGATCTTTTTAGTGTTGTTGAATTGTTTGCTAAGGATTTCTGTGTTTATTTTCATCAGTGATACTGGCCTATAATTTTCTTTTTTTGTGAAGTCTTTATCTGGTTTTGGTATCGGGGTGATGGTGACCATGTAGAATGAGATTGGAAATGTTTTTTCCTCTGACATTTTTTGGAAGAGTTTGAGAAAGATAGGCATTAGCTCTTTTCTGAATGTTCGGTGAAATTCACCTGTGAAGCCAGCTGGTGCTGACCTTTTGCGTTCTGAGAGATTGTTTAACTCACAGTTTCGGTGTTGGTGCTTGTGAGGCTTCTTCATAGCTACTGTTTCTTCCTGGTTCCGTCTTGGCAGGAGGAATTTTTCTAAGAATATGTCCGTTTCTTCCAGGTTGTTCATTTTATTGGCATGTAGTTGCTCGTAATAGTTTCTTATGATCCTTTGTATTTCTGCACTGTCTGTTATAGCCTCTCCTGTTTCATTTCTAATTTTGTTGATTTGATTCTTCTCTTTTTCTTGTTTCTTGATGAGTCTGGTAATGATTTGTCAATTTTGTTTATCTTCTCAAAGAACCAGCTTTTAGTTTTATTAATCTTTACTATTGTTTCTTTCATTTCTTTTTCATTTATTTCTGCTCTGATATTTATGATGTCTTTCCTTCTGCTAACTTTGGGGTTTAAAAATACGGAATACTTCACAAGTTTGCGTGCCATCCTTGCACTGGGGCCATGCTAATCTTCTCTGTATTGTTCCAATTCTAGTACACGTGTTGCTGAAGTGAGCACAGAAGGGCTTTTATATTGAGGAGATAGTTGTAATGTGTTGTGTTACTGTCACTTGTGACCTTTTTGTTTTTCTTGGTGCTTCAGGATTTTTATTATGTTGGAGGTCGGTCTAGTGGAATGAACATAAACCTTGGCTCAGACATACCTGAATTTCAAACATGTTACTAAATCTTACTGACTGTAAATATTCAGGCAAATGACCTTAGTCCAAGGCTGTTTCCTATTTTATAAAATGGGAATAGTGATGTCAGGATTGTAGAGTAAATGAATGTGTTGTACATAGCATAGTATTAGCTCCTAGTAGACACTCTGGGGGAAAAGGCAATGGCACCCCACTCCAGTACTCTTGCCTGGAAAATCCCATGGATGGAGGAGCCTGGTAGGCTGCAGTCCATGGGGTTGCTAAGAATCGGGTACAACTGAGCGACTTCACTTTCACTTTTGTGCATTGGAGAAGGAAATGGCAACCCACTCCAGTATTCTTGCCTGGAGAATCCCAGGGACAGAGGAGCCTAGTGGGCTGCCGTCTGTGGGGTCAAACAGAGTAGGACACGACTGAAGTGACGTAGCAGCAGCAGCAGCAGCAGCAGCAAACACTCTGGGAATGTTTGCTGATGACATGAATGTAGTGGAAGTATCTTTACTAATTTGAATATTTAAAAAAAATAACAAAACAGGCTTCTTAAGAAACCTGTAAGATTCCCTACTAATATTTTATTTTTTATATCTGGAGTAATTGAATTGCTATAGTAGAAGAACAAAGACATATTTTATGGCTTTCAATTAATTATTACTATTCTTTTGACTTAACCCTCTACTTTTGTCTAGGGGAAAGGAATAACTTCAGTATGAAGGATTCCTATCCAGGAACTTGGAAGTTCTAAGAAACATTCCTTCAAATAAATCTGAAAATCGGTAGTTCTGGAGAGCAGTGATAACCATTGTTATTGACTTCCCAGTTATTTGAATGGCTGAGTTTAGTGGTAAAATCCTTATTCCGTCGTCATTGTGATAAGGAATTCGAGTTGTGACTAAGCCACAAGGCTGCCTCTTAGTTTTAGATTGAGTGTACAACACAGCATTGTCTGTACTGAAATTGAGGGTGTTTGGAAGTTTGAGAATGTTGTACAACTGCTGCCTTGTTAGGTTTGCCCAGAAATGCTGTTCTATAACCTGAAAAATTTTAAAAATTTCTTGTCTGAAAAATTACAGGTCATTACGTAAGGCTCTAGTTTACTGGTTTAATCATTATTACAGTGTTGCTTTATTTTCATGTACACAGAAAAGGTCTTTGTAAGAAAATCATACTTCTTATTATTTAAAAAATAATAGCTTAATCATTACTAAAAAAGGAAGAATGGTTTTGAGTGAATTATATTTGTTTCTTCTTGAATTTATGATTGGGCTGCTTCTTGTAATTAAGGTGGCATACCTGGTAAAGAATCCACTGCAATGCGGGAGACCTGGATTCGATCCCTGGGTTGGGAAGATCCCCTGGAGAAAGGAAAAGCTACCCACTCTGGTATTCTGGCCTGGAGAATTCCATGGTCTCTATAGTCCATGGGGTTGCAAAGAGTTGTACAAAACTGAGTGCTTTCACTTTCACTGTTGTTTCTTTGTTTCTTGGTATCAGTAGTGGTGATGGTTTTTGCTTTTTTTTTTTTGCCTTTTCAGTCACTATAGACATTGGTGAAGAGAAGGCAGTGGCACCCCACTCCAGTACTCTTGCCTGGAAAATCCCATGGACAGAGGAGCCTGGTGGGCTGCAGTCCATGGGGTCGCTAGGAGTCCCACACGACTAAGCAACTTCACTTTCACTTTTCACTCTCACGCATTGGAGAAGGAAATGGCAACCCACTCCAGTGTTCTTGCCTGGAGAATCCCAGGGACAGGGGAGCCTGGTGGGCTGCCGTCTATGGGGTCGCACAGAGTCGGACACAACTGAAGCGACTTAGCAGCAGCAGCATAGACATTGGTGAGCAGTGATACAAACAGGCTAGAATGAAGTTTATTTTACCTGGTTTCAACTATAATTATGTAACTTTTAGAAGTTTATTTATTTTTAATCCAGGTATCTTACAAAGGTCTAGCTAGAGCAGATGGTTGCCTCATTTTTTATAAATAGTATCTTTTTCACTCTGTTGTTTAGATGCATGGTTTATGTCTTTGGTCAGCATTGTATCCCCAGTGCCTGGCACATGTTAGAGTTTAAGTCTTGTGTTTTTTCAGTTCAAATACACATTTTGTGAAGACACCTTGTGTGCAGTGCAGTCAGGCAGTATCCTCCCCCACTGTGTCCACTTAGCCTTCCTGCCAGGAATTTGAAGAAGAAGATGGAGTGATTGTTTCTGAGAGTCTACCTGTGAATAGTGTTTCTCTGGCAAATTTATCTAAAGGAGGTCATTGTTTTGCCTGAGAGCAAGAAAAGAAATCCAGGCAAGAGTTACCTGGGTTCTGATTACATAGATACTGACTGGAACTTCCCAGGGACCCAGGCATGAGGAGATCAAGCAACAGCAGATGAGAGCAGGATCCCTAAATTTATAAAAAGCAAATAACAAGATGACATTCTTTACCACGTGTGGTTTACTACAGTTGCCATGCTAAAAATATGCTCTCCAAGATGGGAACCCTGTTTAAAAAACAGACTCACTAGTTTTCTATAGACAATCCATTTTCTATATTATAGTGGTATGCTTTTTCTGAAGTTTAAAACCTTGTAAAAATGATAGTGAGGCAGAGTAGAGGCCAAAGTTAAAAGATTTGAGTTGGTGCTTGCTCACTGTGATGGTGTTGAGACTTTTCTTAAAGATGCTGAGTTATTTCTGAAATTAGCAGATTCTGGCTTTCTTTGATCCTGTGATCACTGGCTCTGTAGGTGGTGGCTTCAGATGTTTCCTCTAGTGTGGTTGCTTATGTGGCCACATCGTATTCTTCATCCAAATTCTCTCTACTTGCCACAGGATGTTTCAGGATTTGTTGCTATCTTATCAACTATGGGCCCAGAGCAAAGACCTAAGCCTTCTTCAGCCTCTAACAGTCTGATATTGGGAGTCAAGGAAGGCAGAAAGGTTTTTGCATTGTCTTCAGTTAATTGTACATTTTAAATTGAGGTGCTTTTATCTAAAGTGAAATGTACAGATGAATTTTGACGAATGTATATACTTATGTATATGTAACTATAACCAATACCTCTTTTGACATAGAATATTTCTATCACTCCCCATATTTCCCTCATGCTCATTCCATTCAGTCCCCACTTAGGCAGCTACTGTTGTGATTATTATCAGTGTAGATTAGTTCTGTGTATTTGTAAATGTCATATAAGTAGAAGTACATAGTGTTGCTTTTTCTGTTTGACTTCTTATGTTCGACATAGTGTGTTTGTCATCCGTGTTGTTGCATGTATCAGAGTGCGTTCTTTTTTGTCTCTGTGTACTATTCCATTGTACAGATACAATTCAGTATATCCATTCTTCTGCTGGTGAATATTGGAGTTGTCTTCAGCTTTGGCTGTTCTGAATAGAGCTGCTATAACACAAGCATTCTTGTACTGACCTTTCTGGTAGACATCTCTCTTGGTTAGGTAGCTAGGAGTGTTATGTGCTAGCCCAAAGAGTGTGTGTTTTTATAAGAAACCACCAAGGGGTTTTCTCCGGCGGTGAGACCGTTTTATAAGCCCAGGAGCCAAGTACAAGAGTTTGAGTTGTTTCCTGTTTCCCCAACATTTGGTGGTGTTTGGTTGCCTTTAATTTTAGTAATTCTTGTGAATGAGAAGTTGTTTTTGCATGTGATTTAATTTGCATTTCCTTGATGGCTGATGTTATTGAGTACATTTTCATATGTTTATCAACTGTCTAATAGTCAACTAATAGAGGGTAAATAGTCAACTATTTGTGTTTTACCCATTTTTTCCACTTTTAAAATATTTGAATGGTGAACAGCTGAATTACAATATTGACTGAATTCTGTGATCATTTACCTTTCTAACCCAGATTTCAGCTTTCATATCCAAACCTGACACCCTTCTTGCTCCAAGCAGTGATGATAACCACTCTACCTAAAAGACTTGTGAAAGTGAAGTGCAAGTCACTCAGTCGTGTCCAGTTCTTTGCAACCCCATGGACTATACTGTCCATGAAGTTCTCCAGGCCAGAATAGTGGAGTGGGTGGCCATTCCCTTCTCCAGGGGATCTTCCCAATCCAGAGATTGAACCCAGGTTCCTCGTATCATAGATGGATTCTTTACCAACTGAGCCACAAGGGAAGCACCGAAAGACTTGTAGGAGATATTCTGCACAGTCGTCGAGTTTTTTCAGTAGACTTCAGTCTTAAACTATCACAAAGAAATAGAAATATCTACTAACAACTTTAGATGGACACTTATAGTTTTATGTTTTAAAAATCTGTAATCACCAAGCTTTTTAGTTTATAGGCTGTGAGAAAAGTTATTGAATATAAAGGCAGACCAGTGTGTATTGAAGCTGGATGGAAGTGAGACCAGATTAGGTGTGTCTTGTGTACTGTGCTTAGGAGTTTAGGTTTATCCTACAGAGCAGTAGTTTTCAGAAGTTCTGCAGTCACCCGAGGGTTGCTGATTCTCTCTATGCACGCTGTTTCTCTTCTCCCCTGCTCTCTCTTCACCTGTTCAATGCTTTTCTCTCATTTGAACAAAGGGTTCGGCATGTAAAAAGTTTAGCAACTGCTGCTAAGTTGTTGACATTTCCTGTTCTGGCAGCAGTATAGAGGGTAGATGAGAGGGGCGGGAGACAATGACAGGGAGATTACTAGGGACGCTATTCAAATCGTTTGGGCAAGAAGCAGATAGCATGTGCTTATTAAGCAGTACTAGAAAGGTGGGATCCAGTGTAAGGCTATTTAAGAGGTGGACTCACGTAGACTTAGGGATGAAGTAAGTGGGTGACAGAGATGTGGGGACAGGCAAGGGTAGTTTCTAACAGATGATGGGAAGCAAGATAATATCCAGATTTCTCCTTTCCCCCCTTATTTTAACATTCAGAAAAGTTCCAGGTACAGTACTAAGAATTTATTTTGCCCCAGAACCGTTTGATAAGTCATCAAAATGATGTTGTCACCCTCAGACCCTTGAGTATGTGTTTCTTATAAACAGGGACATTCTTCTGAATAACCACAATATAGCCATTAAAATCAGGATGTTGGTATATTAGATTGTCTGTTCTTTAGACCCCATTTGAGTTTCACCAGTTGTTCAAACAGTATCTCGTATAAGGACAAGAGTCCATTCAATATCATGTGTTGCATTTATGATCATGTATCCAGAATAGTCCCTGATCTGTTTTTTTTTCCCCCCATCCCTTTAACTCCTGAAGATTGCAGGCCATTTTGAACTAGAACCCTTAATTTGAGTTTGTTTCCTGTTTCCTCATTTGTGGACTCAGTTCATGGATTTGTTGACAGGAATATCCCAGGAGTGATGCTGTGTTGCTCTCATTGCTTCCTATTAAGTAAGCGTAATTTCAGTTTGTCCTAACACTAATATTCACTTCCAGCCTTCCTCAGTATTCTTACACTGGGGAAACACTTAAAATTTATTCTATCAATGACTCGCGGTAGCTTGAACAGTTAAGATGTAGATACAGTGATTCATTGATAATTGTCAGTGCTCTTTTGAGTATAGGATGCTTTTTCCCCCCTGTGAACATGTTTATATTTGGCAAATTTATTAACCTCTTCTTTTTGTGTAGTTTCTTCCTTCCTACCAAGGATGTCAGCTCCAATTCAAGTTAATTGAGCAGACAGAGGAAATTCGTTTTTCCTTTTTTTTAAACTTTACCTTCTTAACCTTGTCCAAATAGGCCTTATCACAGATTTTTGCTACTGTACATGTAAGAGCATTCCTCCTTTCTGCCCCAGTATTCAGGACTAAACATTTTAGCCAACTTTTCTTGGGAAAAATACAACACCCTGGTAATTAAGCTTCCCTTACTTTAACTTAATCTATTTTAGGGAATTCCCCTGTGGTCCAGTGGTTAGGACTTGTTGCTTTCACTGTTGAGGGCCTGGGTTCAATCCCTGGTCAGAGAACGAAGATCCCACAAGCCACACAGTGTGGCCAAAAAAAGAAAAGAGAGGTTAATCTCTTATCATTCCATGAATTTTGAGAACTCATAAGAAACGTAATACATTTCATGTAACTAGCTTAAACCAAAATGGGACTTAATTTTTCTTAATGTAGACTCAGCAGATTTAATTTAAATAAAGGTTGTAAATTAATTTTAACAACATGAAAATTTATTGACAGTGTTGAATAGTAAAGCAACCAAAACCATAAGCCAAAGTAATATGAATGAAAATATTGTCTAGACACAATTTTATATAAAACTTTGAAAAAGCATTTGCTTATTCAGTGACATGGTCAAGTTCAAATATAGGCCAAACAGTTAGAAAATTACTTCTTTTATTTCAAATATAGGCCAAACAGTTAGAAAATTACTTCTTTTATAGGCTCATATATGCTGAAAGTATTGTTTTTGAATCTTAAAAATTATATTTACCTCTTTTGCTTGGTTTTTGCTTTAGAAATACCATTCAGGGTCAAACATGAGATAAGCAAGCGCATACAAATTTTTCTTTCAACTGAAATGAGAGCAGTTTTTTAGCTTACTATTTTAAATGTTCACTGAATAAATAAAAGATTGTTCAAATGTATGAGAAGTTGAAACTGCAGCATAATGTTCATTGTTTCCTATGAATAGCAGGATATTCTTTTCTTCGCAGAAATCCAGAACTTTTCCGTGCAGATCAGTAAAACTCATCTTGAATGTATTAGACTGCTGCTTCTTACTCTTTTTTTTTTTTTTTCAAGTCAGCTTCTCACTATCAGATGATTCAGGAAAAGAGAACCTGTTCATTGATACACTTGTTTTGAAAGGGAACGAACCTGAGTTCAGTGTGTTCTGCGGCTTCCCCAGGTGGTTTCTCATGAGACTTGAGACTTGCTGGTATCTTCTTCACTGGAGCTCCAGCAGCAGTGGAAACATTTGAAGTTTCCTTTTTGTAACACAGTGTTTTCCAGAGGGGCATTTTCCTTTTAAATCCAAAAATCTTGTCCCTTGAAGTCAAAACCATTAGAGACTGAAGAGTGTGAAATCTGCAGCCATTCTTCATCTTCACAGTATTACTACAAAACAAACTCTGTTCTTCTGTTGTCTTAAAAGGACCCCTTTCAGCTCACATACCCTGTTGAGAACTTTTCCTTAGCTAAGCCACTGGATTTCTTTACATAGCAGATGATATTCTTTAAATATTCTAGAGTGAAATGGCCTTTGTTTAATGAAGATAACCATTTTGTGGTGTCTTCCAGAACATTTTTATATCATCCTAAGTGTTTTTGACAACAGTACATGAATACCTTCTGTGTCAGGTCAGGTTCCCCAGAGAAACGGATGTGCAGGAAGTCTCATCCAGACAGAGTTAGCTGTTGGGGCATTCCTGCCATGCTCCGTCATTTGTTTTGCGGGGGAAGCCTAGAGGAAGTGTGGCAGGTATTACTGTTAGAGTGGATTCCAGGATGAGGTACCTGGGGGCTATGGAGCAGCTCTGCTCCCATAGCAGATTCTGTTGAAGGGGTATCTGAGCAGTGGCCCCCACACCCTGAATATCCCTGTGGGCTCTGACACCTTCCTGCCTTCTTCTCCACTGTTTGGATCCCTCCTCAGCCTTCTTGGTCAGGCTCTTTCCTCCCACCATCCCCCCCACACACCTGACTCCACTTTATGGCTTTAGAATTGAATTGCTCAGGGGAGAGGATAGTAGAAGGAAGTTGAAGAGGGCAAGCCATTCAGATTTTCTAAATCTGCAACTGACTAGAATACAGTTCCATTCACTGAGAGAAAATAGGAAGAGGATCTAAGAATTCTGAGAGTGCACAGGAATTTGGGTTTTAAAATAATGAATTTGGGGCAACTGTGGGATATCTTGATATAGCTAGTGGACTCAGTGGAGGAGTTTGGCTGGAGAGAGTGGAGTTGGTTGTCATTAACTTCTGTGTGATACTTAAAACCCAAGGTTGCAAAGAAATTTCAGAGAAGGAAGGAGCTGGCAGTGAAGAACAAAGGAGCTGCCTGCGGGACAATACCAAGGAAAGGATGATCTCAAGGGAGACTAAGAGGCGTGAGAGTTGTAAAGAGAGGGGAAGTCATTGCCAGTCCTGTAAAAAGCTACAAAAATGGGAAAAGACCCAGTGGGATTTGGCAACCAGTGTGAAATTCAGTTTCAGTTTAGTAAACCCAGATTGCAGATGTAGTGGAGTTGAATGGGGATGAGGAATTAAATGTGGCCAGACAGAAATATGTACTGTAAGTTAAATAACATATAAAAAGTAGATATTGTCATGTGAGCTGAGAAATAGTTATGCATCCTTTCTAGTGAAGATGCATGTGATTGATGAGGCGTGTGAATTTGAAATGTTCAGTTCAGAACCCTAAAACTTAACGAATACTGGCTGCTTATATGAATACTTGTATGATGTGCCCTGTGTTGTTTATCTTGTTAATCTACAGCACTGAGAATCTGTTCAGCCCATTTTGCAGTCCCTAAAACACTTTCACTTTTAAGCTGCACATATGATTTCCCAGTTGGCTGCACTATGTGAGATGTGGAACTAGAAATACTCAACAAATTATGTGTTTTTGAAGTAGTAATCTTTTTAGTCACACATTTTTTATAGCATGTGCTGAAAATAGCAAAAAAATTGATAAAGGTAAAAATTATTTTTATGACTTAGAGGATGATAATTTATAAAAAATGTTAAGGTTTTAGATTTATATCCTCTCAATTTCAAGAGTACTGTAAGTGCTTGTTCAGTACAGATCACAACTTTAAATACTGTGTTTTAAATAATTGGTACTTTTTTGCATCTGGCTTGTAGGTCTTCTTTAATGAGGAAAAATTGCTCAGCACATGGCTGGCTTTAACAAGATTTAATAACTATTTACTCAGTAAATGTGTTGAGGACCTACTAAGCCAAGCATTTTTGTAGGTCCTGAAAATACTGGTGAAAAAGGAAAGTCTCTTTCCTTATGTAGCTTAAATTCTAGTGGGAGGAGGCAGATAATATAGGAAGAAATTAATGGATAGATAGATGGGCCCTGTATATAACAGACAATATTCCAGTGTGTTGATACAGTACTGTGGAGAAGAATGAAGCAGGGCAAAGGGGAAGGGGGAATAATGTGATGCAAGGGAGTGAAAAATACTAGCAAAGTAATGCTCAAAATTCTCCAAGCCAGGCTTCAATGATACGCGAACCGTGAACTTCCAGATGTTCAAGCTGGATTTAGAAAAGGCAGAGGAACCAGAGATCAAACTGCCAACGTCCATTGGATCTTGAAAAAAGCAAGAGAGTTCCAGAAAACATCTACTTCTGCTTTATTGACTACATCAAAGCCTTTGACTGTGTGGATCACAACAAACTGTGGAAAATTCTGAAAGAGATGGGAATACCAGACCACCTGACCTGCTATTGAGAAACCTGTATGCAGGTCAGGAAGCAACAGTTAGAACTGGACATGGAACAACAGACTGGTTCCAAATAGGAAAAGGAGTACATCAAGGCGGTATATTGTCACCCTGCTTATTTAACTTATATACAGAGTACATCATGAGAAATGCTGGGCTGGATGAAGCACAAGCTGGAATCAAGATTGCCAGGAGAAATATCAATAACCTCAGATATGCACATGACACCACCCTTATGGCAGAAAGTGAGGAAGAGCTAAAGGGCCTCTTGATGAAAGTGAAAGAGGAGAGTGAAAAAGTTTGCTTAAAACTCAACATCAGAAAGCGAAGATCATGGCATCCAGTCCAATCACTTCATGGCAAATAGATGGGAAAACAATGGAATGTGTAAGACACTTTATTGTTTTGGGCTCCAAAATCACTGCAGATGGTGACTGCAGTCATGAAATTAAAAGGCACTTGCTCCTTGGAAAAAAAGCTATGACCAACCTAGACAAAATATTAAAAAGCAAAGACATTACTTTGCCAACAAAGGTCCGTCTAGTCAAAGCTATGGTTTTTCAGTAGTCATGTATGGATGTGAGAGTTGGACTATAAAGAAGGTTGAGTGCTGAAGAATTGATGCTTTTGAACTGTGGTGTTGGAGAAGACTCTTGAGAGTCCCTTGGACTGCAAGGAAATCCAACCAGTCCATCCTAAGGGAAATCAGTCTTGAATGTTCATTGGAAGGACTGATGTTGAAGCTGAAACTCCAATACTTTGGCCACCTGATGTGAAGAACTGACTCATTGGAAAAGACCCTGAGGCTGGGCAAGATTGAAGGCAGGTGGAGAAGGGGCTGACAGAGGGTGAGATGGTTGGATGGCATCACTGACTTGATGGACGTGAATTTGAGTAATGGGAGTTGGTGATGGACAGGGAAGCCTGGTGTGCTGCAGTCCATGGGGTCGCAAAGAGTTGGGCACGGCTTAGCAACTGAACTGAAGGAAATGATTATTTAAAATAAGATTATTAGGAAAAGTGAGTTTATTAAAGGTTGTTTGAAAAGAGTCCTAAAGAAAATAATGGAAAGAACCATGCAGATATGTCAGGGAGAGCATTCAGGCAGAAGCTGTATCCAGTGCAGAAACTCTGAGGCAGCAGCATATTTTCCTCTTTCAGAAAGAGTGCCAAAGTGAAAAAGAGAATAGCAGAATATGAGCTCAGAGTGATGGGATGGCATATATCATACAGGCAACAATTTAAAAAAAATAACTTTCTTTGTGAGTGAGATGGGAAACTCTTGGTGGATTTTGAGTAGCAGAGTGATACTAAGTAAGTGGTATTTAGTATGTTTTCCAGATACTTACTTTTAATCAGTTTGAGCATAGTGATTAATAATAAATATTAATTTGTCATATAGAGAGTTCAGAATATGAAGTTGGAGTTTTACTAAGTGGTATGGTCAGAGAAGAAATCTTGGTGATTACGGAGGCTCTTTTAGGATTCAGGGACAAACCAAACCTGCTTACAGAAAGTGATTCCAAGCTTTGATGATGAGTACAGTTTGGTTGATTTTTCCTGCCATCTATGTCTTAAAACTTCTTAAATGCCTGTAGATCAATCATAGTGGTTTCTGAAAATGTTAGTATCGCACAGTCCTTTGGAGGCTTTGGCAGATCTCTTAGATCACCCACTGTACGTCAGGTAACCAGTATTCCTCAGTGACTACTGTGATTTCAAAGTTAGTCTTTGCCTGGGAATCTTCTTTGGAGGCTCACAACTCTAATTCCCTCTGAGATAGACTCTCAGAGCTCACTTTAACAGCTAATACTGTGCCTGCTTTATAACTCCTTTAGGCAGCCTAATATAAGCAGTTCAAATGGTTATGAATAATCAAACGTCTTTTGTGAAACAGTGTTCATAAGCATCTGTTAAAAGTTCATGAGAAACTTAAAAAAAAAAAAAACACTGAAATTAGGTCTGAAGTGCTGTTAAATTAACCAGCTATAATGACTAAAAGTCACCTATATTTTTTGGAACTTGGGGAAAGTCACAGTATTTCTCTTTTATCTCAGTAACCTAATTATTGAATTTTTTTGAATAGCAGTTATCATAATCGGTTCAGTTCAGTTGCTTAGTCACGTCCAACTCTTTGCAACCCCATGGACTGAAAAATACCAGGCTTCCTTGTCCATCACCAACTCCCGGAGCTTGCTCGAACTCATGTCCATTAAGTCCGTGATGCCATCCAACCATCTCATCCTCTGTCATCCCCTTCTCCTCCCGCCTTCAGTCTTTCCCAGCATCAGGGTCTTTTCCAGTGAGTCATTTCTTTGCATCAGATGGCCAAAGTATTAAGAGTTTCAGCTTCAGCATCACTCCTTCCAATGAATATTCAGGACTGATCTCCTTTAGGATTGACTGGTTGGATCTCCTTGCAGTCCAGGGGACTCTCAAGAGTCTTCTCCAACACCACAGTTCAAAAGCATCAATTTTTCAGTGCTCAGCTTTCTTTATAGTCCAACTCTCGCCTCCATACATGACTGCTGGAAAAACTGTAGCTTTGACGAGCATCTCTTCCTTTAGATGCCCTTAGTTCAGGCCTCTCTGGACTTTGCTGTTGCCAGGAGAATCCTGTGCTCCCCATTTGATAGGAGGGGAAGTGGTACCCCTGCTCCCTTTTCTGTCTCCAGCCATTATTGTACACAAAGTCTTAATATGGGCTATCTGCTCTTTTGATTCCTATGTGAAAAATTTAGTGATGAAAAACTATATTGGGCTTTTAATTTCTTTGGTCATTTATCCTTTGTAGTTTACCAGAACCGTAGCAAGAAATAAGTAATGCTGTGGCTTCTTCACAGGTAGATATCTCAGAATACTGTGTGGCTCTTGAATCACAATCGGTGTACTATCTACAGGATTTAGATACAGTACGTAAATCCAGCCTCATTATTTGAAGGTTCTTCATTTGTGAATTTGCCTACTCATTAAAATTTATTTGTAGCACCAAAATTCAGTACTTATGGTGCTTTCACAGTAATTTGTAGATGTTTGCATGCATAGAGTGGCAAAGTATTTGAGTAACCTTCATGGACTTTCCCATCTGAGGTTGAACAAGGTGGCAGTCTGGTTTCTTGTTTCAGCTTTCATATCCTAAACAAGTGTCCATTTCGTGGTCTGTTTAGTGAAATATTTTCACTACAAGCTTGCCGTACTTGTTACGGTGACTTTGCTGTTTAAGATGATCCCTACGCTGCTTTGAGGTGCTGCCTGGTGTTGTGATGTGCCTTATGGAGAGCATACCTGTTAGATAAGCTTCATTCAGTTGACTGACTTCAGTGTTAATGAATGTATTATATATTATTAATGAATAGCATGTCTTGAGAAATACACATAGGAAAAGATTATGTATTGATCAGTTGGCAAAAACGTGACTAGAGGCTTGCAGGAACTTAGTCTTGTATTTCTGTTGAAAACACTTGTTTGGTATTTATGACAACTTTATAGAACACAATTACTGTGAATAATAAAATTTAATTAAGCATAGTGATTTATAGAGACTTTAGGTTTAACCATTTCATCATTCCTTCTCTCTGAAACCATTGTTTTAGATTTGTTTAAATACATGCATAAAGAGTTGTATTGTAAAATTTAATTTTACCATAGGTTCAGGTTAAAAGTCATTGATTGACATTTTTAAACATTATCCTCTAGAAAATTAGGGGCTTCCCCGGTCGCTCAGTGGTAAAAATTGCACCCGTCAATGCAGGAGATGCAAGAGATGCATATTTAATCCCTGGGTTGGGAAGATCCCCTGGAGAAGGTAATGAGAACCGACTCCAGTATTCTTGACTGGAAAATTCCCTGGACAGAGGAGCCTGGCAGACTACAGTCCATCGAGTTGCAAAGAGTTGGACACAACTGAGCACACATGCTCTAGAAAATTAATCTGTGCCTGGAATATATATACTGAGTGCTCAGTGAGTGTTTTAGAGTAATAATCTTCTAGCATTGTAGTGATTCCGGTTTTGGAGAAGAGGCCAGTGTCAGTGTCAGGACTTTGGCATATTTAGTTATGCAGACTGAGGCACATGAAAGAAAGCCCAGTTGATAATGTCACCTTCTGGTTCCTGCTTTGCTGGGGTTACACAGACTCGGACACGACCGAAGCGACTTGGCAGCAGCAGCAGCAGCTTGAAGCTAGCAAACTTGAGAAATACTGAATCTCTTTGAACTCTTTCACTTTGTCTGTGAAGTGCGGAGCGTTTTCAATTTAAAATTTCCATGATTTTCTTTTATCAGTATTATTCTTGACCTTAAATGATTTCCAGTCTCATCATGCTCAGTTGTCAAAAAAAATCATGCAATTTAATGTCAAAATATATTAGCCATCAGAGTTTGTTTTATCGACCTCAAGTTCAGTCTCACTGGTTGTTGGTAAAAATGTAAGTCATGTATTTGATATATCTTGACATCATATACTGGTAAGATTCAGAAATAAAAGAACACTCTTAAAGTTTACGTATTTTTTTTTAGGGCATAGGATTCTGTTTGTTGGTGGTTGTGTTACATATGACACAAGTGTCCTAAATCATACAGAAGTTTTCTCTAAAAAAGTTTAAAATTAGAATTTTGAAAAGCAAAAATATGCTTTTATTAATACCCCATTTATGAACATTTCCTGTATGGCAGTTTTCAAGTTTTAGATTATGGGTGCTTAAGTTTTTTTTTTTTTTTTTTTAAATAAACTATTTTAACTATCTTTAAAATTTTTCCCCCTTAAAAGTGTTTAATAGTTGATTCTGATTTTGTTAGTTATTAGATATTTATTATTTTAATTTGGTCATTGATTTATTTAATAGATTATTATTAGAAAGAATGAATTTCCTAAAATACTGTTTTTTTAAATTAATACCAACAGAAAGTGAAATTTTTTTCTCTTAATTTCTATATATTTATTACTGTTTTCCACTCTCAAAATGAGTCAGAAAAATCCAATCCAATAAAATTTGATGCATAGAAATTTTTATGTAAATCTATTAATTGGATATTTTCAGCCTCTTTAGATATTCTAGAATTCTTGTAATTTGACTTTCCACTTTGTTATTACATGTTTTTTATTGACTTTTCTTTAAATCTGATTCTTCTACTTGGATATACCATTATTGATCTATAAGAATCTGTATTACTTTGAAATCTGTTTACATGCCTCACTGTAAGTATGCGTCAGTAACTTTTACTGGCTTAACACGTTTCTTCTCTGTTCTCAATATAACACTCAAGTTATACAACGATAGTCATTTGTGTTGTCGTTCATAATTAGAAGTGTTCTTTGTTGACCAATACTGATACTATTTTAGAAATGCCAGTTATAAACTTTCTATTTGTTGATAGGTAAACTGCTTACCAACAGTCTCCTCTCTTCTTTACACACATTCTTTATGATGTGTTTTATGACCTTTGTTCTCTCTCTCTCTTTTTTTATTTTGGTAAGTTGTTCTTAATACGTCATTTAACCTGTTTCAATCTTGTGAAAATACGCCTGTTAGGTTGGGTACACAAAGAGCAACTTTTTTGGAACTTGCATTATACCAGGCAATGTCACTTACTTCATGTTGTTCTGTGCATCAATGTCCAAGTACAAAATGTTCTTGTTAGTGTTAGGAGAGCTAAACTTTAGACACAGTTACTAAAGCAAGAGTTTGAGTCTAGCTTTGAAGAAAACCTGTGTATAGCAGATTTCCCGTTATGTACACAGAGGTACTGCATGTGTGCGTGCAGGTGTGTGTGTGTGTGTTTTTCATTTTTATGTTATTTTTCATCTGACTTCCTTCCAACTGTTCCCACATTAAGAAATATGGTGAAAGAGATAAATTTAAAGTATTTAATTAATACTATTTTGCTTTCCCAGTCTCTTAATTCTACTTTTATCAGTATCAGACTTCACCTAATAGAAACTGCTTCTACAGTAGTGACTTGTGTGTTACTGAATGCAGTGGTCAGTTCTTTGTCGTCGTCCTACTTCATCCATAGCCATTCTTGTCATCATTTACTTCCTCCTGCTGGGTAAGCTTTCTCAACTTGGCTTCACCAGTACCACTCTTTCTTGGTTTTCCTACTTAGTCATCTTTGCTGGCTATTCCTCTTCTTTTAGGATGATGGAGTGTCTCAGGGGTCCATCTTTAAAGCTCTTTCTTTATTTGAACTTCTAGTGTAATTAAAATTCAAGAATTTTCCCCCCAACTGTAGCTTATTTCTTAGAAATGATTGATTATAGAAAAGAAAATGAAATACTGCTGTTTTAAAACTATCTTTTGGACTTTCTTGACCTCATCTTAAAGCTTGCAGTGAGACCTGTGGACCTTTGGGGGAGTGACCATCTATTGGCAAGGATTGGGAAAGTGGATAAGGCTGTTTTATTTCAAGATCATTGTAACATAAAGTAGTTACTCTTGGGACATGATAGAAAATGAATATTGTATTTCCTTCTCTTGAAATCCTTAAAGATACTTTTTAAAGGGATTTTATATCGACTTGTGCAATGTGTTGGCATTATTTTCTGTAACCTCAGTTATGTCCATGTAGATATTTGCAAAGGATGAAATCTAAGAAGGAACGTTATGGAAAGATTCTGTATCAGATCAAATTTTAAAGCCACTGTTAAAAGCATAAAAGTAAACATGCTTGACACATAAAATTTGAGAAACACAGTAAAAATTGAGTTAAAGCACCTATCATACCACTTTCTAAATGCAGTTTATATTTTGAAATATTGTTTTCAATCTAGTCATTATGCAGTTTAAAAATCATTCTGTGATCGTATAATGTCCTGCATTTTGCCCTTCACATAGTATAACATCCATGTTTTCACAAGTTTTTTTATGAGCAACATGTTTAGAGGTATTTAGTTTAGATACACTAAACATATCCCATCTCATGGGCTCCTTTGTCTTGAACATTTGGGTTTTGATTCTTTTAATTTACATTTATGTTTATTTTTGTTTTTGTGGATAAAGCTGCAGTGAGTATCCTCTGCATCACTTTTTTTTTCTGTTTTAGGAATACTTCCTTAGGATAGATTGCCAGAAGTGGAGTGACTGGGTCAGAGGGTATGAACTTACGAATTTTTTTTTTTCTTTTCTTTTCTTTGAAATAAACTTTTTAATTTATTTGCTGTCTGGTTGATTTATATTCATTATGAAAAACAAAAATCATAGTGATTATATTTGGAACTCAGAAAACTGTCTAAAGGCAAACTTCTGTGATCAGAAAAGTTTGGGAAATTCCTAAGGTTTAAAAAAAAAAAAAAAGCCTTTTAATCTTGGTTTATCTCAGCATTTCCTGTACTTAACTGAGCATTGAATAGGTTTTTTCTGATATACTTTTTTAACATTTTGTGGAAGTTTGGTTAAGGGTATAGTTTATGAGCTACTGATCTAAAATTTAAGAATATTTTGTTGGTTAGATTGTGTTGTGTTGGTCAAAGCAAATAAACTATAAACCTTCGTTCTAAAATTATTTTTAAAAGGAGATTAAAATAAAGCTATTTACTATATGACTTTTGTGTATCTTTATAAAGTCTCATAACTTTTTAAAGTTTCTCTTGATTTCAAAAGAACATTTTAATGTCTGCATGGCATCTAATCTTTTTACAATCTGTATTAAAATTTGGAGTACAGACATACAACATGAAAGTAGAATATAATGTAGATTTAAAAACCTTTCTTCCCCCCTCATTTTTCTCTACAGAATGTGAAAACCTTTGCATCTTCTGATAGCCTAGCCAAGGTCCAAGAAGTAGCAAGCTGGCTTTTGGAAATGAATCAGGAACTGCTCTCTGTGGGCAGCAAAAGACGACGCACTGGAGGCTCTCTGAGAGGTAACCCTTCCTCAAGCCAGGCTGATGAGGAGCAGATGAACCGTGTGCTGGAGGAGGAGCAGCAGCAGCCCAGACACCAGGAGGAGGAGCACGCGGCGAGGAATGGGGAAGTCGTGGGAGCGGAGCCTAGGCCTGGAGACCAGAACGATCCCCAGCAAGGGCAGCTGGAAGAGAACAACAACCGGTTTATTTCCGTAGATGAGGACTCCTCTGGAAACCAGGAAGAACAAGAGGAAGACGAAGAACATGCTGGTGAACAAGATGAGGAGGATGAAGAGGAAGAGGAAATGGACCAGGAGAGTGATGACTTTGATCAGTCTGATGACAGCAGCAGGGAAGATGAACACACACATAGGAACAGTGTCACAAACTCTAATAGTATCGTGGACCTGCCTATTCACCAGCGCTCCTCCCCGTTCTATACAAAGACCACAAAAGTGAGTACCTTCAGTCTGCTCTTCACCTGGGAAATTTTACATATCCGTGTTAATTGTGGTGAAACTTTCCTCACAGTCTTTGTATCTTTGCAAAATTAATATTCGGTTGTATAGTAATAAAATGAACCAGTTTTTCTTTTTTTTTTTTAACAGAAGATATTAGAAATCCTGGTAATGGGACAGTATTATTAAATGGAGAGAAGGCACCTGTTACTATGAAAAATCATTAATACCAAATTTCATCATCAATTTTGTCCCTGGGACAGGGGTTAATAGGTTGTGTGCAGTGCAGAGGGTTGGAGTGAAACATGATTTGTGTGGATCAAGTAGTGAAGGTCTCATTTACCAAGTGCAGCTGGTCTGATGGGCTGTGTACTCACAGGCCTTACCCCACGGCACAAGTTACCAGAAGTTACGTCAAATTGGTTTTCTTATGGTGATTATTAAGGTATATGCTTTGTAAACAGTTTTCTCTTTGTTATGTAAACAAGATGAAATTGCTGTTTGAATATTAGTATTTGGTTATTGAGGAAATCTGAGTATTTTCAAAAGTTAAAATACTTTAGACACCAGCATGTTTAAGATTATGAAATGTGTTTTCTGCATTATAAAACAGTAAGAATGTATGGTGCTATCTTCGCTACTCTTCTTCTTCTAGTTATTTTATTAAAATGAAAACATTTCGGAACCCCAGAGGAATTGGGTTTTTTCTTGACTCCATGTTAGCAGAGCACTCCATTTGCTTCTCCACACAGTTTGAATACTAACCATAGGGTAACTACACCATTTTGGTTGGCATTTGACTGTGAAAAATAGGAGATGATATGAAGATACACTTAGATTCCCAACTTTCTGTCAAGTTTCTGCCACTGTTTCCCTTGCTTATAGTTTTCCTTTCCTTTCCTGGGAGATAGCTCTGTTGTATCTGCCTCCTTATCCCACTTAGTTGGTGGTAGCTCATGAAATCAATCATAGACATGTTTTATAAGGTGAACATTTATACTCCTGTCTAAACTGGAGGAATCCTATCAATTCAGGGACTTAACTAATCTAGTGCTGAGGACAACAATTCCATTTTATACAGTCCTTGGAGGCTGTGCCAGTTAGAGACTGGATACACTCCTACTATCCACAACTGTCGCTGCTTCCCAGCGTTATCCTTGCTGGATAGGCAGGGAGCTGCTGTCTGAGGGCAAGGGGCAAGTGTTTGGGAAGCTGCAGTAAATCAGGAATTGCCAGTGCCAGTTCTTTGCCATGGCATATGGGCTTATTTCCTCAAAACATTCCTGGGTGTATCACTTAAAATTGCGGGCAGGGACTGTGGAGAGAAAGCAGCATTTCTCTCACTTCCCAGTCTTTCTGTTACATTCCCTTTCCCCCATCAAATTATAGTCAAAATGAAATGATACAGTATTTGGGCTTTGCTTCAAAATAATACCAAAGGGAAGAAAAAGGAGGAGGGTATAGATTGGCCATGAGTGGCTAATTGTTGAAGCTGGTTTACAGGGACGTGGAGTTCGTGGCTGTTCTATGTAGTTTACAAAGTATGTTTGAAGTTTTCTGTAATAAAAATTAAGTTGTAAAGACTATGAATACATACACACCCAAAGTTGAAAAACAGAAGTTTTCTTTACGTACCTTGGTCTTACTGACTATCTCCTAAGTCAACAAAGTGCTGACTTCTCTTCTGCATTGAATTTTATTTTCTCTATATTTTGGTGCTATTGAATTTACAGGAAATTCAATAAGACATCATATGCATTCTGCTGGAGTTAGAATATATCTTAATCAATATTTTAGGCAGTGTTGCTATCTAATGGTCTATATAAAGAGGAGAGAAACTAAGAAGAATTATACTCAGAATGAATGAGGTATGTAGCATAACTTCTATCCTGTTTTTCCCCTCAGGCTTCTTCGCTTATAGATCTTTATGTTTGCATGCTTTCTGGTTCTTTATTACTTAAAAATTAGATAAAAATCATGAATATCCATATAGAATAGACTGTGAGTTAAACATATCTTTGGAAAGGAGCATTTTAACTCATTATTGTACTTATTTTACAGACATTAAAAATAAATATTGACTGAAGTAGTTTATCCTCACACTCTTACTTGCTTACTTTTAAATTTTATTTCGCCCATAAACAACATGCAAACAGATTTAACATCATCCTCTTTAACCTGACTTGACCGGCAATGAAATAGCTTAGACACGTAAATGCTTTCATTGCTATATCATTTTTGCTTCACCTTGTGAATTTTAAACTCTTTCCAAAATATGTTTATCCCTAATTTCCCTAGCTTGTCTGCAGGTTTACATTCTGTTTAGTTGGTTTGACCTAAGAAGGAACTGGCTTCAGCTGGTGGTTTTCATGCCTCTTACCACCCCTGTCTCAAGGTGTTGGAGTGGGGCTTTGGCTTGAACACTGCTAGCGCAGCCCCACCTTGCTGGTAAGGCCCAGATCTTTCAGAGTGCAGTTTGCTCAGTTCATGTCCCCATCTCTGGATCTCTGTTCCTTGAGGTTACTGTCTTAAAAGAGGGAGTTTATGTACATCACCTTCTGAGGATTCAGTTGGAGGAAGAGGGGTTTAGTATTTAATTGCATTATCTTATTTAAGAAAGAAGTTTAATCAAAGCTAAGCCTTTATCAACAATGCACAGCCATCAATGAGTTCTGCTGCATTTTAAATGAAAAACTAGAAAAGCAGCTAGACGAAACATACCCTTGTCCTAAAGGAGAAGTCATCATAATGTTCAGTAGGAGAACTTGCAGCACACAGATTTGATGGGTGCTTTATCTTTCCTTTCCCTTCAAGATAAAACGGTAAACAGAACTTGAGATATGTCTTATACTGTAGCTACCTCCTTAAAAACAAACATACTGAACTCAAGGCTGTTTCCCCTTACAACTCTTGAGTTGTGAATACAAATCATTGTGTTGTACACACAAGGCCACAGGAGTGACAGCAGTAGGGCTAGATGTGATTGTGTGTATATGAGAGAGAGTGTGTCTGTGTTTGTGTAACACACTTTTGATATGCCATTCATTTTTAGGTCATTTGCCTTCATAAATATGGCAAGAAAAATGTAAAACTATTTGATTGCCAAGACAGAGGTACCCTTCTACAAAGTAGGATGTCAGTCTGAAATTAGCTTCTTTCCCATTTTGTTTGTTCTTGAAACACTTCTTCAAGATCATTCTCAACACTTTTTTTTTAAACAACATTTTAAAAGCATCACCTAGTACTATGTTGCTTCAAAAGAAAATATCAGTCACTCATGTGTATAAATCCTTTAAATATAGTAAATAGGGGAAAACTCTCATTATTTCAAAATTATTTTTGAGCAGCTCTTAATTACTGATTAGTATAAACATGACACTTTAAACACATTATAACACATTATAACACAAGACACTTTTACAGATATTACCCTAAGCCACGGTTTCTTTGAAATCTTCTTAAACCATGACTTCAGAGAAGAGTAGAGATGTAATAGTTATTTTAAGAATTCCATTACAGTTTTACCCAGCGTATCTTTCAAATGTTTCTTTGTGTGTGTGTGGTGGGGAGCAGTTTCTTCAACATAACCTTTGGACCACTAGACTTACTTATTTGTCATACCTGAACATGCTGTATATATACAAATATGATATTAATGAGAAAAGCCATTTTTGGTGCTTCATTGCATTGATTTTTTAAAGCATAATGGAAACTATCAAAACTCCTAGGACAATCTGTTTTCTGCCTAGTCACCAAAGATTTATTCTAATGGGACCCTATATCCATAATACAAGTTAAAAATTCCAGACTTTCGTAATGTTAAAAGTCAAGGGTAGTAGCAGTCAAGAGATTGGTGTTTATTATGTCCATCTTGTGTGCAAGTTCCTATGACAGTTATGTTAAAATTTCACTGTGTAAGTGGCAAGAGATTTTAAGTCGGATTTGCCTAATTAAAAAAAAGCCCTTTTCTTTCCATGTGCTATGCTGACTCCTGTGGTAGAATTTGGCAAACATTACGAAACAAGATTTTCAGAATACAAATGTGTTTAGGTTCTAGACTCTGGAGTGTGGTAACTTTCTAATACCATATCACATTTTAAATCAACAGACCTGTCCTTTAGAGAGTGCAGATTGCTTAGTTAGGTGCTTTCCTTTGTGATATTTAATGAGTATTGAACTTACGAGGGCTCAGGGCTAAATTTGTAACAGGAAGAAGTGACAGTTTAAAGCTGATAATGTACCAGTCTCTCTGGAGTCCATCAAATGTGCTTCTTAATTAGGGGTTGTGTGCTATTTCTGTAAATTTTGTTAGTCTACTTGCAAATTCTAAATTCAACTTGGTAGGAGTAGGAATGCCAGGTAGGAATGCCCAACTCTTCCCTGGGTCAACAGCCTTACCATATTTTTAAAAAACAAGAACTCATTTTCTGAAGAGATGTCTAGCCCATACAAAAGACTCCTTTCCCATATTTAAGGTAGAGTATCAAGTCATTTTCTACTAAAATGAAAAGCAAATAAGATTACCTTCGGACCAGGTCTCGTACCGTCCTGACCTTTGTGAAGAGAGCCACGTTTGAGCACTGCTTCATGCTTCTCCCACGCCTGTCATAGCGCCTTCTGTTTGTTCTCACATAGCTTCATTCCTCACCTCTAATCTGCCTTTTCCCCGTCCTGATTGTTAGATTTCTCCTGGTAGTGAAGCAGTGGTGTGTGTGTCTGTGTTGCCCTCTCCATGTGGCATGTGGGATCTTAACTCCCCAACCAGGGATCAAACCTGAGTTGTGCCCTGCAATGGAATCCCAGAGTCTTAACCACTGGACCACCAGGGAAGTCCCTAAGCAGATTATTTTTCAGTTCTTTCCCCCTCAAATAAGACATAACTGTTTTGAATACATATATATCTACATCTATCTATCTATCTATCTTCAAAGAAGCAGTATGTCTAATGTCTAGGGGCCTGAGACATTTTCTTGTCTCTAGGTTCTAAACAGTAGGGAGCTAGGCACAAGGATCACTAGCCAGTCAGGGAATCAGAATTACAGTTTTGTTTCCAGTCCAGCATCTTCCAACTACTCCCTTGAGCCAGAGTAAGTGGCAAACTTTGTAGGACAGTGTGGCTAACATCTGAAATCTAATAGGGCTCTGAATTCTCCTGTATTTAGGGAGAGTTCTAGAAAACAGTGACCACATCAGGAAGTCCCTGACCTTGTCTTCATGTAAGACAAAGAACCGAATTTCAAATTCTGTTAGTTGGAGAGAGGTCCAGAGGACAGGTATATTGAATAACATATACTGGGAAACAGCCCAACAAATAACCATGCCTCCTCCATTTGTGCAGGATGACAGACTGGAAAACATTCACTGAGCCCAGTTTATAATCCAGTTTTAAATGTGTGGAGAGGATGGTGAAAGCAGACAGAAGGGGACACACCGGAGGAGATGAGTTTTGCCTACCATAGTGGAGTGAAAAGAGCTTTTCAGACTTGAGCTGGAATTCTGGTTTTGCTACTCATTATATGGCCATAAATATGCAGTCTCATTGAACTGTTTGCTTTATCTGTAAGATAAGACTATAACACCTACTTCACATGTTTTTTTGTAAGGATTGAGTGAAATGATTTACGTGAAGCAAGTAGTGTAGTGCTTGGGACACGCAGGTCATTTGCAGATGTAAGCCTGCACCCTCATTTTGTCTGTCTGTCTGTTATCCCTCATCCCTGATCTCTCAGAATACACTTCATTCTGCCACGCAAGATACCAATCTGTGTGCTTTTTATGACCTTTAGTATTCAGTTATCATATCACCCTCTAGTGGAAAAAGTTATTAATAGAGAAACAGATAAATGCTTTTAAAAGGATATGCAGGAAGAGTGGGAGCATACTATAATAAGCTGGGCCCATCTCTAATAAAAATAGAACCCATTTCCCAGTGGATGCTTTTCACAGCTCTTCCTAATTGATAAGTACGTATCATTTCCTTCTATTAGAATTTGTCAGTTTCTCTAAATTTTCTTCTTCTCAAACATCTGTATACTTAATGCTTTGTGAATTTTACAACTGGATGCCGAAATGAACTTTATGGTCAGTTTCTGACTAATTCCTCTTGCTATGCTATGCTGTGCTATGCTAAGTCACTTCAGTCGTGTCCGACTCTGTGCGACGCCAGAGACGGCAGCCCACTAGGCTCCCCTGTCCCTGGGATTCTCCAGGCAAGGACACTGCAGTGGGTTGCCATTTCCTTCTCCAGTGCATGAAAGGGAAAAGTGAAAGTGAAGTCGCTCAGTCGTGTCCGACCCTCAGCAACCCCGTGGACTGCAGCCTTCCAGGTTCCTCCATCCATGGGATTTTCCAGGCAAGACTACTGGAGTGGGGTGCCATTGCCTTCTCCTCTTTGTGCAATTTTAAAAATACTTATTAACATTGTTTTAAACTATAATAGCTCTAAATGCTGATTATATTTAAATCTGTATCCTATTTGCTGAAAATAATTAATTAATTATTGATTTTAATTGTAGACCAAAATGAATCTCTCCACAGAATGGAGAATTTAAAAAACTTTTGATAGTGTTCCATTGATTTGTACTTTATGCAAATGATAAACTTCTCTGCTGCTGCTGCTGCTGCTAAGTCGCTTCAGTTGTGTCTGACTCTGTGCAACCCCATAGAGTGCAGCCCACCAGGCTCCCCCGTCCCTGGGATTCTCCAGGCAAGAACACTGGAGTGGGTTGCCATTTCCTTCTCCCATGCATGAAAGTGAAAAGCGAAAGTGACGTCACTCAGTTGTGTCCGATTCTAGCGACCCCATGGACTTCAGCCTACCAGGCTCCTCCGTCCATGGGATTTTCTAGGCAGAAGTACTGGAGTGGGGTGCCATTGCCTTCTCCAAAACTTCTCTGAGGTATGCACAAATACCACAGATAGTTTTACTTAAAATATTCCTGAGGCAGGTTATTTTATATGTATTTAATTAAAATGAATGATCTTTATTAATGTTTTTGTTGGTGATAGGGAAGATGGTATGAAGAGGTTAACGGGATTCCGTTTTTACTTTGGTAGGTAACTCCAAAATTATGTCTCAAGGGCCCATTATTCACCCAGGCCTCAGTCCTGCATTTCTAGCTGCGTGTTGGACAATGTCACCTGAGTGGTCCTCTGAAAACTAAAACTACTATTTCTTTCTTCCTACCAACTTCTTATTTTCCTCTTCAGATTTTCTGGTCTCTTAACATCCCAGCTTTCTATTCATTGGGTGAAAAAATTGACTTTTTCTTATTATCTAATTCTGTGGATCTGTGAAGAGTTTAAGACATTTGAACACTTGATCTTCCTTTTTCTTACCCCCAGGCATTTGTAGGATAAAAATTGAAGAATCAGGTTTAAAAATCTCAAGAGCGTCTTTACTTAATGTTTCTGTTTGCCACCAAGCTATAATGCCATGTCCTTGACAAGTGTTCTGGCAATATGAATGATTGGATGAATTAAAAAAAATTTTTTTTCTTTTTGGCTGTGCTGGTCTTCATTGATGCATGGATCTTTCTCTAGTTGCGGTGACAGGGGCTTCTCTTCATTGTGGTGCACGGGCTTTTTACTATGGTGGCTTCTCTTGTTGCAGAGCGTGGGCTCTAAGGCACGCGGGCTTGGTAGCTGCAGCCTCAGGCTCGGGAGCACAGGCTCAACAGTTGTGGCACATGAGCCTAGTTAGTTGCTGTGTGGCATTTGGGATCTTCTCAGATCAGGGATCGAACCCGTGTCTTCTGTACTGGCAGGCTGGCTCTTTACCACTGAGCCCCCAGGGAAGTCCTGACTGGGTGAATTTTCAAAAATCAGTTTTTAGTTCTGTATGGATCAGTAACCTCAATCTAAATATCTGGTTCTCAGTTTCCCACTGATGAAGCCAAATCCATAGTGAACATTTAAAGATTTTCGCAATCTTACCAATTTCTTTCTACTTGATTACATCTCCATTTCTCCCCTTGCCTTTAATGAACTCTAGCCAGATTTTCAGAATCCAGGCCGAATTCTGTCTCTATCTTTACACCTTTCTAGAACTAGAAAATTCAATTCCTTGAACCCATTATTTGCTCTCTACATTATGCAGTTCATTTGGTGTTATTATCTTGTAACTTTTGGGGTCAGTGTTGTCTTGAGTTGACATTTACTTCTTTTATTTTTTGAACAGTAGAAATTTGATGTATTTGTCTCTAGTGCTGATTCATGTTGAACATTGAAATTTCATAAATTGTAATTTGAGCAATTCTCATTTCACCTCTTAAGATGTGCCCAAATTAAAGTATAAATTATAAATAAGCATGCCATTTAAGTTTAGCTTAAGACTCAGATATTCAATATGAAGATAGTTACCTTGAAGAATATTGTAATTTTCAATTACATTTAGCAGTTAACTAATATTGCAATTAGCAATTGAGTCCCCTGAGAATTTAAGAACCATGTTGCGAAGATGCAGAAATCAATTGAAGGTAACTCATACAGTCATTAAAAATCATGTTTTTAAAGGAAATTAGATAACAGGAAACTTTATAAGTATATTTACTAAAATATAGAACTCAAAGCTATGTATATAATATGATTCTAACTGTGAAACAAACATATAGTAATCTATATATGCATGGGAAAAGGTCAGAAAGAATTAAATCAAATGTTAGAAATTATCTCTGAATGTGGTTGAATTATTTTTATTTTTTCTTATATAGTTTTCAGAATTTCCCAAGCTTCTTACAACAGACGTATATTACTGTTATTTATTGGGAGAAAAACTATATCTACTAGAAACCAGTTGTTCTACTTAGTTTTTTTGGATAGCTTCCATAATGTATAATGCGCCAATGGAAGACTGGATGGAAAGACATCTCTCACAAGGAAGGACATTATGTAGTTTATTCATGAAAATGCAGCTGAATATAGTGGGGAGGAAAACTAAAACTGCCACTAGTTTCAGACGACACGTTATGTAGAAAACCCTTGAGACTCTACTAAAAAAACGTTTAGAATAAATGAATTCAGTAACATTTTAGAATAGAGGATCACTGCACAAAATCTCTTGCATTTTTATGTGCTAATACTGAAATATCAGAGAAGTGAAGAAAACCATCATTTTTTGCAGTTGTATCAAAAAGAATAAAATACCTAGAAATTAACCAAGGAAGTGAAAGACATGAATACTGAAAAGTACAAAATGTTAATGAAAGAAATTGAAGACAAATACAAAGGTACTCTGTGCTAATGAGTTGGAAGAATATTGTTAAAGTGTCCGAACTATTGGAAGCAATCTACTAATTCAGTGCAATTCCTAACAAAATTCAAATGGCATTTTCCACAGAAATAGAACAAACAATCCTAAAATTTGTATAGAACCACAAGAGACACTGAATAGTCAAAGCAATCTTGAGAAAGAAGAACAGAGGTGGAAATGTCACACACCCTGATTTCAAACTAATTCTTCACATCTCTAGGACTCAGGCGCTACGTTGGCAATTCGCTATGGTCATCTTACCACATTATTAGAGGAGTAGTAGTTAGGATGATAAATGGCACCCCACTCCAGTACTCTTGCCTGGAGAATCCCATGGACAGAGGGGCCTGGTGGGCTGAAGTCCGTGGGGTCGCTAAGAGTCGGACACGACTGAGCGACTTAACTTTCACTTTTCACTTTCCTGCATTGGAGAAGGAAATGGCAACCCACTCCAGTGTTCTTGCCTGGAGAATCCCAGGGACGGGGGGGAGCCGGTGGTCTGCCGTCTATGGGGTCATGCAGAGTCGGAAATGACTGAAGTGACTTAGCAGTTAGGATGATGGTATCTTTGTTTTTAAGACATTTGTTTAATATATGGTTTCTTCAGAGAGTTACTTAGAGTACCCCTTGACAGCATGTTTGGCTCTCCCTGAAGCATGCATCTCATCTTGCATTTAAGATGAAGCAATTTCAGAGACGGTCTTTTAAAATACAATGCTAAACTGCTTTCCCAGGAAGTCACCGGTGCTTTTCCTCCCCTCTCCTATTCCCAGTGCCTCATTTCTTCAAACTGATTAATATGCAGTCTTAATCCCCTGTGAGTCTACTGCTTTACTTTGACTCTTGTCCTGAATCTCGGTCCCATCCGTGACGTGTCTTCTGGGGAAGACAGTTTCCATGTGTGTCGTTGCCTTGGCTGCTGTGATGAATGTCTGCCATCCGTAAATTATGATAAGAGAAAACCAAGTTGGATGAATTATAGAAGTAGAATACAGAGAAAAGAAAATGCTATTAGAGAATTTGGATTAGTTGTGTTCTAAATACCTACCTAATTTGTAGTCATGACACTATTATTTTGATTCTTCTTTGAAAATGTCCTTAAATTTAATACTGTTTAGTTTTAATTGAGAGGCATTGTTTCTTCTCTGTTTAAGATTGGAATTTTTGGGAGGAAAGGGGCTATTTTTATGTCTGATTTATGGAAAATCTTTGAAAACATTTTACAGTTCTTTCAGAATCTTTTGGATAGTCTAAACATAAATGATAGTTCAAAAGAAAGCATGTAGAAATAAAGCCACAGAAAATAAAACCTGTTTGGATTTTTGTAGAAGTCATACATTAACATGTTTAGTATACTTAGTAAATCAGAGAAAGTATTTTTTTTTTTACTATGAAATGTCATATATAAATTCATCTGTTTCTTCATTGAACACTAGAGGGCCATATGGTACCTTATTACTGCTTTTAAGGTGTTTAAATACTTGGCAGGTGCTTTTTATCTTACACTTCGTGTTCTAGTACACTATTTCTTGCTCAGAATTAGAAATTAATATTTGGAGTAGTTGTGTGCAGTGTCATATAATATGTGAGATACCTAGTGTTCCCTTTCTTTTTTTAACCAGAAGCTATCATATATTCATTTTGCTATTTTAAAACAACAGTGATAACAAAAAGTGAACAGAGAGTGAGCCTTGGGATGACAATACATATGTGCCCAAACTTACTGTGCCTTGGGAGTATGTGTATGTTTTTTTGAAAAGCTCTCAAATATCCGCAGTTAAGTGTATTAACAACTAACGTCCTATCACCGTTGCTCAGGGCATCCTCGCTGTAGATGTGAGAAAAGAATGATCCCTCTGAAAGGCTATCTTTCTTGTTCAGATTTCCTCTTTTGTTAACATAGAAGGTAATATTCTTGCACATAGCCTGATCATCCTGAACTAAAGAATATTTGAGCAGATGATTCTTCTTCCTTAATTTCTTTTAGTCACTTGGGATGAAGAAATAAGAAATATGATCTACAGTTCCTAGACAGGTGGTATGAATGAGTGAACAAAGTCCTGACTGAGCCTGTAAGATTGTTCATGTTCTTATGAACTGCAGGACATGTGCCTGCCCTAAAAGGTACTAACATTTCAGTTAGAAAAAAAAAGCATTGTGCAGGCTCCAAAAAACACTGACCTTGAGTCACATTTGACCTCTGAATTGCTATTACCTTTGATAGCTTTTAAAAAGGAAATTCAACATCTTAAATATAAAGTATAAACTTGATTAAATTTTTATTGCTCCTTCAGACATACTTTAGAGAACACTTTAAACTATTCTTTGGCATTGCCTTTCTTAGGGATTGGAATGAAAACGGACCTTTTCCAGTCCTGTGGCCACTATTGAGTTTTCCAAATTTGCTGGCATATTGGGTGCAGCACTTTCACAGCAGCATCTTTTAGGATTTAAAATAGCTCACCTGGAATTCCATCACTCCACTAGCTTTGTTTGTAGTGATGCTTCCTAAGGTCCACTTGACTTTGTATTCCAGGATGTCTGGCTCTAGGTGAGTGATCACACCATTGTGATTATCTGGGTCGTGGAGATATTTTTTGTATAGTTCTTCTGTGTATTCTTGCCACCTCTTCTTAATATCTTCTGCTTCTGTTAGGTCCATACCATTTCTGTCCTTTATTGAGCCCGTCTTTCATGAAATGTTCCCTTGGTATCTCTAATTTTCTTGAAGAGATCTCTAGTCTTTCCCATTCTATTGTTTTCCTCTATTTCTTTGTGTTGATCACTGAGCAAGGCTTTTTTTTAATCTCTCCTTGCTATTCTTTGGAACTCTGCATTCAAATGGGTATATCTTTCCTTTTCTCCTTTGCTTTTCACTTCTCTTCTTTTCACAGCTATTTGTAAGACCTCCTCAGATGGCCATTTTGCTGTTTTGCATTTCTTTTTCTTGGGGATGGTCTTACTCCCTGTCTCCTATACAATGTCACAAACCTCCGTCCATAGTTCATCAGGCACTCTGTCAATCAGATCTAGTCTCTTAAATCTATTTCTCACTTCCACTGTATAATCATAAGGGATTTGATTTAGTTCATACTTGAATGGTCCATGGAGTTGCAAACAGTCGGACACGACTGAGCAACTTCACTGAATGGTCTAGTGGTTTTACCTACTTTCTTCAATTTAAATCTGAATTTGGCAATAAGGAGTTCATGATGTGAGCCACAGTCTGCTCCCGGTCTTGTTTTTGCTGACTGCATAGACAGTCTCCATCTTTGGCTGCAAAGAATATAATCCGTCTGATTTCGGTGTTGACCGTCTGGTGATGTCCATGTGTAGAGTCTTCTCTTGTGTTGTTGGAAGAGGGTATTTGCTGTGACCAAAGTCATAGCAAAGTAATGATCGAAATTCTCCAAGCCAGGCTTCAACAATACATGAACTGTGAACTTCCAGATGTTCAAGCTGGTTTTGGAAAAGGCAGAGGAACCAGAGATCAAACTGCCAACATCTGCTGGATCATCAAAAAATCAGGAGAGTTCCAGAAACATCTATATCTGCTTTATTGACTATGCCAAAGACTTTGACTATGTGGATCACAATAAACTGTGGAAAATTCTTCAAGAGATGGGAATACCAGACCACCTGACCTGCCTCTTGAGAAATCTGTGTGCAGGTCAGGAAGCAACAGTTAGAACTGGACATGGAACAACAGACTGGTTCCAAATAGGAAAAGGAGTACTTCAAGGCTGTATATTGTCACCCTGCTTAGTTAACTTCTATGCAGAGTACATCATGAGAAATGCTGGGCTGGAGGAAGCACAAGCTGGAATCAAGATTGCTGGGAGAAATATCAATAACCTCAGATATGCAGATGATACCACCCTTACAGCAGAAAGTGAAGAAGAATTAAAGAGCCTCTTGATGAAAGTGAAAGTGGAGAGTGAAAAAGTTTGCTTAAAACTCAACATTCAGAAAACTAAGATCATGGCCTCTGGTCCCGTCACTTCATGGCAAGTAGATGGGGAAAGAATGACAGACTTTATTTTTTGGGCTCCAAAGTCACTGCAGATGGTGATTGCAGCCATGAAATAAAAAGACGCTTACTCCTTGGAAGGAAAGTTATGACCAACCTAGATAGTATATTCAAAAGCAGAGACATTACTTTGCCAACAGAGGTCTGTCTAGTCAAGGCTATCATGTTTCCAGTGGTCATGTATGGATGTGAGAGTTGGACTATAAAGAAAGCTGAGCACTGAAGAATTGATGCTTTTGAACTGTGGTGTTGGAGAAGACTCTTGAGAGTCCCTTGGACTGCAAGGAGATCCAACCAGTCCATCCTAAAGGAAATCAGTCCTGAATGTTCATTGAAAGGAATGATGCTGAAGCTGAAACTCCAATACTTTGGCCACCTGATGCGAAGAACTGACTCATTGGAAAAGACCCTGATGCTGGGAAAGATTGAAGGTGGGAGGAGAAGGGGACGAAAGAGGATGAGATGATTGGATGGCATCACCAACTCAATGGACATGAGTTTGAGTCATCCCTGGGAGTTGGTAATGGACAGGGAGGCCTTGCGTGCTGCAGTCCATGGGGTCGCAGAGTCGGACACGACTGAATGACTGAACTGAACTGTCACTATTAATTTCTATATTATATTTGGAGTGAAAAATAAGAGTATTTTCTCTTCAGCTACTATTGATGCTTCCTTTTTTGTAATGGAAGATTAGTGTGAACTCAGGGGAAATACAGTGTTTACCTCCTCATAGCTCCATTGGTAAATAATCCGCCTGCAATGCAGGAGACCCTGGTTCGATTCCTGGGTCAGGAAGATCATCCAGAGAAGGGATAGACTACCCACTCCGGTATTCTCGGGCTTCCCTTGTGGCCTAGGTGGTAAAGAATCCTCCTGCAGTGAGGGAGACCTGGGTTCTACCCCTGGGTTGGGAAGATCCCCTGGAGAAGGGAAAGGCTACCCACTCCAGTATTCTGGTCTGGAGAATTTCGGGGACTATACAGTCCATGGGGTCACAAAGTCAGACACGACTGAGTGACTTTCACACACACCCCTAGAGGAGAGTCTGATCATGTGACAGAGAAGGAGCAACCATACAGTTCAAGTCTTCAAAGAACTTTATCTTTTTAGTTTCTCTTCCTTATCTTTGTTAATTTTAGTGTCAAGTTATTTCCTCAAATTAGTTACTATAAATAAGTGAAAAAACTTTGATCTTTAGTTTTAAATTATACTGAGGAGTTAGTCCTCTTGAATCCTCATGAACCTCTCAACTTAGCCACTGCTCTGATAGACAGTGTTCTCTGATAAAGTTAGATTTTGTGTAATGTTTGCTGTTTTTTGGATCGTTACCATGTTTTGAAAATTACACTTAATGCTGTATTTTAACAGGCTGATACTAGCCTCAGTGATTGAACACTGAGCTAGATTTCTGATCTTTTTCTCTGATTATGAAATTAGCTACATTTACCAAATAAATTATGCTAATATTTTGGTGACTGTTAATTGGTCAGTAGTGTAAAAAAAAAAAAAAAGAAAAACACAGATCAGTCTCGATACAGTTGGAAATGATCTCCTTCCTAGAGAATGAGAGATATTAGATTCTATTGATGGAATGAAGACATTAAAACTTTTTAACATGTATCTGGAGAAAACATTAGCTTATAGTTAAAATTTGGTTCAATTTAGCAATATTATTGAGCCCCAGAAGAATTGCCATTTTTCTTCTAAGATGTGCCACAATTTAACACTGGCTTTTAAGGGAGTAGGGAGAGGAAGGAATGGGGGCGTATTGCTGTGGCAAGTGCTTGCATCTGCTATAAGGGCATTATGTTTCAAAAAGGGTGGTGGGGGTGGGACAAGTCTGGGGTTGAGGGTGTAAAGTTAAGATTACTCTGATTTTCTAAAAAGTCAGAAGGTTTGGGAAAATCAGGTTAGTATTATTACTAGAAATGTTTCTATAATAATATTTACTTGTCTTGTAACTAATTTCCAGCAGTGATTCCTTGACTATGCTGAAATGATTTTCTTCCAAAAAATCTTTTTAACCTCATTTCTCCCATCACAGTTTATAGGAGGCACAGACTTGAGGTATAGGGGCCAGAAAGGTAATTTAAATGAATGAAATTAATGAAATAGCCTAAGTATACTACCTGGGGAGCCAAAACATCTTTAAATAAAGGGGATGACTGAAACTTGGGATCCTAATATTGCCTATTTTCCAGTTTTTCAAGTTGCACTGTAATTCCAGATTTTTCAATGATAATTTCTCAATTTTTTGTATGTTGGCATCCAGATTTTTCAGAAGCATTTCTGTGAGTTGGTTTGACCCATAGACACCCATTTCCAGTGGACATGATATGTGGAAGAAGAGTGTGCTGTTAATCAGTCATTGCAAAATTAAAATAGTTTTCATCCGTTAAGGACATTTTGAGTTGGCTGGAGCAGAAGAGCACCATATAGAGAGCACAGGGTCTTAGCAGGAACCCAAGGACCTTTTTAGGTAGTGAAGTGCCAAATGAATTAGCCCTGTTTAAAAGAAATTGTATCCTAACTTTCACAAGGAATTTTATGTGGCATATATATATAAACATACAATAATCAAGTGTACATGACGATCAGAACCAGGGAAAATAGCAGAGTAGACCCTAAAGACAAAGCTGTGAGAAGAGATAAGGAGTGGGTTATGATGAGTTGGACTAAGCTGTTACAGGTTGGCCTTTGGGGTCACAAAGAGTCAGACACAACTGAGCAATTAAACTGAACTAAACTGGCCACTCATAAGGACTAGTATTCCTTCAAGTATGATCCATCAGAAACATCTGGAATGCTTACTAAAAGTGCAATTTGCTGGGTTACACTCCAGAACTACTTAACCAAGGAATATGTATTTTTAACAAACTCCTACATGATTTTAATGCAGATTGAAGTTTGTGTAACCTTGGATAGTCTGTCTGCTTCCTTATGATAAAATTAAGAGGAGAAAGTGCTGAGTCCTCTCAAGGGAAAGTATGTTGGTCTCTCTCACACACACAAACCCCCTTCCCTAATAATATATAAAAAGAATTACTCACATGGGGCTTCGTGAGTGATTCAGTAGGCAGTGCCCTCAATAGCATAACATCTATAACAAACACATCAATGCTTTTAAATACTGGTAAGTAAAGTGGTAAAGAATCTGCCTGCCAGTGCAGGGGATACAAAAGATGCAGGTTCAATCCCTGGATCAGGAAGATCCCCTGGAGAAGGAAATGGCAACCCACTCCAGTGTTTTTGCCTGGAAAATCCCATGGACAGAGAAGCCTGGTGGGCTACAGTCCATGGGGCTGCAAAGAGTCGGACAGGACTCAGCAACTGAGCACAAGATTGTGATCTCTGAAGTCAAGACTGTGAAGGTTTTAAGTACTAGGTCTGTCATTTCATGGCACTTTGACCTTGGGCAAACTGTTAACCTCTCTTATACAGTGTTTTTAGTATATGTGCTGCTGAAGCAAGCACTTATACAGTGTTAAGGATGATAGTAGTATCGTAATTACTATTATGATCAGATCAGATCAGTCGCTCAGTCATGTCCGACTCTTTGCGACCCCATGAATCGCAGCACGCCAGGCCTCCCTGTCCATCACCAACTCCCGGAGTTCACTCAGACTCACGTCCATCAAGTCAGTGATGCCATCCAGCCATCTGATCCTCTGTCGTCCCCTTCTCCTCCTGCCCCCAATCCCTCCCAGCAACAGAGTCTTTTCCAATGAGTCAACTCTTCACATGAGGTGGCCAGAGTACTGGAGTTTCAGCTTTAGCATCATTCCTTCCAAAGAAATCCCAGGGCTGATCTCCTTCAGAATGGACCGGTTGGATCTCCTTGCAGTCCAAGGGACTCTCAAGAGTCTTCTCCAACACCACAGTTCAAAAGCATCAATTCTTCGGCGCTCAGCCTTCTTCACAGTCCAACTCTCACATCCATACACGACCACAGGAAAAACCATAGCCTCGACTAGATGAACCCTTGTTGGCAAAGTAATGTCTCTGCTTTTGAATATGCTATCTAGGTTGGTCATAACTTTCCTTCCAAGGAGTAAGCGTCTTTTAATTTCATGGCTGCAGTCACCATCTGTAGTGATTTTGGAGCCCCCCAAAATAAAGTCTGACACTGTTTCCACTGTTTCCCCATCTATTTCCCATGAAGTGGTGGGACCAGATGCCATGATCTTCGTTGTCTGAATGTTGAGCTTTAAGCCAACTTTTTCACTCTCCACTTTCACTTTCATCAAGAGGCTTTTTAGTTCCTCTTCACTTTCTGCCATAAGGGTGGTGTCATCTGCATATCTGAGGTTATTGGTATTTCTCCTGGCAATCTTGATTCCAGCTTGTGTTTCTTCCAGTCCAGCATTTCTCATGATGTACTCTGCATATAAGTTAAATAAACAGGGTGACAATATACAGCCGTGATGAACTCCTTTTCCTATTTGGAACCAGTCTGTTGTTCCATGTCCAGTTCTAACTGTTGCTTCCTGACCTGCATACAAATTTCTCAAGAGGCAGGTCAGGTGGTCTGGTATTCCCATCTCTTGAAGAATTTTCCACAGTTTATTGTGATCCACACAGTCAAAGGCTTTGGCATAGTCAAGAAAGCAGAAATAGATGTTTTTCTGGAACTCTCTTGCTTTTTCGATGATCCGGCAGATGTTGGCAATTTGATCTCTGGTTCCTCTGCCTTTTCTAAAACCAGCTTGAACATCAGGAAGTTCACGGTTCACATATTGCTGAAGCCTGGCTTGGAGAATTTTGAGCATTACTTTACTAGCATGTGAGATGAGTGCAATTGTGAGGTAGTTTGAGCATTCTTTGGCATTGGCTTTCTTTGGGATTGGAATGAAAACTGACTTTTTCCAGTCCTGTGGCCACTGCTGAGTTTTCCAAATTTGCTGGCATATTGAGTGCAGCACTTTCACAGCATCATCTTTCAGGATTTGGAATAGCTCAACTGGAATTCCGTCACCTCCACTAGCTTTGTTCATAGTGATGCTTTCTAAGGCCCACTTGACTTCACATTCTAGGATGTCTGGCTCTAGGTCAGTGATCACACCATCTTGATTATCTGGGTCGTGAAGATCTGTTTTGTACAGTTCTTCTGTGTATCTTGCCATCTCTTCTTAATATCTTCTGCTTCTGTTAGGTCCATACCATTTCCGTCCTTTATCGAGCCCATCTTTGCATGAAATGTTCCTTTGGTATTTCTGATTTTCTTGAAGAGATCCCTAGTCTTTCTCATTCTGTTGTTTTTATGATACTACTACTAATAATAATTGTCAGTATTATTAAGAAATTCAATGAGATAATGTTTGTAAAGTACTTAGAAAGTAACTGGCAGATAATAAATCCTTAATGAAGTGTTAAGTATTATATTTCATAAGATCTATTGTAATGTAAAAAGATTGTGCTAAGGCTAGCTTAACAGACTAGTACAGGCTAGAAAATACTCTGCAAAATATTTTTAGTTTAAAAGATATCAGCTGTCTTAGGTGGGTTGAAACTATTCCACTAATTTTTGTCTAAGTTATTTTGACTTTTAGCATAGAGTTCAGCTGTTTGATATTGTAAATTTTGTTAGTACTAACTGTAAAGTGGTTTTGCTCCCTGATAGGTATTTGTTTTCCTAATTTGGTTGTTAAACTTGGAAGGGATTTGAAAGAAAACCCAAAAGTACTTTTCGTAATGCTGGGGCTTTGAGTCCTCAGATGAGGACTAGTTGTATTCAGTAATGTAGGTTCCTGAATTGAATAGCTGGAACTGGAATATATGCAAGAGAAAATTCTCTTTGGTACTTCTGTAGAAATTCTAGAATTACTGCTTGATACTATAGAAAATATCTTTATTTTTCATAGTTAAGAGATTAATGTAAAGTTTAAAAATAAAATAAAATTTTAAAAAAAAGAAAAAAAAGATTATTATAAACAAACAAAAGCAGTCTTTACTAATGGAAGAATAATTTATGTAAAAAGGGTCTCTCCGTAGAATCTATTTTAGTGAACACATTTTGTAAAGTAGTCTTTACTAATGGAAGAATAATTTAAGTAAAAATGGTCTCTCCTTAGAATCTCTTTTAGCAAACACATTTTGTAAAGTGTTGGTGTAAGCTACTGGATGCGTCTGGTGTAGAACATAGATTCGATTCCTCCTAATGATAAGAATTATTGTCAGAGTAGCACTTTGCCTGTAAACTTTAACCTCTAATTATATGAAGTGTAAATAGAAGAATGATGATTATATTTATAGGTCACCAGGGCTAAAAATAATGTATAAGATTGAGCGGGATGGTTCCAGAAAAGGATATTTCATTGAAATGTACCATGTTCTTCTGTTCAGTGGTCTTTGCTAAGGCTACTATTAAAGATAACTTCTGTGCTTTAGAATAACAGTTGCTTTTAGAAGATGCTGTACTTTCAAAGTGAAAAATGCTCTCCCCTCCCCCATGTTTCTGATTGGCCTTAAATGACAATTTCTAGGTTTTGAAATCAGATGCAAATGAAAAATGGACATATGAAGAGAATACTGGTCAATTTTAAGAACTAAGTGCCAAGAGTCGTTCATTTGGTTAGCTATAGATGTTGGTGTTATATGTCAACATTATAAATTTAATTGTCAGGAATGAATTGTTTGTACTTTACCAATATACCACCATCTGTTTTAGGGTCTAATGGGTAAAAAATTTAAATATGCTGAGGTGCATTTGTAATGTTTATTACTTAAATTTTCAGTTTTCTGGTTTATTTCTTATTTCTCTCTGTTACCTTTTATAGAAAAGAAGATTAAAACATTTAGAATCATTATTCTTTATCATTTAGAAATCAGTAATCTTATGTTTAATCTTTATTATATTTTTATGTTTCCTTAGAAAAGAACAGAGCAGAGATTGCAAATTAATATCTTATGTAGTGATTTTTTAAAACAAATTTAAATATGTTGCAAATACATGAAAATCTGTAAAGTTCACGTAGAAAATATTGATCCTTCACCTTCTTTTGCAAATGTAAACTGTCTGGCCTCACTGGGTTCATGTGTTTACATGACAGCAGTTAAAATACCTTTTAAGTGGCCTTTCTAGTCCTTAACCCTGACCTGTTTCTCTCCTTTATTTTACCTGCACGCCTCTCTAGGCATTTGAATTTTGCTTAGAATGAAGACAAAGGCGTGATTGTAGGAAACAGAAAAAGTGAGTTGATTTTTCCTTTCTTAGTCACATATCAAACTAGTTTGGATATAAGTCCAAGTCAAAGTAATATGTAACTGCTGTTACTAAGTCGCTTCAGTCGTGTCCGACTCTGTGCGACCCCATAGATGGCAGCCCACCAGGCTCCCCTATCCCTGGGATTCTCCAGGCAAGAACACTGGAGTGGGTTGCCATTTCCTTCTCCAATGCATGAAAATGAAAAGTAAAAGTGGAGTCGCTCAGTCGGGTCCGACTCGAAGCGACCCCATGGACTGCAGCCTACCAGGCTCCTCTGCCCATGGGATTTTCCAGGCAAGAGTACTGGAGTGGGGTACCATTGCCTTCTCCAATATGTAACAGTTTGTCAAGTTTATTATTAAAATAACCAGAGACTTGCTAAACGCCACATTTCTAATGGGCATTATCAAGGTGGGAATTTGTCACCAAAGTTTTTACCAATCTCCAAATACTTACTCATTTAAATTTTCATTCTAGCTCACGTGGTATCTTTTCCATTCTCATTAAATTTTGAAATGAAAGTTCTACTAGGATGACTATTTATCGTGTTACAACAGTAAACCAGTGTTCTTGGAGCTCCCTGTTCGGTAAGATGTTTCAGTTACCTATTGCCACCTAACTGGCACCTCAAAGTTTTGCAAATAACAATTATTTTATTATTTCTCATTGTTTTTGTAGGTTATGAATTTAGAAAGGGCTCAGTTGGGAATTGTCGATTTAGGGTTGAGGTCAGATGGTAGCTGGGGATGAAATCCCAGGCGTCTGGAACAGCTGAGCGCTAGCCAAGAGTCTTTTCCTCCTCGTGTGGTCTCAGGACTTACCCAGATGCAGTCTTTTCACCTGGGTTAGTTTGGGCTGCTTCATGGTATGGTGCCTCAGGGCAGTCAGACTGCTTACAGCAGAGCTACCTTGTGAGTATTCCAGCAAGCGAGAGGGGTATGGAGTCTCCTGCTTACAGCCTATCCTAGGAAGTCACATTCTGTCTTGGTTGAAACAGACTCACTTCTCATTGAAGTAGTGTCACAGTATGCTGTCAGAACAGATTGCAAAGATGGGGGGCATTGCTGTGGCCACCTTTGAGAAGCCCAGTGTGCTATGGGAGGTCATTTCTTTGCTTTTATAACTTTATGTTTTTCATTTGTACTTTATAAAAATCAGACTCAACTAAAACAGATTTCATATGTAATATCTGTATTTTGTGTAATTCCTTAAAATATAAGTGAATGATACCTCACAGTCTTGTCATGATCTTAAGTGAAAGAAATCACGGCCTACTAGGAAGGAACTCAAGTCAGTGTTGTATCCTTCCCTCACATCACTGTACCACTCTGAATTAATACGTATATTTTTTTCTAGGCTCTGTAGCTGCAAACTTCCTTTAGCTCTCCTGTTGATCTCAGAGTCTCCTAGCACCCCTCGACTGCCCCCCTCCATCCTGAGAGCTTTCTGTTTCAGGCATAATCATTACTGTAGGGACTGAATTTTGTCGTTTTCTTTGCTTTTAATCTTTCTTGATAAACAGTGTTTTATTTATTGGGAAGAATGAAAACTTGAGCTGTCAGTTTAGTTAACTTCAGCTATAAAATTAATGTTGATGTTTATCAGATGATGATTTTGTTGACTATGTATTTTGACAGTGTAAAGGGGCTGATGGAATCAGCTGTCAACCCGTTCAAGATATTAAAATATTTTCTATACTCAAAATAATTCTGCACTTAAATTTGAGGTGAATATTGATAAGTGAATATTTATAATGAATAAATTATTCAGTGAATATTGTTAAATCTCAGATGCTGTGATAGTATATTACTATAAATTGTATAACTGACGTCATAGAACTATGTTTACCTCACTCAAAATAACTGATTTTTACTTACAATTACATCAAAAATTCAACAGTGTAGGAAATATAATTATCTCCCCCCTCCTTACTGTTTAATTTCTTAAATTGTTAACACTGTCAAATACCTTATATTTATTTTTCATAGGATAAATTCCCACAATGTATTAAGTCATCAATTTGGTGAACTTCTGCATTATAGCTCAGTTTAATTTTTTTAAGGTATAGAAAAAAACAACAACCCTATATTACTTATGGTACTTTAAAGAAGTATAGTATTATGTCCTTATTTATTACTCCCTGGTCTGTAGCATTTTTCAGAGTTTTTACGAGAGAAATAAATGGTTCATAAAATGTCTTTAGTTTAACTGAAAGATTAATGAAACTTTTGTGCTTAAACTTGTTCATGAAAGTAAGTTAAATTATGGACCTTGAAAGGCTGAAATTAAAGAAGTTTTTGTCTTCTTTCTTGTACTAAAGTTTTATTTGTGAATTGGAGAAAATTAAGTTGCTTTTAAATTACTCTATCATCACATGAAGTTTTTGCATGATTGAAATACCTGTAATTACTATGTCATTTTTGTCATTGTTGACTTAAAGGTGTAGCTATAATAATCATCTGCTAAATTCTTGGAGAGCAGCTGTGTAAGACCAGTTTTAACAGCTGGGGTAACCCAGCACAGACTATAAGAGTTGAACTTGATCTTGAGGCAAGTTATGTTATAGTCACTGAGAACTTCATACTAGACATTTCTGAAATACTTAATTCAACCCAAGAGTTGGGTTTTTGTTTTATCACAAATATTTCTTTAAACGTTTAATGAAAATAGTGAGGAAAAGTATCATCTTGATATTAACAACCTAAAGTTCTAAGGCAAAATACGGGAACAAAATCCAAAGTCAGTTACTCATTTAAAAAAGTCAAATGCACTCCAAATATCACCATTTATGCCAGTTTGGTAAACATGAAATTAAGAGATGCTTGCTCCTTGGAAGGAAAACTGTGAGAAACCTAGATAGCGTGTTAAAAAGCAGAATCATCATTTTGCTGACAAAGGTCGGTATGGTTGAAGCTATGGTTTTTCCAGTATTCATGTATGGACTTGAGAGTTTGGACCTTAAAGAAGGCTGAGCACCAAAGAATTGATGCTTTTGAACTGTGGTGCTGAAGAGGAAGACTTTTGAGAGTCCCTTGGACATCAAGGAGATTAAGCCAGTCAATCCTAAAGGAAATCAGCTCTGAATATTTGTTGGAAGGGCTGATGCTGAAGCTGAAGCTCCAGGACTTTGGCTTGGATGCCAAGAACCAACTCATTTGAAAAGACCCTATCCTGGGAAAGATTGAAGGCAAAAGGAGAAGAGGGTGGCAGAGGATAAGATGGTTAGATAGCATGACTGACTCAGTGTACATGAATTTGAGCAAACTCTGGGAGATAGTGAAGGACAGAGGAGCCTGATGTTTCAGTCGCAAAGTGTCGAACATGACATAGTGATTGAACAAGAACAACCTACGGTTAGGAAAGACTAAAAAACAATGACTTAGATACAGAGAGTAATCTGCCTCACTCTGTATCCCAGAATAAATGAATATGCTTTATAATACCATATTTTCATCTCCAAAGGATATTGATTCTGATTTATTCCTCTTTCAGTTGAGTTCAGTTGCTCAGTTGTGTCCAACTCTTTGTGACCCCATGAATCGCAGCATGCCAGGCCTCCCTTTCCATCACCGACTCCCAGAGTTTACCCAAACTCATGTCCATCGAGTCTGTGATGCCATCCAGCCATCTCATCCTCTGTCGTCCCCTTCTCCTCCCGCCCTCAATCCCTCCCAGGATCAGGGTCTTTTCCAATGAGTCAACTCTTCGCATGAGGTGGCCAAAGTATTGGAGTTTCAGCTTCAGCATCAGTCCTTCCAGTGAACACCCAGCACTGATCTCCTTTAGGGTGGCCTGGTTGGATCTTTTTGCAGTCCAAGGGACTCTCAAGAGTCTTCTCCAACACCACAGTTCAAAAGCATCAATTCTTCAGTGCTCAGTGGTAGTATAATTTTTGGAATCTGGAAATTTTCTGTTTCTGTTCATACAAAAGAGTAAGTCACTTGTTGCTTAAATTCACAGACATAATAAATGATAGTTTCCCTGTTTTTGATATGAGACTTTGAAAACTTACGGTACAAAATTAGAAATACTTACAGGTTAATTTGTATCTTCCCAAGTGATTTGTTTTAGCTGATTCAAGAATAGTTTATGAAAAATAGAAAATCTTTATGCTGCTCATATGCTGTGGACTTTGGTCTGGAGCAGTTAAATCACAGGCCTTCTATATAATAATGAATGAAAGAAGCAGTCAAAATCCAGAATAAGCTGCTGTAAATCTTATCATTGTTGTAAGAGAATTGGAATGTATGGAACTGTAATACATTTTAGAAATACCATATCATTGGTATTTTGTTACATATAGCATTTATATTTTAATAATCTGTGGCTAATGCAAATGTTTAGAAGAAAGATAATCAGAGAGTGATAAGCAGGCAAAATATCTTGAATAGAGAATCTTCTATCACAGCTTCCCCAATATTGAGTTCTTTTTGGATGGATAGTGATATCTGGAATCTTAAAATGTTACAACACAACTACTAAGATGTTCCAGCTTAATTTTTAAATAAAATTTTGAAAAAATTTAAGAAGTCTTTGTAAAAATTGTTGAGGATTGTGTTTTAAAACATTCTAGTCCAAAATTATCATAGCTGGATTTTGCATCTTTGCTTTCTTAGTGATTGTTAAGGTTGAAATGTAATCCACAAAGCTCTATGGTTTTTTTTTTATCCTAGTAGCAATGGCAGCTAGCAGTGTTGAGCACTTACTAATGTAAAGCATTGTTCTGTGTCTCGCTTACATTAACTGATGCAATCTTGATAACTGTCCTGTGAGGTAAGTTCTGTATAGATGAAATTGAAGCATAGAGGCATCAATTTAAGGACATAGCACTAACAAGTGATGGAACCCGGCTTTGAACTATGGCAGTTTGACTCCAGCATCAATATTTCGACTGACTTATGATACTTCCGTAATATTTGGTACCATTTTAAAAAGAGGTTGTCTGTTTTGAAAAATCCCAGTTTGGATGGGGGTTCATAATTAAGATTATCTTTAATGTTTCTAAAAGCATAATTTAGACCAAAAATTCTTTTTCTTGAACACATGGAACCAGCTGCATTTTAAAATATTAGCCATTGGGATTTTCCTACATGTTGTCTACAGTTTCCTTCATTGACTAGGGTTTTCTTCTGTATTTGAAGGTTTTGTATTTTGGTCATTTCCATGCTGATTTAGTGCAGAAGGAAATGGCAGCCCACTACAGTATTACTGCCTGGAGAATCCCATGGACAGAGGAGCCTGGCAGGTTACAGTCCACGGGGTTGCAGAGTCGGATATGACTGAGCACACACACATGCTGATTTAGAACATTGCTTTACAAGTACTGTTAACCTGATTGCTCAGGAAAAAGATGAAACAGTAGTTTGGGAATTAGTACTCACTGTGCTCAATCACTAATATTGTCTCTTTTTCACAGAAGTGTATTGTAGACACGTAATTTAAGTGTTTGCTTGAGTTGCAGTGCTCCATACTATCCAGTTGAGGGCAGCTACTTCCTGATTTTAAAAATGAGTTAAATTAGAATGTCACCGCTTTGTGTGTACCAAAACTTGATATCTAGTGTAAAACACAACATGTAATATACAAAACTGCTTTAATGTTCATTTCTATTATTACCATAAATAATTTCTGATGAAGTAAAACTAGTTTTTCATTTTTCATTTTAATTATCAAAATTAATAATTTTGCCCTCTTAAAAGCAGTAAAATGAGCCCTGTTTATTTTAGTTTTAATTTCCCCAGTCCAAATTCCTTACAATTCCAAATCTCCTCCCCTTTCCCGGCTTTAGGATCAGAATCCAAGAAGATTAGAGAACTTCATGTCATCCTTACCTTCAAGCTATCTACCTGTAAATGCATGTGATTACAAAGTTTTTGGATAGAAAAGGGAAAGCTGATTTTCATCTTTATTATGGTATCTTTATTAAGTGCAAGTTGAAATTGGAGTTGATCTGATTCGTTTTTCTCTACAAAACAGTTAAACAAGTGGAATGTAGTACACTCTTCTAATTTTTCTGGATTGAAATAACACCATAGTTTAAAGTATATCTTCTGTGTGGTTCTAAGAAATGAATTTTGAGGGGTTAGTTAACTAATTTCAGAGATATCACTGAGAGATTTTTTTTTTTTTTTAAGAATAATGTCAGTCTGCATAAAGCTGTATTAACAAAGTAGACACTGATAGTAACTTGGAGGAGGGTATTCTGCGTGAGCAGCTTCAACGAAGGGATTTTCCTAATAAGGAGAAAAAAACACTATACGACTGAAGGTTATTTTATTTTTTTTTTTTTAAAGATTATACTTGTGTTAAGAAATAAAGTGAGCACCGGATGAAATGCCAAGACTAGAATGAGGCTAGAGACACTCATTCTGCAAGGTAGTAAATAGTTCAGTGGGGCCGTAGACGTGTTTCTTAGATATCAGTCTCAGCTTTTTCTGTCGTATCAACTTACGGTTTTCTAGTACCTTCTCTCCTATCCCTAGATCTCTATTGGTTTTTTCCCCCAGTGATTATAGTAGTATTCTTAGTCATTTACTTTTTTATTAAAACATTGTTTTTGTTGTGATTAAATACCTATAACATAAAATTTACCGTGTTTAAGGGTACAGTTCAGTGGCTTTAAGTGCATTAACAGTGTTGTGCAACCGTTAGCACTGTCATCTCCAGAATTGTTTTTATCTTTTCCAACAGAAATTCTGTACCCTTTGAACACTAGCTCCTCATTCCGCATATGAGTGGAATCATACAATATTTTTCCTTTTTGACTGAGTTATTTCACTTATCTTCAAAATTTACCTATGTTATGTCTGAATTTTCTTGCTCTTCAGGCTGAATGATGTTCTTTGTTTGCACCCGTTCGTCCATCAGTGGCTCCTTAGGTGGTTTCCCCACCTCTCGGCTTTCGTGAATAATGCTGCTATGAACACGGGTGTACAAGTATCTGTGTGAGCCCTGGTTTTAGTTCTTCTGGATGTATATCCAAAAGTGGAATTGCTGGATCATATAGTAATTTTTTGAGGAATCTCTCTATTTTCTGCAGTAGCTATGTCCGTCTTACATTCCCACCAACAGCACACAAGGGTCCCAGTTTCTCCACATCATTGCTAACTCTTATTTTTCTGTGTGTGTGTGTATAAGTAATAACCATATTAATGAGTGTGCAGTGTGGGTCAGGTTTTGATTTGCATTTCCCTAATGATTTTTTTAGTGATATTGAGCATCTTTACATGTGCTTATTGGTCTATATATACATATATGCTATGCTAAGTCACCTCAGTCGTGTCCGACTCTGTGCGACCCCATAGACGGCAGCCCACCAGGCTCCCCGGTCCCTGGGATTCTCCAGGCAAGAACACTGGAGTGGGTTGCCATTTCCTTCTCCAATGCATGAAAGTGAAAAGTAAAAGTGAAGTCGCTCAGTCATATCTGACTCTTAGCGACCCATGGACTGCAGCCTACCAGGCTCCTCTGTCCATGGGATTTTCCAGGCAAGAGTACTGGAGTGGGGTGCCATTGCCTTCTCCGATATATCTATCTATCTACTTGGATGAATGCAGTTGTTTACTTTTGTATAACTAAAAATGTCACCTCTGCTAATGATTTTGCATTTTCAAGTATTAATTCATTTTAAATTGTGATGTCAGAGAAGGGTGTACTTTAAGAAAATAGCATCATGGCTGGACCAGGGGTATTTCTTGTGTGTGGATTGCCTTCCCAGCAACCCACTTGGTAATATTTAGTAAGATAGGTCTCTCCAGAATCAAAGAAGAAATCACCCATTTCTGACGTTTCTCTTTTCTAATTCTCTCCATATCACATTCTAAAAATCTATAAATATAGTTGAGAAGAGCGAGAAGTGAGATGACTGGCTATTGGAAGAAGAAAATAGAATGGAAGGAGAGAACAGGCTAAGTGGTTGACCATTGTGAATGCATAGTTCACATCTGTTATCGATCATCTGTTTCAAAACTACTACCCATTCTCACACTAAGATTTTTTAAAATCTTCATAACGTTTTAGTTTGTGGGCTTGCATATGAAATGTAGCATAAAGATTAACGTGGCATAAGTGGTTAATTTAGGAAACTATTTGAGATAATGCTAGAAAGATGAGTTTGGGGCCACTTGGAGGAGAGTTTTCATCTCCAAACTTTATCTTAGGCATTGGGGAACCATTCAGAGCTGTTGAGAAGTGGATTGTATAGCACATTCCATCTCCATGTTTTAGAAAGATATATCTGACTGTGGTATATCAGAGAAATTAGGCCCTAAGTATTTGTGATGAGCTGGTTAGTCAGTATTCATTTTACTTTAGTTACACCACAGGTTATATTTATAAATATTTGGGTTTTAAAATATATTTAATCAGTCACGGCACTGTTATACTTTCAAGTGGAATTGCTAAGTATTTCAGAATTATAGAGCTTGAACTGAAATTTGCAAACAACTAAAATGTCACGTGTTAAGACTAACCTGCAGTGTTTATTATTAACTATCCAGAACTAGAGTTGATTTAATGTCTTAGTGAGTATGAGATAAAGAATGGAAGAGGAAAAGAGCTTACTAAAGACAAACACTTGAAGATACAGTGCTCATTCTGAATGAGAACATTCTAAGATAGGACAAATGTATGTTTATAGTTTTTGAGCATGCATAAATACTGCCCTTAAATTTGAAGCACAGTTCAAAACACTCCTAAAATAATAATGCTGATATTTGCTTAAGAAACGCGATAAATATTCTAAAGAAAATACAGTGATTAACTTTTGGATTTTTATAGAGAAAAGTTTACTTTCACTTTCTAGGGAGTATACCTAGGTTAGTCACTGGAGAAGTTTTCAAAGGGACCTTGTAGCACAGCCCTGCTCTGGTTGTCTTACTGACTTTGTAAGGGAGGTTCACCAGCTGTTTGACTGGCAGGAGCAGGAGCTTTCACTTCAGTAGTTTATAATTCCTGGCTATTCTAGGATAGTTTGCACTTCACCAAGCCTCAGACAGGTCAGGACATTTGGTAGGAGAAGGTTGAAAGACAAAAGCAGCAGGCCTTGGGTTCTCAGCCTTTTTTTTTTAATTAGAAAGTTGTATTTTAGTTTGGTGGTTAGAATTTTTAGTAATGTGCCTGTATTACATGTAGAGAGTATTCATCAGCCAAGAGGAGTTTTAAAATGTCAAAACCGGGAAAGGCTACTCTAAACCATGGCTTGGTTCCTGTTGATCTTAAAAGTGCAAAAGAGCCTCTACCACATCAAACCGTGATGAAGATATTTAGCATTAGCATCATTGCCCAAGGCCTCCCCTTTTGTCGAAGACGGGTAAGTCTCACACATTTGAAAAACAGGAATATTTGTTTAAATGAACTACTTCTGCCTCTTTTGGTGAAAACATGCTTCAAATTTCAATTGATATTTATAACTAAAACTATCGGAGCATTATGTCGCCCCTGAAAACTTCTGTAAGTGACAGTTTTAGTAACATGATAGAGAGTCTTGAGGGCAAGGTTACCTAATTTACCTTTTTGTCTCTCTCATTTATTTTTATGGTGTTAGAATTCTTTAAACTTACTTAAAATTAGTAAATTTAAAAACCATGTTTTGAAATATGTTGGCAAATGCTGAAAACCCAAATTTATTGTGTTTATTTTGTGGGAAAAGTAAAGAGCTGGTGGGACTGTCCTTTAACATGGGAATTACAGTATCTAGCTCTTATAAAGAGTTTATCTGGCACTTGAAGCTAGATTATTTTTAAATCACTATTTTTTAAATTAAACTTAACATAATAGAGACATTACTTTTTGCTGTTATGTAAAATAAAACTAGTGTGCTGTTGTGTGGCAGTTACGATATAGTTTATATATAGACAATCCTGAAGTAACAAACATTTTGTAGAATTTGTACTAATCTGTAATCAGGTTATGATTTTCTGTATGTTCTTCAGGATAACATTCTCATCCCCTCCAAGTTTTGACCCTGTAATTAATGGTTTTGTTGTATTTTTTGAGTTACTTCATATTGCCATTTTGAATTATTAACTAGAGTAATATATTTTAGATCTAGTTATGTTTAGGATCCTGAATACATTAAACCAAAAAATACCTGTCAGAGATGCACATATCCGTACTATTAGTGTTTTAGTCCTTTTTAACTCTCTCCTCTTTTCTTTTAACTGAAAGACAAATATTCTATTAAACAAATAGGTTAACTTATAATACCTGAAAAATATTTTTCCTCTTTATTTGCTGGGACTTAAATAGTCTTTGTAAAAATACGTTTTCTAATTACTTTAGTTTTTGAACTGTTTCTACTTCTACTCCAAATAAGTGGTAGCCATGTTGAAAAGCATTTTAAGTAGGTTTTAAATGTAATACAAATTAAACATTGAATATAAAATATAAATCTCTCTGTCCCCTCATTTTCTTCTTTACTATGTTTTCAGAAAGTGTTTCTTTTTTTCTTTAAATCTTTTCTTCTTTCGCTTTGTCACTTTTATAACTTCTGAATGAGGTCACTGCTCTGATTTAAGCATTTACACAGAGGCCTCTAGTAGCCTCTTTAAGGTCATTAATAAATTATTTTTTATTTTAATACTTCATCAATACAAGTAAACCATCAAATTAAGGAAAATAAATTGGAATTTTTTAATTGAGGGGTTAAGATACTGTCAATCAAGATAATTTTTTTCTTGTTAAATATTTCTAATAAACTTAAGTACAGTGTATGACGGATTACTTCATTATGTCACAATGCATGTTTTCTGTCTTCATCTTTACATGAAACTTAAAAGAATCAGGAGCAGATTCTATTAAGAAAATTTAATAGACAACTTGAAGGCTTTCCTTGAGGGTTTCCTAGGGTCACTATTCAGTTCGACTTTTCTAGGTTACTGTTAACGTTAAATTATAGCCTGGCATTTGTAATTACAGAAGAGTACTAAATTTGAAAAGTAGAATTCGAACTAGAACATCATTCTAAATTAGGGGAAGATAGTTAGAAAACAGAATTAACACACTCATTTTTAGACTGCCTGCCAATAATTTACTATTGCATAACTCATTGACTCTGACTACTAGAAATATTAGAGGGCTAGTGTAATTATATCCCCATCCCCTCCTTTTTGCAACTGGTTAAGTAGCTTTAAATTGATTCACATGTTCTTTGTTGTTTAACTTACTTATTTTCCCTTAGTAATGTTAATGATAGACACTTTAAATGTATTTTTTATCAAAGATTTTGAAAAGACTTCTGGTGTTATATGTAATTAATCATATTTTGTATCTAACATCCAGTATATCTTTCATTTTTAATCAGATTATTATACACTGACCACATGTGTGTAGATTTCTCTGTTTTGTAGGCCATTTTTTTCTTCTAAGTAGTGAGATAATACTGTGTGACCTCTTACAAGACTCTGTGTAGGTTTGACCCGTTAAAAGTTGAAAAATATGATATTGCCCCTCCATTCATCATAGGTGTTGATCTATTGAATGTTTGCACAATAAAATAATTTTTTAAATTGTGAAAAATTCTTTGGAATAGTTTTCATAACTACAACTTCAATTTATAGCTCTTGAAATACTTTCACGGAATTAATTTACTCCATCATTAAGTACTATCAGTACTGCTAGTCTAATTTATTATTATGTAAATGATTTTGGTTTCTAAAATAACTGATCATCCTTTAAAGGGAGAGAAAATTTACAAGAAAAACTTGGTTTATAAAATCACTGGAAAATTGTTTTATTTTTCTTTGAAATTGGAGTGGTAATATGTATTTCCAATATGGTAATACTGTATTTCCAAATCCTAAGATACATTATTTTTCTACATTTTAAACATATATGAAATTAGGATATGTCTTGTTGGAATTTCATAGCTTATCTGGCACCATTTTTTGCTTTCTGATGATAAGAGAAATAATAGTATCTTGCAATTAATAATAGTATGTTGAAAGAAAATTCACTTTAAGGCTTAAATCTTGAACTCTTTTTGTTTTTGTTTGGAGACTTTTAAGCATTTACAACGTTCTCATGAGGGTATTCTTCAGTGTTACTTTTTGGTAGAAATTTCCAAATGACATGAAATTCATGGTTTATATCCAGGCTTTTAAAGATACCTGGTTGACTGTTGGTTTATAGAAAAATGTGTTTGAGAGTGCATTTATATTCTTGGATTTGAACCACATGCCAGTTGTGTAGCATAAGCAGCAGCAGCAGAGCTGAGTAAGGGAATGGGGTCAAACTGCTGGTGGAAGCTGTAGGGAGGTGAGCGGCAGGCAGTATGGTGCGGATGAGATATATGGACCATATATCTCAGGCAACGATGAGATATAGGACTAGTTTTCTGATAGTCGAAAATAATTTTGTAGTGGTTATATTCTATACCAAGTTCTGTTTAAAGTACCATGTCCATGTTTAAAAATAAATGCTTTGCTTTAAAATGAAAATGGAGATAAAATTAAAATAGAACATTTGTGTCATTTGAGAAAATATTTGAGTTAATATCACTCTGTGTATTGTTACCATTGCATACATGCATGCTCAGTCGTGTCTGACTCTTTGTGACCCTATGGACTGTAACCCACCAGGCTCCTCTGTCTTTGGGATTCTCCAGGCAAGAATGCTGGAGTGCGTTGCCATGCCCTCCTTCAGGGGACTTTTGTGACCCAGGAATCAAACCTATGTCTCCTGCATTGCAGGCAGATTCTTTAGCGTTAATTTAAGTCAAGGGTCCACAAGGGTCCTTTTTTTGCAGAGGGCCGGCAACTATTTTGGGCTTTGTGGACCAGATAGTCACTATAGAACTACTGAGCTCTGCCATTGTTTGAAAGTAGCTGCCATTGTTTGAAAATGGACATGATTGTGTTTTAATAAAACTTTATTCATGAAACAGTGACATAGGTTTTTAGGATTACAGTACTACCATAGTAAATCTTCTTGTGCATACATCTTTTTGTTTGAATGTAAGTTTCAGTTAACAGTAAAGTTTTAGAAAGATTGTTAGAGCCATAAGCCTTTCATTCCTTTAGAAATGTTGATTCTCTCTTCTAATTCTTTTGTAGCTATGTAGAAAAAAATGTTTATGTGCCTAATCACTAGAATTTTTACATACTACTTATTAATTTACCTTCTCAATATACAGTTGTTGGTTAATCGCTGAGTTGTGTCTGAATTTTTTGTGATCCCATGGACTATAACTTGCCAGGCTCCTCTGTCCATGGGATTTCCCAGGCAAGAATACTGGAGAGCTTGCCATTTCCTTCTCTAGGGGAACTTCCCAACCCAGGGATCAGACTGCATCTCTTATATTGGCAGGAGGATTCATTACCACTGAGCCCCAGGAAAGCCTTGCTATCATTGTAAAATAACCTACTAAATACACTGTGTATTCTCCAGCCATTTTATGTATTTTAATTAATTTTTAAATGTTTGTTAATATTGTAAGTTAGGTATTATCTCCACTTGGTATACTTGAAAGCCAGGCCTCAAACAAGTTACCTATCCCCAATTTTCTTGGTAAATAGTAAAGCTGGTGTTTAACCTCAGGACTCTCCAGTGCTACAGGTAGTAGCTATTTTCTTTCTACTATGTTTTTTGACCTTCTTTTTAAAATGAACTTAAACTGTTTTCAACCACTGTTTATATTTTGAAGGGTAAGCCTGGGAACATATCAATGTTGACATTGTTTCTTTGACAAAATCATTCAAAGCTTCAAATAATTGACCTAAAGATAACTTTGGTAGCATATTATTTTTATAGATTGAGTATTTTTTGTGTACTCTCTTTTTAAAATGTTTCATTTGTAAAGTTATCCCACAGATGATGCAGTGATTATAGTCATAAAAAACTAGAAATATTCAAAGAGTATATATGTTTATTGTCTTTATAAGCTGAGGGATGGTACCTGATAAAGAAAAAGTTATTCATAACCCTTGTTAAAATCAAGACAGATGTTCAGGAGGACTGTCGTGGTACATGTAGGGACTGTGACTATTCTGTGCATGCTGCGTTGCTTCAGTCATGTCCGACTATGTGCGATCCTATGGACTATAGCCTGACAGGCTCCTCTGTCCATGGGATTCTCCAGGCAAGAATACTGGAGTGGGTTCCCATGGCCTTCTCCAGGGTATCTTCCCAACCCAGGGATTGAACCCACATCTCTTTACATCTCCTGCATTGGCAGGCAGATTCTTTACTGCTAGTGCCACCTGGGAAGGGACTTCTACTAGGGAGGCTTGCAGTAGGGGAGGCAGATTGGGCTCAACTCTTACAAGTACGAATTTACAGCCATAAAGCAGGTTAGAAGGTCAGATGGTAGATAATTACTAAAATATCAGGGCTAACAGGATGACACTGGTTAAATGAACTAATCAAGGTGGTCAAACATCACCTGGGGGACGGGAGACTGGCGAACCCAGCAGATATGGAGGGGAGGTTCGGGTCCCGAGTGTGATCAATATCAAGGGTGGGGAATTCTGGTTAATATGATTTAGCAGGATTCTTGCTAAAATTTGGTTCTTGAGAACATGCCCAAGGGCAGGGCCTCGTTGAAAAAGAGCTCAAAGGAGCCTGATTATAGAGTTTGGTTAAGGAGAGAACCTTTGTCATACTGCCGGGTCTGTGTTTGGTAGGCAACCAGTCAGAACAGCGTGTCTGACAGATTAACCATCTTCAAACTGCAGTGCAGTTCCATTCTTATCAGTTTGTTCAATTAATACTTTTGCCTGTGATGACAAAAATTTAAAATAACATTATACGTCTCTTAGCTTCTGTATTCTCTTGGATTCAAGTTTTTTTCTTCATTGTTGAATTATTGATGATACTAATTTTTAAGAATACCCTGTATTCAAAATTTTATTCTCATTTAGGCATAATCTATTTTATTGTTTTATATGTATAATCTTCAGTTAGTTCAAGCTATCTATACTTTTTTAGGCTCCTTTAATAGACTTTTCAGCAAATATCTGCCAGTTTTATCAGACAGTTGTATTGCCTTTGTTTCAGAAAACAACCTCTCTAATTATTTACTCTACAGTATAATTTTCATTTGTATGAAGATTTTGTAAGCCATTATAAGTTCTGTTGTTCAAGCAAACTAGTGAAGTACTACCTTCCTGAGAAGTTTGATAATCCCCTAAATCCTCTGAGTTGAGTGATGATATAGAGAATTTTTATTTTCTTGGAATAGTTAATATCTTCTACTTCTCTTTATAAAAATTAGATATGCTCAGTATGTAAAATACAGAAGTGTTTCTTTTCATTTTCCTAAATTATCAGTAATTCCACTGTTCACAAATAGCCACAATAAAAATTATAAGGAGATAATTTTTTAATTGATACTTTAATTCATTTCTAAGGTATCGCTGGTAGTTCTCTATGGCTGTAGTTATTCAAAAGTGTATTATAATCTGTCAAGTGGATGTATCATCATTTTCCTACTGTTGCTAATTTGGTCAGTGACCTGCTTTGAACTTTTTTATATATAAATCTTTAATGTCCCTATACACTTTATTCTGGAAGTAGAATTATTGGGTCAAGGAGTATGAATTTTTTTTTAGATTCTTGATAAATACTACTAAATTGTTTTCCAGAAAGACTGTATCAAATCAAAACCAACATGAGGGACTTCCAATGTTGTTTAACAAGAGAAAGAAATCATATTTTAAGCAAATTTATTTCTAGTATGACCAAGTTTTATGGATTTTACTTGATAATATATTTCAGTGTTTATTGTTCTAAGTTTTCTATTGAAGGAATGTTTTTTCATTTTGAGAAAATAATTATATATGTTATACTTAAAACTTCAATAGGAAAATATACAAATAGAACAAGAAATTATTTGTTGCTAATGTGATTTTAAAAACTTATTTCTAGAAAATAATATTTTCCATTGACCTGCCATGTATATTATTTTTAGCTATAATTTTCTTCTACTCTTCCCATAGTTTTAAAGCTATTGTCTTTTTTTATCTGCACAGATGATCCATATGTGTAGTTTTATAATTTATCATTGATTTATATATTTTTACTGTCTTATGGTTATCTCAGTTTTTGTCATCTTAGTTTATACGTTTATATTTCTGAGTTTTAGTGTGATGTTTGTACAGTTTAAATGACAGCCTCTCCCAAAGTATATTGCTATTAATAATCTCTACTACAGGAGTACTTTTCATGCTAGCAAAAGCAGCTGCCAGAAATACTTGCCTGTTTCTTAAAGCACTACAACTTGGTCTTACATTTCTGACATAGCTTTGCCTTTTGCCCCAATCCAGGTTTACCTTTTATTTTTATTTTTTAATTCTAGTCTAGCTATGATTAATTCTTTTTTAAAGTAGTTGTAGCAAATCTGCTCTTATAAAATGTCTTGATGCCCAAAAGAGATTTCACGAGACTCAAAGTTTGTTTCATGGAACTCTTAGTCAAGAGGAAATAGTTGGATATTTCCTTAACCTACAGAAATAATGAAACCTTTAAAAAGCCAGCATCATGTTCCCCTCCCCCATACTGGTCTATTCTGTATCTGCCAGTTACATTTGTGCCACTTTCTCCAAATCCTTTCCATGACCTCACAGCCAAGCTTCTCTCTCTGGGTGGAACCTTCCTCCCGGCACTGATGCTTCCACCCTTGTCCTCGCCCACGAGGGGAGCGTACTGTAGCTGTGGCCATTACCTTTGGCTCTTAGACTTCCATGGACTGTCTAGTGGTGGTATTTGAAAGTTTCCCTTAGTTGTCTTGTCTCCTCACTTGAGGCTATAAACTGTTAGACTTCAGAAATTATCTTTAATATCTTTTTATGTATGACCAATTTGTTGAAGTTTTTGTTAAGTCTAGAAAATTCTTTAAGGAGTTTTGATACTGTTAGAATATGACATGTTTTTGTTTACTAAATACTTTCAAATGACTGTGCAGCTGTGATTTTGAATATTTCATTTTCTAAATATAACTAAACTCAGATACAGTTTGATGCTTAATCTTAAAAGTAATTACTACTTAGCAGTTTTGAAAATGAAGGAGAAACAAACATAGGGTATACTCATTTAGATGGCACTTATGAGAGTCTGCCATAGCCAAAAAAGTCAGAAAATGAAAACCAGTACAAAACTTTGGAAAGAAAGAAGAACAGAGTGGTGCTGTGAGCAAGTTTGGAGAGTGATTTTAATAGATTCTCTGTTTTTGTTTTTTTTTTTTTAAGTGCATAAACTAAAATGGAGCTTTCTAAAGTTTTATCCACACATGTATTCCATTGGAACTTGGGGAAAAACTGGCATTTCCAGATCACCTGATATCTTTTATTGTCACTGTATTTCATCAATAAAAGAATTAACTGGTTACCACATATCAGGAGATTTTGTTTTAAATCCTGTCAATTTCTTAAGAATGTTTCCTACATCATGCAGAAGATGAGTAAGCAGAATATAAACTTAAATTTTCTTGTGGTCTTATTTTTTTGTATTGTGCAAGGCAGTAGCTGTAAATAAAAAGATGATTTTTCCCTTCTTCCTGTGGATATGCAAAAGTGAAAAATCACAGTTCTCTTGAGCGTTTTATAGTTAGTGGTTAAACCATAAATAAACCCTTATAGTACAAAAGGGTAGTTGCTTAAATGGACTCCTACACCAAATACTGTAGGAGCATGAGAGGGCCACCTTGGTCTCAGTGCAATGGCTCAGGAAAGGCTTCACAGCACCTTTAAAACTGGAAGGATGTTGTTTGCTAAGCAGATGATCAGAGAAGTGGACAGAAGAAACTTGTGTTATTGCTTGGTCTCACATATTGGTTTTTTTTTTTTCACATTAATTATACTGCAAATTATTCACTTATTTCTGGATATGAGATTTATAAATAGTAATAAGAGTCCTGAAATATGTATTAACTTAGAACAGGGTTGGAAACTTTTCTAGAATCTGTAGATGTAACAGTGAAGCAGATGGACAAAGGCCATGCCCTCATGGAGCTTAGATTCTAATTCAGGGAAGCAGGAAAGTAATGCTAATGTTTGATGTTGCTAAAACAGGGTAACAGTATAACAGGGTCTAATGGGATGCAGGGAAGACACTGGTCTAAGTACTTTCCACATATGAACTCATTTAATCCTTACAATTACCTCATGAAGTAACAGACTGCATTATGTTCTCCCTGTTTTGTAGATATAGGATCCAGAGGTGTAGGAAGTTTAGCTGACTTGCCCTAGAGCTACTAGATGATGGAGCTAAGATTCTAACCTGGGTATCTAGCTACAGCATCATTAAAAACTATGGTATATTGACTGGATAGTGATTTGTTGAAGGAATGGTTTCAAGGGTTAACTTTGGCCATGTAATCCTAGATTTTAAAATATGACAGAGGATGAGATGGCTGGATGGCATCACCGACTCGATGCACGGGAGTTTGGGTGAACTCCGGGAGTTGGTGATGGACAGGGAGGCCTGGCGTGCTGGGACTCATGGGGTCGCAGAGTCGGACACGACTGAGCGACTGAACTGAACTGAATTCATATTTTGTTTTCACAATTTATGATGACCTCAATCACATTGCTTTCTAGATGTTTTTGTCATCTTGTGATGTCAAAGTATTATGTTGTGCCTCAGTTGTCAGATATTAATGCAAAGAAAATTATTGTTTGTAAATCTACAACTACAGCATAGAAATAACTGCCATGAATTGTTACCCCCTTTTGTTGATAACAATCAGGGCAAGCCTATTTAAACTTGTAGGTCATATTTTACAGAAACTAACTTAGTTTAAGATGTGGAGTATGGGAGACAGATGAAGAATATGCTAGAAATAAACAGGTTACGAAGCTTCTGGCTGGGTAAACAAGTATGAAATAAACCTGTGGTCCCTTGTCTGCAGACCAAGAGTCCAGTAAGCCCTGAAAACAAAATGCTTTAACAAGTTATCCAAATCTAACCCTGACTAACATAAGACACTCATGTTTATTGTTTATCTGAATATTTGTATATTTTGCTACAGAAATGTTCATATGTGATATACTAGAAGTGTTCTGCCATGCACAGCATATGTCCCATGTTACCTTCTAAACTCCAGAAAGTTTTGAAATCAGGAACACAGCTTTCTCCAAAATTGTGGCACTAACTGCAGACAGCTATCATCCACATATAAAAAATGGAATATACTTTGAAATGCCAAAGTAACCTAAGCCTTATCTTAAGTCTGTCTGCATTCATATTTAAATGCTTTACATTAATACCTAAATTTTATTAACCCAAGTATGGGCAGCTCCATATAGTATGATGATAGTTCAGAGCTTATGTATTATTTTTCTTCAGTGATTAAATGCAACTTATACTAGCAGACTTTAAGTGAGGAAGGAGTACGTCAGCCGCTTATTTTTCTCAGTTTTCTGCTAAATATTAACACCACTAAATTAATTTTCATTCTGCTAATGCATATTAGGCATATACATCCTCCTTGCGTGTGATGCTAATGTAACAAAGATGAATGAGGCAGCAAAGACCTTCCCTTAAGAAGGCCACTGAAGCTTTTCTGTCTCTGAAAGACTTATCTTATTTTCTCCTTTCCATGGTCACATATCAAAATCAGAGGAACACGGATTAATTAATCTATTCAGTAAATAAGCATCTGTTAGTTTCCAGGCGCAGTTCTAGATACAGTATTGAACAAAACAGAAAAAAAAAAAAAGACATACTGTTTTTATAATTTAGTATTTCAGACCCTGAGATTTCCACCTCAGTGTGGACAGGATGGGCTTTCCAGGTGACTCAGTGGTAAAGAATCCGCCTGCCAATGCAACAGACGTGGGTTTGATCTCTGGATCAGGAAGATCCCTAGAGGAAGAAATGGCAACCCACTTCAGTATTCTTGCATGGGAGATAGGCTGGTGGGCTCCAGTCCATAGAGTCATAAAGAGCTGGACATGACTGAGCACACAGGCACACTCATGGACATCATGTTTGGTCTGCTTCAGGATAGAGTGTGTCACCAGACACTTTTATTCAGTTGTGTACTTCTCTTTCGGAGAAGGCAGTGGCAACCCACTCCAGTACTCTTGCCTGGAAAATCCCATGCAGTCGCTAAGAGTCGGACAGGACTGAGCGACTTCACTTTCACTTTTCACTTTCACGCACTGGAGAAGGAAATGGCAACCCACTCCAGTGTTCTTGCCTGGAGAATCCCAGGGGCCGGGGAGCCTGGTGGGCTGCCGTCTGTCGGGTCGCACAGGGTCGGACACAACTGAAGTGACTTAGCAGCAGCAGCATCAGTACTTCACATTTCCAAGAGGGTTGGTGATCATTTATTTGTGTTATGGTTTCTCCATATGTATATAAGGATGCCTCCATACACATACATATTAATACATATGCACACACTCTGCCTTACTTGATAGCATTATGTTGGTAACTTAATTGAAAAATATTATGATCTATAAGTTTTCAAATACTGCTGGGTAGTATCCAGCATAGAATATTATCTTGAGGCTCTGAAAAATTAAATATGATGCCATACTATTTTGTTTTTCATGTTTTTGCTGGAAAACTGTAGTCTTTAATATCAGGCTCGCCACAGTGATTTCTTCCTGGATTGTTCCTAAGTCAGAATTAGAGTTCTTGACCCTATCCCTGACCTTTTAATGGAAACTTGCATAAATGAATGTGTCTCACATATAAATCAGTTAAATAATGGTAGATATAATTGTGGCAGATGTAAATAATGATACTATAATGTAGGATTTTTAAAAAATGTGGTATGTTTTTCTATAGGAGTAATACTAGAAAGGACTACCATTTGTGGTAAAACCAATGACATTCTTAGTTTCTTTTACAAGAACTTAGCAATGCAACACATCTCTTTATTTGCATATATAGCACTTTATTCCTACAATGGGTAAAAGGTAAAATAATTATAGTAGGTTTTTTAAAAGTAAACCTAAGATTAGATTAATAAAAGTTTTTCTTGTGGTTTTGGTAATGTCTATGTGTGTAAGTGTTTATGTATACGTTTATGAATTTTATTGAAATTTTTTTAGATCTGGGGGAAACAATTGAACAGTATTTCTCAGACATTAATATACAAGTATTGACCTCAAATGCACATAGCTTATTAGCCATTTGTTTATTTACTTATGTTTTTTATTGACCATGTAATGTTGTGGCTTCTCTGTAGCTCAGACAGTAAAGAATCGAGTTACAGTGCAGGAGACCTGGGTCTAATCCCCTGGGTCAGAAAGATTGCCTGGAGAAGGAAATGGCAGTCCACTCCAGTATTCTTGCCGAGAGAGCTCCACGGACAGAGGAGCCTGGCGGGCTACAGTCCATGGGATCACAAAGAGTCGGACATGACTGGGCAACTAACACTACATGTAATGTTGGGGAAATCTATTTTGAGAGAAAAAAAATATATATGATAATGTTGGATGAAATTCTCTTAAACTTGTTCTCCTTACTAGTCTTGAAAATGAAAATTGAAATCTTTGGGTTATTCCTATATTTAATTACATTTTTATGTGTGGATGATCTCAGATTATTCACTTGGGAGCAATTTAAACAGCTTAAGCAGCTTTTCAATAATCCACAGATATCTCTACATTATCAGTTCAGATTTTAAAATGTCATTGTTACTACTAGTTTGAACATGTAGGGGCAGTATAGTACTGTTTTTATAAATCTTGTCTGAATTTGTGAGTTTTTAAAAAATCTTTTAAGTGTTGTTAGAAGCTTTTTCTTTGAGGAGGTACAACTTCATATCTTATTTTTTAAAGGATAATTGGTACTCTTTTATTAAGTTGGGACTATTCTTTCAATTCGGGTTCTTATATATATATATATATATATATATATATATATATATATATATACATACTATACTATACAAAAGCTTTTATATTATATAAGCTCATGGCCTTGATTTATATTTGAAGTCAAAGACTGTGTTAAGCTAGTTAACAGGGAAAATGCATTTTTATGGTTAGACAATAAAATAGAGGACAAGTAGATTCACAGAAATACTAAAATCAGTGCAATTTTGTTCTTATTCATTCTGTACCAGCCTTTCAAAATTAATGGTTAATCATGAGAATTTTAAAAGTTAAGTCTTAATTTTTCAACCTGGTAAGTAAACAAAACTTAAAACTCCTAAACACTTACTTTAAGATTCCTTACTGTGTAAATAATTTTTCAATAACAAAATGATTGAGTTGTTATAAAATTTATAGTAGCTTTTTTTTCCACTTAAGGCAATCTACATTTAATAATTAAAAAGCAACAACTGAGTAGTTATCTCTTCTATCCATTCCATTTATTTATTCCATCTATTCAACAACTTTTACAAGCCAAGAACTTCTTTAGATGTTTGGAGTACAACAATGAATGAAGCAGACTCAAATCCTTGGCCTTTTGGAGATAATATCAGAGTGGTAGACTGTTTAAGAGCATAGAGATAGTCATTTAGACTGGGCTGAAGTTTTTAGCTTCATCCTTTATTAAGCCTCTGTAGGATGGAGATAATAATAGTACCTACTTCATAGGATTGTTTTAAGGGTTAAATGAAATAATGTATAGAAAGTGTAGTTATATGATAAGAGCTTAGGCACAGTTATGAAGTCCACATAAGAGATATTTAGATGTGCTGGTAAAAATTGTAATTAATTCTCATGTAATAGCACTTACTTCTTTCACTATGGTTTGTATTTTAAATATGTTTCATTTTTAGTTTCTTTAGATTGTGAGAGAAAATGCATAACACCAATTTTAAATGGTCATTTTTCTTAAACAGTTTCCTGAGTGACTGTTAATCTCTAAATGGAAAGATACTGCACATAAAAAATTAATATGCTCTGTATCTACTTATATTCCGTAGATTCATTCAGTGTGACTCTCATGTATATAAAACTTAACCCCAATATGCCTTCCTGAATTAAGAAGGTAACATGTGCCATCTTAGTATTTTGTTTAGAGTTTCAAATGTGTTGGCTTCAAATATCATAAACTTTTGAAAAATTAAATTTCTATATAAAAATTAAAAACATAGTTTGTTGGTTCACATGTTAGTGGCTAGAATGTCTAAGAAAAAGTTTACATAATGGTTTTTAAGTTTTGTCTCTCTTTCTTTCCCTTAAGGCCCCAAAATATGTTAATTAAGAAATGGAACATAATTTGTTAAAATCTTTGAAAACTGGCTTTTCCAAATGACATCTGGTATATTATTACTATATAAGAATTGAGATTTAAAAAGTTAAAGAATGGGTTCACAGGTCTTAACAAAAGTACTTAGAAATTTTAGATCTATCTTTGGTATCCTGTGCTGCTCTTATTTCTTTTTATTTTTCAGTTATGTGGAAACCCCACATTTAACACACATGTGCATACACAGGCACAAATACACATCCCCCAAATACATACAAATAAAATTCTCATCACCACCACCTCCCTGTTTAATAGCTTATCTGCTCTGTTCATGCGACAACTGCTTCATTGAGGGGAAGTTGTTGTTCTGCTGTTTTCATATTAGCTTTGTTATCATGCAGGATTTTCAGCTGCTCATGCTCATTACCATACAGCTGGTATGTAGAAACGAGAAGGAAGCAAGCAGAAGTTGCACTGTCTACAAGAATAAGAAGCTCTCTTGCAGATGGGGTGCTGGCAGATGGGGCATGTGTTTGAACAGGTTTTACTAATAACAGAATGCATTAAAAATCATTCTGAGAAAGTCTAAGGTCAGTGCCATGAATTCAGAGCTTGAGAGGTTGTTCAGCTTTTCCTAGACCTTTTTAGAATATTAATTAACTCTAATGCAAAAAAGTAATAAATGGCCAACCACAACCTCTTCCAAAATTTTCTTTATCGGTTTTCCTTTTTAAAATTTTAATGTGTTTTGTTTCTTTTTAATCTGATTTGAAATGCACTAGTACTGTTAGCTAGTGTTTTCCATCATCTTGCACTTTATTTTGTAGTCTTCAAATATATTTAATGTTCCCAGAGTATGTTTATATACAAAAGTGTTTTGATACTGGGCTCTGAACATGTAAACATTCTCTAAGCAATGTGATGCCATTCTTCAGTTTTGATATATGAGAATTTGATTAGAAGAATAAAACGAAAGTGGATTTCGAAATCCATGCTTGTAGTGTTGACTGCATTGAAGATTAAGATGAGATATGTTCTATCTGCATTCAAAATTAAGTGGTGGAATGCCCCACATGTATCTTTTGTTAAAATTAGTACTTGTATATTTTTCATATTCACAAAACCAAAATGAATAAAGTAGTAATTTAAAAAATATCAGTAGTCTTTAAAGGATATTTCAGTAGGATCTCAGTGTTTTGACCCCTTTGATTAAATATACTGCTTCTTGATACATCCTGTCTCAATGGGAGATGGTGATAAAAAGCAGGTAAAGCCATGTAAGGCTAGGCAATTATATGTAAGATATTCAGTTTTCAATTCAATTTTAGTGAAAAATTAAAATTAATTAAATTTAATGAAAAGCCTGTTGTTCTGTTCATAGAGATTAAGATACATATTGCCAAAGGTTTTATTTTTAAGCATATATTAGTTATAATGCTTTTGGTAACTGTCAAAAACTTTCATGCTATAGATTTCCTGTCAGTAAAATAGACACACAAAAATGCGATCTGTTAGGTTAATACCTGTGAATCAATAGAACGCTTGATAGGTGAGATCTGTCGTAAATGGTGTACTAAATATTGTTAAAACTGTATGATGCCTTTACAGGTAAAAGTTTATATTCTATTGTGCATTTTTAAAGGTATAGGGAGTTCTAAACCACGTTGCCTTTTAAACACAGGCAATAAAGATAACTACATTTTCATCTCATATCAAACTGTATTATTTTCTTCCAATTTAATTTATACTTAAATTGTGTAACTGATAAATATGTAGAAATTTTTATTTTTCCTGAGAGGAGAAACATATAAAATATTATAAGTAATAATATGTATAATACAATACTAAATAAATAATAAATATATGACGTGTTTTATACATCATCTTGCCTTATTCTGAATTATGAGTTTTTCAAATTATGCTGAAAATTAATCTTTTTCAATTATTAATCTCTGTAGTTCTGCCATCTTAGATATCTTACATTCTTAATTATTTCATATAAATATTGTTGATATTCTGATATGTGCAGGAAGTGTGTGAAAAGCTGAGGTACAATAGGAATCAAAATAGATATGGTCAGTGCTTTTATGGAACTTACCGTCTAATGGGGAAGAGAGACAATTACTGTGTCCACACTGTGACAGGGTGTTGGGTTCAAGCCCTGTGATTCATAGCCTTACAATGGGGAGGAGGTGGCTCTGTGAAGGAAAGTAGAGACGACCTATGCACAGGTAATTCCCACATTGTATCTTCTCTCTGGACCTTTTTTCTGAGCTCCAGAGCTGATTGGAACGTGATAATGACTTGAGACCTAGATGTCGCAAAGACACCTCAAACCAAATAAGACTGAAAGTAGAACTTGTGATCCTCCCTGCGCTAGAAAACAGAAGTGAACACTAACCGTGTTCAGCGTCCTGTGTCATCTTCCATCCTATTGTGTAAGAAACCTTCACTGTTCACTTCTATCCATCTCTCTAGTCCAGGCCAGCATTTCCTCTTGCATGGCCTGATGGAATAGCTTCCTCTCAGTCTCTCCACATCCACCCTCACTCACTTCCCCATTCTGTCTTAACATTACATTCAGAACAGTATTGCAGGTTTATCTTGACTAACTAATATTTTCATTACTCTTATTACAGAGACCAGAATCCTGTATGAGGTCTTACACAGTCTGGTCGTTCTCTACTTCTCTAGCTTCATCTTGCACCTGCCATGGTATCCTTATTCTGTGTACCGCAGCCCTATGCGTGCCCCTTCCCACCACACAGCGTAGTTGTTCCTTTAAAGAAGAGAAGCCTTCTCTGAACCCCAAACTAAATCAAAACCCTACTTACTGGTTTCCGTTCTGCTCTGTTTTATCGTCTTTCTCCCCTACTACATGGTGAACGCCAGTCGTGAAGCAGCCACTGTACTTAATTTAGCTTATGGAGAATAGGCAACCAAGTGAATGCTGGATGAATGAGTGTCTCTGGTCATTAAAATAACCATATAAATCTAAATTTGTTGTAATTACATATCCTAGTATAGATAATATAATTATGTATCCTAGTATATCTAATATAGATAATTAGAGCCAGTCGAAAGAATAACATGTAGGATAGACTCATAGAGATATGCGTGTGTCCCCAGTGATGTTTACTGCTGGAAAGTGATAACCACACACAGATCAAACTGATAGTTATTGAAGATGGACTGGCTCTTAGAAAAAGGTCACGTGTGATGAAATTAAGAAACACAGCCAGAGTGATAATCACGTATTGAAGAGTATGTTCTGATGTACTCACATGGGAAAGTGCTGTGTTTGTGTGCATGTGTACATATGCACATGTATATGCATACGTACATCTGTATGTATGCACACACACACATATACATTACTTGGTTAATAAATGTTTTTAAGCTGTCTACTGAACTAAAAAACTGAAAAAGTCGTAATTCCCTGTTAAGTGTATTTGGGTTAGAGTAAATAGTAAAGACCACTTGAAGCAGTTTCTTAGGTAAGTACTATGATATATAACTTTTGCCTGTTTTGCTATAGTGTTCACATCATTATGGTAATGGTGAAAAACCCAGTAGTCTCTTTGAAACGACCTTCCAATGGAGATACTTTTGCATATTCTGTTCTCAGCTCTTTTTCATTGTTTCACATTTGGAGGAAATAAAGCATGGAACATGAAGAAATAGGGTCAGGAGCTAGAAGTTCTTAAGGGATTTGGGAAAAGGAGGCAAAACTCATGTATTGTTGTGAGCACCTTCCATCAGACTTTCTGCCTGTCTGCCTATTGATGGCTGTGGAGCCTCAGTACAGCGTCCAAGATGATGGGAGCAGTTCTCCGCCAAGGAAGTATCAGCAGTAGAATGTTAACTCTTTTGCTAGCTGCTCTTAGTAAATTCCCACAGTAAAGTATATCCAGAGTCACGGTTAGCTGTGTAGTTTGTCTTTTCTTTCTCTGTGCCCACTGTGAGTCTTAACATAAACTTCATCTACACATCACGTGTTTGCACACTGAGATAGCCTGGGAAGCATCCTAAAGATTTCTTAACTAACAATACTTCTTCTTATTTATATATATATATAGAAAACCCTATGTAAACTGGAGACCAAGCTCTGCATGTGGTTAAATCTCAGTTACCAATTTAATAGTTGTGTGACCTTGGGAATGTTACTTAAATTCACTGTTCCTATTCCGTATCTGTAAAATGAAGTCATAATCATACCTACTTCATAGGGTTGTTGCACAGTTTACTGAGTTAATATAAGTAAAGTACCGAGAAGAGTGCCTGGAATATAGTAAGTTTTCTTCCCTGTTTACTTCATTTTCTTAGGAGAACATCTTTTTTTTTTTTCACGTTGCTTATTCAAAGTTGAGTATTTTTGATAGCACTGAAGGAGCACTCAAGTCAGATTAAAATCTAGTGTTTATTTTTTCTTTCTTTTGGTTTAAAATTTTGCCATGGGTGCAGACTTTTTTTTCTCTCTCTAGTCTATGTGTTGTCATAGAAATTGGGCAGTTTTATTTATCAGGTACATTGATTTGTCATTTTTTTATTGGCTTGTCTGTCCTTCTCAGTTGGGAAGTTCTCCAGGATAGGGACTGCATCTTGTTCAGTTTTGTATACTTTTTGCTTAGAGTCTGGCTTTCAGTATCTCTGGATAACTATTTCTAGAATGTGGTAGTCTAGATCTATAAAAATAAAATGTTTAAGTCACTATTTAGTTTTCTCTCCCTCTTATTTCATTGTTTAGAAAGTAGAGAACCATTCTACAACTCAGGATTCATTTGGATGACACTGATAATGTTAAAATGAAATTTGGGGTTAGAAGATCACCATAAATTTTCCTCACAGTAATTTCCTTTTCCTTTGTTACTTTTGTATAAACAAATATAGTGAACTTCACAAAGTTAAGGTCTTTGAAATAAATTAATTGGTGAGGAGTAAATTATATATCTTGGCCTAATGAAATCTATTTATTATAATTGTTTAATAAAAGCTAGTTGAGTAAAAGTATTAGAAAAGGCCATCTAATTTTAATCTTTGCTTTTTTATATTGTGATCATGATGATAAATATGTCTTCATTTAACATCTCTTGAAAAATATTTTAAGTTCTTGATTTGCTATTTTGTGTCTTGATAGAATAACTTTAAAGGAAAAGTTTAAAATGAAGAGGGTTGTGTGTATCTTTATCACAAGAGCTAAAAAAATACTACAATTTTAAGAATATTCTAAAGTTCAGCATCTTTTTGCTATCTTTGACTTTATATCCTTTGGTAGACTTAAGTTATTCCTTACAGGATTTTTTTTTCCCATGTTGTAGACATGTGAACACGCATTGACTCAATAAAAATAAAATTTAGATTTAGTTTTTTTAAAAATGTTCTCCTACCACCATGTAGCAGTTTTCAACAGACAAGTCGTGGGCATAGAGCGGTTCATAATTGTTGTATGCAGATTTGTTTCACAGTCATCATGCCATCGTTACATACCATGCTTCCTTGTAACTGGTGGGAAACTAATGATGTCCATTCTACAAAAAGAAATGTTTATAGAGTCATGTGTCGAGTGTGACAAACTTTGAAAGTTAATTTGTAAACATTTGGAGACCTTGAGTATTTATAGATAAATATTTTTTTAAGTTACGTGCTAAATATTAAAGAACTTTTTAATAAAATAAACTTATAAGTAAAATATTTCTGTTACAGTAGTGTTGCCAAGATATCACAGTGCTCCTAAACATCAATCCTCTAGTTCACTGCCAGTCAAGGCCTGCTGTAGATCACATACCTTTTCAGATTAATAGTTATTCTGAAAATGTTTCCACGACAGGCAGAATCTGTCAAACCCCACTCGTGACTACTTCCAGCAGTATTTCTTTGTACTCAGATTTTATTTACGGACTCTTCAAGCCTTTTGGAATCTCCTGAAATGGTAAGGGATCATGTACGTGTTATGCTAGTCATATAATTCCTGATAGTTTCAAAGCAAAGAATGCAGTTTGTTAAATTATATATACAGTAATTGCTTTAAAATGTAAATTGATGTTTCTAAAATGAATATTTTGAATCCTCCTTTTTAAATGTAGTGGGGGCATGATTACTAGGTTCTTCCCTACTCACTTGACAGCTACATCAAACACTTGAATACTTAAAGAGCAGGCAAGCTACTCTAAAATAAGTAAAGAATTGATTAAAGATCAGTATGATGTACACTTTCTAGAGGAAGAATGCAGTATGTTTTATGTTTCTTCCTGGCCTAGCACCGATATGGAAGAGATACTTAATAAATGTTTTTAAATAAGGGAAATAAGTTCAAGTTCATAAACTTGATTCATAACTAGAGTTTTAAAAGATTGGTTTAAGCTCTCCCTTCTTATTTTGAATTCTTCTGTAAAATATTTAAGGTACTTGAGAAGAGATGTTATGTTTTAAAAAGTACAATAAGTTTGAATCTGGATTTTATGTATCTGCTAGTCAAATATTTATAATTGAACATAGTTATCAAAATGAGTGATCCAGGATCACAGAGTTCAGAATAACATGTGTTTTAGGTTAAAGATCCTGGATAACTAGTGAGTTTTAGTGAACGTTTACCTAAGAACATACTCGAGGCTGTAGTAAAATTTATTTGAAGGCTTTTTCCAACCTTGAGATGCTGTGATCATGTTCTGAATTTCTTTATGATCACAAGGAAGCAGTCTTTAAAAGTGTACCATGGGTTAAATCATTTTGCCTCCAATAACTAAGGGTAACCACATCTTTCACCATGGTAGACATTTGCTAAAGTAAGGCTGGCAGATACATTAACAGTCTGTAGAGATCTGAGGCCAGAATCTATCTCTTTCTCAAAAACAGCAAATTATCAAATGGAAAGATAGAATCAGGGCATAGAAAGTGCAAGAGCAAGGAAATAGAGGGATGATATGGTGGATGCCCTTTCATTCTTACAGGACTGAGTTACGAGATACAAAGGTGTTAGAGTAGTGCTCGGTGCATGGCACAGAATAATTATTACCTACAGTTCCAATCCTCTTCTTTTCCAACCCTAGGAATCTTTTGGAATGGGTGCTACATTTGAGAATTAGTTTGAGGTGATGGGTGATAAGAGAAATAGAAAAGTAATTGTACATGAAAGAATTGAAAAGATTTTTATTCATTTTCTCTGTATATCAAATTTCAACATGTGAGAATTACTTTATGAATGGTCTTCAATTTTATATACATTTTTGAAAATATAAAAAATAACATAGAGCCACTTGAGAATGTCCTTTTGCAGTTCACTTGCACATCTGTTGTTTAGATGCTAAGTCGTGTCTGACTCACTGTGACCCCATGGACTGCAGCACGCCTGGCTTCCCTTCACTGTCTCCCTGTGTTTGCTCAAACTCACGTCCATTGAGTCAGTGATGCCGTCCAACCATCTCATCCTCTGTCACGCTCTTCTCCTCCTGCCCTCAGTCTTTCTCAGCATCAGGGTCTCAGCTCTGCACATTAGGTGGCCAGAGTATTAGAGCTTTAGCTTCAGCATCAACCCTTCCAATAAATATTCAGGGTTGATTTCCTTTAGGATTGAGTGGTTTGATCTCCTTGCAGTCCAAGGGACTCTCAAGAGTCTTCCCCAGCACCACAATTCAAAAGCATCAGTTCTTCGGCATTCAGTCTTCTTGTAGAGCTTAGAATTACATGAAATTACCTTGTTCATTTATTAGCTCATTTATTAGTATGCATCACCAATTCAAGGAACATGAATTTGAGCAAATTGCGGGAGATAGTGAAGGACAGGGAAGCCTGGCGTGCTGCATTCCATGGATTCACAAAGCGTCGAACACAACTGAGCTACTGAACAGCAAGTTTATTTTTTCCCCACTCTAGAATGTCAAGCATATGAGACCAGGGACCTCATCTGCATTGTCTGCTGTCTTATACCCAGTGCCTAGAATAGTTATTAGCACATAGTAAGAAATGCTTGTTTATTAACAGGATAACAGAAAAAGAAAAAAAATCTCTTATTAAGCCACTTAGATAACCACTGTGCACATTTTTTTATATTTATGTAGACTTTTGCCATCCATACACATGCATGAGTGCACAGACACACACACATATATATATGTGTATGTATATGTATGTATGTATACATTTTCAAAAGGATCGTACTTTTTACCATGTGTTTGAATCTCCCATCCTCTGCCTTATAATAACCCTTCTCTTAGTTCTTACATGATGAACAGTTTCTTTGACTTGAAAATGCTCTATACTGCAATCTATTCTTTAGAAGGAGGCTTCACGTTTAGAGGTTGGAGGGGCAGGGCACGGGAAGGAGGGACTGGGTGTGGAACAAGACCAACAAAGTATCTCGTTTTCCAAGGGAGCTGCATTTTTCAATAGTAGAGGCTACATGTTGGTGAGAATCAGTGAGTCAAGTGTCCACTTTGGCCCTGAGTTACATTTTTTGTTGTCTTTTCATAAAGTTTTTTGGTGAATATAACATCTGAATGTTTAAGAACTCTCTTGTTTCTTGACTATGCACCTGCCCTCCGCCACCCCACCCCCCATTCAAGAGTATGACCTGCTTTTATGTAGGATTTCTGGTAAGTACCTTTGGAAACAGAAGGACCCCTTCTTAGTGTTTGTAACTAAAATAAAAAGTCTAAAGTTTTCACACCCACACAGTAAAGTTCTCCTTGTACAGAAAGACATATATTAGCCCTAAAATGGAAGTATGTATCATGGCAGGAAGTACTTTTGAAGAAACCATTACTAGTAAGTTAAAGACTATTTTAACTGTAGTATTAAGTATTTGAATTAGGAGATAATAATACTAAATAGGCCTTATAAAGACTAGTGACTGCTAGAAGTGTTAGAGATATTGTCAGTACTTCAAGTTAATGAGGGTGGCATTTCCACTTGTATCACAGGTCCACAGATGATAATTCCCTTCTATCTCTTCACCGTCTATCAGACTCAGTCTTTTCAACTTAGAAGCAATACTGTATCTATTTAAATGACTATTTAAATGATTTCTCCCTTTTCTGACTTCTTACACTACCCAGTTTGGCCCTTGATATTCAAATACCCTTCTTTATTAGCTTCTTGTCTTGACAGCTGGATATTAAATATCTTAAGGGTGGAGGGTTATTGTAATGTTTTTATTAGACTTCAGTAGCACCTTGCAGATCTTGATTATTTCTTAATTGATTGATTCCATTTACCCTAAATCTGTTTCTGTTACTTTTCCCCCAGTTACCATCTTTTTGCCCCCAGTTTGCCATGTGTAGCAGAAGCACAGTTATATAGACCTAGATAATCATTCCATGAATTGAATAAATCAAGATTTAGTTGTGGTTTGCATATTTAATTGCTATTTGCAAAATATAGTACTTTTTTCCTTCTTTGGTAATGTCTAATTTTATTTAGCTCAACCTGAGCCATCACATATATACTGGAAATCACTTACGAGTAGTGAACTGGACTGGAGTCTGTGGCTCTAAAGTAGCTGTATAACCCTGAACACGACACTGAACTCTCTGCCTCTCCTTTCTCACCTATAAGTAATAGTTCTTATTTCATAGTGTGTTTTGTGCCAGGCACCTCTGTGTCGACACAGTGACACTTAGGTTGGTAAGGTAAATGGTATTACAACTACATTTGCACAAATAAAAGAAAACTACAAGTCATGGTGGTCAGACAACTCCTCCCAAGGTTACACTCTAATGATGACATAGCTGTTGTTTAAACTCAGACTACTCTGATTCCAAAACTTAGGTTCATTCCACAAATGAAGGAGAATTAGATGATTTCCAGGCTCCCTTCTAGTTCTGCACTGTATGGCTTCCTGCTATTAATGGTTTTTCGTTGATTCAATGGATATAACTTTTTTACTTCTTAGTCTTTATATCTTTTCTCAAAGCTTTTCAGTGAGGACTAATAGCTAATAAAAGAAATTAGATTCAGAATTTTAAGCAGTCCTTAAAATGAAAAGTTATCTTAATATTAAAATGCAAGATTGATATACCATATCTATAGGAAACTTTTCTCAAGCCATGTAAATACATTTGAACCTTACAAATAGCAACAGTAAATATTAACTTAGATAAAGAAAGTAGAGTGAATGTGGTTCTAAACAGCACATGGAAGGAAAATTGATTTCATTCTTTCTCCATGTTAATTAAATTCATTCCTGGATCATATTTGCTGTTGTATTTTCCTGGAACCTTTTTAAAATAATTTCCCATGATACTTTTTTACTTTACTGAAGGGATTGCTACAAAAAATTTTATAATGAAAATTTGAGAGGAAATTTTGATATGAATTCAAGATGCTTACTGGTAGTTAGTTTATTTTGGGTTTAGAACATGAGATTTAAAGACTAATTGCTTTCTAGATAATTCAGGATAAACTTCAGAGTGACTTACAAGTTTGTCAAGTTATTACAGATGTTGCTTGTCTACAAAGGAGTGTTGTAAGGAATGTTTTAGTACGCATATTGTCTCTGCCAGCTCTATGACAATATAAAATTTAAAAGAGCGAATAGGCAAAGCTGCCGTTTTCATTGTTTTCTTCTGTGGCTGTTATAAATAGAACTCGTAACTTGCATTATTGTGTGAAGTTCTGTATGTGTGTATATTCATATATTGGTAGATATATACATTTTGTGTATATGTTAGATCAGTAATTTGGCCCAAACCACCCTGCTTATTTAACTTATATGCAGAGTACATCATGAGAAACGCTGGGCTGGAAGAAGCACAAGCTGGAATCAAGATTGACGGGAGAAATATCAATAACCTCAGATATGCAGATGACACCACCCTTATGGCAGAAAGTGAAGAGGAACTAAAAAGCCTCTTGATGAAAGTGAAAGAGGAGAGTGAAAAAGTTGGCGTAAAGCTCAACATTCAGAAAACTAAGATCACGGCATCCGGTCCCATCACTTCATGGGCAATAGATGGGAAAACAGTGGAAACAGTGTCAGACTTTATTTTTTTGGGCTCCAAAATCACTGCAGATGGTGACTGCAGCCATGAAATTAAAAGACGCTTACTCCTTGGAAAGTTATAACCAACCTAGATAGCATATTCAAAAGCAGAGACATTACTTTGCCAACAAAGATCCGTCTCGTCAGGGCTATGGTTTTTCCAATGGTCATGTGTGAATGTGAGAGTTGGACTGTGAAGAAAGCTGAGCACTGAAGAATTGATGCTTTTGAACTGTGGTGTTGGAGAAGACTCTTGAGAGTCCCTTGGACTGCAAGGAGATCCAACCAGTCCATTCCGAAGGAGATCAGGTGTTCATTGGAAGCACTGATGCCGAAGCTGAAACTCCATTGGCCACCTCATGCGGAGATTTGACTCATTAGAAAAGACCCTGATGCTGGGAGGGATTGGGGGCAGGAGGAGAAGGGGACGACAGAGGATGAGATGGCTGGATGGCGTCACTGACTCGATGGATGTGAATCTGGGTGAATTCCGGGAGTTGGTGATGGACAGGGAGGCCTGGCATGCTGTGATTCATAGGGTTGCAAAGCTCAGACACAACTTAGCGACTGAACTGAAGGGATTAAAAAAAAAACCTTTGTCTTGAATCTCTATTGTAATTTATTTGTCAGAGCCTCAGGGGCTGCATTTTTATAAAGAAAGTTATAAATATTTTAAACTTAAGGGAAAAGAAAAAAAATTAAGTACCACTTGTACAATTGTAATTATGTTAAAAATTTTTTAACAATTTGAGCTATGATACTTTGATTTACTGAGGTTAAGATTTTATATATAAGCATCCCCTCAATTCCCAACAAGTGTTATTTTAAACCAAGTTGTTATATAGTACAGTATATAGTATTTTGGATATTTTTAATGTAGTAGTATTTTAATATATGCTTCCTTGGATGGTAATTTCAAACTAAATCTGGCTTACCTTGTTTGATTTTACATATTTACATATTCTCAAAAAATTTTTGGAACTAACCCTATTCTCTGTCTTAAATTGACCATAAATTCAATGGAGGGGAAAATAAGTTCTTTAAATTATGTGCTATCCTGTGCCTGACACACAGTAGGTGTAAATGCTTAATGAATGAATAAATGTGAAAAATAGCTTATTGATCACTACTGCCACCTGCTTGTATTGGGGAAAATGTAGGTACTAAGGATACATCCTATTTTAATAGATAATATACCTGTGATAGAACAGGGTTATTAACTTCCCAGTATCGATTGTGAATGTTTTAATAAGAATTTGTACCCCAGAAACCTAATGATAGTGGGTTGGGTTAGTGAGATTTCCAAAGTTGGTTTCAACCTCAACATGCTTGGCATTCCTTTTTGGATGTTGAAATCCCAAACTCTCTCTAATCTAAATTCTGTGCTTGGGCAAGACAGCTAACTGTGGTAGGTGGTATTCCTAATGTAACATCAGAGTGAAGAATGTTGTCATAAAGAAAATCACTGATATATCTATATAAATACATTATCCTACTATTATAAAATGAAAATGAAATTTTAAATGTTGGCAAAGTAATGCAAAGTACCAATAGTATTTACAGTGTCATCAACTAATTGTAACAGTTGGACTTTTTAGCACTAAGTATAATTTAGTATTAGGTATGTATATATATGCTTGTATATATATATGCTTTAGAAAGTTTTTATTCTAATGGTTTGCTTAAATGGCCATTTATTCAAAATTATTATTTATTTGTTTTGTATCATCTTTGTACTATGTCTTAGAAAACTGTGAACCTTCACATGGTAGGGGAGAGAGAAGTATAAAAATACTTACAATGAGGTATGATAAAAGTCCAATGGAAGAAAGTATTTTAAATGAAAATAATGAACTCTGAGAGTCAAGGTGAGGAAAAGTAATCTTTTAACTACTCTTTCCTCTGTTGGCACCCTGTATATAGATACGTTTTTCTCTGAAGATACATGATACTGTGAAGACTATTTTGCTATCTGTGTTTTTCACACTGTATATCCCTAGGTCAGTTTTTGTGTTTGCCGATAGCCGCAGCTTGCCCTTCTGAAAACTTAGTCAACCACAACTTGCCCTTCTGAAAACTTAGTCATCGCCACCAATTGCTTGGAAAGAGCCGTTTCTCTTGCAGTAGCTCAGAGGTTAATCGTTCTTCTACCACTGTTTCCCCAGAGGCTTATACTCTGGGGCAGTACATTTTCATATCTTTATGCTGGTTTTTAGTTTTACTGCTGCTCTCATGCACTCCTCATACACCTAGTTCCCTGGATCTGTGTTGAGATGAGCCTGGATCTGAATTAGCAGATAGGCTATAATCCAGGGCTTTGGTGTCAGTTATTCCCCTTGCTAATAGATTTTCAGTAAGGTTTATAACTTGTCAGTCAGCACAAGAAATAATATTTTGTAGAATGGGGAATTTATTGCTTAGCTGATATATGAAGATTTAGTTTATTGTAGTAAAAAATAATTATTGACTACTTTGAGATATTCTAAAAATGTGGGTGACAAACACAAGTATTTTCTGGCTTTTTCACTTACTAGTTAATTACTACTACTAATTCACTTACTAGTTAATTTCACTTATTAGTTAAACTAGTATTACTAAAAATCTCTGGATAAAGTTTTAAACTTTTGTATTTTAGCCAGAATTCTTAGAAATAGGAATTTGAGAATGATTTCATTTGCTTTGTTCATAAATAGGTTTTGATGAAAATAATGTAATAGATCACAATTTTCATTACTAGTACTTCAGTGAATATGTGCTTAGCCACTTCAGTCGTGTCTGAGTCTTTATGACCCTTTGCACTGCAGCCTACCAGGCTCTCTTCCTAGGATTCTCCAGGCAAGAATACTGGAGTAGATTGTCATGCCCTCCTCCGGAATCTTCCTGACCCAGGGATCGAATCTGCATCTTCTGAGTCTCCTCCACTGCAGACAGATTCCCATTGAGCCACCTGGGAAGCCCTATTACTAGTACTTCAAAGAATATTGAAAATCATTCATTTTTATTCTGTTAAATTGAAATCTAGTTGAAGACCTCGTTGACTAGCTTTTGCTTGACAAATTCTTTCTTTTAGTTCAAATCAGCATTGTAAACAAGATATTAGGGAAAACTGTTTAAATATTTGGAAATGTTAAGTCTTCATGAGTACTTACAAACATTTAATTCTCACTTAAAGGATAAACAAACTAATAAAAATCATTTCCAAATGGGAACCATGGTAGATAGATGGTTGGGAGTGTTGGAAAGTCTTTTCAGTGTTTATTTTTGTATTTCATTTTGATTTTTGAGCTATATAAATATTTTGCCTATTAAAAAAATTTAAAAGTGAATGAATATACATACCTACATATAAACATACTTTTGTGGGAATCAGGTTTTCCTGTAACTTCATAGCCATACATAGAGTCATAAAACCAGAAGAGCATTCCATTGAATATACAAAGTTAAGATGTTTTTTTCTTTAACTGTCCAAGATTTTGAGACAGTGTTCCTGGTTTATTAAAGTTGGTCTGTGTTCTCAGTTGAGTAGACTTTATTTGAAAAGGTTAGTTCAGCTAGAGATAGGACATGATTTTAACTGTAGTCCAGGAGTATACTGTTACATGACTGATAGTCTCTTTGTCATCTGACAGGCTTTCAGAGGACATTTCAGGTGTTCCTTTTACAGTTAGTTCCTTCAGATAGCCCAGAATGGGGAGAGGTTCTTTTTCTTTTTCAAATCGAGTGCTCTGAAGCTTTAAAAAAAAAAAAAAGGGTTCATGAGTCCATTCTTAATAGTTGGAATTTTTTTTGACAAGAGTAACATTTCTTTTTAAAAGGAAGTTTCCTTTGAAGTAAGTTAATTGTTTATTTAGAAGACCAACTTTTGTTGAGTACATGTACATATTGTTTCTGAGGGTAAGAATTAGTTTAAGAGCCAGTAAGGAGATTAAAAAAAAATAATAATATGTAGAATATAACTTCGAAGAGAAGACCCAGGATATACATTTTCATAAAATTTTAGGTTATCTTATTTATGTTTTAAAGAGAAAGACCTTATGCTGACTTAATTTCCTTTTTTTCTGACTTAATGTCTTAATTAAAAAGGTAAACATTTATTTAAAAAATGATACTACTTTATGCATCATTTAGAATCATTTTTCTAACATAAGTCATTTATTACCATAGCAGAAAGTATTAAAATATAGTAAGTCAAGATGTTATTTCCTTTTTCCTGAAGAAACTTTCTAAGTGCTTAAATAACTCAAGGGACACAGTTTACTTGTAATAAAGAACATTAATGGGGAGGGTAGGAGTTAATTAACTAGACCCTTAATAATGGGCCTTTCTACTCCAAAGAATCTCATAATTGCCTTGGAAGCTAGTTTTGTAGCAAGTTGCAAGATGAAATATCTAGACTTGTGTGTAGTAGTCATTCTAAGAAAAATGTTGCCTTCAGGCAAACTTTGATGCCTTTTATTATATAAAATACGTTTTTAATGACACACAGTATACACTGTAAAGATAAGTTTGGAAGTGGAAGTCCAGTGCCTCCTGTTTACTCAAAATTAAATGAACACATAATTATAAGACTCTCCAATGAGCAGAGTTTTTGTTTTCTTTGGAGAAATAGAACTGTTTAGCCAGACTTTATATACTTAGTTTGTTAATCATAGAAAGATACTCTCAGGATTACTAAGGACTGACAGTGTATGGTAATTTTTTTTAAAGACTGTGTTTTAAATGAATGGGATGGAAAAGCATAGGGAATATTTATATTAAATGTTAATATAAGAAATATGCAGGTTGAAATATAACTTATTACATAATTTCTGCAAATGCTGGTGTGTTCCAAACTGGTTTACCTTTCTGTAAATTGCCCTCAAAGACTCTCTCATTCTTCCCTCTGCAACTGCCCATCTTGGACTGTCCAAGCTACTTGACAAATCTGATCAGCCTATGCCAGGACTGCGATAGGGCAGCAGTTAGTGAACATAGACTGCTTGGCTTCTGTTGGGAGGACCAGATGAAAATACATTCCATTTTCAAAATGTTTCTGAAAGGATTCATTTGCAGAAATGATGCTTGCCGTTTAAACTTCAAATATGCAGGTTTTACAAAATGTAGAAATAACCTCCTGAAAGTTTGAAAGGGGAGAGGGGGGCTGTGGCGTGGGGGCGGTCTCCTTGACTGCCCACCTCCTCCCTCTGCTCAGCGCGCTGTGTGCTTACGGGTTCCCTGGAGCGGATCACCATATAATTGATGTGCAGTCTGCATTGCTGAATCCTGGACTGCACCATTCTGTGTTCAAGGGAAGATGTAATCTGATCCCTCTGCTGCTGAGGGAGGAATCTCTCCAGTCCAGGCTTTGACAGGGCAGAGTCTCCTCCAATAATCTTCTCGGTTCTCTCTCATTATTCCCTCGAGTTCTCCTCAGTCAAGCTGCATGTATGTATGTGTGTCCCGAGAAGCGGTTTGATACTGAGCTGCATTTGCCTCTACTGTGGAGTTTTGTTGCCGGTTCTGCTCCCTAATCTTCCTTTTCTGACGTGCCTGAGCATGTCCACATTAGAATCTGTGACATACCTACCTGAAAAAGGTTTATATTGTCAGAGACTGCCAAGCAGCCGGACACACGGGGGCACAGAATCACTGAAGGGGAAAAATCCAGAAAATATGGGTTTCTACGGCACACTAAAAATGATTTTTTACAAAGTAAGTAAGCTGTTTTCTTCCTGTGTTGTATGATTGTGTGTGTGTGTGTGTGTATGCCTGCCTGAGAAGGAAAATCTGTATCATCAGAGATGGCTGCAGTATCCTCTAATTTTGGGGGGTGGCTGGATGTCTGGTATTCTGTTTTATATCATGAATGTAAGCAAATAATGGAAAGACAACGTGAGCTGAACAAAGCTTTACATTTAAAATAAAATGAGTATTTTAATCTGAGAATTTTTCCTCTAAAAATATATTTGTACTTTAGAAACGTGGCTCTGTTAAATGCTGACCTGGAAATACTCTACCCTTAGTTAGCTTTCAGTGAACCTTTTTGCCTTTAATTTTTCTATGCCTTGTATCTAGGGTGGGTTTTTTTTTTTTTTTTCCTTTAGTTGCCTCTCTTACTAGAATATTAGGGATTTATGTTTAAAGAGATTTTACTGACTTTCTGCATCCCTTCAAAATTGCAGAATTAATTTTTGGTTCTAAAGTCAGTATTTTTAGTAAACAATATAATAAAAAAGACTTACATAGTCATACAGAAAGTGCTTTATTTTATCAAATATTCTAAATTTGAAAATCGTTTCTCAGTGGTTCCCTTGAAATGAATTTCGGGCATTTTTATTCACTGAAGGATTTCTAAGATGGAAATAAAGTTTGCCTTTAGTGGCAAATGGCATTTGCACCAATGTATTTACAAGATATCCCGGAAGTTCTGAAAGCCAGTATTCCTAACTTAATTACAATGAATATCAAAATTTATCAACATAATTTTGAAAATGAGGATCCATAGAAGTTATAAAAAATAGATTTTTAAGGTAATCTGTACTGACCTTCCTGATGAATAAATTTTTGTGTGTGTGTGTATGTCTATAATTTATATAAGTGTAAACACGTGGCTACCCCTATGTATTGAAGCATTTATTTTTGCTTTTTATTAAAATTATTTGGAGAAAGAAAATAATGGGTTTTGAGAGGAGTCACTTTAGAACAATGTTATAAGTACAGAAACTTCTGAAGGGCTGAAATAAGACCAGTTCCATTTCCTTCAGTCGGTATTTTTGTGAACTAAGGTATAAATTGGGGATGAGCTTGTCATACCCTCATGTCTTGCCTCTAACATTGTAAAATAATCCCTGTGTTCTAGAAGACTTTCTTCATGATGATAAAAACACAGTTTTTATTATCTAGAATATGATTCAAAAAGATTTTTAGAGTCTTATTGGTTCTTTTTAGTATTTACAGTGTAGCATGCTGTGTTATGTTCCCATGTGAAGCAGTAGGTAAGAAAATAAGGCTACTGCAAAGCAGGGGTTTTCACCTTATTATAAAATTGAGGATAACTTTCTATCACTCTGGGGATCCCCCGCTTCCCGTCATTTTCAGTAGTATAGTAATTAATTAGCAAGCACAAATCTTAGGATTACTAAAATATAAGTTGTTGAATCTCATCAGATCCTATTTTATATAGTTTTATAACATATCTATAGTAAGATGACCTCCATTAACCAACAGGAAAATATAAAAAGATATTTCAATATTGATGACAATGTAATTCTGAATATATTTACAGTATTACATATCTATGTAGCATAATGAAATACTTTAAAACTACAAATGTTGGATATACCTTACAAAGATGCATAACTCATTCTTTTAAAATCTTTCTGTTTTTCTTGTTGGTTTTCAAGTTAGACTGTTTTGTCCTGAGTATCTATAATATATAGTCAGTAGAGCTGTATATTCTGTGTGAATATCAACGGATGGTTTTTCCTACCTTTCCTGTGTGATCTCTAGATTTCCCTCTTACTATGGATTTACTTTCTGTACTGTCCTCATTGCCCACAGTCATTTTTTATGCCTTATCATAATTACTTTTCAAGAGCATTCTATTTACATTATTCTCTTTCCCCTTCTGTAATAATGTGTTTTAAATCACTGACTGTTACTTCCATTCTAATTTTGAAATTAAATATGTCTTTTAAAGGAAAATGAAAATCACTAAGAACAGCATGTTGAATAAGGTTCTTTTCTGTGTGGGTTAACTTGACATATTCCCGTGTATTGGTCCTTAAACCAGAAAATATGAAAGGTATATTACTCTCAAGGAATATGTACGATGGGTTTCAATTTTTAAATCACCGTACCCTATTCTGCACAAATATTAGGAGGAGAAATTCACTTCTCCAGTCTTGTAAAGAGTAAAACAAAGTAGAAATAATAGAAGAAACATTTATTTTCTATATGAATTAGCTATGCCTAATTAATTTTGCAGACATACGAAAATTTAAGGGCTTTTTCTTTTCAGTATTACTGATGCTAACATTAAGATTTAATAATTGGACAGGTGATTTTTTTTTTAACATATCTCATTTGTTTTACCTTATAGATGAAAAGAAAGTTGGACCATGGTTCTGAGGTCCGCTCTTTTTCTTTGGGAAAGAAACCATGCAAAGTCTCAGAATATACAAGGTAATATTAAGTATAATTTGATTCTCTCCCTATTCTCATGTTTCTTTAAAGAGTTGATGATTCTGGAAAGCTTTCATTCACTTTATTCTCATAGAGTTATAATGTCACTACTACTGTTGACTATTTAGCACATTTTCCCATCACTGAAAATTGGGAAACATACACTTTAAATAAGGAGAAGAATGACTACCACTGTGGGTACACATTTTGTTACTAATACATTGAAGTAAGACACACGCAGAAGTTCTCTTATCAACAAAAGTTTTAAATTATAATTTTGAAGAAATTCTTAAAAAGTAAGTCCTGATATATGGATATGAGCAAATGTATCTTGTTTCTATAGCAACAGCTGTTCGAGGGTAGATAGATATATATGGGTAACTGAAGATACATTTAGTAGCAGTGAAGTAGACCTCACAATTACTAACTAAATCTTATTTCATGAGATTACTATGTTAGAAACCGCCCTTTATTTGCTTTGTAAGCCTTATGTTTTTAACACATACATTTCTACACCAGTAGAATAGTTTCCATAACAACTAAATACAATTGTAGTCTTGTTTCCTGCACCATTCCATCATTTTTGGATTTTGCATCAGTATAAAACTTTTCCTCTCTCACACTAATTAGGCTAACTTAAGCACAGTATCTATTACTCAGCCAATTAAAAATGGCTTTGTATGTCATTTGGAATGTGGTGTTTTAACATTTAAATGACAAAAGCATCCTAAGGGCTTTTTATGAGTCTTGTTGGCTCATATTTGTCACTTCAAATGATTGAAAATTAGATATAGAAACCATAAGAACTTCGTGATGGTGACATTTCTTTTTTTTCCCCTCAAAATTTTTATTTAGAGTTATTCTTTAAAATGCAATAAAATTAACATTACTCAGACTTGTGATTGAACATTGTTACAGATTGCATCTCTTTTCTTCCAGGGAACAGTTTATACTTTTATTTCATTCAGTTCTGGAAAATATTCCTTTCAGATGCCTTTTGTTGAAATTTAGAAATCATGATAATTAGAACAGTTTCATATACCAAAAATGCAAAAATGATACAGAAGAGAGCAATAAGGCTATTTCTTGCTTATTCAGAAAATGCTTTTTGTTGTGATTTTCCTATGTTAACTGTCCCCCTCTCTTACTTATGCTTTGCCTTCTGACAATTTCACTGTGTTTTGGCACTTTCACCACAGGGTGTGGAGTGATAGGTGAAACTGTTCACTTCATTTTTGCTTTTTTCTATTGGTCTTGGTAAACTGTTATTTGGATGAGAATGCTGAGTTTAAATGTTTAAAGTAAGCTATTTTTTTAGTGTACAGATTTCAGTTAACCATATAATTTTGGTCTTCTATTAATAAGACCAATACCGGGGCAGAAGTGTTAAATGGTTCAGTTGTTTTTAAGGCCATTTATAAATGAATGCTGAATTTTTACCATAGAACACGTTTTAGTAAAGTTTTTCTTCCGTCGCTCACTTTTTTCTATTAAGAAAGTACCTGCAAAGGCGAAAGTTTTATTTTTAACCTTTTAACAGTCTTACTAAAGAAAACCAGACAGCATATTGATTGCCATGTCTTTTTAGAGACTTGGTCAGTGTATATTTGATGTTCTTTAATTTTGTTGAAAGATTTTCTAATAATAAAATGAGACTATGATTTTTCATTATTTTTATTAGAAAATTTAAGTTATAATCACATTCTATTTCATTTCAGAGGAGAAAATAGAGCTTACCTTTAAAATTTGATAGAAGAAAAAATAGATTTAATTGTTTTATGTAAGAGACCATCTTCGATGAATAAGGTTAGAAGATTTAAAAGTGGTAGATATGAAGATTTTTCTGTATTTTTCTGGTGACAGATGCATTTTTAAGCAAAATAATGAGGCTATGCTAGATAGAAAAGAATTGGGGTTACTTCATTAGTAATTTTTCAGACCTTAGTAGTTAACTGTCAGGATACAATTTATATGTTCTTTGGATTTTAAACACTGTACTGTCTTAGCTCAATAAACTGAAGATTACTTTGCAAATGTAATTTTGTTAATTGAATCTTCCTGTTCCTTTTTTCCACACGTCTCTAAAATAGAGTATTTACTTATTTTATTAGTTGGCAGAATTAATTGAATTTCAGATTTGTGGTGTGTGTGTGTGTGTTTACTGTCTCAGAATTTAAATTATTGGATAAAAGTATTTTGATGATCTCATTTCACTTAATTTTGCTTATAATATAATATGTGCTCACTACCTACCTGTTTGAGTAAATACATTTCTAATCAAGGCTCACTATTATACTATCTGCTGCTGCTACTGCTAAGTCACTTCAGTCATGTCCAACTCTGTGCGACCCCATAGACGGCAGCCCACCAGGCACCCCCATCCTTGGAATTCTCCAGGCAAGAACACTGGAGTGGGTTGCCATTTCCTTCTCCTTATACTATCTAGACTAAGCTTAATAATAACAATAGAAAATTAGAGAAGCATAGACAAATACAAAATAATTTAGAGGGCATCAGGGGCAAACTTAAGGAATAATGTTACCAGTGAAATGTCTAAAGCCTTTGAACGTACTACTACTTAACCATATTTTAGAGCATTAATAAGTCTTACACACCTTTTTATGAAAGAAATTTAAACTTTTGTTTAATAATGTTCTAAAGACCAGTCATAGGACAAGTGGAACCTGAATCTTCTAAGAAAGTATTTTAACATTATTTGTATGTTATCAACAACTTGAAGTTTTGCCATAGAGATTCTACCATTTGGTTGCAATTAGCTGTGCTGGGATAAAAACAGCTGGTTATGTAGGAGGGAGGAAACCTACCTAAGAATAGCAGGATAGGTTTTGTGTATCCTTGCTTTCTGGGAATAAGCAAGTAAAAATAATAATTTGATGTTTGAAATATACCGTATCATCTCATTCTTATTTGAGCCCATAATTCTTAATAAACATCTGTCTTTGCTTCCACCCTTGTATTTTTGTAGTACCACTGGGCTTGTACCATGTTCAGCAACACCAACAACTTTTGGAGACCTGAGAGCAGCCAATGGTCAAGGGCAACAACGACGCCGAATTACATCTGTGCAACCACCTACAGGCCTCCAGGAATGGCTGAAAATGTTTCAGGTGACATGTCTAAACACAGTACTTGAAATGCTTCACTTAGTTGCTGTGACAATAAGGGATTATTCAGCCATGAAAAGGAACATGCTACACCATGGATGACCCCTCAAAACCATATGCGAAGTGAAGGAAGTCAGACACAAAAGGCCACATGATGTGTGCTTATATGAAATATCTAGAACAGACAGATCCATGGGAGACAGAAGGTAGATTAGTTAGTGATCGCTAGGTGATGTTTGGAGGGTAGACTGCCAGTAGGCACTGGGCTTCTTTCAGGGGTGATGGAAGTGATCTGGAATCGGACAGTGGTGATGGTTACACAAGATGGATGTGTGGGGAGCTATTGAAGTGTACATTTAAATGGTGAATTTTATGTTTGTGAAGTATATCTCAATTAAAAAATGCTATTAAATACAAGGGAACTCACTTTAAATTTTAACTGTGTTAATCAAGAGGGTCCAATCCTTATTTTGTGTAAAGTGTCCATTTGCACTGTTCATTGCTTTCTAGATAATAAGGTATTTCATTTCTCTTTTGTGTTTGGATTTCTGGTGTTAATGAATGTACTTGTTTCTAAACAGCATGGTTTGGAAGTTAAGCAGTTAGGAGTATTAGTCACTGGTAGTAACTTATCCATCACCGTTACCCTCATAGCCTCCAAGAGCTGATGCAGCTTTTCTCCATAGATGCCATGCTTGTGTGTAGCTTATTGTGCTCAGAATTCTGATTGCTGTATTTTACTAGCATATAAAGTTTGGGGAAGTTTACCAGGAAGATTGGTTACAACCAAACCTTGAATCTTAGGAATTTTTTAACTCATGATAGTGATATTAAGTTAATTTATCTCTTCTTCTAGTGAGATAATGCATAGAAATCAAGTATTTAGCAAAGTAGTTGGTATGGATTAAACATTCTTTGTAAATAGTAAATAATATAAAGTATGTAAAGTGAAGGTATCCCTGATTATACTCACCATACTAGTGTAAATGAATATATTTCCTTACGTCTGACTGTTTGATTGATGGTATTTTCTGAATCCTAGGGGAATAATGGTTGAAAAAGAAGATACTTTATGGATTTTATTTATTTCTGATTTTTAAGTGCCTATTTATTTATGTAAATCCCAATATTTTAAATACTTGAGCAAATACTGAATGTCCCAGTTTTTTTCTTCTGTAGCTGGAATATGTACTTGAAGCAATGTTTCTTTAAAATGGATTTTTAAAATTGTTTTCTACTCTTCAGGTAATTTCAGAGAAACTAGAATAACCTTTTTTTATTCTAGTTGATAACTGAAAGGTTAGAACAGCACTTCTCAACAGGGGGCAAATTTTCCTGTGCTTGAAACATTTTTAGCCGTTGCAGCCGAGGTTGGGGTGCAGGACACGGCTGGCATCTGATGGGTGGGGTCAGTGTGAAGGACAGCCACCCTCAACACAGAGTAATCTAGCCCAGAATAGCAGCTACTGAACTTGAGAATCTATGGCTTCGAGGCATGAAAGTTGCACTTTACTGTTAAGATGTTATGAACCACTACAATTACAAAGCTTTTTGTTTTGTTTTCATAGTCATTTGTTAATTAAACTTACCTTTCATAAGAATTATTCTCTCCCCTCATCTAAGTTCTTTTACCTTAGGTTCATGATTTATTTATTTTAATCTTTTCCTAAACATGCCCTCAGAATTCTAAATTTTTTTGTCTCATTCTTTTAAAAAGAGGTGTATCCACCCCCTTCCCCCCCATTAGAGGTGAAAAAGAACTCAGACACTTATAATGCCTTAAAGAAATGCTTTAACGGTTATATCATCTCTGATTGAGCCCAGGAGACAGAACATGAGTGTGCATTGTCATGCTTACACTCACATACAGTGTGAGCAGTACAACACTCGAGAACATGGTGTTCATGTGATTTTATAGGAAAGTCCCAACACGATGGGAAATTACACTGTCAGTAACAGTTTCATCATCAGTGTAGACGCCCTGCAGAGTATTTACTTTATATGCAAAGCTTATCAGAAGGGAGTCTAGACTGTAACTTATTTTGTATGTAGTATGGGCCTTTTCCCCCCCAGTGTTTCAGAGTTCCAGAATATTCTTTGCTAGCTATGTAGTTTTTACCAATTTTAAGAGAACACTCTCAAATGCTGATCTATATAGTAGGGAGCTTTTGTGCTCTATTTTGCACTGAGGGTGTTTTAGGGAATCCTTTGTTCAGTGTTTGCTTATTTAGCTCACTCATGCTTTTCTTAATGAAATGTCGTCATGTTACCATGAGGTCATCAGATCTGAGATACCATAGATTATTAGATGCATCCCAACTTCAGAAATGTTAATTGTAAATTAAAAAAAAAAAAAAAAACTTGTCTGAATCAATGGTATTTAGTAAACTAACATATAGAATTATCCCTGAAGGCTTAATACTATATTTTTTTCACATAACTATTCTGTAGTAAAAAAATTTACTAGCAGCAGAAGGTCAGCTAGATAGATAGAACAAGACCTTAATCCTTTGAGTACGTTGTCTGCCTGACACACCCATGGCCTCATTGTGGTGCCTCATGCCTTTTATTTTCAGGGCTGGTGCCAGAGTAACTAGGAATGAATCACTTGCCTAAAGGCTTGCAGTGCTGTAATGCTTAACTTGGAGAGAGATAATTTCATAGTAAAGTGGGGGAGTCGTGAGTTGACCTATGTAGTATAGTTGAAGGATAATTAAACTGGCTTGATTTCTACAGATGTGCTGTGGGGCATTTAATGAGGCCTTTTCCGTGGCATAACAAGCAAAATGGGAGAACTTGTCCCCTTACTGTTCTGCTATTGCTCCTAAGACAGTGATACAGCATTGTTTTGGTCCAGCTCCATCTATTCTGACAAAGTACTCTGTACTCAATTTATAAATTGAATAAGAACAAATGATACACCATTTTAGATAAAAGGACATTGAAACAGAATGCCACTCTAAAATAGAAGCGCCAATTAGAAACAAAAGTAAAAAAGTCCAAAAATTTTGTACTGTTTGAATTTTCAGTTGCCATTAGTTCTTTTTTTTTTTTTTGGCAACACCAGATTGATGCTTTCAGATTGTTAATTTGGGAGCAGAGGATTGGCCATTTTTTTGTTTCATGTCATTTGAGTGTTAATATATAGTCTTTCAGTTGCAGATGTTAGACTAGGTAAAGGTATATTAACATTCTCTAAAATTGATATTCAGAAGTATCCTGATATAATGAGAAGCACTTCGACTTAGAAGGAGAAGCTTTTAGTACCAATTCTGGATTTGCCTCTTAATAACTGGGTAATTTCATTGATATTATGTAACCACTCTTGGCATTGTTCTTATCCTCCGTGAAACAGATACAACACTAAAAAGTTGTCAAAGGAGAGAAAATGTGTAAATGTGCTTAAAGCTATACTTGAAAATACAGTAGGAACTCAATAAGAGAAGTATCCTTTGTGAGCCTCAGTTTTCTCAGGCCTGAGAAGAGGCTGTTAACACTAGCTTCACACCAATGTCATCAGATTAACAGTATCAGCATTATTTTAGTCAAAGCATATTTGTATTGTATTAAAGCTATATGTACTTCGAAAATACCTGTTACACTCCTTAATATGTTTTCAATAATAAAACAGAAAATACTTCTGTGTTTTGAAATTAAAAGTGGAGTAAAAACTACTCTTTTGGAGGACTTAGGTTTTATGGTAACACTTAGAAATCGTACATGTTTTCTAACTTATTTGGATCTCTTTTATTTGCTAATCAACAAAATATTAAAACAGAATAGTGCCAGAAGTAAATGAATACAGAACTGCTTTGCTGTTGTATTTGAAACTGTCCAATCAAGAAGCCCTGTTAGGTGAGAAAGAGTGGAAGAAGGTCATGTATGTAGCCAGAGAGGACTAAGGGAAAATGTTTCTGTCTAACATCTTGAAGACTTCTATGTAAAAGTAGAATCAGACTGATTATTGGTTTCTTCAGCAAACAAAACCTGGATCATATTCTTTGAGTTGGATTTTGATGTAAATTTGAACTTAACAATTAGAACTGACCCAGAGAAGAATAGAGATACTAAGTATTCTAGTCCTGAAACTGTTCAAACAGACTAGATAACCATCTTCTGGAGGTACTAGAGAAGTGAGTTCTTCATCACATGAAATTTAGGCGCTGGACTGCCTAAAAGCATAGAATATGTATATCTGAATGAGATGCTGCCAAGGATCATCCCCACTGATGACCACTGCTCGCTTGTGAATCGCCCGCATCACTACTGGAGACGTTGGTTATTTAAAACATAACATGCCCTCAGCCCCACCTTGACCACCTCTTGGATGGTGCATTGGAGGACTCCCTGATTTTTGCAACACTCAGCCAGCACCTGGGAACCACTGGTCTGGCCAAGCCCTTCATTATACATAAGGTGGGGTCTCTGAGACGCAGACTAATTAAGGGGCTTCCCTGAAACTAAGCCCCTGATTATAGTTCAGGGCTCCTTCTACTCTTCTCTACTACTTTCGTGTACTCTCTAATTACCTGAAATCAAATAATACTTTCATGGGGAATTTTCAAGTCTGCATTTTAATTTTGTACACAAATTAAATTCTGTTTATCTTGATCCTTTCTGAATTTGGAATGTTTTTCCTATCCCTTTCAATATGTTTCCACTAATTTTGCCATGTGAGACCAAAGGAAAATGCTTTTTTCTTTATAAGAACAGCTACTTTTCAGAGCAGAAATAAATTAATTATCAGAACTAAGGCCTACAGAAGTAAATTCAGTTCAATTCAGTTGCTCAGTCATGTCCAACTCTTTGCAACTACCCTGCAGCACACCAGGCCTCCCTGTCCATCACCAACTCCTGGAGTCCACCCAAACTCATGTCCATCAAGTCAGTAATGCCATCCAACCACCTCATCCTCTGTCATCCCCTTCTCCTCCTGCCTTCAATTTTTCCCAGCATCAGGGTCTTTTCAGATGAGTCAGCTCTTCGCATCAGGTGGTCAAAGTACTGGAGTTTCAGCTTCAGCATCAGTCCTTTCAATGAATATTCAGGACTGATTTCCTTTAGGATTGGCGCATTGGATCTCCTTTCAGGCCAAGGGACTCTCAAGAGTCTTCTCCAACACCACAGTTCAAAAGCATCAATTCTTTGGCGCTCAGCTTTCTTTATAGTCCAACTCTCACATCCACATAACCACTGGAAGAACCATAGCTTTGACTAGAAGGACCTTTGTCAGCAAAGTAACAGCTCTACTTTTTAATATGCTGTCTAGGTTGGTCATAACTTTTCTTCCAAGTAACAAGCATCTTTAATTTCATGGTTGCAGTCACCATCTGCAGTGATTTTGGAACCCCAAAAATAAAGTCTGTCACTGTTTCCCATCTATTTGTCATGAAGTGATGGGACCAGATGCCATGATCTTCGTTTTCTGAATGTTGAGTTTTAAGCCAACTTTTTCATGCTCCTCTTTGACTTTCATCAAGAGCCTCTTTAGTTCTTCTTTGCTTTCTGCCATAAGTGTGATATCATCTGCATATCTGAGATATTTCTCCTCACAGTCTTGATTCCAGCTTGTGTTTCATCCAGCCCAGCATTTCTCATGATTTATTCTGCATATAAGTTAAATAAGCAGGGTGACAATATACAGCCTTGACATATTCCTTTCCCGATTTGGAACCAGTTTGTTGTTCCATGTCCAGTTCTAATTGTTGCTTCTTGACCTGCATAAAGTTTTCTCAGGAGGCAGGTCAAGTGGTCTGGTATTCCCATCTTTTGAAGAATTTCCACAGTTTGTTCTTGTCCACACAGTCAAAGGCTTTGGTGTAGTCAGTAAAGCAGAAATAGGTGTTTTTCTGGAACTCTCTTGCTTTTTCCATGATCCAACGGATGTTGGCAATATGATCTCTGGTTCCTCTGCCTCTTCTAAATCCACCTTGAACATCTGGAAGTTCATGGTTCACATACTGTAGAAGCCTGGCTTAGAGAATTTTGAGCATTGCTTTGCTAGCATGTGAGATGAGTGCAGTTGTGTGGTAGTTTGAATATCCGTTGGCATTGTTCTTCTTTGGGATTGGAATGAAAACTGACCTTTTCCAGTCCTGTGGCCACTGCTGAGTGTTTCAAATTTGCTAGCATATTGAGTGCAGCACTTTAAGAGTATCATCTTTCAGGATTTGGAATAGCTCAATTGGAATTTCATCACCTCCACTAGCTTTGTTTGCAGTGACGTTTCCTAAGGCCCACTTGACTTCGCGTTCCAGGATATCTGGCTCTAGGTGAGTGATCATACCATTGTGATTATCTGGGTCATGAAGATCTTTTCTGTGTAGTTCTTCTGTGTATTCTTGCCACCTCTTCTTTATATCTTCTGCTTCTGTTAGGTCCATACCATTTCTGTCCCTTATTGTGCCCATCTTGCATGAAATGTTCCCATGGCATCTCTAATTTTCTTGAAGAGATCTCTAGTGTTTCCCATTCTATTGTTTTCCTCTATTTCTTTGCATTGATCACTGAGGAAGGCTTTCTTATCTCTCCTTGCTATTCTTTGGAACTCTGCATTCAAATGGGTATATCTTTACTTTTCTCCTTTACCTTTTGCTTCTCTTCTTTTCACAGCTATTTGTAAGGCCTCCTCAGACAACCATTTTGCCTTTTTGCATATCTTTACCTTGGGGATGGTCTTGATTCCTGCCTCCTATACAATGTCACGAACCTCCATCCAGAGTTCTTCAGGCACTGTGTCTATCAGATCTAATTCCTTGAATCTATTTGTCACTTCCACTGTATAATCATAAGGGATTTGATTTAGGTCATACCTGAATGGTCTAGTGGTTTTCCCTACTTTCTTCAATTTAAGTCTGAATTTGGCAATAAGGAGTTCATGATCTGAGCCACAGTCAGCTCCCGGTCTTGTTTTTGCTGACTGTATAGAGCTCTCCATTTTTGGCTGCAAAGAATATAATCAATCTGATTTCTGTGTTGACCATCTGGTGAAGTCAGTGTGTAGAATCTTCTCTTGTTTTGTTGGAAGAGGGTGTTTGCTATGACCAGTGAGTTCTCTTGGCAAAGCTCTAGCAGAGGTACATTATAACCTAATTCAATTCAGTCAGTTCAGTTGCTCGGTCATGTCCAACTCTTTGCAACCCCATGGACCGCAGCACGTCAGGCCTCCCTGTCCATCACCAGCTCCTGGAGTTTACTCAAACCTGTGTCCATTGAGTCGGTGATGCCATCCAACCATCTCATCCTCTGTCATCCCCTTCTCCTCCTGCCTTCAATCTTTCCTAGCATCAATGTCTTTTCAAATGAGTCAGCTCTTCGCATCAGGTGGCCAAAGTACTGGAGTTTCAGCTTCAACATCAGTCCTTCATCCAATGAACACTCAGGACTGATCTCCTTTAGGATAGGCTGGTTGGATCTCCTTGCAGTCCAAGGGTCTCTCAAGAGTCTTCTCCAATACCAGTTTGAAAGCATCAGTTCTTTGGCACTCAGCTTTCTTTATCGTCCATCTCTTACATCCATACGTGACTACTGGAAAAACCATAGCCTTAACTAGATGGACCTTTGTTGGCAAAGTAATGTCTCTGCTTTTTAATATGCAGTCTAGATTGGTCATAACTTTCCTTCCAAGGAATCAGATCAGATCAGATCAGTCGCTCAGTCGTGTCTGACTCTGAGACTCCATGAATCGCAGCACTCCAGGCCTTCCTGTCCATCACCAATTCCCGGAGTTCACCCAGACTCACGTCCATCGAGTCAGTGATGCCATCCAGCCATCTCATCCTCTGTCATCCCCTTCTCCTCCTGCCCCCAATCCCTCCCAGCATCAGAGTCTTTTCCAATGAGTCAACTCTTTGCATGAAGTGGCCAAAGTACTGGAGTTTCAGCTTTAGCATCATTCCTTCCAAAGAACACCCAGGGCTGATCTCCTTCAGAATGGACTGGTTGGATCTCCTTGCAGTCCAAGGGACTCTCAAGAGTCTTCTCCAACGCAATAAGCATCTTTTAATTTAATGGCTGTAGTCACCATTCGCAATGATTTTGGAGCCCCAAAAAATAGTCAGCCACTGTTTCCACTATTTCCCCATCTATTTGCCATCAAGTGATGTGACTGGATGCCTAATTAGTGGCAATATCTTCTCCAAAATTACAGTTTCCTGATCCCCAATATCGTATTTTTTCCTCTAGACCTCATTAAAGATCCATGTAGGTTGTTGTTATTTTTTTAATATATTCATTAACTGCAAAGTTCTCATCCTTTCCTTGCTAGTAAACCACATATGTGTCAAAATTGGGAACCAATCTTGGAAGCAGACTAAACAAGCAAGTCCAGTGATACAATCCGGTATACAGAATAGAAGCTTTCTGTGGAAAGAGTTTTGAGATAGCATTGGTGCAGTGTTTCCTGACTCTTTGGGGATTCATTCATTTATTCAACAAATATTTACAGAATAACTGTCAGGTGCTAGGCCCTAATTTGAATCTGGGATACAATAATGAATAAAATAAATAAAAACCCTTTTCTGAAAAACTTTAGTCAGGAAAGGGAGGGGGTTTCGAAATGGTTTGCAATTTTTGGAAATTGCACAGAGAAGGTGTTATAGAAGGAAAGCATGTGGGTGCCTAGGGAAAGAATAGTCTAGGAATCAGGGCTCTGAAGCAGAGCATGCTGGGTGTGTTTGAGGCACAGAAAGAGGATCTCTGGCTAAGGCAGAGCACACGTGGGAAAGAGAGAGAAAATTAGAGCCTCGTGGACCACCCTGAGGACTTTGGTTTTTACTGTGAGTGAAGCGGGAGGGCTGCAAGCAGGAGAGTGAGTTGACGTTCAGCACTCTCACTCCAGCTGTTCTGTGGAGAATAGAACTAGGAGGGCAAAACAGGAGTAACCCAGGTACCACTGTAGTAATAGTCAGATTCTGGATATATTTTGCATTTTATGACTGTAGAATAGACTGATGGATCAGAGCTGTCTGATGGTGAGAGTGAGGGAGTTGAGGATGACTCCAGAGTTTTGGGCCAAACTAATTTAATAAGAACATTTTACTGAAATGAGGAGGATTGTGGTCTTGCATATTTGAAGAGCAAGATCATGGATATAGTCTCTATCACATACCCAAGAATATATGTTGAATAAGCAATTTTATATACAGGTCTGGAATTCAGGGAAGAAACCCAGGCTGGAGAGAGGAAATCTAGGGCCTGTGTAGTCCAGACCTTTGTTGGAACTGTCTAAGAGATGTGACTTAAGTAATTGGAAGGTTGAATATGTATGGTCCTTGAAAACAGTCTCATTTATTTGTAGCTTATAGCTTATGTTACTAATTCTTTGTTAGTAGTATCCGTTTCAGTAAAATGTCATAAAGTAACATCTGCTGAATGTATATGTAATTCAAATTGAAATATAATTTAAATTTTATATAACTTATCAAATATTTTAAAACAAATATTTTAAGTCTTAGAAGCATTTTGCTATATAGGCATTATTTTCACCACGGCCTTTGCTTTAAATATATATTTAAGGTCGTGGCACAGTTTCTAACATTTACCTAAGATCTGAATTAGTTATTTATCTTCTAATCTAGCTTTTATCATTGTATACTGCAGCCCCTAAAATCCTTGAAAAGATATATATATATATATATATATACATATATTTTTTTGTTGTTGTTGTTGTTAGAGGCTTCCCCAGTAGCTCAGTGGTAAAGAACTTTGCAGGAGATGAGTGTTCAATCCCTGAGTCGGGAAGATCCCCTCGAGAAGGAAATGGCAACCCTCACCAGTATTCTTGCCTGGAAAATTACATGGAGAGAAGAGCCTGGCGGGCTGCAGTCCACGGGGTGCAGGGAGTTGGACACGACTGAGTGTGCACGTATGCACGCAGCACTTAGATACTGAGTGTTCATACCGCTCTTCTGTTCCTTTTTTGCAAACAGTAAATAATACGTTAGCTGAAGGAAAGAAAAATATTAAACATGCGTAGTATATTAACAAGTCAGCAGTTATCTATTACCCAAAAAAGGCATGTTTTTATACTAGTGTCCATGAATCCTAATCATGTAGATAGAGAAGAACAGCATATTATAAGAACCGACCTCTTCCCGTGAGGAATGTAAATCAATAACTCAGAGTTTGTAGTACTGTTACTAAGTCACGGATGAGTGGCAATTGATCAGCATAAGTTTTGTCAAAGAGGTAATTTTTGAGCCAGGATTTGAAGCTGTGTGAGGAAAACAGAGTGAAATAAACTTCAAATTAACTACTTTTAACTGGTCAAATGGAAGAAAGAAAGTAAAAGTCACTCAGTAGCGTCCAACTCTTTGCAGCCCCTAGACTATACAGTCCATGGAATTCTCCAGGCCAGAATACTGGAGTGGGTAGACTTTCCCTTCTCCAGGGCATTTTCCCAACCCAGGAGTCAAACCCAGGTCTCCCACGTTACGGGGGTTCATTCCCAACTGAACCACCAGGGAAGCCCTTTAATTGGTCATGTATGTGCATATACACATATATGGATATTTTTAATTTCTATGTATAAATCTTCACCCTAACCAAAAAGGATACACAGTGAGTACTCAGGAGAATGTTCTGGGTATGTGTGTCAAGGTAAAAGGAAAAAATACAGCTTATTAGAGCTTCTGCTTCCTCATATTTGAAGGTAAAAATGGAGATACTCCCCAGAGTTTTTATGATTAAGTGAGATAATGTTTGTGACATTATTATGTAGTAGTACTATGGAAGCACTACTGAAGTGTTTGCTAGTTATTAGTTTAGTCTACACTTTAAGATAGAAGAGAGAGGATTCATTGCAGATTCTGAAGGGGTAAATGTTTTAAGAAATACTTTAAAAAGGTGTTCAGTGACCTCAGAATATCTCAGTTTTCAACTGTTGTCTATTTCATATATGACAAAATCCAGGTTCCTAGTTTGAGCGAAAAATGGAATGTCAAAATCCAGATTTTTCTAGCTCCAAACCTCACATACTGTTCTCTCTTCTCCCATTTCCAAAATGGATATAATAATTCATAAAGGTACTATATCAACTTGCTCAAGAATGTTTTTTCATTTAAGTGTTTCGGAGTTACTTAAATGTTTTCTTTGACTTTTGTGCGTGAGAGCCCTGACATTTTAAATGATTCACATGTCTGTCTGGGTTTTCCTTTTAAGAATCATGGCATTTCTGGGCAGGTGTTCCTCACTGAGGGGAAAGGAAAATTAAAGCAGCCCCCTTAGTATAGGTTAATGGAGCTCATATTTTTGAGGTATAATTGTTTTTGTTTTTCCATAATATATACTTTATTTCTTATTCTTTTTCATTTTAACCTTTCTTCATATTCTGATTTTACTGTTAAGTCAGCTGCCATTTACTGTTATTTGCTGTTTTTTATTTGAAATTATTTTCACATAGCAAATCAAAGCCCTTTTAATTTGTGGAAAATATGTGTCAGATGGGCATTCGAGCCAGTTATTAATTTTTCTCTAGTCGATGCTGCTAGTCTGCTCTCAGATGAGTGCCTTACTAAAACCATGAAGTTTTATGGTGCCCACTGGAAAGGAAGGGAAGAAAGGAAAATCATCTCTCAAAATTCTCTCTTTACTCAATAGCCCAAACCAATGTTTCTGAATAAAATTTTGATTTCTCAACCAGTATCTTGGTGGTAGATGAACATATCACAGTTATAATAATATGCAAAAGTATTTTTCTGTCAAGCTCAAAGCTTTTACAAAATAAAGATAGCTAGTAAATTTGAAGAGGCTCAGTGATTATCACTTCAGTGTCTTGTAAGTAGCCACTTTTTATATTGTGTGTAGATGTTGATTTTCCTTTCTGAGTTTATAATTTGAGACATTTATTAAAATAATAAGAATTTCTAATTCCTCTTTGATAGAGCTGGAGTGGACCAGAGAAATTGCTTGCTTTAGATGAACTTATTGATAGTTGTGAACCAACCCAGGTAAAACACATGATGCAAGTGATAGAACCCCAGTTTCAACGAGACTTCATTTCCTTGCTCCCTAAAGAGGTAAGGATTGTCAGTTATCTTCTTCACTGGTGCTATTTGAAAATATAAACCAACAGCTACCCTCTTTAGATGTTGTTGTGCTAATTACAGTATTCAGTATTGTCAGTTTAACACTTAATTAGTGTTAAAGGGGGCTGTAAATGATAAGTTGCCATAGTTTAGCATAATTTTCGATTAAAGTATACTTACGGAGTAAGTATCTTCTCTCCACCACTGGAAGAAGTCATACATGAGACCAAGCTATTGAGTTTCATTAATTTGATTGTTCCTTTACCAAGATTTTTTTCCCAGCTGATTTGAAGTCCTACCTTTAATTGTCTTGGTGTATTCATTACATTAGTAGGGTTTTTTTAATTCTTATTTTATTAAAACAGCAGTATTTTTTCTTATTTTGTTGTTTGTTTATCCTAAGTCTCTTTAAGAGTAATAGTTTCATAATTCTGTTGGATTGTACTTCTCTGTGAGTTACATTATGTGATTATTTTGAAGTATATAAAATTTCACATGTGTATCTTCTGTTACTCATCTCGCTTTTCACCCCATCACACACACACACGCAAAATCACAGATTTCCCATACCAATTACATTTCTTAGAGCATTTCTTTTAGAATTACTTGTACCTATTTGTTTTAATATCTTTGTATAATATAAAGCATCTTTGTTTCTGTATCATAGACTATGATCATATGTGCATTCCTGACTACATAAATAAGGCATCGTTTAGATGTAGTTCTTTCATTGAGGTTGTAGGCATCATAGTTCCATTTTTGTCAGCAAACAGAAATAACATTAATCAATGCTGCCAAGATTTATATTTTCACAAAATTTTTATATAGATCAGCTGGAGAAGGCAATGGCACCCCACTCCAGTACTCTTGCCTGGAAAATCCCATGGACTGAGGAGCCTGGTGGGCTGCCATCTATGGGGTCGCGCAGAGTCTGACACGACTGAAGCGACTTAACAGCAGCAGCAGCAATTATAGATCAGCCAGAAGACAATATAAAATACCATTTATGTTCATATAAATACAAATGCAAACAGTCCTGAAACTTCAAATTTGAAGAGAAAGGAAGTTGATTTCTTTTTCAGATAACCATTCTACATATCTTAAGGGTATTAAAGATAGTCCTGATGATAATTTCACATTGGATATTTATAAAATTGGTTTCATCATAGTTAATGGATGAAATTAAGTGTAACTCCAGGAAAAATCAAAGTGGAAAAAAACATCATTTTCCTGAAATGTTGCTACTTTGGAGTGATTTTTTTAAATGACATTGTTCCAGAAAAAAATTTTGTATTCTTGCTGGCTCATTCTAAAACTGAACCCTTTGGATAGATTTGGCTTATGAAAGTGACATAAACTGTCTTTACTTCCAGAAGGGTGCTAATAATGGGAAACTCTTTTATATGTATTTGACTGAAAGTGAATTTATTCACCTTTGATATATTTGTCATAGTTTTCCTTGATAATCATCCATATTTTAGAAGGTAGTATTTTTGTTAATATAGACTTCTCTCTGAGTCTAGTTTTTCCTCTTATCTCTAAAGATTGTGAGCTTTTTGCTTTATTTGGATTTCTATAGTAGCTTCGTAACACACACAAAAAATATGATTTATAAAAATTGCTAAGAATCTAAAAAGTATAATTTATTGATAACCATGGCAATAAAGATTTTCTTGGATTAAGCGTTCTTTGAGAGATTGCCTGAGGGCAAAGAAGTGTTGCTAGACAGGAGAATGAGTGAGCCTGGCTTAGCATGACACCTGTCTCCCCCTGCCCCCCACCCTCTTTAATTTATTTCTTATTGAAGTGTGGTTGAATTACATTGTGATAATTACTGTTATACAGAAAACCGACTCAGTTAAACATACATACACATTATTTTTCATATTATTTTCCATTATGGCTTATCACAAGATGTTGAGTATAATTTTAACTGCTAAAAAAAAAAAATTTCTATTTTTAAAAATGCTTTATTTTATATATAAAGAAATAATGGTATAGATCTAAAGTCGTCAAGGAGACTAACATCTTATTGGAGACTAAGTACTATTATTATTTAATAATAATAATAATGTCAGGAAGTGAACTTATAATAATTTTTTATAATTCCTTTCAAAAGATCTCAAAGTCCTTTACCAACACTTACTTACTACTCTCAAAAACCTTGACAAAATATCTCACTAGTCTCACATGGGAGACTTGTGATAAAGACCATTATCCTTAGTTTATAAGTAAATGCCAAAAAGAGCAGAATGGTAACAGTTGATGATCTACAACAAAACCTAAATTTTTAATACAGAATCGGCCAACATTTTGTTTGTTCCTTTTTTTTTTAATTAGTTTAATTCACTGAAATATAGCAATTCTGAGAAAGTATTATCCACTTTTTAAATATAACATGGTGGTCTTTTATATAAGTTATAGCAAAAAACAAAAATTAGCAACTCTAATTGAAATGACAAGTTTGGGCGAGGAAAATAAAATTACCTGAAATAAATCTTCAGTTTAAGAGCTTCTCTTGTGTAGAAGTAGTCCTTAGGAAGAATTACTGTTCCAGAGTTTACCTTTAATACAAATGAATAGAAAATTGCATTCGCTAGACCATTTGATGTGACTCCCAGAAGCCTGTAACCCCTCTTCTTCAGTGTTGTAGAGAAGTAGTTTGGGACACTGCCCACTATCTGTTCCCATAAGGAACCCAAAACCTTGTGTTCTTTGAGAAACTGGTATAACTAATTATTGTTTTGTTTTTGCTTGGCAGCCTAATTAAAAAACCATGTAGAATATTGTTGCCAATATATTTTGTGTTCTTCTTCTGTAGTTTAAACGTTTTCTGATTTATATTTTTCCTGATTCTGATTTTCTTATTAATATTTTTCTATTTGGCTATGTGTGTTTTCTATAACATCAGGATGTTTTGGTGGAATAGACAAGCATTTAATAAGTTGAAGTTCATTGTTGAGTTAGGGCCTTTGCTGTTTTAAAAGGAATGGGTGCCAGTTACCTGTGGAGTTAGCACTTCAACTTTCTTTAGCACTTGAGTGTTTCTTTACATTTCTTTTTAATGCATTCAGACACTGGACTAGATGATATCTTAATCACCAGTAATAAAGGAAATTTTGTCTGTTAATTTGCAGATAAACTTTTGAAATCTGAGCCACTCTGGATTTGTTTCTTAGCATTTAAGATCCATTGAATGTTTCTGTAAAATGCTTGTTTTCAGCTTCAGCTGGATGACTAAAGTATAGACTTTTTCATTTGACTATTCTAAATATCTTGAGCATTAAGCATTTCTTTTCCACAGATATAACTTTGTACCTGATAATTTCTGTGTTAAATGTCAATTTCACATAGAAGACTAATAGTATGATATTAGACTGACACTGAGAAACTTGCCTAGGCTGATTGATTGATAATTTCAAAATTAAGTGGTTTATGGAGTATCCATTAAAAATATATTGTCAAATTATATATGTGTGTATTTGTATATGTGTGTATATATATATATTGGAGAAGGCGATGGCACCCCACTCCAGTACTCTTGCCTGGAAAATCCCATGGGCAGAGGATCCTGGTGGGCTGCAGTCCATGGGGTCTCTAAGAGTCGGACACGACTGAGCAACTTCACTTTCACTTTTCACTTTCACGCATTGGAGAAGGAAATGGCAACCCACTCCAGTGTTCTTGCCTGGAGACTCCCAGGGATTGGGAAGCCTTGTGGGCTGCCCTCTATGGGGTCGCACAGAGTTGGACACGACTGAAGCGACTTAGCAGCAGTAGCAGCAGCAGTGTATATATATGAACATGCACATATATATAGATTGTTGAATATAGTTATGCCTTTTTATTTTAAATGAACTTCCATATATAATACTGAATGGTCTTTTTTGATAGACCAAAAATAATTATTCCACAAAAATTTTTTCACTGTCATTTGTCAATCGGAGTATTAAATTGAATACTGACTGGTTGAAATACTTTCTATAAAGAATGTACTCAATAAATATGTGATTAATGATGAACTCTATATATAAAAAGTCATTGGGAAAGCGTAATTTATTTCATGTAATTCCTCTTTAACATCAAAAAATTATTCAGAATATGTTTTTACTCCCTATATGAGCCTAGGCCCTTTAAATGATAATTTATCTTAATCTATAAGTTAGTTTACATGAAAAGTCAGCTTTTTTGTTCTGTTTAGTTCATTCTGTCCTAATATTGTAATTTGAATTTTTATGTGATTTGTGAGGCTGATTGAATGAGCATAGTCAGAAGCTGCCATTCCCCTTTTCCTGCTCTTTTATTTATTCTACTTGACTTTACACACTGGAAATAAATTGATGGTTTGCAAGTATTGTAAACAAAATTTTTAAATCAATTATATGTCAAAGACCTAGCTCAAATACACAACCCTATTTGGCCCATCAAGAAAGTCCCCATAAGCAATATAAAGGAATGAGAACCCAATCACTTTTATAAGCCTTTGTCATTTACAAGTAAAGGGTGTAAATGTTTGAAAAGTTCATCATTCTGATATAAACACTTTGATATGATAAAGAACTATGAATTATCTCATTTCAAAGGATTCTGAAATCATGCCACACAGAGTATATAGGAATTTCATTTTAAGTGAAATTATATTTTAGTAAGGACAGAAAAAGTTAACATTTAAAGAACTAATAAAGTAAAAATATATATAAATAGATTTGATAAAATTCCTGAGTCGGGGCTCACAGAGCAAAGGGAGGAGAAAAGGCAGAGGGGTTTAATAAGTATTCCTTGAAGAAGTGAGGAGTTACTAGGATCAAGTTCATAAAGATCAATAGTATATTTTAAAATCTGGTGTGTGTTTGTTAAAATTGAATATTAGGAGGTGCTGCCTTTCCATAGTATTAGTAACTAGAATGTAAAATTACATTGCGTTTATCTATAGGCACTTTGCCCTACAGAGAGTGTTTCCTAATTAAAAAGAGGCGCCGGGTACGCTGTGCTTTTTCTTTCCGTAGCTGGCACTTTACGTGCTCTCATTCCTGGAACCCAAAGACCTGCTGCAGGCGGCTCAGACGTGCCGCTACTGGAGAATTTTGGCTGAAGACAACCTTCTCTGGAGAGAAAAATGCAAAGAAGAGGGTAAGGTTCAAAATCACAGAGAGAAAATGTTTGTGGTTCGAAAAAGCAGAGTGATTCTGAAAACAAAACACAACAAAAAAATAGTAAGTTTTTTGTGCTTGTAGAATAAAGTGGTGAATCAATTTAAAAAAGAACTTTGGCAGCCTATCAAGGAATCAAGACTGCATCTTCATTTACATTCACCTAATATATAAAACCCACAGGTTATTCCGCATGTTCAGATGAGCCAAATCTTGGCACTAACCCCTTTAATGAGCATTGTAAGTAACAGTGAAATATATCTGATTTGCTTCCCGGTCTCCAGTAGAATTAATAAACAGTGAGAAAGTCAAGATGAAGACAGTATAAACATAACCCCCAAATTAAATTAGCAATTAAATACTCAAATTGTAGTCTCTTCATTTCTTCCACGAATATTGACTAAACACCTCTTACGTGCTGGATCACGCCCGTGATCTTCCCACCATGCAGCTTGTATTCTGAGACTTGTTAGAAAAAAATCCCCTTTCTTACTAATGGTGTAGGTATCATCCATATTAATTCAAAAAACAGCATGTTTTTTCCAGCAGGCATCTAGAAAAGTATTATTTTTGAAAAAAACTATGCTAAAATATTATTTGCCTTCGTAAGAAAGAATCATAGAGGGTAAGACAGATGCAGTGTCGGTTCTCCTCCACTTCACGGAGATCATAGTGGAGTGGGCAACACCGATGGTTAGTAAGGCTGGGAGGTGAAGATCCAGAGTCCTTGGTTTCTCATCCTGCCACTGCCCAGGAAACCCTTCCTTCTCAAGTCATCATAAAGTAGGATTAATTATGGTCGCTTTACTTTCTCTCATAGAATCATTGTTTTAATGACCCTTTTAAACATTGTGGTAATTTACACACAAATAGAATTTATCACTTTGACCATTTTTAAGTGTACGTTGCAGTGGCATTAAGTCCATTGACATTGCACTTGGTCCTGCAGCCGTCACAACCATCCATCTGCAGAACGTCGTCATCTTCCCCAGCTGCAGCTCCATGCCCATTTAACAGTAACTCCTTATTCCTCCTCCCCACAGCCCTGGAGACCACCTTTTTGGTTTCTGTCTCTATACATTTGACTGCCCTAGGGACCTCATGTAAATATAATCATACAATAGTTGTCTTTTTGTGACTGTCTTATTTCACTTAGCATAATGTCTTAAAGATTTATCCAGATGTGTCAGAATTTCCTCCTTTCTTCAGGCTAAACATTCCATTGTATGTATATACCACTTTTTCCCTCCATTTATCCATCTGTGGACACTGGGTTGCTTCCACCTCTTGGCTGTTATAAAGAACGATGGTGTGAACATGGGTAGACAAATAACTGTTCAAGTCCCTACTTCCAGTTCTTCTGGGTGTTGTGTCCAGGGTGGAATTGCTGGGTCATGTGGTAATTTTATGTTTATTTTGAGGAATCGCTATACTGTTTTTCATAGCAGCTATATCATTTTACATTCCCACAAGCATTGCCCAAGGGTTCCAATTTATGCACATCCTCACCAACATTTTATAGAATTATTCTAAGAGAGAAATTAAACAGTTAATATACAACATGCCATACAGAATGAAAAATTTACATGATTGTTTTGTCATAACAGTGTTCGTGTTCTGCATTTCGGTGGTTTTGAGCATAGGAGAAAATTAGATACATTATAAAATGTGTAATTTGTATTATTGGTAAAGGCAGTTATACTCTTTAAATGTTCCACATTTCAGGTATTGATGAACCATTGCACATCAAGAGAAGAAAAGTAATAAAACCGGGTTTCATCCATAGTCCTTGGAAAAGTGCATACATCAGACAGCACAGAATTGATACGAACTGGAGGCGGGGAGAACTCAAGTCTCCTAAGGTAACTGAACGCAGTGCAGTCTAACAGAAACCATTAATCAGTGCTGTGGTACACAGCGCGCTCTTCCCCTGGCAAGCCGTGTGATTTGACAGCCCATCTTCTGTACAAGGAAAACAATATATTTTTAAAATAACAGAAAATGTAACTGACAGTGTTCCTCTTTACTAATTTTTCTCTAGTCTGACAACTAATTGTACTTGGTACTTGAATAAAATTGACAACTAATTGTACTTGAATAAAAGATGAGTTGATTTACCTGTTCTATCTATTGCATGTAAATGAAAATTTCTGAATATCCTGTTGAATTTTGTGTCATACTTATACCTAAGAATTTGTTCTCTCTGACCAAGCATGATTTTTTGAGGAATGCTTGAAGCAACTTAGCAGCAGCAGCAGCATGTTTGGGGGGCTTGTTTGGTAGCTTTTGTGTGTTTTAATTTTATAAATTTAAGCCTAATTCTGATTTTCTGCCTTGTAACATTTCAAGTATATAAAGAATGGCAAAAATGCTTGAAATTCTTGGCTGTATTTTTTAACTGGAATAAAAGCAATCTGGGGAGACATTTTGTATTAATACATACATGTTATGACAGACTTTTTAAGTTGAAAAGGTTGGTGAGTATTGTCTTTCTGCACTTAGTAGGTACTTTTGTTTTTGTGTGTCAAAATTGCACAACTGAAGTGCATATTCTTTTGGTTTGAAAAGATAAAATAGATGGTATAAAAGACATTTGCATTCAAACCATCTTTATGAGGTTTTGACTGATCTTAGTGGTTGATGTCTCATGTATAGGTAGTAGAATACGGAAACAAGATGTTTGATACTTGATTCATCTGCCAGGAAGGATACTTCGCATTTTGCATAAATTTTTATTCTAGAAGTAGACTGTGCATTCCCGTTGCTATTCATGGCCTCGCTTTCCTTCCGCCGGTGTTTACCGTGCTTCTGATCTGCACATCTGTGTCGTAGGTGCTGAAGGGACATGATGATCACGTGATCACGTGCCTGCAGTTTTGTGGTAACCGAATCGTTAGTGGTTCTGATGACAACACTTTAAAAGTCTGGTCAGCAGTCACAGGCAAAGTAAGTTTCCTTCTTTCTGCACTTCATAAAGTCACTCTTTGGTACATATTCTTTGCAAGGATCAACCAGTGAGCTGAAAACAAAGATTCGTTTTTGACTCTAGCTTAGTTTGATAGCAAGTATCAGAGCTTCTAATTTAGCTTTTTCCTTGGCATGAAAATGATGTTTCTCAAGGTAGGGATGTCATTAGTTTCTTCTTCATTTAAATAGTTGGTCTATGTTTGTAACTTAGGTTAAGATTTTACAGATGTGGTGGTGTGGGTTTTTTTTTTTTTTTTGGCCTAATTTTTCCCACTTTTATTAACCATCTAAGTTATATCTCCTTCCTTTTTAATCTTTTCCAAAAATATGATTGAGGGGTATTTTTCCTTTGAAACTTTGTTGATAACCTAACTATAGTTTAAAAGTTAAATAAATCGTGTTAATTTTGATTTATCTCAAACCCTATAAGTTAGAAGTTAAAGCGGGCTGTTTAGTTAAATAAGAGTTTGAAGAAAACAAAGCAGTCCAGGCTCACTGCATATAATGTTACTCTTTAAAGATTCTCTTCTGAACACTTATTTTTATCTGTCCAATGGAAAATATTTTCGTGAATTAAGTAATTGACCACCTAAAAAATAATAAAAGAAAAGTGTTGGCAGGGGGAAAACCTGTGTTTTAAAATGTTGATTCTTGGGCAAAAATCTTCTAAATATTCCAAGTCAGATGTTACAATTTTTTAAAACAGTTTCGTATTTCCATAGTGTAATATTAGTCTTGGATTTATTTCAGAGTTTTAATGTCTGTCTTTTTTTTTTTTTCTGATTTTATTTTATTTTAAAATTTTACATAATTGTATTAGTTTTGCCTGTCTTTACTTGTCTAGAAGTACCTTGCCTGGCTCCTAACTACTGCCTTGGGGCAGATTCAGATGAAATGTGGTATGTAGCCACACCCAACCCTGTTGGCATTCTTTCATTGAATCCATTCCCATGGAAGAAACCAAGTTGCAATTTTAATATTATTATCAAAGAGGCCAGGCCAGAGCTGTCGTACTTTAGTCAGAAAGGTTTACTTTCTATATCCGTGCTCCTAAATTATGTGTGCGTGTATAAAATGCAGTGCTGCCAAGTAAATAAAGCAAACGAAATAGTGATGGGATCATGTTATTCTGGTGTGAAAATTATTTTCTGATGTGCTAGACATTCCAGTTGAGTAAATAGCTTTAATCCAGATTTTAATGAGCTACTAAAATGTCATTTACATTGTTTTTCTTTCTACCTCAAAGTAATCATCTTAAGTGTTTTTGCAGTGTCTGAGGACATTAGTGGGACACACAGGTGGAGTGTGGTCATCACAGATGAGAGACAACATCATCATTAGTGGATCCACGGATCGGACTCTCAAAGTGTGGAACGCAGAGACGGGGGAGTGCATACACACCTTGTACGGCCACACGTCCACCGTGCGTTGTATGCACCTCCATGAGAAAAGGTGGGGTCCTGTCGCGCTTGGGGTGCTTTCTCTGTCACTCGTGAACCTGGGGCCTGTTGTGCGGAGTTCGGTTATACAATACTTACTGTGTCTAGTAGAGGGTGAGTGCTAATGTGCTTTTAAATTAGACTTTAATTATTCAGCTTCAGATGTTTCTCTGCTAGCAAAGCAGTGGGGTATTGCCTTAAAATCGGGCAGTTGTCATTAAGTCTCCTTCCTCATTTAATGGTGGTGGTGGCTTCCACTTTGAAACGCCTTGTTCTGTGATCTTGACTGATACCTTAGACTTTATTGTTCTAAATCTTTGATGACTCATCATGTTAAAAAAAATATTTGGGGTGGGAGGATATATTTTTGTTGGGAGGACAAATTCAGTCATTCAGGCTTCAAGCCTCTGAGTCTCTCTAGTTACCCACCCACCACCCTTCCCCGTCTCCACTGTCTCCCCTGTGTCCAGGCAAAAGCTGAGTGAGGCTGTGGGTTTTAACTCAGTGTCATCACCTGGCACCTGAGCTGGTGACTGAGCTTTCGTATTTGGTCACCTTGCACACAGCTGGCAGAGAACCTCCTCTGATTGTGGTAGGACCACGAGCCTTTGGGAGCCTTCTGTTGCTCTCTGAATTAAGGAAGAAATCCAGTTTTCAGAATAGTTTCAGCCAGTGCTAGCCTTTTTCTTCTCAGCATCTTTGCTGTTGCTTTTAATTCCTGCTACAGAGCCTTCCTATTAAAAGTCCTTTTTGTTTTCCATTGGCGTGTCTTCATGGTACTCCTGTTAAACAGATGTGATTTCTACCTATTTTGTCAGAAAAAGTCTCTCTGAAGGGTCGTTAGAGTGAATCCACTCCAGTTTGTACTGTTCATTCTGTCCATGGCATTCTTCATTAAGAACCATTACATTAGGCATATTTCACTCTAGGTTTGTAATACATGAAGAAAAGTACCTTTTTCACTTGTGATTTGAATCTACTTTGAACAGTGCTCTACTATTAAAACTGGGGGAGTTAGTGTCAAGAGACCTTGCATTTCAGTTTTCAGTATGTGCTGACTTAAATGTCTCAATGCTTCCATTTTCTACTCTTCAAACATGGAAAGTGGTCTTTCTTTATCTCTTAGGAATAACATTAAAGACAGCTGAGTTTTCAGCTCTCCTTTATAATCCAAAGGTGATTACAGTATTTGTATCACTCTTGTTTTCAGAAGAGTATCACTTTAATAATCTTGGGTCAAAATTTTAAGGGATTTCTGTTGCTTCTACATGTGTATCTTCTAAAATCTCTATATCTTAGTGCCCTCATAGCCTATTGAATATTTTAAAATATAAGCATAAGCAACCTTTGTTTGAGGACCTATTTGAAACTGGTTAATTTAACCAGAGTATATGGTATAAAGCACATATCTTTAGCAGTTTAAATTCCAAATTCTGGCTTGTTTTGTTGAGACACTTCTATTGAATTTTTTCCTTGGTCATAAAGGGAATGTGTGTTCATATTAGAATTTGGGGAAATGGCAGAAAGAATAAAGAAAAAATTTAAAAATTTAAAAATATTAATGTTACTACCTATTAACATTTTATACATACTGCCCACACTGGCATCTTACTTCTAAAATCAAGATCTTGTTGTATGTATTTCGAGTTTGCCGTGTGTTCTACTAATTTTTTATCTTTATCTTCCTCTGCTTCATCTTCATTGTATCTAGCTACAATACAGTAGTTTTCAAACCGCAGGAAGCCAAGGTGCTCCTGGGTCCCTCATAGGTGGGGGAACCAAACAGGCAGAATTCCAAGGCTTTCCAACTTCCCGTCCCAAGCAAAGTAACTCAACTTTCATGTGTTTATATATTGAGGTTTGACATAGCATGTATTTATTTTGAAAACAGCTGGTTTCTGCTTAAGAAAAAGAAAAGAAGTTTTAATGACCACTGACTTTGTATGTATTGTTTTCCCATGGTTTTAAGTTCTCATACATTTTTTCCTGTTACACCCACAGAGTTGTTAGCGGTTCTCGAGATGCCACCCTTAGGGTTTGGGACATTGAGACAGGCCAGTGTTTACATGTGCTGATGGGTCACGTAGCAGCAGTCCGCTGTGTTCAGTATGATGGCAGGAGGGTTGTGAGCGGAGCGTATGACTTCATGGTGAAGGTGTGGGACCCAGAGACAGAGACCTGTCTGCATACGCTGCAGGGCCACACCAACAGGGTCTACTCACTACAGGTAAGAGACCATGCTCTCTCACTCCTGCGGTGCTACGTAACGAGTTATAATACTGTCTTATTCCGTAATCACTGTCAAACCGCTGATCCAGTACAGTCCAGAAACAGATTAATTATTCTGCTGTTTACATTTACTTCAAAATTGGCACGAAGAAAGCATACATTTTGAAATTATTTAAATGATGTTTCCATTTTTCTGGGATTCATCTTCCTCTAAAATACAAATATTGGTCTTGGAACCTGAGATTTGGGGGCTCTGAATTTTCCTGTGTTAGTTAATGGGGAGATAGGCTCATAGGAAAATAACCTGGATTTTAATAAACTCCTTAGCACAGGATTAATTTGGCCAGAAGCTGCCCCTTTGCCTTGATAGCTGGAAGTTGATGGACCACGTAATTGTGATTCTGTCCCAATTCAAAGTGGAAGTGGCGCTTTCGGCACAAAGCTGTTACAGGGCTGCTGGGTTGTGGTCATGGAGGAGGAAATTTGTCTTAAACATTTTTGGTTTGTTTTTGTTTGAACCTGATATCCTAGAATAGATCGCCATATTTTGACGTAAGTAACTGGATTATTAGCAGGTTTAAAAAATAGGTCTTGCTTTGTTTCCTGAAAAGACAGCATTTTCCATTAAAAAATACAGTTGACTCTTGAACAGTGTAGGAGTCAGAGGCACTACCTGCCACCACCACTCCAGTCAAAAATCCTCACGTAACTTTACAATTGGCCCTTGATGTCTGCAGTCCCACATCCAAGAGTTCAGCCAACCTGGGACTGTGTAGAAACATAGTAGACATTGAGCAAAAGAAATTTGTAAGTGTAGTGGACCCTCCCAGTTCAAACCCATGTTGTGCAAGGGTCAGCTGTATTTCCTATTATTAATACTTACACAGCTTGTTTACCAATTACTGCCCACTAGTGATCAGCAAATTAGTACATGGTCCTAGGGCTCACAGTTCAGTCCTTGGAGTATTTGTTTCTTCATGGGATTATGTCTGTGTCATAAAATATTGACGTAAAATAAAGATGTCTGTTAACTTAGAAAAGGTTATTAATTTGGAGGAGAGGGAATTGGCTGCAGTTGTCTGTATGTTTTGTGATGTGTAGCCCATTTAAATAAACCCTTAGATTGAGAAAATAGGTAGGAACTTTATTATCAGTCTGGGAATTGGTAGATGTTTGTTGACTTCTGGTTTAGCAAGGAAGCTGAAGAAGAGTACTATAGTTTGCTTTGGTTATCAAAATGCCACCACTTCTAATTCTAATTATCTGTTGGCACAGTTCCTACCTAGCATTAGGTTCCTGTAAATGAAATTTTTATTTTACATACAGTTTAATGGAACTTGCTTTGAAGTATCGCTCTCTTCGTGCCCTGGATGTTGATGAGCACACCCTGTATCATAAATCACATCAGTAGTGTTACCTTCCTGTTGGGAAGTGAAACTCAAATGGTAGTCCGTATCGAATCATTCATAATATGTAGCTACCAAGTATGGCCAGATGGTCTGACAATAATATGTTCATTGTGCTTCTTTAAAAATTGTTTCTGCATCTAGTTTGAAGCCACTGGTCATAAAAAATTCACGTTTCTGATAGAAGCTTCTGAGAACACACACTGGAGAGTTGTTGGTTGCATGCAGTTTATCCTGGTACCTCATTTTGTTCCTGGCATTATCTGTTTCTCATGCTTTGCTCCCCTCCCTTTTTAGGATTAAAGTCAATAGATAATATCAAGAATATCTACACTTCTAGTCTAATAAACTGTGTCTGTTGTAGTTTGATGGCATCCATGTGGTGAGTGGATCCCTTGATACATCAATCCGTGTTTGGGATGTGGAGACAGGGAACTGCATTCACACGTTAACAGGACACCAGTCGTTAACAAGTGGAATGGAACTCAAAGACAACATTCTTGTCTCTGGGAATGCAGATTCTACAGTTAAAATCTGGGATATCAAAACAGGACAGTGTTTACAAACATTGCAAGGTAAATACTGGCTCCCCACCTTTAGTTGCGTCCCTTAGAAATGAGACAGTTGGTCAGAAGACAAGTGCGGAACTTCTGTGTCACAGAATGATTAACCTCATACAAAAGGAAAACGGATTTTGGATAAGTTTTTGAGCATTTCCACTCTGAACTGACAGAACTAGGCTACCCTAAGAAAGTGTTTTAAACTGTGTTTTTAATATAAAAGTGTTTAATCACTTCCTACAGGTATGGTTAACTCTACCTAACCTGAAAGAACAATGTGAAGAGAGATCTTAGCTGTATCACAGAAGCAGCATGCTTGTTTGTTGAGTATTTGTTGAGTGATCATTTATTTTGAATTTGTCGTCCAATTTTAAAGAGCTGCCTTACTGGGGGTGGGGGGAGGGGGAGCCTCTAATCTGATAGGAAATTGCTTTGGCCTTGACTTAGACCCTTAACCATCTGCTTAAGTAGGATGGGAGGGAATCGCAGCGCCCACTCAACTAGAGGAGGAGACGTCTGAAAGCCACTAGCACTAAATGAGGCACGAAGCTGTTAACTTCTTCTGTCGTGACTGACTGCTTTTTATTGGTCAGAGCCCTTGGAAAGTGTTAGTTTTCAGTGGGGCCGTTTGGTAGGTGGTACTACAGCATTTTTCTCATTGACAATTTTTGTCTCTTTCTCAGAGTCTTGGCATAGGGTCCATTCAGCCTTGGCCTTGATTGGTCGGTTCAGAGTGGTAGGGTAGTATAGTAGGTGGTCCACAAGCAGAATATGGGCTTCTTCAACACCCAGAACACGCGATGTGTGCCTGGCAGTGAAGCACGCTTCCTGAAAGACAGAACCCTCGAAGACTAACATTCCAGTTACAAATAGCTACCAGATTTTCCTACATCCCTGCTGATTCTAAAATACTCAGAACGCAGTTTCTAAATGTGCAGTGTTTAAAATATTTCATTTATTGTGTGTTCCAATGTAGATTCCACAAATTACAATCTTACTGACCTGAAACCATGATTTCTAACCAGTAATGAAATTCCTTTGGTTTTGCCTAGGTCCCAACAAGCATCAGAGTGCTGTGACCTGTTTACAGTTCAACAAGAACTTTGTAATTACCAGCTCAGATGATGGAACTGTAAAACTATGGGACTTGAAAACGGGTGAATTTATTCGCAACCTAGTCACATTGGAGAGTGGGGGGAGCGGGGGAGTTGTGTGGCGAATCAGAGCCTCGAACACAAAGCTGGTGTGTGCTGTCGGGAGTCGCAACGGGACGGAGGAAACCAAGCTGCTGGTGCTGGATTTTGATGTGGACATGAAGTGAGGAGCAGGAAAGGGGGCATTGTCCCCATGCGTAGGCGACAGACTCCCTGCCCTTCCCCCTGCAAAAGAAAAAAAAAGAAAAAAGAAAAAGAAAAAATATCCCTTGTTCTCAGTGGTGCAGGATGTTGGCTTGGGGCAACAGAGCGAAAAGACCTACAGACGCAGAAGGAAAAGAGGAGGCGATGACAGACCGCAGCTGACAGGAGAGGCGCCTGCCGGCTCTTCCCGGAAGAGGCTTCACGTTGGACTGAGGGCAGCTTTGCAACACGAGACTTTCGAAATCAAACCAGGTGCAATTATTTCTTTATTTTCTTCTCCAGTGGTCGCTGGGCAGCGTTACTGCTGAGACGTCCTTACAGATTCCGCTGGCCTGTTCTTTTACCACTGAGACCTAGAAAGAAGCTGCAATAACACCCACACAGTACCAAGTGGACTGTCTCACCAGAGAGCATCTGAAACAAAAAAAGTTATTTTTCTGGAGTGGAAAAGCTAAAAAGGAAAAAAATTACTGTGAATTGTTTTTGTACAGTTATCATGAAAAGCTTTTTTTTTTTTTTTTTGCCAAACCATTGCCAATGTCAATCAATCACAGTATTAGCCTCTGTTAATCTATTCCTGTCGCTTCCACATACACTCTTTAATGCCTATGTTGCTCAAAGGTGGCAAGTTGTCCTGGGTTCTGTGAGTCCCGAGATGGATCTAATTCTTGATGCTGGTGCTAGAAGTAGGTCTTCAAATATGGGATCGTGTCCCACCCCTGTACTGTACTCCCAGTGGCCAAACTTATTTATGCTGCTAAATGAAAGAAAAAAAAAGCAAATTATTTTTTTTTATTTTTTTTCTGCTGTGACGTTTTAGTCCCAGACTGAATTCCAAATTTGCTCTAGTTTGGTTACGGAAAAAAAAAAAAAAGACTTTTTGCCACTGAAACTTGAACCATCTGTGCCTCTAAGAGGCTGAGAATGGGAGAGTTTCAGAAAATAAAGAGTGAAGTTTGCCTGCAAGTAAAGAATTGAGAGTGTGTGCAAAGCTTATTTTCTTTTATCTGGGCAAAAATTAAAACACATTCCTTGGAACAGAGCTGTTGCCGCCTGTTCTGCGGAGAAACTTTTCTTTTTGAGGGCTGTGGTGAATGGATGAACGTGCATAGTAAAACTGACAAAATATTTTAAAAATATATAAAACACAAAATTAAAATAAAGTTGCTGGTCAGTCTTAGTGTTTTACAGTATTTGGGAAAACAACTGTTACATTTGATTGCTCTGAGTAACTGACAAAGCAGAAACCATCCCGTTTTTGTAGTAAAGGCGTCACGTGCAAACAAGCGAAATGAATGGAAAAGTCAAATGGTTTGCCTCATTTTCCAGGAGCCACAACTCAAGCTGAACTGTGAAAGTGGTTTAACACTGTATCCTAGTGATCTTTTTTTTTTTCCTCCTCCTGTTTATTTTTTGTTTGTTTTATTTATAGTCTGATTTAAAACAATCAGATTCAAGTGGGTTAATTTTAGTTATGTAACAACCTGACATGATGGAGGAAAACAACCTTTAAAGGGATTGTGTCTATGGTTTGATTCACTTAGAAATTTTATTTTCTTATAACTTAAGTGCAATAAAATGTGTTTTTTCATGTTAGTATGCCTGTTTCTTCTACTGAGGTAATAGCACTTCATTATCAATAGTTAGGGTTTGTCTCTAATAGATGAAAGAGCAGAGCCCTGATTTCTTTAATCCCCCATGTTGTGTTTTCTGCAGCCAGAGTGGGAACAGGGCCCACAAGGAGAAAGTTGTATCTCTCTCGCAGGCAGACTGCCCGGGAAGACGCGCCCGCGCTCACCTCTCGCAGGCAGACTGCCCGGGAAGACGCGCCCGCGCTCACCTCTAATGCGCTGGGCCCAGCACGCGTGAAGCCTGGCCCCTCACAGAGCTCCCAGACGCCTGCGTGCTGGTTACAACTAGAATTCCTATGGCAAGTTCATTGTTAAAGTCCGACCACATGTCGACTGCTTACCAGGAACTTTGCATATACATCTCTCAGAAGCTCCCACAGCCCTGGGAAGTAGTCAGCTCTCTCCCCACTCCACAGAACTGTGGCTCACATGGGGTAGGGGTTTGCCAGGAGCCAGGTACTGGGCCAACCAAGCACCAGGACTCACACCCATGCCTTTTAAGGAAAAACAAACCTAGAGTTTCGACAGACTGAAGCAAGGTTTTAGGGATGAGGTGCATTTTTGTGGTACTTTTAGCCTCTTCGTGACTTTTATTTAGTAAGCCGACCATTTTTTGCAGTAAGTGAAGAAAAATGAAGTTCAGTCACTGCAATTACGTAGCCTCTCCGATGGCAGGTTTCTGCCATGGGTGTATCTCCAGGAATCCCATCTAGCCAGGCCTGAGATGAGCACTGGAAAGGTGACAATACAGAGGCTACTTAGAGGATACATTTCTTACAGTCGTGAACTATGTGTTCTTTACTCCTAGGGCAGCAGTTCTTGGGCCTCACTTGCCCAAGGCTGCTGAATCAGAACATCTGGGAATGAAGGGGACCCAAGCATCTGCATGTAAACTAGCTCACGAGGTAGGTTGTGGACACAGCTCTGAGAACCGCTGCTCTAGTTATTTGGTGTATTAGTGCCCAGCACATCACAGGCACAGGAACATCAGAGAGAAGTGACAGGATAAGGGAAAAGACAGGAAAACCACATGGTTAAAACCCAAGGCAAAAATCATGTTAGGCTGTGAAGTGCAGGCGAGCGGCCCAGCCTGCTGCAGGGTGAGCATGGCCTAGCCCAGCACCACAGCTGCTGTTCACACAGACAACTCTGTGATCAAGAAGAAGCTGTGACTCTGCTTGGGTAGTCTTGAAACTGCTTGATTTTTCATAATGTAAATGTGGCTTGACTCTAATACACTTGAAGCACAGCATCATCTATAAAAATGAATGTGCATTATAGACAGAATGAGTTCACAAATAGGTCTGAACCCAAAGCCCAGGTCTGCTAAATACAGGACCTTCATCAGATCACTTGACCTCATGTCTCCTCATCTTCTAGGAGGTAGAGAATCCTACCTCCCAAGGTTATTGTAGGGATTAAATTAAATGTTATGAAGCATACCAATCGCACTCAGTGGTAGCTACTCTTACAACTTAAAGAAAATAGACCCAGATAACTCTAACTTGCTATATTTGGGAGCAGTTGAATGTATTTGTGACTCATTCAGGTATGTAATAAAAATAGCATTTCTCTCTATATAGCAATTTACTTTTTTTTTTTAAGTGGAGTCACATAAATTTCTCATTGAGTCTTACAGAAACCTTGTAAAAGGCAAATATGGAGCTCTTGTATATACCTAGATGTTCATTAAATGTTATTTATGAATAAATGAATAATCTTCATTACAGTGAATCTGTTCCAGGAAAGGGAAAATCTTAACCTCATCCCAAAGGAATTAAAATAAGAAAGGTCATAAAGGGAGCCCTGCTTGTGGCCTCCTTAATGAAGAAATTCACCACCTTATATAACTGTGAATTTTCAGTTGTTTATACCAGAAGAGAGGCAGCCCCCAAATTTAGATGTGACAAGTTCCCGAAGATCAAACAATGCCTGAAACTAAAACTAAAATTAGGACACAGAGTAACCCATAAAAGCCCAGAGCAGGTGCTCAGTAAATGTTTGTGGAACTGAGCAAAGAGGGCTTCAGTTCAGTTCAGTTCAGTTCAGTTCAGTCGCTCAGTCGTGTCCAACTCTTTGCGACCCCATGAATCGCAGCACGCCAGGCCTCCCTGTCCATCACCATCTTCCGGAATTCACTCAAACTCACGTCCATCGAGTCAGTGATGCCATCCAGCCATCTCATCCTCTGTCGTCCCCTTCTCCTCCTGCCCCCAATCCCTCCCAGCATCAGAGTCTTTTCCAATGAGTCAGCTCTTCACATGAGGTGGCCAAAGTACTGGAGTTTCAGCTTTAGCATCATTCCTTCCAAAGAACACCCAGGGCTGATCTCCAGTAGAATGGCTTATTATTTTATTATTATTGTTTTGAATTGTTTATAATTTTGACACTTGGAAGCTCCCTTATCGCTTTTTAAGAACCATAAGCTATCTCATTAATTTGCAACAGCTAGTACACACCAATTGGTGAAGTAAATATTTCAACCTACCTACTTGTTTAGTTTCAAAAGGTAATGGACATTTAGTTCATTGTATTAACGTTTAAGCCATTTTCTCTCTGCCTTTTGAGCTAGCCTGTTCAGTCTCCTTTCTGCTTCTCTGAATTGATGGGAGGCTACAATCAAATAACAACAACGAAGACCTCTGTGCCTAGCCCTTCCTGGAAGTGAACCGGGATCCGGGAAGGCGTCCCTAGATCCAGGCTGGGCCGTGTTTTCCACACACTTTCACTGATGCAATCCCTACACTTTGTGAAATGAAGACACTAAGGTGGACGGAGAAGCTGCCTGGCAGCGCCCGCCCGGCGTCATCCTGGCTCCTGTAACTCCTAACAACACGTATTAATAGAAACCAGAAACAGGTTACTGGCGTAGCACGAGGAGATTAGATTCACATCACAATGACTGATGCCTTCCCTCAGACACAGCTTCATTCACTTTCCTTCTGTTAGTCATGCCCACCCCCAGTATAACTAGTCCACATTGTAACCTCTACTCCATCGGCTTCATTGGCAACAGAGGATTCAACCTGTCCCTTGCAGCAATTTTCAGAGAACCTACTGGTTTATAAAGCCATCTGGAAATCTACCAATAGTGAAAGTGGGTTAGTGTTGCTGGCGACTGAATGTGAATAAATGCTTCTGACGCAAGTTGCGTTCATGTCCCCTGCCTCACTGTGTTTTGGAGATAGAGGGGTGTGTGTGTGTGTAGACAACATACGAGAATATACTGGAGGGACTTCCCTGGCAGTCTAGTGGTTAAGACTCCATGATCCCACTGCAGGTAGCCCAGGGCCCAGATTTGATCCCTGGTCAGGGAACTAGGATCACATGCACCATGGCAAAAATAAAAGATTATATTGGAACCTGGGAAGAGGCCCTTGTTCTCAGTGATGCAAACTTATATTTCTGTTAAGCCTTTCTCTTGTTCATCCATGGAAAAAAAAAAAAGAACGGGCCATGTGAAGGGAAGATGTTAGTGGCCGAGAGAAGATGTGCTAAGACTTCTGTGATAGCTCAGTGACCTCCGCGTGAAGGGAGCGAGTGCACACAGTGCTCCTGGAGCCCTGCATTAAACAGCATATGGTAATTTGAAAAGGTGGTGCACAGTTTTACATTTTGGCATCTCTTGCCCAGGAGATGGATTTTTAAGTCCGATCTAAAGGGCCTGCACCCAGCTCCGCTTCTGGGGGCACGCCAGCCGTCCATCTGAGTTGCCATCAAGCATACCGTGGCACTGTTGACTGGCTCACGCGCACCACTGTCCATTCATTGATACTGGTGATGCCCCGCCAAGGGAGGTTCTGGCCAGTTTCACTCCTCTGCTGCCTTCTCTTTCTAGGTGGAGGAGACCAGAAATATAAAAAACTAATTTCAAAGATTCTTCAAAAAAAGTAAAAGTACCAAAAACTGAAACGACTCAGAGTGTACCTTTTCCAAAGTGTAAAGTATAAATAAATTCTAGACCCAGTTCCTGGGAAGACTCATTGCTGAGACCAAAGCCTGGCAACTTCCCAGTTTGCAATTGGGTGTAAAAATAGCAGAGTTTCTATTTCAGATGATCTGATTCTCCCCAGGATTCTTAAGGACAAGGAACCACTGAGCGGACATTTTGATGTTTTATTCTTTGCTTTGGAAAATCTATCGTGGTCAAACCTATGAAGGCTGTTTATCTTTGGGTTTTGTTTTGCTTCAGCAGTCATGCTCTGCAAAAGGAAAATTATGTTGAAATCACTCTTGCAAATCAAATGTTCAAACAGAGCACAGAAATATATTGCCAATTTACCACTTTTCTAGAAGATTCATAGATTATAAAAGAGACATCAAACCACTGCTCACCATAAGAGGAAGGTTACTTGCAAGACTTTTTAAACTTGTATTGATGAAGCCCATTAAGACTTCACCAAACCCTAGGCCTTACTAAATGTAGGCAGCTAGACAGTCTAATTCCATGCTTCCGTGAGCCTTTCAATTTGAGGATTCTCTCCATTCCTGTAAAGTGGCTTTGTGTAGCTTAAATCAATCTAGCAAGGATACAATGTGGAACAGAAATTAAGACCAAACGCACCTCTTTTGAGCATCAAATCTGGGTTTGGGGGACTGAAGCTCATAAACTTAAGGACCTTCTTAAAGAAAAGAAACATCTCACATAATTATAGATCCCAAAATGAACATTTAGCATGATAAACACTGTAACAACTCACTGAGGACTTGGTAAAGGGGATCCCTTTTTTGTGAGAACTCTAGGAAGTCAACAGAATCGCTTAATGGAAGTGCTTCTGACTGTAGCCTGGCTTCTCCCCACCCCCGCCACCCTCCATCTCCCACCACCCCCAGCTCTCAGGGATCCGATCAGGTGGGAGGCCTGAAGCTCGGCCTCATCAGTTTCAGGGAAAATCCTCTTCAGTTCCCCCAACCCTAATCCCCTCATCTGGAAATGGGGTGACATGTCATGGGGATTACAGGAAACATTGCATGTTGAGCATTTAGCACCGTACCTGGTCTGCAGTAAGGATTCATTAAAGGGCTTTAGATATCACCAGTGATCATGAGAGCTCGCTGCTGTCATGCACTTATTAAAATTCAGCATGGTGATGTGTATTAAAAATAATTTACTATTCTTTTTTTTTTTCAGGCAAGGCTTTATAGGGACCCCTGCTGCATAAGAGGGAGAACACACCACAGTTCCCCTCACTTGTTCGCTCCCCAAGGAGGGGGCAGACAAGCTGGTTCCTTATATGGGGTAAAGGGAGGGGGTGTGTCCAGGGATGGCTTAGGTGGTGCTGTGTTCAGGGAGCGTGTGCAGTACCCTGGTTTTGCTCTAGGCTCTGCAGCAGTGGCAGTTGGGTTTTTCGGTCTCTCTGTTTCTTTTGTCCAGAATTTGTCCAACTGTGCGGGCATGTTATTTTCAGTCCCGTATAGTTTCTTTGAATTTTGTTGCTTGAGGAGAGCTGTGTCCAAGCATTGCAGTGCTGTGGTGGAGGACCCAGGTCCCAGCCTGTCTCATGCCCCTTATTCTTAAAGGGTGAGCGGCCTGAGTTCTCTTCTTCTGAGGCTCTTCCTGGTGGACAAGGACTGCAGACCTGAGCTACCCTCAAGGTACAGAAGTCCCTCGCTGACTGGTCCAAGGACCTGTGGGGACCTAGGCCACGTTCTCCTGGAATGGGCTCAATTCCTTGGTCATCATGAGCCTTACTTCAAACTGTTGGGGCTTAACAGACATGAACGTAACCAAAAGGTTAACAAACAAGGGCTGAAAGGACAAGAACAACAGTAGAACAGCAGTCTTCTCCATGGCCCCATGACATCTCATCATTAGCCCTATTTTACAGACGAGGAAGTAGGTACAAATATGTCAAGGAACTTGTTCGTGGCCACAAAGTCAAGAAGAACAAAAAACACTTGGAGAAACTGGGGTTCAGAGGTAGGCTTGTGGCCACAGAGGCCAAGCTCTTAACCACATTATTATGTATTGACCCACAACTGCCCTGCAAATTTGGGAACATGTAATATGCCATAGATAAAACCAGAAAACGATGCAGTCTCAGTCCCAGCCTGTTGACCTGGGAACCGACAAAGCCACAGAAGCCGGCGTGAGCCTGGATTTCACCGAGGGAGACCCGAAGAACAGTGCATAGTATATTCCTGCTGTGGTTTGGCTATAACGAATACCTTCTTGTTGGAAATTAGAGTCACTTTTTCCAACTGCAGAGTCGAAAGAGAGCGAGTTGTCTGAAAAGGAAAGACTTTGTATAAGAGGGTCATATAATGAGACTATAGGAAAAGTGGATAAAATAGTGTATTATTAAAAAACATACATTGTTTCCAGATCATTTAGGGGAAAAATATGTTGTTTCTACAAAAGATGGACACTTTAGTTATACAGGAATTTTTTTATGACTCACCATTGATATGCCCCAGAACAACTAGGCAAATGAGAAGCAAGCTTTTGGGCTCTCAGGATTTTTGTTGTTGCTGTAGTTCAGCTGCTCAGTTGTGTCTGACTCTTTTGAACCCCACAGACTACAGCATGTCAGGCTTCCCTGTCCTTTACTATCTCCCACAGTTTTCTCAAACTCATGTCCCCTGAATCAGTGATGCCATCCAACCATGTCATCCTGTGTCATCCCCTTCTCCTCCTGCCCTCAATCTTTCCCAGCATCAGGGTCTTTTCCAACGAGTCAGCTCTTCACATCAGGTGCCCAAAGTATTGGAGCTTCGGTATCAAGCCTTCCAATGGATATTCAGGGTTGATTTCCTTTAGGATTGACTGGTTTGATCTCATTGCAGTCCAAGGGACCCTCAAGAGCCTTCTTCAGCACCAAGAATTCCTACCTCTTTAAAAATTTTCCGCTTCAAAAGCATCAATTCTGCAGCGCTCAGCTTTCTTTATGGTCCAACTCTCACATCGGTACATGACTACTGGAAAAACCATAGCCTTCATCATACAGACCTTTGTGGGCAAAGTGATGTCTCTGCTTTTTAGTATGCTGTCTAGGTTTGTCATAGCTTTTCTTCCAATCTTTTAATTTCATGGCTGCAGTCACTGTCCACAGTGATTTTGGAGCCCAAGAAAATAAAGTCTGTCACTATTTCCGTTTTTTTTTTCTTATCTATTTGCCATAAAGTGATGGGACTGGTTGCCATGATCATAGTTTTTTAGATGTTGAGTTTTAAGCCAGCTTTTTCACTCTCCTCTTTCACCTTCATCAAGAGGCTCTTTTGTTCCTCTTTGCCTTGTGCCATTAACATGGTGTCACCTGCATACCTGAGGTTATTGATATTTCTCCCAGCAAACTTGATTCCAGCTTGAGCTTCATCCAGGCTGGCATGTCACATGATGTATTTTGCATAATAGTTAAATAAGCAGGGTGACAGTACACAGCCTTGACATACTCCTTACCTAATTTGGAACCAGTTCACTGTTCCATGTCCAGTTCTAACTGTTGCTTCTTGACCTGCATACGGACTTCTCAGGAGGCAGGTAAGGTGTTCTGGTATTCCTACCTCTTTAAAAATTTTCCACAATTGATTGTGATCCACACAGTCAAAGGCTTTAGCGTAGTTGATGAAGTGGAAGTAGATGTTTTTCTGGAACTCTCTTGCTTTTTCTGTGATCTGATGGATGTTGGCAATTTGACCTCTGGTACCTCTGCCTTTTCTAAATCCAGTGTATGCATATGGAAGGTCTTGGTTCATGTACTGTGAAGCCTGGCTTGAAGGATTTTGAGCATTACCTTGCTAGCATGTAAAATGAGTGCAATAGTTTGAATATTCTTTGACATCGCCCTTCTTTGGAATTGGGATGAAAACTGACCTTTTCTAGTCCTGTGGCCACTGCTAAGTTTTCCAAATTTGCTGGCCTATTGAGTGCAGTACTTTCACAGCATCATCTTTTAGGATTTGAAATAGCTCAGCAGGAATTCCATCGCCTCCACCAGCTTTGTTCGTGATAATGCTTCCTAAAGCCCACTTGACTTCACACTCCAGGATGTCTGGCTCTAGGTGAGTGATCACACTATGGTGGTTATCTGTGTCATTAAAACCTTTTTTTGTATAGTTCTTCTGTGTATTCTTGCCACCTCTTCTTCATATCTTCTGCTTCTGTTAGGTCCATACCATTTATGTCCTTTATTGTGCCCATCTTTGCATGAAATATTACCTTGTAATCTTTAATTTTATTGAAGAGATATCTGTCTTTCCTATTCTATTGTTTTCCTCTATTTATTTCATTGGTCACTTAGGAAGGCTTTCTTATCTCTCCTTGCTGTTCTTGAAATTCTGCATTCAGATGGGTATGCTTTTCCTTTTCTCCTTTGCCTTTCCCAGCTATTCGTAAGGCAACCATATTGGCTTTTTGCATTTCTTTTTCTTGGGGATGGTTTTGATCACCGTCTTCTGCACAATGTTACGAATTCCCATCCACATTTCTTTTGGCACTCTGTCAGATCTGATCTGATAGCAGCAGTCCTGGGAGGCGTGGCATGCTGGCGTAAGTCCTTTTGGAGAAGGGTGCCATTACCCTTATCAAAGTTTGGCCTCAGGCCAAACTGCAAGGAGGGAACACAGCCCCATCCATCAGTAGAAAATTGGATTAAAGATCTACTGAGCGTGGCCTTGCCCACCAGAGCAAGACCCAGTTCTCCCCACAGCCAATTCCAACGGGCAAATTTAATTCAGATGACCATTATGTCTACTACTGTGGGCAAGTATCCTTTAGAAGAAATGTAGTAGCCCTCACAATCAACAAAAGTGTCCAAAATGCAGTACTTGAGTGCAGTCTCAAAAAAGACAGGATAATCTTGGTTCATTTCCAAGGCAAAGCATTCAATATTGCGGTAATCCAAGTCTATGCCCCAACCACTAATGCTGAAGAAGGTGAAGATGAATGGTTCTATGATGACCTACAAGACCTTTTAGAACTAACACCCCCAAAAGATATCTTTTTCATTATAGGGGTCTGGAATGTGAGAGTAGGAAGTCAAGAAATACCTGGAGTAACAGGCAAGTTTGGCCTTGGAGTACAGAATGAAGCAGGGCAAAGGCTAACAGAGTTTTGACAAGAGGACTCATTGGCCATAGCAAACACCCTCTTCCAACAACATAAGAGAAGACTGTATACATGGACATCACCAGATGGTCAACACCAAAATCAGATTGATCAATATATTCTTTGCAGCCGAAGATGGAGAAGCTCTATACAGTCAGCAAAAACAAGACCAGGAGTTGACTGTGGCTCAGATCATGAGCTCCTTATTGCCAAATTCAGACTTAAATTGAAGGAAGTAGGGAAAACCACTAGACCATCCAGGTATGACCTAAATCAAATCCTTTATATAGTGGAAGTGACAATAGATTCCCGGGATTATATCTGATAGACGAGTGCCAGAAGAACTATGGACTGGCTCTCAGGATTGATACAATGTAAATCCTCAACAAATGTTAGCAGTTGTTGTTGTTATCAAGAAAGACAATTGTAGCCAAATTCCATCTTAGCCACTGTGTGACCCTGAAAGATTTCTTTTTAATCTTTCTGAACCTCTGTCATCTTCTATAGAGAAAAAAGTTGTAAAGGTTACAGGAGATAACTCATAAAGCACTTGGTACAGTCTTGGCTCCATGGCAAATAGAAGGGGAAAAAATGGAAACAGTGGCAGATTTTATATTCTTGGGCTCCAAAAATCACTGTAGACAGTGACTATAGTCATGAAATTAAAACAGGCTTGCTCCTTGGGAGAAAAACTATGACAAACCTAGACAGCCTATTAAAAAACAGAGACATTACTTTGCCCACAAAAGTCTGTATGGTCAAAGCTATGGTTTTCCCAGTAGTCATGTACAGATGTTAGATTTGGACCATAAAGAAGGCTGAGTGCCAAAGAACTGATGCTTTCAAACTGTGACACTAAAGAAGACTCTTGAGAGTCCCTTGGACAGCAAGGCGATCAAACCAGTCCATCTTAAAGAAAATCAACCCTGAATATTCATTGGAAGGACTTAGACTGAAGCTGAAGCTCCAATAATTTGGTCACCTGATGTGAAGAGCTGACTCATTGGAAAAGACCCTGATGCTGGGAAAGATTGAGGGCAGGAGGAGAAGGGGATGACAGAGGATGAGATGGCTGGATGGCATCACCACCTCAGTGGACATGAGTTTGAGCAAACTCTAGGAGACAGTGAAGGACAGGAAAGCTTGGTGTGCTACAGTCCATGGGGCTACAAAGAGTTGGACACAACTTAGTGACTGAAAACAACAGTCTTGGGTAATTATATACTCAATGAACACCAGTTATCTTTAGATTCATCTCTACCTCTAAGTGTAGAGAATGGTGACTGCGTTTCAGAGCATCATTTCAAGCTTAATCTGAAAAGAGCAGACCTCTAAGTCTTCTAGAACACTATGGCCCAACTACCATCCAAAATACACCAGGTACCTAAGAGAGCATCTCCCCTGTTATAAAGTAATCCAGTTTAGGATGACCACTCTCTTTTTCTTTTGAAAGACCTATTTAATAAATAATAGTATAGAAATTACACAAGCGTAATCCTAAAATGGGAGCAGGAGAGGAGAGCCAAGTAAATCAAAGGTTTCACTCAAAAATTCCCCGCCAACATACACACCATTTATAAGGACTATGAAGGGATACGGGCTTCCCAGGTGGCGTTAGTGGTAAAGAACCTGCCTGCCAATGCAGGAGATGTAAGTGACATGGGCTCAGTTCCTGGGTTGGGAAGATCCCCTGGAGGAGGGCATGGCAACCCACTCTAGTATTGTTGCCAGGAAAATCCCCTGGACAGAGGAGCCTTGAGGGCTATAGTCCATGGGGTTCCAAAGAGTCGGACACAACTGAATCAGCTGAGCACAGCACATAAAGGGAGATGACCCAGACTGAGTACCCAGACCCAGGCAGAGGCAGTGGGGGTGAGGCTCAGAAATGAAAATGGAGACTAAGTTACAGTCTGCAGTTCTCCCCCACCTTTCAGAAGGCCAACAGTCTTGCATATACCAGAGGATGCTTTCCCAGAAAAGTGATCAACAGGGGAAAAGGTCTCTATGTATCAGCACTGGCAGTAGAGACAAGAGTTCCTCCAATGAAATTTGACTCCCCACCCAATTAAAGGAGAAACTCCTCTTTTAGTGACCCCAACCAGCAGAGAGCCTCCTCAACAATTCTCAGTGTCTGTCTCTTAAATATGAGCAGATGGTCAAGAATCACCAAACACTGGAGAACTCCAATTTGAAAAATGATGCCCAAAACCTATGAAATAAACTTGGAATAGTAATTAATACCCTCAGAAAGATAAAATACTGCATCTTATGATACAGGAACAGGATGTAATATTTTAAAGGCCTCATGAAAATTAAAATGTGATGGAAATTCAAAAAGAAAAAGAAAAACCTTCAATAAAAATAAAATTGAGCAAATCGAATAGAAGTTAAAAGAAAAGATGGAAAAGAGCGAAACATAAAAGACAGGATCAGTCTGAGACATATAACTTATAAATATTATTCTTTTTTCAAAAAAGAAAATAGCACAGAATAAATTATTCAAAAATTGATGTAAGAAAGAAATATCAGAATTAAAGGACAAAAAACCCCTAGATTGAAAGGGCCTTTGAATAAATGAATGAAAAAAACTCTATATCATCATTATTATGAAATAATATATACTTTTCATCATTATGAAAGTTTGGAACACCTGGGCTAAACAGAAGGCCCTAGAAATTTGTGAAGGGAGGAATTTCCCTGGCAGTCCAGTGGTTAAGACTTTGGCCTTCCACTGCAGTGGCCATGGGTTCAGTGTTGGTTGGGAAACTAAGATCCTCTGTGTGGTACAGTGTGGTCAATAAATAAGTAATTAAACATTTTTAAAAAATCGTAGAGGGAAAAATCAGAGTTACAAAGAATGAGAATCAGAATTTCGGACTTTTCAAAAGCAACACTGCTTATTTAACTTCTATGCAGAGTACATCATGCAAAATCCTGGACTGGATGAATCACAAGCTGGAATCAAGATTTCTGGGGGAAATATCAACAGCAGCAGATTTACAGATGATACCACTCTCATGGCAGAAAGTGAAGAGGAACTAAAGAACCTTTTGACAAGGGTGAAAGAGAGAAGTTTAAAAGCTGGCTTAAAACTCAACATTCCAAAAACTAAGACATGGAATCTGGTTCCTCTACTTTATGGCAAATGAAAGGGGAAAAAGTGGAAGCAGTGACAGTTTTTCTTTTTGGGGGGCTCCAAAATCACTGCAAATGTTGACTGCAGCCATGAAATTAAAACACACTTGCTCCTTGGAAGGAAAGCTATGACAAACCCAGACAGTGTATTAATAAGCAGAGACATCACTTAGCTGACAAAAGTCCATCTAGTCAAAGCTATGGTTTTTCCAGTGGTCATGTATGGATGTGAGAGTTGGACCATAAAGAAGACTGAGCACTGAAGAATTGATGCTTTCAAAGTGTGGTGCTCAAGCAGACTCTTGAGAGCCCCTTTAACAGCAAGGAGATCAAACCAGTCAATTCTAAAGGAAATTAACCCTGAATATTCATTGGAAGGCCTGATGCTGAAGCTCCAATACTTTGTCCACCTGATGTAAGGAGTTGACTCATCGGAAAAGATCCTGATGCTGGGAAAGATTGAGGGCTGGAGGAGAAGTGGGCCACAGAGGATGAGATGGTTGGATGGCATCACCGACTCAATGGACATGAATTTGAGCAAAGCCTGGGAGATAAAGACAGAGGAGCCTGGTGTGCTGCAGTCCATGGGGTCAAAAGAGTCAGACATGACTTAGCAACCAAACAACAGTAACGAACAGCAACGTCAGACGCTAGAAGACAAAGATCTTTGAAATTCTACAGGCAAATTATTTTCGGTGTACACCCAACCAAAGTATTGACCAAATGAGAGAGAGAAAGAATCAAGACACTTCCAGACAAAGGACTCAACACTACCTCTGATAAATTCTTTCTTAAGAAGCTGTGGACAATATGCTCCAACAGAACAATGAAATAAACCACAAAAGAGGAAAACACAGTACCCAGAAAATCAGGATTTCTACACAGGAGAGGGAGTTTAGGGTGAAAGATGGACATTTGGGCTCAAGAACTACCAGCTGAAGTGTGAGCAGGGACAGAGTTAGGAGAAATGCCCCAGGAATACAAAAGGAAATGATAGATCATCTCACTATTATGATGGAGTGTTTAGCAAGAAACGCTTCTCAGAATTCAGGACATTGAATGATAAATTTGGAAAAAAATTGTAAAGGTTCTTACATTAAAAGTTGTGCAACACATCAAGATGAGGCAATTATTAGTTCAAAATAGTATGTGAAAAAGCTGAAGCCTAGTTAGTACACTGCAGAGCCCTGCAGTAAACCATATTCACACAGCTATAAAAATGTAAATACTGATTGATGACTGTGATAAAATGCATGTGGGGGAGGGGAGGGAAGTGGGATGGAGGGAAAGATTGTTAAATCCTCTGTCATAATTCGGAGAAGGCAATGGCACTCCACTCCAGCAACTCTCGCCTGGAAAATCCCATGGATGGAGGAGCCTGGTGGGCTGCAGTCCATGAGGTCGGGAAGAGTCGGACACGACTGAGCAATTTCCCTTTCACTTTTCACTTTCATGCATTGGAGAAGGAAATGGCAACCCACTCCAGTGTTCTTGCCTGGAGAATCCCAGGGACGGGGGAGCCTGGTGGGCTGCCGTCTCTGGGGTTGCACAGAGTCGGACACGACTGAAGCGACTTAGCAGCAGCAGCAGTAGCAATATGTAAAATGAGGGGGAAAACCCCTAAGAAATAAGAAGATAAGCATATGATGAAAAAATAAGAGATGGCCACCGGAAGAATTAGCTAAAAGAGTTACAGATGTTTGCTTTTGTGCTTACAGAGAAAGGAGGTGAGTGTAGCATTTTGATACGCTTTACTTTTTTGCATTATTTTGCTAAAAATATATATTTTTAACAGAACGCTAAAAAAAAAATGTGTAGGGCAGATTTCAGAACCCATGGAAATTTTTACTCATGTCAGCCAGCATCCATTGATAAGGGACTGATCAAGCTGGTCACCATGAATTACTAGTTTAATGGCACAAAGAGGGGTGTAAGAGGCTCCTCTGGAGGAGGTTCACAGGGTGAGAACTATGAAGGGGCAAAAGACCTAGGTTCTCTTTGTCCCCGATTTTCATCTGTAAAAGGGGCCCAGTGATAAGGCTGTTGGAGTGAGGGGCCCAACTGTTAGGCTGCTGGAGGACTGAAGACATGACGCATGTCACGTGTCCAGCAGAGTCTCTGGCTCAGAGTTGTTTTGAAGATTCTTTTTTTTTTCATGTGGACCGTTTTAAGAGTCTTTATTGAATTCATTACAGTATTGCTTCCGTTGTTTTCTGCTCTGGAGTTCTGGCCATGAGGCATGTGGGATCGTAGTTCCCTGACCAGAGATCAAACCTGCACCCGCTGCATTGGAAGGAGACCTCTTAGCCATGGACTACAGGGCAGTCCCAGGCTCATGAGTTCTTATTAAAGAGGAATTATTTTTATCACCTGACCTCTGTTTCAAGGTGAAAACTAACTTCCATTAAGATCTGGGACTAGTGGGATCCAGCGCTTTTGACTTTTGAGCAGGATGGATGGGTAAGCTGAGTTGAGGCCCCCTGTATCTTATATCAGGAGGACTGGCCCCTTCTGGAGCCCCAAATACATAGCCCTCTTTCCCTCCCAACCTGCTTTTCCGTCGTCTCTTTTTAACTTGCATTGGGTTTTACTTCCAAATTCTCCCATTCAGGTATCTGAAGCGTTTTCTCTACTTGGAAATACTCTTAACAAAAATGACTAAACTTTTTGTAATGTGAAGTCCAGAGTATCTCTTTTGGAAACTTTGCCCTTCCCTTAAAATTCTAGATCAAAGTTTCAAAAAGGCCTGAGAGGGACCAGAAAAAAAGCAGAAAGGTTGAGTTGGAAGGATTTGTTGTTCAGTCGCTACGCTGTGTCTGACTCTGCGACCTCAGGGACTGCAGCATGCCGGGCTCCTCTGACCTCCGCTATTTCCCAGGGTTTGCTCAAATTCATGTCTGTTGAGTCTGTAATGCTGTCTAATACCATCTCATCCTCTGCCACCCACTTCTTCTTTTGCCTTCAGTCTTCTCCAGTGAGTCGGCTCTTTGCATCAGGTGGCTGAAGTATTGGAGCTTCAGCTTCAGCATCAGTCTTGGCAATGAATATTCAGACGGACTTCGTGTGTGTATTGAAGTGAAGTGAAGTGAAAGTCGCTCAGTCATGTCCAACTTTTTGCGACCCCATGGACTATATAGTCCATGGAATTCTCCAGGCCAGAATATTGGAGTGGGTAGCTTTTCCCTTCTCCAGGGGATCTTCCCAACCCAGGAATCGAACCAGGGTCTCTGGGGTCTCCTGCATTGCAGGCGGATTCTTTACCAACTGAGCTATGTCCTGCTAAATGGAGAACTGAGGATGAGTGTGATTCCCCCTAAGCCCAAAGGCTTTTTCCTCCCTTGGTAGTGTGCAGCGGGAATCAGTCTGGGTGTGTATTGGGCCCAGCACAGCTGTGACAGGTGTGTGGTCTCTGGGAGCTGCTCCTGGCCTCCCAAGCCTGCCCGGATCAGACAGCAGCAGTGCCCCGAGTTCTTCATCAGCCCTGGCTGCTCTCTCTAAAGACTCTAGGACTAGTGGAAGTCTCAGAGAAGCACAGGATTGAGGGGCTGAGACTCAGGGGTATGGGCTGGCTCCTGTTAGCTCACCTCTTCAGGCTAAGTCCTAAGATTCACGTGACAGATGGTGGCCACCTGATCCTTTTGAGCATGTCACAGATGGTCAGAAAGCCTCACAACTGCATGTCCGCACTTGGCAGCTTGTGGTACCCAGACCCTGAGCTCCAGGCTAGTCACTGGGGTACATTTTATGGTGGCTTTCTGGTTGATGGTCTAGACTCTCACCCCACAAGATTCTGGGAGATTTCAAAGCAACTCAACCATTAGCAAGCTTTTCTTTTCTGAGAGCTGTGATATCTACTGACAACTGAAACCAGCTGTCAGCTGCAGTGGGTGACTCCTTCCTTTTCTGAAGTCATCAGGGGCTTCATAGGCTGCATCCTCAAACGTTAAGGATATGTGAACAGATAGGGCCTACTATTACTACCCTCAGTGAAGATTTTGGCTTTTTATTTTAAATGACCACTGTAATCAGAGGCCTGGGGTATAATTTAATTAAGCAACTCTGCTTCATAACCGGGCTCCAGTGAAAGGCTCTCTTCAGTTTTGACTTGCTGCTTCTGGAAATCAGTCCCGCTTCCCACACAGGTGTGGCTAGTTGGGAAAGAAACAACCACAGCGAGAGAACCGGTGATGTTTCCACTTCTCTTAGAAACCAGTTCCTTGGCTTTGGAGAGGACAAGTCTTCAAAACTCCTAGGGAGTGGATCCTGGTACTGTGCTGGCAAAAGCCTTCGCATCCCTGATTACACACACACACACACACACACACACACACTCACACATACACACACACACACATACCCACACTCATCCACCTGCCCACACCCCCCCCACACACACACCCCCACAGACACCCCCCACACACACATACCCACACCCACACACACCCCCACCACACACACACCCACACACCCACACACACACCCCCACACCCCCACACTCATCCACCCACACACACCCACACACACACACACCAATGCACACCCGCACATACACACACACACCCCACACACACCCACACACACGCATACCCACACCCACCCACCCACACACACATACAACCCCACACCCACACAGACACACACACATATACCCACACTCATCCACCTGCCCACACACACCCACACACACACACACCCACACACACACACCCACACTCATCCACCCGCCCACACACACACCCCCACACACACACTCACACCCACACACACCCACACACACCAATGCACACCCACACATACACACACATCCCACACATACACCCACACACACGCATACCCACACCCACCCACCCACACACACATACAACCCCACACCCACACAGACACACACACACATACCCACACTCATCCACCTGCCCACACACACCCACACACACCCACACATACACACACACACACACTCATCCACCCGCCCACACACACACTCACACCCACACACACCAATGCACACCCACACATACACACACACACACGCATACCCATACCCACCCACCCACACACACATACAACCCCCCCCCCCACACACACACACATACACACTCTATCCACAGGGCCTGAGTCTCTACCACACACCCTAGTGCTCCTATTTATTTCCACTCAGCTAAGGAGTCACTGCAATGGGGAAAATAAATTAGAACTAAATGAGACAGAGATTCAGAGTCCTGGAAGCATGACTGCCGATGAGCATTACTGGTTGTTTTATGTCTCCACTTCCCCGGGGGTTGGCCTCCCACATCAGTAACCAGCAATCTGGCTAATCAGCACACAGAACAGAAATCTGGAGAGAGGTCCAAATCTGCCAAGGTGGAGGGTGGCATTCAACAATTCAAGTTGTATCCATCTCTAAGGGGAAAAAAACACCTACAGGACAGATGCAGATTGCTGAAAAGCTGATTTCACTCTTTCCCCTCGCTTATCCTGGAGAAATCCAAATTAGAAAACTTCCCATTTAAGATAATCAACAGAGGAGAATAACAGATCAACTTGGGCTAATATCAGTAGCAGGAAAGACCAATTAACAAATTCATGAATTGTGCTGTTTACACTTCTATTTCTAAGGTTAATTATGCGATCAAGTAATAGCTTTTGCCTTGATTACAGGGCCCTCAGGAAATAAAAGTGTGTTTCCACTTTACAAGCATGTTTGCATGTTGGTCCTGCACTGAGAGCACAGGAGCTGAGCTTAGTAAGTACCACCTCTACACAGCTGTAGTCAGAGGAGAAGGCTGTTAAAAAAACAGACAACAGGTCCTAAATGGAGTCACTTGTGCTAAGCCTACCAAACTGAGACTTAACACCTAATCTAATTGCAGTTTCAGCCTCTGGCAGCAAAGTAATCTTAACCAAGTCAGTCTGGAATTTCCTGGTCGGCTCTAGTGAGGTAATTCACCTGATAGACCCCTGCCGCCCCTGGGACCCTGCCTGGAACAATCCAGTCTGCTAGAAAACTTCCTTGACCGCCTCCTTCTGCCTATAAATGTCTCCGTTCACACAGCTCCTCAAAGCTGCTTTCTATTTGCTAGCTGGGTTGCTGCCCGATTCATGAATTGTTGATTAAATCCAGTAAGATCTTTGAAATTTACTCAGTTGAATTTTGTTTTCTAACACGGTCTTGGCCTCAAGACTCAGTGTGTAAACAGAAGTATAATTCATACAAGTACTAGCATCCATCTATACATTTTTCACTCTCTCTGCTTTGGACTATTTGTATTGTCAGTTCTTTTCAGATGTTGTAGATTGGACAGTGCCGAGCGGCAGGTCTTTCCCCTTAATTCCCTGTTGAGAAGAATCTGTAAAATTAGCTGCTGCTGCTGCTGCTGCTGCTGCTGCTAAGTCGCTTCAGTCGTGTCCGACTCCGTGCAACCCCATAGATGGCCTCCTACCAGGCTCCTCTGTCCCTGGGATTCTCCAGGCAAGAACACTGGAGTGGGTTGCCATTTTCTTCTCCAATGCATGAAAGTGAAAAGTGAAAGTGAAGTCGCTCAGTCGTGTCCAACTCTTAGCGACCTCATGGACTGCAGCCCACCAGGCTCCTCCATCCATGGGATTTTCCAGGCAAGAGTACTGGAGTGGGGTGCCATTGCTACCTGGCCTTAAATATATGAACAGGAAAAAAGGAACATCACCTATATTTTCAGGGGACAGTCTCAGCAAGGCTGTTCCAGGTCTCTGTGAATAGTGGCAGCTTACATATCTTGAGGGATTAGCCCATGGCTGCTACTGCTGCTGCTGCTAAATCGCTTCAGTCATGTCCGACTCTGTGCGACACCATAGATGGCAGCCCACCAGGCTCCACCATCCCTGGGATTCTCCAGGCAAGAACACTGGAGTGGGCTGCCATTTTCTTCTCCAATGCATGAAAGTGAAAAGTGAAAGTGAAGTCGTGTCTGACTCTTCGTGATCGCATGGACTGCAGCCCACCAGGCTCCTCCGTCCATGGGATTTCCCAGGCAAAAGTACTGGAGTAGGGTGCTATTGCCTTCTCCCATGCCCATGGCAGACACCTCCAATTAATTAGTTTACATGTTAGTCCTTCAGTCGTGTCTGACTCTTTCCAATCCCATGGACTGTAGCCCGCCAGGCTTCTCTGTCCATGGACTTCTCCAGGTAAGAATACTGGAGTGGGTTTCCATGCCTTCCTCCAGGGAATCTTTCCAACCCAGGGATTAAACCCAGGTCTTCTCACTGCAGTCAGATTCTTTACTGTCTGAGCCAACAGGGAATCTCCGAATCCCTAGTTTGCATGTGTGTGCTTAGTTGCTCAGTCATGTCTAGCTCTTTGTGACCCCCTGGACTGTAGCCCACCAGGCTCCTCTGTCCATGGGGATTCTCCAGGAAAGAATACTGGAGTGGGTTGCCATGCCCTCCTCCAGGGGATCTTCCCAACTCAAAGATCAAACCCAGGTCTCCCTCATTGCAGGTGGATTCTTTACCATCTGAGCCACCAGGGAAGCCCATGAATACTGGAGTGGGTAGCCTATCCCTTCTCCAGGGGATCTTCCCGACCCAGGAATTGAACGGTGGTCTCCTGCTTTGCAGTTTGTGTAGTCTTTACAATAAGCCTAGGAGGCAGTGTAGGGAGCAAAACTTGCCACCCTAAAATGTCCCTTGGGCATGCAGATTATTTCAAGTTTAAAACAATCAAGGTCCAAAAACTCAGAAAGAAATTTTGACCTTTCCCTTAACTGTCTAAAGAAATCTAGACAGAGGGCCATCTTGGGATAGAACTATTTCTTGAGAGCTCTGCCAAGAATATGGGTGAGGTGTGGTGCAAAATCACAGAAAGCAATGGCAGCCCACTCCAGTACTCTTACCTGGAGAATCCCAGGGATGGGGGAGCCTGGTGGGCTGCTGTCTATGGGGTCGCACAGAGTCGGACACGACTGAAGCGACTTAGCAGCAGCAGCAGCAGCGGTGGTGCAAAATCTTGGGCATGACCTAGAAATCGGGATCCACTCTGTGTCCCATTTTCTCTGCAGGCCCCAGCAAACATTTATTTACCAAATAGTTGCTTTTCCATCTCCATGTGAATTGCCTCCCTCTTTTGAAGTCTCAAGCCTGTAGCCCCAACGTTCTCTTTTGTCTTTAGCTGAAGATGGTATTTGATGTGAGGGCTTCAGCTATTTTGATGAGATTCTCAGTTTCTCTGGGTCTCTCCCATGTATACATATTATTAAACTTTGGTGTGATTTTCTCCTATTCATCTGTCTTGTATCAGTTGAATTGTTAGATCAGCCAGAAGATGCTAGGAGGGTAGAGGAATAAGTCTTCCTCCCAGATAGTGGACATCATCATTTCTCCTCTGCAAGGTGAAGCACTAAGAGATTATGCAAACTGGCTGAGCCCCTAACAATTAGTTAAGTCAGAATTTGAACTGAGGAAGCCTGGCAGGACTTCACTGCCGCATGTCGTTTTTCCACTGGGCTCAACTCAATAGAGGATGGTGGGTTATTTCCACAAAATGGAGAAGCAACATCTAGAAGGTATACTGTGCCGTTTGAAACCTTTAAATTGACGTGCAAAAGCTGACCTCTTGTCAGCCATCACTTCTGACTAATTTGATCCCAAAAGACCATCGGTTTCTGTGGGGGCTGCTGAAAGCGTCACTGAGACGTGACCGGAGCTGTCTGATGTCTGCTGATTCTTCCTGCCTCTCCCGGAGCTGGCGGCCGGCGTGTGGCCTCGGTGCGTCACGGCCGGGGCTGGATGAAGGCAGACGCTGACTGCCAGCGTCGATGACGCAGAGACGACATCGTGGCTTCTATAACAAGGGCTCACCACAGAACTCTCTGGATGAAAATCAAGGTATCACATTCACTTCCTATCTTTCTCTTCATGAGCACACCCGCTGAAAAAGAGAGGGAGTGTGTTCAGCGACCGTGAATTCAGGCTTCAGATGGTGACTGAACCAGGCTCTGCTGTCTACAGCCAGGTAAGCTTGGGTATATTCCTTAATCTCCTTGTGCTGAAAGGCCTCGTCTGTAAAAGGGTATCTACCTCAAAGGTTGTGATGAAGAGGATGTCAAGGAATCACTGTGAAGAGACTCAGAGCAGCGTTCTCAGGCCAGCAGGAGCAGCGTGGCCAGTGAGCCGCTCCGAGATGCGGGCCTTGGGCTCCACCCCACACACGCGGATCAGCACCCGAATGACCTTGGGGGCACTCACCTGAAAGGTCCTTCATGAGAGATACTGAAGTCCAAAAAGTGAGAAGTGAAACACATGATCACTGTTAGTGATAATTATATAAGTCAGATCGTCTGCCATCCAAGTGGCTCCAGGATCACGCTTCCAGGAGGAAAGTGTTAGACCTTGGAAATGAGCCACAAGGTCCAGACAGGAACCCTCTCCCCTGCCTCTACTGTTCCTCATTTTCTAAACTCTCAATGATGAAGAGAAAACCCCTGAAGAAAGTAATGAAACTTTCTGAGGGAAGCAAAGTTGGGGAAACAAACGGTCATAAAACGTGCAGCTTTTGCATGCCACAATGATGGAAGCTGGCAAGAACTGCCAGCACCTAACATAGTAAAGTGGTTTGTAAAAATGATGATTATTTTCTTCAGCGCAGCCCGTCTCCTCCCGATCATGGCTTTTAATTTAAGTGTGCGGTTACTGCTCCAAAGTGAGTCGCCAGCCTTTGAAGAGCCACACTCCTTTAGAAGTCTGTTGAGAATGCGAAGGGTTTGAAGATTAGTGTTGGCAATGAGAGCATTTGACTGCCCAAGTGTTCAATCTCAGAGGGCCTTAGATATTTCGCTGAGGGAAACTGATGTTCATTAAACTGTAAGCAAATTAGAGTTCAAGCCAAAGATATAAAGGAAGACATAATTAGTGCACGGGAGCCATCCTCCATCGTGTGACTTCTTTTAGGTGAGATCTTATACTTCGGAATTAGTTCCTTCCACAAAAGAAAATTATATAGCTGCTTTTATGCAGGCTGCCGACGCTGTGTTTTATCGCACTCAATTTACAATGAAATGAAGCAGAAGCCGGCAAGGCGGCATTAAAGCTTTAATTTTCCTTTTGGGTTTTACCTCCATTTTATCTTTAGAGGGACCCGGAATGGGTTGATAAATAGAGTATTTTGCCAGTCAATAAATTAAAAAGCTATTTTTACCAAGTGGACGCTAAATTGCTGCGGCCCACAATAGAACCTTCCTGGAAATCAGAGGATGGGAAGGGATGTTATCCTTCAAGCAAAATCAATTTGGCTGGAAAAAAAACATCGCTCCCTGTCCCCTGCACCCAGCCACCCTGCAGTAATGTGGTTCTCAGTGGCTCCTGACACACCGTGTGGGCTGCCCTGGATTCCAGGCACAACTTGAAGGAAACAGACAAGGGAATTGAGCTCCCAGAGGAAGATCGATATCATGGAACGCATTGTAGGGCTTCCCCGGTGGCTCAGAGGGTAAAGAATCTGCCTCCAACGTGGGAGACCGGTTTCGCTTCCTGGATCAGGAAGATCCCCTGGAGAAGAAAATGCCTACCCACTCCAGTATCTTTGCCCAGAGAATTATGTGGACAGAGGAGCCTGGTGGGTTACAGTCCATGGGGTCACAAAGAGACATATTGTAGCACCAACCCTGCAGCTCCAAGAGTTTTATAAGGAATGAAATACTCAGTTCTCCCGCTACCCTGTAAAACTTCATTTTCAGGCAGCTGAACTAGAAATTTTGAGTCGTGTTTGCACCGATAGAACATGCCCCAATCTACCATCCTCTCCCATCAGCTCTTCCCAAGCACTGGGAGTTGAAAGGGCTTGGGAAGGTCCCTCCCTTGGAGCTGGAAGGCAGTGGTAGACCAGAAGGCCAGGGGGGCAGGCTGTGGACTGGGACCCCAATTCCCTGGGTCTGCTGAATGGAAAAGGGCACCTTGTGGTCTGGACTGAAAGGGAAAACTGTGGATGCAACGAATGGATCCTTAGAAGAGAAACAGCAGCATGGTGGCTCCCTGGAGGGGCTGAGGCAGGAGCCTGAGCGGGCTGGGGAGTGGGCACTGACTCAAACAGATCAACTCTGACCTGCAGCCTCCAGATCTGACTTGGTAGGAAAGATGCTGCTGTGACTGAATGAGCCAGGAATGGGAACTAAAATAATCCCAGGCATCATAGCTACCTCTCCTAGACCTTCTTTTTACAGTGAGTTTAAGTGGGTGGGTTTTATCTCTGTTTCACCAATGAATGAACAGAAGCAAAGTACACACCTTCCATTTGCCTAAAGTCTCCCAAACAGAGGGTGGTAGAGCTTGGAGGATAGCCTCCCACCCAGGAAACTAAAGCTGACTCCCCCCACCCCTGCAGAGTTCTGGAAAGTTCTGAAACCTGGGAAACACTGTGGCTCAGACAGTTACGAAGTGGCCTGCAGCGCAGGAGACCCAGGTTTGATCCCTGGATCAGGAAGATCCCTGGGGAAAGGAATGGCAACCCATTCCAGTACTCTTGCCTGGAGAAGTCCATGAACAGAGGAGCCTGGTGGGCCGCAGTCCATGGGGTCCCAAAGAGTCGGACATGACTGAGGGACTAACACTTTCACTTTCAAGACACAAGAAGAAACTTGGGACGTGATCTCTGAGGGAGGCAGCAGAATGTGAGGAAAAATGGAAGAAGTGGAGATTCAGCAAAGTGAGGAAGGAATGAAAAGGAGCAAGGAATGAAAAGAAGGAAGGCTCTCAAGGAGAGCACGGGCTGTCAGGAGGGGAACGAAATTCATGCTCCCAAGTTCTGCTTCTACTCCTGATCTTGCCTGAGTCAAGAACTTCAGAAACCTTCTGGAGATTTGAGTATGGGGACCATGGCCTGGTTGGAATCTGAAGGGACACGGCACAAACCAGGAAAAAATTCCTCCACCATGGTACATGGGGCAGTGGGGCGGCCACTGGCCTGGCAACTAAACCCCAGCTGGAGCCTGAGACGCTCTTCTCCAAATTTCCCCTCCCCGGAAGGACAGGAGGGCGCTCCCTGCTGATGCTGCCTCACAGCCCCAGGCAGCCGTCCTGATGCCCAGGGGCTGTGGACCTGACTCCATGCTTTAAAGAAGGCCCTGGGATAGGGCCATGCCGGCCTTAGGAACAGAGAGGAAATGGATCCGCCAGGGTCAGACCACAGAAAGCGGAGCTCTGTCCATAAATGGTGGTTTGATTCCAACCAAAGTCCCTCTACCTAAGAGCATCATAAACTTTTTTGTTTGTTTTATAAAGTATATATATACACATGTTTGTGTGTGTATATTTGGCCAAGCTGTGCAGAATCTTAGTTCCCCAACCTGTATGCTCTGCAGTGGAAACACAAAATCCTAACACTGGACCTCCAGGGAAGTCTCATTTAAAGTGTATATTTTAAATTTCTTCTCAGTGACTCTCAAGAGCCTTGAACCCAGAGTTTGGAATCACTTGTTGAAATGCTGATGGGGGTAAGCAGGGAGGCAGAGGAATGAAGTAGAAAAGAGACAAAGGAAAAGACAAAGGAAACGTCCTGTCTCCCAGTTCTATAAATGAATCATTAAGACAGTTCCCAAGGCAGCCACGTACCTGCTGTTTGGCCTGGGACCAGCGGCACCTATCACGCCCGAGCGCTTCTCGGGCTGGGTCTGCCTCATCGCATCATTTCTGAAAGGCCCTTTCGTACCAGATGAGGGTGCTCAGTTTGCTGTCCTGGGCATCAGGACAGAATCAGGACAGGCAGCTGACTCATCATGTTTTGTACAAGAAACCAGTCCTGCAGCTCTAGTTGAGGACTGGGGGCCTGTAGAACCAGGAGGGGCCAGAGAAGCTGGGATAGGGACCCCGAGTAGGGCCTGAGGCACATCACCGGCCTGAACCCCTCCCTGGGGACCAGCCAGGAAACCACTGGCAAAGGAAACCCTCAAGAAGACAGTCAGGAGCTATAGAGGAGGAAAAAAAACAGAGGCATCTTGGTCATAGGGATAGTGTTCTGAGATTCCCAGGACTGTCCCAATTCCCTATTATTCTTTTCAGTCAAATGCACCAACATTTCTGCTCTATCGTCATGTATGCATTGCTAAAAACCCTGAGTGCTACAAGATGGCAAGCTAAAAGAATGATAAGTCTTACGGGAAAAATAGAGTTGGAGCAGTCTGAAAAAACCTGCGGAACTTGGTAACCAGATCACTAGCAGAAACAATCACAACCCTCATAAAACACGCACCTGGCTGTGGGTCTCTTGGCCTTTACACAGCATCCCCAGCTGTGATTCCTCAAAGCGAGCCTTCGAGCCCTCCTCCGGGCGCTCACTTCCTTCTTCTAAACACAGGTCCTAGAGGGTGTCTGCTCCCACTGGAGATAAGTTCTATCAACACGAAAAGTCTGAGTCAAGGCAAACTCCTCCTTAATAGTGCTGTCATCTTTGGGGGAAATATAATCAAGTTCCTAGATCTAACTCTATAAGAAACACTGAAGATACATGTATTTGTCATCTTAAAATACATGAAGATACAATTAACCAAATCCAGTGGTTTGAACAAACTAACTGTAAAAATGCTTTTTTGTTTGTTTGTTTAAATAGAGAAAAGTAAACGCTGACTTGTAAGAGGTGATATTCAGGCATCAGTATTCACTTTTGGTGGGTGTGATAGTGATATTATGTTTATGTTTTTTCAGTCTTTATTAGATTTAAAAATAAAAACAAAACAGGTGGGGTAGATATGTCAAAAATGTTAACAGTTTTTTAGTCTAAAATGTGAGTATGTGAAGTTTCTTTATACTATAAATATTCACTCTTCTGTTTGAGTTTTTTTGGTAATAATAAAAGAATGAAATTTCATCTTATACTGTCAGAAAGTAAAGAAGGACTCAGAAAAACAAAACAAAACACCATCAATTATGGAATCAGGCTAACTGAAAGAGTTCCCAGCGGCCAAAGTTGGAACAATTTGAGAAAAAGAAAAGTAACGTTAGATTATAATTGAAAGTATAAAATAAATTTCTCTAAGTCTATATACTGACATCTGGTCCCATCACTTCATGGCAAATAGATGGGGAAACAGTGGAAACAGTGTCAGACTTTATTTTTTAGGGTTCCAAAATCACTGCAGATGGTGACTGCAGCATGAAATTAAAAGACGCTTACTCCTTGGAAGGAAAGTTATGTCCAACCTAGATAGCATATTGAAAAGCAGAGACATTCCTTTGCCAACAAAGGTTCGTCTAGTCAAGGCTATGGTTTTTCCTGTGATCATGTATGGATGTGAGAGTTGGACTATGAAGAAGGCTGAGCACCGAAGAATTGATGCTTTAGAACTGTGGTGTTGGAGAAGACTCTTGAAAGTCCCTTGGACTGCAAGGAGATCCAACCAGTCCATTCTGAAGGAGATCAGCCCTGGGATTTCTTTGGAAGGAATGATGTTAAAGCCGAAACTCCAATACTTTGGCCACCTTGTGCGAAGAGTTGACTCATTGGAAAAGACCCTGATGCTGGGAGGGATTGGGGGCAGGAGGAGAAGGGGACGACAGAGGATGAGATGGCTGGATGGCATCACTGACTCGATGGACATGAGTCTGAGTGAACTCCGGGAGTTAGTGATGGACAGGGAAGCCTGGCGTGCTGCGATTCATGGGGTCGCAAAGAGTTGGACACGACTGAGGGACTGAACTGAACCGAACTGATACTGATATTTTAAAATGTTTGAATGCATAAATAAATGTGGAGAGGAGATAAATATTCCAAGCAGAAGTATTCTGAAACGTGTTAATGTCTACTCTGTCCTCCAGGAGTGGAGCATAACCCCACCGCCCCAGCTTGGTGCCAGCTGCTCGGAGTGACTTTCTTCAAAGAGAACAGTAGGAAAAGGGGGAAAGGAATACTTTACATAGGGAGAAACTGCTGCATAATACCTCATCCTGGTGGCAATGAGGTCAACACCAACAGTGAGAAGTCGTGCGGATAATGTGTACCCTTGATATGTGATAAAAATGGCATTCACCTCTGTGATGTTGCTCAAGAATCCTATAACTACAGTCCAATTACAAGAGAAACATTGGGAAAATCCCAATGGAGGGACATTCTACAAAACACCTGACCAGTAATCTTTAAAACTGTCTCAGTCATCAAAAACAAGGGAAGCCTGAGAAACTGAGACAATGGTAAAATGAACTGTGGGATCCTAGGAGGATCCTGGATTGGAAAAAGGACACTAGATAAGGACACCTGAATAAAGTACAGACTTGAGTCAATAATAATGTATCAATATTGGCTTAATAATTGTGACAAATGTACCATACTAATCTGTTACTAAGATGTGCAGGGTAGACAGGAGCTCTCTGTACCATCTTCATAACTCTTCTGTAAATCTAAAACTTTTAAAAAACAATAGTTTATTTTTAAAAAATAGAGCAGATGAGTTAGCAAAATATAATTGGTCCCTCAATTATCTTTTGATTTCAAAAGCTGTCCCAGAGCACCACGACAGTTAAAGGAATTCAGGCCAGTGGATCAACAAGGCAGGACTCTACCCCCACACTTCCACCTCCGCTCAGCATGATCTGCTCCCAGCCCCTTCCCATGCTTTCGACTTCAGCAACGCTGGAAATGCCCTCAGTTCATTCTTTTACCACTGACTTCTTTGATTGATGGTTTGTTTTTTTTTTAATAATGGCTTTATTGCTACATAATCCATGTACCCCAAAATTCACTATTTTAAAGTATACAATTAAGTTATTTTTCATGTATTCTAAGAGTTGCATAACCATCACTACTAATTTTAAAACATTACCGTCACTTCAAAGAGAATCCCATACCTATCAATAGTCACTCCCTCCAATCCCCACCCTGTGGCAACCACTAATCTACTTTCTGACTCCATGAATTTGACTATTCTGAACATTTCATAAACACATTTCATACCATATGTGATCTTTTGTGACTGGCTTGATTAACGTAGCATAAAGTTCTGAAGGTCCAGTTGTGATGTAGCATGCATCAGGACTGCTTCCCTGTTTATGGCTAAATAGTATATTATTGTATGGATATATCATATTTTGTGTATCCATTCATCAGCTGATGGATGTTTGGGTTGTTCCCACTGTGGGGCTATTGTGAATAATATTACTTGAGCATTCATGTGCAAATTATGTGCAAGATATGTTTTCATTTCTCTTGTGTATATACCTAAGAATGAAATTACTGGGTCATGCAGTAGTTCTGTGTTTAACATTTTGAGAAGCTGCAAACTGTTTTCCAAAGTAGTTGCATTGTTTTATCATCCAATCAGGAATATATTTAGTTCAGTTCACTTCAGTCGCTCAGTCCTGTCCGACTCTTTGTGACCCCATGGACTGCAGCATGCCACGCTTCCCTGTCCGTCACCAATTCATGCATCTTGCTCAAACTCATGTCCATTGAGTTGATGATGTCATCCAACCATCTCATCCTCTGTCATCCCCTTCTCCTCCTACCTTCAGTCTTTCCCAGAATCAGGGTCTTTTCCAATGAGTCAGTTCTTCAAATCAGGTGGCCAAAGTAAGTATTGGACCTTCAGCTTAAGCATCAGTCCTTCCAATGAATATTCAGGACTGATTTCCTTTAGGATGGACTGGTTGGATCTCCTTACAGTCCAAGGGACTCTCAAGAGTCTTCTACAACACTGCAGTTAAAAAGCATCAATTTTTCAGCACTCAGCTTTCTTTATAGTCCAACTCTCATGTCCATATATGACCACTGGAAAAACCATAGCTTTTGACTAGATGGACCTTTGTCACCAAAGTAACATCTCTGCTTTTAAATATGCTGTCTAGGTTGGTCATAGCTTTTCTTCCAAGTAGCAAGAGTCTTTTAATTTCATGGCTGAAGTCACCATCTGTAGTGATTTTGGAGCCCCCCAAAATAAAGTCTCTCACTGTTTCCATTGTTTCCCCATCTATTTTCCATGAAGTAATGGGACTGGATGCCATGATCTTAGTTTTCTGAATGTTGAGCTTTAAGCCAACTTCTTTGCTCTCGTCTTTCTCTTTCATCAAGAGGCTCTTCAGTTCTTTGTTTTTTGCCATAAGGGTGGTGTCATCTGAATACCTGAGGTTATTGATATTTCTCCTGGCAGTCTTGATTCCAGCTTGTGCTTCATCCAGCCCAGCATTTCACATGATGTACTCTGAATATAAATTAAATAAGCAGTGTGACAATATACAGCCTTGACATACTCCTTTCCCAATTTGGAGCCAGTCTGTTGTTCCATGTCCAGTTCTAACTATTGTTTCTTGACCTGCATACAGATTTCTCAAGAGGGAGGGCAGGTGTTCTGTTATTCCCATCTCTTGAAGAATTTTCCAGTTTGTTGTAATTCACACAGTCAAAGGCTTTGGCATAGTCAATAAAGCAGAAGTGAATGTTTTTCTGGCACTCTCTTGCTTTTTTGATGATCCAGTGGATGTTGGCAATTTGATCTCTGGTTCCTCTGCCTCTTCTAAATCCAGCTTGAACATCTGGAAGTTCATGGTTCATGTACTGTTGAAGCCTGGCTTGGAGATTTTTGAGCATGACTGTGCTAGCATGTGAGATGAATCCAATTGTGTGGTAGTTTGAATATTCTTTGGCATTGCCTTTCTTTGGGATTGGAATGAAAGTTGACTTTTTCCAGTCCTGTGGCCACTGCTGAGTTTTCCAAATTTGCTGGCAAATTGAGTGCACCACTTTCACAGCATCATCTTTCAGGATTTGAAATAGCTCAACTGGAATTCCATCACCTCCACTAGCTTTGTTTGTAGTGATGCTTCCTAAGGCCCACTTGACTTTGCATTGGGAATATATTAGGGTCCCAATTTCTCCTCTCCAACACTTGTTAGTGTCTGTCTTTTTTACTTTACCCATCCTAGTGGGTATGAATCATATTGTGATTCTGATTAACATTACTTTATTAACTATTAATGTTGAATACCTTCTTTCCCCCAACTTTATCATAGTATAATTGACAAATAAACTTATATATATGTAACATGTATAACTTAATGTTTTAATATATATATAAAAATGGTGAAATAATGATCACAACCAAGCCAATTACAGCTCCATCATACCAGATGTTGAGCATCTTTTCATGGGCTTATTGGATATTTGTTCTTCTTTTTTATAGAAATGCCTATTAAATCCTTTTAAATCCATTTAAAAATCCATTTAAAAATTGTATTGTCTTTTTATTGATGAGTGATAAAAGTTCTTTGTATATTCTGGATATAAATGTCCCTTATCAGATATACAATTTGCAAATATTTTCTCCATTTCCATGGGTTATCTTTTCACTTTTTAAATAGTGTCCTTTGAAGCACAAAAGTTTTCAATTTTGGTGAAAGTGAAAGTTGCTCAGTTTCATCCGACTCTTTGCAGTGTCTGACTATACAGTCCATGGAATTCTCCAGGCCAAAGTGCTAGAGTGGGTAGCCTTTCCCTTCTCCAGGGGATCTTCCCAACCCTGGGATTGAACCCAGGTCTCTTGCATTGCATGCAGATTCTTTACGAGGTGAATTGCAAGGGGAGCCCCAGAATCTTGGAATGGGTAGCCTATCCCTTCTCGAGCAGATCTTGCTGACCCAGGAATCAAACCGGGGTCTCCTTCATTGCAGGTGGATGAACTTTACCAACTGAACTTTCATTTATGTACTTGGGCTTCCCAGGTGGCTCTGGTGGTAAAGAATATGTCTGCCAATAAAGGAGACAGAAGACACAAGGGTTTGATCCCTGGGTTGGGAAGATCCCCTGGAGGAGGGCATGGCAACCCACTCCAGTATTCTTGCTTGGAGAGTCCCATGGACAGAGGAGCCTGGCAGGCTACAGTCTTCTGCTGCTGCTGCTGCTAAGTCACTTCAGTCGTGTCCGACTCTGTGCAACCCCATAGACGGCAGCCCACCAGGCCCTGCCGTCCCTGGGATTCTCCAGGCAAGAACACTGGAGTGGGTTGCCATTTCCTCCTCCAATGCATGAAAGTGAAAAGTGAAAGGGAAGTCACTCTGTCGTGTCCAACTCTTAGCGACCCCATGGACTGCAGCCTACCAGGCTCCTCCATCCATGGGCTTTTCCAGGCAAGAGTACTGGAGTGGGGTGCCATTGCCTTCTCCAGGCTACAGTCTAGGGGGTCTCAAAGAGTTGGACACAACTGAAGTGACTTAGCATGCACACATACTATATGTGTTGTATGTAATAAATCACTGCTGAACCCAACGTCACAGAAAATGGTGTCTGAGGAGGCCTTACAAATAGCTGAGAAAAGAGAAGTGAAAGGCAAAAGGAAAGATATACCCAACTGAATGCAGAGTTCCAAAGAACAGCAAGGAGAGTTAAGAAAGCCTTCCTAGTGAACAGTGCAAAGAAATAAAGGAAAACAAAAGAATGAGAAAGACTAGTGATCTCTTCAAGAAAATTGGTGATAACAAGGAAATATTTCATGCAAAGATGGGCACAGTAAAGGACAGAAACAGCAAGGAACTAACAGAAGCAGAAGATATCAAGAAGATGTGGCAAGAATACACAAAGGAACTATACAAAAAAGGTCTTAATGACCTGAATAACCACAGTGATGTGGTCACTCACCTAGAGCCACTCACCTAGAACACTCAAATAATAATTGAAGTCACAACATTATATTAAAAAGACAAAATTGTTATATGATTTGCTACTGATTAAAATTTTGTGGCAATTTTACCCATTAGTAAAGCACAAAGACCAGAAATATCTTTTTTTTTTAGAATAGTTTTATGGTTCATGAAAATCATTCTGTGATAGAAACAGGACTAAAGTTAACTTTCTAAAGAAAGTAGAATAACTTACCTTTACATACCTACACCAAATGATTTACATTTCATACCTACACTACTCTGGATGAAGGATTTATACCTCTGCAGAAGAAAAAAAAAACACATATCTGTGCAGTTGAATAGTCTTATCTGAAGCCACAGCTTTAAAAAGGAAATAAAGTTGGCAAATGTAAAATGGAGTGTGAAGTCCAGTGGGTCTTAGGAAGTATTACTATGAACAAAGTGATGGAATTCCAGCTGAGCTATTTAAAATCCTAAAAGATGATGCTGTTAAAGTGCTGCACTCAATATGGCAGCAAATTTGCAAAATTCAGCAATGGCCACAGGACTATAAAAGCTGAGTTTTCATTCCAATCCCAAAGAAGGGCAATGCCAAAGAATGTTCAAACTACCATACAACAAGGAAATGCTCAAAATCTTTCAAGCTAAGCTTCAGTAGTATGTGAACTGAGAACTTCCAGATGTACAAGATGGCTTTAGAAAAGGCATAGAAACCAGAGGTCAAATTGTCAACTTTCATCAGTTCATTAAAAGATCAAAGGAATTCCAGAAAAACATCTACTTCTGCTTCATTGACTATGCTAAAGCCTTTGACTGTGTGGATCACAACAACCTGGAAAATTCTTAAGGAGATGTGAATATCAGACCACTTGACCTGTTTCCTGAGAAATCTGCATGCAGGTCAAGAAGCAACAATTTGAAGGAAAAATGTTAGAAGACATGGAAAAATGGACTGGTTCCAAATTGGGAAAGGAGTATGTCAAAGCTGTATATTGTTACTCTGTGTATTTAACTTCTCTGTAGAGTATATCATACAAAATCCTGGACTGGATGGATCACAAGCTGGAATCAAGATTGCTGGGAGAAGTATCAACAACCTCAGATATGCAGACGATATCACTCTAATGCCAGAAAGTGAAGAGGAACTAAAGAATCTCTTGATGAGGGTGAAAGAGGAAAGTAAAAAAGCTGTCTTAAAACTCAACTTCCAAATCTAAGATTGTGGCATCCAGTTGCATCACTTCATGGCAAACAGATGGGGAAGAAGTGGCAACAGTGACAGATCTTATCGTCTTGGGCTCCAGAATAATTGTAGACAGTGACTGTGGTCATGAAATTAAAAGATGCTTGCTCCTTGGAAGAAAAGCTATGACAGACCTAGACAGCATATTAAAAAGCAGAGATACTACTTTGCCCACAAATCTCTGTATGATTAAAGCTATGTTTTTTCCAGTAGTCATGTGCAGATGTGAGAGTTAGACCGTAAAGAAGGCTCACACCAGAGAATTGATGCTTTTTAACTGTGATGCTAAAGAAGACTCTTGAGAGTCTCTTGGACAGCAAGGAGATCGAACCAGTCAATCCTAAAGGAAACCAACCCTGGAAATTCATTGGAAGGACTGATGCTGAATTTGAAGCGCCAATCCTCTGGCCACGAGATGTGAAGAACCAACTCATTGGAAAAGACCTGATGCTGGGAGAGATTGAGGGCAGGAAGAGAAGGCGGCAACAGAGGATCAGATGGTAGGATGTCATCATCAATTCAGTGGACATGAGTTTTAGTAAACTCTGGGCGATAGTGAAGGACAGGAAAGCCTGGGATGTTGCAGTCCATAGGTTTCAAAGAGTCAGACACGACTTAGTGACTGAACAACAACAATGAAAGGTTCTGTTTATGTGTTCTGCTAAGAGTTTTGTAATTTTAGCTGTTACATTTAGATCTATGATCCATTTTAAGTTATGATCTATGATCCATTTTTGTGTATGGTGTGAGGTATGGATCCAGCTTCATTCCAGTGCTTGTGGATATCCAGTTGCCCCAGCATCTTTGTTGAAAGGACTATTCTTTCCCTCTATTGAGTTATTTTGCCACTCTCATTGATGATCAACAGACCATAAATGTAAGGGTTTATTTCTACTTCCTCATTTTAAGATAACTGTTACTTTCTTGTTACATAAGAAATATTTGCTCACCACAGAAGTTTTGGAAAATACAGTAAACAACAAAAAAGAATATGTTAAAACATGCTATAATCTCTTCATCTAGAGTAAACCAGATTTTTGAAACCTGATTTCAAAATATTTTGGAGACATTTTTTCTTGTAAATCAAAAACCAGGGGCAGGGGATTTCATGAGTTTCAAAAACTCATGTGCAGCCAGAGTTGAGAACCACACTGAGAAAGGCCATCAAGATCTGTTCAGATGAGCTCAGATGAGCTCTGAGGATGAGACTTGTGCAAGTATCCCAAGAAGTAAGTTCTCCTGGAAGGCATCCCAGCAGCCCAGTTGTCAGGGGAGTCAGGGTGTGTGGAGTGCCAGGTCCTCCTCACGCACCGCCACCCTCCAGCCCCTATCAGTCTTAGGAAAGCATGCCTCTGCTGTTCCTCCTCTAGCGGCCCACTGGACTCAGGACTCAGCCTCTCGCCATCTCTGCCATGACTGCTTATGCTTCTGTTTGCTTTTTTCCCAATGTCTCTTTTCCTAGGTCTCAAAATCACAACCCTCCAAGAGAAGATCTGATTGGTGTTTCACCATTCAACATGAAGCAACATGGAATCTTCCATCCAGCTCACTGGAGGTGACCATATAATTTGGCATTCCAGTTGGGACCCTCTTGAGAGTGAATATGAGGGCTGATTGTAATGGAGCCAGAGTAATGGGTATAAATCAAGACTGTGCCGGACAGACTAGGCTGTATGGTCACCCTACTTATGGGCTACTGATTTTCCTTAGATTTACTCTAGCATTTTCCAAATGTGCTGTGTGTGTGAAACACTACATTTTATATCCTCGCCTTCCTACATCTTTCTTGGTGGTTTACAGTCACATTAGCATATTAAAGGCTGAAAAGAAATCCAAGTAACTTTTCGAAAGATTTGTTTGATGTGGGCCATTTTTAAGGTCTTTATTGAATTTGTTACAGTATTGCTTCTGTTTTTTATTTTGGTTTTTTGGTCATGAGGCATGTGGGATCTTTGCTCTCCGACCAGGTATCGAACCTACACTTTGACCAGAGATCGAACCTGCACCCCCTGCAATGGAGGGCAAAGTCTCAACCCCTGGATGGCCAGGGAAGTTCCAATCTAAGTAACTTTACTTGACATGTTCCATGTTCACTTGATTATTTTTCCTTTATGTAACGTGTTTGGTGGACCCCTTTTCTGCCTAGATTCTTCCTTTTCCCTAGGCAGCCTGGCTCCAGCCAGCTGGGGTGCCCCTTTCCATCCCCTTGAAGTCAGTGGTTGGGTCAGGGGTGGTCTCGTGACAGAACTGGGGCAAAGGAGGACATTGATTCCAGAACCTGTCCAAAGCTCACCAAAGGTGTTCTCGCTCCTCTCTCCTCCACTAGAAGAGAGAAGTAAAGACACAATTACTGCAGCCATGAAGTGAAAATCAGCCTAACTGCGCCATCCGCTCCCACAAGGGCAGAAAAGAAAGCCTCTGTGTCCCACCCAACTAAGGGTAATGAAATATCAGATGACTCCGCAGGTTCCCAGCAGAGATTAAAAGTGGCAATTGTCCCTGTCAATGACCAACTCAGAGGCCATTCAAAAGGAAAACTGGGAGGAGAGAAGATAATTTCCCTAGAAAGAAATCAGGTGACACTGTTGACCCATTGATTGGGTGATTAGCCAATTAAATACGTTTTGTTCCTAAGCCTGTTTGGTTTGGATTCTCTTTTGCCAGCAATTTTTTAAAGAGCCAACTGGGGGGAAACTGATTTTTGTCTTAGTTTTCTAGAGCACAATCTTCTGGACCAGAGTAGTAGGGGAGGGAGGAAGTATCACATGTCACACGTGCAAGCGGCTGCTGATGTCTGGTGACAGCTTGCTCAGGACAGGCTTGTGGCCTGTCAGCCTGGCAGGAGTCAGAATTTTCTTTGACAATTTAACAAGAATGATTTCCCTTGTCATCAAATATGCTTTCACAGCATGATTTATAATCACTGCATAGTACTCCATTGTATGCATTTAATGTCGATTTACTTAATCAGTCCCCTATTTTTGTCCTTTTTAAAAATAATTATAAATAATGGTATGATGAACATCTTGTGCATAATTGTCTGTGTCCGTCTCTGCTTATTTTCTTATGATTAATAACCAGAAATGGAATTGCTAGGTCAGGTGGTATGATGTTGTCTTAAAGCTTTAAACACCAGTGCCAATTGCCCTCCAAGAACATTGCATTAATTTACACGCCCATGAAAAGAGGGTTGCCCACGAATTCACACTTGATCATTTAAAAATCTTTGCCAGTCAACTATATGTCAATAAAATAAATTTAAAAAAATATTTGTCAATCGATAGGTAGGAAATAGGATCTCATTGTTCTAATGTGCCTTCCCTTTGTCATTGATTGGCCATCATTCACTTTATAGGTTACCTCTAGTCCATGAATTCGGAGAAGGCAATGGCACCCCACTCCAGTACTCTTGCCTGGAAAATCCCATGGATGGAGGAGCCTGGAAGGCTGCAGTCCATGGGGTCGCTGAGGGTCGGACACGACTGAGCGACTTCACTTTCATGTTTCACTTTCATGCATTGGAGAAGGACATGGCAACCCACTCCAGTGTTCTTGCCTGGAGAATCCCAGGGACGGGGAGCCTGGTGGGCTGCTGTCTACGGGGTCGCAGAGTCGGACACGACTGAAGCGACTCGGCGGCGGCGGCAGCAGCAGTCCACGAGCTAGGAAAGGTCCACAAAGGACACTGGCAACACACACACACCCAGCAGAAGAGGAGCCCGACCCTGGAGCCCGGGCGGCGACGGGCGCCTGCCAGCCGAGAAGGGGAGTCAGGCGAGAGCACCATCTCCCGGGGCCGTGGAGCCGGGTCTGGGACATGCAAGGGAGGAGCCCAGGGGGAAAGGGCAGGACACGAAGGAGGGAAGCTTTACTGAATGGTGCGTTTCCTCCTTGTGGAGAGACCCAAAAGGACAGAAGAAGCAGATGAGAGAAAGAAAAGAAAGCCAATCCTTTCCAGAGGAGAAGAGGGCAGCTTGGGGGTCAGAGGGCACCTCCAGCCCACCCCTCCGCCAAGCCCCCCAAACTTCACACTCCACACCGGCCTCTCCTGGGCTAAAGGCCAGTTCTCATTGCAGAAGTAGAATTGGACATATTTTGTGCTTCGTCTGAGGAATGTGCAGGCACGCATTTCTTGTGGATGACTCTGCCCTGGGCCCTCTTTTCCTATTTGAAATTTCTTTTCTCACCACCTCTTGCCTGCGGGTTTGGGCTGCTTCACGCACTGTAGCCCAAAGACACTGGGACCTAAGACTGACTTTAAAAACACACTTTTTTATTTTTATCTGACTGCAAAATACACACAAGCACAGAGCCAGGAAGAAATTAAAAAACGCACAGAATTCCACCACCAGAGATAAGGACGACTAACATGATAATCTACATACTTAGTGGTTTTCCTTGGCATATACATATGTCATCTTTTCAAAATATGATTTCTAAAGGAACTTTCTTCCCAAGCCCTCCCCCTCCACCTCCTTTACTCATTTGCCCCAAATAAAACACATGTGGAAGATTCATGAACTTACTGGAGAAAGAGAACCTGACAGCTTTAGAGAACGTTCTCTGTGATAAACATGAAGGAAGTGACCATCTTATCAGACATTTCAGAGATTTCCTTTTATCACGTGACTTGTCAGATACGACTTGTCAGATGGCCGTCACTTCCATGCTTCTGGGAGGTTTTTGTGAAAGGATTCTTTCTTGTCTTGAACAACCGTAGAAGGAAAATCAGATCCGCAGGAACAGTCCCGGAGGCTGAGGGATCTGGGGAGAACGTGCAGACAGGAGCAGAGTAAGGTGACTGAGGGCACGGGTTCCCCACTGGTGGGCAGCAGGCAAGTTTCCAGATGGGCTCACAGGGCCTGCATCGGCCCCGCTCAGGACCCAGCGCGGCCTTGTGGCCCAGACACAACACTGCTTCTGGCAACTTCTTTGGTGCCCCGCCCCTGCCTCCTGGGTGCTGGAGGTGTTTAAGTTTAAGTTTACTGCTGACCACTATGGGCAGATGGGGGTGTCCCAGTACAGCGGCTGCAGAGTACGGCTGCACTCCAGGGCACCCTGCCCTGCTTGGCTCAAAGGCTCCGGCCAACAGGTGTTCCTCTCCACTCGGCAGAGGCGCTCTAGGTCCAACTTGGTCATCCGAAGTCTGAGAATTTGGAGGTGGGATTAGGAAGTCCTGGAACTTCAGTTGGCTCATCTAATTCCATGAGATCTCTTTAAAAAGACTAATAAATTTATTATCTTGACAAAACAAAGATAATTTTTCTTCAGACCCTTTGTTGATCCTTATCCTCTTTAAGGAGACTTCAGAGCAGTGCTTCTCCAAGGGTGTCCCAGACGAGCAGGATCAACTTGTCAGAAGAGCACGTCATGGCTCCCTCAGACCTGCTGAGTCTGAAAATCAGATGTGCTGCATGGCCTGCAGTCTACAGCGAATTGCTAAGAGCTTTAGAAAACAAATGTGTGGATGCGACTAGGAGTGACCAAAAAAGCAAGAAGCATTCTGATGGAGCTCCATTTGGGAAAGACTTGGGGGAAAGACCTTGTTGACCCCTCTGTCCTCAGAGGCCCACGTGCACACTCAGAACACAATGGCCAAGGGAATTCCCTGGGGGTGCAGTGGTTAGGACCCAGCACTGCCACTGCAGGGGCCATGGGTTTGATCCCTGGTTGGGGAGCTAAGAGCCTGCAAGCTGTGTGTGCAGCCAAAAAACAAAAACCAAAAAAAATCCAATGGCCAGAGCGAGTGGCAGCCCTGAAACGCTCACGTCCCTGAACTCTCGTCCCCTTCCCCCTCCTGCCAAGCTCCCCACTCTTCTCCCGTCCTTTCCTCCTGCCATTACATTTGATTTTCTTGCCCTGGAGGATCTCCTTCATGATCAGCTCCCCCTCCAGGAAGTCCGCCCTGACCATCCCTTTGCCCAATGCCCACGACATTCCGTCTGAATCCTGTTCCAAGCTCTTGGATTTCTAGGAAAGGAGATCTGGGTGGGAGTCACCTTTGTCAGCCCCGCAATGGAACCTGCCACAGAAAGGATGAACACAGCTGGGATGCAGGAGCTGCAGATAAGAAATCCTAGCAAAGAGCGTTAGTTAGACTGGAGCTGGAGAGAAAGAGAATGAAAAAGCACAGAAATAAGTTAGCATCTGAATGCCGACATGACCAACCAAGATAAATTGGCCCTTGAGTTCCCAGTTTAAAGATCAATTGTCACATTAATGTTAAATTTTATTTAAATATGTCTGTTTCTTCACAGTGGGCATTCAATAAAATATCCCAATGGAGTAGAACATGGCAGAAAAGAAGGGAAGTTCAGTGAAGATGGTCATCGCTAAGGGTAAAACCAACTGCATCCATGCACGTCTCTAAGACTTGTGTCCCTCCAAGGGGGTCATCCCCCTGCTTCCTTCTGCTACCCGTGCAGGATGCTCCTTTGTGTAATTCAGGGGTCCCCAACCTCCATGGACTGATACTTCCGTCAGATCAGCAGTGGCAATAGATCAGAAATAAAGTGCACAATAATGTAAAGAGCTTGAATCATCCCCAAACCATCTCTTTCCACCCCACCCCCCACCACCACCCCATGGTCCATGGAAAAAGTATCTTTCACGAAATCGGTCCCTGGTGCCAAAAAGATTGGGGACTCTGGTGTAATTAACACTGAGCCCTTTAATTTTCTGCTGCTTGACCGTGTGCTGTTCAGCAACGTGAGTCTGCATTTCCCCAGCCTTCTCTGTCACTTTGATCTTTCATTTCAGGAATGGAACTGTTGAAAGGCACCCTCTGAATCCTGAGAAGTTAGAACAACTTTTCTTGTTTTAGGCTCCTCCTCAACCCCCTGCTTTGCATTGACCAGCTGAATGCAGTTCAAAGCCACAACATTCAGAACATCTTGCGCAGACTGACGACAGGAGCTGAGACCTCAGAAAACTGTCCCATGCTTCCTGCCCAGCCCAGTTGCTGCTGCCCTTGATCCCAGGCTCTGTGACAATCAGGGAAGCCCATCTGTAACCATAGCGTATTCAGACTGTAGCTGTTTTCACCAGATAGTGGGGATCAGAACCAGCTGTGCTTCTAAAGGCCCGTGGGCCCAGGGGGTGCACGGGAGCCTGCCTGACCTGGGGACTCCTGCCTGAGCACTGGCAGGCTGTGTGCCACTGACTCGTGACCTCACCCGCCTGGGCTCAGGGTCCCTCCCCTGTTAACTCCCCACCTCACAGGGTGGTGGTGAGAAAAGCACAGAGAGTACTTGGCACAGTGACCAGCACAGAGGAAGGGCCCAATAAAACATAGCCTATAGCTGATCACACGGACCACAGCCTGTCTAACTCAGTGAAACTAAGCCGTGCCGTGTGGGGCCACCCAAGACGGGCGGGTCAAGGTGGAGAGGTCTGACAGAACGTGGTCCACTGGAGAAGGGAATGGCAAACCACTTCAGTATTCTTGCCTTGAGAAACCCATGAACAGTATGAAAAGGCAAAATGATAGGATACTGAAAGAGGAACTCCCCAGGTCAGTAGGTGCCCAATATGCTACTGGAGATCAGTGGAGAAATAACTCCAGAAAGAATGAAAGGATGGAGCCAAAGCAAAAACTACACCCAGCTGTGGATATGACTGGTAATAGAAGCAAGGTCCGATGCTGTAAAGAGCAATATTGCAAAGGACCCTGGAATGCTAGGTCCATGAATCAAGGCAAATTGGAAGTGGTCAAACAGGAGATGGCAAGAGTGAATGTCGACATTCTAGAAATCAGCAAACTAAAATGGACTGGAATGGGTGAATTTAACTCAGATGACCATTATACCTACTACTGTGGGCAGGAATCCCTTACAAGAAATGGAGTAGCCATTATGGTCAACAGAAGAGTTCAAAATGCAGTACTTGGATGCAATCTCAAAAACGACAGAATGATCTCTGTTCATTTCCAAGGCAAACCATTCAATATCACGGTAATTCAAGTCTATGCCGCAACCAGTAACGCTGAAGAAGCTGAAGTTGAACGGTTCTATGAAGACCTACAAGACCTTTTAGAACTAACACCCAAAAAAGATGTCCTTTTCATTATAGGGGACTGGAATGCAAAAGTAGGAAGTCAAGAAACACCTGGAGTAACAGGCAAATTTGGCCTTGGAATACAGAATGAAGCAGGGCAAAGGCTAATAGAGTTTTGCCAAGAGAACGTACTGGTCATAGCAAACACCCTCTTCCAACAACACAAGAGAAGACTCTAAACATGGACATCACCAGATGGTCAACACCGAGATCAGATTGATTATATTTTTTGCAGCCAAAGATGAAGAAGCTCTATACAGTCAGCAAAAACAGACTGGGAGCTGACTGTGGCTCAGATCATGAACTTCTTACTGCCAAATTCAGACTTAAATTGAAGAAAGTAGGGAAAACCACTAGACCATTCAGGTATGACCTAAATCAAATCCCTTATGTTTATACAGTGGAAGTGAGACATAGATTTAAGGGACTAGATCTGATAGACAGAGTGCCTGATGAACTATGGACGGAAGTTCGTGACATTGTCCAGGAGACAGGGATCAAGACCATCCCCATGGAAAAGAAATGCAAAAAAGCAAAATGGCTGTCTGAGGAGGCCTTACAGATAGCTGTGAAAAGAAGAGAAGTGAAAAGTAAAGGAGAAAAGGAAAGATATTCCCATTTGAATGCAGAGTTACAAAGAATAACAAGGAGAGATAAGAAAGCCTTCCTCAGCAATCAATGCAAAGAAATAGAGGAAAACGATAGAATGGGAAAGACTAGAGATCGCTTCAAGAAAATTAGAGATACCAAGGGAACATTTCATGCAAAGATGGGCTCAGTAAAGGACAGAAATCGTATATGGCCCTAACAGAAGCAGAAGATATTAAGAAGAGGTGGCAAGAATACACAGAAGAACTGTACAAAAAAGAGCTTCACAACCCAGATAATCACAATGGTGTGATCACTCACCTAGAGCCAGACATCCTGGAATGTGAAGTCAAGTGGGCCTTAGAAAGTATCACTACGAACAAAGCCAGTGGAGGTGATGGAATTCCAGTTGAGCTATTCCAAATCCTGAAAGATGATGCTGTGAAAGTGCTGCACTCAATATAACAGAAAATTTGGAAAATTCAGCAGTGGCCACAGGACTGGAAAAGGTCAGCTTTCATTCCAATCCCAAAGAAAGGCAATGCCAAAGAATGCTCAAACTACCACACAATTGCACTCATCTCACACGCTAGTAAAGTAATGCTCAAAATTCTCCAAGCCAGGCTTCAGCAATATGTGAACTGTGAACTTCCAGATGTTCAAGCTGGTTTTAGAAAAGGCAGAGGAACCAGAGATCAAATTGCCAACATCCGCTGGATCATCGAAAAAGCAAGGGAGTTCCAGAAAAACATCTATTTCTGTCTTATTGACTATGCCAAAGCCTTTGACTGTGTGGATCACAATAAACTGTGGAAAATTCTGAAAGAGATGGGAATACCAGACCACCTGATCTGCCTCTTGAGAAACCTATATGCAGGTCAGGAAGCAACAGTTAGAACTGGATATGGAACAACAGACTGGTTCCAAATAGGAAAAGAAGTGCATCAAGGCTGTATATTGTCACCCTGCTTATTTAACTTTCATGCAGAGTACATCATGAGAAACGCTGGGCTGGAGGAAGCACAAGCTGGAATCAAGATTGCAGGGAGAAATATCAATAACCTCAGATATGCAGAAAACACCATCCTTATGGCAGAAAGTCATAGAGGAAAGTTTTAGAAGAGGAACTAAAAGGCCTCTTGGTGAAAGTGAAAGAGGAGAGTGAAAAAGTTGGCTTAAAGCTCAACATTCAGAAAACAAAGATCATGGCATCTGATCCCATCACTTCATGGGAAATAGATGGGGAAACAGTGGAAACAGTGTCAAACTTTATTTTTTTGGGCTCCAAAATCACTGCAGATGGTGATTGCAGCCATGAAATTAAAAGACGCTTACTCCTTGGAAGGAAAGCTATGACCAACCTAGATAGCATATTCAAAAGCAGAGGCGTTACTTTGCCAACAAGGGTCCATCTAGTCAAGGCTATGGTTTTTCCTGTGGTCATGTATGGATGTGAGAGTTGGACTGTGAAGAAGGCTGAGCGCTGAAGAATTGATGCTTTTGAACTGTGGTGTTGGAGATCTCCTAAAGGAGATCAGTCCTGGGTGTTCATTGGAAGGACTGATGCTGAAGCTGAAACTCCAGTACTTTAGCCACCTCATGCGAAGATTTGACTCATTGGAAAAGACTGATGCTGGGAGGGATTGGGGGCAGGAGGAGAAGGGGACGACAGAGGATGAGATAGCTGGATGGCATCACTGACTCAATGGACATGAGTTTGGGTAAACTTTGGGAGTTGGTGATGGACAGGGAGGCCTGGCATGCTGCGATTCATGGGGTCGCAAAGAGTCGGACATGACTGAGCGACTGAACTGAACTGAACTGATAGCTAATAATGATGATGGTAACTGACATATCCTGACTGTCTTCCGTCTGGGATCCTTGGCATCTGTTTGCTGTCTTGTTTGCCACTCAGCTCTCTCTCACCGGCTGCTCTCAGATATGCGGAAGCCTGTTCACGAACACAGCAAGCCCGCCAGGCGTCATCTCATAGCGCAATCTTTTCACCTTTTCTCAAGGCCAGACCCTTCCTCTCTGTCCCCTCATATAGATCAGCCTGATGGCCAGATCCCTGTTTTTTAACAACTCGAAACAGATGATGTCTTTTAGTTCCTGCTGAGTAAATGAATGAATGCAAAAAGTAACTGCCCAGCTCCACATTCTAACTCCTGCTGGGTCCCCGCTTGCTCCGTTCTCCTCTGTCCCTTGAGCTCTGATTCCTCCAGGGAGAGGGGGCCTTGTCTCTCCTGCTTCCCCATGTGCACCTCCCAGCTTTCCACCGGGACCCGCACGGCCTCGGTTCTGGGGAACAGTGGGAGCCAGGCAGCCAGGCTGAGCTCAGTCATGGCAGAGGATCAATGCACACTCTCTGCCAAGGAAAAAGGGCCGGGCGTGGAGTAAGGCCGCACTGTTTAGAACAGCGACCCGGAGCCTTTCCTTCTCCATCTAACTTCACACAGAAGCAAAAAACTTTTATCTGAAAGTCCTTTGGTTTTAAACATTATCAAACAATGTGCATTTAAGAGCACCAGATGTGTGTTCAGCATTTCACTAAAGGCTGAGGGTAAGAAAGATGGACTGTATTGTTGTGAATATCAAGAAGGTTTCCCTTACAATTTTAGAATAAAAATGTCTTCCTGCTCTCTACTTTACTGGTGACCCCAGCTCCCTTATACACTTGAATATCCTCTCCAGAAAAGGCAAGGGGTGTAAAGATAGTGGAGTGGAGAATGAGATCACAGCACACATTATTCGAGTCCTGGTTAGTATCATTTTCATATCAACTCAATAAACATGATACAGCATTTTGGTACAGATAAACACAGAGGTGCCAATTCAATATAGTTAAAACTAAATGTAATATTAATATTTAACTCTGACTTCCTTTTTCACTTGAAGAAAAGTCTTTTCACCCTTGCGTGCTGCATGGGCCATGTTCCAGACCTTTCAACTTCCACTGTGTTCGTTGATGAAAGGAACAGAGATGCTGGAAAGCGGCCTCCCAGGATGGCCAGGAAAGGACGCAGGTGGGAATTAGAGAGGCAGGACCTCCCTGTAGCTCAGGCACAGCCACACAGCCAAGCCTTGCAGACGCTGGAAGGCACATGAAGCTCAGGACATGAAGCGTCCAGCACAGCTCTTGAGACTGGGTCTTCTTGCCACTTACTCAGCAGGAGTTTCCTGATTCTCTGCCCTTACTGATAGCCCGACTCTGCCTCGGTGTCTGTTATTCCTGCCTTTCCCTTAAATTCCCATGCCCTCTGGCCAGGAGAGCCGATACCTTGCATATTTTGTGTCTTTTCTTTATGCTAACTTGGGTTTTCCCTGGGCCTCTCAGTCCCAGCTATGTGATGTGCAGATCAATCTTTTCTGCTTCTGGTTCTGAGACTGTGGGGCTTCTGGGCACAAAGCCTTTCTGTGTTCCTCCGTCTCTTGATTACAGAAGATAGGCTTCCTTCAGCCTCCATGACCTTCCCTGAGTTCCAGTGGGCAGGTTCAAACAGTTGCTAACGAGGGAGGGAGGGGATGCAGAGACTAGGGAGAAGCAGTCAAGAAACTGTAGTACAGCCTTGGGGCGGGGTCCTCTTTCCCCCTCAAGGGACACGTAACAATATCTTGGAGCTGTTCTGCGGGAGGAGCCTGGTAGGCTGTAGTCTGTGGGGTCGCTAGGAGTCAGACACGACTGAGAAACTTCACTTTCACTTTTCACTTTCATGCATTGGAGAAGGACATGGCAACCCACTCCAGTGCTCTTGCCTGGAGAATCCCAGGGACGGGGGAGCCTGGTGGGCTGCCGTCCATGGGGTCGCACAGAGTTGGACACGACTGAAGCGACAGAAGCAGCAGCAGCAGCAGATACTGAAACTCCCACCAGGTGGAAGAAGTTAACTGTATGCTGCCCATCAGCATGTGGACTTCAGACCAGTTGGAACCAGAAGGTTGATGATGCTGTCTCCCACGAACCTCACCGCCAATCCATCAGAAAAATGTCCACGAGCTGATCACAGCCTCCTCTTTGAACCATTATAATAAAACTTCTCGCTACCCCTTCCAGTTTTGAGAGCATTAGCCTGCTGTGGCCACCTTTGCTTGACAAAGCAATAATGCTATTCTTCACTTATTGTTGTTGTTTAGTCTCTAAGTCATGTCCAACTCTCTTGTGACCCCATGGGCTGTAGCCCACCAGGCTCCACTGTCCATGGGATTTCCCAGGCAAGAATACTGGAGTGGGTTGCCGTTTCCTTTCCAGGGGATCTTCCCAACCCAGAGATCGAACCTGCATCTCCTGCATTGGCAGATGAATTCTTCACCACTGAGGCACCCCAAAACTCTGTCTCTGAGATTTAATTCGATGTCAGGGTATAGAGGCTGGATTTGGCATCAGTTCCATTTCTCCACTGATGAATTATCTCATTTCCCCCATTTGAATCCTGGCAAAGAGATACTCAGATTTCAGCAGCTGGTCACTAGTCTCTGCCTGGGACATGTTCTGCTCTGGGCCAGCTCAGAGGTTACAGTCCAACATATGGATTAGCCATTCTTGGGCCAGCACCCACTCCACAGTTAGGTCAGAAGACAACAAAGCCATCTTTGGCATCTCCCTAAGCCCAGTACCATTAGTCAGGTCCCAGATATTAGTCAGGTCCATGTCAGGAACACTCAAGTTTTCTAGAGAGATGCGAGACTGAAGTCCATCAGGACCAGGCGTGGGTCCTCCAACTCTCCTTATTTTATAGAACAAAACCCATTGGTTTGCATTCACGGAAATATTTTTTGGAATATTGAACACCACTGAAAGGTTTTTTCCCCGTGCTTCTGTGCTTGGCTAAGTCCTGCTCAGTCAAAGCCCAGTTCAGCTGATTAACTTCCATGCTCCTCCATCATTATCTCAACTTGAGAAGGCCATCTCAACTTCTCTGGAGCCCCAGTGCATTGTGGGTGAGCATCAATCACATGTTCGCCGCTTGTCCTGTCGTGGCTTATTTAGTCGTTGTAGTGAGCAACTGTCATTTACAATGACCTCAGATCTTTTGAACTGCTTCTCCATATTCTGCTGATTTCCCCCTGGTATAAACCTCAATGTCTCATTAAAGGATGTCTTACATTTCCCCAGCTCTTGCACTAGAGTACAGCTACTGATTTATAACCTGCCAGTCGGATACGCTCCTGCAAGACTTGGATTCAGATCTAACTTTCACAGGACAAGAAGCAGAACACGGGCCATTCATTCTACTGCTTCGAATAATGATAGATGGGATGTGGTGAGAGAGCCAGCAGTGGTGGCCATGGTTTTCCAATTCAGAGGTTCTTGTCTGTGTCAATGATAGCTTGTCTTTTAGCAGAAGCTATTTTGATGGAGTCTTGGAAGCCCAGCCTGGAGCTTGTTTCTTTCCAATGATTCTGTGAGATATTTATAAACCTTAATTAACCCCTTTCAGCTTAAACTATCTACAGTGGATCATATTGTCTGCAACCAAGATCCTTGACCTTTTTCCTATCAGACTGAACCTCACGAAAGCAGGAACCACGCCAGATCTGTTTCTGCATCCCTAATACTTAGCACAGGCTTCGCAGGTGGCACTAGTGGTAAAGAGCTCAACTGCCAACGTAGGAGACCGGGTTCGATCCCTGGGTTGCGAAGATCCCCTGGAGGAGGGCATGGCAGTCCACTTCAGTAATCTTGCCTGGAGAATCCCATGGACAGAGGAGCCTGGTGGGCTACAATCCAAGGGGTCGTAAAGAGTTGGGCATGACTGAAGTGACTTAGCATGTATGCATGCAATGCTTGGCACAGTTGTAGCACATAGTAAGTAGGTTTTCAGTAAATGCTTGAGGAACTCTTTTAGTCATCTACATATGCTTATATGTATACAACTCTTTCTAAATAGTATTTTTGTTGAAGGTAAAACCATTCTTTTATCTGCTTACACAGATTATTATCCATCCTAGCAACTGTGCTGGGCTATGCATATCAGGTAGAATAAGATGCAGTCTTCATTCCTCCTCAAACCACTGGGGAGACCTGTAATTTTACTATATAAACTTGATGTCTAGCTCGTTCATGGCATGAGAAAGCAAGCAAGTGAGATGATATTTGGCCGTCCTAAAATGGGATAGATTGAATGCTAGAAATCCTGTTTATGGAATTTCTAAAATATTCCCCATTTAACCAGCATCAACTCTTGATTATTTCCTCCCTGATTGCAAGGAAAAAAGCTCTGACCATCTTCAAGAAGCTGATCAAATAAAAAAAGAAGAAGCTGATCAGTCAAGTAACATTTATATGGGACTCTGAGACTTTTTTTTTTAAAGTGTGGCAGCATCTTATGTTCTGGGAATTTATTTCAAAGAACATGATGAAGCAGAACTGGAAAAACTTGACTCGGTTGAATCTGGGAATCCATCCAGTTTCCCTAGCCTGCTCCTCTGTTCACATCTTTCCTCTAACAATCTCAATGCTGGGAATAGATTCTTCATCCAGCAGATTAACGCAGAGCATCACTCAGAACACAGCCGCCCTCACTGAAGTCCTTCTGAAAGTAGGACATATCATTAAGTGTTTCATTTCCACAGGGCGCCCCTGTTGGGATCCAGGGTTTATAGAAAATCAGAGCAACATGCAGCTGAGGGGACAATGAAGGAGAGAGAAAATAATCAGTAGCTCAAAAGCAGAAAAGATAGAGCTTAATCTGCTGACAACCTTTGGATAGATTTTATGTGTCTCTATTTTCTCCATTGCCTTGGAAAAACTACTTCTCTTTAACTCTCCTGAAATCCCAAGTTTCCTCACATAATATCCATTCTTGGCATTTACTTCTTGCCAAACACTGAGCTAAAAGCTTTCCCTGCATTATCTCACTTAATCCTCACACTGACCCTCACTGGTATGTATTTGAATTCCAGTGTTACGGATGAGAAAACATCTCAGAGTCAGTATAGAAGGAAATGTGCTAAGACCACACAGGCAAGCATTCAAGCTCTGGTTGTTCTGGCTCCAAAAATTGTGCACTCACAACTGTTCTACAGCTAGCCAGCAACAAGGAACACAAGAGTAAGTTCCAAAACTTCCTCTAGTCCTTTTCAGCATTTGGAAGAACTCAAAACTGTTTGCACCCTTTGCAGGCAGATTCTTTACCATCTGAGCCACCAGGGAAGCCTTTTGCATCCTTCTGCTCCTTCAAAATTGAGTCCTTTTTGGATTCTTTTCAATAGATAAGCCTTAAGGTATATGAAAGTCTACTATATATGTATCTTTTAAAATATTTATTTTTTATTTTGGCTATACTGTGCTTTAGTTGTGGTACATGGGATCCTTTTTTTTTTTTTTTAAGTTGCCACATGTGGGATCGAACCCAGGCCCCCTGATTGGGAACACAGAGTCTTAGCCACTGGACCATTAGGAAAGTCCCTACCCATTACATTTTTAGTCAATTTACTCCATAATAGAAAATCACATGCTTCATGGTGTGTGTGTGTATGAAAATCTACTAGGCACCTTCTACAACATGACCTTAGGAGTCTGCAAAATAATGTCTCATGTGTCTATGGTGCCTTTTTGTTTACAAAAGGATCATGAATTCATTTGCTATTCTTAATCTTTACCATAAAACTATGAGTTAGGTATTAGTATTATTAACGTATTTTACACATAAGAAAATCAAGGCTCAAAAAATGAATGCTGATTCCTGTTGGAGTATGGCAGAAACCAACGCAATATTGTAAAGCAATTAGCCCTCAATTAAGAATAAATAAATTAAAAACAAATCCTTGCAATGTCCTGGCACAGATTTTGAAGAAAAAGATAGAAGGAAAACAAGGATAAGCAGCGTGTCATGATCACACAGCTTAAAGTGGCAAAGCCAGGCTGGGCCTGGGCACCCTCAGGCCATGGGCCTTGCACACCTGCCATGACAGCACTGCTGCCTCCACTCCGATGCTCAGCTGAGGAGAAAAACCCTGCCGAAGTAACGGAGCATCGAAGGTAGGACTCAGAAAGCACAGCTGTAATTTCCCACAAAAGGATGTGTCTTCAAAACAGGCCACGCTTAAGTTTACAGTGGCATAAACGTTCCTTACAGTGAGTTTCAAAAACACAATAGCAGCCAAATATCTGCTCTTTAGAGCAAGTGGAAGAACAAAGTGTACTTTCACGGTTTAGACCTCACTTTTACATTTCTCAAGTAGCTTTCTGGGAGGATCTGTGTGTGCTTGGAGGTGGCTGATGCTGACACTTTCCAGCACTCTGCAGCCTCCTTGAACTCCGAGGAAGGGTCTTTGTGGGCTGGTGGCTGATACTCCCCTCTCCTGGGATAATTCCTGCCCAAGTTCCTACTCTCTGCAAAAAACCCTCAACAAAACTCCCAAAGAAACTCTCAGAGCTGCATTTGTCACGTCAAGGGAAGTTAAAACACCGCATCTACATGCTCCAAAGTTTGAGGCTTTGTTTGCATATTTTATCGATCCCACACACATATGGGTTTTCTTTCAAGAATGAAAAAATATCAGTCTGGCCTGTGTCACCGTGTGAAAACTTAGATTGCTTTGGAAACCTCTTGGAGACAAAATAACACTGCAAAACTGAGAATAAAGTTTATTTTTGAGCCTTCTCTACAGCCTTCCTAGTTACTAGGCTCAAAATTTGCCCAGTAAAATCAGCTCTATCATCTTAAGCATTATAGTCGTGAGACAGCTGATTTTACTGGGCAAATTTTGAGCCTAGTAATGACCGAAGTGACTTAGCAGCAGCAGCAGCAGTCCGTCTACACAATTTTTTTTTTTTTTTTTTCAGATCTGAAAGTTCTTTTACAGGTATGGGGAAACCAAACAAAGAAAAGGGTAAGAAGAGGGTTTATTCCATTTTCTTGGGAGTGTTGTCTGATTTTTTTAGGTAGTTTCTGAACAGGGCTTAGGTAGGTAGGAAAAATACATATGCACACACATATGTGTGTATATGCACATATGTGTTCCTGTCTATGCACCTATCTGAACACTCTGGAAGAGGAGAACTACCCCTACCCTCCTTTGGGTGTCCGGGCTTCACTGATGGCTCAGCAGTAAAGAATTTGCCGGAAATGCAGGAGCCCCAGGAGACACAGGTTCGATTCCTGGGTTGGAAGATCCCCTGGAGGAGAAAATGGCAACCCACTCCAATATTCTTGCCTGGAAAAAAAAACCCTGGACAGAGGAGCCTGGAGGGCTACAGTCCCTGGGTTCATAAAGAGCTGGACATGACTGAGCAATAAGCACACACCTCTCTAGCAGTGGGAATTATGGTAAGCCAGGATTCAAAGACTTTAGGAACACGTGTTACGAAACCCAATTCAAACCAGTGTAAACAACAATGAAAAGAAAAAGTCACACCTCTTTAGCTCTTTTAACTGAAGAGTCTAAAAGTTGTGAAGTTTCAGGCAAGGTTAGACAGGAGATCATAATCATACAATGCCACAAGGCTTGGTCACCTTTCTTGGTCTTTGAGTGTTGATTTCATTCTCAGCCAGACTTTCTTTACCTGGTGGCTCCCAGAAGGTCTTAGCGTAGTCACTTACCAGCTCAGTCACTCCAGTAAAAGCAGAGTGTTGTTTTCAATAGATTTAGTAAAAAGTCCTGGATTCAGCTTGGTCTCTGTTGGGCTGAACCCCCAGGCTTACAAGGCCTATGCTTGCCTAGCTTCAAGGTCAAAGAAAGAGCTCAGAGCCAGCAACAGAGAGAGATATCAATGGTTTAATGGATAGGGGAACTTACAAGTCTAAAGCAAGGTCCTGGAGCGACACCCCAGTGTGTGGTGGACAGGAGATAGGATGAGGTAGGCATGCCTTGTTCTTGGGTTTAGAGGGACGTTACAAGTTATAGAGGGAGGAATTGACATCAGGTTGGCTCCTTGGTTACCAGGGAAACCAGTGGAGGAATACTTGCCTGGGGCAAGTACTGAGGAAGGTCAGCCATGTGAGTTAGGGTGCAGGGGATACAGGCACTGGTCAGGCAGGGAGTGGACAGACAGTAAGAGAGCGGTCACCTTGGGTGGCCTGCCCTACTGTGCCCATCCCTGAACCAGTGTTGATACAAAGGCCAAGTCTGAGCCAAGCGCTCCCGGGTGGCCTGCCCCTACTGTGCCCATCCCTGAACCAGTGCTGATACAAAGGCCAAGTCTGAGCCAAGCGCTCCCGGGTGGCCTGCCCTACTGTGCCCATCCCTGAACCAGTGCTGATACAAAGGCCAAGTCTGAGCCAAGCGCTCCCGGGTGGCCTGCCCTACTGTGCCCATCCCTGAACCAGTGCTGATACAAAGGCCAAGTCTGAGCCAAGCGCTCCCGGGTGGCCTGCCCCTACTGTGCCCATCCCTGAACCAGTGTTGATACAAAGGCCAAGTCTGAGCCAAGCGCTCCCGGGTGGCCTGCCCCTACTGTGCCCATCCCTGAACCAGTGTTGATACAAAGGCCAAGTCTGAGCCAAGCGCTCCCGGGTGGCCTGCCCTACTGTGCCCATCCCTGAACCAGTGTTGATACAAAGGCCAAGTCTGAGCCAAGCGCTCCCGGGTGGCCTGCCCTACTGTGCCCATCCCTGAACCAGTGTTGATACAAAGGCCAAGTCTGAGCCAAGCGCTCCCGGGTGGCCTGCCCTACTGTGCCCATCCCTGAACCAGTGCTGATACAAAGGCCAAGTCTGAGCCAAGCGCTCCCGGGTGGCCTGCCCCTACTGTGCCCATCCCTGAACCAGTGTTGATACAAAGGCCAAGTCTGAGCCAAGCGCTCCCGGGTGGCCTGCCCTACTGTGCCCATCCCTGAACCAGTGTTGATACAAAGGCCAAGTCTGAGCCAAGCGCTCCCGGGTGGCCTGCCCTACTGTGCCCATCCCTGAACCAGTGTTGATACAAAGGCCAAGTCTGAGCCAAGCGCTCCCGGGTGGCCTGCCCTACTGTGCCCATCCCTGAACCAGTGTTGATACAAAGGCCAAGTCTGAGCCAAGCGCTCCCGGGTGGCCTGCTCTACTGTGCCCATCCCTGAACCAGTGTTGATACAAAGGCCAAGTCTGAGCCAAGCGCTCCCGGGTGGCCTGCCCCTACTGTGCCCATCCCTGAACCAGTGCTGATACAAAGGCCAAGTCTGAGCCAAGCGCTCCCAGGTGGCCTGCCCTACTGTGCCCATCCCTGAACCAGTGTTGATACAAAGGCCAAGTCTGAGCCAAGCGCTCCCGGGTGGCCTGCCCCTACTGTGCCCATCCCTGAACCAGTGCTGATACAAAGGCCAAGTCTGAGCCAAGCGCTCCCGGGTGGCCTGCCCTACTGTGCCCATCCCTGAACCAGTGTTGATACAAAGGCCAAGTCTGAGCCAAGCGCTCCCGGGTGGCCTGCCCTACTGTGCCCATCCCTGAACCAGTGTTGATACAAAGGCCAAGTCTGAGCCAAGCGCTCCCGGGTGGCCTGCCCTACTGTGCCCATCCCTGAACCAGTGTTGATACAAAGGCCAAGTCTGAGCCAAGCGCTCCCGGGTGGCCTGCCCCTACTGTGCCCATCCCTGAACCAGTGCTGATACAAAGGCCAAGTCTGAGCCAAGCGCTCCCGGGTGGCCTGCCCTACTGTGCCCATCCCTGAACCAGTGTTGATACAAAGGCCAAGTCTGAGCCAAGCGCTCCCGGGTGGCCTGCCCTACTGTGCCCATCCCTGAACCAGTGTTGATACAAAGGCCAAGTCTGAGCCAAGCGCTCCCGGGTGGCCTGCCCCTACTGTGCCCATCCCTGAACCAGTGCTGATACAAAGGCCAAGTCTGAGCCAAGCGCTCCCGGGTGGCCTGCCCTACTGTGCCCATCCCTGAACCAGTGTTGATACAAAGGCCAAGTCTGAGCCAAGCGCTCCCGGGTGGCCTGCCCTACTGTGCCCATCCCTGAACCAGTGTTGATACAAAGGCCAAGTCTGAGCCAAGCGCTCCCGGGTGGCCTGCCCTACTGTGCCCATCCCTGAACCAGTGTTGATACAAAGGCCAAGTCTGAGCCAAGCGCTCCCGGGTGGCCGGCCCTACTGTGCCCATCCCTGAACCAGTGTTGATACAAAGGCCAAGTCTGAGCCAAGCGCTCCCGGGTGGCCTGCCCTACTGTGCCCATCCCTGAACCAGTGCTGATACAAAGGCCAAGTCTGAGCCAAGCGCTCCCGGGTGGCCTGCCCCTACTGTGCCCATCCCTGAACCAGTGTTGATACAAAGGCCAAGTCTGAGCCAAGCGCTCCCGGGTGGCCTGCCCCTACTGTGCCCATCCCTGAACCAGTGTTGATACAAAGGCCAAGTCTGAGCCAAGCGCTCCCAGGTGGCCTGCCCTACTGTGCCCATCCCTGAACCAGTGTTGATACAAAGGCCAAGTCTGAGCCAAGCGCTCCCGGGTGGCCTGCCCTACTGTGCCCATCCCTGAACCAGTGTTGATACAAAGGCCAAGTCTGAGCCAAGCGCTCCCGGGTGGCCTGCCCTACTGTGCCCATCCCTGAACCAGTGTTGATACAAAGGCCAAGTCTGAGCCAAGCGCTCCCGGGTGGCCTGCCCTACTGTGCCCATCCCTGAACCAGTGTTGATACAAAGGCCAAGTCTGAGCCAAGCGCTCCCGGGTGGCCTGCCCTACTGTGCCCATCCCTGAACCAGTGTTGATACAAAGGCCAAGTCTGAGCCAAGCGCTCCCGGGTGGCCTGCCCTACTGTGCCCATCCCTGAACCAGTGTTGATACAAAGGCCAAGTCTGAGCCAAGCGCTCCCGGGTGGCCTGCCCCTACTGTGCCCATCCCTGAACCAGTGTTGATACAAAGGCCAAGTCTGAGCCAAGCGCTCCCCCTCAAAGCTCAGAATGGGGTCAACCACTTGCACATGTGGCCTGAGAGTAGCCGGTGGGGAAGGTTTCGCCAAGCAAAATACAAGTTCTGCCACCAGAAGATGAGATGGCTGCTGGGAGGCCAAATCTACAAATGCGTTCATAGACTCCTCAGGACAGATGAAAAACTTCTTGTTTTCTCTGGTTAGTCCCATTGTTCTCCATAAACACATTTTTCAAAGACATGAATCCTATTGATACTAAATGAAGAGATTGTCAGCCTTACTTTTCCAGTTAAATTTTCCTAACTAAGACTCTTGAAAGTCCCTTGGACTGCAAGGAGATCCAACCAGTCCATCTTAAAGGAGATCAGTCCTGGGTGTTCACTGGAGGGACTGATGCTGAAGCTGAAACTCCAATACTTTAGCCACCTCATGCAAAGAGTTGACGCATTGGAAAAGACCCTGATGCTGGCAGGGATTGGGGGCAGGAGGAAAAGGGGACAACAGAGGATGAGATGGCTGGATGGCATCACTGACTCGATGGATGTGAGTTTGAGTGAACTCCAGGAGTTGGTGGTGGACAGGGAGGCCTGGCGTGCTGCGATTCCTGGGGTCACAAAGAGTCGGACACAAGTGAACAACTGAACTGAACTGAACTGAACTTTACCTGGTGGGGTTGACTGGATTACTCTTCAAAAATATTTGCTGTGTAATAAAATTGCATACAGTTAAACACACACATAAACACAGAGACAGCGTGTAAAACTGGATACATCAGAATAAGGCTGGTGGATGGTCTCAATGTCGATTACCTGGTTATGGTTCGATGGCTGTGTAAGACATTATCATTGAGGGAAACGGCACGAAGCGTTCACAGAATGTCTTTGTATTATTTCTTACAGTACCTGTGCAACTACAATTATCTCCAAATAAAAACTTCAAAGGAAATTCATTGTCCTTTTCTGGGAAAAATTCACATTTCCCAATTCCATTGATAGCAGATTTGGTCATATTTTACTTTAGCGAGTGAAATGTGAGTAAAGACAGTGCTGAACTTCTGAAGCTTTCACAGGGACATCATGGTTTGCCTTCTCATGTCTCTCTGCCTTGATGACTGGCGGCTTTCCAGACAGAGGTGGCTGGCTGGGCCAGCCTGGGTCCTGGAGAAGAGCACAACCAGCCCACAGTGGACAGGGAGTGTGAGTAAGAAAGCAATCTGTCCCCATGAGCCACTGAGATGAGAGGGTTACTTGTTACTGTAGCACATCCTAGCCCCCAAGCCCCTCCGATGCTGTGGCTTGCTCTGGAATCATCTAAAAAGCTTGTTAAAATACTGATTTCAGAGCCCTGCCCCAGATTTTCTGATTCAGCACTTTTGGGGAGAAGGGGACTGAAAATTTGCATGTCCAACAATTTATCCTGATGTGGCTCATCTAGGACCATGAAGGGAGTAGCACTAGTCTGGTTTATCTTCTTTGATAAAACTTTGATTCTCCAGTGACCCTTCTCTCAAACTCCCCAACTTGTTCATGTCCCTTCTATCACAGGATCTATCAGTTCAGTTCAGTTCAGTCGAGCTCAGTCGTGTCCGACTCTTCCCGACCGCATGAATTGCAGCACGCCAGGCCTCCCTGTCCATCACCAACTCCCGGAGTTCACTCAGACTCACGTCCATTGAGTCAGTGATGACATCCAGCCATCTCATCCTCTGTTGTCCCCTTCTCCTCCTGCCCCCAATCCCTCCCAGCATCAGAGTCTTTTCCAATGAGTCAACTCTTTGCATGAGGTGGCCAAAGTACTGGAGTTTCAGCTTCAGCATCATTCCCTCCAAAGAAATCCCAGAGCTGATCTCCTTCAGAATGGACTGGTTGGATCTCCTTGCAGTCCAAGGGACTCTCAAGAGTCTTCTCCAACACCACAGTTCAAAAGCATCAATTCTTCGGTGCTCAGCTTTCTTCACAGTCCAACTCTCACGTAAAACAATCCCTAATATGTTCTCAATGAATCTGCTGAATGAATATATGGTCCAGTGTTCTTGAGAGAATCTAAGCTACCAGCTCAGGTGGAAAAATGATCTTGCTAGCCTTATAATCCCACTAAAATGACTGTAACCTTTAAAAAGTAGGCTAGTTTTTTTTTTTTATGATTACAAAATAAGAAAATATTCATTGGATAAAGTTTTATTTTCAAACACAGAAGTAAAAAACAGCCCACAGTGGACCCTCCCAGAGGAGGACATTATCAGATTTCGGTGCACATCCTTTCTGCTTTGTGTCGCTCACAGTTTTGGTGGAATTGCACGCTGTGCCAGCCCAGGTTCAGGTCATGCTTCCTTCAGACTTCCTCTTTATAGTTATCCGGCTGAGCCACGCCTTAGTTGTGGGTCTTTGATCTGCATTGCATCACGAGGGATCTTTAGTTGGAGCATGAAGACTCTTAGTCACAGCATGTGGGATCTAGTTCCCTGACCAGGAATCAAACTCAGGCCTCTGCATTGGGAGCGTGGAGTCTTAGCCACTGGACCTCCAGGGAAGTCCCTCATTCAGATCCATCTTCCCTTTACTCGTAACTGTTCTTGTCCAGTCATTTCCTACCTTGTGTGTGTACAGTTCTCCTCAAGGGTTTCATCAGATACTTGTCACTGGTGTTCTTTGTTTTGACACCTACAAATCCAGCAAGTGACTAACAGACCATTGTCTGGGACTTGAAGTTGCTCTTTCAATAGTCCCTGAAGTGCTCCTCAAGCCAGTGCGAGCCCATGTCCACCTCTCTCTTGGGCCTGAGCGCCCTGCTCGGCACCTGGCACCCTCCAGCCTCAGGATCCACCTTTGCCTCACCAAGAACCAGGCCAGGATCCATACCAGCAGGGGTCCTGATGGGCCTGGGTGGAACCCTCAAGAGAGGACTGTCAGCTCTGCCTTTGGCATCAGGAGGAGCAATGGAAGCAGGTCACTACTAGAAGTCTGCCAAGGGAGGCAGGGAAGTAAGCTTTACTGAGCATCTACTGTGTACTGGGCCCTTCCTATGTCATCTTCATGGTTCTCATGTGAGCCAGCCTTTAGGTTTAGCATTTTATTGTTGAAGAAACTGAGAGTTGATGAGGTTTGGGTACTGTTTGTGTGACTCAAAAAAGAGAAAAAGAAAGAAAGGAGAAGAAAATCTTGTTTCATTTCCAGGGATTGTTAAACCAGGCAAATAAAGAAATCAACTTTTACATGAAGACAGGCTGATACGCTTACACTTTCCAGCCTAGAAACTCTGAGAAAGAGTGTGTTCAAGGACTAGAGCATGAAATAGAGGCTTGCACTTGATTGTGGACTGGTCCACACAATCCTGGATCCCACAACAGAAAGAGAAGACCCTGTCTACCCTGGATACCAGGGTGGGAGACTCTCAGGCTCCGGACTCCAACTGCTCAGGGTCACATCCTGTGCTTGTGAACTCTGCAACTTGAGCCCTTTGATCGCGGCCTGCTGCCTCATCTGTTTAAGAAAGGGTGGTAATGGCAGTACCACATCATAGGGTTTCTTTAAGGATTAAAAGAAGTAATATGTGTAAAGCAGCTTTAGCGTGCCTGGTGCCATAGTACCATGGTACTAGCTATTATAATAATTAGGGAGCATGTTGTAGAGTCTGAAAGAGGCAACTGTAGATTAAAAGAAAGCTTACTTCACAGGTGGGATGCAAATTTGCTAAACTCATTAGCCCCAAAGGCAGCACAAACTGAAAATATGAATAAAATGGAAACGGGTTAGTTCAGGAGTGGGTAACCTTTTCTCTACCATAAGCCAATGACACACAGAGAAAAACATCCATTTCTGGCCCTGGCAAGTCAGGGAAGCCATCATGGGCTGTGAAGGTAGTTCTGTTAGTCACTGGTTGCCATGCCAATGCAAACATCACCCTTCCACCCACTCCCCCATCAACACATTCGAATAAGTAACAATGATAATAGCATGCACTAAAAAATGCTATTTTTAAAAAAGTTAAATGTACTTCTGTCAAAAGTCTGGTTTTCAGAAATAATTGCTGTAGGCCAGGTAGAGATTTGCATAGAATCCCTAAAATGGGTTGAGTCTAGTCACAGAAGAGAAATCTTCTATAGATCCTTAAGGGACTCTTAGGATCTGGGGGGTTTGAGGGAGATGGGGTCCACCTAACATTCTGAATGTGATGAAACGCCCCTTCGGGGTGTCAGATGGACGTGAGGTGAGACAGTCCTCAGCTGATCCTGCCTCCTCCAGTCGCTGAAGCCTGGTGTGGATCCCTGGCCTTTACTGTCTCATCATTAAGCACTACTTGAATATTTGCAATTTAGCGATGGTATCTAAAATGTAAAAAACCCCTCCAACTTTGATCTAAGAGTTTAGCTTCCCATAATCAATCCTGAGAAAAGCCATCACTGACAGGCAATCAGATTTATAATAGCAAAGTTATAGAAAAAAAAATAGAACTCAGTTAAATGTATAAATTAAATCCTTGGGCATCCTTATGCCAGAATATGATGAACTATTACAAATGAGGTGGTCAAAGACTATTTGACGATGTGGAAAATTATTATATATTGTTAAGTGAAGCAAGCAGGTTGCAGAGCAGGGATTTGGTAAAATCTGAATTTGATGTATGCAACTTTATGCAAATATATGCATCGGAAGAACTAGCAGTGTGTCACTCTAAAATGTTAATGGTTATTTCAGGATGATAGGATTACAGGTGGCTTTTTGTTGTCTTTTGTGCCATTCTCTATCTTCAAAAAACACTTTTTATGATGACTGTATATTTCTTCTGTAATTAGGGGAAAAGCCAGCAAATGTTATATATAGCGAGCCAAGGGTCTGCTCCGTATCTGGCGCATGAGAAAGAAGGACTTTGGTGGCGAGCGGGCTACACTCTGGTCATCCACGGCCAGGTACCCACCTCACACAGGGCACCAGGGCTCACAGCTAAGATAGCAGCCACAATGACTAGGTTAAGTCTGGGATGACCTGGTCTCTCAAAGGATCTGGCAGCTCGCTGAAGAAGCATTTTGCACTTAGTGAGCTTGGCTTCACCCAGCCCCACTAATAACAGTGGTTCAGTGACTCCAACTGGTCTGCACATTCTGGTCCCAGAGATGCTGCCTGAATGAGAGCCAGTGTTTTCATGGAAATTCGTGTGTGCATGTTGTGGGAGGGGTGGAGGGTGCTTTATTGGGCTTATGGAAGCTTCACATAAAGTTTTATGACCAGATAAGCCCCCATCATCACCTCACCCTCTCCCACAGCTTCCTTTCTGTCTCTTGGGCCCCAGGAATGCCACTTAAAAGGTAACCAGAGAAGCTGCATCCCTAGGAGTGCAACGTGGACCATCTTGCAAGACGAGGAAGGAGGACTTTCCTGGTGGTCCAGTGGCTAAGAGTCCACCTCGCAATGCAGGGGACATGGGTTCGATCCCTGATCGGAGAACTAAGATCCCACATGTGTGGAGCAACTAAGCCCAGAGCTCTAGAGGCTGTGTGCCCCAAGCAGAGAGTCTGTGCACTGCAACAAAAGGCCCCACGTGCTGCAACTAAGACTTAATGCAGCCAAGCAACCAGTTAAAAAACAGCCTAGAACGGTGCTGATGAGAAACTCAGCCTGAGGATGGATGTTCTCTTTCTGCAGGATTTCTTAAAATTCAGCTCTTCAACCACCTGATCCCAAATGTCCTGCCTAGAAAGTGCACATTCCTGGGTCTGCCCCAGGCCAAACACAGTTAGGACCTCTGAGAGTGGGAGGCAATGCTATGTGCCCTAGAATTGGAGAACCACTTCCCCAAGACCTGGAAACAAGGGAGAAAAGGGCCTGAGAGTCGGGACTAAACAGCACAGAGGAACACTTCCCCTGGCCTGGGTGCCCCATCTTTGTGCACTCCAGCCTAAAACAGTTGCCGTCTATTTAGTACCTACTGTATGCGAGGCATTGTCCTGGTGCTTTATATCCATTATGTCAAGTAACATTCTCCACCACTGTTTTAGGAAGCTTTTTATCTCAATGAGAAAACCGAGAATGAGGGAGTTTACTGGAACTCACATAGAAGTCCTTTTATTTGAACTTGACTCTTGCTTCCCTGGTGGCTCAGATGATAAAGCATCTGCCTGCATTGTGGGAGACCTGGGTTCAATCCCTGAGTTGGGAAGATCCCCTGGAGAAGGAAACCCACTCCAGTACCCTTGCCTGGAAAACCCCATGGACAGAGGAGCTGGATAGGCTACAGTCCACGGGGTCGCAAAGAGTCAGACACGACTGAGCGACTTTGCTTTCCTTTCCTTTCCTGTAAACTGTCCCTCGTCTCTCCTGTTTCCTCGTCTCTATTTCTCAAACCTAAGCCTAATACATTCTCCTTTGCTCAAGTAAACGAAGTGTTTCCTCTGGGATGAGGCTCCCAAGACTCTCCCTCAGCCCAGGCCTCAGGGTTGTCCTGTCTTGAGCCCCTTCCCCAAACGTTTGCCCTCAGGGCTTTCACAAGTGGGCTGCCGGCTGCAGAGCTGAACTGGGTGGCCTCTGTGAGACTGGGTGGGGCCTGCGACCCTCGCTGCAGTGCTGCAATGCTTGCATCTGGACAAATGTCTCCTGGAGCAGCAAAAACACAAAGAAACTGTATGGGACTAAAAATAACTGCGTGCATGGGCAGTTGGGGCAAATTATAGATAAAAGATACAAAAAGACCAAAAAAGCCCCACTGCCACTTCTGAAGAGTCAGGAGCAAAAGCAGGGTGCTGAGCATACCTCTCGCACACACTACCACCAGAGGGGTGGGTAAAACACCGAAGCCATCCCTCTGGCCCAGGCCCTCGACACAGCCCTGCCCTCACCCCATAAGGAGGAGGCTTGATCCTCCTCCAGGAGTGAGTGAGCAAGGAAGCTGTCGCTTGTCCTCTCTCCCCTTGCTGTTGTAGCCAGAGCCCCTATAAAGCCTTGCCTGAAGGTCTTATTTGGCCTCTAGTCAATTTGTATTGACTGGGGAAGGCCAAGAACCCTGGACGGTATCATATGGATTCAGCAAAGGGTGGACTTGTCTTGGTTGAGCCATGGATACCAGCTCTCATCACTGGGCTCTGCTCCAGGGAGAGCCCAGGCTGCCCTGTTCCCACTGCGCAGGCACCCTATGCCTCCCCTCCCTCCTGCCATCACGACTAAGTGCCCTGCGTGTACCGTGTAGGGAAGACGGCTGCTTGCCCTCTGCCCAGCAAAGAGGAACTTCCTGGGCAACTCTGAAGCCAGGATAAATTCTGTCATGTGGATAAATTCTGGCCCTGGGGGTGGAGGTGATGCTGGCCATTTCAGGGCTCCTGCGGGGTGGGTGCAGTGATGAGCATCTTGGATTATTCAGGCAAAGTCTACCTTCGGACGACAGAGCAACAAGATGCAAAGAGGCCTCGATCTCTGGGGACTTTGCAGAAGAAAGCTACCATAGCAGACAGACTCTCAGAAGGGAGAAACAGATACTCTTAAGTCAACTGGGATTTGGGATCTCCTCAGTTTAGTGGTTCTGCTGATACCCAGACAAATGCGCTGAACCCGTGAAGGTTCTTCCCCGGGAATCTGGAATGAACACCCCAGGAAGCAGCTGTGGGAGGGTCCAAAGGTCACGGTCACTGTCGGAAGCAAGGGCAGCCCAAACAGAGACCCCGGGTAAGCAGAGGAAATGGGAAGCCAGGGGCAGCACAGAAGGAGCAGAGGAGGCAGATGGTGGAGAGGGAGCTCCTGCCCCTCTGGAGGGGACCCCGGTCCCTGGCGCAGCTCTTTCAGGGCTCTGGAGTCTCCTGCTGGTCACTGTCACACCCTTGCCCTGTGTCCTTCCACTGCTGTGACTGTCCCTTCCTTGTAACCAGGTGAGTTGTAATGAAAATAAAGTACCCTTTATTATAATGTTGCTGTATCTATTACTTTACATTACTACTACTATAGTACTATAATTTATGTTATCATAGTTCTTCAGATCTCAGATGCACATTTCCCCCCAACAATTTAATATTTCTGAAAATATGGGACATGATTTACCTCGCTTTTGACCTCATTATGTTTAGGATGGTAGATTTTTTTTCCTCTCAAAGTGGGTGTTCCACCAGGGTTTTGGTGACCACTCTCATGTACTGGTGTGGAAAATGCCCAAGGGCAGGTTTTCTTTTAGGGCCAGAACAGTGCTGGGCACACAGATGCTCAGTGAATGTCCAGTTGTGCAAAGGGCCCAGTTAGTTCTGGGTGCTGTTGGGTCAAGGACTGATCACATAGGATCACACGAGGGGACCTGGCTGCCCAGGACACATTCCCCAAGCCCCAGCTCGCTCCTCTCCAGACCTGAACTCATACTTTCAGTGGCCACATGGGTATTTTGGCCCAAGCTCTTTCCAAACCCTGAGCACTTTCTCCCTTCTCTCTCCCTTTATTTTAAATTCTCACTCCAATGCTTAAATCTCCGCTCTGCTCTCCTTGCTCCCGGGGCTTTATCAGACAAACCCGCCCTTCATGCCTAAGCATCACCACTGCCCTCATCCTGTAGGCATGGCATCACCCACAAGAAGGGCAGTCCTTGCGCACCTCACCAGCTGGACCATCAGTCCCTCTGGGGCAGGATCAGGACTTGTCTTGGCATACAGATGGCCAAGACACCCGTGAAAAGATACTCAGCATCTCTAATTATTAGAGAAATGCAAATCAAACCTACAACGAGGTATCACCTCACACTGGTCAGAATGGCCATCATCAAAAAGTCTACAAGTAACAGATGCTGGATGTGTCTGGAGAAAAGGGAACTCTCCTGAACTGTTGTTGGGAATGTAAGTTGGTGCAGCCACTGTGGAGAACAGCATGATCTTCCTCAAACAACTAAAAATAGAATAACCTTATGATCCAGCAAACCCACTCTTGGACATTTATCCAGACAAAAATATAATTCAAAATGATACATACACCCCTATATTCATAGCAGCACCATTCACAATAGTTGCTGCTGCCGCTGCTGCTGCTAAGTCGCTTCAGTCGTGTCCGACTCTGTGCGACCCCATAGACGGCAGCCCACCAGGCTCCCCTGTCCCTGGGATTCTCCAGGCAAGAACACTGGAGTGAGCTGCCATTTCCTTCTCCAGTGCATGAAACTGAAAAGTGAAAGTGAAGTCACTCAATCGTGTCCGATTCTTAGCGACCCCATGGACTGCAGCCTACCAGGCTCCTCCGTCCATGGGATTTTCCAGGCAAGAGTACTGGAGTGGGGTGCCATTGCTTTCTCCTCACAATAGTTAAGACATGAAAAAACCTAAATGTCCATCAATAGATGAATGGATAAGGAAGTTATGTATATATAAAGTATATATATATATATATATATATATATATATATATATACTTAAGTATATATATATTTATACTTAAGTATAAAGTATATATACATGGAATATTAGTCATATAAATAATGAAAAATACTGAAATAATTATTGAAGTAATGAAATATTTCATAATGAAAAAATGCCATTTGCAGCAACATGGATGGAACTAGAGATTATCAATCTAAGTGAAGTAAGTCAGAAAAAGACAAATACCAGATGATATCACTTATCTGTGAATCTAAAATAGGACACAAATGAACTTTTATGAAACAGAAACAGACTCACAGACATGGAGAACAGACTTGTGGTTGCCAAGGGGAAGTGGGGAGAGGGATGGATTGGGAGGTGGGACTGGCAGATGCAAACTATTATATATAGGATAGATAGACAACAAGGTCCTCTTGTATAGTGCGGGGAACTATATTTCATATTCTATGATAAACCACAATGGAAAAGAATGTGAAAAAGAATGCATATATGTGTGTAATTGAGTCACTTTGCTGTACAGCAGAAATTAACAGAACGTTGTTAATCAACTATATTTTAATAAAAATAAAAGGACGTGTCTAGGCTATCCAGCAGGGCGTGCAGGCCGTGCCCCATCTCCAGGCACGGTGATGGCGGTGAAGGCCCAGCGTGGCCTCCGCCTCCCCACACATTGCTCCAGGCTCTGGAGTCCATCGGAGGACGAGACACGTCCTTACTGTCAAGGGCAGTCGACACCGACAAGGAGCTGCACGTGGGGTGGACTCCTCCAAGGCTCTTCTCTCCAACTGCAGAGGCAGGTTCTGCCGTGGTGGAGGCTGGGGATGAGAATCCATCAGACCGACCGGTTCCAGCCTCCCTATGACCTGAAAAGTTAGAGAAAGGGGTGCAGGAGAGACGGAGGCCAGGGCAGGTACCGGAGAGGTCTACTGCAGGGCCAGCGGGCTGAGGAGACTTGGTCTGAGGCACTTTCCTGTCTTGTCACGACTGCAGGACCCGGGGGCGGTGGGGAGCATGGGCCTGGGAGGCTGTTTCCTGCCCCTCACCTGAAGCCTGTGGTCTCAGGCCTGGAGGGCCCGGGTCTTTCCACCCTGCAGGTGAACCTTAGGCTCCTGGTTACCTCTCTGGGGGCGGGCCCTGGGTGAGCTGCAGTGTTTTCCTGGAGAACCATGGAAAGTTCAGGAAGGCCCTGCTAGTATGGTCGGGAGAGTGTCTTCCCCACTCAGCTCATATCAGAGCTGGACTGGGGTGGGGCTACCCAGGCTCACCCTGACCCTGGAGTGAGTATAGACAGGGCCGGGCCGGGGGGCTGGGTGGGGGTGCAGGTGTGGGGGTGTGTGGAGAGGGGTGGGCAGGAGGGGAAAGCTGAGGGGTCAGCTCACAGAGGGGCCGGCTCACGTCTCAGCTGTGTGTGGGGGGTGGCGGGGTGGGGAGTTCTCGCCTGGACAGGGAGGGGGAGCAGAGACAGGGGATTTGAAGTCTGGGGCAACCTTGGCGATGCCTTCTGGAATGGTGTGAGAGGAGCTGGGGTGCAGGGCCAGGAACTCCCTGCTGGGAGGGAGCCCTCAGAATCAGAAGGGGCCTTGACCTGAGGAGTCCCAGGGCAAGCTGCTCTTCCCAGAGTGTGCCCCCCAGAGACCTCACCCCATGGAGGCTTGGGAGCCCTCCTGCAGCTGGGGCAGGACAGGGGAGGAGCATGGAGCTGCCCTTAGAGCTGGCCAGACAGGTTTACAGAATAATTACAGGGGCCTGGTGTGAAGGTGTGGAGCCTGTGTGCATATGATTTGCATACAATTTGCACATGAATAGCCTGCACTTTCTGTTCCCAGGCAATTTTCAAGTTAAATATTAATTGCTGCTGCTCTTAGGGTTTTAATTTCTTGGTTCTGCTTCCTCTCTTTCTTCTCACACACTTGGTGTCAATGACTTGGGTCTGATCTGTGGTTGGGGGCAGCCACCACGTGAGAGCAGCTACATAGACAGTGATGCTGGAGAAACCCCAGACTCCTCCTGGGTCCACCCTGAGGGGCAGTGCCACCACTGCCTGCCAGCCTGCCCACCTCTCCGGTTTCCCAGATCTGCAGGCTCCTGTCCACACTGTCACCCTAGGCCCTGGCGGCAGCACTGCGTGGAGACGGAAAGACCCAGCCTGCCTCGGGCGGAGCCGGGCTCACAGGCTCTGAGGCTGACCGTACTAGATTCGGATCCTGGGTCTGTGTTCTAGTAACTCTGTAACTCCAGGCAAGTGACTGCCCACCCATGCGCCTCAGGGTCCTCTCTGTGGCCCAGAGTGACCCAGAGGGCCCGCCTCACTGTGGGGTGAGGAGGAAGCCAGCGACGGCACATGGAGCCCTGGCCTCCAGCACACAGACTGTGCTCCGTGTCACTGAGTCACAGACATCACATTCCAGGTGTGGGTCACCTGGTCCCAGCCCTGCCTGGTGCGGGGCATCCATGCCAGCACTGCATCACCCGGCTTCCGCTGTCACATTCCCTGAGACAGAATCTCACCCCTGAGGGCTGTTTTGATGTGCACACAATGACCACACTAAAGGACGCTTAGCTTTTCCAGGCAGCACCTCCCTGTTTGAGCTCTCTTGCAAGAAAGGACTTCCCCCGGCCCCGCCTCCCAGCTCCCTGCAAGTGGACTCAGTCTGGTCTGGACTGATGCTGCCCACAGCGCCCCTTCTCCCCGGGAGCGCAGGAAAGATTTCACGATGAGCTCCCTTCTTGCGCCTTCTCAGCCCAAGTGGCTTAGACCAAACACCTTGCTCTTCTCCAGGACAAGGTGGGGCACAGTGAGCTGCTGACTGGGCTCTTGAGGTTTTCTACTCCAGCGCCAGAGAGGGTCCGTAGAGTCCTCCTGGGAAACGTGGAGAGCAGCCTGCCTCTGGCTGACAGTGGCTCCACGGCTCAGTGTGCAGGCTCTCTGCTGAGTGCTTGAAGCGCATGCGCTCTTTGCATCCTCATAGCTTCTCCAAGACTTCCCTGGTAGCTCAGACGATAAAGCGTCTGCCTACAATGCGGAAGACCCGGGTTCAATCCCTGGGTCAGGAAGATTCTCTAGCGAAGGAAATGGCAACCCACTCCAGTACTCTTGCCTGGAAAATCCCATGGATGGAGGAGTGCGGTAGGCTACAGTCCATGGGGTCGCAAAGAGTCGGACACGAGTGAGCAACATCATTTCACTTCAGCTTCTCCAAGAAGGGGGTGCTGGAAGTCCCATTTCACAGTTGTGGAAACTGAAGCTTAGAGAAGCTAAAGAATTCCCCCAGCTTTATGTTGACTGGGTCACAACCAGGGGCTGGCTGTTATCTGCCGCTGGACCACTTCTCTGAAGGTAGTTTTCTCACAGCTGGGTTTTCTGTTCCTTTTCTTCTGTAAGAGGTCAACGGTTCAAGATACGAATCATTCTAGAATCTGTCTTCATATCCATGTTGTCAGTACTGTTTGGGTATGTCGTGAGCAATGGTCTTTATTTATTTTGGCCTCCCTTATAGATCTGAGGCCTTGAGTTGACCTTGGGGTGCCCTTATCCATAGGGATGGCTACTCAACACCCCCCACCCTCAAGGCACCTCAGCACCTCTGAGCCAAGGGCATACCAATTCCTCTCTCATAAGCTGCAACCCAGATTTCTCCCCTTCCTTCCATGGTACCATCATAAAACCTGCTCACATAGACTCCACCCCAGGTGCCCTTTCAGCAGTCCAGCTGTTGGGGTCCTGACCTCCCCGAGAAATGCAATTTCCGGAGAGCACTCTGGGCTAGGCAGTCTGTGAATTTTTTCCCCTAGGCAAAGAACCAAGGCCCCACTTAAGTCATAAAATCACCTTTGATGACCATGATCTTATTAGAACTGCATCCAAATATGATATTCTCACTAAGCTCAGCAGAAGAGTCCAGAAATTTCTGCAAAACTTAGTGATGTACCATCTTGCTTAGGGAAAAAAACACCTTTAGGAAAATGGTGAACAAAGTTTTTTACATCTCCAGGGAAATAGCTCCAGAGTAGGGTTCTTGCCCAAAACGTCAGGAGCCTGTGACATACTAGGAGGCTCTGTTGACTCTGTATTGGGAGAACTCAAGGAATGACTGAATTTTTCTTTGGAAATCCAAGAGCCAGCATCTGGGAAGAGGAGGCCACATATTCACAGGGAGGTACTACTGGCCAGTAAGGTTGCTGGTGGGCAGATTAGTAGTTCAAAAATCTCTCGTTCAAGTGCGATCCATATTCAAGGAATGCAGTAGCAACCTGGGAGTGATGGAGATCTGCTTCCAGTTCCATCTCTCTCTTCAACTTCCCCCTATGGTCCTCAGTCTCTGCAAAATAAAGAGGTCAGCCTCGGGACTTCCCTGGTGGTCCAGTGGTCAGGACTCAGCGCTTTCACTGTGGGCCCTGGGTTCAATCCCTGGTTGGGAAAATAAGATCCCACATGCCAGGCACTGTAGCCAAAAAAAAAAGGTCAGCCTAGATCTTCAGTTTCCCAACTTTTAACACTTTGGTGGCTTCTCTTAAAAAAAAAAAATCTCTTGTGAAATTACAAAGTCTAAGACAGATCAAAAAGCAACTGGGGATGGCCCTAGGAAATCTTGACAGTCAGCCTGGGAACCACTCCCTAAACTGAGGGCTAAGTGCCCATCAGGTCCAGGGAGACCAAAGGAGACTCTGGTTCCTGGAGCTTGAACTGAGCCCAGAAAACCTGGACTTGGCCCAGGCTGGGCGAGGCAGCTGGGGCTGCACTGCGAATAGAGCTCTACAGCACCTCGCTTGGTGGTCTTTTTCCTTTCTTTCCTTTCACCCTTGTTCCCACTTTCCCAGTTCTTCTTTTCCTACTCCCTTGGGCACCTGGAGGCAGATTTTCATTGTGGAGCCTAAAAGCTGCTACTAAGTCTTCATCCGGAAAGACCTTCCAGCCCTACTGAGAAGACCCACCAGCGTTCTCCCAGGCCGTCCACAGCGGCGGTCCACGCTAGCTGGAGAACGGCCACCACGGGGCCCATCACAAACTCGGGGGGAGGGGTTGCCCCAAACAGGCCACTATTTCTTGAATTTGTCACCTCCTTTACCTGAGGTATTGTGTGACTGTTGCTGGGATAAACGTCTTTTAATGTCCTGGCTCATTAAAACCCAATAATCGCTTTGAAATGGCTTAACTGCTTCCTGCAAGGAGACGAAGTAAATAAAACTGTCGTCTCTGTGTCTGCTGACGCTGTGTGCATGTGGCATCTCCTTTCTTTTTTTTAATAACTGCATTCATTTGAGCTCAGGCCAGTGCATTTACGCCACGCTGGCGGTGTATACATTTGGTAATCAAATCCTGTTATCTCGACACCATGGGCAAGAAACAGTTGCGATGCTTCAGAGAGGAAAGACACTGTGGGGGGAGAGATTTGTTTTGTATTTTTTAAAAAATCATTTTCATGGAGTCTTTTTTTAGGACTAACTAGTTGACAGATGCTTGACTAACAGTGAGATACTGTGCGAGAAAGGATTCTAGAGCATCCTGTGAAACTGTTCTTCACTTTGTTGTCCACCCCGGCAGAGTAGAAAGTGTAGCATTTGTAATCCTGCAGACCTGGAATTTTACCTAAGCTCCACGGCTTAGCTGTGGGACCTCAGGCCAGTCACTCACTTCTGAATATCAGGGTGCTTTTGGCTGCAAATAATAAAAATCCCTTTCCAAAATGACTGAATCTTTAAAGAAAATGTTTAGTATGTTATAATGAATTCTGGTTTAAGGTAACTCCAAGGATGTTGAATTCAGCAGCTTATCAATATAAATGAAAGGCCCAGATTCTTTGCAATGTTGTCCTCTGCCCATCGACCTGGGCTCCTAGCCTTGTCCTACAATTGCAAGATGCCTGCCTCATTTCTAGGAATCCCGTGTAGACAATATGTAGCAGTAGCCGAGGGCCTGTCTCTTTCATCAGAAAGAAAGCACTTCCTGGAAACTTTCTAGGAGACACAGCCTGACATCCTATTGGCCAGAAGTGTGTCTCATGCCACGTCTAAACCAACCAATGACAAAGGGGAGAAAAGGGATTATTAACGTTGGCTGAGGTGAATCAGAGTTTCTGCTTCTTCCTTGCTGTGTGAGTGATTGGACCCCTGAAGTGCCTGCCACATGGAGAAGGCGGGATACCTTCAGGGGTAGATGCTAAGTCACTTCAGTCGTGTCCGACTCTGTGTGACCCCATAGACGGCAGCCCACCAGGCTCCCCTGTCCCTGGGATTCTCCAGGCAAGAACGCTGGAGTGGGTTGCCATTTCCTTCTCCAGTGCATGAAACTGAAAAGTGAAAGTGAAGTCACTCAATCGTGTCCGACTCTTCACAACCCCACAGATTGCAGCCCACCAGGCTCCTCCGCCCATGGGATTTTCCAGACAAGAGTACTAGAGTGGGGTGCCATTGCCTTCTCCATCAGGGGTTAATACCAGGGTTCTATTAGAAAGGAAAATGAGAAGTGAAAGGTTGTTAAGTGGGCAACTGATGGCATCTGCCACAACCTCCCTGACCTTGCTTCTTCATTTATAAAAGTAGGGTCATAAATATTTACCTTAGGAATCTTGTTGTGGGAATTCAAAGAGAGGAATAATACATCAAACTTTTCAGTCATAGGCAGTATGTTGTTACTGTTCAGTCACTCAGTCGTGTCTCTTTACAGCCCCATGGACTGCAGCATACCAGGCTTCCCTGTCCTTCACCATCTCCTGGAGCTTGATCAAACTCATGCCCATTGAGTCAGTGATGCCATCCAACCATCTCATCCTCTGTCATCCCCTTCTCCTCCTGCTTTCAATCTTTCCCAGCATCAGATCTTTACTAATGAGTCAGCCCTTTGCATCAGGTGGCCAAAGTATTGAAGCTTCAGCTTCAGCATCAGTCCTTCCAATGAATAGTCAGGATTGATCTCCTTTAGGATTGACTGGTTTGATCTCCTTGCAGTCCAAGGGACTCTCAAGAGTCTTCTCCAACACTGCAGTTCAAAAGCATCAATTCTTTGATGGCCAGCCTTCTTTATGGTCCAACTCTCACATCCATACATGACTACTGGAGAAACCATAGCTTTGGTTTTTCCGACTATATAGCCAACTATATGGACCTTTGTTGGCAAAGTAATGTCCCTGCTTTTTAAAATGCCATCCAGGTTTGTCATACCTTTTCTTCCAAGGAGCAAGCATCTTTTAATTTCATGGCTGTAGTCACCACCTGCAGTGATTTTGAAGATGTGTTAGCAGGATGGAATGCTAAATTGGGGTTGCCATCTGCTTCTCCCAAAGAGGCTCATTGGTAGATATGGGTGTTCTTCTTATTCAGTCCCAAGAAGGCCAGAGAATCAGACTTCCATTAATGATGGAACGTGGTGCTGAGTCTCCTACCAGATGTGTGGCTGGCCCTGGTGAGTCCTCCAGGTGGCCTGGAGGCCTGCCTCCTGTGGTCTGACTTTTGCTTTTTCTAATATACTCATGACTCCTGTAACTGGAATACAGCAGGGCCTCTGTTTTCTGTCTCAGAGGGTATCTCCAGCCAGTGAAAGGTGCAAATGGGGCTCATCTCTGATTCTGGTGTTGAGTCTGCATTATGATTCTTAGGAAGAGTGAAGCAGGCAAAGCCCAGGCCGTCTTGGAACCACTCCACATCTTCATCCCCCAGACAAAACAGACAGGAACACCAGGAACGAAAAAGAAGTTCTCTCCTAAACTGTCAGGAAGTTCTCAGATGAGTAAACAGTATAGGGGACCAGAGGTTGGAAACTTCATTAACTCAGTCAACACCCTTGGCCTAGCGTAAAGGAAGCAGACCTGAATCATGGAAAAAGGGTTTCTACGATGGGTGTTCCTTCTCATCCAACTTTCTCTTTGGCACCCCCTTGCCCATGAAGCCCCCTTTTTCAAGTCATGTGGTTTTTCATCTTCCTTCTCTTCCCTGGGACACTCCCGGCCTCCTCAGAGGAGCAAGAGGTTCACCCCCATCCCTTCCTAAGTCTTGCTGACCCACACGGGGGAGACAGTAGATTCCAGCAGCACCAGTGAGAGTGGTGGAGGGAGTGTGTGTTGATGCTAATTCAGTCTGCAGGGACTGCTTGCTCAGCGGTGGTTTGACTAACAGATAAGCCCACCTCCCCTACCCAAGGTTTACCTTTTCTTGGAGACTACCCAGTGTTAACTTGTGTGAAGTCAGTTGCGTTGCTCCTATTAGAAAAGCTTGGTTCTCACTCTTTCCGTAACATCAGCCTCTGCCAATATTGTACTAAGAAGCATTGGGCTTTTTCTTGAATCTGCTATTGTATTACATTACAAGAGCCTCACATTGACAGTGAAATGGCTCTCTCCGCGGTACCCAGGAGGGACGGCACTGCTGGCATGATAGTCTTTCGGATGTCCCAGATGAAAGAAGAAGGGGGAGGCTTTCCAGTTTATTTCGCCCCATGCATTTTTGTTCTTAGTCTATGAATGCGCTGTTTCTTTCATGAGAGCTAGATGTGGGGTGACCACAGGCCTGTTCATCACATTCTGGAACACCAGATAGATGGTACCTTATGAAGCTTGTGTTGAATACATCAGGACAAATAGAAGGAAATATCATACAGTCCATCAGAAAATAAACTTTTCAAACTCCTTGCCCCAAGTGCTAGAAAAATTAAAGTTATAAATAGTCTTTAAGAAGATTGTAGGTTTGCATATAGTATGATTATTTACTAGGGCAATCCACAGAAATTAACTAAAAAGATACTAGAATTAATCAAATGATTTATAAAGAGGTCAGGCAAAAGAAGAGAATACAAAGATCAATGATATTCAATAATGTTTCTGTATACTTGGAATATTCATTCTGAAAAATACAAAGGACAGGCAAGTGTTTGGCCTTCCTTCTCCGTGGGGTTTTGTTAGGTTACCACCTAACTATTAATCAGATGGAACTGTAGGCATTCTGCCCTCAGAAAGGGCTTTCCAGATCCCTGATGTGTGCTTTCTGAGCGCCCCATACTTTTCTTGTTTATTGGAATTACCAATTATTGCTTAAGTGTCTCTTTCCTTCTAGACTTTAAGCTTCTCCATTAGACTATATCCTGAAGGTAGGAGAGAGGGGGTCTTGCTTACTGCTAAATCCCTAGTGCCTGGAAGGGAAAAGGAAAAGTGTTAGTTGCTCAGTCATGGCTGACTCTGCCACACTATGGACTGTAGCCTACCAGGCTCCTCTGTCCTGGAATTCTCCAGGCAAGAATACTGGAGTGAGTTGCCATGCCCTCCTCCAGGGGATTTTCCTGACCCAGGGATTGAACCCAGGTCTCCCACCTTGTAGGCAGATTCTTTACCGTCTGAGCCACCAAAAATGAAGCTATGCACTTCCTGTGTATAGCTTCCTGTATCTCTCCCCTTTGTTTCAGACAGCAGGAAGACTCAAACAGCAAGTCCCTGGGTCTGGTCTTTCATCCCAGGAAGCAGTGGGAGCTCAGTGAAGACAGGGACAAGACAGGTTTATAAATGTTCTTCTGGATTTTGGCCCTGATATTCACAGTCTGGGACTGGTACAGGATGCAGCTGGAGGTTATAAGGTTCTGTGCAAGCAATTATGTCCCCTCCTGTGTCCCTTCCCCTAAAAAGGCCCCTCTCCAAGGGCTGTCTCAGTGCTCCCCTCGTCTGGTCTCTGCATATCGTGTGCCTGATCATTGCCTCCGTACAGAATGAGCTGGAGTAGCCTCTCCCAGGAAGAGAGGGTTCTGCGCCTCCATCTCCAGTTGTCTCCAGGAGGGCCTCACTGACTGCTGCACCTCTTCTAGGCTTTCTTGCCCGGGAGTGTCTGTAAATCAAGACTTCCTTATTCTGAATGGAGAGGTCCCCACCTCCTTTTGACACATCTGTCTCAGTTGACTTAGCTGTAGTTCTAATACAAAGAGTCGAAAAGAACAGTGTGAAGCCTTAGGCAATCAAGCGTTTAAATACCTCATTCAAGAACCAAGCAATCAAGAAACGTTTGACACCACGCACCCTCACCTCAAGCCTCATTCCATCAACTTCAATTTAACTCCCTACAAAAATATACCCACCGTGTCATTTTGCTTTGTCCCAGAAATTGAAACATACATTCTAAGTTATAATAACCAACTCCATCCTCTCAAACATTTAAACCCCCTGGAAGAACTCTCATCATTATTACCAAGTCCCCCTATTCCAATCCCGGTGAATTTCCCACGGGACATGCAATCACAAATATTCCCACTGGCAGCAGTTTTAGTAATATTTTCACACCAGGCTGGGAAAATAATTTCTCTCTTTCCCATGTTTGCTTCTAAGTGACTCCAGCTCAAAATGGATGATTACAATGGAAGATTGAAGTCAGGAGGTGTAGAGAGCAAGAAACCACATGGGAGAATCTAAGCTTTAAGAAGCAGAAGAAAGGAGTCTAGTGGGTTCTGAGGTGAAGGGGCCAAGGATGCCACTGGGGTGGAGAAATCAGGACAGAAAAGCAGGGACCATGGAGCAAATACACCGGGGAAGCCATCAAGAGCAATTGCCTGGAGCTGGTATTTTACTGCTGTTTACTTCAGGTGCCAGGCACAGGTGGGCTAGGGTGCGCCTGGGAAAGAATAAACAGGACCCCAGGGCTTAAACGCATGGCGCTTTGTCTCCCTCCATCCCCTCTCAGGAGCTGAGCCAGTGTGAGCCCCAACCACACACTGAGAGGCACGTCCTGGCTCCTGTGCACTGCACCCCCCGGAGCTAGCCCTGACTTCTGCTATCCTTGTGTTCAGCTTGAACAGACTCCACCTTGCCGAGGACCCAGAATCCCCTTGTTCATGGAGAACCACACTGTCTAGCAGTCCTTACCCTGGGCCCTGTGCCGTCAACCCTGGACGTCATGGGTCCTTGAACTGTACTCATTGTAGGACACTGCAGGTTCCTTCCTGAGAGGACTGACCCGCTGCCCCAGTCAACTTCCTGCAGCCATTGCCCCACGCCAGCCACCCGCCTGACCATAGCTTGCTTCCTTTTCATCAGTGGAAGTTCTCAGAACACTGCGTGACTGGAGCTGTGCAGAAATCAATGACTAGCAGTGATAAGGAGCCCTAGAATGTTGGGTTTAAAATTCCAGCTATGCCATCTACTCTCTGGGTGGCTTTGCACAAGGCACGTAGCCTCTCCAAGCTTGAGTTCTCCCATCCACAAAGGGGGAACTAGTCATTTGTACCTCCTCTGGGGTCTACATGTGAAGAAGAAGTGAGAGGCTGTACATGAATACACCTGGCACTCAATCAATACATCTTAATCACATTCACAAATCTTGTAGGACAGAGTACGATTCATCATTGCCTCCAGACAAGTCATCCTGGTTTAACCCTGTGGGAAGGGTCTGTATCTCTCCTCCCCATTCTCCATGAATTGCTGAGCCCCTTGTTGGCAGACACTGATTGAACCCATAAAGTCGACCTCAAAGACTGCTAGTCTGGGGCCACATATTCCATGAGAGGCCAGCTATGCTGCCCACATGAGAGCTCTCTCAAATAACCGTGGGGAACAGCCAAGGGACTTAGCGAATTCTGTGTTCACACTTGTGCACACACAGTCATACTGCCAGCAGGCTCAACTCGCAGCCAGAAAATGCATAAATATGATCTACACACACCCCCACACAGATTAAAAATATAGACCAATATCTACTTGCCAAGGAAAGGACTAAGCTATTTTCCTGAAAGAATATATTTAGACCTGACAGCAAGTCCCAGAATTTGCCGAGAAAAGGGGCCTGGGTCTGACACTATTACTTTGCCACCTGAGAAGGGCTCGTTCACCACAGCGCCCTCGGCTTCTGTGCTCGGCAGAGTTTTGACAGGTGAGGGGAGGCAGCCTCCAGAAAGCCTTGTTAATTTCGTAGGTGAAATAGCAGGATTGGCAGTTGCGGAGATTCCCCACAATAAGGCCATTGAAACGGTGTTCATGGAGGGGTGAATGGAAATGGTTCTGATGTCTTCTGTACACGGTGACCATGGATCACATTTAATAAGCATTTTGTGCCTGTCTCTCTGGGCTCGTTTAGTGGCTTATTCTTCTTTTGATGGCAGGACATGGCTCCTATTATCTCAGAAAGAAAAGAAGGGGGGAGGAACTCAGAATCCAAAGGGGGATTTTACTTTGGCTTGAGACTTCCATGGACCCAGTGGTTGGCCAGAGAGTTTCCTAGGGATAGAAATTACTAGGTGGGTGTTTGGGATGGAGTCAACTCCACACATGCCCCTGATTCTCACTCCCACCAGGTGCAGAATATTCAAGTGTGGCCTTCATAAAAGGAGTGTGGGGAAGCAGAAGTAGCGGAGCAGAAAGCCCACGCCAAGCTGTTTTACAGGAGGCCAAACTGGACATTTCTTGCAATTTTTTTTCCTGCTGGCAGGTGGGAAGCATTTCTACTTAATTTTATCCCTCTTGGCACTGACAGTTGGGTTGGATTAAGGGCCATATTCGGACCTGAGTTCATTCTCAGTTACTTGGCTTGATTTCTCATGAGTCATGCCTTGCCAGGAAGCTCAGAGATACTGGTTCAAGCAGATGGCCTGTTGGGTCTGCCCTCATTTTCTTGTTCGTTTACCTCTTTGAAGGTCATGGAGCAACTTCCCCATTGCCGGTAGCATCCCCTCACTGTGGGAAAATGCCACTTGGGCCCAAACGGTGAATCAGTAGGGACAGAAGCCAACGTCATCACTCCCCAAAGTTTCCTCACAGAACCCCAGGACCCAGCCTTCACAGGTTTGCTCTCTTTCTCCAGCAGGAAGCAAGGCAACTTTGTTGCAAGAAACACATCCTGAGATGCATCCAGGACTTGAATTTGGTTGGAAATGGATGAGACCTGCAGTCATCCCTTTATTTTAGTACATGTGACTCAAATGCCTGGATATATGGGTGTGTGTCTCTGTTTCCTTTTGCTGAAGGCATTCAGAGACTGTCATCTTTTCTTTTTTTCCCTCCAGCTGCAAGCAGTAAAAGTGAAGAGGCCTTGCTATTTAAAAGCCTTTAAAGCCCTGACACTGTCTACTAGAAAGTGCTAATTCCTGACTGTCCTGATGTTTCTCACCTCTTTGTGGATCATTCAGAGCTTTGGTGCTTTGGGCTATAATCAGTCTTACTTTTCACCTTTCATCTCTTTCCTGTCTGTAACACATGGTGTTCCCTGCCAGCTCCCACTTTCTCTCTTATCCATCTATCTCTATCTACTGGCCTGGCTATATATATCTACCTGTCTGTCTCTATATATATCTCCATCTCTATGCTCAGAGTTGACAAATGCCAGAGAGACCTGTAACGAAAAAGTCCCTCCCATTTTAATGCACAGTAAATCCATTTCTATGCAGATTTGAACCCACACTGGATCCTCCGCCACAACTCAGGAACTGATTATTATCTTTCCTACTCCTTGACAAGAGATCAAGGAAAGAAGATGATGCCCATTTCTGGAGAGCTTCTTCTTCTGAAACACTAAACTCTTCTGAAGTTCATTACTTACAGAGTACTCTTTAGATGGTGGGCATTGTGATGGGCCAGAGGTCTAGAGATGAATGGGTCATAGCTTCTGACCTCCAGGACTGGCCAGCAAGTTTAGTGGATGGGGACTCAAGCTGAAGACATTGAAAATGACTGAACTGGCACCAGTTGCTGCAAATTGGTCAAGAGAAAAAACTCAGTGGAAAGTGGACACTCAGCCTGGGTCCTCCAACTGGGAGAACTGGGGAGAGGGTTCATTGTATTTCTAAGTTTGAGAACAATGTCTGGAACAGGTCAGGTGTTCCAAAAATTATTTATTGAATCAAGGGATGAATCTCAGTGGCTGATTTCCCCTTTTTTTGGCTGGGCCATTTGCTGCAAGGAATCCCCCTTCTTCCCCAAGATAGGACAGTGCCATTGGGTAGGTATATCTTGGGAATTTGTACCATCTGTTTGGGGCCCATAGAGAGGGTGTACCAGATGGACCCCAGGTCTATTTTGGTCTTTACTTTGCATGTTTCTTGTTTTTCTGCGTCCCATGCAGATGGATACCGTCAGGTTATTTATAGCAGGAATGTGCTAACAATAATAGAGCAGTTGCTGTAATTCCAAGGCCGATTGAATTAGTTTGGCTTTGCATTCTTTGGCGCACCTATAGCAAACACAGGGTTAAATAGCTGTGGGACCAGGATGGTTCCCATAGAGCATCAGGGGCCACCCATCCTGACCCCCTTCACCAAGACAGTTCTCTCTGAAACATGGGACACAGCGATGGTGTTTGCATGCATTCCACAGGTTTTAGGAACAGTCCGTTCATAGATACAAAACTTCTAAAAAAATACAGCACTGGAAAATGTAATTTAACAGGATATTAATACCCATGGCCAAGAATGCAAAGATGGTTCTTATGCAAAAGAATATTCATGATTCTAGAATTTATAACAGTGCACAGCAAAGGAAACCATAAACAAAAACGAAAAGACAACCTACAGAATGGGAGAAAATATTTGCAAATGATGCACTGACAAAGAATTAATTTCCAAAATATACAAACTGCTCATACAGCTCAATATCAACAAAACAAACAACTTAATACAAACTGGGCAGAAGACCTAAACAGATATTTCTCCAAAGAAGACTTACAGAGGGCCAATAGGCACAGGAAAAAATGCTCAACATCACTAATTATTAGAAAAACTCAAATCAAAGCCACAATGAGGTATCACTTCACACCAGTCAGAATGGCCATCATTAAAAATTCTACAAATAATAAATGCCGAAGAGGGTGTGGAGAAAAGGGAACCCTCCTACACTGTTGGTAAGAATGTAAATTGGTGCAGTCACTGCGGAAAACGATATGAAACTTCCTTAAAAAACTAAAAATAGGGGCCTTCCCTGGTGGTCTAGTGGTTAAGATTTCGCCTTCCAGTACAGAGGGTGCTTGCTGCATCCCTGGTCGGGGAGCTAAGATCTCATATGACTTGCTGCCAAAAACTAAAGCATAAAACAGAAACAATAGTGTAACAAATTAAATAAAGACTTAAAAAGTAATCCACATCAAAACATCTTAAAAAACCCCACAAACTAAAAATAGAGTTATCGTATAACCCTGCAATCTCATTTCTGGGCATGTATCTGGAGAAAGTTCTAATTTGAAAAGACACATGTACCTCAAAATTCATGGCAGCACTACTTACAGTAGTCAAGATATGGAAACAAGGTAAGTGTCCATCAACGGATGAATAGATAAGAAAGAGGTAGTGTATATATAAAATGGAATATTACTCAGCTATAAGAAGAAGAATTAATGCCATTTGCAGCATCCTGTACGGACCTAGAGACTATCATAGCAAGTGAAGTGAGTCAGAGAAAGACAAATACATGATATTATTTATATGTGGAATCTTAAAAGAAAATGATACAAATGAACTTATTTCCAAATGGAAATAGACTCACAGACATAGAAAACAAACTTATGGTACCAGAAGGGAAAGGGAATGGGGAGGAATATATTAGGAGTGTGGGATTAACAGATATACACTAATATATATGTAATAGATAAATAACAAGGACCAACTGTACAGCACAGAGAAATATACTCAATATGTTATATAATGAAAAAGAATCTGGAAAAAAGTATATATAACTGAATCACTTTGCCATATACCTGAAACATAAATCAACTATATTTCAATAAAAAATTAAAATTAAAAAAAAATGTATAATAGCAAATGGGTGAATGGGCCTCCCTGGTGGCTCAGTGGTAAAGGATTAGCCTGCAATGCAGGAGCCACAGGAGACCTGTGTTCACTCTCTTAGTCAGGAAGCTACCCTGGAGGAGGGCATGGCAACCCACTCCAGTACTCTAGCCTGGAGAATCCCATGGACAGAGGATGTTGGTGAGCTTCAGTCATATGGTTGCAAAGAGTCGGACACAACTGAAGCAACTTAGCACACACATAATAGTGAATACTTGAAAACGATCTATATGTTCGACAGTAGCAGGCTTGTCTAGAAAATTATCCTGCAGTGGTGTGATATAATACTCTATAGCTATCAAATAGTATACTTCAGGATAATAGTTAATACTATTAGAAAGTGGTTGTGATATATTAAGTGAAAACCTGCAGATCAAACACATATATATACACATATATGATCTACCCTTGCAAACGTGCATGCCTAGGAAAAAAGATTGAAAGCGTACAGTGAGTAATTTCTCAGTGCGAAGATCATGAGTGACTTATTTTCTCTTTCTGCTTTTTGTTTTTTAAAGATTTCTACAATGAACATTTATTACTTTTGTATCTAAAAATATATATACTGTTTTGAAGAATAGTCCTTTTGGTTGTTTCCAGGTGGGACTTGGTATCTGAAGTTTATATTAAATGCTAGCTCAGGGCATCTACTGTGAGAGATGACCAAAGGGAAAAGAGGAAGTGTACAGCCATGGTCTTTAAAGCAGACATTTAAAAGATTGCTTTTAATTTAATCTCAAAAGGAAGGAAGGTGGTGTCTTCTCTGTAGATATTTATTAATGCTGGTTTGTACGTTACCCAGGCATCTCGAACTTGCCCTGAAAGTGAAAGTGAAGTCGCTCAGTCATGTACGACTCTTTGTGACCCCATGGACTGTAACCTACCAGGCTCCTCCATCCATGGGATTCTCCAGACAAGAATACTGGACTGGGTTGCCATTTCCTTCTTGAACTTGCCCTAAAGCCCGTCTATAAAGAACTGGCATGTGTAGGCAGCGCATGTGCTTTTCACATCCATAAATTGTGTGTTGCCCAAGGCTGGTCATCTATCAGGTTTGCCGATGAACGAAGACCAACCTTCGGAATCTCAGCTTTAAGTAAATAGCAGAAAAGCTTTTGGGAGAGGAAGTTTTTGAGGAGGAGGACTGTGGACCCAGCTTTTGCTTACATCCTCCCGCTTGCCAGTCCCCTGTCTTGGAACCTGGCCCCCGCTCATGGGCATTTCCTCATGCACAACCTCCTTGTAAGCTCATCTTGGTTAAAGACATGAGCTTTCTGAAGCCTGAGGGAGGAACAGTCTGACTCATAGTCACTGTTTTAACTTGAACAAACTGTAATAGCTGCACAGCGGGCTCTGATGATTAGCAGTGGAATTTATCTTTCTTGGTTTGCATTTACAGTGACAGTGTTATGCGCCTAGATACGGCATCTACAAAGTCAGCTGTGTCATGCTCACTATTTCTAACTATACGAAGAGCAGCCATATCTAATGTAATCCATGATAGCACTGTAATTAAAAAGTCCTGCATAACGAGGACGTCTAATAAACAAAGCAGAGCAAGTATTATGTTTCAGAACAAATAAATGCTGGAATTTAGGCAGCCTTAAAACCCAGTAACTACTATATAGTCTCAAAACTTGTCCCAGCAACTGAGAAATGAGGATCAGCCTTTGATAGCAGAGAAAACAAGATTAGGGACAACCTTTTCAACATGGGATTTAGACAACTGTTGAAGAGAAATAGAGAACACAATTTACTTGACAAAAACTGCTCATCTGAGACAGCTTGGAAAGATGAAAATAAATGCATTAGAGATTGAATCTATCCTGATTATTCTACTTTAGAATCTGATAATGGCTATCAGTGGGCTTCCCTGGTGGCTCAGAGGTTAAATCATCTGCCTGCAATGCAGGAGACATGGGTTCAATCCATGGGTCAGGAAGATCCAATGGCTATCAGTTCAGTTCAGTGGCTCAGTCGTGTCTGACTCTTTTCGACCCCATGAATCACAGCATGCCAGGCCTCCCTGTCCATCACCAACTCCCAAAGTTTACCCAAACTCATGTCCATTGAGTCGGTGATGCCATCCAGCCATCTCATCCTCTGTCATCCCCTTCTCCTCCTGCCCCCAATCCCTCCCGGCATCAGGATCGTTGCCAATGAGTCATGTCTTCGCATGAGGTGGCCAAAGTATTGGAGTTTCAGCTTCAGCATCAGGCCTTCCAATGAACACTCAGGACTGATCTCCTTTAGGATGGACTGGTTGGATCTCCTTGCAGTCCAAGGGACTCTCAAGAGTCTTCTCTAACACCACAGTTCAAAAGCATCAATTCTTGGGCACTCAGCTTTCTTCACAGTCCAACTGGAAAAACCATAGCCTTGACTAGACGAACCTTTGTTGGCAAAGTACTGTCTCTGAGTCAACTGTATAGGACCTACTATACAGCACATGGAGCTCTGCTCAGTGTTACACAGCAGCTTGCATGGAAGCGGAGTTGTGGGAGAGTGGGTACATGCATATGTATGGCTGAGTCCCTTTCCTGTTCTCCTGAAACTATCATGAACAACATCGTTAATCGGCTATTCAGAGCAGAGCAGTCACTCAGTCGTGTCCGACTCTTTGCGACCCTATGAATCGCAGCACGCCAGGCCTCCCTGTCCATCACAAACTCCTGGAGTTCACTGAGACTCACGTCCATCGAGTCAGTGATGCCATCCAGCCATCTCATCCTCTGTCGTCCCCTTCTCCTCCTGCCCCCAATCCCTCCCAGCATCAGAGTCTTTTCCAATGAGTCAGCTCTTCGCATGATGTGGCCAAAGTACTGGAGTTTCAGCTTCAGCATCATTCCCTCCAAAGAAATCCCAGGGCTGATCTCCTTCAGAATAATTGGCTATACCACAATACAAAAGAAAATAGTCCTTACATTAAAAAAAAATAACGATCCATCAACATAAAAATAAAATCCAAATCAAATCAAACATACTTTGCTTAGCTCTTTTCAGTCAACTTTACGACTCTTGCTAATTCTATAATATTATATTGTTTTGTCCCTGAAGTTCTGAGGAAATTTTGATGGCTATTGTCCTTGCATTTCCACTTGAAATTAGTTTCTAGGAAACCCGTAGATGTTGTTGGTCTCCTCTTATGTCTCCCACGCAATCTTTGAAATATCTTCTAGACAAGAAGAAATATCTATTCTTTAGTCCTATGAAACTTTTCACTTTTGAGTGGAGAGAATGTGGAAGAGATCTTGCCTGTTAAAAGAGAGAATGGAAAATACAGTATAGGAGGCAGAAAGTCAAGAACACAAGAAGATACCCCGTGATGCTCTGTGTCACCTTTTGGTTTGAAGAATCCCAGTGTCTGTTGTCCCTCTGAGCATAAGACTATCCCAGGGCCTCTGTCTACGAGCAGAACAGCCATGGGACATGGAAAGCCTGCCATGTCCTGATCACAGGAGAAGCTAAGTTCTCAGCAGCTCTTGAAGATCAGCAACTAGAGAACAGGCCAGGCTCACTCAGGATTTCCATTTTGGAGCTCTTAGCAACTACAGCTATTCACAGGAGCCCAGGGCTCTGCAGCCTCCATCGGAATGGCTTTCACAATGCCAGATTAAGCATTTATTGAACAAATATATAAATCAATGAACTGCATAATTGGAGAAATGAAGGAAAGCTTTGCTAAAACCCTAAGGCCACCAAATTCCAAGTACCACTATCTACATTCCATAAGTTTTAACATGTAGTATTATTGCTACAATTCATAGTGATTTCATTAGTTTCATTATTATTTTATTTTTGACATGCTAATAACCTAGAAATAAATCTTTAGTTTAAAATGAATGCTTTAGAAAGTTTATCTTTTTATTATTCATTTTTAAGCTAATTTCACTTGGTTGTAAAATATGGTTTATAAATAGAATAGATTCTTTGGAATATGTTGAGACTTATTTATTGACTTTTATTCATATCTGTGCTTTCTGATTTCTAATTCAAGACTCTGTACAAAGGTCTTAAATCAAGCTTTAATTGTGTGGTAAATCTTTAATACTTTAATTTTTTTGCCTGCTAGATATATCAAAGTTAAACTGTCCCATCATTTTTTATGGATTTATCACTGGCTCCTTATAATTCTATCAAATATGATTTATGTATTTGATGCTATGTGATTAGTTCATACAAAAGTAAAATTGTTTTCCTAGTGAATTTAGCATTTTATCATTATGAAGCAGCTCCCTCATATTTAAAAGACTTAAAATATATTTTATTATATTAATATAACTATATAAGAGTTCTTTTGGGTAATATTTGTGTAATATTCCTATTTAGTTGTTACTTTCCGTTCCTTATATTTTAGATATGTCTCTTATAAATAACATATAATTGGATATCAAAAATATAAATCTTATAATCTCTATCTTTATTTGGCAACTTTAGTCCATTTATACTTATTGTGACTGTTTATACATTTACACTTATTTGTACCATCCTGTGCTAGTTAATTTTTTTGGATACCTTTTTTATTTTGTGCCTTTTTATTGATTAGTTGATAATTTTTTGATGAAATATTTTTGTTATTTTTTGGAAATTATAAACTCTATTTTCATTATTTTAATGGTTATCCTTAAAAGTTGAATTGTATAGTTGACCTTTGAACAATATGAGTTTGAACTACATGAGGCCACTTACGCTTGGATATTTTTCAGTAGTAAATGCTACAGTACTCCATGATCTGTGATTGACCAAATCCGTGGATGCAGAGAAACCTCGAATATGGAGGGTGACTATAAGTTATACATGGATTAACCCCAGCAGAGTTCAAGGGTCAGCTGTAGTTAACAAAGTTTAAAATGATATAGCATCTTTTACTCATTTCTTAAACTTTCAGCACATTTAAATCTGACCACTTCCTCACATCTTAGACATTAGACTTTAGATTAGATAAGATTAGACATCTTAGACATTATTGTTGACTGGTTTTTAAAAAATCTCTAGACTATGTACTATTATTATATTACGTATTATTGCAGCTCTGTATAGTAACTATTCATTTACATTTATTTGCATATTTGCCACTTATTGGCTTACATTTCTTCTTGCATTTTAGATCTCCCTTCAGAGATAATTTTCTTTCTTCCCAAAGCATATCTTTTAAAGTTCCTTTTGTCATAGTTTGATGATGATACACTCAGCTTTTGTACATCTGATGGAATTTGATATACCTTGGAATGGAGTCAGCAGGATTTGCAGATGGCTGGAATAGAGGGTGAGAATAAGGGAAAGAGGGTAGTCAGGAGAGATTCTAGCAGAACACTCCCCATATAGGCACATGAAAGACACTTAGAGACGCTGTAGTGGGAAACCCTGAGGGGTATTGCCTCTGACTACAATAGATGCTGCTTGATAGACGTGTAGGTCTGAGGACTAAAAATCCTGAGTCCCTAAGATCTTTGTAAACAATTTCAGGTATTCACTCACTCATCAATTCGTGTTTTGGACTTAATAGATCTGTTTGTTATTTGTTCATTATTTAATTATTATTTAAACAGATTTTTAAAGCATCTGCTTTGTGTTGGGCATAATGTTAAGTGGTGAGGATGTGAAAATGGGCAAATCCTTACAGGGACTCTGCCCTTGTGGATCAGACAGCCTAGTCAGTCACACAAATCAGTGTAAATGTGTAGTTGTGATAAGAGCTCTGAAGAAAGGTGCCTGGTGCTCTGAAGGCCTAGAGTAGGAGGTTTGACTGCTGGGAGGTCAAAGAAGGCTTATCAGAGGAAGAAAATTTCGAGCTGATTGCTGAACGATGACGAGGAACAAAGCAGGCACAGAGTGGGTGAAAGAGCCTTCCGGGACAAGGACACTGCAAGGGCAAAGACCCTGTGGCAGAAAGCGTCAGGTCCAAAGCCCGTGGTGGGGAGATGGGCGTGGATGGGGTATCAGAGAGAAGGAAGAAAGGGGTTCAGGGAGACGCTGGGACAGTCAGGAACGGACAGACTGGGGTCCTTATAGACCACTCAGGGAGGCAGCCTTATCCTGGGGACAGAGCTGCCAACATGGTTTAGGCAGAGGGAGTGACCAGATCAGACTTGTGTTTGAAGAAAAACCATATAGCTTTCTAGCCTTTTCTCTGTTCTCTGCCTTTGCAGGAGGGCATCTGGGTGCTGTTCTTCTGGAGATGCTCATAAAACTTTCAACACAAGTGGGGATGGCTGGCGGGAGGCTTTCTGGGACAGACATGGAGACTGTTTCCCTTTCCATGCTCTAAGCCAAGTTGCAGAAATATGTTCTAAGCGCCTCTAGGAAACAAAGGTATAATTAATCAACAGCAGCCTGAGCAGCCTTCCTAACCTTTGATCGTGGAGGACTCTGAGAAGCTGTAGCAGATGAGGGTCAGGCCAGGACTGCTCAGGGCACTGTGTTCTGTGAGCTCCTCTCCTGATGGGGCTTTCCCTCAGCCCTCTTTCCTCTGAGCCCTCTCAGCGGGGAGAGGCATGGCAGGCTAAAGAAGGGGCAATCAGTGAAACATGGGGTGGAGGAGGGAAGAGGGGGCTGCAGAGTCAAATGCGGAGTCCTCGTGGGCAGTGGGTCCGAGGCGAGCTCTGGTGCGGGTTCCAGGCTTCGCTGTAGCTAACCCGCTGTGTGACCTCAGGCAGATGCCATGACCTCACTGTTGGCCTCTGCATCCCAGTCTGTAGATGAGGGCTTTCCCAAGGACATCCACAGGCTTGGCAGGTGTGGTGAGGGAGGCCTGTGAATAAAGATGATGCAGTGTCCTGTGGAGGTTCAATCTTTCTGAGGCAAAAAATGTTATTCTTTTATTAAAACAAATACGGATGTTTTGGCTCAGAATGCAAAATTTATACATCAAAAAGGAGACAACAAGCAAAAATTGGTTCATGTTCTTTCCCTTATTATTCAGGGTCCTTGGGTGGAGAGGGTTGGAATGCACTGAATTAGATGTGCTCTGAGATGCCCTCTGGCTCCTTAATATTTTGATTCTTCAGTTTCATGATGAAGATCAAGGAGAAGGAGGATTAGGCACTGTGTGGATTCTAATGGGATTTAGGTGCCCGTTTTAGGTTTGAGAAGGAGTAAGTATTAACGTGGGTGTTCAGCTGTGCTTCACGCTCTCACACCTCATCCTTTCTGCCTGCCTTACTCCTCCTTGTTCTGTCAGCATTGGCTCAGTGTCCCCTCCTGGGGGATGCTTTGTCCCTCCCTTCCTCCTTCCTGCCCCAATCCTCTGAACTGTTGACTGAGGTCCTCCCTGTAGCCCACAGAACTCTCCACAGAGCTCAGAGTTTGCACTCATGCTGTATGCTGTATCGCTGTTTTCTTGCCTCCTCATTGTGTTAATCTGTATTTACAAGCCTTCATGTTGTTGGAGAATAAAGTCTCAGTGTCCAAACAAGCCCTTCACCATGTAACCTAGCTGACATCTCTTGCTTTGTGTCTCATAACTTTCTGATTTGTGGTCTGGACGTTGGGCATGCCCAACAACTTGTAGTTCTTCAAAGTGCCACACTGTGCCCTGGCTTTTGTTTCTGCTTCCTGAAATGATATTTCCTGAAACAAGTCTTCCTTTGTCCATATGAAGAATTCCTCTTTATCCTTCAAGAATTAGTTCCATTGCTTCTCTTGGAGAAGCCTTTATTGCTTCCCTGTGTGATGTCACTGCCCCTCTACATTAGCTCTGTCTGATTTCTAATGTCACGTGTTTGCATGTCTCCTGAACAAATGAAAGCTCATGGAAGCCCTTAAGTATATGCCCTATATGTAGTGTGGCATAAACTCACATCAGTGAATGCCAATTGAATGAATACATGCCTAGATGAGAAAAAACAGGAGAGGAATGATTGTGCTATACTTTCATAAATGCCTCCCCCAACATTAGCCTGGGGTTCCCAAGGTTGTAAATATAACTCCAAGAATGCATGTGCTAATTAATTTCATCATTCACTCATCTTCTGACATGTCCTTATAGAACAACTGCTATTCACTCATTAATTTATCAAAATGATCTGCATTGTCTTAGCTGTTGAGAATTCAGCTTGAAAAAATAGACAGAGGGAAGAAACAGACAATAAAGGAAATTTGCTAGTCAAATTTTGAAATACATTTGTTGAAAGAAAAACAGCGCAAGGTCATAGGCCGGATCATAAGGCGTCTTAGGTTGGCACTGTGGCCTCTGAGTGAGGAGAGGAATGACCTCATCTCTTTTACATTTAAAAATCTCACTTTGTATCATGTGCCCTGATTTCAAACTATATTGCAAAGTTATAGTCATCAAAACACCGCAACACTGGCACAAAAACAGACATATATATAGATCAATGGAACAGAATAGAGAACCCCAAAATAAACCCACTTATATGGTCAATTAATCCATGACAAAGGAGATAAAAATATTAGGAAAAGCAGGGTCTTCAATAAATGGTGTTTATTAATAACTGGATGACTACATGGGGAAAAAAATCAAACTGGACTACTTCCTCCCATTATACATGAAAATAAATTCAAAGTGGATTAGGCCCTTAAGACCTGAAGTGACAACATTTTTAGGAGAAAACAGTCAGCATATCTTTGACATCAGTCTTAGCAATATTTTTGGGGATGTATCTCCTCAGGCAAGGGAAACAAAGTTAAAATAAACAAATGGAACTATATTAACCTGAAAAGCTTTCAAACAAAAGCTTTTCTGTGAAGAAAACCATCAACAAAATGAAAAGGCAAGCTACCGAGGAGAAAAGATGATATATTTGATAAGGGATTAATATCAAAATAACTCATAGAACTCAATATCAAAAAGGCACAACTGGATTAAAAATGGGCAGAGGCCTTGAACAGACCTTTTTACAGAGAAGACACACAGATGGCCAATCTTTTCATGTGAAAAGATGCTCAACATCACTAACCAGGGAAATGCAGATCAAAATGACGATGAGATAGATCACTTCACATCCATCAGAATGGCTATCATCAAGAAGACAACAAATAATAAGTCTTGGAAAGGAGGTGGAGAAAGAAAACCCTTGTGCACTGTTGGTGGGAATGTAAATTGGCGCAGCTACTATGGAAGACAGTACGGAGATTCTTTAAAACATTAAAAATAGAGCTACTTACTCTGTGATCCAGCAATTCTACTTCTGGGTACTTTTCCCACAGAAAGCAAAAGGAATAATTAGAAACGTTATGCAACCCTATGTTCATTGCAGCATTATTATGGAGAAGGAAATGGCAACCCACTCCAGTATTCTTGCTGGGAAATCCCATGGACAGAGGAGCCTGGTGAACTACAGCCCATAGGGCCACAAGAGTCAGACACAACTTAGCAGCTCAACAACAAAAATGTTCATTGTAGCATTATTTACAAGAACCAAGAAATGGGATCAACTTAAGTGTTCACTGGTAGATGATTGGATAAAGAAGATGTGATTCACACACACACACACACACACACACACACATTGGAATATTACTCAGCCATAGATACAGAAAACAAACTTTTGGTCACCGGAAGGGAGGGGCTGAAGGGATGAGTAAAATAGGTGAGGGAGATTTAGAAGCACAAACTTCCAATTATAAAATACATAAGTCAGGGGGATGTAACATACAACAGAGAAGATATAGTCACTAATACTGTAATATCTCCGTATGGTGACAGATGGTAACTAGACTTATCACTGTGATCATGTTGTAGTGTTCAAAAATATCAAATCACTATGTTGTGCATCTGAAGCTAATATAATATCATTAAAAAGCAACTATGCACACCTTTTAAAAAGATTTGTTTTGCATCTTAAAAATCATAATTAAAAGTTAATCATGGGGGAAATATACATATAAATGAATAAAAAAACAAATGAAAAGCTCCGTTTGGCTGCTGTATTGAGCAGAATTTGTGAGGGGATAGGTGGAAGCAGGAGAGCAGTCAGGAGATGAGGGATGATGGCATCTTGCACCAGGATGTAGCCGTAGGGGCAGTGGAAGATGGTGAGATTCTTGATGTACTGGGTTGGCCAAAAAATTCGTTCAAGTTTTCCATAACAGTGTATGGAAAGGTTCAAACAAATTTTTTGGCCAATCCAATATTGGGTGGCTTTGCTAATGGATAGGAAATTGGGATGTGTGAGAGAAAGGAGGCAGAGATGACTCTGAGGATTTTGACCTCAACAACCAGAAGAATGGAGTTAGCACCAACTGAGAGGGAAAGCCTCTGGGGTGAGCAGATGAGTGGGAAGACCAGGAGTTTGGACTGTGTTCAATTTGAGATACATGTTAGCTGTGAAAGTGACATGGTGAGTTGGCAGTGAGAGAGATGAGTGGGGAGTTGAGGGGAGACACTCAGGCTGGAGATGAGAGTTTGGTAACATTGATACACCAGAGTGAAGGGAAGCTGGCACAGAAGTGGTGAGGCCTGTCCTGGGCTTGGGGCATTGCAACAGGAGGACCTTGGGAGAAGGAGCAAAACAGAGCACAGGAGATGGAGAAGGAGCAGCCAATGGGGTCACAGGAGGACCAACAAGGTGGTAATCAGGGATTAGAAGGAGGGAGAGAAATGTCAAGATGAATGCGGGGACCTGACAAATATCAGTATTGGAGATGAAAGCAAAATCATGGGGACTTAGGAGTGTATGAGAACTTTCTAGGAAGCTGATCTATTTGTTTTAAGCATACTTAATACAGTACTAGACCGAGACATCCTGGAATGCGAAGTCAAGAGGGCCTTAGGGAGCATCACTATGAACAAAGCTAGTGGAGGTGATGGAATTCCAGTTGAGCTATTTCAAATCCTAAAAGATGATGCTGTGAAAGTGCTGCATTCAATATAACAGCAAATTTGGAAAACTCAGCAGTGGCCACAGGACTGGAAAAGGTCAGTTTTCCTTCCGATCCCAAAGAAAGGTAATGGCAAAGAATGTTCAAACTACTGCACAATTGCACTCATCTCAGTTCAGTTCAGTTCAGTTCAGTTGCTCAGTCGTGTCTGACTCTTTGTGACCCCATGAATTGCAGCACGCCAGGCTTCCCTGTTCATCACCAACTCCCGGAGTTCACTCAAACTCACGTCCATCAAGTCAGTGATGCCATCCAGCCATCTCATCCTCTGTCGTCCCCTTCTCCTCCTGCCCCCAATCCCTCCCAGCATCAGAGTCTTTTCCAATGAGTCAACTCTTCGCATGAGGTGGCCAAAGTACTGGAATTTCAGCTTTAGCATCATTCCTTCCAAAGAACACCCAGGACTGATCTCCTTTAGAATGGACTGGTTGGATCTCACACGCTAGCAAAGTAATGTTTAAAATTCTCTAAGCCAGGCTTCAGCAGTACATGAACCGAGAACTTCCAGATGTTCAAGCTGGATTTAGAAAAGGCAGAGGAACCAGAGATCAAATTGCCAACATCCATTGGATCATGGAAAAAGCAAGAGAGTTCCTTAAAACACATCTACTTCTTCTTTATTGACTACGCCAAAGCCTTTGACTATGTGGATCACAACAAACTGGAAAATTCTTCAAGAGATGGGAATACCAGACCACCTGACCTGCCTCTTGAGAAACCTGTATGCAGGCCAACAAGCAACAGTTAGAACTGGACATGGAACAACAGACTGGTTCCAAATAGGAAAAGGAGTACGTCAAGGCTCTACATTGTCACCCTGCTTATTTAACTTACATGCAGGGTACATTATGAGAAAAGCTGGGCTGGATGAAGCACAAGCTGGAATCAAGATTGCCAGGAGAAATATCAATAACCTCAGATACGCAGATGCCACCACCCTTATGGAAGAAAGTGAAGAGGAACTGAAGAGCCTCTTGATGAAAGTGAAAGAGAAGAGTGGAACAGCTGGTTTAAAACTCAGCATTCAGAAAACTAAGATCATGGCACCTGATCCCATCACTTCATGGCAAATAGATGGGAAAACAATGGAAACAGTGACACTCTTTATTTTGGGGGGGCTTCAAAATCACTGCAGATGGTAACTGCAGCCATGAAATTAAAAGATGCTTACTCCTTGGAAGAAAAGCTATGACCAACCTAGACAGCATATTAAAAAGCAGAGACATTACTTTGCCAGCAAAAGTCCATCTAGTCAAAGCTATGGTTTTTCCAGTAGTCATGTGTGGATATGAGAGTTGGACCATAAAGAAAGCTGAGTACTGAAGAATTGATGCTATTGAAGTGTGGTGTTGGAGAAGACTCTTGAGAGTCCCTTGGACAGCAAGGAGATCCAAACAGTCCATCCTAAAGGAGATCAGTCCTGAATATTCTTTGGAAGGACTGATACTGAAGTTGAAACTCCAATACTTTGGCCACCTGATACAAAAAAACTGATTCATTAGAAAAGACCCTGATGCTGGGAAAGATTGAAGGAGGGAGGAGAAGGGGATGACAGAGGATGAAATGGTTGGATGGCATCACTGACTTGATGGACATGAGTGAGCCAGCTCTGTGACTTGGTGATGGACAGGGAGGCCTGGCGTGCTGCAATCCATGGGGTCGCAAAGAGTCGGACACGACTGAGTGACTGAAATGAACTGAACTGAACACAGTACAAAACTTACAGCTTTAAATTTTTAAAAAATTTTTATTTATTTGTTTTATCTTTGACTGTGCTGGGTTTTTGTTGCTGTGGGGCTTTTCTCTGGTTGCAGAAATCGTGGGCTACTCTTTAGTTGTGTTGCTTGGGTTTCTCATTGTGGTGGCTTCTCTTGGTGTGGAGCATGGGATCCAGGGCACTGGCTCAATAATTTATGCACAGGGGTTTAGCTGTTCTGTGGTATGTGGAAAATTCCTAGATCAGGAAATGCTGGCAGGTGGATTCTTAGCCACTGATTCACCAGGCAAGCCCCTAGAGCTGAATTTTTTTTTTTTTAAAGAAAAAGTATTTTCAGTCTTATGGAAGAGAGAAAAATAGACTTTATTTTCAATATTGGCATGTCAGAAAAAGGTCCTCAATACTTGATATCATCAAACATGGTCTCCAAGATAAAGTCTGCAAGGAAGAAAGAAATCTCACTTCAAATGGATCATTCTAGGAATGTTAAATCGCCCAGAAAACCTTCAGTTTGTGTGTGTTGGCTAGGGATCAGAGAAGCTCTAACACAAGCCCCAGGGATGGTAAATGGAGATGAAGCAATAGCTAAGCATGGCCTGACTGCCACAGACAGTGTCTGCGGTTGTGCTGTAGCCCAGCTTCTCTGGTTTACCTCTCTTGGCAGCTTTCTCCTACTCTGGGTGGGCAGGTCTTCAGGCTAGAGTCTGGCTAGCTTCTGACTGGGGACAAATCCTCGACCCAGCACCACCTCAAGTGCCACTCAATTCTCCATTAATCCATCTAAAAATTTCACAGAATATCAATACTGGATTAGAGATCATGGTGCTCAGTGTGGTCCAAATTTAGGTCATATTTCATGTTTAAATCTCCAACAAGCCACACAGACAAGTCACATATGTAATTTAAATTTTCTAGTAGGCACCATTAAAAAACTGAAAGATACTGGTAAAATTAATTTTGAAAAAAGTGGAAGTGTCAGTTGCTCCGTTGTGTCCAACTCTTTGTGACGCCTGGGGGCTGTAGTCTGCCAGGCTCCTCTCTCCGTGGAATTCTCCAGGCAAGAATACTGGAGTGGGTAGCTGTTCCCTTCTCCAGGGGATCTTCTTGACGCAGAGATTAAACCTGGGTCTCCTGCCTTGCGGGCAGATTCTTTCCTGCTGAACCACCTAATCGAACCTAATTTTATTTACCCAATATGTCCCAAATATCATCAATTCAACGTGTAGACAACATAAAAAATATTGGGGCATTTTACATTCTTTATTTTGTACTAAACATTTCAAACCCAGTGTATTTCACCCTTGAAGCGTATCTCAGTTCAGAATGGTCACATTTCAAGGGCTCAATCATTTCACATGGCTGGTGGCTACAGTGCAGATCTAGACATGTCCTCCAGTTTGCAGATGAGGGGGCTGAATACTGGAGGGAAAGACATGAAACAGCAAACACTATTTGGCTGTCACCCTGAAGATTGGCTCTCTGTCCAAAGAATTTCTAGAATGTTCTGCTGTTCCATTGTCCATTTCACTGTTGGACAGCAAAGTCCATTTCACTGTTCCTTGGCATCTTATACCATGGTCATGAAAAGTCCACACTGAGCTCAGCTTTTCAATCCCTCTCCTTATATTGTATTGGCCAAAAAGTCTGTTTGGCTTTTCCGTAACATCCTATGGGCTGTGCTGTGCTATGCTTAGTCACTCAGTTATGTCTGACTCTTTGAGATCCCTTGGACTGTAGCCCACCAGGCTCCTCTGTCCATGAGGATTCTCCAGGCATGAATACTAGAGTGGGTTGCCATGCCCTTCTCCAGGGGATCTTTCCAACCCAGGGATTGAACCCAGGTCTTCCACACTGCAGGTGAATGCTTTACTGTCTCAGCCACCAGGGAAGTCCAAAAACCTGAGCAAACTTTTTGGCCAACCCAATGTTTTGCTAAATCATTTTGTGTGCATGAGAATCACTATGAGGCAGGTTCCCTGATGTCATTTTCCAGAAGTTCTGATTTAGAAGGCTGACCACAGGACACAAGAACCTGAGTTTTAACAGACCTTGGTGGACACAGTGCTATTTGTTCTTAGGCTAATTTTAAGGAATATTCTTTTAGCTTCTTGGTTGTTATGGAGTCCTAGAGTCCTTAAGGGGGATTTTAAAGATTGCCACAGGCCATTTAGAAAGTCATATTTCAAAGACTGCTTCGGCTTTTCTTCCCAAATTCTTTGGGTATTTAGAACCCTTCCATCCTTGGCTGTTTTCCAAGGTGGAATATTCTGTGTATTGTATCTCTAAGATCATAGACAGAAGGTTTTGTTTTTCATTTCCCCTCTAGATTCCAGGAGTAAATGCTTGTTTAATAAAGGAATGAATGAATGTTCTGGAAACTCTCTTGTCAAAAGTGCAAAGGAACAAAGGCATAATTCTTAGACTCTCCTTCTACCTCTGTTAACCCCTTTCTTTTTTGTATGTATCTGGTTTGCTTTGGGTCTTGGTGACTTAGTACCCTGAGGGCCAGAAGAAAAGGAAGAAATGCCAAGATCATTAGGAGAGTGTCTTTAACAAGTATGTAGGAGGCTTATAAATAAATTAGAAGTTGCTTTCCTGGGTGAAACCTCAAAGAATAAGGGAGCAATCTCCTGTTCCCAGAACAGAATGTCTTAGTTTAAGTCCTGAAATGATCATGGCACCTGGAGAAATAAAATAATTTACCTTTGTGAATTGACCTTTGGGAGAATGGCTATCCTAGGTGCAAAAAACTTGGAAGGACTGAGACCAGTTGGTGGAATTTAATCTTTGATTGAGAGCCTAAAACTATCTATAGGATATTGTCTTAAAATATTAAAATAGGCAACCATTGCAACTTCTTTACCTTCTTCCATGTTTCTGTTACACCAGCATCACGACCTCCGCCGCAGTTTCCGCCATCACCTCCTCAGCACTACCATCGCCGCCGGCAACATCCTCCTCATTATCCCCCTTTAAGAGTGTCTTCTCCTGACCCAAGCCACCCCACAGAGAAATCCTTAGTGAGGCATGGGTAGCTAAGTGGGGTTGGGAGTCAAAAGAGGCAGGAACATCCGTAAGAGCTAAATAGAACACCTTCTTTGGAGAAGGAATGGCAACCCACTCCAGTATTCTTGCCTGGGAAATTCCATGGACAGAGGAGCCTGGTGGGCTACAGTCCATGGGGTCATAAAGAGTTGGCCACGATTGAATGACTAACACTAACACTGTACACACAGAACCTTATTTGATTTGTGTTAATAAGAAAATGATGGTTAATGGTTGTTTTACACCTACTCTTCAAATATCTATAAAATCAGTTAATATTCTTTATGAGTAACAGCACAGACGGCCCTCTAAAAACATCTTACTATATCAGCAAATGTTACTGAATTATGAAATCCCTTCATTTTCATCTGCACGAGTTCTGCTCTCCCTCAGCTGTCTTCACAAAGCTGCCAGAAGTTACCCGCTAGTATGGCCTCTTGCTCAAAGCGTGTTCTTTGCCTCAGGCCCTGTTGATTCAGGGGGATTTGATGACTTGCCTGGAGGAAACGGAGCACTTGACCTAGCGCTTGAGGAGGACTGAGAGAACTTTCAGGACTTGTTCTCAGCCCCTGGCCTAACACAGGCCCCTCTACCACCCAATTGTGACCCCCGTGGCTTTTGTAGGAGACACAGCGCCTCCACGGAGGGATTCCATGGGCACAGCAAGGTGGTGGCAATGTGACCCAGGCTCACAAGAGTGTCCCAGAGGTGCCCACCAAGCCCTGACTTCCGATGTGACATCCATCATCTGGGACGTAATCAGAGCAGGGTCTGGCACTTTCTGGAAACTACCCATGAAGCAGTGAATGAGGATCTGCCAAACAGGCCACTTCTGTTATATAAGGTGGCTCAGCTGGTAAAGAATCCGTCTGCAGTGCAGGAGACCTGGGTTTGATCCCTGGGTCAGGAAGATCCCCTGGAAAAGGGAATGGCAACCCATTCCAGTATTTTTGCCTGAAAAATCCCATGGACAGAGGAGCCTAGCGGGCTACAGTCCATGGGGTCAGAAAGAGTTTGATGTGACTTAGGACTTTTACTTTCATACATTAAGATGTACATAGTGTTGTTTTTTTTTTAAGCCTCTCTGTCTCTTTGTTCTCCTTCCTCTGAAAGTGCTGGTCCTTGTGGGAGATCACAGCCCTCTGTGATGTGAGCTATGCATGGCAAGCTTCCAGGAACTGGCCCCGGAGGCCAGAAGGAAATCCTGGCTGAGACCTGGGGCCCTCAGAGCTCCACTCCCCATCACGGGCATGAACACCTTGGGCACCTTGGGGAAAGATACTGGATGGAGACTCCCTTCCTGCAGGCCCGAGGAACAGAGGCCCATTTGATCCTTCTTCCTCATTCAGCGAGAAAGGGAGCCCCTAGTCCTGAAGGGCCCAGGTCCTAGACAGGGCTTCACCCTGCTGAGCGCCAGGGCCCAGGGAGAGTGTCTACTGCCCCTGCAAAGAGGTTCTGGGTCCAGGCTCAGGTGGCAGGAAAGATGCTGCCCGTCCGAGCAGTTTCTACTCCAGCTCACGGGCTGCTCCCATGGCTGTGGCTGTGGGGGCCTTGGCAGCAGGTGAATGGCTAGTTTCCATGTTCTGAGCTGCCTTGCTGAAGAGGGGTTTTGGAAAGGCTGCTGGATGAACTAACCCAGAGGCAGCAGAGGTCAAATCTGGGCCCCCTCTCTCCTTGTGGCTCTGGTTTCAGAGAAGTGGGGCTGGGCATCCCCGCTCCAAGCTGGCCTGGCTGACCTGGGGGCTTTGGCCAGGGGCCCCAAGTTCCTGCACTGCGTAGGCCCTGGCACTTGCTATGCTTCCTAGCCCTCTATGTGTGAAATGCAGAGGCCCCTCTAGAGAAGGCTGTATGTCTGGTGAGGTGCCAACCCACGATGCCAGTGGAAACCCTCTGTCTCCAGCAAGGCCGAGAGGCACTTCCTGTGATGTCACTTCCGTTGTGCATCCTTTCCTTCTCCAGGTGGAAAACTCAGAAAAGGGTAGAAAAAGATAACCTACTCTAGGGAAAGAGCAGATTAGCCAAGATGGCGCCGTCAGGCTCTCTCGCCCCACGGCCTCTCGCTTTTGCCCCACGTTTTGTAATTAATAACTGTGCAACAGCTGAGATCACTTGTCGCACTGCACGTGCCCGTCGCCAGGTAATTGCTTGGTCACCAGCTACTTTGTACAGTAAGTATACATAAGCTTCACCTGGAAAAGCCCCGAAGGGCTGTGTGCAGTTATGTTGTGCTGTGTCTGCTGCAACAGGTGCTGCACCAGCCAGGAGAGAATAAACACGTCTGCAGTGCCTGTGGCTCCTTGCCTCTTAGCTCACGCCTTCCTTTCCCTGAGTTCAGCGAAAAGCACACGCAGTGAGACACAGCGAGACAACTGGCATCCTGAACAGGATCAGCAGTACACCAGCCTATCCTATGCCTGGTAGGTCTTTGAGTGATGGTTTGGTCTCTTTCTCTAAGTACTCATGCAGTGAAAGATCTCGCTCCTCCAGACCCATCAGAATGCTTCTGTCTCCAATCCTTATTCATCAGGGAAGATGATGTGAAGTCCTGTTGAACTGGGAGGCACCTCAACCTCTGAGGTTATTTTACGGCAGTCTTGGTTTCCTCAGATGAACTTTCTCATTTTCAGGATTGGTTTGTCTGTTTTCCAACTCAAAGTCCATTGCATTCAGAGTCTGCCATTTCACTGAGCTTACAAACCAAATTTCCCGGAGGCACTGGTGTGGGTGGCAAGTCCACCCAGCTACCCGGTGGCCACATGGCACCCTGTTTGGTTGTTTATTTACTGATATCCGGGGAAAGATTATGAATTGGGGATTCCTAAAGGCCTCATAACATAAACGTTATTGTTTTTCAAATTTTGCAAAAAGTATGGAAGGGTAAAATCAGCAACCAAACCCAACCCACAGCCAAAGGACCGTGAGGTCTTGAATATAAAATACTGGGAGTTTGGGGGCACTTGACATGGGCTTGTGTCATGGGTGCAAATGTCCTAATGAGATTTTTCCGCTCCTCTGGTAATGATTTTGGATGGGGCCCCAGAACCAAATTCTATTAAATATACATTATGGCGAATCGGGCTGTAGGGAGAATCCAGTGGATTGATTTATAAATCTGAGCAAAGTGATGGGCCTGTTAGACAGGAGGCAGAGAGAGGGGGTGAAGTCCCAAGAGTGAGCTGTGAGATGATTCTACATTATTAGCTCAGACATTTGCTCCAGAAAGTCTCTCTCTCTTTCTCTCCCACGGTTCTGTTTCCGACATATAAACAAGACCTCGAAATTTTAAACAGATGAAATACCTCTGGGCAGAGTTTGCTTTACTGATATTGGATGCATTCTGTTCATAGTGAGCAGCTGGGTGTTGATCTGATTAGCTGAGAGCTAGAAAAGTGAAGACTCACCCTTCTTCCGCCTCCTGAGTACTGGGAACCACTTATGATTTCTACAAAGTAAGTTAACCTCGGCTGATGAGAGAGCTTTCCTTTTCGGGTTTTGCCTTTGAGCAACTTCAAACTTAACCTGAGGACAATTTAAATTATTTATTGCTCAAAATTAATTTATTGAATAGCTTAGGCACTATGAGAATAAAAAAAAAAGGTGTAAAACTATTATGAAAGTCTACTAGGGTTCTGTTAAAAACATCACGTATGTCCAAGGGTCCATAATGGAAAACAGAGATATTTGGACAATCGAATGAAAAGTCATTCCAAAGGGACATTTAACAATATGGGGAAAAATTAGTTGTCAGATTGAATTTTCTTCTTTTCTGTCAGGTCCATGGGGTCTCACCCAGTAGGGCTCAGTAGGGTGGGGTAAGGCAAGATGTTTCTCTGTGAGGGACTTAGTTGATTGAAGGATTTTTTTTTTTTTTTTTTGCTGTTGTTGGTTTTATTCTTGGTATAAACCATTCGTGGATTCCATTTCACTTCCTCTTTTTCTACTTTGTGTTCCTCACTTTCTTCTCCATTATTATCATCGAGTGAGAGAAGGAAGGGGAAGGTGGAGGGAGACGGAGAAAGCTTTGAATAGTAGCTGCAGCTGGAGTTCAAAAAGCCAGGACCACAAGCAGGGCTGAGCTGGGACTGGCATTAGGCGTGGGGATGGAGCGGCAGGTGTGGGCTGCTTGCAGAAGGAACGGCTGGACCAGGAGTCCGGTGGTACGCTGTACGTACGGCAGGGGGACGTCTGGTGGTATGCTGTACGTACGGCAGGGGGACGTCCGGTGGTAACGGCAGGGGGACGTCTGGTGGTATGCTGTACGTACGGCAGGGGGGCGAGGTGTGGGCAGAGACGGCGGGAGTTGGTTCTGAAGGAAGAAGCCAGAGGGAGTGAAGGGAGATGCAGAGTGGGTAAGGGAGTGGAGGGGCCTCTGTGCCCTTTTGATGCTGGTCCTTACACATTCTGCTGTCTCTGGGCCACTTTCCTCTTTGTTTTGTGTAAAGAAAAACCTACACTCCTGCACTCCTCCTGTGTGTCTCCTTTGTGTTCCCACCCCTGTCAGACTCACAACGTTTCTGCCACCAGATGTGTGGGTTTTCTCCCACACCGGGCAATTCTCTGCAACACCAGCTCCATGCCCTAACCCAATTTGATGCTAACTGGAATTAGTGACGATCTCAGGTTTTGGGCTCAGTCCCAGGAGACTGCCCCTCACTTCAGACACAAACTGCAGGGAGTAGTCTCCCAGGTGACCTCTCTCTGACTTGTCTACAAACCAGGGGTTCCTGTGACCCTCCCCTTAGAGCCAATTATTTGCTAGAAAGGCTCACAGAACTCAGGGAAACACTTACATTTTAACAGTTTATTATGTAATAAAGGATGTGATAAAGGATACAGACAAACAGCCAGATGGAGAGAAACATGGGACCCCAGAAGAGTCCTGAGTACAAGGGCTTCTGTCCCTGGGAAACGGGTGCATCACCTTGGCCCAATTAGATGTGTTCACCAAGCCAGGAGCTCTCAGAACACTGGACTTCGGGAATTTTTATGGGGTCTTCATCACATAGGTTTGGTTGATCATTAACTCAGTTGCTTCAGGCTTCTCATCCTGGCTTGATCTTCCTGGTGACTAGCCGCATTCCGGGAGCCATCCAGGAGTCACCTCTTTAGAACAAAAGACACTATCACCCAGGAAATTCCAGGGAAGTCAGGAACCAGCATCAAAGACCAAATATTAAACAAAAGATGCTCCTCCTGCTTTGATCACTTAGGAAATCACAAAAGTGTTAAGAGCTCTGTATCAGAAACTGAGGGCGGAGAGCAGTATGTGTATATATGAATATATATATGTTAGTCACTCAGTCATGTCCGATTCTTTGCAACCCCATGGACCGTAGCCTGCCTGGCTCCTTTGTTCATGGAATTCTCCAGGCAAGAATACTGGAGTGGGTTGTCATTTCCTACTCCAGGGGATCTTCCCGACCCAGGGATCGAACCCAGGTCTCCTGCATTGCAGGTGAATTCTTTACCATCTGAGCCAGCAGGGAAGCCATATATATATATAATATACATATATTATATGCATTTTCCATTTTGTCACATTTTGCTAGAATCGATTGTCTCTATTTCCAAGGCACCTTTTCTAACCCCCAAACCCCACTCCTGTGTGTCCTGGGTATCCATGGTTACCTTTATCATGATCTTCACACACTGCCTCATTCCCAAGGGTACCATCCAGAAACCTGCAAGCTTCTGGAGGGAAGGGTGTCTCACTCATTGTCGCCATATTATTCAAAGTACCAGCCTCAGCTCAGAGTGTGTGCTCATGAATATCTGATGAAAGAGTGTCAAATAAATGTCAGGCCCTGATGTATGTTGCTAGAGAAGGAAATGCATCAGCCTTTTCCCAGAGCAAATAAATTCCTATCATAAGACCTCTGCCCTGTAATCCTTCATATATCACCAGGCAAGGCAAGCCAGCCACTTGCCATCCATTCTTATTTCTGTGCTGACCTCAAGGAGCCTGATATCCTACTGGGCAGCCTGCACGCGGCCCTTTGCAATGCACTTGGTTGGATTGCTCCTTTCCATCTGCAGCCTTCATACTGCTAACAGAACGTTCTTTTGACGTTCATCAAACTCCCGGCATCAAGCAGTGCTGTTCCAGCACATGACTTCCGGTAACCAGGTCCTGCCGGCTTCTCGCTAGTACATTAAAAGTAAAAAGCACACTTACTTCCCCTCTGTAGTGACCTCGGTCCCCCGACCAGGGAAACTGTGACTCAGATGCAGGAAGAAACACTGCTGATGTCACCAGGAGAAAGTAAGGAGCCTCCTGGGCTGGTGCCGGGGATATTAATAAATCCGTTGGAGTGGATCGTTCACACCACCAGCCCTCTTTTCTTTAGGGAATTTGAATGTTCGAGTGCTTTAAAGTGGAGATAAAACGACCCATGATTCATGTCCCTGTCTTTCTAAAGAGTCCTTGTTTAAGCTCCAACAACCTCTGCAGTGACTTGAAGGTTAAAACTCTTCTTTCCCCAAAAGGAGAAAACCATCTCACTTTTCTATTCATGGCTTTTCTCCTTCAACAGCTGAAAAGAGAGGTGAATTCCTCCCTCTACTCTTCATTCATATGAAGAGTAAGAAGGAAAAGGAAAGAGAATCTCTTTCCTACTCTCACTTATTGGGCAATAAGCTTATTGAGTGAAGTCACTCGGTCGTGTCCGACTCTTTGCAACCCCATGGACTGTAGCCTACCAGGCTCCTCCCTACATGGGATTCTCCAGGCAAGAGGACTGGAGTGGGTTGCCATTTCCTTCTCCAGGGGATCTTCCCGACCCAGGGATCGAACCCAGGTCTCCCGCATTCCAGGCAGATGCTTTAACCTCTGAGCCACCAGGGAAGCCAGAGGAGTTTGGGATTAGCTGATGTAAACTATTACATGTAGAAGGGATAAACAACAAGGTCCTGTTGCATGACCCAGTGAACTATATTCAAAATCCTGCGATAAACCATAATGAAAGAGAATATAAAAAAGAATGTCTATATGTGTATAACTGAATCACTTTGCTGCACAGCAGAGATTGGCACAACATTGTAAACCAACTGTACTTCAATTGAAAGAAGGAGCGTATGATTCTTCAACTAATCTTTCAAGGTGTTGGTGGTCTTGTTTTTGTTTTTCCCCTGTCTCTCTTTTCGTTCATTTTTATTGACTATTAGGTTAGCAAATTTTGGATTTGAGTAGCTTAGATCCCAAACTAGCAGCATGCTAAGTTCATTATGTAAAGGTCACTCATGGGAGAAAATGCCTCCAGTTGCCTGTATCTCAGCACAGAGAGAGTTTTTTCAAAAGGCCTGGTTCTGTTTTCTTTCTTTCATTTTAGATGGTTATGTGTCTTTTCTTTGTGACATTTGAATTCCTAAGCTCACGAAGAACTGATTTCATAAATATCCTTTATGATTTTCATAAATAACCTTGCATTTTGTTAGTCTATTCTTTTTTAAAATTTTATTTATTTTTAAGTGAAGGGTAATTGCTTTATAGTATTGTGTTGGTTTCTACCACACATCAACATGAATCAGCCATTCTCCTCCCATATGAACATCCCTCCCACCTCCCTCCCCATTCCACCCCTGGTTCTGTTTTCTTAACTGGCTGTCTGCAGCTCTGAAACAGAATGTTCCAGTCAGCATTTGCCCCAGAGGTATTGGAGTGCATGCTCAGTCGCTAAGTCGTGCCCAACTCTTTGTGGCCCCATGGACTGTAGCCTGCCAGGCTCCTCTGTCCATGGGATTTCCCAGGCGAGAATACTGGAGTGGGTTTCCATTTCCTTCTCCAGGGGATCTTCCCAACCTAGTGATAGAACCTGAGTCTCCTGCACTGGCAGGCGGGTTCTTTACCACTGAGCCACCAGGGAAGCCTGGTATTGGTGGAAGATCATTCAAAACCTTGATGCTTCCAGGAAGTCTGGGAGAGACTCGGTCCCGATTCCTAGGAACTAGGTAGGGTCCAGGAAGAGGGATGGTCTGATTCAGAGTGTATCTTCAGAGCACTGCAATGTTCCATCTGTGACTTTTCAGAGAGAACAGTGGCAATGGGCCATTCTCTTTCAGCCACTATTTCTGCTCTCCTGGTGGATAGATGAGATCTTGGGCACCAAATGTCTCCTCATGAGGATCAAGGTGAGTTGAAGAGAAATTCTAGCTTCCAGAACCACTCATGGGAAAAGGTCTTGGGGGTTCAATTAAGCAATTCTCTTTGAAGATTTTAGACTCACATTAATTCCCTGAAGATGTTCATTCACTTTCCAAAGCAGTTTCCCTCCTAAGGGTGGTTTGCTCTTGGAAGGGGAATTTTCATATTGATGTCTGTCATTTATTTCCCACATCTTTTCTGAGAAGGTGTATTGTAGAAAAGCCAAAAGAAGCACTCAGTATAATGGTTCCTTCACCCTGGAAACATCTCCTGAGAGGTAGGGGTTGCAGCTGAGAGTATATTCCTCTTCCACAACTCGCTCCTATAAAGCAGCAGAAAAGCCCCCGTGTGTCCACTAATGACCAGAGGTGTCCCGCCTCGGGGTGGCCCCTCCGTCTGATTTTGTCTGTGTTCTCAAGATGAGGATCCTCTGCTCCCGAGAACCCAACTTGTGATTTTCCTTGGTTTAAATCATTCTTATAGGTGCCATTTCTATTTGTATCACAAGGTACTTCCTGCATAAGTCTGGTTTTTAATAAAAAATGTAACATAGGAACTTGGTTTAAAAAATTCTGTGAATGAATTTACTATAAAAATACTCAATCTGAATACCCCAGACCCATCCTTTCCCAGAAGCTACTACAGTTTCCTTAGTGTCCTTCTAGAAATATCCTGTTTCCAAGCATATGTGTTTGTATGTACACACACGCACACACACACAGATCTACTTTTTAAAGATTACTTTTCCCAGAGAGGGGGAAAAAAAGCCTTCAGAGGGATATTGAATAAATTCTCGAATTTTTATTGCTGATTTGGCATGGACAATGATAACAAACTCTATTACTCATTCTAAGTGGGCAAAGTGATATTTCTATTTTCATATATTCTTTATATAAATATGTCCTCAATTCACATATATACATATTTTTTTGTTTTTATGTAAATGTTGGCAGATTAGTTTATTTTCCTTTTAAAACATTGTGATAGTTCTTGAATTTATATCAGTGCATAAAAGTTTATGTTTCAACACGTAGAAACAAGCCTATCTCACTCTTCTTTAGTTATTGCATGGCACATTCTTTAGTTCTTAATCTTTGGACAATTTAGCATTTTGACTATTTTGCTATGATAATGCGATGATGGCTAGTCCTATACAAATTGTCAATATGTTTAAATATACTTATGGAATAAATTTGTAAAAGTGGAGTTGCTGGGTCAAAGAATATGTGTACTTTTAAAAATTTATTTTTAAAATTTTGACAAATTTTGTTCCCCAAAGAAGCTGTATCACATTAAACTTCACCAATTACATGAGTATTTCTTGGCATCCTTATCAATATGTTGTGTTTTAAACTTTGTGATCTCTGTCAACCTGATAATTAAAAGTTGTGTCTCTTTATTGTTTCAATTTACAGTTATTTAATTTCAAATGAGAGTGGGCATCTTCCATGTGTTGGAAAGCCATTTGCATTTCTTTCTTTGTGGGCTACCTGTTCATGGTCTTTGCCTGTTTTCCCATTGAACTCTTGGTTATTTTCTTATTGGTTCATAGCAGTCTTTTATATATTGAGGACCTGGATCAGTGACTCCTGCCCTCTAAGGCTCTTTCTTCTGTCTCTAACAATCAGTTACTCCTCTTATATATCATCTTCCTCACTCTCTCTCCCACCTGTCTCTTCTGTTACTTTCTTGTATGTTTATTTTATCTTGTTTATGTGGATTAAAAAGAAAGATGAGAATCAGGCTTGTGAGGAAGTATACTTTGAATATCCTGGACTTCCCTGTGGCTCAGACGGTAAGCATCTGTCTACAATGTGAGAGACCTGGTTTCGATCCCTGGGTTGGGAAGATTCCCTGGGGAATGAAATGGCAACCCACTCCAGTACTTCTTGTCTTGAAAATCCAGTGGACGGAAGAGCTTGGTGCACAGCTACTATCCAGAGAGTATATATTTAACAATATCTGAAGCCAGAAAGGCCCTTTGTATGCGTGCTCAGTTGCTTTAGCTGTATCTGACTCTTTGTGACCCTCCCTATGGATCGCAGCCCACCAGGCTCCTCTGTCCATGGGATTCTCCAGGCAAGAATACCGGAGTGGGTTGCTATGCCTTCCTCCAGGGAATCTTCCTGACCCAGGGTTCGAACCTGCGTCTCTTACATCTCCTGCATTGATAAGCAGGTTCTTTACCACCAGCACCACTTGGGAAGCCCCAGAAGGCCCGTTACTTGGCAACTACATTAGTATTGAAAGATTGCTCTGAAATAGATCCACAACTGAGAAAGCAAACTTGTGGTTACTAGAGAGGAAAGGGAAAGGGAGGGATAAATTCAGAGGTTGGTATTAAGATATATACACTACTATATATAAAATAACCAACAAGGACCTACTGTACAACACAGGGAACTGTACTCAATACTTTGTAATAACCTACAAAGGCAAAATAATTTGAGAAAGAATAGATAGATACACTCTGAATAACTGAATCACTTTGCTGTACTCCTGAAACTAAACAGTGTTTTAAATCAACTTTGTGTGTGTGTGCTTAGCCACTCAGTCGTGTCCAACTCTTTGTGACCCCATGGACCATAGCCCACCGGCTCCTCTGTCCATAGGGATTCTCCAGGGAAAAATAGTGGAGTGGGTTGCCATGCCTTCCTCCAGGGCATCTTCCCAACCCAGGGATCAAACCCAGGTCTTCACACTGCAGGCAGATTCTTTACTGTCTGAGCCACCAATCAACTATACTCCAATTAAAAAAAGGAAGGATACATAAAAAGAGATTGCTCTTCCTCTTGGTTGATTGACAGACATTGGTAACCTTATATCTTGCTCATTGACCATAAATTAACGCTCAGATTTAACAAACTTCTCAAACTTTCTTATTTTTTGGTTTTCTTCTAACTCTTCCTTCCAATTTATTCCAATTGAATTGGTCAAAATGTTCATTCAGATTTTTCCATAAGACGTTACAGAAAAACCTGAGCAAAATTTTTGGTCCACTAAGTAGTTACGTCTAGATTTTTCATAAGTACCTGGAGCAGGATGATCCATGTGACGAGATCATGAAGGGAAGAGAGGAAGGCTCAGGTCTTGCCTAGGGATGTCTCAGAGTCATTGATTCATGGAGATGGGGCTCCCATTGAGGTGTATCCCCTTCATAGGTTCTTGTTAAGAACCCTTTCTTTCCAAATCACGTAAAAACCAATTCAACTTTAGCTAACGTGGTAATGATTCGTGGGGAGCAGCAGAAATTCCCTCTGTAATTATGCATGAATTGATGTGTGATTTCCTAATGAGCTTAAGTGAAGAAATCATCGTTTTGTGATAAATGCTTTATATCTTAAAATGCCAGCAACACATATCTAATAAATTCAATCAAACCACTCTCATTTATATAACATTTGCAATTATTATTTAACATGCTGGCTTTCTTTGCTGCTTTACTGCTTTGGGTAATTGCAGAGTCTAAACGTTCCCTTTTCATAAACAAGGCCACAGAAACTCATTATGTTGGAGTTTTTCCTAATGCGATCATAAAAGCTTTCATTTTGAAATGCATTTGCATGCTGAGCAGGACAAGACCCCCTTCTCAGAAAACTTTATAGCCATTCAATGAGCTTGTCACATCGGGGACATTTGTCCCTGGAATGAGCCTGGTCACTCTCTGACACTCCAGCTTGGGCACCTAGCAATGTCCACACCATCTGTGGGAAAACATTCAATGATCAAAATTTGGTTCCTCTTCATTGAAGAACCAACGAGTTAAGTGACACGAGCAGTGGTCACAGGGGAGCAGTGGATCTAGTGAATTCACAGAAGACGACATAACAGGCTGAGTGAGTCAGTTCTGTGTTCGCACTCTGGATGTGCCGCTTAAGCAGCTGTGTGACCTTAGGCAAACTGCTCAGCCTCTCTGAGCCTCAGTTTACCCATCTGTCAAATGGAAACAGTGCCTGTTGTTGGGAGAATGAGAGGAAGTGGCATATGTAAAGCCCCAGGCACACTGCCTGGCACACAACAGATGGACAACAAACTGCAGTTAATCAAATAATTATTGGTTGCTCTAAACACTGGTAAATGTCAGTGGCAAAACTGACCCTCACCCCACCCAAGCATTTTCTCCAGTGACCAAGATGGTAGTTTGCTCCATTTGTATCTTCTAAGTTTCTGAGAGAGTGGCAGGAGTTGACAACAGTTCTGTTCTTGGAACCCAAGGTTATTTCTTGATGAATTGTACTGAGTAGGCTGCCAAATCCTGAATGAATGGTCTTTCACTTGAGATGAGTTAGAATTCAGAGTTTCATAAATGGAGGCCCAAATTGCTTTTGAGACTCATATCAAAATTAGCAGCCATAGCACAATGTTCTTTTTTTGTATATTTATATTTATCTATTCGTTTGGCTGTGCTGGGCCTTGACTGCTGCACGTGAGACCTTCGATCTTTGTGGCAGTATGTGGAAACTTCTAGCTGCACCACTCTAACCCCCAGCTGTGGCATGTGGGATTTAGTTCCCTAGCCAGGGAAGGAACCTGGGCCCCCTGCATTGGAAGCATGGACTCTTAGCCACTGGATCATGAGGGAAGTCCCCTCAATATTCTGAAATAATGTAAATGGGAAAAGAAATTGAAAAAGAGTGGATACTTGTTTGGGTATAACTGAATCACTTTGCTGTACACCTGTAACTAGCACATTATTGTTAGTCACCTATAACCAGTATAAAATAAAAATTTTAAAAACTTAGCCGTCATAGACTCAGGGTTGGCAGAATGTATTAGAAAGCTGTGTAGTGCTACTTTTCCCAAGGTTCCTTCTAAGAAACTCTACCCTATCATAGGCATGCCCAGGGGTCAGCCTCAGGAGACTACGTGCTATGCCCTGCGACTCAGCCAGTACCCTGCTCAGGCCACCACTGATAAGGTGGGCACAGGGCCTTGGTCCAGAGCAGTCTTCAGGCTGCCCAACCTCCAGGGCAAGCTAGGTTTGGCCAGTGATATTTCTTCACTCAGTCATTGAAATGAAAATGAGTGGGGAAGCTGTAAAGGCATGAGGCTGAAGGCTTTAATGGGCCTTGTATAAGACCTAGTTAAGATACCACAGAAGCTAAGAGAAAGAAGAGGAAGCTGTTGGGAGTAGAGAAGAGGGTCTCTGCACAGACAGTGGGGTCAGATGATAGTTTTCTAGTTCTAGACACAGTCTCCACGTATTTCAACAGACCCCCTGTTCCCTGAAGGTACTTGAAGATTGATTCTTCCTAGGCACTTATAAGAGACCACCTCAAGCCCAGCGTGGGTTGCTGTAAGAAAGCAGAGGGTGAAATAAATAGGTGAAAGAAAGGTCAGGATTGATAAATTGTAGCAACAATATGGAGTATTGTTCATTATTCTAGAAGGAGTCTTGTCACCATTTATTTTTCAGATAACAGTGCAGACCTTGTAAATTATAATAGAATGTTTGGTTACTGAACATAAATGAATAAAAAAGATGTAAATTCTCAAGGTATTTAATTCTAATGAAATTCAAAGGACTTAAACTTCCATTCAAATAGAGAAATCTATTATCTTTTTAGACAATTGGCTTGTTCATTGGGTCCTTCCAAGGACGTTAAATAAAACACATATGAATGTTCCTTTGTTGCCGTCTGCATAGATTTCACAGCAGCTAACATTTTTTCCTGATAAAGAAACAACTTTCTGTGCTTTTCTGTATTTTCACTGTCACCCTTATAATTAGACCTTGTCTTTCACCTGAACCACTGCAGTACCCTCCTAGGTGGTCTCACTATGTTATGTAATCAGTTAGCGCTTATTAAGTGCTTTGTAGGATGTTTCTGTTGCACTTGAACTAACCAGAAGTCCCCAAAGCCATTTCCTCACCCAAGAAAACACAACTTAAAAAATATATGTGTATTTTATTACAGAAAGTTCCAAACACAAAAAGTAGAGAGAATAATATAATGAATTCCCATATATCCATAGCATAGATTCAGCACTAATCAACTCAGGACCAATTCTGTTTCATCTCTGTATTTGCATATTCCTCCTGTCTCCTCTTCTCAAACTGATTTTGAAACAAGTCTAAAATATCCCATTATTTTCCTCATAAATATTGCTATGCATATTTCCAAAAGAAAAAATTTTAATGTAACCAAAATACCATGATCATAACTAAGTTAAAATAATAATTACTCTTTAACAATGTCAAGTATCTAGTCACTGTTCAAATTTCCTTCTTTTCCTTGTGTCCTTATATGAATCATGTTTAATAAGCTTAATACCTTATCATGATTGACATGTGTGTTAAGTCACTTTCAATTAAGTTTCTCCCTCCCATCCTCCTCTCCCTTCTCTTTTTTGCCCTCTTCTCCCTCTCATTTCCTTTCTCTCTTTTGCAATTTATCTGTTGAAGAAAGAGAGTCATTGTCCTGTAGTTTTCCACAGTCTAGATTTTGCTGACCACTTTTCTTGTGCTGTTATTTACAGCGTTCTTTGATTCACGCTATTGTCCTTAAATTGCTGTTTAGTTCTAGACTGGACACACACTCAGTCTCAGGTTCAACTTTTTGGCCCTACCTAAAGGCAATATCGTGTACCACCGCCAAATGCCTCATCGGGCCTTTTTGTCTCTATTTTCCTGACATCAGGAGCCATTGGTGATCATTGCCTAAATCCATTAGACCATTCGGGGTTGCAAAGTGGCAATGTCCTAATTTTGTCGTTCTTCCCTCACTTATTAACCAGTGAAAGTGAAAATGAAGGTCGCTCAGTCGTGTCTGTTTGCGACCCCATGGACTATACAGTCCATGGAATTCTCTAGGCCAGAATACGGGAGTGGGTAGCCGTTCCCTTCTCCAGGAGATCTTCCCAACAAGACTGCTTCTCAATTCTCATCAGCTAGTTGTTTACCCTGAGGTGGCGCTAGTGGTAAAGAACCCGCCTGTTAATGCAGGAGATATAAGAGACGGCCGTTTGATCCCTGGGTCAGGAAGATCCTCTGGAAAAGGAAATGGCAACCCGCTCAGTATTTTTGCCTGGATAATCCTGTGGACTGAGGAGCCTGGCAGGATACAGCCCATAGGGTCGCACAGAGTCGGACACGGCTGAGTCACTTAGCACGCATGTGCAGTTCAAAGGAAAGGCAAGATCAATGTTTGCGCTCCCTAGCATCTGTAAGACATGACCAATGAGTTTCTTTGTCAAGGGTTATTCTGAACATGTGGTTTTAAATATGTTTGAGGTGGTCCACTGCAGTTATTATTCTTATGAATGATTGTAATGTTCTTTGTATCCTGGGAACTTCCTGAAGTTGGCTCCAGAGTTTTTGGATCTGATTCCCATGGTCTTTGAGGTCTTCCCTGCTGCCCATATTATAAGATGTTCCAGGATCATCTTGCACAGATCTTACCTGACCTGGGTCAGCTTTTTCTCCTGGTTACTTTCAACAGAAAATACATTTAAAGACCATAGTCTAGGCACTAGGGATGTTTGTGGTACAGAATTGGTTTTCATTTCTGAGCTTTTTCAGGGTAAATAAGTATTTTTTTTAAAGATAAAATATATTGTAAGTTGATACTGATGCTTCCAATTAAAATTCAAGACTATAGGATTTTTACTTAATCATATATTTTTATCTGTGATTTCATTGCAAATAATTCTTTTCAGTTGGTCTTTTATTTCTTTTCTTCTTTCCTTTTTTATTTTGCTTATGGTGCTTTTTGCCTTACAAAAGTATTTTATTTTAAATTATTAAGTAGTCAGATTTGTTAGTCTTCTCCTTACTGCACCTGAGTTTTGAGTCATTGTCCCCTACTCCAATGTTATAAAAGAATTCATCCATCTTTTATTTGGACATATGTGTGGTTCCATTTTTATTTACATTTAAATTTCTAATTCATGTAAAATTTATCTTACTGTGTTTGGATGAAGAAAAGATCCGATTTTATCTTTTTCCACATGAATTTCCATTTAGTCCAACATTCCTTATTAAAATGTCCACCTTTTCCCTGTGGGTATGAGATGGCACCCTTATTACATATTAAATTTCAACATATGATTTGGCCTATTCCCATACCATTGATCTTTCTGTATATTCATATGCCAATACTGTACTGTTTGAATTATAGAAGCTCTCCAATCCACCCTTCATTTTCAGGGTTTTCTTGGCTATTTTGGCTAAAACAAAACTTTCGAGCGAGTATCTATCTCTATTTCTCCTATCAGGGTCCTCAGCCTGTTTTTCTAAGAAGGCTGATTTAGTAAATGGGATTGAAGGAAGGCATGGATGGACCCCTTAAGACGGGAACTGGCACCCTGTCTAAGCCCACCGCCCCATTTATCTGTAAATGATGTTTGGTTGAAATATGCCTATGTTATCTATGGGTGCTGTCCCATTACAGTGGGAGAGCTGAGTCATGGTGATAAAGACTGTATGGCTGGCAATGCCTGAAATATTACAATACTGTATCTGTCCCTTTACAGAAAAAGTCCACAGACCCTCGCCTTGAGATAACACATTGGCATCCTAACAGGTCTTCTAGAGATACTGCGAGGGCCCAACGGGACCTGCTACATAATTTGCAGGGCCCAGTGCAAAATGGAAGTTCAGACCCCGCGTTCAAAAAGCTGGAAAAAAGTGTTGCAAAGAGAACTCAGAGATAAAGCTTCTCCTTTTCGCATTTCTCTCTCAATTTGCCATATTATTTTCATATGTTAGTTTGCTAAGAAAACAAAAATGAAAAATATTAGCATGAATTTTACTTTTCTTCACATTGTACAATATCTCTTTTAAATCCAAATATAAGAGCATTTAACTTGTGTGCAAACTTATTGAGATTATACAATTCGTATTTCCTGGCTTATCTGTGGAGGGTGCTTTCAATTGGCCAGAGGTGGCAAACACTAACCAGATTCAGAAAGCTAGGAAGGAGGAAAACAGGGTCCCTCATGGCTGGGGTGTGCTTGAGGGACAAGCACAGACCCTCAAGGAGGGCCTGAGAACACTTCAGGGCACACGGGGCTTGTCCAGTGCCCCACCCACAACCGCTGGACCGAAGTGGGTAAGTTACCTGTGCAGAGTCACCCTCTAAGGCCTTGCACTGTGGAGCCACCAGCTTGCTGGGTGTTGGGCAGCAGTCGTCGGGTATGTAGGGGATTGGGTGCTGAGAAGCGGTCCCCGGGAGGTGTGGGAGGGCAGCTAGAGGACAGACCAGTGTGCTGGCCGAGGGTCCCCAGTGCACGCTCCACTAACCCAGTAAATTTCACTTAAAAAACACAAATCCAAAGATAAAGTGAATAAGACTATTAAGACAGGATGACACTGCATTAAATCCCAAGTTCAGGGCTTGCACACGGTTGACATTGGTCCTGGTCTCAACTAATGATAATGATGCTGGGGAGTGTCTGTCAACATTGCAACTTGAAGGGAATAGGTGGAGGTATAAATATTTTGAAGAGCCCTAAAGATGTGTGCTACCTTTTAAAGACACCTTAGAGGGGATGTCCATCTGTTTAAAACCTACAAGTTTTGGGGTCTTTTGTTAACATGCATTTTTTGTTGTGTTAAAATATACATAATATAACATTTACTGAAGAGGGGACATACGTATACGTATAGCTGATTCACTGTGCTGAACAGCAGAAACTAACACAACACTGTAAAACAACTATACTCCAAACAAACTAATTAAAAAAATAAAAGTCTCTAAGAAAACAATTTACCAGTGTCAGCATTTTTAAGTACCGCCCAATTCAGTGACCTTAGGTAAATTCACAGTGTGGAACCGTCACCATCATCCATCTCTGGAGCTTTTTCATCTGTGAAACAAACTCTGTACCCATTAGATGATAACTCCCCACCTTCCACTCTTCCACAGCCCCTGGCAACACCAGTCTATTTTCTGCCTCTATGAATATGACTACTCCAGGTACCTCGTTTTAAGTGGAATCATGCAGTATTTGCCCTTTTGTGACTGGCTGATTTCACATAGCATAATGTTCTCAAGGTTCATCCGTATCGTAACATGTGTCAAAATCCCCTCCCTTTGAAAATCTGAGTCCTAGTCCCCTGTGGGTATAGCCCACACTGTGTTTCTCCAGTCATCTGGTGATGGCCATTTGGGTTGCTTCAGTATTTTAGATATTATGAATAATGTTACTGGGAGGTGAGTGCATCATGCATTGTCTTAAACTTGGTTCCTTTATCATTGAATAAACCTGCACACAGGATTGCAGTGATGCTGCAGCTGCTCTGTGGGGACCTGGATCACAGGGACCTTCCCTGGGTCACCTCAGTGCTTCACCCAAGATTTGGTTTCTAGCCTGCAGAGACTGGCAGTAACAGGAAAATGTTTCAGAAAGAGAAGCCACAGAAGCTTTGTTTTTTGTTTCTGCAAAACAACTTTGCTTTATTTTTTCCCATATGAGGCTTTGTTTTCACCTATGCAAATGTGATTCATCTTTCAGCGCTAGAGAATGGCCTTAAATAACATAATTACTTCACCAATCATCTACTTGGCTCCTGGAAATCATCTTTTTAGTGAGGTCGACTGCAGTTGCTTGAGTTCTATGCAGAACCCAAATCACGAGCAAACTTCTTTTCTTAAAATGCTAATTGCTCTCTGAAGTGAACGTTGTTTTTAAGGGGGAATTTAATTGGAGATTACATCTGCAATGGAAAGATTAAATTATGAAATAAACAAACATATCAGTCTAATAGGTCTTTGGAAAGAATCGGGCATTCTACTCTGAATTTTCTTAAGTGCAAATATGTTCAGATATATATTTAATTTTCTGCCCATTTTTCTGTGCTTTGTAGCTTTCGACCTGAATTCTTTCCTGGGCTGCTTCCAAAGGAACTCATCTCAGGAGGCTGAGTAAGCTTGGGATTCTGTGAGCGCTGGCCCCCAAATAACCTTTTGCTTAAAGACTTTACCTGTATAAATGAAATTCAAGAAATGTTGAGAAACCATTTTGAAATGAATAATACTGAAGCAATTCCAAGGGGTATAATTTGAGATGCATCAAAGGTGGTGGTTGGAGAGTACATTTGCCTCATGGTAAGTTTAAAAAAAATCAAAGATCAAAACAGGTACATGTTCGAGAAGGAAATTAAGAAATGAGAAGTATAGCATTGCTGTATAAAAATCCCAAATGATTTTTCAGAAAATTATTTCAAGGCAAAGTAATACCCTTTTTAACAGAAAAGAACGTGAAACCCCCAAGTTTATAAAGCAGGCTTCCTGGGAATAGGAAATAAAGATGAGTAGCTCTTCAACTTTACATGTTAAAAAGGTACAAGAAAGTAAAGATTTTTTTTCCCGCCCCCTAAAATAAGTGCCCATCTGGGAGAATGGTAATACAACCACGATAGGAAGTCTTTTTCAACACAGCTTTTTCAGCTACCCGGGGCTAAGAGAAATGAAAGGAATATGCATCGCTGTCCACCACACTTGAGCTGGCTGCTCTAGACTGATTACAGGAACTTCCACAGTGCGGAAGTGTGAGCTACAGGCGACAGCCAGTGCTGGTGCGTTCTTCACTTCTTACAAGATCCTTGAAAACGTATTAGATGGGCGCTTTAAGGGGAAAATTCTAATATGTTGTTTGGAGGAAAATTCTGTCTTTCATTGACAGTTTATCAAATTGCCATTATGACCCCTAAATCAGATTAATTTTTAACAGATTCCTTTTCCACATTTAAAACCTTAGTCATGAGATTTCCTTAAAGGCTTTATTCCAAGACTAGTAAACTAACTGAAATAATATTTTTTCGTTTTTTATAATTCTATATATTAATTTTATTTACCTTTTATTTTCTTGCCATGGTGAGCTGTATGTGGGAGCTTAGTCACCGGACCAGGGATTGAACCCACGCCTCTGCAGTGAAAGTACAGAGTCGTAACCACTGGACCACCAGGGAAGTCTGTGAAATAACATTTTTTGTTGGTGAATCCTTTATCCTCATCTACTGAAATTCCTTGCCAGTCTTTTATGTATTGTTTACAGGTCTGGACACTGAAGTATAGAAAACTGGTCCTTATATTATTAGTTTCTAGATGTGATGGTGGTAATGTAGTTATGTTTTAAAAAAGAGACTCCTTGTCCTTTACAGATACATACTGAAATATTTCCCAATAAATATGATATGTTTTGGATTTGCTTTAAAAAGAATGTAGAACCTGGGTAAGTAAGACCACCTCAGCACAAGCTGATTCTGGGTGCTGAGAGTTCTGTTATTTCCCATACAGAAAGTTTTTCTTTTCTTTGCTTTTCTCTCTTCTTTTCTTTAAAAAGGCTGTCTTTAGAGGACTTCCCTGGTGTCCCAGTGACTTAGACTCTGAGCTTGCAATGCAAGGGGCCCGGGTTGGATTACTGGTCAGGGCACTAGATCCCACACGCTGCAGCTAAGACCTGGCACAGCCAAACGCATTTGCTGCTGTTGTTAGGTCTCTAAGTCACATCCGGCTCTGCAACCCCATGGACTGCAGCACACGGGGCTTCCCTGTTCTTCACCAGCTCCCAGAATTCGCTCAAACCCATGTCCATTGAACTGGTGATGCCATCCAGCCATTTCATCCTCTGTCATCCCCTCCTCCTCCTGCCCTCAATCTTTCCCAACATTAGGGTCTTTTCCAATGAGTTGGCTCTTTGCATCAGGTGGTGAAGATACTGGAGCTTCAGCATCAGTCCTTCCAATGAATATTCAGGCTTGATTTCCTTAAGGATAGACTGGTTTGATCTCCTGGCTGTCCAAGGGACTCTCAAGAGTCTTCTCCAGCACCACAGTTGGAAAGCATCACTCAGCCTTCTTTATGGTCCAACTCTCACATCTATACATGACTACTGGAAAAACCATAGCTTTGACTGTCTGGACCTTTGTTGGCAAAGTGATGTCTCTGCTTTTTAATACAATGTCTAGGTTTATCATTGCTTTTCTTCCAAGGAGCAAGTGTCTTCTAATTTCATGGCTGCAGTCACCATCTGCAGTGATTTTGGAGCCCAAGAAAATAAAGTCTGTCACTGTTTCCATTGTTTCCCCATCTATTTGCCATGAAGTGATGGGACCGGATGTCATGGTTTTAGTTTTCTGAATGTCCAGTTTTAAGCCAACTTTTTTATTCTCTTCTTTCACTTTCATCAAGGAGCTCTTTAGTTCCTCTTCATTTTCTCCCTTAAGAGTGGTATCATCTGCATATCTGAGGTTATTGATATTTCTCCTGGAAATTTTGATTCCAACTTGTGCTTCATCCAGCCCGGCATTTGGCATGATGTACTCTGCATATAAGTTAAATAAGCAGGGTGACAGTATACAGCCTTGACGTATTGCTTTTCCAATTTGGAACCAGTCTGTTGTTCCATGTCTGGTTCTAATTGTTGCTTCTTGACCTGCATACAGATTTCTCAGGAGGCAGGTAAGATGGTCTGGTATTCCCATCTCTTTAAGAATTTTCCATAGTTTTTTGTGATCCACAGAGTTAAAGGCTTTAGCGTAGTCAATGAAGCAAAGGTAGATGTTTTTCTGGAATTCTCTTGCTTTTTCTATGATGCAATGGATATTGGCAATTTGATCTCTATTCCTCTGCCTTTTCTAAATCCAGTTTGTATATCTGGAAGTTCTTGGTTCATGTACTTTTGAAGCCTGGATCGAAGGATTTTGAGCATTACCTTGCTAGCATGTGAAATGAGTGCAGTTATGCGGTAGTTTGAGCATTCTTTGGCATTGCCCTTCTCTGGGATTGAAATGAAAACTGACCTTTTCCAGTCCTGTGGCCACTGCTAAGTTTTCCAAATTTGCTGGCATATTGAGCGCAGCAGTTTAACAGGATCATCTTTTAGGATTTTAAATAGCTCAACTGGAATTCCATCATAGCCACCAGCTTTATTCGTAGTAATGCTTCTTAAGGCCAAATACATAAATATTAAAAAAAAAAAAAAGTCTTTTCTTTAATAAAACACAATTGTCTTTACATTCTTCACTGAAGAATCTTTACTCATTTCCTGGGGTAGAAGCATGCCAAGGAGGCAATGCCCCTTTGCAAGCGTGGGTCCCCTTACAGGTTCCGTGTCTAATGTGGCTCATGGTTTTCTGTCTCAGTCACACTGACTAGGACCATCATCCCCTGACTCGACAGCCTGCTCAGGGCGTACTGAGGTACAGGAGCAGAGGCTCCTGCAGGCGGAGCTACAGGGTAGGGTCTTCGCACTGTGAACTGAGGAATCTCATAGAGCCTTTCTGGGTCTCCAACCCCATTTGCTTGGAATAGACACCAAATTCCTGCCACTGAGTTTGGTTTTCATTGACACTGTTTTTCCTTTCTTCTTTCTGAATTGGGGGTGCATACGCAGCACTGCTCTCTCCCTGCTGCTGCTGCTGCTAAGCTGCCTCAGTCGTGTCCGACTCTGTGTGACCCCATAGACGGCAGCCCACCGGGCTCCCCCGTCCCGGGGATTCTCCAGGCAAGAACACTGGAGTGGGTTGCCATTTCCTTCTCCAGCTCTCTCCCTACTAATTGCCAATCCTTGAAGGCAGTAGGGGAATTAGAAAGAAAACCTTTTACTAAATGCTTCCTTGTTAAGTGTTAGACAAAGAGCTACCACTTGACAAATGGACTGCCCTGTAATCCTGTGAGATGGAGGTAATTTTAAAACTCCTGTGAGGTGAAGTAATTTTTTTAAAATCCTGTTTTACAAAGGAGGAAATTGAGGTTGGAGAAGTTAATGAACTTTTTGGTCTACGTAGTTTGGAATATCGTTGGCTGCAAATTAATAGCAAACTAAGCTTGAACTATTTCAAACAATGAAAGGAACCTATTGGCTAAGCAGTAGATGCAGCAGATTGTGGGGACAGCTTTATCAGGATTCTGGCTCTTGTGTCTTTACGTGATTTTCCAGATTCTGCTTTCCTCCAGACTGGATACCCTCCGAGCAACAAAAAAGGCTGCCACAGCCTCAGGCCGCATATCTGCATGACATACCAATCAGGGCAAGAAAAGCTCCTGTCTTCTCAACTAAGAACCAAGTCCTGCAGCTCCTTGGGTGAGATTAGCCGATTGCCGTGAGTGACGGGAAGGCTATGCACTGAGTGGCTCATGCCCACCCCCTGACCATGGCCTTATGGATGAGACTATATTGTAAGGCTGGGGCTCTGGTTAATCTTACCCCAAGCACTGCTGCTGCTGCTGCTGCTAAGTTGCTTCAGTCGTGTCCGACTCTGTGCGACCCCATAGATGGCAGCCCATCAGGCTCCCCCGTCCCTGGGATTCTCCAGGCAAGAACACTGGAGTGGGCTGCCATTTTCTTCTCCACCCCAAACATTAGGCTGCTACAAAATTAAATAACTGTTAGAAAAGCAGAGAATTACATTCATCAGGTTTCCACAGAAAAACGACTTCATAGAATTAGATGTGCCAGGGGTCTCTGTGCTCACCTTCACAGAGAAGGATTGGGAGGTGTGGAGGCCCCTCTTCCACCCATTCTGATGGATCAAACTGGCAGCTGAGTGGAGGGAAGGAAGTGATGGTGGTCATTTCCAGTTTGTGGGGTGGCAAAGAACCAAGTGGAGAACTTTTTCCTTCCTCCTGAAAGACATCACGAGAGGCTGTTATACATAGAGAGACTTTGTACTGTTTCCAATAGTGTTAACCATTACTCTTTCCTTCCACACATGCTACAGAGGCAGAGTAAAGAATTCAAGCAGTAAGGAATTTTAGTTGTTGGGTTTCTCTGAACATGACCCTGAGCTGAGAATGAGCCACGTGGAGTTCTGCATTGTATTCAGGGTATATAACAAATTGAAGCCAGGTATAGTCAAGAACCAAAAAGAATAATATAGACAAAGTGTGTTCTGGTGGTTTAGGAGCTGTGGGCTGCAGGGAGTGGCAAAGACCTGGATTTGATACTGTGGAAGGCAGACAACTGGGTTAATTAAACAGTCAAAGTAAAAAAGCTGGGACTTTGCAGAGAAGGTAATGTGGCCTCTGTGGGGATCAACCAGAGAGTCCGTGTTGAGAAGCAGCACGTTGAACGGTAATCATAAAAACTAGCATTTACTAAGCACTTCATACGTGCTAGACACTGATCTAAATGCTTGACGTGTTTTAACTCATTTTAACCGTCATGGAGGTATAAAAGGTTAACTGATTTGCCAGGGGTCACACAGCTAGTAAATGGCAGAGCCAAGACGCACAGGCAGGGGTGCTGACTTTGGCTCATTCTCTTAACAATTACGTGCTCAGTTGCTAAGTTGTGACTGACTGTTTGTGACCCCATGGACTATAGCCCGCCAGGCTCCTCTGTCCATGGGATTCTCCAGGGAAGAATACTGGACTGGGTTGCCATTTTCTCCTCCACTATACAGACAGGGCCCAATCAGGAGAGCTATTCATGCTCACTGGGCAGAATTACTCGTTAGAGGAGGAATCCATGGAAAGCAGAAGTTTAGACACTTGAGTCTTGTGATGGTACAGGAAACACACCCTCCATGAGACGAGAAGGGAGGCAGAGAGGTAAGTCCGTCTCAGGGCTGAGGAGATGGTGGTGGAAATGTGCATGTGTGAGCAGACTCAGCGCCTCCCTGAAAACTCAGGAGAGGCGATCTCAACACTGAGTCATGGTTCATCAGATCTGTCTCACCTCACAGGGCCCTGAAAACCAGGTCCCTGGATGTCAGCCCTGGATGGACAGACAGTAAGGAAAGCCCACAGATGACGCACAGTCTGGGGCAGGGGAGGAAAGGAGAGGGACATGCGCATAGCTGGGGGCAAGAGGAGACCATAGGGAGGGGCACCACCAAATTCATCCCTGGCTTGCAGGGCTCATCAGAACAATAGGATGTCTGCAGCCCTGAACACATTACAGCAGTGAGAAGCATTGACCCCTTTGTGACTACAGCTCCATGGAGAGAACAGAAAGGGGAAAAGCAGAAAGAAGCACAGCAGCACTGATCTCGTGTAGAAACCTTAGGTGCGTATGATATGAAGCCACACGTTTTACAAGGACATAGACATTCCAGGATGTGCACGGGAATGCCTCAGAAGGAGGAAGGGGAGGGAGGGAATGCAGATGGGGCTGGAATGGAGGAGAAAACAGCCAAGACCTTGCCCAAGCCAGAGAGGGGACTGGTGTGGGTGGATGACGCTGGTGTGGCTTGAACTGGAGAGAGGGTGGCCGCATCCCCCTTGCGTCCCCACGGTCAGTGAGGAGAAAGGGCAGAGGACAGTCTCGGCAGACTGCACGCCAAGCCCAGGCTGGGCTGGGGGAGCACCGTGGGCACAGAACCAGCTTCCTCTGTCTTCCCTGCTTTGGACACTCTGGAAGGGCATGGCGAGCAGCCCCTGGGCCCAGTTTCCTCATCTGTGTTTGGAGGGTTTGTGCTGTCTGTTTTCCAAAGGCTCCTTCCATCTTGGAAACTCTGGTCCTCCCTCCAGCCCTGCCCAGCCCCTCCAGAAACAGGCTGTCCCCTCCCTTCCCCACCTCTGAGCCTTTCCCAAGTGTGGAGTCAGGCTCAACACGTGCTGTCACAGTCCGTGAAAATCCGGTGGATTCCACCATCACCCCTTAAGCTGATACAGAAATTACAAACACATTTTTGTAGAAGTTATAATGTGTTTGTAGTGCTGCGTGAGTCTGCATGATTCTTGAGGCCATAAAGCTTCATGTTTCTCTAAAAGAAGGAGTTAGATTCAGTGACTGAAATGAACCATGCCAATGTGTATGTGTGTGTGTGTGCACGCATTTTTGTGTATGTGTATGTAAGTGTGTATTGTGTATGTGTATATGTGTGTATAATTATATATGTGTTTATGGGTATGTGTGATTTATCCAGCCCAGCATTTCGCATGATGTACTCTGCATATAAGTTAAATAAGCAGGATGATGATACAGGAATCACAAGCTAGAATCAAGATTGCCAGGAGAAATATTGACAACCTCAGATATGCAGATGATACCACTCTAATGACAGAAGGTGAAGAGGAACTAAAGAGCCTCTTGATGAAGGTGAAAGAGGAGAGTGAAAAGCTTCCTTGAAACTCAACATTCAAAAACTAAGATCACGGTATCCAATCCCATCACTTCATGGCAAACAAGGGGGAAAAGTGGAAGTAGTGACAGATTTTTTTTTCTTGGGCTCCAAAATCACTGTGGACTGTGGTTGTAGCCATGAAATTAAAAGATACTTGCTTCTTGGAAGAAAAGCTATGACCAACCTAGACAGTGTATTAAAAGCAGAGACATCACTTTGCTGACAAAGGTCCATCTAGTCAAAGCTATGGTTTTTCCAATAGTCATGTACGGATGTGAAAGTTGGACCATAAAGAAGGCTGAGCACTGAAGAACTGAGGCTTTTGAATTGTGTGTGAGAAGATTCTTGAGAGTATCTTGACAGCATGGAGATCAAACCAGTCAATCCTAAAGGAAATCAAGCCTGAATATTCATTGGAAAGACTGATGCTGAAGCTGAAGGCCAGCTGATGCAAAGAGCTGACTCACTGGAAAAGACCCAGAGGCTGGGAAAGATTGAGGGCAAGAGAAGGAGGGGGCAGCAGAGGATGAGATGGTTAGATACCATCACTGACCCAATGGACATGAGTTTGAACAAACTCCAAGAGGTAGTGAAGGACAGGGAAGCCTGGCGTGTAATACATGGGGTCACAAAGAATCAGACATGACTTAGCGACTCAACAACGAACAGGTTTTTGTTTGGCAGATTACTTGTGGACTAAAACGTATATTACTTGTGAAGCACTAGAAGAGACCCCGAGAGTGGAAGAGGGTGTGAGCCAGGTTTCTGTGGGAGCTGGTCAGGTTCTGTCTCCATCAGGAAGCTGGTCACACAGGTATATTTAGTCTGGGAAAAATTCATCAACCTCTACACTTAGGTGCACTTTCCTGTATGTATGTTATATATGTTATATTTTAATTAAAATTTTCTTTTTATCTATTAATCCCAAACTCCTAATTTATCCCTACCCACTTACCTTCACTGTAAGTTTATTTTCTATGTATATGAATTCGTTTCTCTTTTTTAAATAAGTTCATTTATACAATTTTCTTAGATTCCACATACAAATGACATCATATGATATTCGTCTTTCTCTGTTTTACTTCACTTAGTACAATAATCTCTAATTCCATCCATGTTGCTGCAAATAGCATTATTTCATTCTTTTTTATGACTGAGTAATATACAGTGGAAGTGAGAAATAGATTTAAGGGACTAGATCTGATAGATAGAGCGCCTGATGAACTATAGACTGAGGTTCTTGACATTGTTCAGGAGACAAGGATCAAGACCATCCCCGTGGAAAAGAAATGCAAAAAAGCAAAATGGCTGTCTGGGGAGGACTTACAAATAGCTGTGAAAAGAAGAGAAGCCAAAAGCAAAGGAGAAAAGGAAAGATATAAGCATCTGAATGCAGAGTTCCAAAGAATAGCAAGAAGAGATAAGAAAGCCTTCCTCAGTGATCAATGCAAAGAAATACAGGAAAACAACAGAATGGGAAAGACTAGGGATCTCTTCAAGAAAATTAGAGATACCAAGGGGACATTTCATGCAAAGATGGGCTCAATAAAGGACAGAAATGGTATGGACCTAACAGAAGCAGAAGATATTAAGAAGAGGTGGCAAGAATACACAGAAGAACTGTACAAAAAAGATCCTCATGACCAAGATAATCACGATGGTGTGATCACTCACCTAGAGCCAGACATCCTGGAATGTGAAGTCAAGTGGGCCTTAGGAAGCATCATTGCAAACAAAGCTAGTGGAGGTGATGGAATTCCTGTTGAGCTATTTCAAATCCTGAAAGATGATGCTGTGAAAGTGCGGCACTCAATATGCCAGCAAATTTGGAAAACTCAGCAGTGGCCACAGGACTGGAAAAGGGCAGTTTTCATTCCAATCCCAAAGAAAGGCAATGCCAAAGAATGCTCAAACTACCGCACAATTGCACTCATCTCACACGCTAGCAAAGTAATGCTCAAAATTCTCCAAGCCAGGCTTCAGCAGTACGTGAACCGTGAACTTCCAGATGTTCAAGCTGGTTTTAGAAAAGGCAGAGGAACCAGAGATCAAATTGCCAACACCCACTGGATCATGGAAAAAGCAAGAGAGTTCCAGAAAAACATCTATTTCTGCTTTATTGACTATGCCAAAGCCTTTGACTGTGTGGATCACAATAAACTGTGGAAAATTCTGAAAGAGATGGGAATACCAGACCACTTGACCTGCCTCTTGAGAAACCTATATGCAGGTCAGGAAGCAACAGTTAGAACTGGACATGGAACAACAGATTGGTTCCAAATAGGAAAAAGAGTACGTCAAGGCTGTATATTGTCACCCTGCTTATTTAACGTCTATGCAGAGTACATCATGAGAAACGCTGGGCTGGAAGAAACACAAGCTGGAATCAAGATTGCTGGGAGAAATATCAATAACCTCAGATATGCAGATGACACCACCCTTATGGCAGAAAGTGAAGAGAAACTAAAAAGCCTCTTGATGAAAGTGAAAGAGGAGAGTGAAAAAGTTGGCGGAAAGCTCAATATTCAGAAAATGGAGATCATGGCATCTGGTCCCATCACTTCATGGGAAATAGATGGGGAAACAGTGGAAACAGTGTCAGACTTTATTTTGTTGGGCTCCAAAATCACTGCAGATGGTGACTGCAGCCATGAAATTAAAAGACGCTTACTCCTTGGAAGGAAAGTTATGACCAACCTAGATAGCATATTGAAAAGCAGAGACATTACTCTGCCAACAAAGGTCCGTCTAGTCAAGGCTATGGTTTTTCCAGTGGTCATGTATGGATGTGAGAGTTGGACTGTGAAGAAAGCTGAGCGCTGAAGAATTAATGCTTTTGAACTGTGGTGTTGGAGAAGACTCTTGAGAGTCCCTTGGACTGCAAGGAGATCCAACCAGTCCATTCTAAAGGAGATCAGCCCTGGGTGTTCTTTGGAAGGAATGATGCTGAAGCTGAAACTCTAGTACTTTGGCCACCTCATGCGAAGAGTTGACTCATTGGAAAAGACTCTGATGCTGGTATGGATTGGGGGCAGGAGAAGGGGACGACAGAGGATGAGATGGCTGGATGGCATGCTGGCATGCTGCGATTCATGGGGTTGCAAAGAGTCAGACACGACTGAGCGACTGAACTGAACTGAACTGAACTGAATATTCCATTATATGTATTTATTCACACACACACACATACATATACCACAGATACACACTATTGTATATAAAACAGATAAACAACAAGGACCCGCGTATAGCACAGAGAACTATATTCAATATCTTGTTATAACCTATAATGGAAAAGAATCTGGAAAAGAATATATATATATATGAACGAATATATATGTTTTCAGATACATATATCTGAAGCACTTTGTTATATACCTGAAACTAACGCATCATGATAAATCAACTATACCTGGATGCCTGGGCAGCCCTCCTAGCCTCTCTGCCCTCTGCTAGCCTTGAATGTGGCCCCTAAAGGAGGGAAGGTATACACGTACTTCATCATGTGGGTCTGTGTGTGCAGAAGTTGAGCTCACTGCTGCAAACTTGCATTTTCCTTAGGATTTCTTGCCGCCTGTTCTGCCTAAAGAGGCACATAGACTAAACACCGCGCCTGGTTTGGGCTGTGGCTTGGAAACTCAGGCTGCCAGGGGGAAAGGCTGGGTTGGTGATTTCAGAGGAATAGAGTGGATTTGGGGCAGCAGGCGGGGTGGTGAGAATGGAAATGGGGAGAGGGAGAGGGAAGGAGAAACAGAAAGCACGAGAAGGCAGGCCTGAAGTGGGAGTGGGCCTTGCGTTTGTGCCTCGGCCTGAAGACAAGGCAGAGGCCTTTAGCAGGGTGAGTGCCGAATTCCACAGGCGGGGGAAAGACGTTAAGCAAGGATTAAAATACGAAGAGAAACTCATAACCTGTGTTTGTTGTACCGGAATGAGAAGCTTATACATGGAGTTATTAGTTTGCAGAGGTGTAATCGCCTCCGGCACCGTGTATGGTAGGAAACAGCAAAAGGGAGGGAACCCCTCCCCGCGGAGCCTCTCCGGAGAACCCAGGCCTGCCAGGGAAGGCGAGAGGCGGTGAACAAGTCAGCTGGCTCGGCCTCCTGCAGGTCAGGCAGTGAGATAAGACGGTTCAGGGGTCCCTGCGAAAACCCACCACGTGCTTCCTTTCAGAAGCGGGGCCCAGCCAGGCTTCAGAAGTCCACCACGGCCCCTATTCTGGGCGGCCCCCTGCCGCCGCTCACCAGGGCTGGGCAGGGCCTTGCCTCTCCCCGGCGTGAGCGCTCGGGCCCCGCCCCACCCGCCCGGCTCGCTCCCGCCGCAGCCCCGCCCCTGCCCGTCCACACCCCGGAAGGTGGTCCCCTGGATCCCGCTACTTTGGCCCTCTTTGCTTCCTCCTCAAGCTCTTTTTCTTCCCTGGCCTGGTGGAAGGAGCTAGAGAGACTGCTGGAAGTTTGGGATTTGGACATGAAGGGAGACTACTTTTCCAGGGCAACAGAGAGCGAAGCGTAGAGTCAACCAGCCCCTGCTCCGTTGCCACCTCTGCTCCTGACCTGGGCTGGGCCCGCTCCCGGCAGGTGGGGAACTGCGGATGAGAGCAGGGCCTGCTTCGCTCCAGCCCTCTCAGGGTTACAGCTTGTTGCTAAAGCCCAAAAGCTGATGTTCAGTTCTCACTGCTTCCGGTCACTCCTGCTTTCTGGAGGCCCTAACATTCAGCGATGCTGGGACGGGTCAGCTTGGGAGGCTGCTGTGCAGGTTTTTATTCTCACCTAGGCCGGCTTGACATGACTATTTATGGTCAATTTTCCAAGACCCATGACTGAACATCCTCCTTTCCGAGAACCTGAGCCATGGGGAAGTGTGTTTATGTGTATGTGCGTATATATGTATGCATATGTGTGTATGTATGTGTATACATGCGTGTACATGCGTGTGTATATGTGATTGTTGTGTATGTGAGTGTGTGTGTGTTTATGTGCATGCTAAGTCACTTCAGATGTGTCCAGCTCTTTGCAACCCCATGGACTATTAGCTCTCCAGACTCCTCTGTCCATGGAATTCTCCAGGCAAGAATACTGGAGTGGGTTGCCATTCCCTTCTCCAGGGGATCTTCCCGACCCAGGGACTGAAGCTGTGTCTCTTATGTCTCCTGCATTGGCAGGTAGGTTCTGTACCACTAGCACCACCCGGGGAAGCCTGAGTGTGTATATATGTGTCTGCTGCTGCTGCTGCTAAGTCGCTTCAGTCACGTCCGACTCCGTGCGACCCCATAGACTGCAGCCCACCAGGCTCCCCCGTCCCTGGGATTCTCCAGGCAAGAACACTGGAGTGGGTTGCCATTTCCTTCTCCAATGCATGAAAGTGAAAAGGGAAAGTGAAGTCTCTCAGATGTGTCTGACTCTTAGCGACCCCATGGACTGCAGCCTACCAGGCTCCTCTGCCCATGGGATTCTCCAGGCAAGAGTACTGGAGTGGGTTGCCATTGCCTTCTCTGATATATGTGTATATGTGTGTATATATTTGTATATATGTGTATGTGAGATGTGTTTCTGACATACGTGATGTCTGACTCTCCTAAACCTAGCACAGTTTCAATCATTCATTCCAATGTTTACTGAGCTCATACCTTGTACTGGGTTCTGCTTTAAACTTATGAACAAGAAGTGAGAAAAGTAGTTAATTTTGGACTTCATGGAGTTGCTGTTCTAGTTGGAGAGAGGAAAAAAAAAAGTAAGTAGTTTAAAAAATTAAGGCATGAACATGAATCAGCCGTAGGTGCACAAACAACAAAATTCTGTAAAACAATAACAATTACCTTTCAATTAAAAATAAATTAGAAAAAAAAGCAAAGATTCCAATTAAGAAAAAATTAAGGCAGGAGTTCTATTGAGAAAATACAGTGGGGAGGGCGATGAGGGGCACCAGGTTGAGTGGGTCGGTATTAAACAGGGTGGGTTGGCGAGGCCTCACTGACTGCACTGGTGCAGTATTTCCAGCTCTGCTTCCCCTTCACCAAGTGTACGGATAATGGAGATTAAGTCAATAGCCCAAAACCCGGCCATCATCTATCTGTATCTCCAAAATAAGACGTGAATACTCTCACATCCCCAAATCACAAAGGCCCAAGCCTGACCTGTCGAATCAGCAGAAAGCTCAGCGTTTTCTTGAGTTTTCCTCCCAAAATATTCCTGAGAATCACTGGAATGGATTAGACTTGTCCATCAGTCAGCCCCTGTTCTGCCTGCCGGTGGCCATCCACCAGGAAAGGGGATCAGCACGGGTCCACGGAGGCTGGGGATGTCCAAACCTGCTTGGCCTTCACCGGGCCTGGCAGGCAGCTGGTGCTGAGGTCCAGCTGATGGTCAGGAGACGCCCTGGAGAAGCTGGATTCACGTTCGTGTCCACATTGCTCCTTTGCCACTCCTCCTGATCTCTGCTCGTTTTCCTTAGCATTAGCTTCCTCTGGTCTGGCAAGCACATCCTTTCAGCTTCCAGGTATGGGTCACCCTGCTTAAGTAAATTTCCTCTCAGGACTTTTTTTTTTTTTTTTAATACAATTTGGTTTCATTTGGGAACTTGTTTCAGAGGGTAAAGCCTCTGTCTACAATGCGGGAGACCCGGGTTTGAGGCCTGGGTTGGGAAGATCCCTTGGAGAAGGAAATGGCAATCCACTCCAGTACTATTGCCTGGAAAATCCCATGGACAGAGGAGCCTGGTAGGCTACAGTCCGTGGGGTCACAAAGAGTCGGACACGACTGAGCAACTTCACTTTCACTTTCATCAAACATGATCAGTTACTTGGGAATCTCTTCTCCAGTCCTGTGTAAATTTGAGAGTGAGGTGGGAGGCACAGCCCAGCTCCATCCGGCAGCATCAGAGACCCAAATGCAGATGAATACATTCAAGGAGTGGTGGGAATCTCACTTCTCCTCCCACAGGGCCAAGCCAAACAAGGACTGTCACTGACACACACACAGGAGAGTTACGTATGCGCTGTGACTGTAAGGGAAAACAAGAGAACTGATTTCCATAAATTATTGGTGAAAAAATTCCATTTTGTTAACATTTGAATTGTTTAAATAAAACATAAAAGAACTCACCATTCAAATTTGAGCAAAATGTCAACGTTTTACTGTCTTGCTTGAGATCTTTTATGTTTTTAAAGCAATAAAAAGTTGTTATTCCAGGGCAGGGGAAAACCCACCTCATGGTAAGAGAGTAGCATGTGCCTCCAGGGGGAGAAGACATCAATGGTGTCCCTCTTTGGAGAGAGGCTACCACACCACCTCATCTCTCAACTCCTTTTCACATTCAATATTTCTTTGTTTATTTGTTTAATTTCTTTGTTTGTTTCTTTAATTCTATTGCATTCTGGGTGATTTCTGCAGGACTATCTTCCTTCTCACTAAATAACTAAATATCTTTGTAACTACATCCAATCTAAGTTAAATTGCGTCTATTAAGAAGCAGATACATCACTTGGCCTACAAAGGTCCATCTAGTCAAAACTATGATTTTTCCAGTAGTCATGAGAGCTGGGCCATAAAGAAGGCTGAGGGGTGAAGAATCGATGCTTTTGAATTGTGGTGCTTGAGAGTCCCTTGGACAGCAAGATCAAACCAGTCAATCCTAAAGGAAATCAACCCTGAATATTCATTGGAAGGACTCATGCTGAAGCCAAAGCTCCAGTATTTTGGCCACCTGATGCAAAGAGCGAACTCTTTGGAAAAGACCCAGATGCTGAGAAAGATTGAGGACAAGAGGAGAAGGGGGCAACGGAGGATGAAATAGTTGGATGGCATCACTGACTCAGTAGACATTAAATTTGAGCAAACTCTGGGAGATAGTGAAGGACAGGGAAGCCTGGCATGCTGCAGTCCATGGGTTTGCAAAGAGTCAGACATGACTTAGCAATGAGAGAATTTTTTTAAATTTTTTAGTGACTTTTAAAAATTTTTGAGATTTATAATTGATTCTTTTCCCTATCCACCTATTCTTATTATAGCATTGCATATAGTTTTTGTTTAGTGATTTCTTCTTAATTTTCATAGATTTTAGTTTTTATTTCTTTTCATATCCTAAACACAACTATTTTGAACTAAGAAAAACATCAACCTATTTGAAAGAGATTTGTATGCTGAGAGTGATAGGATTTGCTGAAGTGTGAAGAATAACTTCTAGGTTTTATAACTTATTTAGATGGGGATGGGAAACATGGAGAAATACCAGGTCTGTGGGAGAAAATTATGAGTTCTGTTTGAAGTTTGAAGCCCTTCTTCAAACAGTTGGACAAAACATAATTATTGATGTTAATTTTGAATACAGAATAGGAGAAATAGAAATAGTCCACAGGATAAATTTTAGTTATTGATCCAAGAATTATTCAGTGGCTATAATCTCAAGCTCTATTTTAATTATGAGCTTAAACTTTAATTCTTCTGTGAGGAAGTGAATAAATATACTCTTAGCAACTTTTATACTATTTTATACTATTTTCCGTATAAATTTGGCATTTTTACTTCTGAAAGTTAAAGTAATAGTTGCTCAGTTGTGTCTGATTCTTTGTGACCCTATGGACTGTAGCCCGTCAGGCTCCTCTGTCCATGGAATTCTCCAGGCAAGATATAGTAGTGTTTCCATTTCCTCCTCTAGGGGATCTTCTGGACCAAGGGATTGAACCTCGGTCTCCTGCATTGCAGGCAGTTTGCTTACCACCTGAGCCATCAGGAAAGCCTAAATATTTTATGTTTCAGTCACTGGTCATTAATTCTTGATCCAAATCCCTGTTCCAGAAGTATTGTCACACGATTAGAAATGGAAGTAAGGAAATTAACAGAGAAAATGAAAGTCGAGAGGAAAGTCAGATCCCATATTCGTATCTTTTGGTACCTTATCATCCACCTCTCTCTTTCTGTGCATATCTGATTATCTTCTCACTTTTGAGCTTCTGTCTCCCTTCTCTCTATCATTTATCTCCCCTGCTGGTTCTGGCCCATATGGGAACCGGAAGATTTGATCTTGAGCACAGAGTGGGCTGATCAGATGATGGAGGAGTGGGGATGCTGCAGAGTGGCGGTGAAACGTGCTTCTAGGGGTGACCAGTGCACTCAAGAGGCAATTCTCCCCTAAGTGTACTGCTGGGGGCATGTTTGACAACTATTGCAAGAGAGGTTAGCATTTCTGACTCCAGTTCTATAGGCCAGGGGTCCCCAACCTCCAGGCCTCAGACCAGTACCTGCTGTCAGATCAGTGGTGGCATTAGATTAGAAATCAGTGCCAATAAATGCAAGGTGCTTGAACCATCCCGAAACCATCTCCCCAACCTTGGTCTGTGTAATAAATGGTCTTCTATGAAACCGGTCCCTGGTGCCAAGAAATGGGGAACTGCTTCAGGCCAATGGCAATATAATTGGGAATCAGAAGCTTCATCCTAAGCTAATAAAGTAAGATGATGCTTCTTCAGAAGTACCTGGTAAATATTCATTGAGTGAATGAATGAAGAAACAGACTTAGATCAAGCAACAATAAAACAACAGCAGACAACTCAAATAGTGGTGATATGTGGTTTCCATCCTTGCAACTGGAACCAAAAGATTATTTTCCAAAACTCAGGACAGAAATCTTTAGTAAGTAACTTGCAAAGGTGCAGTCCTCTGAGGTTGGAGGTCACCTACTCCAACCCTCTCCTTTCACGGGTGAGAAAGCCAGAAACAGAGAGGTTAAGCGTGCCTTCTTCCAAGTCATGGCCTGGTTGGTGGTGGCCAGGTCTGGAAAGAGATCTCCAGACTCACTGATTATTCCTGTTTGGCCTCAGGGTTCTCTCTGGGGCCTGAAGCAGTTATACATCAGTCAGTCACTTGTTAACTCACTCATTCATCCCCCTAGATATGAGCTGAGTACTTGCTTTGTGCCATTCTCTGCCCTCTGTACTGGTTGTGGGGCGGGAAAAAAGATAGAATTCCTGCTTCTGTGGACTTTACCATCTATTGAGGAGACAGGCCATAAATAAATAAACAAACCAAACAAACAGATTGGTTAAAAGAAAAGGAAAGGATCAGGGAGTGAAAACTGCTGTGATGAAAACAGGATCTGAAAAAAAAAAAAAAAAATGAGGCCTATTTTAGTTTAAGGTTAAAGGAGGGTCTGTGGGAGCTGCATATAAGAAGCTTCTCAAAGAAGGACAATGAGGGGGCCATCCTGAGGAAGAGCATCCCAGGGCTGAGGTCCTTACGGGCTTGGAGAGCCTGAAGAGCAGGGAAAAGAGCAGTGTGAGGAGGGAGAAGGGAGGGGGCAATCCATGTTATTGATTGGGACACTCAGATCAAAAAGTTGTCAAGCCAAAGTCATAAGGCTATGCAGCAAGCTGGAAATTGATGATGGTATAATGTGGTGGGGAGAGGGGAGCAGGACAGATGTACCGAAGCCACAGTGGAAACTGTAAATTTACATGAGAAAAGCCTGTACAGGAATGATTAGAATGGGACTATGGGGTTCTGGGTAATATGATTTCTTTTTTTCCATTTCTTTAGCATTTCCAATTTTTCTCTAATGTGCTTTTGCTTAAGTGGCAAAACTGTATAAAATAAATTACAGCTGATGCTTTAAAAAATTTAAAAAACTAAATTTCTGGGTGTCCTAGAATAGATTCGAGTTAGATTTTTTTTCACTTAAACATTTTAAAATTGCATTTAATCTATAGATTTTCAAAAATCAGATAGTACTTAAGAACATGTTGAGAAACAGCCAAAATACTCAATTCCAGGTTCCATTCTCCTGAGGCAATCACTTCAGGTTTCGGCCTTTTTTCCTTCTGGTATTCATCTCCAAATTGCTAGATAACAGGACTTTATTTCTTGATTTTTCCATCATTTTAAGAGTTCCTTTGATCTCTCTCCTATGTTAGATTCCACTTTCCCTTGGCTCCCATATTGGGTCGCTTCCTTGTTTTACTGGAGCACAGCCTGCTAGAACTTTAACAAAGAGTGCATGCAAAATGAACTTGTGTGCTTCAGTAAACTTTCGTTCTGTACTCACATTTGATTGATAATTTGGCTGGGTAGAAAACTCTACACAGGAGATTGTTTCTTCAGCGTGTTTGAAAGCATTGTTCCACTGTCTGAAGTTTCATTGGGGCCACTGAAAAGTACGATGATAGTCTTGATTCTTTTATATGTACCTCTTCCTCCTGCTCCCTGCACCAAAACTGTTAGGATCTTCTTTTTATTCTTACTCTATTGAAATTTCACCCATAATGACTCAGGATGGATTTTTATTCCTCATTGGGTACTCAGTGGGCCCTGTCAAACCGTACACTGGTGTTCCCTAATTTGGGGAGTTTTTTGTGTTATTTCTTTAATAACTTCGCCCTTTCCTGTTTTTTTCTTTATTTTTTTCTCCTTTTGGAACTTCTGCTACTCATATGTTGGTTGATATTCACATTTTCTTATCTTTTCTCTGCAACTTTCTACCTATTTTGTTCTACTTTTTGGAAGAGTTCCTCAACTTTGTTGTCCATCCTTTCTATTGAAATTAAAGTTTGTAGATGTTCTTTTTTGGGTCATTTCATTTCTTCAGACACCAGTCATTAGAGGACTCTGGACTGGGAGTTAGAGTGGGAGTGATTACAACTCTTCCAACTCTGGAAGCTAGAATTGTAGGAGCTAAACAAGGTGAGAGGTTATTGGGGAGGAAGAAGGAACTCACTTATACAAGGAGGTTTTCAGCTAAGTTTTGTGTCTCCAAGGCCAGATCCTTTTGACTCCGTTTCTCCAGAGGGAAACCTTCCAATCTTCTGGGATAAAAAAAGGATAGCTTTCTGGCTGAGTATGTTGAGAGATGGAATCTGGGTCTAATTATTCATTGCACAGATTTTAACCAGTAAAATTCTAGTATTTGTTCTCATCCTCCACCCCTGTGTTCACATGTATGTTGTGCCTCCAGCCTCTCAGGCTTTCCAGGGGCTTGCATATCTGTAGACTGACTTGTTGGTTCTCCAGCCTTCCTTGTTCTTCTACAGGAAGTGAAGTTGCTCAGTGTTCGACTCTTTGCGGCCCCATGGACTGTAGCCTACCAGGCTCCTCTGTCCATGGGATTTTCCAGGCAATAGTACTGGAGTGGATTGCCATTTCCTTCTCTTTGCTAGGTTCTTCTACAGGAACCTAGCAAAGACTGGAAACTGAGGCCTAAGCAGTTCATGGCTCTCAAAATACTTTAACTTACTAAATTATGCCATTATGAACACATTTTGAAGAATATATTTAACATAAACATATAATAAAAGCATAATAATGCAATGAACTTATGGATTTACCATCTAACCACAAAAGGTAGGAGATTGTTAACACTGGTGAATTTCTTCTGAGATGGATTGTTTTCTGAATCATAGATTCATTCATTAATTCTCTTCATGAAATCTGTTCAATAACATTTGCATTTCCTCTGCTCTACTTTTTCTTTTTTTCTCACTTCATCTCCCACTTTTCTTAACCTCTCCTCTTATTTTCCATCTCCTGTCTTTCTTGCATGTAATTTACCTCAGTGTATTTTGGCAACAGAGTTTGTCAGAATGTCTAGTCTGTCATATTGCTAGAAAAGGAAGTCCCAAATCACATCCATATGCTTTCTTTCTTGTAATGGTTCATTGACATCACTGGTCAGCTGTCAGAAACTTTTCTGGTTTTTTGCTTTTATGATTTTTAACATTTTCAATTCCCTTTCTGTCAATTTAGAGGAATTCCAGGAGAAATTTGAGATAAACACTTTTGTTCAGTCTAAAGTGTTTAAACTGAAATTGGTAGGATTCTTTTTTTAGAATTGTGTAGCACTGCATCAGGAATCCAAAATTCGTTTTTTTTTTTTAATTTTTATTGAAATATAGTTGATTTACAACATTGGGTTAGTTTCAGGTATGCAGTAAAGTGATTCATATATATATTTTTGTATCTGTATATATATATACATATGTATATTCTTTTGGGGCTTCCCTAATGGCTCAGATGGTAAAGCGTCTGCCTATAATGTGGGAGACCCGGGTTCGATCCCTGGGTAGGAAGATCCCCTGGAGAAGGAAATGGCAACCCACTCCAGTATTCATGCCTAGAAAATTCTGTGGACCGAGGAGCCTGGTTGGCTACAGTCCAGGGGGTCGCAAAGAGTGGGACACGACTGAGCGGCTTCACTTCATGACTTCATATATTCTTTTACATTCTCTTACATTTTAGGTTATTACAAGATACTGAGTATAGTTCCCTGTGTTATACAGTGGGTCCTTGTTTGTTATCAATATATAGTGTATATATTTTAAAACCAAGCTCCTAATTTGTCCCACTACCCCCGTCTTTGGCAACCATAAGTTTGTTTTCTATGTCTATGAGTCTATTTCTGTTTTGCAAATAAGTTTATTTGTATTATTTTTTAAGATTACACAAATAAGTGGTATCATATGGTATTTATCTTGTGGTTTACTTCACTTAGTATGATAATCTCTGGGTCCATCCATGTTATTTCATTTTTATGGCTGAGTAATATTCCACTGTGTATTTATATTACGTCGTCTTTATCCATTCATCTGTCCATGGACACTTAGGTTACTTCCGTATCTTGGCAATTATAAATAGTGCTGCTATAGACATTGGGGTGCATGTATCTTTTCAAATTATGTTTTCCTCCTGATATATGCCCAGGAGTGAAATTGCAGGATCATACAGTAGCTCTATTTTTAGTTATTGAAAAAAATCCCCATACGGTTTTCCATAGTGAATATATCAATTTACATTCCTACCAACAGTGTAGGAGGGTTCTCTTTTTCCCACAACCTCTCCAACATTTTTTGTTCATAGATTTTTTTCGATGATAGCCATTCTGACTGGAGTAAGGTAATACCTCATTGTGATTTAGATTTGCATTTCTCTAATAATTAGTGATGTTGAGCATCTTTTCACGTGTCTTTTGCCATCTGTCTGTCTTCTTTGGAGAGATGTCTATTTAGATCTTCCACCCACCATTTTTGATTGGGTTGTTTGTTGTTTTGATATTAAGCTGGGTGAGCTTTTTGTATATTTTGAGGATTAATCCCTTGTTAGTCACATCATTTGCAAATATTTTCCCTTGTTCTGTAGGTTGTCTTTTCATTTTGTTTGTGGTTTTCATTGCTGTGCAAAAGCTTTTAAGTTTAATTAGGTCCCATTTGTTTATTTTTGTTTTCATTTCCATTATTCTAGGAGGTCTAATTTTCTTTGAAAAAGAAAAGAAGTCTCCTGATGTAGTCACTTAATTTAGTTTTTGCTTAGGTGACATTATTGGGACAAACGTCTAAGTGGCGTTACAAGTGTTCTCCTTTAGCATTCTCTATGGTGAAACTCCTTGTGAATGGAAAGGTTCATTCTGAAACTTACCTAGATGGACACCTTCACTTTGAGAACATATGTTTTCATTTTGTAATATAGTCATCTTGATTAAAGAACTGAACAACGCAAGCTGGTTTAGAGACAAGGAGATACCAAAATATTCACAAGAAACCCATTGTTCTCTTTGTCTTTGAAGGAAGATAATGTTTTGAAATGATCACTTCTTAATTTGGGTGACTGGAAAATCATCCCTCTAATTGAATAATCACCGCTGGGTAACTGCTGGGTTAATAATTGATGGATTTTACAAATTCTTCGAGCCGAATGTATTTTTGTAAAAGCCTAAATCCTGGGTATGTGAGGGGTGAAGTATTTCACTGCAGGATATTAGTGCAGGACAGCTTTATATCCGTATCCAAGCCACACCACTGCTTCCTTTGTGAGATAAGAATCTGCCCACAGAGGCCAGTCCAGGACAGCCCTTTGCTGTGATGAGGTAGAGTCCTTTCAGGCAAGGCCCCGCCCCTCCTGGCCCTGCTCTTCTTCTCTGACGTGCAGTCATCTGTCCTGGAGCACAGGCTCTAATTACCTCTGCCATTAGTCTGCCTAGCAGGACTGCAGATCTTATTAATGGTCATGAAATTATCCAATCCTTTCAAAACTCCAGACCCAGTTGATGCTTGCGCCTGTGACCCCTCACTGTACTTCATTTCTTTGTTCATTTTGCTGCTGTATTGAACCTTAACCTTGAGCACAAAACAAACTTTCCGAGAAGAATGTCACTCACCACTTTTTTTTCTCACCTCATCAGCCCCCTAATTCCCTATTTATTTGGCGCTACAACTCAAAACTTTGCCTCTTTGCTAGATTGTTCATTTGCAGGTAACTCTTGATTATAGGTATGTCCCATTCTCCCCAGCCCCTACCCATCTCATAGATCTGTTGTCAAAAATTAAAAAGAACTTGTTCCTCTTTATTATGAAATGAACATATTTTCATGGTTAGAAAAATTAGAGACATGCTGATAAGCAGAAAGAAGAAGAAAAATCTATAATCTCACCTTCCAGAGATAAAGACTGTTACAATTTTATGGTCTGTTTTTACAGACTTTTCTAGGCAGATGACTTGCCAGCTGACTCAGACAGTAAAGTGTCTGCCTACAATGTGGGAGTCCTGGGTTCGATCCCTGGGTTGGGAAGATCCCCTGGAGAAGGCAATGGCACCCCACTCCAGTACTCTTGCCTGGAAAATCCCATGGATGGAGGAGCCTGGTAGGCTACAGTCCATGGGGTCGCTAAGAGTCCGACACGACTGAGTGACTTCACTTTCACTCACTTTCTCGGCAGATAGATAGACATGGGATGATACTGTTGTGCTGTTAATAATGACTGTTTGTTGACTTCTTATTTGTTCAGATTGCTTTCCCATGTATTAATTCCCTGAATAATTTCAAGAATCCTATGAGGCTTAATTTCTATTCCCATTTTGCAGTTGAGGGGAAACTGAAGCCCAGAGTGGTTAAAAATATTGCCCAAAGCTTCATAGCTATTTCAGTGGAAGAGGTGGGATTTGAACCAAGAAGACTGGCACTAGGCTCTGAACTCTTAAATATGTTACATCATTATTTAACCCACTTTTAAACTTTAATAAACTCTCAATATCTTTTCATGTTACTCTTGCTCCACCAGACGATTTTGAATAATTTTGAAGACAATTAGAATTCAAAAGATGAATATGCTGAACTTTTAAAAGCCAAACATTTAAACTGGTTTTCCTTTCCTTAGCTTTAGTTTTATTATTTATTTATTTATTTATGCTTTGATCTACATTACATGGATTATTTTTAAATGGGATAATTCCTTCAGGAATAGGACTTAAGGAAAAACAAAAAATAAACAGTATGAACAATATTCAGTTTATTTCACACTTGTGATAGTTTGACTCACTCCTTGGTTCTATTATTTCTAAGCAATAATTACTTTAAAAAATACTAATAATTATTGAATGCTGTCTATGTGTCAGCCTATCTGTGCTGTTTGAGTGCTGGCATTTAGCTGACATAATTTGGGTTCTGGTGAAATCAGGGATGTTGAAGAGACAAGGCTCTTTTGTGGTGTCTCTGTTACATGCTGTCTTTTTCCCTGCTGCTGCTGCTGCTGCTGAGTCGATTCAGTCGTGTCCGACTCTGTGCGACCCTATAGTCAGCAGCCCACCAGGCTCTGCTGTCCCTGGGATTCTCCAGGCAAGAACACTGGAGCGGGTTGCCATTTCCTTCTCCAATGCATGAAAGCGAAAAGTGAAAGTGCAATCGCTCAGTCATGTCCGACTCTTCGAGACCCCATGGACTGCAGCCCACCAGGCTCCTCCATCCATGGGATTTTCCAGGCAAGAGTACTGGAGTGGGGGGCCATCGGCTTCTCCGGTCTTTTTCCCTAGGTCTTATTCCCAACTGAGTCCAAGCTTTTCCTTTTCCTTTTCTTTCTATTTTCTTTTATTTCCCCTTCCTTCCTTCCTCTCCCCCCATTCCTCTCCCCCTCCTTTCTTTCCTTTCTTTTTTTCCCCTCTGTACCTGAATTTTCTGTGCTTTCCTTTATCTGGAAATTCTTCAGCTGCAAGTGTCCTGAAACTCTAGTGCAGTTTTAGGCTCATTCCTGTTCTGGAAGGACATTTTTAGCATGCTATTTTGTCTCATCTGAGTTAGAGACAAGGTCTATATTTGGCCAGTAAATCCAACATGGCAATAGCTAGTCAGAATTTTTAGTGATATCCAGCTGATCTGTGTAAAATGTATTTGAATTGGCCTCTGGTAGATAGGATGGACTAAAAACTGTCCAACTTCATAATAAGCTCATCCTTTTATGAATGAGTATACATCCCAGGTTCCAGACAAGTCACCGATTGATTAATATTTGGCAGAGACCATATTTGTTTATTCATTTCTCTGCTCCATGCAGTAATATCTAGCACACAGGAGATGTTGGATGCCTATGTGTAACATTGAAAAGGAAGTCTCAGGAGATCTGGGTTGCATTCAGTTCCACTACAGGTTGCTTGTTGGAATGAGCAGATTACTAAGCACTTGGTCCCTCAGCGGCTTCATCCATATTACCCTCTTTGTGAATCTTGGAGACCCAGTAAAGTCATCCCTGAAGATCTTTCATTTCCATAGAAGAATTGTTTTATGGGTTTCCAAGGTAATAGCTTTCAAGATTAAGAGTAAAAAATATTGACTTTCTTATCTTGAAAGACATGCAATTTTAATTCCAAAGAATTGTGTGCGGCAAACATGTGATCGCTTAGATGTTTTACTCTTTTTTTCCCCCATTTTGGCATACATTAAGGATAACATTCACATGTAGGGTACTCTCCCATGGGTACCCAGTGTAAACGTGATGGGCTAGGGCAAGAATAAGAGAGACTGGGGGATTACATATATTTCTTGGTCTATTAACTGCTGCCCTAGCTTCTCTCCCATTGAAGAAAACATATTGATGAAGCTGTATTTCAAAACTACCACAATAAAACCGTGGGGTAGCACTGTAGGAACATGAAAACTGGCCAAAGAGCTTAAATAGAGAGCTTATTCATTGACCCATGCTTCCACGGGAAAGTTGTATACAATAGAACTTCTTTCCAAACCAGTGGGGAGAAGATGGGTCATTTAATGGATGCGGTTGGGAAAATGGACTCATAATGGAGGGGGTGGGGTTCCTATCTTACAACATATACAAAAAAAAAAAATTCCAAATGGATTAACGACCTAAGAATGTAGGGGAAAGATGCACGTTTTATAGAAGACCATGTAGAAGAATATATTTGTGGCTCTGAGATTTGTAGGGAATTTCTTAACCAAGACCAAAACAACATAAACCACAAGAGGAAAATTGATGAGTACGACTACATCAAAAGTAAAGATTTCAACTCAGAACAGTTAACCTACATGACAGATGGCACTGGGGAAAGATGTTTGCAGTGTCCAAAAATCAATAACGAATTAATGCCCCAAGAAAATCCTGCAGGTTGGCAAGAAAAATAGAGGAAACCCACATAGGAAAAATACAGACAAAGGATTTAGGCAGTTCAGAGGAGAAATCCAAATTGCTAAGAAGCATACGAAGAGATGCCATTTCACTAGTAATCAGAGAAATGCAAATTTCAATGACAGTGTGATCCACTTCAAAATCATAAGGTTGTCAAAAATTGGAAATCTTAATACTAAGTACTGAAAGGGATGCAGGGAAATGGGAATCCTCCTGAGCTACTAGAGGAAGGATCATATCCTTTGCCTTAGCAGTCTACTCCTGGTGAGGCCCCAGAGCCAGCCTGGCACAAATCTGTGAGGGGACAGCTCTGAGAATACTCCCTGTGGGAAAGAATTGGAGTTGGCCATGAGCCCATCACAGGGACAGGGCAGATGTGGTAGTATGTAAGCCCTTGGCTGTCATACTTAGATTTACATACAAGAACAGGATGGAATGCAAAAGCATAGCATTGGATAAAAGAAAAAAAGAAAGAGAATCAGATTTTTAGCACGTTGCCTTTTTAAAGTAAACACACACACAAAGCAATACCATGTATTATTCAAGTGGGTATATGTGTGCATTCTGTTCATGGGGTTCTCAAGGCAAGAAGTGGTTTGCCATTATTAAAAGATGCTTGCTCCTTGGAAGAAAAGCTGTGACCAACCTAGACAGCATTTTAAAAAGCAGAGACATCACTTTGCCAGCAAAGGTCCGTCTAGTCAAAGCTTTGGTTTTATGGTAGTCATGTATGGATATGAGAGTTGGACCATAAAAAAGGCTGAGTGCCGAAGAATTGAAGCTTTCAAATTGTGGTGCTGGAAAAGATTTTTGAGAGTTCCTTGGACAGCAAAGAGATCAAACCAGTCAACCCTAAATATTCACTGGAAGGACTGATGCTGAAGCTGAAGCTCCAATACTTTGGCCATCTGTTCCGAAGAGCCCACGCATTGGAAAAGACCCTGATGCTGGGAAAGATTGAGAGCAGGAGGAGAAGAGGGTGACAGAGGATGAGGTGGTTGGATGGCATCACCGGCTCAATGGACATGAGTCTGAGCAAGCTCCAGGAGAAGGGAAGCCTGGCGTGCTGCAGTCCATGGGGTCGCACAGAGTTAGACATGACTGAGCAACTCAGCAACAACAATTTGCATGTGTGCGTGCCCAAGTCACTTAGTCTTGTCTGACTCTTTATGACTCCATGGACTGTAGCCCACCAGGTTCCTCTGTTCATGGGATTTTTCAGGCAAGAGTACTGGAGTGGGTTGTCATTTCCTCCTCCAGGGTATCTTCCCAACCCAGGGACCAAACCCGTGTCTCCCGAATCTCCTGCAATGGCAGGAGGATCCTTTACCACTGAACCACCTGGGAAGCCCCACCAAGTAGATATAAAAATAGGAGTGAGGGTGTTTGGAGTGGGGATCAGTAAGTAGGAGAGAAAACCATTATAAGATAAAAGAGGGATATTTTGTGGGTTGATGAGTGCATCACGAACTTAAGAGTAGAATTAATTCAACTCTTTGATCCAAAAGAGAAGAAACAGCAATAAAATCAAATTGGAATTTGGATAAGTGACTGATATCCTTTACGGCAATAAGCTTGAAATACTCTGTTTACATGCTGTATAATAAACCATTGATAAACTTCAACTCTTCATTATTTGTAATAGATTACTTGCCACCTACTTCCCAATTGTCAGAACGCAAGAGCTGAGAGCCGAAGTAATGGGAGCTGTTTGTGTTCAAATTCTTTGCCCAACATAATGCTATAGAGTGAATGTAGCCATAAAAACTAGAGAGAGGCTACTACAATATTTGAAGCAAAATTAAGAGAAAGATTTGGAAAAGGTTTGCAATGATTATTCCATAAAAACCGAGTGTGAATACCTTTTTATCCATATTTTATTTCTTCCATTAATATTTAAAATCTTCCCCTTATATTTGTACAGTGAAAAGAAGAAATCTAAATAGCTCTCTAACATTATTTCCCTAGTTCCCATAGCCTGCACCGCTTGGATGGATGTCAGGCTCTAAACTCCTAACACAAATGAGCAGGAGACAAAATCATTTTGTGGGATTCTGAAATGAAGTATTTCAGTGGAAGACAGATTTTGCAAAGCTGTGAAAGTGGAGACTGGGCTGTCCTCAAAAATCTACCAACCAGAGATATGGAAAGAGTTCCTTGCTTGAGATTCATCTCTCTCTGTGTCTCCCATCCCAGCCTCCCTTTCTACCCACTTATTTGCACCAAACTTGCCTGTCAATTTTATCAGAGATGCTGGAAAAGATTTCCTAATTTGCCACCACTCCAAATCAATCAGTAATTAGGTTGATCTCTGTGAGCTTGTTAGAGAACCCCGTCTTGTCTTTTCATGTTCCGTGGCCCCAGCGAACTTGCTTTCTGTGGCGTGCTTCTCAGACATCCAGGAAGATGAGCACCCCTAACCCTGCACACAAATGGATTTTATTCAAAGAATAATTTGGATTTATTATTATTTTTAGCATTCTTACTGCAAGTACATTGTGCCACCTCTTATGGGTTAGAATGGAGTGGGTTTCTGTTTCTTATTTATTTGCTATTTGTCATTTAAAAATGTGAAATTGTTGGTCTCATGCGGGATTACCATAGATTTGCTTTATCCATTTGCTGTTTTTTTTTTTTTAATTATACCAATTACCACTTATTGAGACAAGAACTGTGATTGACTATATATCTATTTTTTGTCCATATACATATATATGTGATATTTATGTATAATTAGTTATATATACTTTAGTGTATATACACTGTTTTATTATGCATATATGTTTATTGTTTAGTTGCTAAGTCGTATCCAACTCTTTTGTGATTCCAGGGACTGTAGCCTGCCAGGCTCCTCTGTCCATGGGATTTCCCAGGCAAGAATACTGGAGTGGGTTGCCATTTCCATTTGCTTTGATGTTCAGAATGAAACCAGCAACTAACGTGGATGTTTCTTGTGGTAATTGACAGGGAGGCAATGCCTGCCACTTTCCTCTGCTGCGTGAGGACACTCTGTGGATCTAAGCATGTGAGCATCGTTAATGACCAGAAGTACTTTCAGAGGAAGTGGGGCCAGTGTCCTGGGTACCATCTGATTCCCTCTGAGGGGCTCCAACCACTTGCAGACCATTATCTCATTAGTTCTCAAAATATCCCAGGGAGGAAGAAGGGAAGAAAGATGTTAATGGATAATGAAATGTTACAAAGCACTTTACTAATGAAATAATCACTTCCTTTGCCCCCACCCCTAAATCCCTAAGCTCAGACGCAAAAGCTGAGGCCGAGGGAGCTGAAGTTGCTGGCCCAGGATCCCCAGAGAGAGTGAGAGGCAGAAGCAAGACCTGGGGTGGGCTGGGGGTGTGGGGTGAGGGTGGGGGTGGTGAGTGGGATGGAAGGCTGTTGCCGAGGAAGCTGATGGAGTTGTTTTGTTTTGTTTTGTTTAAAAGCAACGTGGAGAGAAGGGCTAAATCACTCAAGATAACAGCAAACTTTTATTTCTAAACCAGCACCAGGTGTGAATTGCAGGAAAGTCAGAAATATGCTGAGAAGAGGAGTGGGCACTGGGCCAAGATAAACCCGGGGCCAGCCTCTCCTAAGTGGCACTTGGGGTGCAGCTGGCCTCTTCAGCCAGCTCAGGACTTTCCTGATAAGTACAAGGCAATTTGGGCCACGTCTTTATAGATACACACAGCATGTTTGAAATTGACCTCATTTGGTCTAATTCCTCAGATTTTTAACCCAGGCCTTTGAGGCTATTTTCTTAAAGAACTGCTTTGATCAACTGCTTTCATTTTTGAAGAAGCTGATTTGGTTTGAGTTTCTTCTCTGCTACAAAAGTAGGAGCCTACATCTTACTGAAAAGTGTTTTGAGAGTCACCTAACAGGGTTCTTCTGGGTCCTTTCTTCTGTTATTTAAGGGTCTTCTGCTTGTGGAAACCACGGCTTCCAACCCTGGTACATCAGCTGGCTCTTCGCCCTTCTCGGAGGCTGTGTGTGTTCCTTTGTTTAGATTTCATGGCCTTCATGCTCTCTCCTCCAGGCTCTATGAAATCTTTCTTTGGAGGGGTCTCACTACCATGCAGATGGCTGGTAAGTGTAGGTCAAAGGAGTGAATCTCTAATTATGAAACTGAAGGGAATTTGACAGCATTCTACCAGGCAGCCTACTTGGAAAGGTCAACCCCACCAGGAAAAGGTAGATCATTCTTGAAAAAACACAGGTGCTGTTGTTTCTCTCTTAGAGTCAGCTTACCCAACATGTTTAAAGTTGCTAATGTGAATGAATACACAGAATTCATTTGTTCGTTCATTCATTCAACAGACTCACAAATGAATAAGTAATGGCCCCTAATACACAGGCATTCATTGAAATGTAAGCAAATTACTGCGGTGCAAGGGGGGCCATAAGAAACATTATAGAGGCAAATAGAGAAAGCAGACATTTCTGGCATAAAAGTAGAAGTGTTCATGAGTTTATCATCAAAATTCAAGAAGACATTTGTATGCTCCAAATCCTAGGTGAAACTAGTAGGAAGAATATGGAATGGATATAAATATATGGCCCAGAATAGGCTTAAAACGACTGATGGAATAATTTCAAGATCAAGGGTCTTTGTTGACATGACATGGTGGCTAAGGCACAGACTATGAGCTGGGTGGCCCGTGTTCTGATCATGTCTCCAGCATTTACTTTTTCTATGATCATGGACAAATTGCACCTCTCTGCTTCAGTGTCCTCATCTGTGAAATGGAAGTAATAATGGGTCCTGCACCCCACTCCAGTACTCTTGCCTGGAAAATCCCATGGATGGAGGAGCCTGGTAGGCTGCAGTCCATGGGGCCGCTAAGAGTCCGATACGACTGAGCGACTTGACTTTCACTTTTCGCTTTCATGCATTGGAGAAGGAAACGGCAACCCATCCAGTGTTCTTGCCTGGAGAATCCCAGGGAGGGGGGAGCCTGGTGGGCTGCGGTCTGTGGGGTCGCACAGAGTCGGACACGACTGGAGTGACTTAGTAGCAGCAGTCCCAAAATGCTATTGGAGAATTAAACGAAATCACACATTTCAAGTGCTTAGAAACTTGGCTGGCAAAAAACCAGCACTCAGTAAGATTTAACGACTATTATTATTACTCAAAAAGGGCTCTTTTAGAAAAAGCAGAAAAGAGAAATCTTCAACTTTTGTTTTTCAGCCTGCCCAGCTGCAGTCAGTGATTTTCTGATAAGCTCACTGGATTGCATACTGGTCTCCCAGAGGGAGAGAGGGAACAAGGTTAAATCATTACTTCTAGACCTGATATTCTGTCCAAAAAAAGAAAGGGGTTGTGTCCTCCCAGCGTTCTTGATCAACAAGAAGTGAAAACTTGGATCTGATTGGACACCATGAGGAAGGCACAGGTCAGGAAGCCTGGAAAGAAAACAGCCCACTGTGTGTTTCTGTGATGTGTGACCTTTCCAGGAAGGACCACTCCTGAAAGTGTTCAGTTCCGTTCAGTTGCTCAGTCGTGTCTGACTCTTTGTGACCCCATGAATCGCAGCACACCAGGCCTCCCTGTCCATCACCAACTCCTGGAGTTCACTCAAACTCACGTCCATTGAGTCGGCGATGCCATCCAACCATCTCATCCTCTGTCGTCCCCTTCTCCTCCTGCCCTCAATCTTTCCCAGCATCAGGGTCTTTTGCAATGAGTTAGCTCTTCGCATCAGGTGGCCAAAGTATTGAAGTTTCAGGAGAGGCTCTCAGAAACAAACTCCACTCATCTTCACAGCAGTTTCTGAGCGGGGAGGAAGTGGGGAAATATTTAGAGACTCCAAGGTAGCCGTGATGGACTGCCTGACTCAAGCTTTAAAAGGACTTTTGCAGAAAACTGAGAAAAAGCACACTCCCCAGAGATATCACTTTGCCAACAAAGGTCCGTGCAGTCAAAGCTATGGTTTTTCCAGTAGTCATGTACGGATATGAGAGTTGGACTGTAAATAAGGCTGAGCACCAAAGAATTGATGTGTTCAAATTGTCATGCTGGAGAAGACTCTTGAGGGCCCTTTGGACAGCAAGGAGATCACACCAGTCAATCCTAAGGGAAATCAACCTTGAATTGGAAGGACTGATTCTGAAGCTCCAATACTTTGGCCACCTGATGCCAAGAGCCCACTCATTGGAAAAGACTCTGATGCTGGGAAAGACTGAAGGCAAGAGGAGAAGGGGGTGACAGAGGATGAGAGGGGTTGAATGGCATCATCACAGAGGATGAGAGGGTTGAATGGCATCATTGACTCAAAGGACATGAGTTTGAGCGAGCTCTGGGAAATAGTGAAGGGCAGGGAAGCTTGGCGTGCTGCAGTCCATGGGTCACAAAGAGTCGGACATGGCTGAGCAAGTGAACGACAACAACCAGAGTGACGACAACAGTCCTGTTGGGGAGGGGAGCGAGGCGTGTCAAACACTTTGAAAACTACAAAAAGTCCTTACAGAAGTCCCGGGTGAGATCAGGGAGAGAGCGACAGACCCAGAGCTTGGAGTGATGGTGAAATCCAAGCTCGATGGGCCTAGAGAAGGCCGAGTTGAGAGAGACCTACTTCTCTTTTCTCTGACAAAGAGGATGATGGAACAATGCAGAGAAAGAAGGAGCACCGCTAAGTGATGGCGGGAGCTGGGGAGCTTGTAAGAGACCTGCAGCTACTCTGAATTCAGACCTCAGCACTAAATGAATGATGCTGCAAATTACTGGGGCAATTTGAAGATGAGATTCTGAAGTTATAACTGGTTGAAATTAGAAGAATCTTACAGAAAGGAAGATGTGTTAAGGGAAAAGTGCTGGCTAGGCCATGTGTTCATTTTTCAAAATGGAGAGGAAGTTATTTTACAGGCTATGGACAGGTCCGCGTGTTGCGCATGTTGGACGAGAGTTGGTCATGGAAGGGTTAATCTGTGAGCACCTTGAGGACAATGTAGTGAGCCCTGGAGCAAGGTGGGAAGAAGGAACTCCCCCCTCCCCAGCCTCCTCTTTGTCTTCCTCCATTTGCCTTTGATATTCTTGGGCCAAAGTCCTGAGAAGTCAACCGGGGAGAAAGAAATGTGGCAGCTAGTATGTTGCTGTCGTTTCCTGAAGTCACTTGATAATTGTGATGCAGACAAGATGCCAAGGGCACCAGCTAACAACCCCATCACACGGGGAAAAGGGAGGAATATGCTGGGGATGTTTGGCTGGGAAGATACAGTATTAGCGGCCACTGTGCCTGGTCTCCGTGGGCTGGAAGGGCCGTCAGGCCGGAGCATCTGTCTACTCACTCTCCAGGATTGTGACTTTCCAACTTGCCTGGCTGTTACCTGTAGTAAGAATGACATTTTATAGCTCAACCCAGAATGTACATAAACACACGTATGTCACTGAGATAATCATTCCAGAAAACATTAATACTCTTAGCATGTTCACCTTTACTTTGATATTTTCTAGTCTAGTCAAGTCTACTCTTTTTCATAACAAAATGCTTGTTGAGCCTATTAAATTGATTTCCTGACTTATTAAAGGGTTGAAATTCACAGTTTAAAAGTCTGTGTCTTAGGGACTAGATCTGGGACGCACAGATGCTAATTACTGCTTCAGGATCACAACTTCTATGGGCGGAGGTGACAAAAGATGATGTTGGTTTCCCCTGGAGCAGTGAATGATTGCTTCTTCCACTCTTCAAGCTCAGGCTGAATGAAGGCCTGATGAGAGTGATGCAGAAAGGATTCAAATATCAAACGGAGACTGAATTAACTCAGCCCCAAGGTCCTTTTTGTTTATGCTCTGGTTGGATCAGTGGAACTGACTGCTAAAGCATTCCTGACATTTTAGGCCACATTAACAGAAGCATGGTGTACATCTCCTGGAAGGTCAAGGAGGCACTGCTCCCGGCTATTCAGACCACAAACCAGAGTATCGGGAACCATTCTGGGAACACACTGGGAGATGTACTTTTAAAATTATTCATTCATTTGTTCATTTGTCCAAGAGTTGTTTATGGTATGTCTAGTACAGCCCAAGCACTGAACAAGGCTCTGGGAATGTAAGACTGACAAAGCCCCAGACTAAAGGAGCTCACTGTATAGTGAGAAAAAGATGATCGTTCAATATATGTTTTTTGAGTGCCTACCTATCTGTCAGTCACTGCTTTAGGGGCTGGGGTTGTATCAGTGCATCAGTGCAAAAGATACTAAAAAAAAAAAAAAAAAAAAATCCCTGCCCTAGTGGAATTTAAGATTATACACAAGAAGTATACAAATAATCAATTTATTCTGATTGTGGTAAGTATGTAGAAGCTACAGAGAGTGTCAGCCAAGTGCAGGAGTTAGGGATGTGTCCCTGAGGAGGTGACATTAAAACCGCCACTTGAAGGGTGAGTATTGCTAGTTACAAGGAGAGCAGGAGAGGCAATTGGGAAGGAACATTCCAGACAAAGGAAACAGGAGGCATTTGGAGACATGAAAAAAATGTAGCCTGCTGAAATGCAGGGTGCAAGGAGGGAACTGACCCCACAAGGTCAATAAGTGGGATTTGATCTTGGGAGCAAGGGGAAGCCATGAGAGAGGTGTAGAGATATGTGTGTGCATGCTCAGTCCTGTTCAACTCTTTGTGACCCCATAGACTGTAGCCCAGTAGGCTCCTCTGTCCATGGGATTCTCCAGGCAAGAATCCTGGAGTGGGTTGCCATGCCCTCCTCCAGGGGATCTTCTCAGCCCAGGGATCGAACCTGTGTCTCCTGTGTCTCCTGAATTGCAGGTGTATTCTTTACCTGCTGAGCCACCTGGGAACCCTGTAGAGATGCAGATGGACACAAAGATACGGAGAGATCTAGAAGTATAAATGGAGAGACGGAGGAATAGAGAAAGAGAGAGAGAGATGATGGATTTAAGAGAGGTCTGGGATGTAAATCAGATGACCAGGTGGGGGATATCCTGGAGGCAGGAGTCAAGGAAGACCCCAGTGCTTCTATCTTGCCCAGCTGGTTGGGTGGGGAAGGGAAGGAGTCCTGTTCAGGGAGATGAGCAGAGGAAATGGAGCCATGGCTGGGGGAAGAAGGGATCTGTTGGGGACATCTTTGCTCATGGAGCTTCAGCTCCTTAAAATACCACCATCCCACTTGACTGCTGGGAAGACACCTGCTTCTCCTCCAACACCCACGAAGCCTCATCTTTGCCAAACAGACACACTCCTCACTTAGTAGCACAATTCTTCCCATGCAGACTTTGCTCACTGCCTCAGCCACACTGCATCACACTTATTTGTGTTGCCCTTGTCACACATGTTTATTATTTGCCTAAAAGAATAAGAGTATCCGTGAGCAGCCTGCCAGCCAGGCGCTGCCTCACACCTGCCGTTTAATCCTCACCACACTTTTGCGGTTAGTGCTGTCACTCCCCCAGCTCACTGGGAACGGGCACCGGCAGGTCAGGTGACTTCCCCAGTGGGCGGGGCACTACTGGTAATCTGCCTTCTGGGTCAGTGCTCTTAACCACTGTGTGCACCCTATTTCTCACTGGATTGTAGATCCTTGAAGCCCAGAACCATGCATAGTAATTTTTTAAAAAAGAAACACAGTTTGAGAACTTAAATCAGCAAAATAAGAAAAATAAACACAACTGCAACGTGTAAACAAAACAAAATGAGCAGTTATCTAGATCTTTTTCCTCTACAAATTCCAGGAGTTTTGTTTGAAAATCAAAATGTAACTACCATCATGGAGGCTTCCCTAGGGGTTCAGCGGTAAAGAATCTGTCTGCAACGCAGGAGCCTCAAGAGGCACAGGGTTCAGTCCCTGGGTCTGAAAGATCCCCCGGAGACGGACATGGCAACCCCCTCCTGTGTTCTTGTCTGGAAAATCCCATGGACAGAGAAGCCTGGCGGGCTACAATCCACAGACTTGCAAAGAATCTGACACGATTGAAGTGACTTAGCACGCACTCACGCACCATCACCGAATTCTTGAGTTAGATCTGATCCTTGTTGTTATTTTCAGCTGAAAAAAAAAGTTTTTCAGCTAAGTCACATCTGACTGTTTGCAATCCCATGGACTGTAGCACACCAGGCTCCTCTGTCCTCCACTATCTCCTGGAATTTGCTCAAACTTATGTCCATTGAGCCGGTGATGCCATCCTACCATTTCATCCTCTGCCACCCCCTTTTCCTTTTGCCTTCAATCTTTCCCATCATCATGGTCTTTTCCAGTGAGCTGGCTCTTCTCAACAGGTGGCCAACGTATTGAAGCTTCAGCTTCAGTATCACTCCTTCCAGTGAATATTCAGGGTTGATTTCCTTTAGGGTTGACTGGTTTGATCTCCTTGCAGTTCAAAGAACTCTCAAGAGTCTTCTTCAGCACCACAGTGCAAAGGCATCAATTCTTCGGCACTCAGCCTTCTTTGTGGTCCAACTCTCACATCTGTACATGACTACTGGAAACATCATAGCTTTAACTATATGGACCTTTGGTAGCAAAGTGATGTCTCTGCTTTTTAATATGCTGTCTAGGTGTGTCATAGCTTTCTCTCCAAGGAGCAAGTATCTTCTAATTTCATGGCTGCCGTCACCATCTGCAGTGATTTTGAAACCCAAAAATAGAAAATCTGTCACTACTTCCACTTTTTCCCCTTCTATTTGCCATGAAGTGGTGGGACTAGATGCCATGATCTTCGTTTTTTGAATGTTGAGCTTTAAATCAGCTTTTTCGCTCTCTTCTTTCACTCACATCAAGAGGCTTTTTACTTCCTCTTCACTTTCTGCCATTAGAGTGGTGGTATCATCTGCATATCTGAGATTGTTGACATTTCTCCTGGCAGTCTTGACTCCAGCTTGTGATTCATCCAGCCCGGCATTTTGCATGATGTACTCTATGTTGAAGTTAAATAAGCAAGGTGACGATACACAGCCTTGTGGTACTCCTTTCCCAACTTGGAACCAGTCCATTCTTCCATGTTTTGTTCTAACTCTTGCTTCTTGACCTGGATACAGGTTTCTCAAGAGACAGGTAAGGTGGTCTGATATTCCTATCTCTGTAAGTATTTTCCACTGTTTGTTGTGATCCACACAGTCAAAGGCTTTAGTGTAATCAATGAAGCAGAAGTAGATTTTATGGAATTCCCTTGCTTTTCCTATAATCCAGTGGATATTGGAAATCTGATCTCTGGTTCCTTTGCCTTTTCTAAATCCAGCTTGTACTTCTGGAATTTCTTGGTTCAGGTACTGCTGAAGCCTAGCTTGAAGGATTTTGAGCATTACCTGCTAGCATGTGAAATAAGTACAATTATATGGTAGTTTGACCATTCACTGGCATTGTCCTTCTTTGGGAATCTGGTCCCACCCCCTAGTTTTAAAGATGAGACAGAGGCACCCATTCAGGATGAAATGCCCAAGCTTGAGTGTGCAGCAATGCTGAAGGGCAGGGCCAGGTGCCACCTGTTTCTAATCCTGATTCCAGTGCCCTTGAGTGAATGGCACTGGCCAGGGGCAGGGGGCTCCTCAGGTGGGCATTCCACTCTGCCTGGAAACTGCCCCCATCCTGGGGTCCCTTCTTATCCTTCTCTGAACCTTTTACTGCAGGCATGTGGGCACTGGAACATAATCTACATCAAGGTGGGGATCCTTGCTTTTGTTTTTTTTGATGTGGAGCATTTTTAAAGTCTTTTTGAATTTGTTACAATATTGCTTCTGTTCTATGTTTTGGTTTTCTGGCCATGAGGCATGTGGGATCTTAGCTCCCCGACCAGGGATCAAACCTGTACTCCCTGTATGGAAAGGCAAAATTTCGTGCACTGGTCCGTTAGGGAAGTCCCTGGGGGTCCTTGCTTTGTCCACTTTATCCTTGCTTTATCCCAGTAACTGGAAACAGCCTGTTGCATTGTCTAAGTATTGGATGAACCACTGATCTTTCTGAACATATTGTAAGCTTTCCTGATGCCAGGGCTTTAAATAGGAATCATGCTTTAAATAAAGTGTTAGTCACCAAGTTATGTCCAACTCATTTGCAACCCTGTGGACTATAGCCCACCAGGCTCCTCTGTCCATGGAATTCTCTAGGCAAGAATATAGGAGTGTGTAGTCATTCCCTTCTCCAGGGGATCTTCCTGACCAAGGGATAGAACCTGAGAGTTATGCTTGAAAAAAAAAAAAAAACCCTCTTAATTCTTTCCTACACTCCCAAACCTATCTCATTCTTTAAGTTCAAGTTCAAATTTCCTTTTGTGAAATCTTTCTGGAATGCTCCCTTCCCTTCCTCTGAATTCCTACTGTGTCTCTCTGTATTTTTTATTGTTGTTTGGTGGTGAGAACATTTAAGATCTAGACTCTTATTAACAATTTTAAAACATCTTCCTAGTGCCCAGCAAGCACCTGAACCATCAGAAACCCTTAAAAGGGTTTGCTAGGGTGAGTTAGTGACATGAAAACATTTTCCACCCGTTTTAAGAGAGGTTGGGATTGCTAATGTAACCCTAAAGTAGGGGGTCAGCAAAATTTCTCTTTAAAGAGACAGAAAGTAAATATCTTAGGCTTTGCAGGCTGTGAGGTTTCTGTAGCAGCCACTCAACTCTGCCGTATAGTGTGGAAGCAGCCATGGAAAATATGAAAATGAATGCATGTATTGCAATAAAACTTTATCTGTGGACATTGATGTTTGAATTTCATAAAATTTTCACATGTCATAAAATACTTAAAAGTTTCTTAAGAAGCTGTTTAAAAATGTTAAAACCATTCCTGGAGCCAGTGGTAGAAGTGAGTTTTGACTCCATGGAGTTCATGTTGATCTCACTGCCCTCAATAGAAAGGAGCTGCTACTCGTGTCCCGGGAAGCTGCTCTCATGGGCCATTTCCAAGAAGATCTCTGGGGATTATCCGGGGCAGGGGGTGGGGGTGGGGGATGCAGAGGAAACCCCTGCTGGGGGACTGGGGCAGGAGGTGGGATGCAAGATGACCTCTAAAAGCCCTTTCCTCTTCTCTACAAAATTCTTAGCAGCAGCTTCCTGGGCTTTGAAGTAAAACCACAGGAGCCTAACTGATTGGAGGGAAGGTCATTCTGAATTAGTGGAAAGGTCTGAGTTATAAAACAGTTTATAAGGAATGATGCCTCATTGCATTCAAGGACATTCAGCAATCAAACGAACACTTAACAAAGGGCTGTCAATAATCCATTTGAATTGCACTTTGTATTTTTCAAAGTGCCTTCCAGTACATTATCTCCATTGATCTACCCAGGAACCCTAGGAGACGGACAACCCCATTTTACAGGCGAGGTCAGATGGCTCTGAGATGTTTCAGATCCAGGTCTGTACGGTTCTGTATAGCCTCCATCAGCCTGTTGTTGGAGACATAAAAGTGACAAAAAACTTTATATATCGAGAGTGTGGACATCTAGGTAGCTTCCATGTTCTAGCTATTGTAAATAGTACTGCAATGAACAATGGGATACATGTGTCTCTTTCAATTTTGGTTTTCTCAGGGTATATGCCTAGGAGTGGGATTGCTGGGTCATATGGTGGTTTTATTCCTAGTTTTTTAAGTCTTCCATAGTGGCTGTATGAATTTACATTCCCACCAACAGTGCAAAAGCGTTCCCTTTTCTCCACAACTTCTCCAGCATTTACTGTTTGCAGACTTTTTAATGATGGCCATTCTGACCGGTGTGAGGTGATATCTCATTGTGGTTTTGATTTGCATTCTCTAATAATGAGCAATGTTGAGCATCTTTTCATTTTGTTAGCCATCTGTATGTCTTCTTTGGAGAAATGTCTGTTTAGGTCTTTTTCCCACTTTTTGCTTGAGTTGTTTGTTTTTCTGGCATTGAGTTGTATGAGCTGCTTGTATATTTTGGAAATCAATCCTTTGCCGATTGTTTCATTTGCTACTATTTTCTCCCATTCTGAGGGTTGTCTTTTCACCTTGGTTATAGTTTCCTTTGCTGTGCAAAAGCTTTTATGGAGTTGTAAGAATCTCACGTCTATTTGTATGAAGAATAAACATTCCTAACTCATGCTTGTTTTTAATCCCTGAGAATCTGCTAGAAACATGGCTGTATACCCAGATGAGCGCACAGAGTCCATTCAACTCTGTTAATGAGGCATTGCAAGAGTTCATTAAATGCTGACAAGCTAGAGACCTGGTCTTCACCTGCTCCCTTAGATCAGGATGGAAGAGGCGTTTCCGCTCTGTGACCTCACATGGGGAGGTGAAGTTTGGCCTCATAGGTGACATAGGGTACATGTCCTTCCCAAGTCTGAAGGGTCAGAAATGCGTTTTGAATTAGAAAGGTTTCTTCCTTCTGGTAAATTCGTAATTTAGAGCAGTTGGGGAAGCATCTCTGACACGGGAGGAAATCTAATCCAATTGCCTGGTGGTGGTTTTCCCTCCTCGCTGTTCTAGAAGTTGGGTGGGGCGGGGGGGCACGGGCGGGCAGAGGGGAGGGACAAAAACACAGCTAGCCAGCAAGCCCTGGCGATTTAGGGGGTAAATCTGCATTTCCCTCCTCAACTTGGGGCTCTCATCAGCATTTTCCTGCCAAATTAGGCTTTGGCAAAGCTAAGGGTGCCTTGGCAAACTTTTTAAATTTCCCAAGAGCAACTTCCTGGTTCTTAATTAGGCCTTTTATTCCTAGATGTCTATATTTAACTGTGCTCTGTACGCACTGACCCCTTTTAGATACTGCCAAGAACTTGAGAGATGTGGCCGTTGCGTCTAGACAGGCCAGTTATCCAGATAACTAAGTTCCCCAAACCCGATTCTTAAAGTAAGACACTGAGGAAACGGACCTTGTCCAATGATTCTTTGGCGAATTCATTAGTTCTGTGCATGCCGCCACTTATCCCAAGGGAGGCAGACAGCAAACACTTCACCTGCAGAGGAATACAGGCCTGCTCTATCAAGGTCTCACCAGTGAACCTGGCAGATGGAGGAGAGATGGAAAGCAAGGGTGTGGAAAAGAGGCCTAGAGGAAGGCTCTCAGCTGTGCAGGAGGAAGCTGCAAGAATGCTCATCCCACTTGTGTTTGTGAAAGAGAAAAATTGAAAATAGCCTGAGCATCTATCACAGGAGAAGTGACTCTATCCATGGAAGTACATTTATTCATACAAGGGAGTACAATTCAGGGGTGTGAAAATGAATGCATTAGAGTTATGCGTGTAGATGTGGGTAGATCTCAAAAAAGTACTGCAGAATACAAAAAGCAACTTGCTTTATGAAATACCTGCTATATGAAAACATTTGTAAAAATTTAAAGCCTCAGTGACAATGTTATTGTGTATTACATGTGAATAGCTTATATGTACATGCATGTGCATACGTGCATGCTCAGTTGTGTCCGAGTGTTTGCAGTCCCATGGACTGTAACCCTCCAGTCTCCTCTGTCAATGGAATTTTCTAGGCAGGAATACTGGAGAGGGTTGCCATTTCCTACTCCTGGGGATCTTCGTGACCCAAGGATAGAACCCATATCCCTGGCGTCTCCTGACCAGCATTTTAAAAAATCCGTAGTATATCAAATTAAAAAAAAAACAAAACAGATCCTTTTTTTTTTTTTTTTTTTCTTTTTAAAGGAAAGAAAGAAAATGCATGATAAGACCACATGCTATGTCAGGAGAGTGGACCTCAGGAAGGGGATAAGGGAGTCAGTCTGGGCAGGCTCACAGCCTACGGTTGAGTGTGTAGTGTTTGCTTTTTACAGCTGGGGGGTAAATTCATGGGGAGTTCCCATGGTATTATCAGCTACACTCTTTAGTGTTCCTGGAATCATTCATAAAAATGCAGGGAGCCTCAAAGGAAAGCTGGGGCTACTGTTTGTTGGGGATGAGTTGGGGAGACAGGAAACATGTCAGGAGAGGAGAGCCTGTGACTTCTCTTCTCACTGAGCTGTGGTCAAGTATGTGAACAGAGGAGCCTGGTGGGCTATAGTCCATTGGGTCACAAAGAGTCAGACATGCATGAAGCGACCCTTCAGGGAAACAACAGTGTTTGTGGGAAGCTCTGGATGGAAGTGCAGAGAATAAGATTCTGGAGCCAGTTCTGCCCCTCTCGTGAGCTAAGGGATGGGCTGTGAGCTCTTGCCTACCGCAGGTCCCTCCTTTGAAGTGGATCTTGTCAATTCTAGCTGTCTTTGGCTGGTGAAAGCCATCACTGGAGCCCTGTGAGGCAGCTTTGTCAGGCAGCTGATACTGGTGGGTGGAGTGAGGGGGTTGGGGGAGTGGGCTTATAAATACTGGATAGAGCTGAGTTAATAATTTGCTTACATAACCCTTTGTGCCCTGCAAACGACCCTGGGGAATAATTACATGAATCGTGAGAGGGTTTTGTTTGTTTTGTTTTACTTTGTTTCTACTTTTATTTTAGAGAATTTTGAACACACATAATATTAGATACTACTACCCTAGCTACTATCTATTCATCACCTCTTTTGTACAATCATAAAAGATTTGATTTAGGTCATAGGTATGATGTAGTGGTTTTCCTACTGTCTTCAATTTTAGCCTGAATTTCGCCTTAAGGAGCTCACGATCTGAGCCGCAGTCAACTCCAGGTCTTATTTTTGCTGACTGTATAGAGAACTGCTCCATCTCCAGCTGCAGTCCATGGGGTGGCAAGAGTCGGACACAACTTAGCAAGTGAACAACAGTAATAGCAACAACACCCCAGCTACTACCCAACACCCAAAGCCGTAAACTTATGGTCAGTCTTGCCCCAACTATCTACTGACCCGTTTGGAAAAACAAATCTCAGACAAAAGACCAGGTATTAGTCAGAGTTCTCTAGAGAAACAGAACCAAGCAGGTATCTAAGGCTGGTATCTTTACCTATCTATATGTCTGCCTGTCATCTGTGCTGTGCACAGTTGCTCAGTCGTGTCTGACTCTTTGTGACCCCATGAACTGTAGCCTGCCTGGCTTCTCTGTCCCTGGGATTCTCCAGGCAAGAATACTGCAGTGGTAGCCTTACCCTTCTCCAGGGGATCTTCCCAACCCTGGGATAGAACCCAGGTCTTCTGGATTGCAGGCAGATTCTTTACTATCTGAGCCACCAGGGAAGCCCACCTATAATCTATCTGGATTTATTTTAAGAAATTGGCTCATCCAGTTGTTGGGGCTGGAACTTCAGGTAAGAGTTGACATTGCAATCTTGAATCTAAAGTCTGCAGGCTGTAAACTCAGGCAGGGTTTCTTCTATTAGAGCCTTGAGACAGAATTTCTTCTTCTGGAAATCTCAGTATTTGGTTTTAAGGGTGTCAACTGATTAGATCAAGCCCTCACATTACAGAGGGCAATCAGCTTTACTCAAAGTCTACTAACTGAAATGTTAATCACCTGTAAAGAATTACTTTCACAGCAACATCTAGACTGATATTTGACTAGACTACTGGGCATCATAACCTAGCTAAATTGACACATAAAATTTACTATCACAAACTTTTTTATTAATAACTATGTCAGTATGTGTATCAAAAATAAGAACTCTATGTTTTAAACAAGACATTGGGCTTCCCAGGTGGCATTAGTGGTAAAGAATCTGCCTGCCAATGCAGGAGACTCAGGTTCGATCTCTAGGTCGGGAAGATCCCCAGAGGAGGGCATGGCAACCTACTCCAGTATTCTTGCTTGGAAAATCCCAGACAGAGGAGCCTTGCGGGCTACAGTCTATGGGGTCACAAAGAGTTGGACACGACTAAATTGACTTAGCATGCACGCATGCATGCAGTGAAGATCCACACCTTGTGACTGGTTAAATGTGTGTTTTACATCTCTTAATCTACATGTTTTCCTAACATTTCTCTCTCTTCCTTGCAATTAATTTTTAAAAAATATTACTTGTCCCATGGAAGCTCTCACAGTCTGGATTTTGCTGGTGACATTCTCTCGGTGTCATTCATTATGTTCTTCTATCCTCTGTGTGTATGTGTGTGTGTGTGTGTGTGTGTGTGTATAAGCTGGTAGTTAAATTTAGAGGCTCAAGCCATTTAAAGACATATCAATTTGCATAATTTTGAGAGGTCACTGAAGAATTCTTTATCACCCATTCTGCAAACAAACAAAACAAACCAAAGCAACATGCCTCTCCTATTAGCTTGCTGAGACCTAAAATGGCACTGCTAGAAATGATTTTGTTTTAATTCCCAATTAAAATGCAAATATTCCTAGGAAAAGGTAAACTTATCAGATCTTTATTCCTGGGTATGAATGCCTTTATGAAGTCCCTTTCTGAGCCAGTTTCTGAATGTGGGGGAGGGGAGAGGGATGTGGGTGAAAAGAATACATGGGCAGTGGTGTACATTTCATATTCAGGGGACGTGGGGTCACTATAAGGACAGAATCAGTTACCACGGTGCTCATCCCGAGAGCCCCTCAGCTGTGAAGCATCTCCTGTGCTACGGACACCCTATTCAGCGTTTTCAAGCAATTATTTTGTTTCACGCTTACATCAATCCTGGGAAGTGAGTAGAACATTTGGCCGTTTTAAAGATAAAAACACTGAGGCCCAGCCAGGCTCAAGTAACTGGTTAAAGGTCATGTGGCTCATAAAAGCAGCCATGAGGATTCCTGCCCTCATGCCTGGCCCCTCTGTTCCTTCCACTCACCCATAGGGGCTGCCCGCATCCTCTTTTGCTTTGAGCTTTGGGCAGGTTTGACACAGGAGATGAGAAGAGGTACCCCCACGGGTGCTCTCCCATCTCCGTGTGACCTGTTCCTGGACACATTCTGGGGCTTGTGCCCAGAGCTAGGTTGTCTCAGAGGGCAGTCAGGGATCTGCCACTGGCCTCTGAGTAACAAGCCTGTGGTGGGTTTTTTTTTGGCCCTTTCCTGGGAAAGCAGAAGGGAACGCTATCTCTGGAAACCCAGCCTGCTAATTAGATAGAAAAGATGTTTATGACTTCCAGGGTGCTCCCCTGAGTCAGTCATGCTCTGAAAAAGAAATTGTTTCTTGCACAAATGAAATTGTAAGACTAGAAGAAGGCAGCCCCCAGAATTCCATCACCCCAACAAAATCAACTGCCTCCATTTTTTCTTTTTCTTTTTTTTTTTTTTTGGCGTTCTTTGTCAGCCCCTGGCTGGAGGCACGTGCTCATTTTCCTGCGCTGTTTGGTTCCTCTCTGAGCATAAAACAGTTGGAGGGAAGTGGGGAGAGACAGATCTGCACCCCCCCCCCTCCTCCGACGCCCAGCCAAGTTGCTCAACCTGAAGCATTAACCTGCAAGGCTCCGCATCCCAGGGACCAAGGAGAGGGCCCAGCAGAGCCTTATTAACTTACAGCTTCGTCCTTTTCTTCTGCCGGTCTCTTTGAGAACACAGCCATGAACCTTCCTAAGGTAGCTCTTTCTTTTAAAACCAGAAGAGGCAGATCCAAACTAGCAAAGGTAAATGAGAACAAGAAGAAAAGTACCAAGCAGTTCTGATTTTCCTTCACACAGACATCACATCTAGCTGCAGTTCTTATTCCTGGGTAACTAAAGCCTCGTTATTTAGAAAAATGTATTTTGTAGGCAATTTCAACATTCTAAGACTAAAAGAAGCGCATGGAACCAGTTGGACCTGGGACCATCGTCAGCTGTTTATTCGTATTATAGCTGTTCAGTGCACACCCAACGTAGACCACTGTTAACCTTGATCAATTTTGTGTATATTTCAAGAGTTTTGCTAGGCACAATCCCAGGCTTTAGCCAGCTAAGAGGAAGATGGAGTTCATTTACTCTCAGGACCTATATACTATAAAACCTTTGAGACATCCTTAAGGAGAAATGCAACAAGGAAAAGAAAGGTAAGTTTTTGAAAGAAGTCATTTGTCTTTAGCTGAATTCATCTGGGTATGATACGGGTTGCTGCAGACATAAAAATGTCTGGAGTCTGGCTTCAGGGTTTAGAATGATAAAATATTCATGGCGTATAATTTTGCATAATTTGTTTAGCTACCAAGACATAATTTAGTTATTTGGTGGATGAATCCTTCAGAAGGCCTAAAGAAGAGGAAAACGGACTTCAGGAAGCTAACTCCAGCTTTGATACAAATATAGATAAGGTGAACGTGTCCTGTAGCGCCCTGTGTACTCAATACACACACACACACCCCCCATCTGTGTATTTCTACGCGTATGAGTCTTCCTACTGATCCTCAGCGCTGTTTAATCAGGCATTTCATGTGTATAGTCGCCTAGTTCTCCACTGCATCTGATTGCCTATCAACCCGAAGGGAAGAGCCACAGAACTAGCCTTCGATTTCAGCAAGGTACATTTAGATTATAAAGTCCCTTGATTATAAAGCCAGCGTGGAAACAAACATGATAATTGATTTCTTCGGAGCACCGCAAATCAACCTCTGTATCCAGCGCTGTGCTGAGCACTGACCATCGTAACTGTCAGAAGTGGTCCCTTTCACCCGGGGAGCTCACAGCCAAGCTGAGACAAGATACGCAAACAGGAACAAGCAGAGAACAAGCCGCTCGCAGGCATTGCCTAAGCAACTGTTATATAAGGAGCGCAGAGCCCTCACAGCAAGATGCAGAGGAAAGGCAGTGCCAGAAGACGACTGTTCGCTGGACCCTCGTTGCCCTGCCCGGGCCACGCTCCCACGCTGTGACGGGGGAGCCCCATCTCCGTGTCTGTGGTCTAGACCCTTTCAACATACAGTGCAGGGTTATTGTGAGAGCAAATGAGGTTGTACATGTAAAAGTACTTACACTGGGCTTGGCACATGCTTCGTCCTCAGTAACTGTTAGCTGTGCTAGGATAACGCTTTTAAGGTAACTGCAATGATTTGTAGTATGTCTATATACATGTACATACAGAGACATGTGTATACACACATGTCTGTAAGAGAATGTTGTGTGATCTAATGATCTTGGCTGTTGCTGTGACAATCACTGGTTTGTATCACTCTCAACAAAAAAACGAAAAAGCAAGAGAGTTCCAGAAAAAGATCTATTTCTGCTTTATTGACCATGCCAAAGCCTTTGACTCTGTGGATCACAATAAACTGTGGAAAATTCTGAAACAGATGGGAATACCAGACCACCTGACCTGCCTCTTGAGAAACCTATATGCAGGTCAGGAGGCAACAGTTAGAACTGGACATGGAACAGCAGACTGGTTCCAAATAGGAAAAGGAGTACGTCAGGGATGTATATTGTCACCCTGCTTATTTAACTTCTATGCAGAGTACATCATGAGAAGCACTGGGCTGGAAGAAGCACAAGCTGGAATCAAGATTTCCGGGAGAAATATCAATAACCTCAGATATGCAGATGACACCACCCTTATGGCAGAAAGTGAAGAGAAACTAAAAAGCCTCTTGATGAAAGTGAAAGAGGAGAGTGAAAAAGTTGGCTTAAAGCTCAACACTCAGAAAACAAAGATCATGGCATCTGGTCCCATCACTTCATGGGAAATAGATGGGGAAACAGTGGAAACAGTGAGAGTCTTTATTTTTTTGGTCTCCAAAATCACTGCAGATGGTGACTGCAGCCATGAAATTAAAAGACGCTTACTCCTTGGAAGGAAAGTTATGACCAACCTAGATAGCATATTCAAAAGCAGAGACATTACTTTGTCCACAAAGGTCTGTCTAGTCTAAGGCTATGGTTTTTCCAGTAGTCATGTATAGATGTGAGAGTTGGACTGTGAAGAAAGCTGAGCGCCGAAGATTTGATGCTTTTGAACTGTGGTGTTGGAGAAGACTCTTGAGAGTCCCTTGGACTGCAAGGAGATCCAACCAGTCCGTTCTAAAGGAGATCAGCCCTGGGATTTCTTTGGAAGGAATGATGCTAAAGCTGAAACTCCAGTACTCTGGCCACCTCATATGAAGAGTCGACTCATTGGAAAAGACTCTGATGCTGGGAGGGATTGGGGGCAGGAGGAGAAGGGGAAGACAGAGGATGAGATGGCTGGATAGCATCACTGACTCGACTTTGAGTGAACTCCGGGAGTTGGTGATGGACAGGGAGGCCTGGGGTGCTGCAATTCATGGGGTTACAAAGAGTTGGACATCACTGAGTGACTGAACTGAACTGAACCGATCCCTCTCAACGCTGTAGACCTCTGCTCCCCCACAGAGCAAGCTGCAGTAGCCAATCCCAAGGGCTTGTCGGTAACCCCCTCAGCCTGCTGTTTGTAGGATTCCATTCTAAAGGGGAAGGTTGGGGCTGGGTGTATTTGTGACTATGTGTCCCAACCTGAGCACAGCAGTGTCTGGCATGTGGACAGCGCCCCAGAATTATTTTATGCATGAAGGGATGCACTGAGTTGTGTACAGTTTCTATAGGAGCAGAATTTTTGACAGAGAATGGAAGAAAATGTAGGATTGGGTTTGCAGAGGTAAGTGGCGAAGGTGGTCCTGCCTGCAGGAACAGCATTGAAGAGACCGAGGAACAGAGTATGCGTGGGATCAGGAAGCGGAACCTGCATGTCCTGTGCTGTTGGAATCGTTTTCTCTGCACATGTGCCACTTAAACCCACACACCCAGAGTGCCTGACTGGAGAAGATAGCTGTCCTATTAGAGCGTTGAAAGCAGGGAGGTAAAAATAGACATGGGAAAAAGCATAAAGGAGGAACAGTGAAAACGAAACTTCCACGTGTAAGCAAAATAGCTTTGATTGCAAAATGACGACCATAAAATCGTAATTCCATATGAATTTTAAAACTAACCTTTTACAGATTATAGCCATAATACATATTCATTGCAGCAAATTTGAGATGTGCAGAAAAGCAGACAAAAAAATAAAAATTAGCCATAATCCCACCACCTAAAATAACCACACTGATGTAGTTAAGCCTCTAGGTTTTTTTTTTTTTTGTTTTTGTTTTTGCCTGTGCACATGTACATTAGTGAACATAAAATTTTGCCTCTTTATCCGTTTGTTGTCAGGAGTAGCCTGGTCTCACCCCTCATCCTGTGTTTAGTTTTCATCCCTAGGATCCTGGGATCACAGACAGTTGATTACAGCAAGGGCCTGATAGCAGTCAGGAACATGTCTGCTCCCTGCTGGGCCTTTAGTGGCTGGAACAGGATCTTCCTGCTGGGAGAGGCTCTGGTCGCGGTCAGCCACAGGTTCTAGATGGACCCTGGCTAGTGTCCTGTTGTGGATCCTGAGGGGACCCCAGTTCTATGGCCGGGGCTCGCTGGGACTCATCTTGCTCTGTCTGCCTACCTCTCTCTGGCTTCTGGGCTCAATGTTGCACTTGTGAGTCGGTGAGTATGATCTTGGTGGATTCACGGACCCTCTTCAAGGTTGTGATGACTCAAGGCCTGGACTTGGTGGATGGATTCCGTATATGTGCGTGTACAAGCAGGCTTGGGGATTCAGTGTTTGTTCTTATCTGCCCCTGACCTGGAGTGTACAGGTATTAATAGATTGAAGGTACCTACTCCCACCCCCTTTCCTGCACAGGTTCCCCTCTTAGCCCACCAGAGATCAGACAGAGATAAGACCAGGACTCCATCGCAGGACCAGAGTTCACAACGGTGGACTGATTTCAGAAACAAGTGTGCATCCCAGATCTCACAACTGCAATGCCCAGCTTGGACCAGGGGTTCTGCTTCTTCGCTCCAAATCTCTGTGTGGTGGGATCCAGCTCCTGAGTGGTCACAGGGCTGAGGTCATAGTTTGTCCCGAATCTGGGCCAACACCAAGCCTAGGGTGGGTGCCTCAATGAAAGTCAGAGCACTGCAGGACTAAGGGGAGAGTTCTCTGTGGAACAGAGAGGCAGCCTACCCCCAGCAAGAAGAGGTTTTAGAAATCACAATCCACCTTCCCACCCACAGTGAGGCTCCCTTGTCTAAGTCTCTTGGTGGAAGATCATGCAACGTCTACTTGGACATGACCAGGGATGAGGAGTTCATTCATTCAGTCGTCATTCAGAATGATGGGAAATTTTTTCATATTAAACTGAAAGGTGTTTTGGGAACCATCCATCCAGATGCCCTAGTTCTGCCCTTGGAGTTGTTTAGTAGCTCAGTCATGTTCGACTCTTTTGCAATCCATGGACTGTAGCCCTCCAGTCTCCTTTGTCCACGGGATTTCCCAGGCAAAACAGTGGAGTAGGTTTCTTCCCCGTGAATGGCTGGCGGTGAACCTGGCTGGTCCCAGTGGACATCTGGGCAGACAGTAGCTCCCTTCCTCCTCCTAGGCCAGGAGCAAGGCGTCTGCCCACCTCTGAGTGCCAGCCTGGCAGAGAAGCAGGGCTGGGACAGATCCATCCAGGAACACTGTAGCCGTTACCAGCTCTGGTCACAGTTGAGGTGTGGAGTTGGCTTTATAGTGAGCAGAGGCAGGTATGGGATAAAGCCCTGGGCCAGAAGCTAGGCAGGACCAGACAGCTGGAACACATTCACCCTGTTGGTGGCCTTAGCCCCACTGGAAGAGGCACTTCCTGAAAGCAGGGGTGACTCTCTCTTCTGCATCAGGTCTAGTAGTTGGTTCTTTTTGTAATAAACCATGATTAAGAAATTTCAAGACTCCAGGAGACTTGTATAGAACAGACTTTCTGCTCCTTTATTCTCTGGGCAAAACAAAAAAATATTTCATTTGTTTCAGCCCTCTGCTTATGAATTAATTTTTTCCCATAGGTCTCAGCAAATGTTAACCTCTCCTCTTCTTTTTGGGAGGTGGACACATAGGCTCATGTCATTCTGGGACATTGGCTTCAAAGTATCTGACTGCCTTTATCTTCTTTAGGGCAGGAATAATTGGTGGGTGTGGCATTTGATCACAAGCCATTACTTCAATTAAGGGTTTCCTGGGCAGGTCACTCCCGGTTCTTCTATAACAACATTAAAAAGCAAGCAATTTTCCAACTGTGATTTCTCACATCAAACTTGTAAGCACAGTATAGACCATTTATTACAGTAAAATAAAATTTAGCCCTTAGAGATAGTGCCTACAAATTTTGGTGTGGCTCTAGAACAGTAGTTAAAAGTTTTCATCAGTTACTTCCATCTTTTTCCAAAAAAGAATTAAAATGTATGGTATCAAGGGAGTGTCAGGACCACTTTGAATAATTGATCACAGACTTCCTGGAATGCTATCAAAATCTGACTGCAGATGGCATCAAGTTAGAAGCCATCCTGTCTAGCATAAGAAAGGACAGTTCCTAGCTAAGAGAAAAAAAGGGCTAATTCTATTAAAAGTCAGTGGGTTGATTTTATGACAGTGGCAATAAGGAGGTCTCCGGGCTTTGCAGCAGGAGTCAAAATATCTAACTTGGCTGTCAAGGAAGATCTACTTAAATACACATCAGAGAACTGGAAGCAGAGACCATGTATGAGGTGTTAGGCCACTCGTTAGCTGCTGTAACAAAGAAACCGCCAAACACAGTGGTTTAAATAACACGGCTGTTAATATTCTATATCCTGTTTGGTATGATGGTTACATGTGGACCTACAAATGTCAAAACTCAGTGAGGAGAACCCCAAAGTTCTGTGCATTTGGGGGGCATTAATCATACCTATATAAGGTGGAATACCAGATCACCTTACCTGTTTCCTGAGAAACCTATATGCAGGTCAAGGAGCAACAGATAGAACCAAATATGGAACAACTGATTGGTTCCAAATTGGGAAAGGCATATGGCAAGACTGTATACTGTCACCCTGCTTATTTAACTGCTATGCAGAGTACATCATGGGAAATGCCAGGCTGAATGAATCACAAACTGGAATCAAGTCTGCTGGGAGAAATATCAACAACCTCAGATAGGCAGATGATACCACTCTAATGGCAGGAAGTGAAGACGAACTTAAGAGCCTCTTGATGAGGGTGAAAGAGGAGAGTGAAAAAACTGGTTTAAAACTCAACATTCAAAAAACTAAGATCATGACATCTGGTCCCATCACTTCATGCCAAATGGGGGCGGGGGGAGTAGAAGCAGTGACAGGTTTTCTTTTCTTGGGCTCCAAAATCACTGCAGACAGTGACTATAGCCACAAAATTAAAAGATGCTTGCTTGTGGCTCAGACAGTAAAAAAATCTGCCTGCAATACAGGGGACTCAGGTTCAATCCCTGAGTCGGGAAGATCCCCTGGAGAAGGGAATGGCTATGCACTCCAATAATCTTGCTTGTAGAATTCCATGGACAAAGGAGCCTGGCAAGCTACAGTCCATGGGGTTGCAGAGTCAGACACGACTGAGGGGCTAACACACTTTGCTCCTTGGAAGAAAAGCAATGACAAACCTAGACAGCATATTTAAAAGCAAAAACATCAGTTAGCTGACAAAGGTCTGTACAGTCAAAGCTATGGTTTTTCCAGTAGTCATGTGTGTTTGAGAGAGTTGAACCATAAAGAAGGCTGAGTGCTGAAGAACTGATGCTTGTGAAGCATGGTGCTAGAGAAAACTCTTGAGAGTCCCTTGGGCTGCAAGGAGATCAAACCAGTCAATCCTAAACAACCCTGAATACTCATTGGAAGGAGTGATGCTGAAGCTGAAGCTCCAATACTTTGGCCACCTGATGAGAATGGCTGACTCATTGGAAAAGACCCTGATGTTAGGAAAGATTGAAGGCAGGAGGAGAAGGGGTTGGCAGAGGACGAGATGATAGGATGACATCACCGACTCAATGGACATAAGTTTGAGCAGACTCTGGGAGATAGTAAAGGACATGGGAGTCTGGCATGCTGCAGTCCATGGAGTCGCAAAGAATCAGACACTACTTAGTGACTGAACAACAATTATACTTCAGTTGAAAACAAATAGACACTTATTTCTCTTTCACATCAGAGTCCACAGGTGGATAGTTCAATTTTGTTTACTGGCCAGTTGGCTCAGCCATCCTGACCATGTGACTGCATCTTGGCTGCTTAGTAAGGGGGACGACGGTGGGGGAAACCCAGGGCACGTGGCCCATCCTCAGGTGGAAGCCGACCTGGAATTGGGCACATCACTTCTACTCATATGCCGCAGGCCCACACTGGGTCACAAAGTGACAGAAAAGATAGAGGAATAGAGATTTGAGCTGAAAAGACATGTGGCCAGCTGAAACTCCAGAGAATGGAGTTTCAAACCCCATACAGTTTGGAGGATGATGCTGGAAAGACTTGGGGCACCTCCACCCCCAGGGTGATCATAGGAACCAATGGTCATGATAGCTATGATTCAAAAGGGCAAATGCCAATCTTTAAGGAACAGAATTCACCCAGCTGTGTCACTGTTTGGACCTAGGGACAGAACTGTAGTGAGTTGCAATTGGTTATTGGTTCCAAGTGGTTGGAGATGGTAGGTCAGTGAACAGTGGGGCCGGGATGGACATGGGGCAACCAGCACAGCTGGTGCGGGGTGGGGCGGGCAGAAGAGATGGCCAAGGAAGACTCAGAGTCTCTATCCTTAGAGACGGTTAATAATAGAGGAGGCAGCTGTCCCTGTTGTTTAGGGCGTGACCCTGCCTGAAACCAAGGAGCTGAGGGAAACAGTTTTTCCTTAAACACAAGATTGAGCGTTTCGAAGGTAAAACCAAGCAGGAGCTGGTGGCTGAGAGCGGTGAGGCTCTCTCTCACCATCAAGGCTCCTGGCATGGGGGCCGCGTCTCAGCTCTCTCCACAGGCCACGGACATCTGAAGAGGATCCACTACAGGCTTATCACTGCCTTTTCTTTAGCACAAGCCACAGCTTACCCTTTGCTGAATCCCTGCTGCTCATATCTCCGGCACAATCCGCTTTGTGCTCACTACTGAGCTGTATCCTGCATTTGAAAGAACGATGGCAGAATGCAGATTCAGAAGTATGTTTGATTGTTAGGCACTGCACTGACTGAAGGAGTTTGAGAGTCGGGGTGACTGGGGGGGGGGGTGCGTTTCCAGTCTTCAGCAGAACGACCAGAAAATGTGTGTCAAATGTGTGTTGCCTGTCCTGCCTTGCTCTTTGTTCAGCCCCTGTGTTATCTAAATTGAAAGCAGTGAGCTTTCTCATGGAGAAGATGAGAAAAGCCTTAAAGGCAGTGACCACATGTCCTACTTCGTTGTTTTCTCAGCTGCTTCTGACAATGCTTGAGATACAGGTATTTGTTCAATTAATAACCATTTAGATCTAATACAGCATCAACCATTTACCTACTGATTCCTCAAGCAAAGAGTAACTTTCTGTAATCAACCTCCTCAGGCCTCCCTGTATTTAGCCACCACCAGATGCAGGAGTTTTTATAAATCAAGAATTTATAAGGTTTATGCCAACTATAGGAAATGTGAGTAAAAATTATCAAGGCATGGGACCTTGGCTACATCACTTAACTTCTGGGCCTCAGTTTCTTCATCTGAAAATGGGAGCGAGAGCTAGACCAGGTGATAGCTAAGAACATTTCACAGCACTGATATCATGATTCTCTCTTAGATCAAGCTTGTCCGTCAGGCATTTGCACCTCCTCCACTTATCTTTGGAGGTAACAGAGTATTCTCTGTCATGTGTTTCTTGGTCTTAAGTGAAAGCAGTTCCTGTAATTCAGGCGTGGCTAGGGGTATGAGTCAGAGAAGGCGATGGCACCCCACTCCATACTCTTGCCTGGAAAATCCCATGGGCGGAGGAGCCTGGTGGGCTGCAGTCCATGGGGTCTTGAAGAGTCAGACACGACTGACCGGCTTCACTTTCACTTTTCACTTTCAGGCATTGGAGAAGGAAATGGCAACCCACTCCAGTGTTCTTGCCTGGAGAATCCCATGGACAGAGGAGCCTGGTGGGCTGCAGTCTATGGGGTCACACAGAGTCGGACACGACTGAAGTGACTTAGCAGCAGCCACAGGGGTATGAGTACAAGTATGAAAGCAATGCTCTAACAGGTAAGTTTTTGAATTAGTTTTTCTTTGCTGCATAACCACTTGCCACAAAGTTAGTAGTTTACAGCAATGCAAATCACACAATCCTGTGGGTTGGGAGCCTCGGGTAGGTCGGCTAGATCCTCTGCTTGGGGTCCCATCCACTGAAGTCCATCTGTCAGCTGGGGTTGTGATCTCATATGAGGCTCAGGGTCCTCTTCTCAGCTAAGTCAGGCTACTGTCAGTATTTAGTCCTTTGTGGTTGTGGCATTGTGGCCCCATTTTCTTACTCACTCTCAGCCGGGAGTCACTCCCCTCAAGGCTGCCCTCAGGTACTTATTTCTTCAAGGCCAGTAGGAGAGCATCTGCTGACATTTCTTGTCCCTTTTCATACTGTTTATGGGGTTCTTCAAGGCAGGAATACTGAAGTGGTTTGCCATTCCCTTCTCCAGCTGACTGTTGCTCAGATCATGAACTCCTTATTGCCAAACTCAGACTTAAATTGAAGAAAGTAGGGAAAACCGCTAGACCACTCAGGTATGACCTAAATCAAATCCTTATGATTATACAGTGGAAGTGAGAAATAGATTTAAGGGACTAGATCTGAAAGACAGAGTGCCTGATGAACTATGGACGGAGGTTCATGACATTGTACAGGAGACAGGGATCAAGATCATCCCCATGGAGAAGAAATGCAAAAAAGCAAAATGGCTGTCTGGGGAGGCCTTACAAATAGCTGTGAAAAGAAGAGAAGCGAAAACCAAAGGAGAAAAGGAAAGATATACCCAGCTGAATGCAGAGTTCCAAAGAATAGCAAGAAGAGATAAGAAAACCTTCCTCAGTGATCAATGCAAAGAAATAGAGGAAAACGATAGAATGGGAAGGACTAGAGCTCTCTTCAAGAAAATTAGAGATACCAAGGGGACATTTCTTGCAAAGATGGGCTCAATAAAGGGCAGAAATGGTATGGACCTAACAGAAGCAGAAGATATTAAGAAGAAGTGGCAAGAATACACAGAAGAACTATACAAAAAAGACCTTCACGACCCAGATAATCACAATGGTGTGATCACTCATCTAGAGCCAGACATCCTGGAATTCGAAGTCAAGTGGGCCTTAGGAAGCATCACTATGAACAAAGCTAGTGGAGGTGATGGAACTCCAGTTGAGCTATTTCAAATACTAAAAGATAATGCTGTGAAAGTGCTGCATTCAATATGCCAGCAAATTTGGAAAACTCAGCAGTGGCCACAGGACTGGAAAAGGTCAGTTTTCATTCCAGTCCCAAAGAAAGGCAATGCCAAAGAATGTTCAAACTACCGCACAATTGCACTCATCCCACATGCTAGCAAAGTAATGCTCAAAATTCTCCAAGCCAGGTCAATAATATGTAAACCATGAACTTCCAGATGTTCAAGCTGGTTTTAGAAAAGGCAGAGGAACCATAGATCAAATTGCCAACATCTGCTGGATCATGGAAAAAGCAAGAGAGTTCCAGAAAAAGATCTATTTCTGCTTTATTGACTATGCCAAAGCCTTTGACTGTCTGGATCACAATAAACTGTGGAAAATTCTGAAAGAGATGGGAATATCAGACCGTCTGACCTGGCTCTTGAGAAACCTGTATGCAGGTCAGGAAGCAACAGTTAGAACTGGACATGGAACAACAGACTGGTTCCAAATAGGAAAAGGAGTACCTCAAGGCAGTATAGTGTCACCCTGCTTATTTAACTTCTATGCAAAGTACATCATGAGAAATGCTGGGCTGGAAGAAGCACAAGCTGGAATCAAGATTAGCGGGAGAAATATCAATAACCTCAGATATGCAGATGACACCACCCTTATGGCAGAAAGTGAAGAGGAACTAAAAAGCCTCTTGATGAAAGTGAAAGAGGAGAGTGAAAAAGTTGGCTTAAAGCTCAACATTCAGAAAACAAAGATCACGGCATCCGGTCCCATCACTTCATGGGAAATAGATGGGGAAACAGTGGAAACAGTGGTGGACTTTATTTTGGGGGCTCCAAAATCACTGCAGATGGTGACTACAGCCATGAAATAAAAAGACACTTACTTCTTGGAAGAAAAGTTATGACCAACCTAGATACCATATTAAAAAAGTAGAGACATTACTTTGCCAACAAAGGTCCATCTAATCAAAGCTATGGTTTTTCCAGTAGTCATGTATGGATGTGAGAGTTGGACTATAAAGAAAGCTGAGCACTGAAGAATTGATGCTTTTGAACTGTGGTGCTGGAGAAGACTCTTGAGAGTCCCTTGGACTGCAAGGAGATCCAACCAGTCCATCCTAAAGGAGATCAGTCCTGAATGTTCATTGGAAGGCCTGATGTTGAAGCTGAAACTCCAATACTTTGGCCACCTGATGCGAAGAGCTGACTCATTGGAAAAGACCCTGATGCTGGGAAAGATTGAGGGCAGGAGAAGGGGACGACAGAGCCGATGAGATGGTTGGATGGCATCACCGACTCAATGGACATGGGTTTGGGTGGACTCCGGGAGTGGATGATGGACAGGGAGGCCTTGCGTGCTGCGGTTCATGGGGTCACAAAGAGTCGGACACGACTGAGCGAATGAACTGAACTGAACTGAACTTGTCTCTTTTAAGGGCTCACCTAATTAGGGTGGGCTCACCTAGAATAATCTCCCTTTTAATTAACTCAAAGTCAGCTGACTAAAAATCTTAATTATATCAGCAAAACACATTGCCACCAGTCAGAGGGGGCTGCTGTTGTTGTTTAGTCACTCAGGTGTGTCTGACTCTACAACTCCATGGACTACAGCACACCAGGCTTCCCTGTCCTTCACTCTCCCAGAGTTTGTTCAAACACATCTATTGAGTCATTGATGTCATCCAGAAATCTCATGCTCTTCTGCCCCCTTTTCCGCCTGCCCTCAATCTTCCCAGCATCAGGGTCTTTTCTAGTGAGTCAGCTCTTCGCATCAGATGGCCAAAGTATTGGAGCTTCAGCTTCAGCATCGCTCCTTCCAATGAATAGTCAGTGTTGATTTCCTTTAGGCTTGACTGGTTTGATCTTGCTGTTCACAGGTGCTACCTACACTCCAAGAAAGAGGATTCTATAAGGGGATAGGTATGTACCCAAGAGAGCTGGAATTTGGTGGATGGCTCTTAGCATTCTACCTATCACAGCTATAAAAGCTGAGGTTGCAGTCTTAAATGCTTGCAAAAATAGTCAGGCATAATTACCTGTGAAGATCTCACAGTTTGTCAGGAGGGACTAGTGGGGTCTATGAGGACCTGGAGAAGATGCTTCTTCCTCGAAGAGGAAAACCTTCATTTAGTGGCATAACTGCTGAGATAATCTGGGAGTCCTGGAAGTGCAAACTCCTAAGTTTCAAACTTGGACAATAATTTTTTTAATGGTTTTGAAATTTTGTAATTAAAAAAATAAAAACCCCACAATTGTGGGTCGAAAGCAATCTGTTGACCACGTGCATGAGTTCTGTATTTGAGAAAGCCAAACCCAGTTTCAGAGATGACAAAGTTGACCTTGCCAAAGAGAAACCCCACGCTAAAGACAAAATAGCTTCAGGAAGACAGTCAGCCAGGGCCCTGTATGTGGCCGTGCATCTTGGGTACCAGAAGCTGACTTTGGAAGTCAGAGCCCTGAGGTGGAGCAGGGCTGACTGGAGAGAGCAAGGTGGGAGGTTGGGGTTCCACTAGGGTCACTTCACCACGACAGTGTTCACCCTGAGAAAGGCTCTCGGCCTTTCAGTGCGGTTCCATGAGCAGAGCAACACGTCAACTCCATTTGTAACACAACGCCTTCAACGGTTTGCTGGAAAATTGCTCCCCAAATTATACTTCTGTGAAGAGTACACAGTAATAATGCACCACAAGGGCAAAGAAAAATGCATTGCAATTGGATACATTGAATAATGTAATGTTTCCACAATACCAGAAAGAAGATTGTATTATTAAAATACCACAGCCATTTTAAAGCGCAGAGTTAAAATCACCATGAGCAGGCATTAAGACCGAGAATAACAAATACTGAGTTTTTCTTAGAGTTATGGTGGGTCAAAAAATCCCCGAATCCACTTATACTTTCAGAGAATAGACAGGCATTTATTGGAAAGGAGGACTGAAGTGCAAAGAAATTACTTTAGCTTTCATTCAATACAGGAGTGGCAGAAGGGTAGACATTTGAGCATCTCTTTAAGCAGTCTACAAGGTATAGGAAGCAGGGCCTGGGCAAAGGTCATGACCAGGTTAGATCAGTCTCCAAAACACCAAACTTTTCTGGAATTGCCAGTCTTTGAGGGCAATGGCACCCCATTCCAGTACTCTTGCCTGGAGAATCCCATGGACGGAGGAGCCTGGTGGGCTGCAGTCCATGGGGTCACTAGAGGTCGGACACGACTGAGTGACTTCACTTTCACTTTTCACTTTCACGCATTGGAGAAGGAAATGGCAACACACTCCAGTGTTCTTGCCTGGAGAATCCCAGGGAAGGGGGAGCCTGGTGGGCTGCCGTATGGGGTCGCACAGAGTCGGACACGACTGAAGTGACTTAGCAGCAGCAGCAGAGGGTAGAATAGTCGGTGCTTTCAGTGTCCTTAATGACCTTACTTAGTGAAAGTTGCTCTGTCATGTCCAACTCTTTGTGACCCTATGCAGTCCATGGAATTCTCCAGGCCAGAATACTGGAGTGGGTAGACTTTCCCTTCTCCAGGGGATCTTTCCAGCCTAGGGATCGAACCCAGGTCTCCCTCATTGTAGGTGGATCCTTTACCAGCTGAGCCACATGGGCAGCCTAACAATGCTGACACTAGAGCAGGACCACCTGCAAGAGGAGTCACCTTTTATCCCTTGCTCCCCGCCCACCGCCTCGGGCTGTGCCTGCAGGCCCACAGCGGGTAACCGTCTCTCTACAAGCAATGTGCAGTTTCCTGCTTCTTCATCTCTGTGCATGTGCTTCATTTCTCTCTGCCAGCTGTGGGGGGAATGGTGTGTGTGAAAATAGCTGTAGTTTTGCAGGACCAATCAGTAATAAGACCCAACCTCGGGATTTCCCCGGTGGTCCAGTGATTAAGACTGGTCCAAGTTTCCACTGCAAAGGGCCAGGGTTTGATCCCTGGTTGGGGGAACTAAGATCCCACATGCCATTTGGTGTGGCCAAAAAGGAAGAATAAAATAAGAATTAAAAAAAGAAGACCCAGCCTTGACTGATGAGAGACCTTGGCACCCAGTTCTAAACTGAGATAAGAGGAAGTTGAGTCGACCTACTTCAAGTCCAACCAGAACCTCTCCAATTATTTTCTTTCCTGTCAATCTCATATTTATTAAACTTTGCATTATTTCATCACTGTATCCCAGAGAGAATGGCATGGGAAGGGAGTTGGGGAATGCCACTAACTGAAATTGAAGGTCCAAAGACCCACGGATGAGACTAGCCATCTGCTGAAGAGATAACTTGGAGTGTGCTCAGATTAGCTGAGAGAGACTCCCCAGAGGCATCTGAATGTCATTGATCCGAGATAAATAGTAAGTAGCATTGTAATAGTAAATGATATAAATAGTAAATAGCATTGGAAAAGACCCTGATGCTGGGAAAGATTGAAGGCAGGAGGAGAAGAGGATGAGATGGTTGGATGGTATCACCAACTTGATGGACATGAATTTGAGCAAGCTCTGGGAGTTGGTGATGGACAGGGAAGGCTGGTGTGCACAGTCCATGGGGTCGCAAAGAGTTGGACACGACTTAGCAACTGAACTGAACTGATTAAAATACTAATCATGGAAACAGTACCACATTAATGATAGAAATGAGTCGTTGCTCTACTTGGGATATTTAAAAGCATAAAGATGAAGAACAAGTTGAAGAGCTCCTATTTGTCTATGGCCCTGGCCAGAGGGGTGGGTGCTTTGATTGGTCCCAGGTCTTCTGGCCCACTGGGAGGTGCTCTTCATTAAGGCAAAGGCTCATTACAGCTTGATAACATCAACCATTAAAAATCTTCCCATGCCTCGCTCTGTGACCTTGCCTTGAGTTAGTAATTTCGTCTTTCAAAAATACTTTCCATTTGGGAAAAAAAATGTACTCAGCAGCTGTCAGCCAGTTTCATGAGTTTGATTAGCCTGAACCAATCATCCAGAACTCCCATGAACTCACAAGTTGCGCTCCTGAACCCTAAGATCTGAAGACCTTGGTGATCTTGTCAAGGTACCAGCCAATGAGTTCCTGCCTTGCTTAAATTACTCTGAAGAAAAGTCCTTGCAGACACAAAAAACCAAGTGAGAAGCCCTGTTAACAACTGAGATGGTGAGTACCCCAGAGTCTTCTTTTCTCCAAACCCATTAGCCCATTCGGCAGGGAGACTTCTTGCCAGGCGAGGGGCAGGGAGCCCCAGCACTGTGGCACGGAGGTGTGTGTGGCAGGTGGAACTCTCAGAGCACTTCACGCCTCCAGCTGAAGGCAGCTGCTGCTTCTGCCTGTAAACAGGCAGGGACGGCTGGAAGAAGGACTTGCAGAGCTCCGCCTTTTCACGAGCAGGCTGGCCACCTCAGCATCTAGACCAATGCTGCCTATCCGGTTTTCTCTCCTTCTGCGGCTTCTGTCTGCAGGTCTCTGTCTACTTGGACTGCCATAACAAAACAGTGTAGACTGGGGCATTTAAACAACAGAAACTTATTTTCTCGTGGTTCCAAATGCTGGAAATCCAAGATCAAGATGTTGGCCAGTTCAGTTTCTAGTGAGGACTCTCCCATCTTGCAGACAGCTCCCTTCTTTCTGTGTCCTGACATGGGGAAGTGAGGGGAGGGGCGTGTAGAGGGGGAGAGAGCTTTGTGTCTCTTTTTATAAGGGCACTAATCCCATCAGACAAGGGCCCAGCCTCATGATCTGATTAATCCCAAATCCTCATTTCCAATTACCATCACCTTGGGGGTTCGAGTTTCAACATGTGAATTTCCAGAGAACACAAACATTCAGTCCTTAGTAGCTCCCTTCTTCTTGTCACTGACTTTTCCTCGGGGTCAGGAGCCCCTTGCAAGCCCCAGGAACTGTAGTGAAGAGCAGGGCTGAAACTGTTGTAAAATAGAAGTGCCATGTCCTTTTAGAGAAGAGGTATTGGGAAAGAAGAGCTGCTCACGGACCTTCACTGATGGGGCTGGTCTCTTTTCTCTTATGAATATGCCCAAGGAAAGTGGTTATAGCCCAGGGACCAGCCTCAGGTGCTGCAAAGGAGCCATGTAGGGAAGGGACCCAGAGACTCACACACCACTCTTGGGTTCCCTTTGGTGGAGAAAAGCAGTTTGGGGTGGGTAAGTCTCATAATACCTCATGACATCACTGCATTTAGTAGCAACCAGCATGAAACAAACTTTTCCGAAAGCTGAATGATAGCCCAGAATTTATCCCCTTCAGTGCTTCCACCACCACCTTCGACTGTAGTTCATTTGAGGCAGTGTGAGAGTCATCTGGAGGTACGATGCTACTGTCTTTCTAGTTGGCATCAGGCAGCCAGATCCCCTGACTCAACAGCAGTTATGCCCACTTGGGGAAAGTGCCTTGGGTGCCATCTCTAAGAGGAGAGCTACAGACCTCACTGGGTTTTTAAATAAATTTTTATTGGAGTATGGTTGCTTTACAATGTTGTGTTAGTTTCTGCTGCACAGCAAAGCGAACCAGCTAGGAGAAGGCAATGGCAACCCACTCCAGTACTCTTGCCTGGAAAATGCCATGGACGGAGAAGCCTGGTAGGTTGCCGTCCATGGGGTCGCTAAGAGTTGGGCACGACTGAGTGACTTCACTTTCACCTTTCACTTTCATGCATTGGAGAAGGAAATGGCAACCCACTCCAGTGTTCTTGCCTGGAGAATTCCATGGACAGTGGAGCCTGGTGGGCTGCCGTCTATGGGGTCACACAGAGTCGGACACGACTGAAGCGACTTAGCAGCAGCAGCAGCATACCCCACTTGTTTTTGATTTCCTTCCCATTCAGGTCCCCACAGAGCACTGAGCAGAATCACCTGTGCGATATGGTAGGTTCTCATTAGTTTCCTATTTTATGTATAGTTTTGTATATATGTCTATTCCAATCTTCCAATTCATCCCACCCCCCTTTTCCCCTCTTGGTGTCCATATATTTGTTCTCTACATCTGTGACTCTATTTCTACTTTGCACATCAGTTCATCTGTGCCATTCTTCTAGATTCCACATATATACATTAATAAACCATATTTGTTTTTCTCTTTCCTGACTTACTTCACTCTGAATGATAGCCTCTGAGTCCATTCAAAATTGTGCAAATGGCACAATTTCATTCGTTTTTATGGCTGAGTAATATTCCAGCGCATATATGTTTATACTCTTTTCATATAGAGTGGGGAATCTCTGCAAAGTATTCTGTCCAGTCAGCACATGTCTCTGGCTGTGAGGCTCAGGCCTCTCTCTGACTGGACTCAGTACTGACGCTCGGGTCCCACACAGTTGTAGTCACGTCTGGGGGCTTCCTGATGCCCATCCCTGGTCCTTAACACCCAAACTAAGTCAGCCAGCGGTACCAGCTCTCCCCGCCCTGAAGTGAGCTTAGGAAGCAGCAGGGTGTGATAATTAAACAGGTGTGGGAGGTGAGTGACATGAGCATGGTTTCATGGGGGGCCTGAATCCAGACAGACTAAATTCTAGCTCTTCATGACTTTCTGTGTGACTTAGGGCAAGATGCTTAACTTTCCTGAGCTTGTCTCCTCCACCATCCAATTATGTGAATGTTAACTTCTGCAAAATTCCTGACACAAAGAAATAGCACGATCAATGCTGGCTATTATTACTAGTATTTTTAATGTGTTATTACTAGCATTTTGATTGTGGTCACACTTAATAGGTGGACAAAACTCAGTGGTGGAGACTCCAAGGATCCTTTGTTTGGGGTCATTTTACGGGTGACTACATCTGGCACCTCCTAAGTTCATGATGAGATGTTAGTCTCAGAAAGAGGGGCTCGCAGGGGTGGAGTAGACAGGCACGATTTTAGGAAGAAACATGACCAACTAGGCAGGTAGCCAGAAAGAAACCAAGAAGAATTAGACACAGGAAGAAAACCCATCTGGGAATGGGTATTCCAGAGCTCTGGGTCTCAGCTCAGTGGAAGCCCAGATCTCCCAGGGCAGGGGCAGCCAGGGCCCTTTGGTAGCCAAGGTGAGCCCTAACTGGAACCTGGGTTAGACAGGGCTGTTTACCTCCGAAGTCTGGACTGAGCCTAAGGACTGTTGTTATTCGGTCACTCAATTGCATCTGACTCTTTGTGACCATGGGCTGCAGCATGCCAGGCTTTCCCTGTCCCAGTATCTCCCAGAGTTTGCTCAAGTTCATGTCACTGAGTCGGTGATGCTATCTAACCATCTCATCGTCTGCCTTCCCAGCATCAGGGTCTTTCCCAGTGAGTTGGCTCTTCCCATCAGGTGGCCAAAGTATTGGAGCTTTGGCTTTAGCATCAATCCTTCCAATGAGTGGAGTTGTGGAGTTGCTGGAGAGAAGTTCCACCCAGACTTTCTCAGTATGAAAACTCAAAGAGTGGGTCAGAGTTGATATCTGGGATGAGAGGAATACACAGGGTGAATTTCTCCAGGTCAAATTCTCAGCAGAGATCTGGCTCTGTCCCCAAGAGAAAATTTGAGCTAAAACTCAAATTGCTTGTTTATTAGCAAATGTAAATAATGTACGAATTAAACCACGTACTCCTGTTGAACTAATTTAGGTTATACTGGGGCTGGGATGGAGTGGCTGCTAGTTAGTTAACACAATCATGCAGATTAACACATGCCTGGTTTCTAGGCAGATCACTACTGTCCACAGCAGGGAAATCAGGCAACAGACCTGAAAGAAAGCAGTAATCTCTGCTTTATCTGTTCTGACAGTTTTCAGCTACTTTTCACAGGAGTCTTTTGGGGAGAATATTCAATACCTTTTTTTCTTAGCCCAACGATGCGAGGAAGCAGACAATAAAAACTTGGGAAAGAATAACTTAAATATTGGCATCTTAAAGAAAAATTGGCATCTTGGCCAGTGTCCCTCTGGTGAGCTAGTGAGGTTATTTTTGTGTGTCTTGTATTTCTCTGTAGTCTCCCAGAACTTCTCAGAGACCCAGAACCATACTCCATCAAGGGGGTTATTCAACTTGCCCAGAAGAGACTTACCTGGACCTCCTTGGGTGACGGGGGCTGATTCCAGGACACAAGGGAAAGGAACAGAATAGGATTCCTGTTTTTCATTAACCACAGATGCTCAGGTCCTCAGCTCTCTCAGGTCCAGAGAGGAGAGAACCTGAGTTATTTGGGTTATAGTTTGAGTGCACACACAGCATTCATGTTTGCTAAGAGAGATGTCTGATTAGGTCCACTCGTCATCATCTAATACAGAGCAGCTCAATTGGGCCGAGTCTGTGCCAAGCCTCCTCAGAGCTCATTGGCCACCCTGGTGACCTGCCTGCATTGGTTGGGACACCAAATACCACAGCATCAGATGCGGTGCAGGTAGCATGATTGGCCCACTAAGTGCAAGAACCAATCTGGGAACCCAGGAAGGTTGTGCTAGAAAAGCATTCTTGAGAAGGGGGCTGAGGGCGAGGGCAGGTCCTTACTGTATCACAGACCAGCGCCAGAATACCTCTGCGATTTCCCCTGGTGCGGGGTGGTGGAGCATCATGGAAGGCATGTCAGGCTAACTCCAGACAAGCAAGGCAGGTGGTAAAGACTGCAGGGGATGCTAGGGAAGGAAGCTCATCTCAACTTTTCATACCTTGGTCACTTTGTTCCTATGTATGGCTTCTGGAAGCCCACTCCCCACTCTAGATCCCTTGTTCCTAACTCCACCTCACTCAGTAGGCGAAGGTCAGTGGGATGAGACAGGAGAGATTGAGGGAATGGATTCACCATGGCCTCTGTGGAGATGCCTTGGGTCTCATCCTTGTCTCCCTTGGAATTACCTATCTGTCTGTAGAACCATCTTCTCAGGCAGGAGAAGCCCACCGTGGGCAGCACTGATGAAGGGTGAGGGCAGCGTCATGGAGAGGCCCCCTGGGGACATTCTCCTGGGATGGTGTGCCATGGTGGAAGGACAAAGGCATACGGAGACGTGTTCAGTTCAGTTCAGTTCAGTCTCTCAGTCGTGTCCGACTCTTTGAGACCCCATGAATCGAAGCACACCAGGCCTCCCTGTCCATTACTAACTCCAGGAGTTCACTGAGACCCACATCCATCGAGTCAGTGATGCCATCCAGCCATCTCATCCTCTGTCGTCCCCTTCTCCTCCTGCCCCCAATCCCTCCCAGCATCAGAGTCTTTTTCAACGATTCAACTCTTCGCATGAGGTGGCCAAAGTACTGGAGTTTCAGCTTCAGCATCATTCCCTCCAAGACATGTAACAGACTGGTTAAAATCCCAAATGTAAAGTTTTGTCTTGGCTCCCTATGTGAAAGTTTTGGAAGGTCACTTAAGCTTTCCAATCTTTAGTTACCTTATCTGCAAAATGGGAGAAATAACCTAACTTTAAAAAGTGTGGTGGGCATCGAACGAAAATTTTGGCTCTAAAAACATCTTCTAATTCTCAAATGTCATGCAAATGTTTTGTTTCAAGTTGTAACTTGAATGATGTTTCTTCTGTTCAATCTGACAGAAAAAAATTTTTTTCTTTTAAATGCAAGATTGCAATGCTGCCAGAAAAAAATGGAAAAAATTTCTATTACAGAAAAGGTTAAGATACACAGATAACTAATTGGATAATATTAAGCCCTTCCCAGGTGGCTCAGTGGTAAAGAATCCGCCTGCCAATGAAAGAGACACAAGAAATGAGGGTTTGATCCCTGAGTCAGGAAGATCCCCTGGAGTAGGAAATGGCAACCCATTCCAGTTTTCTTGCCTGAAAAATGCTATGGACAGAGGAGCCTGGTGGGTTACAGTTCATGGGGTCTCAAAGAGTCAGACATGACTGAGCGCGCCCACATCCGCATCCAAGACCTTCTCTTACCTAGATATTCCCATCTGTCTTCAGGAGTAGACAACTGGGCATTTCCCCCAGGAATCCTACCAAACAAAAAAATTAGCATCAGAACTTCACTGGGTTTTAAAGTTTGCATCACATTCCCTGTGGGCTGTTATGTTGAACATGCGGTTGGTTGCATGTTACACTAATTAATTGTTGTTAAACACCTTGAAAAGGAGTGATATATGAATAGCGGCTAAATCTATATATTGTGAATGTGTTTAACTCTACCCAATGTGTGTAAACACACGCACAGATGTAATTTAGAGTTGACATGTAGAAATCAATAAAGGATGTCACAGCAAAATATCAGTGAAGGTAAAATGATTTTTTAAACACTCTTCTGAAATGTTCTGCCCTTTCTCATGGGTAATTTGTCTGTCACTTCTGAGTTCCAGTTCCCCACTGGCTCTGTGAGTAGCATCAAAGCTTGAATTGCCCTACAGGAAAAGGCATAATAATCCTCTGTGCAAATAGCCACTTTGTTAGGCTTGAGGGAAAAATTGTGACGATGGGCAATGTATCCTCAAAATATCTCCAGCTTGATTTAAAGAATTTTTTTTTTTTTGGCTCTGCCACACAGTTCACAGCATCTTAGATCCCCAGCCAGAACTCACAGTGAAAGCACAGAGTCCCAGCCAGTAGACTGCCCGGGAATTCCCAACGATTTGAAAAAACTCTCATGGTCTTTATTGCAGAGGCCTCTGGTTCGCTCTAGGAAGAATCTGCATGACAGGTACATTCTTTGCTAGGGCTGCCTCCACAAATTTGAGAAAATGCACTTCTGTTGTTCAAACCACTCAGTCTGTGGAGGTCAGAAGCTCGAGATGAAGGTGTTGGCAGGATGGGTTTCTTCCACGGCCTCTCTCACTGGCCTGTTGACGGCCATCATCTGTGTGCACTTCATGGGCTCCTTCTGTGTGTCAGTGTCCCATTCATCTCTTCCTATAAGGACATGAATCACATCTGATTAGGATTCACCCTAATGGCCTCATTTCACTTTTATTATCTCTTCCAACATCCTATCTCCAGATACTGTCACATTCTGAGATACTGGAGTGTAGGACTTTAACATGTGAATTCAGGAGGAATCAGTTCCTCTCATGACACTGGAGATTTTTTTAAGTTTATTGAAGCATAGTTGATTTACAATGTTGTGTTAATTTCTGCTGTACAGCAAAGTGATTCATATATATATATTCTTTTTTATATTCTTTTCCATTATGATTTATTACAGGATATTTAATATAGTTCCCTGTTCTATTATAGTAGGACCTTCTTGTTTATCCATCTATGTATAATAATTTACATATGCTAACTCCTAACTTCCAATCCTCCCCCTCCTCCACCCCTTAGCATCCATAAGTCTGCCCACTATATCTGTGAGTCTGTCTCTGTCTCATAGATAGGTTCCTTTAAAAACTAAAGATAAAGTTGCCATGTGGTCCAGCAATCCCACTCTTAGTCATATATCCAGATAAAACTAATTTGAAAAGACACATGCACCTCAGTGTTCATTGCAGCACTATTTACAATAGCCAAGATGTGGAAACAACTTAAATGCATGGATAAAGAAGATGTGGTGCATATATACAATGGAATACTACTTAGGCCTGAAAAAGAATGAAATAATGTCATTTGCAGCAACATGGATAGATCTAGAGATTATCATGGTAAGTGAATTAAGTCAAAGAGAAAGACAAATATCGTATAACATTATGTAATGTGAAATATAAAACAGGACACAAAGGGAGAGTAGAAAAGTTTGGTCTTGGTACAGGGCAAGAGCTGACGTTATTTAGTCGTTCAGTCATGTCTGCCTCTTTGCAACCTCATGGACTGCAGCATGCCAGGCTTCCCTGTCCTTCACTATCTCCCAGAGTTGGCTCCAACTCATGTCCATTGAGTCAATGATGCCATCCAACCATCTCATCCTCTGTTGCCCCCTTCTCCTCTTGCCCTCAATCTTCCCCAGCATCAGGGCATTTTCCAATGAGTCAGTTCTTTGCATCCAGTGGCCTAAGTATTGGAGCTTCAACTTCAGCATCAGTCTTTCTGATGAATATTCAGGGTTGATTTCCTTTAGGACTGACTGTTTTGATCTCCTTGTAATCCAAGAGACTCTCAAGAGTCTTCAACACCATAGTTCAACTGCATCAATTCTTTGGCACTCAGCCTTCTTTATGGTTTAACTCTCACATCCACACATGACTACTGGAAAAACCATAGCTCTGACAATATGGACCTTTGTCAGCAAAGTGATGTCTTTGTTTTTTAATACACTGTCGAGCAAGTATTTTTTAATTTCATGTTTGTAGTCACAGTCTGCAGTGATTTTGCAGTCCAAGAAGATAAAGTCTGTCACAGTTTCCTTATTTTTCCCCATCTATTTGCCATGAAGTGATGCCATGATCTTATTTTTTTTGAAAGTTGTGTTTTAAGTCAGCTTTTTCACTGTCCTCTTTCACTTTCATCAAGAGGCTCTTTAGTTCCTCTTCGCTTTCTTTCATAAGGGTGGTGTCATCAGCATATCTGAGGTTATTGATATTTCTCCCTGCAATCTTGATTCCAGCTTGAGCTTCTTCCAACCTGGCATTTCTCATGATGTATTCTACATAGAAGTTAAATAAGCAGGGTGACAATATACAGCCTTGATGTACTCTTTTCCCAATTTGGAACCAGTCCATTATTCCATGTCTGGTTCTAACTGTTCTTGACTTTCATACAGAACTAATGAAAACCTTTCCCTCCCCTACATTCCTAAATACCAGCTTTGTCCTAGAACTTACAGTTTTCATCCTTATTTCTTAATTTCTAAAACCAGTTCTGAGTTTTTCCTGAGGCTGTTTCTGCTATGATGGAAGAGAGGTTCTCTGACCCAAAGACCATCTAGAGGTCATGTATGGCCCCAGTTTACGCTGGTGAAAGAGGATCTGGAAATGAAGGACCCTTGTATCATACAGTCAGTGACTTTAGCCTGAACTAAACTCTCAGATCCATGTAATAGCTATCAAGTCTCAAGAACTAAATGGCTACCCAGCGAAGTCCACTAGAACTTTCTGCGATGATGTAAATGCTCTAGATGTGTGCTGTCCGATGATGGTAGCCACTAACCACCATATCTACCAAGCATTTGAAATGTGGCAAGTGCAGCTAAGGAATTTAATTTTTAATTATGTTAATTTTAAGTAATCTAGTTTAAATAGCCACATGGGGATAATCACTGTCACATTGACAGCACAGTCCTAGACCAAGGATACATAAGAGCAGCTCTGGTGTTTGTGGGATGCAGCTGGATTGAAGCACCGCAAGCTCCCACTTCTTCCCAACCACACACACTCCCTATACCCACTGCTTTCAGTTCCAATGGCCTTTGGAGAAGGAAGTTATCACCAAAGTCCAGTGGAGTGTGCACTGCCTGCCACCAGTTTCAAGTTGGGGGCCCCATAAAAAGCTAGGTTGGTTTATTGCTTTACAAGCCAAAGTCTCCAAGAGACCAGATGACTATAGATAGAAATGTTCCTTAGCCACTGGAGGATAAGTTTCTCACTAAGAAATATACCTCTCGGGAAATATTAACCTGGCAGATTAGTTGAAAGCAATTTTGAGCCCACTGTGGCTTCCTTTGCAAACACTGCTCTGAGATCTCAAATTAGAGGACATCATCAGAATGGAGCTTTGGTCAAAATACACAGCAGCCATAACAGCTGAGCGTGGGTTCTTATCATCCCATACGGGAAGGGGTTAGCATCTCTGGGAAATCAAGTCACATTTGCTCGCTCTTATCATGCGTCTGGCTCTGCAGAGCTTAGATAAGTACCAGTTTGGAGCCCTACCATTTTTATTTGTTATTTCACAGAGGTAAGCAGGGTGAGAGCTGCCCAAGACAATGAAGGTAGCCATTACCCTTCATTGGACTAAGTATATAATTTCCCCAGTGATCCTCTGAGTAATAACAAAAACTTATGTGAGGTACATGTAGTGTTATATTCCCTGGGGCTTAATATGGCTCTCAGTAAAATTGATTTTCTGAAATCTTGCAATATACCTCATCAAACCAAATGAAACCTGCTCTGGTTTTATAAGAAGTGATTGGATTCCCTGTGATAAATTAACCCACACCGTCAGAGAGGTACTGGGTAATAGGCTGGTTCATTTCAGCCCCCACAGCTTCCATCCAGGATTTTAATTTTTTTCCACAGATCCTCGTATAACTCCATCTGGGGCTGGGGAAGGGGGGAGCTGCCACCCAATTGAGAGCCTCAGTGGGCTTAGCTGGCCCCATGGAAAGTCATTTCTCCAAGATGATGATTCATCTCCAATTCCACATGAAGGAGCACGCCACTGTGGAGAGGAGGGCTCCTAGGACAGAGAAGAAGCCTCAAGTGGGAATTTTGGGGCTTCAGGGAAATGGACTTTGTGAGTGGTCAGATGGGGGCCTTGTCCAAAGGGGAAAGCCCTTGTGCCTCTCTGTGATTTCTCCCCTCAGCAGCATCATTGTGTTATGTTAGCGGAGATCAGAGAGCCTCTCCTGACCTGATTTGAAGCTTTACACACATACATGCACATATATATATACACACACACACACATACCTGTGTGTGTATGTGTTTATTTATTATTTTATTTTTTAAAGATTTTTTTTGATGTGGACCATTTTAAAGTCTTCATTGAATTTGGTGCAATATTGCTTCTGTTTCATGTTTTGGCTTTTTGGCCCCAGAGCATGTAGCATGTAGAGTCTCAGCTCCTTGACCAGGAATGGAACCGACGCCCCCACATTGGATGGTAAGGTCTTAACCACTGGACCACCAGGGAAGTCCCTATTTGTTTGTTTATAACACTTCTGAGAGTCTGGAAACAGCTTTGCATCTCTGAGAAAAAAGATGGCCATCTGAAATCAAGTCTCTCCTCTGTAAAAGACACCTGTTAGCTGTGCCTCTGAGCCCCAAGGGGGGCGGTTTCCCTTGGAAGGAGCAGTGATTATGGTTGGGCATTGATTCGTTCCATCCCTGGGAGATGAGTTCCCAAGGAGAGAGCTGAAGAGAAATTACTCAGAGCAAATCCTAGGGGAGGAAGTCAGTCTCCTCTGTGGGAATAACTAAGATCCATTAGGCAGGCATATCTACATAGCATTTGCAGAAGACCACAGCTTATCATGACAACACTGAAATCCAACTGACATTATGCACCAAGTACTGGGGGAAACTGATAGCAAAATTGCTTATCACGCAGAACGATACCCTAGCACCGTGTTGCTAAAATTCTGTCTGGTGTGGTTTATTTGGCCAGAGTAGACAGAGCCTCTGAGGAGTGGAAAAAGCAGGAGTTTAATCACACCAAGTGCCAGATCCCCTCTCTAGACCCACCCCCTCAGAGCATATTCATTCCTGGCCCCACAACTTTCTCCCCTTCCTAGGGTCCTGCCCAAGTTAATAAGTCTTGGAGAAAGCAAAGAACTGGCAAGTTCCCCCAGTCAGACTGTGTAGTGTCTTGCTCAGCTAGAGGGTAGTCTTCTCAAGGAGGATGACAGTGGGGAAGAGATATGCAGTATTCATGAAAGATTTGGGGCAACAGGGGTAGGAAAAATGTGCGAGATGTTTTCTGTTTGGGAGCACAATGAATGTCAATGTTTCTCAACCCAAGAGGCCGGACTATCCAACAGAGCAAACCCAAGAGGGCAGTGAATAAAGTTACCTGGGAAGACGAAGTAAGTTTAAGAGCAGTTAGGTGTCACAGAGGGGGATCTTGCAGTGATAGAAAATAATGGGTCAATTTTTATTATTAATAATGAAAATAGCCATACATCGTGGACTTTGTGTGTAGAAAGTTTTATCTTTGTTATTCAAATTAATGTTGTCTTTATTAAAGTAATAAAGGATCCTGGCATGCAGGTTAAGGTTTAAGGTCAGGGTCAGGGTTAGGGTCTGGCTCCTTTCCTATTATCTCCAGTCCTATTTATTACTATAACCTGTATGTCAAGGGTGCATAGTACATGGAAGTGCAAAATAACTGCTTTATTCTTCACTGGGAGGATTTCCAAGAAGCAGTTACCCTGGATGGGTTCAAGTGGAGGGAAGGCTGAGCTCAATCAGATGATCTAATTCCCAGGCTGCTGTGATTGTCTCTCCTTTCCCTCAGCCGCTTCAAATGGGCCCCTCTTCCCTGCAAGCTTCTGGGTGCTGGCTATTTGCTGTTGGCTTTGTTTGATCCTGTCAAGACCTGGAACATGACCGTTGGCACCGGATGCCCTGCTGGGTTTATTGTAGGTTCTATAACTCACTTCAAGCCTCTCATGTTTCATTTCATCCTTGAAATGGAGAGAATGGAGTTAGTAAGCCGGGGTTAACTAGGGTTTGCCACCGTTTTATCTTCCTCCTCTGATATCAGTTTCTAAGTTTACTGAGGTATATGGTGTGTGTGTGTGTGTGTGTGTGTGTGTCTGTGTATGAGAAAGAAGGAGAGAGAGAGAATCTGTAACCAAATCAGGAGAAGGATAGTTCCTCCAGGCTGTAAACTCTTTCTGTTTGTAAAGGGCACCTTCAAAGAGAACCCAGCCCTTTGATAGCATGCTAAAATGTTCATTTTTAATTAGTTTCTACTTTCCTCATATTGCAGCAATTAATCCTGCTTCCTAACTTTCATCTCTATAAATAAAGGTATTTAACAGAATTGTAATGTAGTTATATCCTCTTCACCTTCTGTTTTATCTTGCAAAAACACATTATTCCCAGAAATGCTTGTGTTCTGACCTTGCTCCAGAAGGTGCAAAAATGAGCAAATGTCTTACTCTATGTTCTTGAGAGTTGAGCATCTCACTTCACGACACTGGTGGGCCCAGCTTTTATCTGTTTGTTGGATCCATATGCCTTAGACTGAGCTACTCTCAATGCCATTATGATCGCAAAGACACGTGGAAGCAGGGCAGAGTTGGCCCAGCAGTGTGTGAGGACCCAGGGGAGCATGCAGCAGCCACTGCGGCTCTGGAGTTCAAACAAAGGTTCTCAGCCACGGCATCCCCCACGGCAGCAACTGCCATCTCAGAACTAAGTCAGCAGTGGAGACTTACCCAAGGCAACAGTGAGTAAACCCTTTGAATTTTACAGGTTCCGTCCTTGAACTTGGATGTATCTGTTGACTGATAAAAGTGGAACTTGGGTGGGGACAGCTCCTATTTTTATAAGGCAGTTCAACCCTATTTTGGTTTCTAATCTCAACCATGTGGTCCACATTCCTCTGCTTAGGGGTGTGATGTGACTAGATATTAGAGTGGAGAGGAGAGGAAAGGGGCCAGAAGCAGTGGAGCAGCCAGTGCGTGGACCACTGTCCTTGGTCCTGAACACGAGCATCACGCCACTTTAGGGCGAGGTCACATTTCACAACCTGGAGATGCTAATGTCTCCTGTGCATCCTCTTCTAGAAAGTCTGTGTGAGGCTAAGGAAGAGGCTGTGGCAGCACAGAATGAGAGAGGGCATCAGAGAGATTTAACTATGCAGTGGGAAAAAGGATTTTTATTTATGGTGATAAGCAGAGGTTTCATTTGAACAAAAATCTTGGTAATTTCTTGACAAAACATCCTCTTTAAAGGATTGAAAACAAAATCAGTTTCTGCTCTGCTATTGAACAAACATGGCTACAGCTTATGCTTTACAAGGTTGTATAATACCTGGGTGATTTTGTGTAAATTTGACCGTTATAAAGTTTTTCCTCTGGGATGTGAGTGAGGAGTCAGACACTATTGTACTCCAGTCCTGCCCAGCAGCCTGATTCAGTGATAGTGACTCCCTTCCTGAGGGTGTGTTTTGCTGTGATCATGAGAATGTTCATGGACCACCAGCAATTCCTAGTTTATATTAAGGATTCTCCAAAAAACCCAGCCAAACTGTCTACCTCCTCTCAGACATGCACTCTGCTCTCCCCTCTGTATCTCTGCACCTTTCCCCTCAAGCACTCAGTAGCATCTTTTATCTCACCACAATTCAACCCACAATCTCTTGGCCTTGGAATGGTTTCAGTACAAAGGAGAGAAACCAAGATTAGCTTTTGGAAGTCTCATGCCAAGGCTGAAAATGTGAGCAGGTTTCCAAGGACTGTGTCTTTTCAGATGGAAACCAAACTCAAGATGTTTTCAGTTCTTTGGCATCCTGTCTCCACTTTGACTTTTCCAAGCAAGGAGGTGTAAGAAGTCTATTTACAACTATTGTATAATGTAAAGGCAAATTATTTTGTTGCTATGTTTATTCCTGGTTAATTGAGGAAATTATATCATTTAGCCAAGAGTAAAACCTCTGAGATTTTTCTTCTCATTTCTCTGCCTGTCTGGGGAAATGGGCAGAAGTAAACAATCACGCCCTATTTTATTCCTAGTTAAATGAATTATCATCATCATAATTACCAATAAAAGCATCTGGTTTTGGCACAGTTCAACACAGGAATTTCTCAGTGCAAGATTTGATCTTTACCATGAATTCTTAACCTTTCTGTTTCCTCAGCTCCTTAAGTTGACCTCTATCCTATCTGAGTGCAGGACCTTTGAGAGCTAATATTACTTTCAAATTTAGATGAGCTATCCCTTAAAGTACAATTTTTTTGTTGTGGTGGTTATACACAATGCTTTCTGTAGGCCGTTATTGCTTGTTTAATTTTCTATGGAAACGATCTGCATGCAAACAGAGTTCTGTTCCTTACCTCTGCTCCTGCTGCTTCTCCCAGGGGGCCCACCGGAGCTGGCGGCCAGTTGCTGTGGATTCACCAGGACACCGTGGTGGAGGAGAGATACCTCCCGGGGTTTGATGTTCTGAGTCTGGGCAGGAGGATAATGCTCTTGTCACATGGAAAACGTGTTGAAAATTCAGCAGTTCCTGAAATTTGAGCAAATTTTAGTTATCCAGTGAAGGCTTGAAAAACAAAGACTGATCGAGGTCAGGCATCTCCACGCGCTGTCTGTGGATCCTTCAGGTTATACCCTGAACCTACTGAGTCAGAATTTCTGGCATCTTTATTTTTTAACACCCTTCTCCCACTCACAGTTATTCTAAAGGTACACTGAAGTTGGAGAACCACTGAGTTAGAGTATAGGAATATTTCTTCAAGCAGAGAAGCCTGACCTGAGCATTTGGGACCCTGTGTTTGGAAATCTGCCTCCAAATTCTGGGTATTTAAGAGACTTGCTCGATGTAACTGATGCGGACATATGTATCTCACTGCAATGTGAGTCCTAGCAGTGAAAGTTGCATCTGGTTGAAGCACTGAGGTGGTTCTGGGAGCTAGACTGTCAAACGAAGTTGGTATTGTTAGGGAACCACGGACTGAATCCGTCTGCCTTGGCCAGGCATGATGATAACCACTTGAGCTGTCTCACAACAGGAGGCCTCAGTAAGGCACGTGGTGCCACCACTGAAAACGAAATGGGAAAATTCAGGAGGGGCCAAAAGGAGGGAGGAGACACCAGCCTACAATATGTCCTGCCAGCTTCCCAGAATCTTTAGAGCCGAAATTCATCTTGGCTGAGAGATGTGCACACCACCAGCAAGGACCTGGTGTCAGACTAAATACGGGCCAAGCAAGATGACCGGCCAGAGACAGCCCAGAAAGTACCCCTGTCGCCATAAAAGCTGAGACTGCCACATGGCAGAGCAGTCCTCCTGGTTCCCTTACTCTGCTGGTCTCCACTCGGGCACCCCTGGCCAATAAAGTCTTTTCTTTGTCACTGTGTGTGTCTCCCCCAATAATTCATCTCCTAGTGTGAAACAAGAGTCCATCCTCGGGCCCTGGAAGGGAGTCCCCCTTTTCTGCAGCAGTCTTACCAACACACTGTGATGCAAACAAAGATCACGACCCAGGAATCAGGAGATGTGTGTTCCTGGGCTGGCTGTGCCGTTGTCAAATGCTCGGTCTTGGCCACAGCCATGTTTTCCACCAGGGCCTCAGTTTCCATATCAGCAAAATGAGAGGATTAGGATAGGTCTGTGGTTTTCATACTATTTTCCTCAGAGTCGAGAAAGATGAAGGTGCAAGAAGCAGGCTGAGTGTTAGAGGTGAAGATCTTCTCTTCCACCAGAGAAGCTGAGCTTTCATCTTGTTCTACATCGCACTTCCACAAAAATGTTGTTTTTGAAAAAACAAGTCTTCTGCTTAAAAGAAAAAAAAGATAAAAGCAAATTATTAGGCTAGATGATCTATACAATCCTGGGTTTTAGTTGGTTGATCTAAGAAAATACAGCTTCTTCTCTTTGAAACAGAGGATTAAGAAAAACTAACCCAACCATTTCGCATGTCAGATTCATCTTACACAATGTTACTTTAGCATTTGTCATTTAAAAATAAGCCAAGGCTCTAGAAGTTCCATTTCTCCCACAAGAATACAGATAAACTTTAGAATGCTTCTATCAGAGAGAAGTTTGGGCTTTGTCAACCTCGATACTTTACGAAGAGTTAAAGATAATAGATGAATTCATAACACTGCTAGGATTTTCCTCAAAGGGAAACAGCAGGAGTTGATGAAATCTGGAGTGTTTGACTGGGTTGACATTAATGGCTAATATTGGGTTTTGAAATATATGTGTGTTTTCATTTTCTGTATAAGCTCTATTCCACATTAATAATGGAAAATCTGGAGTTGATTGCTTTTTGAAAATATCTGCTTAATACTGACGTCCCCAATCACTCCAACTGAAGAACAGAGTGGCGGCCAACAGACAAGAAAGAGAGTTCGGTGAAATCCCATCCATCCACAGGAGAATTGGGAGACCCAGAAAGAGAGTTAGGTGAAATCCCATCCATCCACAGGAGAGTTGGGAGGCCCAGCAAAGCCCACTGGTCTTTGTGCCTCATCTTTACCAGCTGAAAATGAGGAAACGTGCAGTCAAGTAAACCTTCCTTTGTGTCAGGGAGGTTTGTTTTTTTTTGAGCAATGGTTGATTTACAGTGTTGTGGTAGTATCAGGTATATGACAAAGTGAATCAGTCATACATACACATATAGCCACTCTTTTAAAGATTCTTTTCCCAAATAGGTCATTACAGAGTATTGAGTGGATTTCCCTGTACTATACAATAGATCCTTATTAGTTATCTATGGTACATATAGCAGCATGTACAGGTTAATCCCAATCTCCCAATTTATCCCTCCCCCTCCTCTCCCCCTTGGGAACCATAAGTTTGTTTTCCACATCTGTGACTCTATTTCTGTTTTGTAAATAAGTTCATTTATACTGTTTTTTTTACGATTCCATATAAAAGTGACATCTGATATATGTCTTTCTTTATCTGACTGACTTCACTTAGTGTGACAGTCTCTGGGTCCATCCATGTTGCTGCAAATGGTATTATTTTGTTGTTTTTTATGGCTGAGTAGGAGAAGGCGATGGCACCCCACTCCAGTGTTCTTGCTTGGAGAATCCCATGGACAGAGGAGCCTGGTGGGCTGCAGTCCATGGGGTCGCTAAAGTCAGACACGACTGAGCGACTTCACTTTCACTTTTCACTTTCATGCATTGGAGAAGGAAATGGCAACCCACTCCAGTGTTCTTGCCTGGAGAATCCCAGGGACAGTGGAGCCTGGTGGGCTGCCATCTATGGGGTCGCACAGAGTCGGACACTACTGAAGCGACTTAGCAGCAGCAGTGGCAGTATTCCATTATATATGTATATGTACATGTACATCTTTATCCATTTCTCTGTTGATGGATATTTAGTTTGCTTCCATGTCCTGGCTATTGTAAATAGTGCTGCAATGAGCATTAAGGTACATGTATCTTTTCAAAGTATGTTTTTCTCCATAGGAAGTTTGTTTGTTTGTTTTTAAGTTTATGGGTGTATTATTCTGCTAGGGCTACCCTAAAAAAGGGCCACAAACTCAGTGGCTTAAAGAACAAAAAATTTATTTTCTCATAGTTCTGGCAGCAAGAGGACAAAGATTGAGGCATAAATTTGGTTGTTTTTTTTCTAGAACCTCTCTCCTCGGCTGGCAGAAGGCCTCTGTGGCTGTGTTCCCACGAGGTCCCTCTCTCTATGTCCTAATCTCCACTTTTTAAAAGGACATCAATCAGATTGGACTAGGGCAAACCCTAGTGACCCCGTTTAACTTACTTATTTCTCTAAAGACCCATGATCCAAATACACAGTTACATTCGGAGGTACTGGATGTTAGGGCTTCAATACATGAACAGTTAGGGCTTAAACATATGAATTTTAGGGGAACACGATTCAGCCCATATTAATGGGTTAACATAAGTACAGAACTTTGAGTTGTACTAAAGAATTACTAAGCATTATCATCATTATTATATTTATTATTACTGTAATTAAGTTGCCATTATTAGGATGCATTTTGCCCTAAATGATTAATTCCTAATCTGTCCATCTGGAATGATCTCTAGGTCTCCAGGACAGAACTGGCCAATTCTGGCCCAAGCCTGGTGTGGACAGCAGGTCGGCCCCTCTCTTCTACGAGGGGTCCACCTCCTAGAGTGTGCAGACCTGGCTTTGCAAGTTGCTGGTTTTGTAAATTCTCCACGCACTGATATCATCCACCTGTCCGCTCAGCATAAGGTATTTCATGATGAGATCATTTAAATCTGATTTTGAGGTCGGGGAGCAAGTCATATATTTTTCTTGAAGATATCAAATGACATCAAAAGCTTTACCAGAGTCAGGCTTTGAACAGTGGGACAGTACGTCACACTTTGATTCACACAGGAAGGATAAAAACAGACCAGCAACAACGGGGAAATTATGAGACGTGTCTCTTAAGTCCTCACTGAGAGCCCAGAGGGGCTGTGAAGGGAAATAAGTGCATATGGAGAGATTACCTTCTGCCGGCATCTGCGAGTGCCTTGGGGCTGGCACCTACTGTGCTCGATAAATCCTGGGTGATTGATTAATAGAAAAAGATAAGCTAGATACTGGGCTGCAATCCGAGACTCTTTACTTTTCACATTTAAAGGAGTCTGAATTTACGCCTTCCTGTGTCATGATAGCTTGATTTTAGAGCAAGAAAGGAAAGACTCCTTACCCCTACCCCCACCCGAGGCCCTAGCACTCAGGAAAGCCTGTGGACTCAGACAGAGTTAATGACAATCATGGTTAGTCTGGAGGAGAGCATGGCAACCCACTGCAGTATTCTTGCCTGGAGAATCCCCAGGGACAGAGGAGCCTGGCGGGCTACAGTCCATGGGGTCACAAAGAGCTGGACACGACTGAGCGACTAAGCACAGCACACGGTTGGTTGGTACATCCAGCCCTGGGAGGACTCACGTGTGTGTCTAGAACAAGTGAATGCTCAAGAGCATCCATTTTGACTCTGATTTTGGAATTACTTTCTTGGGTGTGTCTACGAGAGGATGAACTCTGATGCTGTCTGTTAGCCGCTTCTCCTTGGGCCTGGATCGGGGGTTGGGAGTCGGGGTTTGGGAGTAGTGCTTTCACCAACTTTTCACTAGCATGACACACAGAGAACCAAGCTTGTGGGGCTATCCAGGATCATCCTGGGATATCCAGGATGTGAATCAGGGTGCAGTTCAGGAAATCAGAAACTGCTCTATTTATTGTATCAAAGAGTTACTCTGTTACAGCACAGCTGCTGCTGCTGCTGCTAAGTCGCTTCAGTCGTGTCCGACTCTGTGCGACCCCATAGACGGCAGACCACCGGCTCCCCCGTCCCTGGGATTCTCCAGGCAAGAACACTGGAGTGGGTTGCCATTTCCTCCTCTAATGCATGAAAGTGAAAAGTGAAAGTGAAGTCGCTCACTCGTGTCTGACTCTTAGCCACCCCATGGACTGCAGCCTACCAGGCTCCTCCGTCCATGGGATTTTCCAGGCAAGAGTACTGGAGTGCGGTGCCATTGCCTTCTCCGGTTACAGCACAGGGAATTGGTTAAAAACTGGCATTAGGACTGAGGCGAGAACCCACATGGAGGAATTAACTCTGGCACCTCTAGGCTGGGAGAAAGAGCAGAGACTCTGCGATGCTCAGACCTGGAGCTTGGAGGAGGGTCTCAGAGTGCTGGGCCCAGTCCTTGCAGAATGGGGGTGCTGACCAGCCGCTGCTGGCAGCCAAGACACTCGGAAGGGGGGCCCTGGGCACTGGGGATCTGCCTCCTGGAGGGGCCCAGCCTGGCTGCTGCCGATCCTTCTGAGAGGCAGGAGGGTGCACAAGCCATAAGCTGGGTTCAGGGTGGAGGGCAGAGCTCAGGCGAGGTCATCGCTGACCGAACAGCCAGCAGACCAGCAGGAGAGAGTCCTCTTCCTCCTCTTGCCTTCCAGTCTCCCTCTCATGCTTGTGGGTAGAGCTTCCCATGGAGACATCTGTGATGGCTCCATACTTGCAGCTCCCCAGCACCCAGTATCTCATCACGGAGCAGAGTGCGGAGGGTGGCTCTGGAATCTGGAGGGGATCGTTATAGTTGGCACCCAGGACTACCAGCCCAAGGTATCTGGTCCCACCCCCTGCCCTTCAAGATGGGAAATCAAATCTCAGCCTAATTAGAGCCCACTGGGTGTAAGGTTCATCAGGCAGTGCTGGTTTAGGGACCTAACTGTCAGCAAAGAGAGATGAGGCCATATCGTGGAAAGAGGAAACTCCAGGAGAAGGAAGGAGGACCCAGCAAACGCTCTGAGGTGAGAAGTGTCACTGGGCGCAATGAGAGGACAGAAAGAAAGCAGTGTTTGAATGTGGGCTCTGGAGATCAACTGCCAGAACTAAAGCCAGGTTCCAGCCCTGAGGGTACCCCTGACCTGGGTCGAGCTTCTTAACCTTCCCAAGCTTCGAGCTGCACAGAGCTAGTGAGGATTAAACGAGATAATCTAGGTAGTGATTAGCCCAGGGCTGGTCACAGGTGCGCAGTCAATGAGTTGGTCTCTGTGATTGGAGAATTCGTGCACTTCCTTCCTCCACTCTCCCTCCTTATGATCCTGATTGCTGTGCACACATGTGATGACCCATTTCCTCATTCTGACAGGTCTGTGATACTCAAATTCCGTGTCGGATGCTCTTTGATCTTTGCTGGCGGGTTACAGACTTCATCCTCTCTGTAAAGCTGGTGGGGAGAATGGGTCCATTCAGGCTCCTTTCCGTCTCCTACTCTAAAGCAGTGTGGCTCTGCCTGTGTGATGAAGTCAACTCCCCTGGTATCCGGGAGCTTAATCTTCTGTCTGGTTGGAATCGGTGCCATGGTTCTGTACTTATGAACAGTGCTGGAGCAGTCATTACTGAGTGCCTCGCTACTACTCTTGGTGACTGTGGGCAGGAACCAAAGGTGTGGTTACATGCCAGCTGGCTCCATGGTTCCCCTTGAGAGTCACTTGTCTCTGAAGCCAAGTGGTGTTTTTAAGGTAAGGATGCTACCCGTGGGACTGGGCAATAACACCTGCCTCTGACTGTGAGTGAGCTCTCAGAATTTATCTCCTGCTCTTTTGGCTTCTGCCTGACCCCATATCCAGCTGCTGTCCTTGGACTTCAGATTTCACACTGGCCTGAACAGTGGGCACCTCCCTCACATTACCTGCTGTTTTGCCCCAGATTGGATGCTGTCACCTCAGACCCACACTCTCCCATGTTCTGGCTCTGTGTAGTCACTCTGCTTGGGTCAATTAATGTGGGGATGTACCTGAAGAGGTTGGAGAAGGAATGGCAGCCCACTTCAGCATTCTTCCCTGGAGAATTCCATGGACAGAAGAGCCTGGCGGGCTACAGTTTATGGGGTTGCAAAGAGTCGGACACGACTGACTTACACACACACACACACACACACACACACACACATGAACACCTGGGCAGGTACCCTGACAGAGGTGGTCTTCCTTGTTTATTTGAAGGTCACTAACATCTTACCATTAAAGATACATGGCTTTAGTCTAGGGTATAGGGCTTCGGATGGTAATAGGAGAAGGGAAAGGGTTTTATGGTGAAACCATTTAGGAAATACTGGGTTAACATGGTTAGACAGGTTCCCTTCACCTCAAATCTTCCCTGAGCTGTTAAGGTGTTGATGTTAACTGTGAACTTCCAAGAAAGGAAGTAGGAAGCAGTGCTCCAATATTCTGTCATCATCAGCTCGATTTGGAGAAGTAGTGCTTGAGACTGAAAGTGTTGCAGTGTCAGGGGCTGACTTTTTCTTGTGATCTCCGTCTTTGTCTCTTTCTCTTTCTAGGTGTCTTCTTCCTAAATAAAAGTGCCATATGATATCACGTGTATGTGGAGTCTAAAATATGACGCAAATTAATTTATCTACAAAACAGAAGCAGACTCTCAGACAGAGAAAGCAGACTTGTGCTTGCCAAGGGGGAGGCAGGGGATGGAATCGGTGGGGAGTCTGGGATTAGCAGACGCAAGGTATTACATACAGGATGGATAAACAACAAAGTCCTCCTGTATAACACATAGAACTATATTCAATATCCTGTGATAAACCTTATGGAAAAGAATATATATGTGTGTGATGAATTCTATTGCAGTACGGCAAAAATTAACACAGCATTGTAAATTACCTATACTTCAATTTCAAGCAAGTAATTCTGAAAGGAAATATATATCAAGTCACGATCACTTTAGTGATAATTAGCCCAATTAGTTTCCAAGCACTTGGGGTTTTTTCCTTCCTGAAGACCCTCCGCACTCACTGCCTCTTCTTTTCCATCTCGTCCTAACAGTCTGCTTGGACTTGGCCTGGAAGGTTGTGTAAAAGAGGTGAACTGGACGGGACCGATGGGGAAGATGTGGATCCTGAGCCACCTCACCTCACCGACTTTCCACTTTATTCCTTCACTGTGTTTCCTCAGTCCCCAAACTTGTGACTTTTCTGTCCATCTGTTGTGTCCCCCAGCCCACCCAGTGTGGGTCCCAGCTCTTTATGCCTGATCTCCTCTTCCTCATTCCCTCCTTTCTCAAATGAGTTTGGAAGGTCACTGATACGGTTTAGATGAAGATAATGGAATATTTGCCATGTGAGGGGTCCTCATGCTGATCCACATTATCTTCATTGTTCAGGAGGAAGAAGAAGGGTGAATGCTATGTTCATGGCTTCCGACTGCCAGGCTAGTCCTTTTTCTCCTTGAACTAAGCTGCTCCCAGGCCTGTATTAATCAAGACTTTTTATTCTGTGTTTTTGATGCTTTGACACTTGGGGCCTTGATAACCCAGTGAGACTGCCTCTCCCAGCTAATTCCTAGAGACAGCAAACAGCTTACCTGTCTTGCAAACATGCCTTGTAAACCAATCACCTCCTAGATCAGACTCTCGAACTCCAGGCCACTATCCACACTCCTAATATCGCAGGGCTAGGTCCCAGGCACCTAGGGACACCCCTGTGCCCCAGAACCTGCTGAAATTATTCAAACAGCCAATCCTAGGCTTGCTTACCTGTTTCATCCATTCATGGAAAGTGTCTCCAGCTCCAAATTTCCTCCCTGCCTCTGCTGTTGACCCTGGTGCTTCCCCACGTAGCCCCCTCCTCTTGGGATCTGTGAGTGTAACAAGCTCTGATCTTCATTGGCAGTTGTTTCCTGAAAAATTCTTTTTATATCTTATATTTTAAAACAGAGGTTGGTCCCAGGGAATTGGCTACACTTTCAGAAGCCCTCTGAGGTGAGGAAGGGTCTCCTGGTGGCAGAGATCTGTGGTGTGAGTGAGCCTGCTAGTCCCTGCCCCTGAAGACGGTCTCTCTGAGGGAGGCCCTGACACCACTGCTCCTGGCCCTGGAGGACCACTCTCTAGGGTTCAACACGGACAAAACTGCTGTCTTTTTTCCTTGTGTGTTTTCACTCAAGCCAGGCAAGCCAAAATTTTCAAAGGGAAATCAACTTCAAAATAAGAGAAATCAAAAGGAAATGTACCAAGAAACACACACACACACACACACACACAAAACCCCACTAACACACATAGGAACCAAAACCAGAAAATGAAACCAAAAAAGGAAAGAATGGGAGAAAGGAAAGAAAGAAAAAAGGGAGGGAGGGAGGAAGGAAGGAAGAGAAAGGGAAAGAAAAAGGAGAAAACCAAAGAATGGTCAACTTGAAAGCTCTGGCCGGCAGCCATCCTGGCTGTGCTGCAGCCAGTCCTTCCAGTCCACAGGAGATGAGCTGTTACTGGATGACAGTGAGTTCCACCTTGCCTCAATGCCCCCACCCCTCCCCTCCACCCTCAGCTACATTATTGATTAAAAAACCGGCATCATTATGCGATCCATTTGGCAGCCACGTCCCCTCTTTGGGTAGGGTTCAAGGCAAATGAACACTGCACTCAGATGTTGCTTTCGAGTGCAACTATTCCATTCTGTCTGCGCCCTGATTTGGGGTCACACCCCCTTCCTGCAGCCCCAGAACCCCAGGACCCCCAGGCTTCATCTGCCTCCATCGCTGCTCCCTGTCACCAGTTCCCAGTGGCCCCCGATCCTTTAATCTTGCCTCTTTCTACCAGAAGCTTTCTCCTCCAGCTCTCTTGGACATGACAGTCTGGTCCATGCTCATTACTCTGGCCTGTGATCTTGACACTCTGGAAGACTCTGCTGTCGAAAATTATCCTAAGCTCTAGTGCATGCTCCTGGAACACTGTTGAACACAGCCTTTAACTCTTGAAGGTCTGGAAGGGACATTGTACAGAAACCATGTTATTAGATGCTTCTTGCTATGTTCTTTGTATAGTAAACAAACATCATCATTCCAGTAAAAATAAAAGTTAAAATAGTTAGAAAGGGAAGAAATGCAGGAAAGACCATGCAAAGGCAAACAAGGCTCTTTGAGCTTCTGTGACCTCATTCATATCTATAACAAATAACGCATCTTCCACTGAATAAATAGTGAGCACCGACTCATTGGGTACTATGACATCTAGACTCTGAGGGTATATCGATAAACAGAAAAATCTCCATCCTCATGGTGCTTCCATTCTACTGAGAATGTTTAGTGTTTGCAGACACTAAATACGATAAAGTAGCAAATTAATGAACAAATGGAAGGTCATAGGTGCTGATGAGAATCCAGAAGGCAGGAAAGAGCATTAAGGCACCCCCAGGGAGCCTACAACCTGGGTTCTTAGAGACAGAGAATTCAGTATAGGCCTCAAAGAGAAGGTGACATTTGAACCTTAAGGGAAGTGAGGGAGGATTTATGCAAATACTGGAGCGCTTTAGGCAGATGGTTCTAGACGGGCCAGTGCAAAGGCCCTGTGGCATTCAAGGATAGCAAAGAAAGTGTGGCTGCAACAGAATGCATGAGGGGAGAGCAGTCAGAAAGGGATGGTGGGGTCCTGGTCACGGAGCATCACGGGAATGGTAGGCTTTATAAGTACTTTGACATTTACTCTGAGTAAGATGGGGAGTCGTGGCCAGCTTTGAACAGATAAATAATGTCATTGGACTTATATTTTGAAAGAAGTGCACTTCTAATTTATTGAACACTTGGGATGATGCCAGAAATTATGTTAAACACTCTGCATGCACTATTCTTCTGATCTTCACAGCAACTTTTGGGGAAAGAATCTATTATTATCATCTAAACTTGAAGAAGTGAGGAAACAGACTAGAGAACTGAGAAACATGCCCTTAGACAACTGAGACGTCACGGGAGCTGGTGGAGCCTTGGCTTCCTGACTCTGAAGCAAGAGCCCACGACCACGTCCCTGTGCCTGTGGACACTGTCATGGCCCCATTGGACTTTCGGCCCCTGGCCACCCGCTTGGCCACATTCTGGAGAGCACGACACCCGAAGCGAAAATGAGACCCAACCTCAGCACGAAGGACATTTCACCCCTGCTTGGCTAAATTTAAATTTCTCCTTCACACGTGACTCATTGCGGTTCAAAGTTCATACTGATCAGCTCCAGCCCGTGAAATCGGTACGTTGTAAAGACACTGAAACCAAGCATGTGAATATTGCCCCTTCAAACCTACAGATCGATAGTGGGGCCCCACCTTGTTCCTGTCTAACCTGCCCAGTTTGGCAGGCAGCCCTCCTTGGCACTGCAAACCAAACAGCACATCGTAAATCTCTGGGTACCCCTCAGATTCTCATAGTACCCCAGCATCCTGCTCCAAGTGGCTTAAATTGGTCAGAGCCTAAGATACGGTCAACTGAGTAACACCTGGCCCACGCAGAGCCAGACGTGTGTGTCTGTGAGGTGGGTGTGTCAAGTAAAGGATGAGAGAGTTAATGCAAAGGGTTAAGATAAACACACACACACACACACACACACACACACATAAACGCAGTTGTGCTGGGGAAGGTGTGGCGAGGAGCTAAGAGGGCTGGGGCAAAGCCAAAGGGCTTCTTTTTGCAGCCTCCTCTGATGGGCAGCTCTGCACCCCCAGAGCAAAAGCTCTGAAACATCATTACTATTTAAAGTGACATCGTGATTTATAATAAGGTATACATTCCCATTTCTGGCACTGAGTTCCTAAAACCACTGGAATTTTCTAAGTAGTGAGAACAATTAAGATGTCTTTTGCTATGCTAATAAGGCTACTTTTGGAAAGCACCCTGGTAACCTGAGATGGGAAGGGGAGAGGGATTGGAAGCTGACTCAGATGCCAGTGGCTGATGATTTAATAAATGGTGCCTATGTGATGAAGCCTCCATAGAAACCCGGAAGGATGGGGTTCTGTGCGTTTCTGAGTTGGGGAACACATGTAGATTCGGGGAGAACGATGCACCTGGAGAGGACATGGAGCCTTTTCACCCTTTCCCCACCCCTTGCCCTGTGCATCTTTTCCAACTGTTTGTTCCTGAGTTGTATCTCTTCCCAACAAACAGGTGATCTAGTAAATAAAAAGTTTCTCTGAGTTCTGTGAGCCGCCATAGCAAATCAATCGAACTCAAGCATGGGAAGCTCTGATTTGTAGCTGACTGGTTAGAAAGTCACGACCTGGACTTGTGACTGGTGTCTGAAGCGGGGAGGGGTGGTGGTGTAGGGCAGAGCTCTTAACCTGGGACATCCAGTGCCATCTCCAAGGAGACAGGGTCAGACACCTAACTGTACCCAGAGCATTGCTTGGTGTGTTAAATCGCACACACACACACACACTCACTCACACACACTGGAACTGGGCGCAGAGCTGGAGCACCTGCTTGGAGTGGGAGTGGAGGGAGCAGGAGAAACTCTGTCAGGCTCAAGGGAGACTCTTCCCAGGGCCATTCAAACAGGAGAAGGTGGACCTCTCCAGGCCAGAGACTTCCCCGAATGCAAGTCTGAAGGAGAGGGCAGTCACTGACCAAGGCCACCGAGCCAAGAGCCACCCTGGAACTCCACCGGAGCAGCAGGACACGTCTGTGGAGTTCTCAGTGTTAGTTGTGACCTTGACCTTCACTGACCTTCATTCGGTGTTCTTGTTCATCCCAAGAACATTCTCTCCAGAGGGAAGCACTTGGCCACAGGACAAATATCAGCCAGACTTAGTGGGCAGGAGTGCTGCCCCTGTCGGAGCCTCTGGCTCTTGACAGGCTTGACTGGAATATCATCCTGTCTGGCCAGTGGACAGGCCGCTTCTGTCTACACAGGCACACTTCCTGTGTCTATGCTACCCTGAAGAGTGGAGCAAACCTGGAGCCAATGGCTGTTGTATTTGCAGCCACATCTCCCAGAGGCAGCAGGTGGTGAGGGCTTGGCAGTCTGTGAGCAAGGCTGGAGAAAGTGGACTCCTGGAGCAGAAGAAGCGGATGTGGGACCTTGAAGGGAGCTGCTGTTTGGGCGTGGGGAGTGGGGATGGTGAGTGGACCACAGGTGTTTGCCACCTGTGTGAACTGAAGAGTCACTGGGGCAAAATTTAGTCAGAACCCAGTAGGACCTGCTTCTTCAGAAAAGATGCTAGTTAGACCATTCATTTTTTTATTCAGCAATTTTATTTATTTTGCATGATGATCCATTCAGTTCAGTTCAGTCGCTCAGTTGTGTCCGACTCTTTGCAACCCCATGAATTGGAGCACGCCAGGCCTCCCTGTCTATCACCAACTCCCGGAGTTCACTCAAACTCACATCCATCGAGTCGGTAATGCCATCCAGCCATCTCATCCTCTGTCGTCCCCTTCTCCTCCTGCCCCCAATCCCTCCCAGCATCAGAGTCTTTTCCAATGAGTCAACTCTTTGCATCAGGTGGCCAAAGTATTGGAGTTTCAGCTTTGGCATCAGTCCTTCCAAAGAACACCCAGGACTGATCTCCTTTAGAATGGACTGGTTTTATCTCTTTGCTGTCCACTGGACTCTCAAGAGTCTTCTCCAACACCACATTTCAAAGCATCAATTCTTCGGCGCTCAGCTTTCTTCACAGTCCAATTCTCACATCCATACATGACCACAGGAAAAACCATAGCCTTGACTAGATGGACCTTTGTTGGCAAAGTAATGTCTCTGCTTTTGAACATGCTATCTAGGTTGGTCATAACTTTTCTTCCAAGGAGTAAGCGTCTTTTAATTTCATGGCTGCAGTCACCATCTGCAGTGATTTTGGAGCCCAGAAAAATAAAGTCTGACACTGTTTCCACTGTTTCCCCATCTATTTCCCATGAAGTGATGGGACCGGATGCCATGATCTTCGTTGTCTGAATGTTGAGCTTTAAGCCAACTTTTTCACTTTCCTCTTTCACTTTCATCAAGAGGCTTTTTAGTTCCTCTTCACTTTCTGCTGATGATCCATTAGGAACTGGGAACAGAGACATCTACAATGTAGTTTCCGCCTTCAAGTTTGCAATCAGAGCAGTGCTGACCAACACACCTTTCTGAGGTGCTAGAAATGTTCTTGAGTTTCCCAAGGGGGCTCAGTGGTAGAGAATTCACCTGCCAACACAGGAGGTGGTAAGAGACAAGGGTTCAATACCTGGGTCTGGAAGATTCCCTGGAGGAGGGCATGGCAACCCACTCCAATATTCTTGCCTGGAGAATCCCGTGGGCAGAGGAGCTTGGCAGGCTCAGTCCACATGACTGAAGTGACTTAGCACGCATGCTGAAATGTCCTCTCTAACTCTGTGCTATCCAGTAAGGTAGCCACTAGCCACATGTGGGCTATTGAGCGCTCAATAGAGGGCTAATGCACCTGAGACACTGAATTTTAAATTTTATTTAAGTTTAATTAATTCAAATTTAAATTTAGATAGGCACTTGTGAATGGCTACCTTATTCAACAGAGCAGATTTAGAGGAGAAATCAATAAAGATATTTTTGGCTGTGAATCACAGTAGATGCAGCTCAGAATTGACAGAGTCTATAGAGATGGGATGGTCCTCGGGTTGATTCAATGCAAACATCATTAAGGATTCCGGTTCCTCCCATGTCTCTTTCCTGCCTTCCTCAGCACGTTGACTTCGACTTCAGTTTTTTCCCTCATGGTCATAAGATTGTTACCGTATCTCTGCCCACAGCATCAGTTTGAGAGCTTTCTTCCTGTTTCTCTTGCTAAGGAGAAACACTTCTCAGAAGCCCCCACTGCCACTGCCCCAGCATCTCCCCTCTGGTCTCACTGATGAGATCTATCACACGTGTGTCCGTGATGGATACATGACTGATCTCCATCACTGGATGGAAGCAGCAGGGTGCCCCTTGAGGCTGGGCTGCTGCTGGGCTCTGACACTGAGCAGGCGTGGGAAGGGCTGTCGGTGGATAACCACCAGAACTGACTCAGTGGAAACTCCAACAGGTATGCAATTCTAACACACACAAAAGATAAAGGCTCTAAATGAAGTAGGAATAAAGGGCTATGGGAGCACAGAGAAAGGAGTGGTAAAGCCTTCCCAGGAGATTTAGAAAAGATTGCTTCTTAACTGAGCCTTGAAAGATAAGATTAAAGATAGTCACGTGTCACAAGCATGGCCTAGCTAAGCTCTGCCGGGAGGTGAGGGGTGGTCCATACTTCTCCTGGACATGTGAAGCTCTTCAGAATAATGCCGGCATCATCCCGTGGCTTTCTCGAGTTATTCTTCTGCTTGCTCTCATTTCATTTTTCTCTAAAGAAAGGGAAAGGAAGTCTCTTGAGCCAGTGGTGAAACAGATCCCTAATTTCTTGCTCCGTGTAGTCACCATCTCACCTTCCATTCATCCACCTTCCCTCACACCCAGCCTTTCTTTGAGTCAACTTCCTTCTCTTGGAAGATCAGATGGAGAAAGCTGGCCAGTGAGAAGTGGTGTACAGAATAAGCATGTGACCTGGGACACATGTACACACACCTTTAGGAGGCCCCTGGCAGTGGGCATGATGAGGCCATAGAGATGGATCTTTTCCTTTTTAAGATTTTTTTTAAATGTTGACTATTTTTTTTTAAAAAAGTCTTTATTGAATTTGTTACAATGTTGCTTCTAGTTTATGTTTTTGATTTTTAGCCTTGAGACATGTGAGATATTAGCTGCTCAACCAGGGATCAAATCCTCGCCCCCCTGTGTTAGAAGGTGAAGTATTAACCACTGGATCATCAGGAAAGTTCCAGAAATGGATCTTAATGACACTGATGAATGGATATTTCTTTTTTAAGTCAGGCATGTTGTATTATAGTAAAGGAAAACTATTAGCATTAATAACAGCCAAGATGGCGGTCTGCCCCATCTCTCACTATTTTCTTCTTGAGCAGCCCTGCTTCTTCCTTGAAGATGGTTCTATCCCATTGCTGGTAAGGGGATGAGTTGTCTCTGCCTGGGGCTCATCTACCTCCTCTTCAGGGAAAGCAGCCAAGGATATGACCACATTCTTGCTTCAACTGTGGCATCTCATAAGCCCCATCACACCTTGGGTTGGCAGCTGAGGGATCACACCTTGGGTTGGCAGCTGAGGGATTTCCCATCCATTTAGTGAGACATCTGAGAGTCAAAGGGGTTCATAAAGGTCATCTACATAATTTAAGACATTTTCCCCCTTACGTGCATGCATGGGCACAGATCCCCACATGCACACACGCAGAGAGGAAATACTAGGGGCTGTCAGACGACGCCTTCTCTCAGCTGTTGCTTATTCCCTCCATGCGGTGAATTTTGCTGACAAAATGTGCATGCCTGAGAAAGAAGAGTTAAGTGGTCTGATGTTGGGGAGTAGAGTGTGAGGGAAGCTATTATGTCAACAAAATGTTGAGAGTCTTCTAATTTTTAGCCAATTGTTTAAAAGACGACAGATGGTAATGTTTATGAGATGTATAATTCAAGGCAAATCTGTCCAGATAGAGAGGATACAGCATCCTTAACTTGGCTAACAAATGTTGAGCTGCATTCAGATAAATAAAACCAACCAAACCCAAGGCACATAATTGCAACATTGGAGAGATGGAAAACAATCTTTTTTTTTATTATAAATAAAAGAATGATATGTATGAGAATAAGGGGTTGGGATGTTTCTCTCCTTCCCTGCTGATCAGTTATATCATCAGTCACAGGTGAAGGCAGGGCAGACTCAGATCTTGAATCTTCAACATTTGTCTGCTCTGTCCAAGGTCATGCTGCTAGACCAGTTTTTCAGTTCTCCAACTTTTTGTTTTGAGCCGAATAACGAGATCTTTGTTTCATTAATATTTAAGAGTAATTTAGATTGTGCCAGATGATCTTAAAGCTCATTTAAATCAGCTTGAAGATAATATTAAGCTTTCTTCCAGCATAACCTACTACCATAAATGATAGTGTCATCTGCATATAAATGATAGGCTGAGTATGATAATGAATAGCCAAGATAATCAATACAGAATGACATGTGCATTGGATTCCAGATAAATCTTTCAAGAATCCATTATTCTGCTTTCAGAGTTAAAGATGCATTGTTTTTGTCCAAATCTTCTAAAGAAAACACAAAAGGTTTTCATGAAATGACTCTTTTATTATTTTGGAACAGGGATGCCCACAAATTATACACGTACTGTTTTGCAAATACAATAATTAGAGTTCACACAGATCATTACTTTATTGGATTGAACAACTGTCTCTTGGCAATTGCTACTGCTTCTCCTTCCTCTCCTCCTCTCCCCTTCCCAGTTCCCCTCCTTCTCCTTCTTCTCCGCCTCCCCCTGCCCCTCCTTTTTTTTTCCCCCCTCTCCTTCCTTCTCCTACTTCTCCCCTTCCTTCCAACAGTGAATGCTTTTCAAATACTGTTTCACTTGGGACTGACTTGAACCCTTATTTAAATTGCTATAGGTCTGTAGGGTGCCTTCCTATGACACCGTCTAGGGGAAACCTTCATACTCTAGAAGTATTTATTTGCATAAATCATATCTTCCCTCTGTATTGGGCTTCCCTGATAGCTCAGTTGGTAAAGGATCTGCCTGCAGTGCAGGAGACCCTGGTTCAATTCCTGGGTTGGGAAGATCTGCTGGAGAAGGGAGAGGCTACCCACTCCAGTGTTCTTAGGCTTCCCTTGTGGGTCAGCTGGTAAAGAATCCACCTGCAGTGCAGGAGACCTGGATTCAAGCCCAAGGCTGGGAAGATCCCCTGGAGAAGGGAAAGGCTACCCACTCCAGTATTCCGGCCTGGAGAATTCCATGACTGGGAGAATTTCACTTCACTTCCCTTTTTATTGACCTAGAACTTACTGATATCTCTTATTTGAATAAAATACAAACTTTGGATAACTATGTATCAGAAATGATTTGTAAATTAGGGTATATTTTTCTTTCCTAAGAGAAGAGACTATTTTTAAAGTCAAAGAGAAAAAGCATAATAAAGAGAAGTGGAGAAATGGACAAAAAGAAAAGTCAGTGTCAAAAGACATGAACTGGTCTGTGTGTGGCTGAAAAGAGATGCTGCAAAGTAAACTCCTCACATCTTTTTATCTCTGATGTTCTTTCGGGACTTCCCCAAATGCATCAGGGTCTCTAATCCACATCCCAGAGTTTCAGGAAGTGCTCTCAAGGTTTTAGAGCTGGTGGAGAAGGTGAGTTTTCTCCTGGATCAGGACAGAATGGTTTTCCTTCTTTGCAGACTCAGCAAGGCCAGTTACTGTTCTGAGTCCAGGGAGATGGAAGAGATGGTAAACATACCAGGAGACAAGCCAATAAGCTCCCTGTGGGCAGCTAGGGATTTGCCTGGTTTATCTGTGTATCTCCTCCCACAGCCCCTGGAATGGAAAGTATACCCAGTGTTTGTTAATGGAATGAATGGCTATAGTTAGAGAAAGTCTGTTGTAGAGACTGAGGGCTTACTGCTCCTCTACATCACTGGACTCGTTCAGGCAAGCAAATAACTCTTCTCTTCTGGGACTCCCCTGCCCACTCCTGCCCCAGCTCTACATATACTTGAGGAATCACTTCTTTGACTTCCAAGATCTGGAGAGAAAAGACCTTGAGATGAAGGTATTTTGCCTCTCTCTCAGGGAGGCATAGTTCCCTCAGAAGCTGTGAGGGAAGAGGAACTACGGGGACTCTAGGTGTGGAGAGAAGATCTAGGGGAAAAAGAACTAAGGGGACTCCAGGTATGGTGGGGAGATCTAGGGTAGAAGTCAACTCAAACTGTTCTGCAAACATCACCCTGCCTCATGTCTCCTTATCTTGGCCTTGCCTGTGCTTTAAGTCTAGAATGTTCTTGTCAGTCTAGAGGGTTCCTGCTCTTCTTCCTTCAAGATTCTGCCCTGACTGTCATCTTCTTTTTGAAGTTTTCTGATATTTTTTGGGGAACATTAAATCCTCTTTCTTTGCCTCTATGTTGCTTTATGTATAACTTTATTAGCACTGGATATTTATCTCCAGGCGTCTGTCTTCTCCACAAGACTGTGGACTCTGAAGGGCAAATTCTGTTTCTCTTGATGTGTGCTATGTCAAGCACAGTGCCTGGCACAGAGTAGACACTTAAAAGGGGTTTGCTGAATGAGAATGATGCCACAGGGCATTGAGACTGCGCCGTGGAAAGAGTGCTCTCAGGCTGAGTACCTTGTACACTGTGCAACGGACTCACATCTCTGGATCTCTGCCCTCTGAGTGGAAAGATGGGGAGGTTGGGGCTTAGGAAAAGGGTCATCCCAGAGCTTCCTCTGTTCGTCTTCCGCCTGACTCCAGGGCTCTAAAACGATGTGAGTTCTCGAATGTAACATGCTTTCCAGGACCAGAGGTCTTCCCTGTGTCCCCTCAGGTCTCCCTGTCTGTGGCTCATGTCTCCGTCTCCCCTAATAGACATCTTGATCTTTCATTTCCTCCATAAATAAATACTTTGGTGTGTTTTAATTTGAGAATAGTATTGAGGCCTGATCTTTTCCTGTTGGGATCATTTGTAGAGACTGCTGCTGCTGCTGCTAAGTCATTTCAGTCGTGTCCGACTCTGTGTGACCCCATAGACGGCAGACCACCAGGCTCCTCTGTCCATGGGATTCTCTGGACAAGAACACTGGAGTGGGTTGCCATTTCCTTCTCCAATGCATGAAAGTGAAAAGTGAAAGGGAAGTCACTCAGTCATGTCCGACTCTTCGGGACCCCATGGACTGCAGCCTACCAGGCTCCTCCGTCCATGGGATTTGCCAGGCAAGAGTACTGGATTGGGGTGCCATCGCCTTCTCCTTGTAGACTAGAGAGGAGAAAATTATAATGCCTACAGTGGATGGAAAGAGGAGTGGGATGAAGGTGGGAAAAGTTGCAAAGAAAATAGATTAGAGCCCAAGGAAATCTCCCTCAGTAAGTGGCCAGGCCCACCTGGGTAGAAAGTGAGAGAATGCACACAGGGGATCCAGAGGGGCAGCCAGGTTTCAGCCACGAAGGGAAAGAGGCTAAGGCTGGGGGCAGTTCAGCTCTGAGGGCAGGGCTGTGCTGAGGGGGAGGAGGGTTGCTAGGGTAACCGGCACAGAAAAAGCTCCCATCTGAAGAGTCTTTTCACTTGTCTGCTGGTCTGACCGACTAGGGTGATCATCTCAATGCTCAGTGCTTCCTCTGAGGTTGGTTTATCCTATTCTAACTATGATCGCAGCAACACAGCTCCTTAAAACCTTTTCACACCTTTAATTGTTGTTGCTGTTCAGTCACTAAGTCATGTCCCACTGTTTGCGACCCATGGACTACAGCACACTAGGCTTCCTTGTCCTTCACCATCTCCTGGAGTTTGTGAGAGAAACTCATGTCCATTTAATCGGTGATGCCATCCAACCATCTCATCTTCTGTTGCCCCCTTCTCCTCCTGCCCTCAATCTTCCCCAGAATCAGGGTCTTTTCCAATGAGTTTGTTCTTCACATCAGGTAGCTAAAGTATTGGAGTTTCAGCATCAGTCCTTTTAATGAATATTCAGGCTTGATTTCCTTTCGGATTGACTGGTTTGATCCCCTTGCAGTCCAAGGGACTTTCAAGAGTCTTCACCAGCACCACAGTTTGAGGCATCAATTATTTGGCTCTCAGCCTTCTTTACGGTTCAACTCTTACATCCATAAATGACTACTGGAAAAATAACAGCTTTGACTATATGGACATTTGTCGGCAAAGTAATGTCCCTGCTTTTTAATAAGCTGTCTAGGTTTGTAGTAGCTTTCCTTCCAAGTAGCAAGCATCTTTTAATTTTGTGGAGGCAGTCACTATCTGCAGTGATTTTGGAGCACAAGAAAATAAAATCTGTCACTACTTCCACTTTTTCCCCATCTATTTACCATGGAGTGATGGGACCAGATGCCATGATCTTAGTTTTTTTTATGCTGAGTTTTTAAGCCAGCTTTTTCATTTTCCTCTTTCACCTTCATCAAGAGGCTCTTTAGTTCCTCTTCGCTTTCTGCCTTTAGGGTGGTATCATCGACATATTGGTATGTTGGTTGATATTTCTCCCCACAGTCATGATTCCAATCTGAGTCATCCAGCCTGGCATTTCCCATGATGTATTCTGCATAGACGTTAAATAAGCAAGGTGACAATATATAGCCTTGAATCTGATATACAAAGTGAGGCTGTGTTTTGTCACCTGTCTTTACTAGTCATGGTTCAGTAGTTGAAAGGTGCTCAGAGGGAGCCACAGCTCCGGGCAGGTCTGGTCTCCCCGCCTGGCACTTGCCATGGAGACACTTGCTGTCTCCTCCGGACAGGCATCCCAAGCCCATGGAGTGTGACTGGAACTGAGAGCCCTTTGATGGTGAAGGAGGAGATGTCACAGAGACATCCATTTCCTTCCTTGGGGTAAACTTCATTCTTGGTGGCTCTGCCCAAAGCCAGAACTTTCCCACCTGAACATGGGGTCTCCGGCAGGGAGATTAAAGAGCCCTTCTCACCAGTTGGAATCTGTGGTTTCAAGAAACATCTTCTCTGAAAGAGTTGGAACAGAGTGGGGGCTGGGCATACTGAGGGGTAGGAGGCGGTGAGAGCAGGGGCACTCAGAGAAGAGCTGAGAGGCGAGCGGTGGGGAACATGCCCTTGGCATGCCCTGCAGTTTGTTTCCTCAGTAACACAATAGGAGGAAGCCTCTAACCAGATCTAGGAAGCAGATATGGCCCACTGACCTCATGATGATCAGAAATTAGGCAAGCGTGAGCCTAGCTATGCAAAGCTCTTCTCCCTGAGTGCGAGCCACAGTTCTCTAACTAGGACACAGGCCGGGCTGGGCTTCATCACCTCCGGCACCACGCATCGTCTTCTGCTGCTACCAGTGGGGAAAATGACCTCCTTTAATAGCCAGCCTATGAGGTAGCTGTCATTTTACACCCCCATCCCCCACCCTGCATTGTACAGACGAGGAAACGAAGGTAGAGTCAAGGTCAACAGGACATAAGAGAATAGGAATTTGAACCCAAGGAGTCCAGCTCTAGAGCCTGAGCCCTAACCCATGGCACAAACCTGCCTTGCCATTTTCAAATAAGATGTTTGTTTAGAATCAACTCAAGAGTTTTATTAGGGATCACTGAGAACAGAAATGGGCTTTCCAGATGGTGCTAATGGTAAATAACATTTCTGTCCATGAAGGAGATATAAGAGATGTGAGTTCAATCCCTGGATCGGGGAGATCCCCTGGAGGAGAGCATGGCAACCCACTCCAGTATCCTTGTCTGGAGAATCCCAGACAGAGGAGCCTGGTGGGCTTCAGCCCATAGGGTTGCAAAGAGTCAGACACGACTGAAGTGACTTAGCATGCAGGCATGAGACTAGAAATATCTCCTCCTGGACCCCTGGGTCTCTTCACTGGTGCTCGGGTACGGCCACTGGCATCTTTATTTACTGAGTTGGGAGGAGAGACGGTCTTCAGATGCCACATCTCTCTGGGGGTGGTGCTGGTGGGGGGTGAACCTGGATTCCTCAGCAGGAGTCGTGCTTCTGCTGCTAAGAAGCACGATTCTTCCTCACCTTGTCTCATAAGCCCAGCGGTCTGTCACCCAAGAGTCTATGTCTTATTTTGCAAACTGAATATCTGCCGGTTATTGATTTGTCTGACACTGAAAAATGCCCACTAGTAAAAGGAACGCTGGGGCTTTCATTCTGTTCTCTCCCTCCCTATTTTCTTTATTGAAGAAAACATTCTATGACAAAAACCACATTAATGGTTCTTTTAATGTTCTGGGCATCTTTCAAAGAAGAGTTCGTAAAATTTGTCCAAACCTTGTCAGGTGACACGGCCACTGTGTGAGAGATGAGGTACCTGAGCTAGATGAGGGGAGTTAAGGGGGCAGGGGAAGGGGGACCAGTGGGGTGGGGCACCCGCAGAAAAGGTCATTGGGCACCTGAGGCTCTTACCTTGGCAGCACCAAGAGATTGAACACCTGAGAGATTTTAAGCCTCACAAATCTCAGGCCACTCCCAGAAACAGTAAAGCAGAGTCTCTGGGATACGGATCCCAACTGCACACCTTTTAAAGGCTCCCATGTAATTCTACTGTAGGCTTCTGCTTGTTGCACGACACTTCTTTTTTTTTTTTTTTTTTAACACAAAAGACATGTGTAACTCCAGCCCAGTCCTTGTTATGGAACTGGGGTGTGGGCTTCTATCAGAAAATGGTCCTACCAGCCAGCTCACACATGAACCCCAGAGTGGGTACCGGGAGTCCTTTACTTTGACTTTCAGTGACAACTGATATTCATGGTGAGCAAGGCAATGGCACCCCACTCCAGTACTCTTGCCTGGAAAATCCCATGGATGGAGGAGCCTGGTAGGCTGCAGTCCATGGGGTCGCTAAGAGTCGGACACAACTGAGCGACTTCACTTTCACTTGACTTTCATGCATTGGAGAAGGAAATGGCAACCCAGTCCAGTGTTCTTGCCTGGAGAATCCCAGGGACGGGGGAGTCTGGTGGGCTGCTGCCTATGGGGTCGCACAGAGTCGGACAGGACTGAAGCGACTTAGCAGCAGCAGCAGCAGTTATGTGTTACTGTGTAACAAATTACCCCATACTCACTGACTTAGAACAACTGACATTTATTATCTTGTAGTTCCTGTGGGTCAGGAGTGTGGGGGAAGCTTAGCTGGCTGATTCTGCCTTAGAATCTCTCATTAGGTTATAGCCAAGATGTCAACTGGGGCTGCAGGATCCCCCAGCAAGATGATTCCTACAGATGGCGATAGGCAGGAGGCCTCAGTTTCTCACCATGTGGGCCTCCGACAAGGCTGCTTGAGTGTCCTCCTGACATGGTAGCTGGCTTCCTCTAGAGTGAGTGACTCAAGAGCCAAAACAAGGAGAAAGGCACCATGCCTTTTAGGTCTTCATCTTCGTCATCATATGCCATCACTTCCACCACATTCTATGGTACAGAGAACTTCCAGATGTACAAGCTGGAAAAGGCACAGGAACCAGAGATCACATTGCCAACATCAGTTAGATCTCAGAAAAAGCAAGGGAGTTTCAGAAAAACATCTGCTTCTGCTTCATTGACTATACAGAACCCTTTGACTGTGTGGATCACAGCAAACTGGAAAATTCTGAAAGAGATGGGAATACCAGACCACCTGACCTGCCTACTGAGAAACCTGTATGCAGGTCAAGAAGCAACATTAGAACTGGACATGGAACAATGCACTGGTTCAAAATTGAGAAAGAAGTATTTCAAGGCTGTGTATTGTCACCCTGCTTATTTAATGTATATGCAGAGTACATCATGGGAAATGCTGGGCTGGATGAAGCACAAGCTGGAATCAAGATTACCGGGAGAAATATCAGTAACCTCAGATGTGCAGATGATACCACCTGTGCAAAAAGAAAAGGGCGTCTAAAGAGCCTCTTGATGAAGGTGAAAGAGGAGAGTGAAAAAGCTGGCTTAACACTCAACATTCAAAAAACTATGATCATGGAATCTGGTCCCATCACTTCATGCAAATAGGTGGAGAAAAAGTGGAAAGTGGCAGGTTTGATTTTCCTGGGCTCCAAAATCTCTGAAGATGGTTACTGAAACCATGAAATTAAAAGACACTTGCTCCTTGGAAGAAAAGCTATGACAAACCTAGGCGGCGTAGCAGAGACATTATTTTGCCTACAAAGATCTGTATAGTCAGGGCTATGGTTTTTCCAGTAGTCATGTATGGCTGTGAGAGTTGGATCACAAAAAAGGCTGAGACCCAAAGAATTGATGCTTTCAAACTGTGGTGCTGGATAAGACTCTTGAGAGTCCCTTGGACAGCAAGGAAATCAAACCAGTCAATCCAAAAGGAAATCAAGCCTGATTATTCATCGGAAGGATTGATGCTGAAGCTCCAATACTTTAGCTACCTGATGTGAAGAGCCAACTCATTGGAAAAGATCCTGATTCTGGGAAAGATTGAGGGCAGGAGGAGAAGGGGCTAACAGAAGATGAGATGGTTGGATGGCATCTCAAGTGGATGGACATGAGTTTGAGCAAACTCCGGGAGACAGTGAAGGACAGGGAAGCCTGGTGTGCTGCAGTCCATGGGTTCACAAACAGCTGGGCATGACTTAGTGACTCAACAACTACAACAAGCCATTAAACACAGCCCACAGTTAGGAACTGGGAAATTAGATTCCACCATTTAGAGGGAGAAAGAACAAAGAATTCATGGACATATGTCAAAACCATTACAGTGGGTACTGGAGATGAGTGGCTTTCCTCATTTTATTCCTCTTTTTTCCCCAGATGGAGGCCTTCATCCTGGATTCCGGAGATGCACCACGACGCCAAATGCACAGCCGGGAGAGAGACTGTATTCCCTGGGCCAGCTTCCTTACTTCTGCCTTCTCTCTGTTTTGTTCTGGTCCTTGACTCATTTTCCCCAGAAGCCCCACAGTTATCTGTCTCGGTTCTGCTTTCTCTTGTCTGGCCTCGGTGTGAATTGTCAGTCTCTTCTCAGTGTGGTTCTGCTGCTGGGGGTGGTCATGGGGCTGGGGATGCTGTGGACCAAGAGGGAGGAGAGGTAAGAGAAGTCCTCTCTGTGGTCTGGTCCCTCACTCAGTCTGTTTCCTCCATGAATCATAATCTCCCAGGAGCTCATCTCCTATTATGCTAATGGAGTGTTTGTCTCATTGCCAGACTTGAATGACATTATACAAGGTCTGGCTTTGAGCTCTTGGAAATTGGAATTAGAGCAGGAGGGAAGGATCTTGCCTACAACATTTGAAACCTTGATTTTAAATTAATTATACATAATTAGCATAATTTAATTACACTTAGGACAGAAGTTCTCAAAGTATGTTCTAAGGAACCTAAGATTTTGTGAAGATCTTTAGGGAATTTTGCAAATGTTTTATTGAAAAATTTTAAATACCATATGTTTTTAATTGTAAACAAATAATATATTATATACCAACTTTTAACAATCAGCACATAAGCTTGTGCCTGCCAACCTAACTTTGAGTGTCTGAGCCCAGATATTGGAATAAAGCTTTTCCTACTATCACTATTAACTATAAAATGTCTGGAATTCACAAAGCAAATAGGTTTTTCATAATCTGTTACCATTTGCAGCTCCTCATCTGTGGGAATCAGTCTTCCCTCACAATTATACAATCAAAAAAATGCTAAAATAAATTGGATGTTTAGGCTGATGTAACTTCAATTTATGGCCCTAAGTCCCTGTTTTAAATTACGTGTCACAAAGATTTTCCATTATCTCCTTGATTGGCTTCTAATGAATAAAATTTTTGAGTGAAAGCCTATAAAATAAATGTTTAATAATAATTTGCCCATTTTAATCTGTTTCCTATGTTCGTATAGCAGAATACTTGCTGTTGCAAATTAGAGAAAAACCCAACTCAAAACGGCTTAAAGTGATAGGATTTGTCACCTTGCATATAAAGAAATTCTGGGGTTGGTGGATTTGATGGCTCAGCAACATTGTGGAGGACCTAGGTTCTTCCCATCTTCTATTCTGCCTTCCTCAGGGTGTTGACTTGGGGTTAATTCCCTTCAAAATGGCAAGACGGTTGTCAGTTTAAATTGTCCCATGCTCACATGGTTGTCAGTTTCAAGCATCCCGTGCACACGCATCCCCAAATAGTCAGTGGGCAGAAAGGGCAAAGAGTCTCCTCTTAGGACCAAGCACTCTTTCCCAGAAGCCCCTGAGCAGGTCTCCCCCTGGTATCTAATTGCCTAGAGCCTGTCTAAACCAGGTTTAGAAGGAGAAAGCCCACCATCATTGGCTTTTCCTGAATCACAGACCTTAAAACAAACCTGGGCTCAGCCAGCATGATCACAGGAAAGAAAGGCTGTTGGAACCCTACTAACAGTGTATGCTAGAACTTGGGTTCATTGTATGAATTATTTGATAAAATATTTTTGCCATTAAAAAAAAAATCAGTTGGAGAACCAGGATTACTGAGAACTTTTCTTGGATTGGCCTTGTGGCTGTTTTTGCCGAAGGTCAGCTTTGCTGATCATGTCCCAGTTTTGCTGGGAGAGAAGGGAGAGCTCCCGCCTGCATTAACCTCGGGGCTTGCGGCCTACTTTCTCGCATCAGTCCTGTCTGCAGTCACACTGCATGATATCTTCATGGGGAGAGACAGTTTACACGGTGCTTTTGTGGATATTAACCCTGTTAATTCCCAAAGGATGATATAGTCCAGGGGCTCCAAAACCTAATTGACCACCCATCATCCTCATCACATGGGGGAGCATCTTGAGCTAATGAGAGTCATCATTCTAACTGTGGACCCACTGAATCAGAATATCCCAAGGTAGGGCTTGGGAATTAATGTTTCTCAAAAAGTGCTTACTGGAAACTGCGAGGGGTTTGACGTGGCTGGAGAGTTGGTGCAGCTGGACAAGAGGCTGCGGATGTCGGTGGTGGTCAGGTGAAGCAGGGACTTGGCCTTTGTCCTGTGGGACATTGGGTGAGCACCTACGCAGTCATCATCAGGTGAGACATGGCTGACAGGTGACGGGCATTAAGCCAAAGCAAAGTCAGGGCGAGAAGAGAAGATGGCCCAAGAAGAGGCTAAGGATACACAGTCAATAGGGCTTGGCTTCTTTTTTCTTAATTTTTAAAAATTGAAGTATAGTTGATTTACAGGGTTGTTTACAATGTGCTAATTTCTGCTGCATAGCAAAATTGTATATATGTATATATTGTATACATACAGTGTATACATACAATACAATACATACATTGTATACATACAATATACGTACATTCAGTTGTGTATATGTATACATTCTTTTCTAATATTCTTTTCCATGATGGTTTATAGGATGGGATATTGAATACAGTTCCCTGTGTTACACAATAGAACCTTGGTGTATGTCCATTCTATATGCAAAAGAACTAGCAGATTACATTTGCTAATTCCAGCTTCCTGTGCCATCCTTCCCCCAACCGCCTCCCCACTGGCTCCACAAGTCTGTTCTCTGTGTCTCTGAGTCTGTTTCTGTTTTGTAGAAAGGATTGTTAGGGTCATAGTTTAGATTCCACATACAAGTGATATCATATGGTATTTGTCTTTCTCTTTCTGACTTACTTCACTTAGTATGATAATCCCAGTTGCATCGATGTTGCTGCAGGTGGCCTTATTTCATTCTTTTCTATGGCTGAGTAGTATTCTACTGTATATATGCACCACATCTTCTTTATCCATTTATTAACGGACATTTAGGTTGTTTCCATGTCTTGGCTATTGTGAATAGTGTTGCCATGAACATAGGGGAGTGTGTGTGTGTGTGTGTGTGTGTGTTAGTCACTCAGTCATGTCACTCTTTGCAACCCCATGGACTATAGCCCACCAGGACCTCTGTCATGGGAATTCTCCACGCAAGAATACTGGAGTGGGTTGCCATTCCTGTCTCCAGGGGATTTTCCCAACCCAGGGATTGAACCTGGGTCTCCTGCATTGCAGGCAGGTTCTTTACCATCTGAGCCACCAGGGAAGCCCACAGAGGGTGAGTGTATCCTTTTAAATTATAATTTTGTCTGGATAAATGCCAAGCAGTAGGATTGCTGAATCATATGGTAATTCTATTTTTAGTTTTCTAAGAAACCTCTAGACTGTTTTCCATAGTGGCTGTACCAACTTACATTTCCACCAACAGTGTAAGAGGGTTCCTAGGATTTGGCTTCTAATGGAATTAGGATAAAGACCTGAAGTAGCTCCCCAGTGTCTAGCATGGAGGTTCTGTCTCAACAGATCCCTTTTCTCTGTACTGACTTTCTGCCAAGGACGGCAACTTTACAATCCAGCTGTCTCTCCTAAGGCTGAAAGTCCTAGCACTGCCTGTGCTGATGTGTCCTAACCCTCCCTTCTGCCCACACCTGACCACTAATCCCTAACTGCAAGAGAACAACCATAAACAACCAGGCTTCCACTGAACTTACACATCATAGTTTTTGTCTGCAGGAAAAAGGAATAAATCCATTTCATGTCAGCTGAAGAAGAAACACCCATCTACAGTGTAAGCAAGGAGAGGGGCTATGTGGGGCTGATTTGATTTAAATAAATCATTAATGAAGTTCCTTAGTGGCTCAGAGAGTAAAGAGTCTGTCTGCAATGCAGGAGACCAGGGTTTGATCCCTGGGTTGAGACGATCCCCTAGAGAAGGACACGGCAACCCACTCCAGTATTCTTGCCTGGAAAAGCCCATAGACAGAGGACCTGGAAAGCTACGTGGTGTCACAAAGAGTCGAACACGACTGAGCGACTTCACAAGCCAAATCATTAATGTTTAAATAAAGAAAATAAAGAAAAGTGCATACTAAAGAGCCTGGACTAAACCAGAAGATATTTGAAATTCTCAAATTGTATTCTTGTCTCTTTGTATTCATTTTATTCCATTGTGTTCTAGATAAAATGAATTTTAATGTTTTGCTGAAACACTGATGGAAACTATGAATGAACAGCAGGAAGGGTAAAATGAAAATCCTTGAATTTCATAAATAGTAGGAATGTATGAAACATTTTTATAAGAAAAAAAAAACACCCAGGAAGAGCTAGGCAAATTTACCTTGTTTTTAAAGGCAATGTTCTATGAGCACCATCTCCAATCTGACCACTTCTGTTCTTGCCAAAATCTCTAGGCTGATTCCTGTTCCGTACCTCTCCTCCACATATGGAAGTCACTACACATCCTGTTCATTGCTTCACTTTCTGGAAACCTGGCTTGTTCAGTTGCTGACATCCTGGATGAACTCAGGAAGCCCACTTCTTGGCCACTGAAATAGAACACATTAGAGGGAGTCAGTTCATGTAAAATAGGGTGAAGAATTCTCATGACTTCAGGTCCACCGGGTCATTCACTGAAGAGCAAGTGGAAACAATGTTGAAGAAGAAACAGAGGTTTAGTGAAATATTGCCATTTGCAGCAACATGGAGAGACCTAGAGATTATCATGCTAAGTGAAGTAAGTCTAAAAATACGAATATCACATGATATCACACATGTGGGATAGAAAATATGATACAAATGAACTTATCTATGAAACAGACACACAGACATTGAGAACAGACTTGTGTTTGCCAAAGAGGTCCCGGGAGGGATGGACTGAGCGTCTGGGATCAGCAGATGGGAACTGTTATACGGTAGAGTGGGTAAACAAGGTCTTACTGTATGGCACAGGGACAGAGTCAGTATTCAGTGATAAACCATGGTGGAAAATAATAGGAAAAAGAATGTACACGTGTTTATAACTGAGTCACTTTGCTGTATAGCTGAAATCACAACACTGTAAATCAACTATCAGTTCAGTTCAGTTGTTAGTCGTGTCCGACTCTTTGCAACCACATGAATCGCAGCACACCAGGCCTCCCTGTCCATCACCAACTCCCAGAGCTTACCCAAACTCATGTCCGTTGAGTTGGTGATGCCATCCAACCATCTCATCCTCTGTCATCCCCTTCTCCTCCTGCCTTCAATCTTTCCCAGCATCAGAGTCTTTTCCAATGAGTCAGCTTTCCCATCAGGTGGCCAAAGTATGGGAGTTTCAGCTTCAGCATCAGTCCTTCCAATGAACACTCAAGACTGATCTCCTTTAGGATGGACTGGTTGGATCTCCTTGCAGTCCAAGGGACTCTCAAGAGTCTGCTCCAACACCACAGTTCAAAAGCATCAATTCTTTGGCGCTCAGCTTTCTTTATAGTCGAACTCTCACATCCATACATGACTACTGGAAAAACCATAGCATTAACGAGACAGACCTTTGTTGGCAAAGTAATGTCTCTGCTTTTTAATATGCTATCTAGGTTGGTCATAACTTTCCTTCCAGGAGTAAGCGTCTTTTAATTTCATGGCTGCAGTCACCATCTGCAGTGATTTTGGAGATCAAAAAAATAAAATCAACCACTGTTTCCACTCTTTCCCCATCTATTTGCCATGAAGTGATGGGACTGGATTCCATGATCTTGTTTTCTGAATGTTGAGCTTTAAGCCAACTTATTCACTCTCCTCTTTCACTTTCATCAAGAGGCCCTTTAGTTCTTCTTCACTTTCTGCCATAAGGGTGGTGTCATCTGCATATCTGAGGTTATTGATATTTCTCCCAGCAATCTTGATTCCAGCTTGTGCTTCCTCCAGCCCAGCTTTTCTCATGATGTACTCTGCATATAAGTTAAATAAGCAGGGTGATAATATACAGCCTTGACGTACTCCTTTTCCTATTTGGAACCAGTCTGTTGTTTTGTGTCCAGTTCTAACTGTTGCTTCCTGACCCGCATACAAATTTATCAAGAGGCAGGTCAGGTAGTCTGGTATTCCCATCTCTTGAAGAATTTTCCATAACTTATTGTGATCCACACAGTCAAAGGCTTTATACTTCAAGAAAATAAATTTTAAAAAGGATTTGAAATAGTTTGTAAAAAGTGGCATCTCTATCCAATGGAATTTTACTCAGTAGCAGCACCATGCAAATACACGGATGAATTTCAGAATAACTTTGTTGAGTAAAAGAAGCCACACCTCTGGGTGTACATGTGTCCCCATCTGTAATCCGCCTCCCACCTCCCTCCCCATCCTATCCCTCTGGGTTGTCCCAGTGCACCAGTGGCTGATTCATATCAATGTATGGCAAAAACCACCACAATATTGTAAAACAATTAGCCTTCAATTAAAATAAATGAATTAATTAAAAAAAAAGCCAGACCCAATCGTGTATGTATGTTGATGCTACTTTCTCCATTCATCGTCCCATTCTCCCTTGCCCACTGTGTCCAGAAGTCCATTCTCTATATCTGCATCTTCTTTCCTTCCCTACAGATAGGTTCATCAGTATCGTTTTTCTAGATTCCATGTGTATGTGTTAATATACTGTATTTGTTTTTCTCTTTCTGACTTACTTCACACTGTATACCAGGCTCTAGGTGTAAGATAGGTGGCTGGTGAGAACTTGCTGTGTGGCACAGGGAGCCCAGTCTGGTACTCTGTGATGATGGGGGGCAGGGGAGGAGACATATGTATAATTATGGCTGATTTGCTATTGTTGTATGGCAGAAACCAGCACAACATTGTAAAACTTCCTTTAAAAAATTAAAAAAAAAAAAACTAATACAATTATGTAAAGTTTAAAAATAAAATAAAAAAAAAATTTTTTTTTAATTAAATAAAAGAAGCCGGACCAGACAGTACATGACTTCATTATTAATAAAATTTTGTAAAATGCAAAGTACTCTATGAGAAAATGTGTGGTGGTGTCTAGAGATGACGAAGGGAAGAACCAAGTGCTAGGAGGACAGGCAACGTTCAGGGTGATGGACCCACTGGGAATCTTGAAGGCGGTGAGAGTTTCACAAGTGTATCCATATGTCCAACCCCATCGAATGTATACTTAAAGTGTGCGCAGTTTATTACGCCTCAACTCTACATAAATAAAGCTATAAAAAGAAAAGCAATGGGAGGAAAAGGGAGAGTGAACATTCTCAACTGAAAGTTTTCAACCCAAGACGACTAATCGTCATTCTCGAGGGAAGTTTTTCTTTATAGTTTTAGAGCTATTTTTGCAGGTGTGAGTTTCCATATTAACCCCACAAGTCATGTCAGCAGGTCGTTTCTATTTACCGGACGCTTGGACATAAGGAGGCTTTAGAGACACAGGTTGGTGAAGATGTGAAATTAGTCTCTTCTGTTTTGCCTAGTCCTATTTGCAGCTCCTGGAGGTTCTGAAGGATTTCAACCTCAGCCTGCGCTGGAGGCGGGAGCCTCCCTCTGTGCCTGGCCCCTCTCCAGCTGCGCTTTCTCTCCTCCGTGCTCTGGAAGGTCCGATGGAGCAAGCGGCAACTGCGTGCCTGGAGATGCTGAGCAGGAGTGCAGATGCTGGGAGGAGACGGGCTCCCCTGGGCAGAAGCGCTGCTCAGAGACCAAATGCCTTCCCCGAAGAGAAGCAGAAAGAGAAATCAGAGCAGGGAAGGGTGAGACCAGGGCAGTCTGTGGAGAGAAGGGGCCCTTGCTGCCTGTTGCGGGCCCCTGGGATGCAAGGTTTGTGGAGGTGAGGTCCCTGGGGCCCCCTCCTCCTCCGCATCTTTGCTTGTCTGCATTTTCCATTCACAGACATCACCGTGGTGTTTTTGATAATGATACTCAGATCCTTAGGAACAATCCCGCTCAATGCAGACACCTACTTAGAATGTGGGATTAGGGTGAAGGCTTATCAATTGATACCCTAAGAGCAGGCAGATGTCGGTGCTCAAGGACATGAGAAATTTCAGTCAGAATCACTCCTGCCATTGGCTGTGACTTCAATCATATTATATATATTGAATATATTTTTGTAATTTATGGGGCACCTATGACTAGTCAGGCATTGAGCTAGGCATCTTAGACACATTATGTATTTAATCAATATACCCATCCTGCAAGGAAGTTATTGTGATCCCCATTCTACAGATGGGAAAATTAAAGGTTAAAGAAACAGACTGACCGCCCCTCTCACCCAAGACCATATACTTAGCAAGTAGAACTGCTGGGACTTGAACCTCGGTGGGTCCAGCTCAAAACCCAGTTCTCTTTCTTCCCTGGCAGACCACCACCCTTCCTGGGCCACTTTCTGTCAGATGCCACCTGCCTGTCTTGTATCTCTTCTTTCTGTTTTGTCTTTGGGTTTTTTTTTTTTTTTCTTTCTGTGCTCTCGGGTTTTGTCTGCCCCCACATCTCCGCCTCCTAACATTTAAAAAATGACATTAGCTGATAAAGAGTTTAGGGGAAGCACTCATATTTTCAGAACAGAAACAAAAAGACCAAAAAGCAGTCTGGGCATCACCTAAGGAACCAGGAAGACTCTAGTGGGTTAGATATCGCTGACCTCCACGCTGTTTCTCTAAGCAGTCCTGAGCCGTCTCCTAGTCAAGGAGACAATTTCAAGGTGGGAGAGTGAGCTCCAGGGCAGGACTCAGGGTTACCCAAGTGGATGCAGATGCCAGGTCCCTTCTTTTCGTGAAGTCAGATGGGTCTGCCCTGAGAACCTCGTGACATTCATTCATTTCCCTTACCTGGTCTTCTTGGGTGATGTCCTCTCATAAGAGGCAAGGGGCCAGGAAGTGCAGATCTGGGGAACAAGAGGAAATGAGAGCTCTTTGGGAAAGGGCAACTGGGACAAATTAAAAGGGTGGAGATACTAGCCTAAACAAGGGAGAGGAGAAAGGCTGCAGGAGAATAAGCAAGAGGAGACTGTGTCTGTGGCCCCTGGACCTGAGGAATGCAGGTTTGTTTCCTATAAAAAGATACATTTTTCCCCTCTTCTCTTGGCAAATAATGACAAGGAAGAATGCTTGCAGAGTTTACTGAAATGGAATAGTCCGCAACGGTATTCCAATGGAAAGAAATGTGTTCTCAGATACCTTATCATGTTCCCCACTGACTTGTTTTTATTTCAAATTGCCTAACAGGTGCTAGAGTCTGGGCAAACTGTAATAGCGTACCTTGCAACAGCTATGTATGGGACGCCCCTAGAAATAGTTAAAAAAGGTTACACAATGTGACCAGTCTCCTATGACTCGGAGCAGGCCTAGAACGTAAACATTTCCTTGTCCTCGAGTTAAATCAGGCCCTTGTGATATGTGTTCTGTAACTTTATATGAAAGGCTGCTGACAGAAGGGTTGATACCGTGACCACAAAGCTGGTGGTGGGCAGAGGCAAGAGCACACGGTGGACCCAGTTCTGCAAGTACAGCCTCTTCAAGATGAAGTTGTTCAGTTCCCCCCAAGTCTGGGGAAGACTGCAGAGTTTAACGCAGCTGTCACCCAAGCTAACACACTTCTCAAGCTGCAGCCCACGTGGAATGAACTATAGTTTCTGAAAACATTTCTAGCACCCTAGAAAAACATTTCTAATTTCCACTCTTTTTCTCCAGCTCAAGAAAGTGCACGTGAATGCAAGTGACTGACAGTGGTGTCGTGACATGTGTTCTAATTTGATACCAAAAAATAAATAAATAAAACCCCTAAGCTTTATTTGTAAGAGACTCATAGAAGCACAACCTACGGTTGATGCTGGTACTGTGTGAACCAGGACTGCAGCTGAGAACCATTGGCTACGAGGACCTCCTTACTTAGATAAAGTATGTCAGGCACATAGAACAGAACACAGCTTTTCTTCGGGTGTTTTTCCCCGTGTGATTTGAAATGGGACAGAATGCTTGCAGGAAGCAGAAGTCTAACCTATGCGTCTTGGTCAGGATTCTGAGTTGCAAGAGACAGAAACAGATTCTGGTTGACTTAAGTAGAAAAGAAACATATAAAAAGGGTCGGGGGGGGTGTTCAGGGTGGGGAACAGATGTACACCCATGGCTGATTCATGTCAATGTATGGCTAAAACCACGACAATATTGTAAAGTAATTAGCCTCCAATTAAAATAAATTAATTATTTAAATAAAAAGTTAAAAGGGTAATGCTGAGCTCACAGAGTTGCCAAGGCACTGCAGGGCCTGTGCATTCAGAACAATATTCCCACTCAGGCTGCAGAACCTGCATGGCCAGGGCACCGATGCTACTGAGTCCACAATGAAGGGGCTATTCCCACCCATGCCACCAGCATGAGCACTGCCAGCCCAGCAGCTCATTTTCTGCAAACCCCCCACTACCAGACGCCTGTGAGGAAGCCCCAGATGACTGGCCAAGTGGATGGCATGAGATGGAATCCCAGAAAGTGTTTTAAAGTCAATGTTCTATGAGAGAAATGAGTAGATAAACTTCATTCTGACATTCTGCTAGACTGCAGGCAGGGCCACCATGCTTTTTGTTCCCATCTTTATTCCCAGGACCTAGCATATTACCTGGCACTTAGAAAGGGCTTAATAAGCATTTCTGGAAATGAAGTAAAATTGAATTTTAAATTTAGAAACACCCTTTCCAAGGGCTGACTGCCAGTCACTATTGCAAATTAGTTCTAGTAAATCAAAGCAAATTAGGAAAGCAATCAAAAATAGACTCTCTAAGCTCAGGGGTTGTGTTCACTTACCTCCCACAGCAGTGCCCTCTGGGTTAGTGGTTGGTGTGTCTGTTTTCACACACAATTACAACTTTCCTTCTTCTAGTGATAACTGCATATGCCTGTGCTTGTCCATCCAAATGAACGAATTGATTGAAGGCTTTTTGCCATCAAGAAATGAAATGCTCACCAGCCTTCATCTGGAGGCCAGAGAATCTCTCAGAGTATTTACTTCTGTTTTGTGAGACCTCTCTCTTGGATGGGGGAGGGAACGGAAATGGGGATTCTTTCCTTTCGGGCAAAAACAGTTTTCGGAGGCCTGTTTGTCGTGTCCATGCCGTTACGTGGTCTGCACATTACATTCCTGTTGAATTACCCGAGATGTTTTTGCCCTGTGTGTTTCTTCCTGGTCCTTTGCAGAATTCCCAAGTATAAGCCTAGAGAGGAGCGGGTATTGCAGAAGATCATTCCTGAAGCAGATTCGGCAAGATGGTCCATGTTAATACGCAATTATGATTAGTGTTTGAGTTGTGCTGTAAAATGGCAGTGTGGATCACTTTCCATAGCATACGTGCCAAAAGGTTTTTTTTATTGATTTTGAATAAATCATAAAAATTCATACCCTCTGATCAGAAAAATATTTTAAAGTTTAAAGGTCCAAAATCTCAAGGTTATTGGTTAGGAGAACACAGCAGTGTTTTGAAATGATCATAAACTAGATTTTATCTAAGTTCAATCAGATTGAAAGTGTGAATATGCCTATTCTCTGCCAGTTATTTTCTTGGGGAGAGGGTTTTTTTTTTTAGTACATACATGTATATGTTGAGTTTCTCTACATATATTCTCTCCCTCATTGGTGCAGAAATTATTTTTTAAAATGATTTGCCTTCTTCAGTTTTGAAAACTAAAGCATCTTGATTACAATTATGTTTAAAATAAGTATATGTGAATTAAAAATTATCTCTAAGTGGGATAATTGTTGGTTATTGAATTTTTTTCTTTTTTCCCTGTAGTTTCCAATTTTTCAGTAATAAGAGTGTACGGCTTCCATAATCAGACAAAATACACATATTACAGACATTTTTGGCTATATGATCTTGCATTCTTAAAAATTCTCATCCTACAAAATAATGCACCCCAAAATAACAGGTTTTATGGGGAAACCAGGACTGAAGCAGATCACTCAAACCTACGGAAATTTGAAACCAAAGTATTGATAGAAATCAATAGCAATTCTAATAAAAATAGTAGCATAGATAAATACATGAAGCTTGGGATCCATATATTTCCTCTTTTGCAATATATGTCTTGGTGGGCATTCATTTCTGATAGAGAACATTTTCATCAATATTTGGATTTAGGATGTAGCCTTCTTCATGAATTCATTGTTTTGACATAGAGTATATCTTGGCAATGTCTTTATCTTCACTTTCAGTCTGCTCAGAACAGCTTAAGATAGAGGAAGCATAGGGTATACGGTAAGTCGCAGAACCAGACAACACGTGCAGAAGTCAAGACTGGAGAGTTCCAGTTTCTCCCTGGATTCTGGCATACATTTGTAAGACTTTAATTTTTGAGAAAGCCTCCCTCAGGTTGCTTCAACGTGTTAATACGCCAAGGGGAATTGCACAAGAAAATGCTATTTCTGCATTATACTGACCTCCTCCCCTCCTTGTTGCTCAGCTGTGAGCTGATTTATATGAAAGGAATATGCATGGCCTCAGAGCAGAGTTTTTAAAAATTCTAGGCCCCACCATTGTAGTGCCTAGACTGTAGAGAGCTGGAAAGAGAAACAAGAAGAAAAATCTGGATAAGCTAAAAGTTAAAATTTATCTTCAACCATGGGAAGGCAAGAAACCAAGAAGCTAAGGAAAGATGGGCTTCTTTTCCCAAAGGATAAGCATGAACACTGGTTCACCTGTGGCAGAGCACAGGAAAAGGAAATCTCATACGCTGTCCTCATAAATAAGAAAAGATTAGCTGAAAAGTTAAAGAATTACTGAAAATGATGTGGGTTAGTGTGAGAGTATAGAACTGGGGTTGGGTTAGGGGGCAGTCACACACATTAGGGACATTGATTCCACATCTCCATGAGCTGTGGATGCTCATCTTATGGGTAAGATTGAGGGTCGAAGACCTGGAAGAAGGAGCAATTCCTGTGGAGCAAGAGCCGTGAGTTCCTGAAGGTGGGCAGCAAACCCCGACACCCTCAGCACGTGGGGAAGGAGTTAAGAAGGCACGCCTCTACCTCTGGTCGGGAGGCTCTCCTGGGTCCAGTATCCTACACCAACACCAGGACAGTTCTCCTACTGCAGGAGGAGGGTGGGAAAATCCTGTCTACACGGACCTCTCAAAGATACAAGGTAGAGTTTGGCTGCCAGGAAGGGGGAAGAGGATCACCGAGAGAATCCCCAAACTGAAACCCAAAATCCAGGACTTTCCTAGGTTGACGGTGAGCCAGGAGAATGAAGAAACCACCCGCACCTATCTGCCCATCTCCCACCACCAGGGTAGCAAACCCCAAGTGACAAGCAACATTTATCTTCTTTCGGATGAGAGTCAAAAGCATTGAAAGGGATCCTTTGGGAGGCACAGACAAATAAGGAAGGATGAAAAATAAGGGTAGGTTACCTGACACCCTAAGCTTAAGGCAAAGTTAGACCAGAGTTTCTTAACAGTGTCACTGTTGACATTTGGGCCACATAATTCTTGGCTCTTCTGTGCATGTGTGTGTAGTCATTTAAGTCGTATCTGACTCTTTGCAACACTATGGACTGTAGCCCATCAGGCTCCTCTGTCCATGAGATTCTCCAGGCAAGAATACTGGAGTGGGTTGCCTTGGCCTCCCTCAGGGGATCTTCCCAACCCAGGGATCCAACCAGCATCTGCTTGCATCTCCTGCATTGCAGGTGGATTCTTAACCCACTGAGCCATCTGGGAAGCCCTGTCCTATGCATCGCAGGATATTTAGCAACATCCTTGGCCTCCACCTCCATTAGCTTTGTTCGTAGTGATGCTTTCTAAGGCCCACTGGACTTCACATTCCAGGATGTCTGGCTCTAGGTCAGTGATCACACCATTGTGATTATCTGGGTCGTGAAGATCTTTTTTGTACAGTTCTTCTGTGTATTCTTGCCATCTCTTCTTAACATCTTCTGCTTCTGTTAGGTCCATACCATTTCTGTCCTTTATTGAGCCCATCTTTGCATGAAAGCCCTTGGTATCTCTAATTTTCTTGAAGAGATCTCTAGTCTTTCCCATTCTGTTGTTTTCCTCTATTTCTTTGCATTTATCACTGAGGAAGGCTTTTCTATCTCTTCTTGCCATTCTTTGGAACTCTGCATTCAGATGCTTATATTTTTCCTTTTCTCCTTTGCTTTTCGCTTCTCTTCTTTTCACAGCTATTTGTAAGGCCTCCCCAGACAGCCATTTTGCTTTTCTGCATTTCTTTTCCACGGGGATGGTCTTGATCCCTGTCTTCTGTACAATGTCACAAACCTCATTCCATAGTTCATCAGGCACTCTATCTATCAGATCTAGGCCCTTAAATCTATTTCTCACTTCTACTGTATAATCATAAGGGATTTGATTTAGGTCATACCTGAATGGTCTAGTGATTTTCCCTACTTTCTTCAATTTAAGTCTGAATTTGGTAATAAGGAGTTCATGAGCTAAGCCACAGTCAGCTCCTGGTCTTGTTTTTGTTGACTGTATAGAGCTTCTCCATCTTTGGCTGCAAAGAACATAATCAATCTGATTTCGGTGTTGACCATCTGGTGATGTCATGTGTAGAGTCTTCTCTTGTGTTGTTGAAAGAGGGTGTTTGCTATGACCAGTGCATTTTCTTGGCAAAACTCTATTAGTCTTTTCCCTGCTTTATTCTGTATAGATGGGGAAACAGTGGAAACAGTGTCAGACTTTATTTGTTTTGGGCTTCAAAATCACTGCAGATAGTGATTGCAGCCATGAAATTAAAAGACGCTTACTCCTTGGAAGGAAAGTTATGACCAATCTAGATAGCATATTCAAAAGCAGAGACATTACTTTGCCAACAAAGGTCCGTCTAGTCAAGGCTATGGTTTTTCCTGTGGTCATGTATGGATGTGAGAGTTGGACTACAAAGAAGGCTGAGCACCGAAAAATTGATGCTTTTGAAGTGTGGTGTTGGAGAAGACTCTTGAGAGTACCTTGGACTGCAAGGAGATCCAACCAGTCCATTCTGAAGGAGATCAGCCCTGGGATTTCTTTGGAAAGAATGATGCTGAAGCTGAAACTCCAATACTTAGGCCACCTCATGTGAAGAGTTGACTCATTGGAAAAGACTCTGATGCTGGGAGGGATTGAGGGCAGGAGGAGAAGGGGACAACAGAGGATGAGATGGCTGGATGGCATCACTGACTTGATGGACATGAGTCTGAGTGAACTCCGGGAGTTGGTGATGGACAGGGAGGCCTGGCGTGCTGCGATTCATGGGGTCGCAAAGAGTCGGACACGACTGAGCGACTAAACTGAACTGAACTGAACTTGGCTGCCACCCACTAGATTTCAGTATCATCCACTTCCTCTAGTTGTGACAATCAGAAACATCTCTAGACATTGTTAAAATTTCCCTGGAGGCAAAAATAACTCCTTGTTGAGAACCACTGTGTTAGAGAAATTTGAAGTTAGTAATGTACTGAAGATGGACATAACCATAATAAAACTCAACTCACCTTAACTTATTACTAAGTTAAATCAATTGACTCAACCTCACAGTAAAGACTTGGAAGAAAAGGCATACCTTTTTTCCAGACCTATATGGTATTTAATTTAGTTTCTATTATTTTCCACATGATGTCTAGCACTCAACAAAAAAATTATGAGACAGACAAAAAAGGCAAGAAAAACTAGCTCAGTGTTAAGAGCCAAAGTTATCAACAGAATCAAACTCAGAGACAATTTTGATGTTGTTACTATCAGGGAGGAAATGATTATGATTAATATTTAAAAGCTGTAGTGGGTTAGTGAACAACATGCATGAACAGGTGGGGAATTTGAGTAGAGAGATGAGCCATCATATGCAAACACTGAAAACCAAATATTCTCTAAAACAAGGTATAATTAACTCTCTAAAACAGAAATAGTAGGAAACCATTGTGGTATTATTGCATGTGTAAAAGTAAAATGTATGACAATAGCAGAACAAAAGATGGGAAGGAGGAATTGGAGGTCTACATATACATGAAGCCTTATAATATTATTTGAAGGTAGCATGTAATAAATAAAGATGTATATTGTAAACTTAAGGGTATCTACTAAATGTCTTTTAAAGAAGTCTAAATAGTAAGCCAATACTAGAGATAAAATTGAATAAAAATTTATTCAATTTAAAATCAGATAAAGAAAGGAGCAAAGCGACATACAGAACAAATAAAAAACAAGTATTAAAATGACAGATTTAAGTCCAAATATAACAATAATTGTATTAAATATAAATGAATAAATACATCAATTAAAAAACAAAAATTATTAAACTGGATTGAAAAAGCAAGATTCAAATTAGATGCTTTTATAAGAAATCAGCTTTAAATATGAACATTTATTTAAGGAACTTAAAAGTAAAAGGATGGAAAAGGACATACTATATAAATGCTAATAAAAAAAGCTAAAGTGAATATAATAAATAAAGGGGTTCGTTCATCAAGAGCACACGACAATCTCAAAGAGATATATACTTACAAACTTCAAAATACATGAAGTGAAAACTGATAGAAATAACAAGAAAAAAGATAAATCTAAAATTATAATTGGAGATTTCAGCTTTCCTATCTCAGTAATGGGTAAGACAAGTAGACAGAAAATTACCAAGGAGATAGAAGATTGAACAATATCAACCAGATTAACCTACTTAAAACATTCACAGAACACGCCACCTAACAATAGTATAATATACATTATCTTTTCAAGTGGAACATTAACAAGATGGATCATATTTTGGGCATAAAAAATCCTAACAAACTTAAATGAATTGAAATAATATAAAGTATGTTCTCTGATCAGATCTCTAGTTCAAAGAATTAAACTAAAAATCAACAGCAGAAAGATATCTGGAAAAGTCACAAGCATTTAGAAATTAAATAATACAGTTCTATTTAACCTGTGAGTGTCCAGGAGTGTCCAGCGGAGGTGTGGGTCAACAGTGGCCTGCTGCGGGGTCAGGAACAGTGAATGCAACAGTGCTTGCACAAGTCCTTTTGAAGGAGGTCACCATTACTATCATTATCGCTACCATAGTTTGACCTCAGGCCAAACAACAGGCAGAGAACACAGCCCCATCATCCATCAACAGAAAACTGGTTTAAAGATTTACCGAGCATGGCCTTGCCCACCAAAACAAGACCCAGTTTCCCCCCCAGTCAGCATTTCCCATCAGGAAGCTTCCATAAGCCTCTTATCCTTCTCCATCAGAGGGCAAACAGAATGAAAACCACAATCACAGAAAACTAATCAAACTGATCACATGGTCCAAAGCCTTGTCTAACTCAGTGAAACTATGAGCCATGCTGTGTAGGGCCACCCAAGATGGGCAGGTCATGGTGGAGAGATCTGACAAAACGTGGTCCACTGGAGAAGGGAATGGCAAACCACTTCAGTATTCTTGCCTTGAGAACCCCATGAATGGTATGAAACGACAAAAAGATATGACACTGAAAGATGAACTCCCATGTCTGTAGGTGCCCAACATGCTACTGGAGAAGAGTGGAGAAACAACTACAGAAAGAATGGAGAGATGGAGCCACAGTGAAAACAACGCCCATTGGTGGGTGTGACTGGTGATGGAAGTAAAGTCCAATGCAGTAAAGAGCAATATTGCATGGAAACCTGGAATATTAGGTCCATGAATCAGTGTAAATTGGAAGTGGTCAAACAGGAGATGGCAAGAGTGACCATCAATATTTTAGGAATCAGCGAGGTGAAGTGGACCAGAATGGGTGAATTTAATTCAGATGACCATTATATCTACCACTGTGGGCAAGAATCCCTTAGAAGAAAAGGAGTAGTCCTCATAGTCAACAATAGAGTCTGAAATGCAGTACTTAAATGCAATCTCAAAAATGACAGAATGATCTCTGTTCATTTCTAAGGCAAACCATTCAATATCACAGTAATCCAAGTCTATGCCCTGACGAGTAATGCCGAAGAGCTGAAGTTGAACAGTTCTATGATGACTTACAATACCTTCTAGAACCAACACGGAAAAAAGATGTCCTTTTCATCATAGGGGACTGGAATGCAAAAGTAAAAAGTCACAAGGGGCCTGGAGTAACAGGCAAGTTTGGCCTTCAAGTACAAAATTAAGCAGGGCAAAGGCTAACAGAGTTTTGCCAATAAGACGCATAGCAAACACCCTCTTCCAACAACACAAGAGATGACTCTACACATGGACCTCACCAGATGGTCAATACCAAAATCAGATTGATTGTATTCTTTTACCAGAAGATGGAGAAGCTCTATACAGTCAGCAAAAACAGGACCAAGAGCTGACTGTGGCTCAGATCATGAACTCCTTGTTGCAAAATTCAGACTTGAAAATATTGAAAATACTAGAGAAAACCACTACACCAGTCAGGTATGATTTATATCAAATCCCTTATGATTGTACTGTAGAAGTGAAAAATAGATTCCAGGGATTAGATCTAATACAGTGCCTGAAGAACTATGGATGGAGGTTTGTGACACTGTACAGGAGGCAGTGATCAAGACCATTCCCAAGAAAAACAAATGCGAAAAAGCAAAATGGTTGTCTGAGGAGACCTTAGAAATAACCGAAAAAGAAGAGAAGCTAAAGGCAAAGGAGAAAAGGAAAGATATACCCAGCTGAATGCAGAGTTCCAAAGAATAGCAAGGAGAGATAAGAAAGCCTTCCTCAGTGATCGATGCAAAGAAATAGAGGAAAACATTAGAATGGGAAAGACTAGAGATCTCTTCAAGAAAATTAGAGATACCGAGGGAACATTTCATGCAAAGATGGGCACAATAAAGGACAGAAATGGTATGGACCTAACAGAAGCAGAAGATATTAAGAAGAGGTGGCAAGAATACACAGAAGACCTATACAAAAAAGATCTACATGACCCAAATAACCACGATGGTGTGATCACTCACTTAGAGCTAGACATCCTGGAATTTGAAGTCAAGTGGACCTTAGGAAGCATCACTACAAACAAAGCTAGTGGAGGTGATGGAATTCCGGTTGAGCTATTTCAAATCCTAAAAGATGATGCTGTGAAAGTGCTGCATGCAATATGCCAGCAAATTTGGAAAACTCAGCAGTGGCCACAGGACTGGAAAAGGTCAGGTTTCATTCCAATCCCAAAGAAAGGCAATGTCAAAGAATGTTCAAACTACCGCACGATTGCACTCATCTCACACGCTAGTAATGCTCAAAATTCTCCAAGCCAGGCTTCAACAATACACGAACCGTGGAATTCCATATGTTCAAGCTGGATTTAGAAAAGGCAGAGGAACCAGAGATCAAATTGCCAACATTCGTTGGATCATCGAAAAAGCAAGAGAGTTCCAGAAAAACATCTATTTCTGCTTTATTGACTATGCCAAAGCCTTTGACTATGTGGATCACAACAAGCTGTGGAAAATTCTTCAAGAGATGTGAATACCAGACCACCTTAGTTGCCTTCTGAGAACTCTGTATGCAGGTCAAGAAGCAACATTTAGAACTGGCCATGGAACAACAGACTGGTACCAAATAGGGAAAGGAGTATGTCAGGGGTGTATATTATCACTCTGCTTATTTAACTTATATGCAGAGCACATCATGCGAAATGCCAGGCTGGATGAAGCACAAACTGGGATCAAGATGGCTGAGAGAATTATCAATAACCTCAGATATGCAGATGACACCACCTTTATGGCAGAGAGCCATAACAGGAACTAAAAAGCCTCTTGATGATAGTGAAAGAGGAGAATGAAAAAGCTGACTTAAAGCTCAACATTCAAAAAACTAAGATCATGGCATCTGGTCCCATCACTTCATGGCAAATAGATGGGGAAACAATGGAAACAGTGACAGACTTTATTTTCTTGGGCTCCAAAATCACTGCAGATGGTAACTGCAGCCATGAAATAAAAAGACACTTGCTCCTTGGAAAAAAAGCTATGACAAACCTAGACAGCATATTAAAAAGCAGAGACATTACTTTGCTGACAAAGGTCCATCTAGTCAAAGCTATGGTTTTTCCAGTTGTCATATATGGATGTGAGAGTTGGACTATAAAGAAAGCTGAGTGCCAAAGAATTGATGCTTTTGAACTGTGGTGTTGGAGAAGACTCCTGAGGGACCCTTGGACTGCAAGGAGATCCAACCAGTCAATCCTAAAGGAAATCAGTCCTGAATACTCATTGGAAGGACTGATGCTGAAGCTGAAGCTCTAATACTTTGGCCACCTGATGCAAAGAACTGATTCACTGGAAAAGACCCTGATGCTGGGCAAGATTGAAGGCAGGAGGAGAAGGGGATGACAGAGGATGAGATGGCTGGATGGCATTACTGACTCGATGGACATGAGTTTGAGCAAGATTTGGGAGTTGGTGGTGGACAGGGAAGCCTGGTGTGCTGCAGTCCATGGGGTCACAAAGAGTTGGACATGACTGAGCAACTGAACCAAACTGACTTAATCTGTGGTAAAGTCACAAGGAAGATTACAAAAATTTTTGAATAGAATGAAAACACAGCATATCAAAATATGTGGAGTAGAGCTGAAACAGTGCTTAGAAGAAATATATAGTTGTAAACACCTAGTTAGAATAGAAGATCTTTAAATCAATCAAATCAGTCTAAGCTATCACCTTAAGAAACTATTAAAAAAAAGAAAAAGCCAAACAAAGAATAAGCAGAGAGAGGAAATAGTAAAGAGCAGAAGTCAATAGCATTGCAAACATAAAAATGAGACAAAAAGTTGTTTCTTTAAGATCAGTAAAGTTGATAAGCCTCTACCCAGATTAATTAAAGGAAAAAAAATCTCAAATACCAATTGTTGTTGTTATTTAGTTGCTAAGTCATGTCTGACTCTTTGTGACCCCATGAACTGTAGCCCTCCAAGCTCCTCTGTCCATGGGAATTTCCAGGCAAGAATTCTGGAATGGGTTGCCATTTCCTTCTCCAGGGGATCTTCCCAACCCAGGGATTGAACCTGCATCCTCTGCATAGGCAGACGGATTCTTTACCACTGACCTATCTGGGAAACTCCAAATATCAATATAAGGATTGAAATAGGACGCATCACTACAAATCATACAGACATTAAAAAGCTAATAAGGGAATACTATGAAAAGCTTTATATCCATTAATTCAACAACTTGGATCAAAGGGCAAATTTCTCAAAAGGTATATTTAAGAAGCCACAGATAACCTGAATCACTATATATCTTGTTAAAGAAACTTAATTTATAGTTAAAAGCTTTTCTATAAAGAAAAGTCAAGCCTAAGATGGCTTTTGGAGAAGGAAATGGCAACCCACTCCAGTGTTCTTGCCTGGAGAATCCCATGGACAGAGAAGCCTGGTAGGCTGCAGTCCATGGGGTCGCACAGAGTCGGACACAACTGAAGCGACTTAGCAGCAGCAGCAGCAAGATGGCTTTACTGTAAAATTCCACCAGATGATTTTAGTTAAAAATAATGGCAATATTACACAATCTTTTTCAGAAAATAGATGAGAAGCAAGCATTTCTTAAGTCATTTTATGATTGTATGCAGAGAAAACTACAAACCAATATCCCTCATGAATATAAATACAGAATTTGTCAACTGAATATCAGAAATACATAAAAAGGATAATGTTTACATTATGATCAAGTGGAGCTTATTCCAGGAATGCAAATACATGCAATGCTTTAAAAACTGTTTGTTATAATTTACCGTATAAATAGACTAAAGAAGAAAAACTATATGACCACCTCAGTAGATACAAAAAAAGGCATTGGATGAAATTCAAAGTCTGATCATGATCGATCTATCTATCTATCTATCTATCTATTCTCCAAAAAGTAAGAATAGATTCCTTAATTTGATAATTGGCTTCTACACAAATCCTACAACTGACATCACACTTAATAAAGGATGGAATAATTTCCCCCTAAAATTGGGAACAAGGTAAGAATTTCCATTCTCACACTTGTATCAAAATTGTCCCGAACGCCCTAGATAGTGCAGTAAGGCAAGAAAAAAAAAGGCATACATGTTAGAAAGGAAGAAATAAAATTGCTTCCACTTGTAAATATTATCATAATCGATGTAGAAAATCCTAAAAAATCTACAAAACAGCAACTGGAATTAGTAAGTGAGGTCAGCTGGGATGAAGGCCACACCACCAATATGCCAAAAGTGATTCTATTTCTATATACCAGCAATGAATGCTTGTAACTGAAATTAAATATACACCGTTATACACATATGTGTACGGCTGAGTCCCTTCTCTGTTTACCTGAGACTATCACAACATTGTTAATCAGTTATACCCCAGTACAAAGTAAAAAGCTTTATAAAGCATCTAAACATCATTGGCCAAAAAATTAAATATATACCATTTAAAATAAAGCACAACATGGAAGCAGTCTAAATGTCCATTGGCAGATGAATGGATGAAGACAATGTGATGCATACATACAATGGAATGCTGCACAGTCGTACAAAGAACAGAACAATGCCATTGGCAGCAGCAGGATGGACCTGGAGATTATCACTAAGTGACGGAAGTCAGAGAAACATCACATGGTATCGCTTGTATGTGGGAAAAATGGTACAAATGAACTTATTAATATTTGCAAACAGAAATAGAGTCACAGATATGAAAAATAAACTTATAGTTACCATGGGGGAAAGGGAAGGAGGGATAAATTGGGAGATTGGGATCGACCTATACACACTACTGCATACAAAATGGGGTTTCCCTGGTGGCTCAGTGGTAAAGAATCTGCCTGCTAATGCAGGACGTGCAGGTTCAGTCCCTGGGTTAGGAAGATTCCCCCGGAGAAGGAAATGGCAACCCACTCTAGGAGTCTTACCTGGGAATTCCCATGTACAGAGGATCCTGGGGGGCTATGTCCCTGGGACTAAGTTGTTTGACTTAGTGACTAAGCACATATATAAAACAGATAACTGATAAGACCCTGCTGTATAGCACAGGAGACTCTACTCAGTGCTCTGTAATGATCTGTGTGGGAAAAAGAATATAAAAAAGAGTGGATATATGTATATGTGTAACTGCCTCACTTTGCTGTACAGCAGAAAGTAATACAACATTGTGAATCAACTATACTCCGATAAAAATTAAATACATGAGGTCCTATTTACAACAGCACCTAAGAACATTACACAGGTTAACATCTAACAAAGCACGTGCAAGATTTATATTCTGAATACTATTAAACTGAGGAAAGAAATCAAATAAGACCTAAACAAATGGAAAGATATACTATGCTTATGGGTTGGAAGTTTCAATATTGTTAAGACAGTGATTGTTAAGATTGTTAAGAGTACGTCAAGGCTGTATCTTGTCACCCTGATTATTTAACTTAAATGCAGAGTACATCATGAGAAATGCTGGGCTGGATGAAGCACAAGTTGGAATCAAGATGGCCAGGAGAAATATCAATAACCTCAGATATGCAGATGACATCACCCTTATGGCGGAAAGCGAAGAACTAAAAAGTCTCTTATTGAAAGTGAAAGAGGAGAGTGAAAACGTTGGCTTAAAACTCAACATTAAGAAAATTAAGATCATGGCATCGGGTCCCATCACTTCATGGCAAATAGATGGGAAACAGTAGAAACAGTGGCAGACTTTATTTTGGGGGGCTCCAAAATCACTGCAGATGGTGACTGCAGCCATGAAATTAAAAGACGCTTGCTCCTTGGGAGAAAAGTTATGACTAACCTAGACAGCTTATTAAAAAGCAGAGACATTACTTTGCCGACAAAAATCCATCTAGTCAAGGCTATGGTTTTTCCAGTAGTCATGTATGGATGTGAGAGCTGGACTATAAAGAAAGCTGAGCACCAAAGAATTGATGCTTTTGAACTGTGGTGTTGGAGAAGACTCTTGAAAGTCCCTTGGACTGCAAGGAGATCCAACCAGTAAATCTTAAAGGAAATCAGTCCTGAATATTCACTGGAAGGACTGATGCTCAAGCTGAAACTCCAATACTCTGGCCCACCTGATGTGAATAACTGACTCGTTGGAAAAGACCCTGATGCTGGGCAAGATTGAAGGCAGGAGGAGAAGGGGGCAACAGAGGATGAGATGGTTGGATGGCATCACTGACTCAATGGATATGAGTTTGAGTAAACTCCAGAAGTGGGTGATAGACAGGGAGGCCTGGCGTGCTGCAGTCCATGGGGTTGCAAAGAGTTGGACACAACTGAATGACTAAACTGAACTGAACTGAAGACAGTGATTCTCCTAAAATGTATCCATAAATTGAACGCAATTTCAAATAAATCCCAGTAAGATATTTTAGCAGAAATCAACAAGTTGCTTCTAAAATGTTTATGAAAACTAGAATAGTCAATTAAAAAAAAGTCTTGAAAAGCTATGTTATCTATTTCAAGGCTTATATTATGAAGCTGCAATAATCAAGATATTCTTGTACTGTGAAAGAATGAACACATAGATCAACTAAACAGAATAGAGAGTTTAAAAATAGAACCACACATGTATGTTTTTAGGCTGATTTTCAACAAAATTACAAAGGCAATCCAATGGAGAAAGGATGACTTTCAATAAATAGTGTTGGAAGAATTAGACACTCTATAACAACAGCAATATGTATCATAATATTAATAATAACATTATTCCATACTTCTATAAAACTTTAAGAAAAAGGCATAGGAGAAAAATCTTTGTAATCTTGAGTTAAACACTGAATTCTAAGGTATAAAAACCAAAAACAATCCAGTTAATTAACTGAACTTTATCAAAATTGAAAACTTTGCTCTTTGGAAGACAGTGTTATGAAAATTAAAAAAACACAGACAGGGTAGAAAGTATTTGCAAAGCACCCATCTGATAAGTGACTTATATGTAGAACATATACAATGTGAATATCAATAGACTTATTGTGGTGATCATTTTGCAATACATACATATTTTGAGTCATTATGCCATGCCCCTGAAACTAATTTTATATGTCAATTATATTTCAATCAAAAAAGCAATACATAGAATTCTCATGAGTCAATTATAAGAACACAAATAACTTTATAAAACATGGGAAAATTTTTAATAGATGTTTCACCAAAGAAGCTATATGGATGGCCAATAGACACATGAAAAATATATGAAATCACTGGTCATTACAGATATGCAAATTAAAACCACAATGAGCTACCACTACATATCTATCAGAACGGCTGAAAGAAAAGAAAACCCAGTGTTAATAAACATTGGTGTGTGTGTGTGTGTGTGTGTGTGTGTGTGTGTTTGTGTAAGCCTGGAACTCTGTATAGGGCGATAGGATTGAAATGGTTGAGCCATTTGGGAAATCAGTCTGGTGGTTTCTTAAAAAGGTAAACATACAATCACTAAAGGATTCAAGAATCTCACTCTTGGGTATTAATCAGAGAAGAATGAAAATTCATGGTCACAGAAAAACCAGCATTTGCATGTTTATAGCAACTTTATTCATAATCACCAAAAAATTGGAATTAACCCAAATGTCTTTCAACATTTATTTAATGGATAAGTAAACTGTGGCACATCCATGCATTGGAATATTTCTCAGCAACACAAAGAAGTAAGCTACGGGTGTGTGCAGCTTGTGTATATCTGAAGTGAGTCATGCCAAGTGAGAGAAGCCAGACTCCAAAGGCTACAAACTGTGTAATTCCAACACTGTGACATTCTGGAAAGGCAAAACCAGGAGACCCACCACACTGGTGGTTGTCAGGGTCTGGGGCAGAGCCATCAGGGTGGACTACAAAGGAGCCTGAGGGAACTTTTGGGGGTGATGGAAAAGTTCTGTATCTTGATTGTGGTGATAGTAAATGTAAATCTGAAAAAAATCTAAATGGTTAACCACACTTGTTCCCCAAGTGATCTGGAATCTACTGCTGATGAAGGCTGCGTGCTGTTTTCTGTCGGAAGATGTTTGGGACCCACAGGGCTCAGGGTCAGATAACCGTTCTGCCTGAGCAGACACTGGACATTCTTCTCGGGGATGGGTGGGCGGGCTCTGGGCCCAGCCCGGCTCCTCTCACCAACCAGCTGGTTGCCCCTGACCGGCGTCCTGTGAGAGGTGAATTTCCCCCAACAGGGTCCTGCGGTCCCCCGATCTAGAGAATTCGCAGCAGCCTCCTGAAGTGCTCGTGACTTCTGGCCTGCCAGTGTGGGTGCCACACCCCCACCAGTCTCCAAACTGAAATGAAGTTCAAGGTAGCTCCTCGTAGCTCCTGGAGGCAAACCCTCAGGGACGTGAAAGGGTCCCAGAGACGCCAGTGGGGTGTTTTGATCAGTGTAAACAGCTTTGCAGCCTGTACTTTCAGGGACCAGGCCAGGAGTTAAGACCCTGCTGTTAACAGTCACTTTATCCTCTCCGCCCACTCTGCGGAGCCTGGCAGGAAGGCAGGAGGAGCAGCGGGCAACAGATGCACACAGCGGCTGGGCGGAGGCCCCGCAGATAGGAAGAGGCAGAGTGAAGGCCAGTCTGCCCACAGTGCTGAATGGCCCAGTTTTCTTGGGGTCAAGCATAACCTTGCTTGCTCCGTGAAGCCCCTCTTCCTTTGCCTTTATCAACCTTTTCTCATGCACCGATTCCATTTGATCACTATGTAACCAGCCAGAACTGAAAGCGTGATCTGCGATTTGAAGGCCTGTGCTTTGAGAAATTGTGTGTTTGCACTGCTGAAGTTCTAGGAGGGTAGTAATGAGGCACAGGAGGAGAGAGAATAGGATGGAGCAGACAGAATCAGGGCTTCTGTCACCATAAGGAGTAATCTTTCCAACTGCCCTTAAGTCCTGACTCTGCTAAAGCAGTGTGCCCCTTCCCAGCCACAACATCTTGATAAGACAGAGGGGGAAGGGGTCCTTTAAAAGCAGACCCTGCAGGAATAAGGTGTGTGTTCCAAGCTCCTCTGGTCCTCCGCTTTCCCCATCAGATGACAGAGGAATGTCTTCCTGAGTTTTCTACAGCAGAAACCTGTTGGCAAGGCAGAGATCACCTGGCCGCCCGCCAAGCTGAGCGGAGATGCTGCATGGCCGAGACGAGGCGATGAGTGCTTGTGCATCTCTGGTACCTGGAACAAAATATGCTGAGCGGCAAAGTGTGGCTTTCAGAAGGCATCAGTGCCACGTGACACCGCATGTCAGCTGTTCACATCTTTATTACTGAGCTGCGGGACCCACAGAGGCGGCTACTATGTGTGAGACAGATTTGGGTCCCCTGGGTTACCACACACCCCAAGCAATGATGCTCACCAAGGGGTGTCAGGCCAACTGCAAGACCCCTAAGGTGTAGAAACTCGGCGCCTGTCAGTTCCTTCGGGGATGCATGTGTGTGGAGGCGTGTGCATCCCTCCTCCAGGCCCCATTGTGTAACAGCTGAGAGGGATCGGGCTCCCGGCTACAGGAACTTGTTCTCCGCATGGTTTTCTCATCTCCCTCTGCTTCCGCCAGGCCTCTCTCCCGGCCCATCTGCCAGAGCCTTCCTCCCCCTCTCTCACGCTCCTCTTTGAGGTAGTAACTAACCAACACAGCAATGCCCTTGTGGCTCCCTTTCCAGCCTCTCTCAGATTAATGGAACAGAAACATGTGCTTGCATCTGATGCCAGTAATCATATCCTGAGTGACCACAGAGAGGGAGATTAAGCAGAGCTCCTGGCCCGGCCCCGGGGGATACGGTTACAGGAAGAAAGCATTTCTTGACAGCAGCGGCCCTGGCTCCCTCTCACCTGCCCCCTCCTCCTTCCCAGGCTTGTTAAGTCCCTTGAATATTTTCCATGAGATTAATTAAGGTCTAGCCAGTAATGGTCCCAGTCACTCAAGAACTGGGTTTTGATCTACTTTTTTGATTTGCAGACAAGGATATGGATGTGAGCAGAACATACTTCTATATTCCTGCCTTTGATGTCAACTCTGTGCTCATCTACTTAGGACATTTTCAAACAGTGAAAAGTAAATAAGTATACGGTTATCTAGCCCAATGACTTAATTCAGTAAATACCAGCCATGAGCAAATTACTCTTCTGGAAAGATAAAATCTTTGCCCAAAGGGCGCTAGTGTGGGCAGTGAGGCATATACTCAAACTGATGTGACATGAGGTTGTGTGTGCTGAGTGTGGTGAGAGAGACACAGGAAACCCAGGGAGCACAGGGAAGGGAAACCCTTCCCCACAGGCTGGGGAAACCCAGAAAGGCTTCCGGGAAGAAGTGGCATTTGAGGTGAGCCTTGAAGGAAGGTAGGATTTTTGATGAACACAGAGAAGAGGAAAGGCTTTATATGAGAAATGTTCAGCTTAAGCAGAAGCTCAGAGATAAGAGGACACAGGGTATTCAGAGATGAGTGAGAATTTGAGTTAAATTGCAAAATTTGTCCTAAAGGAGAGGTGGTAAATGAGAAGTGGGTCTGGAAAGACTGAATTTTGAAGCATATAGTGTCAGGCTTAGGAGCTAGGAGTTTCTGCCAATTGCAATGGGAGCCACTGAAGGTCTTAGAACGGAGGAGTGAGAGGATTGTGTCTTTTTGTTGGACTTTTAAAAAAGTACCCTTGTAGAAGCATACTATGGAGATTGTGAGGGGGGTGGCAGAGGAGAGGGTAGAGATGGCTCAGTGAGGAGGTTTGGAAAAGAGTAGAAAATAAGCACTTGACGGGACTGGAAAGAGACATTGCACAGAGAGACTCTGGCAACTGGCTGGATTCAGGAGGTGAGCCCAATGGGTGAACTAGAGATGATGCTGAGATTGGAGAGTGGTTACTGAAGGCTGGTGGTGCCATTCAGAGAGGGCTGTATGAAGGGAGGATCAGCGCTAGAGCAGCAAATGACTGGTGCAGCCTGGGATATTCAGACACCCAGGAAAGGCGCCTGGGAAGAGACGTCCTTAGAGCATGCCATCAGGGCGGGCATTGACAAGAGGGCTGTGATGTGAGGACCATCAGCGGGGAGGCGCCAAGTGAGGCTCAGCGATGGGGGTTAGGGAGGGAGGCAGGGAGTTGGCAGCCAAGCTCAGAAGCTCAGGTCTCTGGGGAAATGGCCATATGACCAAGATAGGAAAGAGACTTCCCTTGTGGCCCAGTGGCTAAGACTGCACTCCCAATGCAGGAGCCTGGGTTCCATCCCTGGTCAGTGAGCTAGAGCTCACATGCCACAGCTAAAAAAGATCTCTCACGCCGCAACTAACACCCCTTGCGGCCAAATTTAAAAAAAAAAAAAAGGATAGGAAATCCTGAGTTTCCTGTCCCAGAAGCCAGGAGATTTCCTGACAAATACTGAACTGGTCAAGGATGAGGACTGGGCTGGGGCTGCTGAGGAGGTGGTCCCGGGTCCTTCCTGAGGCTCCAGCGGGTGGAGAGAGAGGTGGGGCGGAAGGCAGATCAGAAGCTGGTGAAGGTGAGTGGGTGGTGAGGAAGTGTAGGCACAAGGGTATTTCCTGGAGAGCTTTTAAAAATAGTACAGAGGCCCCTTGTTTGGTGCTGGAGAAGGCCTCCTGTCTGGGACCCAGGAGATGGATGCCAGAGGCCAAGAGGAACCCCAAGCTGAGATCTCTTGTGGGTGTTTGTGATATGATTTTCCTCTAAAGCCAGAAACTGGCGCGTTCGATCACTGCAGGCGGGGAGGAGTTGGCCGTTTGTACATCAGGAGGCCCTCCTTCATTACATCCAGTGTGTCTTACCCCAAAGGGTGAGCACTGGCTTGCTGGCTTCTGGACTGTTCCCTAGCCTGGCTTTAGGGACCAACCTGGGGTGACCGGGAAGCTCTGTTCTTCAGGGACTCTGATAGAGGTGCATGGAAAATAAACAAAGGGACGTGTCAGCTTCCACCGTCCCTTTTATGTTCCCCAGGAGGAAAAATTCTGTCCTTTTGAAGATAGATGAGGTTCATTGATCTTTACTCAGGAGAAGCTGTCAGAAAAAACCCAAGTGTGGGACCTTGCCCTAGGATGCCTGAATATCTTGGTTTGGGGAGAGCAGGAACATCACTGTCTGCCATGGGAATGTCTCCCTGGACCGCACACACCCCCAGAATGCTCTCCCTGACCGCCACCCCCGCCCCCCATGACAGCCGAGCCCCCAGGACACTGGCAGATCGGCTTGTGTGAGGTTTAAAATCCTATACCCTGACTTTGACTAGCTCCTGGCAGGAGAAACGTCCAGAGTCTGGATTTGGGGCCTGTGGACAAGTCACTTGTTACCAAGGGAGGTTAGTGCATCTCCATCACAATTTTGGGAAGGAGGTCTCTTCCACTGTTACATGTTGTAGCTGTTTATAGAGTCCCGCAGCCAGCGTCTCTTTAAATCTGCAGGAATTCTCCACGTGTGTTACCCTAGAGGGTCTCGATGCACTGCCGCCCACTACCAGACACAGCTGGCAGGGGAGGGGAAGCGTAGCACTTTGACTCCGGCTCGGCCCATCACCGGGCATCCTGAATCTGGCAGGAGAGGCAGAAATAAACAAGTGCAGTTCCAGGCACTTCCTGAAAGTCTAGAGGTGGCAACATCAAATATCCAGAGCAGTGATGCCTCCCTGCAGTGTCCTAACCACTGCTTTCCCCTGTGACCTCAGCTCCGGTTCTGGTTCCTTGCTTCCATGTATTTCCCAGGCCCTTCTGTCTCCCACTGAAGTGTTCCCAGTCTTCCACCCAACAGACAAAGTTTCTGTTGCTTGCAACCAAGAACCTTGACCCAGTGTGGTACACTTAAGAGATAATCGGGACCCAGGAAATGGGCTCCACTGGACCCAAGAGGCCAACACTGAGTGAGTCACCCTCCTGCCAGAATCTCAGAATGTCAACCTTTTAGTGGGAGAGACAGCGAAGAAACAAGCAAATGTTTACACAGAAACACATGTGTATATATATCAGATGGTGAGAGGAGAAAAATAAAGTACAGCAAAAGAGAGAAAGTTGAAAGGGCTCTGTTTCAGACAGGGAGGGGAAGGAAGCCTGGTTGGAGGAGGCAGCGCTGACTGGAGACCTGAGTGCAGCAAGCGAGCTGCTGAGTCAGATGCCCGGAGAACAGCCTTGCAGTCAAGGGAACCCCAAGTACAAAGGGCCTGAGGCCAAAAGACAAAGCATCATCTCTCTCTCCCTCCCCCGCATAGCTTCCCGAGAGCAGGGATTCTATCTGTTTTGTTCATGGCTATTCCCACTGTTTCCAGAACTCGTCTGGGCTTGTGAGTATTTGCTAGTTGAATGGAGAATGAGCGGGCATCCGACTGGCAGTCAGGGTCTGGCTAGTCACTGCAGCCCTTCCTCTGAGCCTCCCAGGGAGGGGTCAGAGTGGCAGAGACAGTTGGGAGCAGCTTCAGGACAAGGGCCACCGGGCGGGGACAGGATGGGTTACTCTAGTCATCTCCGGGTGTCAGGAGGATGAAATTACTGACCGTCTGTACATTTCTCAGCACCACGGGCAGAGTGTGCTCTAAAAGTTGGCTATTATTAATATGACTCCTCTTCCCAATCAATAATAAACCATAAACCTATGTGTCTATGCCCTCTTGGACTCGGTCTATTGTTTCTTTGTATTGAATTTATAAATTGCTGATCAAATATTCATGTTATTTATCTGCCAGGGAGCAATTACAGGCAGCCTCGTTTACGAGACCACTGTTATTGTTGTTTAGCCGCTAAGTCGTGTCTGACCCTTTAGCGACCCCATGGACTGTAGCCTGCCAGGCTGCTCTGTCTGTGGGATTTCCCAGGCAAGGATACTGGAGTGGGTAGCCATTTCCTCCTCCAGGGGATCTTGCCAATTCAGGGATCAAACCTGTGTACCCTGCATCGCCTGCATTGGCAGGTAGATTCTTCACCACGAACCCACCAGGGAAGCCTACGATACCATTACCCTGCTGTTTATCTGGCGGGAGCCTTATCTCGATCCCCCTTTCCTTGGCGCGTGATTAAGGGGGTGGTCTCTGGCCCCCCAGGTGCTTGTTGATTCCTTTGGGGGAAGGGAAATAGAATCCACCATCAAGCTTCCTCAGTGAGGGACCTGCCCCATCTCCGTGCCCCAATCCGTTAAAGTTAGGGACTCAGATAGGGGCAGTGATCACAGGCACGGAGGTGGGTTCATGGCTCCAGCTCTGGGTCCCCCTGCGCTCCTCCTCTCTCCCTCATGTCCAAACCGTCAGGGCTTCTCATTTGCACCCGGCCCCTGCCGTGACCTTCTCTTGGCCTGTGAAACTATTCCCCAAGGAGAAAACTCCAGCGGGCACCTTGTATGACAGCCCACCTTGTTTACTACACATTCGGCCAGAGGGAAATGAGGTCAGATGAAACGAAACTCCCAGTCAATATCCATCACCTCCTTTCCCGCTGTCAGACACCCCCGCTGACCCTTGAGTGAACCGACTCTGAAGCCTTCTCCTGTCTTGACAACCGGTCGGTTTTCCCGGCCCGGGAGGTGCGACCTTTCACAGATATGATCCCCGGGGCAGGCTCAGGCTAGCTCCTTCTTCCTCTAGTGTCCCCTTCAACCAGGCAGCTGGAGCCAGGTCTCCAGGCAGAAGTGGTGCGTTTAGATGGCACATGCTAGATTAACTGGCAGGTTCTCCCCTGATGAGGACTCTATATGCATTGCATGTGGGCATTTAAATCGGTGTAATAGCCTTTGGGAGGGCTATTTGGCAATATATATAAAAAGCCTTAAACATATAGATTCCCCTGACTCAGTAATTCCACCCCTGGGAGTTTATCCTGAGAAAATACTCAGAGATGCAGCCAGAAATGTATGTATAAGAATGGTTACTGTGGTTCTAGTTGTAATAGTAAAAAAAAAAAAATTCAGAAAGAATCCACAGGGACTGTGATAAATAATTTATGATACTTTCCTATAGAGGAATACTAGGCATTCTTATTTTGAAAGTGTACTTACAGCATATATGATGATACGAATTGTGGCTTCTCTCCTTTTGCCCTCCGGATCACTCTGCACCCTCCAGGCGGCCTGCCCTTGCCCTCCCTCTGGGTTTGTCCAGTGTGGGCACAGTAGGAGGAGAGTGGAGTCAGGGCTTTGATTCCTGGGCAGCTTCCACTGTGTCGGGGGGCTCCTGCCACCCCTCCCGCCCTCTCTCCTCCAGGTCCCTGACTGCCCCTCCTGCAGCCTTATCCGGAGGACCGCTTCCTGGCACTCCGTTTAGGTCAGCATGCCTCCGAGTCCCTTCATCAATCCTCGGGAGGTCAGAGGGAAACCTGTTTCCTGGAGGACCCGCACTGGTACAGGGCAGAAAAGAAGATGTGACAACACGAGGTTAAGGAGCTGAGTCAGGCCAGAGAGCAGCGCAACCCCAGCTCTGTACAGAAACAAATGTGTTCAGAAAAGGAAACCGCGTCCGTGCTTAGCAGGGAATAAAGGACTGGAAGGAAGCATACCCATGATTAACTGTCTTCACCTCTGGTGGTGAGATTGTAGGCGATTTTTCTGGTCTTACATATACAATTCTGTTTTTTGTACATTCTTGAAAATAGTCATGTATTGCCATTTAAACGGAAAAGATGTTGAGTTAACCTATATTTAAAAACAAAACCGAGACTTCCCTGGTGGTTCAGTGTCTAAGACCCTGTGCTCCCAGCGCAGGAGGCCAAGGCTCGATCCCTGGTCAGGAAAGTAGATCCCACATGCTGCAACTAAGACTTAAGATTAAGACCCAGGACAGTCAAATAAATTTTGTACATATTTTTTTCAAAGATTGAGATTTTAAAACATTATAAAAAATAAAACTAAATTGAGATAAAGTAGAAGAATTAACTAGTTGCTAGCAGTATAATGGCTGGTCAGTTACCTACAAGTCTACAGAAGACAATAGATTTTAATTAAATGTACGATAATGTCATTTAAAAGAAATGTGAACATCTCGGGGTGAATTGAAACTAGGCCTTGACTGTTTTCAATCCCACCTTGTCTAATGCTGAGATTCTTGCCTGATGCTGAGCTGTGGTCATGGTTAACATAGCTCCTTGCTGGGGTTGGACTCTTCCACATACCCTGTTCTGGCTCTGCCCTCGGCCTTGCCTCCCTCGGTGTTGGGGGTGGCTGAGGAGGTCTGGGGGAGGCCCCAGGATCAAGCTGAAGATGAGGTCAGAACAAGTTAATACTTTGGCACATCCCAAAATGTTTCCTTAAATGTTGTTCCACATTCATTTAGAAGGGAGAAATTCCGATTTTGTATTAGTAAAACTTATATGCCTCCACGTTCTAAGTAAGGGATTTATTTAACACCAAACACAGCATTACATTTTGGCTTATTTGAAATGGTCTTCCTTTCTCAGTTTCTCCAGCGCTTCTAACTAAGAAGAGTTTAGCTGCTTTTCTACTCGGGCTTCCCAGATGGCTCAGCGGTAAAGAATCTGCCTGGCAATGCAGGAGATGCGGGTTTATCCCTGGGTCGGGAAGATCCCCTGGAGAAGGAAGTGGCAACTCACTCCAGTATTCTTGCCTGGAAATCACAGGGACAGAGGAGCCTGGCGGGCTAGAGTCCATGGGGTCACAAAAGAGTTGGACTTGACTTAGCAACTAAGCAACCTAACAACTGGATAGAAGTAACACATACAGAGATATGGTTACCAGAACTCGTTCAACATTTTCAAAAGTCGATTTTTGTTTTTTTTGTAAAGGGCGGTAGTAGAATGGGAATTTCATATGGGCAAAACTTGTCAGTAATGCTTGATTTTGTTCAGATTTCTTTCCTAGTTTCTAAATCAGATGGTTTCTTTAGAAACATGCTATGGGGGTTACATTTTTAAGGAAGTTAAATTAATTGCTTGTACATAGGAAAGATCCCTCTTGCAGGACTTACTTTTGGAGTTTCAGCTAATGGAGCCTTGGCCTTGAGGAAGCATTCAGCTGGCTGGTCTCAGATTAAGAAGTGCAGGCTCAAATAGCACCAGGCAACTTGCTTGAGCTAGTTATAAAAATAAGAAATAGTTAACCCTGGTGACTCAGACAGTAAAGAATCTACCTGCAGTGCAGGAGACCTGGGTTCAATCCCTGGGTCAGAAAGATCCCCTGGAGAAAGCAATGGCAACCCACTCCAGTATTTTTGCCTAGAAAATTCCATGGATAGAGGAGGCTGGCAGGCTACAGTCCATGGAGTCACGAAGAGTCGAACACGACTGAGCGACTCACAATCCTTATTCAGTGACTGCTACATGCCAGGCTGGATTCTAAATGCTTCACGTGTGCCCTCAAAACTGACACTGCTGCAATCCTTACTTTATAGATGAGGAACAGGAACACAGACAAATTGTCTAGGGTCTCGCACACGTAGCAGTAGACTCTGGATTCGAACTCAGGTTAGCTCCAGACCACAGGCTCTGAAGCTATCAAACCTCTCTGTGCCTTCAGGAATGCATTTTTAAAAATTTTGTTGAAATATAGTTGATTTATAATGTTGTGCTAGTTTCAGATGTACAGTGAAGTGAGTCAATTTTATATATATATATATATATATATACACACACACACACACACACACACACACACTTACACATATACAAACATGCATATAGGGCTTCCTAGGTGGTGTTAGTGGTAAAGAACCCACTTGTCAATGCAGGAAAGGTAAGAACTGTGGGTTCGACCCCTGGGTTGGGAAGATCCCCTGGAGGAGGCCATGGCAACCCATTTCAGGATTCTTGCCTGGAGAATCCCATGGACAGAGGAGCCTGACGGGCTACAGTCCCTAGTGTCACAAAGACTCGGACACAACTGAAGCGACCTAGTACTCACACACACATAAATATATACAGGAATGTATTTTCCGTCTCTCTCAGGATGAGGTGTACTTTGACTGAAGTTTGCACTTTGACAATTATATCAAGTCATGCGTGGAAGCAGAAGCTAACTGGCTCAGTGTTTCTGATTGATTCCTGTGATCTTTTAACGCGTTTCGTGGATTGGTAACTGGAACAACTGCCCAGCTCTTCTGTCCCAAAACACTGGGCATCCAAGTGTCACTGGTCATGCTCATCAGACACAGTCCTTCAGTCTCAGAGCCTAGAAGAGCTGCATCCTGTGGTCCCACGAGCTTTTGGTTCCTGAAAACACTCTGCCTCCTGATTGGCTGCCAGAGGAAATAGTGTCTGACTCTTTCAGCATCCTTTGTAAGGCACAGTGGCCTCTCGATCAGGGAGAGGTTACTCCAGCAACCGAGGGCCTGCATTCCCCCTCCCAGATCCAGAGGTGAAGGTGTGCACCAATTACCTTCATCTGCAAAACCCACGTCTCTCTGAGCAGGGTGCCCTCAGCAGGACTTTTTAAAAACCTGCCGCAGGTTAAAAAGCAGACTTGCTTTTAATTTATTAAAAGACTTGGCATTTTTTTCCCCACTGAGCATTTTAAAATGCAATTAGATGAAATGGAATAATAATCAGGCAAATACACTGAGGAGTTTTCACGTAAGTGGCCGTCTTTCTCACGCTCCTTTCCCTTTCTGGGCATTCCTGCTGGGACAATGTGTCTGTCATCAGAAGCCCCTTACCCATCCCCACATTCCTGCAGATCTGGGCTCTTGGGAATCAGCTGCTGGATCTTCATACAACCCTTGCCAGACGGCAGGGGCTCCTCACCCTCACTCTATGCAATGGTCTGTTTCCTGGTTTAGTATTTTTTTTCAAATTTCCCTTAAGATTAGGCGGCGCATGTGCATTTTTTATCTGTTTTAAGCTTTTTATTTTCCTACAACTTTAAAGGTCACTTCCCATTTGCAGTTATTACAAAATATTGGCTCTATTTCCAGTGTCATTCTGTAGAAGACATCACGGAGTCTATCTTACACCCAATGTCTGTACCTTCCATTCCCGAACCCCCATATTGCCCCTCCCCCCACTGTAGTAGCCACTGGTTCGTTCTTTCTATCTGTGAGTCTCCTTTTTTTGTAATATTCACTGGTTTGTTGTATTTTTTAGATTCCACATCAAAGTGATGTCATACAGTATTTATCTTTCTCTGTCTGTCTGATTTCACTCAGCATTCAATTCAATTCAATTCAGTCACTCAGTCGTGTCCAACTCTTTGCGACCCCATGAATCACAGCACGCCAGGCCTCCCTGTCCATCACCAACTCCCGGAGTTCACCCAGACTCATGTCCATTGAGTCAGTGATGCCATCCAGCCATCTCATCCTCTGTCGTCCCCTTTTCTTCCTGCCCCCAATCCCTCCCAGCATCGGTCTTTTCCAATGAGTCACCTCTTCGCATGAGGTGGCCAAAGTACTGGAGTTTCAGCTTTAGCATCATTCTTCCCAAAGAACACCCAGGACTGGTCTCCTTCAGAATGAACTGGTTGGATCTCCTTGCAGTCCAAGGGACTCTCAAGAGTCTTCTCCAACACCACAGTTCAAAAGCATCAATTCTTCGGTGCTCAGCTTTCTTCACAGTCCAACTCTCGCATCCATACATGACCTCTGGAAAAACCATAGCCTTGACTAGACGGACCTTTGTTGGGAAAGTAATGTCTCTGCTTTTGAATATGCTATTCACTCAGCATAATGGCCTCCAATTCCATCCATGTTGCTACAAATGGCAAAGTTTTTTCTTTTATGACTGAGTGATATATTGTACCACATCTTTATCCATTCATCTGTCAATAGATAGTTTCCATGTCTTGACAACTTTAAATAAGAATATGTGCATTTTTAAGTAAGTTCCTTACTTAGGGAACTGTGTGCCCAGCAGAGTTTGAGAACTACTATCAACTCTGGGAGCAGGCCCCACACCCACCTCTCCCATCATCACGGCCCTTGGACTGACACTGTGGGGGATCATGAATGCTTCAGGTGGATGATGGCCAAATAAGTGAATGAATGAAATTTCAGGAGACATGTTACAGGATTTTATGAAAACAAAAAGCAAAAAGCGTCCCCCCTCACTCACCAATGACAGTGGTCAAGGGAGTGGGAAGTGAGGGGAAGTCAGGAACCTCACGCACTGCATATTGTTAGCAGGGTCAAGCACATAGAGGACACAGGGGTGTGGTGTAATAACACAAATGCGCGAAGAGGAACCTCATGCCCATTAAATACTATTGGCCCCTTGAAGTGCGAAAGTGTTAGTCGCTCAGTCATGTCTGACTCTGTGTGTCCTAGAAATCTCCAGGCAAGAATACTGGAGTGTGTTGCCATTTCCTTCTCCGGGGGATCTTCCTGACCCAGGGATCAAACCCGGGTCCCCTGCATTACAGGCAGATTCTTTACCATCTGAGCCATCTGGGAAACCCAGTTGGTCCCTTACCACTGGCATAACCAGAACAGCAGTCTTAGCTGGAAAGATCCCTGTGGTGCTGACATCTGTACTGTAAGTGGGTCCTCTGGGCTGTCACAGCCTCTCTGCCCTGTCCCCAGGCTGCATCAGATGCCTTTCATATGCCTGTGGAGCTGTCCTCGTCCACAGCTAACACGCCGTCTTATGAGACATGCACATCTCAGGTTGCAACCTGCCTCTGGGGCTGGGAGGGTCTCTATAGCACTTGCCTCTGTGAGGCCTAGCAGGGTGCCTGCTCACACCTAATAGGTGGTCCACAAATATCTGAGCAGTCCATCCAGTCATAGTCAATGTGCATTTAGTAATTAAAGGTGTTTCCATGATGCTGGGATTTGTCAACAGGTCAATAATGGGTTCAAGGAGGTCTGTGAGCCTCAGAAGGGAAGTCATCGCATTTTACCAGCTCAATTGTCCTATCCCCTTCCTCAGCCAGCCTCTTCCCTATGTTTTAAAGGGCAACTCATCAAGGGCACATTTGTCCTTTGAAAAGAAACAGCCAGTTGAAAAGGCTTGTATTGAGTTCCTTGTCCAATCAGGGCACTTCATGGAAGAAACTAGATTTGGTTATTGACCAGATTAAATTTCCCTTCAGTTCTCTTTTCCTTGCTTCTTTTCTTCCTTCTTTCCTCGCTTTCCCCTCCCTCCTTCCTTCCTAATTTTTGTTCACAGTGTGTACATTTTTCTGAAGCAGGATGACATTCTTGGTCGTGGGCAATGGGCACCAGATCAATTGCTCCAAGTTCAACTTGTTAAAAAATCACAAGAGAAATGATCACCTAGGTGCAGTGTGTTCAGATTTTAAATCTCTCCGGGTTTGGCAGGCCACTGGAGGCCCACCAGTTTGCTCTCTCCGGCCTGTGAGAAAAGTCTTGGACATTTGGGCTTCAAATAAGACTCTCCTCCAGCCACACTGATACTGATGTCCACGCAAACCTCACTTACCCATGAAAAAGGCCCACTTCCCATGCCAAGCCTTGCTCACACCTGCAGCTTGCGTCCCTAGAGGGTGTTTGCACCCTCTGCGAGCCAGGCTCTTGGCACTCAGCAGGCTGTTGATTCCAACGTCCCCAGGATAAGGGATACCATGAGGTTGACCTTCTAGCTTTTTATTTCCAGGATCAGAGTGGCTGAGTTCTCTCTTGCAGTGATCATCATCCCTTTGTGACCTGACGTGTGTTCACTGACCATCACCATGTGTGCCAGACAGAGCACAGGGCAGAGTTCAACAGGGGGCTGCCAGATTCATGCTCAGGAACAAACGAAGCCACGTTTTGGCACCCCAAATGCGCAAATGCAGAGCTCCCCAGGAAGGTCACACACTTAAAAATACTGTGTAATCATGCAAACTCGTGAGCCTGGAGTCTGTGGCTCATAAGGTGAGCTTGGGACCTCATAAGGTGAGCTTGGGACCCCCACAGAGTCATTAGATGGGTGCCCGGAGCTCCTTCCTTCTGGTCTTGTTTTCTTTTTTCTCTCCTGACCCTCTGCTCAGCCCCCGGCTGGAGCCCCATCTCATCAAAGCATGAAGGCTGTTTTCACTCGGCTTGCTGGTGAATCCTCACAGGGTAGCCTTGACCTCATCCCTCTTCCCCCAAAAGGAGGCAGAGAACATCCCTCTGTTGGGGAGCACCCAGGAGACACACCAACTTGCTTCCTGCTGACAACTTCCTCTCACCTCCTTCACCTTGATGCCCTGATGTCCCGAAGGACCACCCTCCCCCACTAGGGATGCAGGGAGAACAGACACAGAGACTGAACCAGGGGGACTGTGGTAGGGCTGCCAGGAAAGATATTTTATCCAAATATTTGAGATATACTTACAATTAAAAAAAAAAAGTATTCTTCACTGGTCTGAGATTCATGTTTAACTGATATCTTGTATGTTTGGGCTTCCCAGGCGGCTATAGTAAAGAAACTGCCTGCCAATGCAGGAGATGCAAGAGACAGGGGTTCAGTCCCTAGGTGGGGAAAATCCCCTGGAGAAGGAAATGGAAACCCACTCCAGTATTCTTGCCTGGAGAATCCCAGGGACAGAGGTGCCTGGTGGGCTACAGGGCAAGGGACTGCAAAGTGTCAGACATGACTGAGTGCGCACACATTTGTTATATTTATTTTCTAAATCAGATAATCCTTCCAGGAAGGCCATGGCCACCTTAGGAAGCAGCCTCCTTACTTTATGTCACCACATAGAACCCCATTCAGCCAGAGAGGCTGCTCCTGTGAGCTGGGACTGGAAGGCTTTTTTCAAAAGAGGAAACCCCTCTTTGGAAAATAACGTTATTTGTTAAGTTATTCTTAATCCCACCCTGTTGAGGTCATATGACCAAGCAAGGGCTTCCTTGGTGGCTTAGACAGTAGAGAATCTGCCTTCAATGCAGGAGACCCAGGTTCAGTCCCCGGGTTGGGAAGATCCCCTGGAGAAGGGAATGGCAAACAACTCCAGTATTCTTGCCTGGAGAATTCCATGGACAGAGGAGCCTGACAGGTTGCAGCAAACCCGTGATGGAAGGAAGGACTCGGCCTCCCTCTTCTCCATTCGTTGGTGGATGACTCTTCCATGATGAGATGAGACCACTCTTTCTGCCCTCAATGGGCTGGGCTTTTCCTGCAGGTATCAGTTTGCTAGGGCTGCCCTAGCAAGCACTGCAAACTGGGAGGCTTAATAGAAATGTCTTGTCTCCCAGTTGTGGAGGCTGGAAGTCTGAGAGCAAGACCTTGGCAGAATTGGTTCCTTCTCTGTCCTGTGACGGAGAATCTTCTAGGCCACTGCCTAGCTTCTGGTCTTTGCTGGAAATCTTCAGCATTCCTTATCTGTGGAAGCCTCACTCCCATCTCTGCCTTCATCCCCATCTCCTTATGTGTGTCTCTATGTCCCAATGTCCCCTTTTCATATGGACACAAGTCATGTTGGATTAGGGTCTATGCTAAGGACCTCATTTTAACTTGATTACCTGTGTAAAGACCTGATATCCAAATAAGGTGCATTCTGACGTCTGGAGTGTTAGGATTCCAACATATCTGTCTTAAGGAGGGGGGACCCAAATCGGCTCAGAGCACAGGGCCTGCCAGTGGTGTGTATTTGCATTTGCCACAAAGGCAGCTCCTAATCGGAGTCAGTGGTCTGGTTCCTCTGCTGACTATGGATGGATAATGATTTAAGGCCTTGGGGTAATGGAAGCTAAACCACTTGTCACCGCCTACTCTGTTTTCCGGGAGATTGCATTGCTGTGGGAGGCAGCCCCAGCCTGGCCCTGCAAAGTTTCTCCCATTATGTGAAGAGCGGGAGATGATAGCCAGCATTAATATTCAGCCCTTCGGCCTCCATCAGCTCAGCCCTCTGCACTCCCCTCTAACCCTCCAGAGGGAACAGCAGAGCTCTTCTCTTTGAAGAAAGACTTCAGCAAGTATCTGCCTGCAGTAGGGGACTGATGATGCTCTGCTTAGAGTGGGCACAAGGAAGGGAGTGTGGAAGGGAGAAAGGGAGTCTTTCCTAGAGATCGTCCCCCTCCCTCTTCTAATTCAAGATCAGAATCTGCTTGCTTCCCTTCCTCCATGCAGATGTTGGGAGAACAAGATAAATTTCCTTGTCAGCTTGGGCTCTAAATTCTCATTTGTTTGTTAGGAAATGATACAGTTTTCTCCAAGCAGCCATCTCTCCTGCTTGCTTAGGTACTGTCCATTACTAAAGAGCTGAAGGCAGAAAAAGACCCACTTGGAGGCCAGGGTGGTTTTCTTTGCTGTTGTTAGCTCTCAGTGTCTGTATCACCAGGGAGAATGTTTTTTTGAAGCCAGTCCAAGAAATTTCATTCTAAGAACAGCCTGCTAATCTGAGCTTCTTCAGGACTAGCGGGTGTGATGGAGCTGGCATGATGGCCAAAGAGAGGGGCCCCAGGGTGGTGGCAAGTCTTTCCTCGGTCTGCCAGGGTTGCCTTGTCAAGCATCACAGACCTAGTGACTCTAACCTCAGAGGGCTGGTTTACGATCATGGTGTTGGCAGGGCTGGGTTCTCCTGAGGCCTCTCTCCTTGGCTCGGGGGTGGCTGCCTTCTTACGATGCCCTCACGTGGTCTGCCTTCTTGTCTGTGACTATGTCCTAATCTCCGCTGTGAACTGAAAAAAAATAAAAAGCTCAACCTAAAACTTGAGAATAATGCTTTATTTGGTGGGCTAGCTGAGGACCTAAATCTGGTAGCCAGCCTTTTGGATAGCTCTGAGGGACGCCCCTGAAGAGGCAAGGGAAGAGCCAAGATACATAGGAGTTAGGGCAACAAACATCAGGTAAAGATCACCGTTAATTACAGAAAAACAGAGAACTTGAGTTAATGAATTTAGCACTTGTCTATGTACAACAGGGCTTCCTTGGTAGCTCAGCCAGTAAAGAACCAGACCGCAGTGCAGGAAACCGGGGTTCGATCCTTGGCTCAGGAAGATCCCCTGGACAGGGGAATGGCTATCCACTCTGGTATTCATGCCTGGAGAATTCCGTGGACAGAGCAGCCCGGCAGGTTACAGTTCATTGAGTGGCAAAGAGTCAGACACAGCTGAGTGACTAACCCATTCTTCACTTCACTATATATGGGAAGATGCAGGAATCTGGGCTCATTGAAATCGTTCCTTTGAGAGTCACCTTATTGGTCCAGTCTCACTTTTCTGGATGCTGTACTCCCTTGAGTGTACTGGCCTGTGGCTGCTGTGGCTGATGGCTTGATGGCTGCACCGTACTTTGCTTATCAATAGGGCAGGTGACAGTCTTCGTTCACACCCTCTCTTATAAACAGACCAATAATATGACCTCATTTAACCTTCACTACCTCTGAAAAGACGTTGTCCCCACACAGTCACATTCTGAGATTTTGGGGATTAGGATTTCGATACATGGACTCGGGAGGACTTGGTTTAGCCAGTAACAGTGCCCTGTCTGAGATTCAGGGAAAACTTGGGTTCGACTCTGCCCCTGGGTGAGGGACTGGGGAGTGTATCAGCTGGAGGTTTTTGGTTGTCAGCCACAGAAGCCACGCAGGCTCACTTGAGCAACGTGGGAACTGAATGAGAGGCTGTGGAGAGAACACCGATGTAGATTGAAAATGTTCATATGAGTAAACGAAGGATTCTGTGGCCATCAGGCCATCAGCTGCTATAGCCGCCCCACGCGGCCCCCAACAAACAATGCACACTGGGAAGGTTCAGGATGGAAAAAAGCAAGATATTGGCCCTAGAGAGCTGGTGATGGATAGGGAGGCCTGGCGTGCTGCAGCCCACGGGGTCACAAACAGCTGGACACGTCTGCACGGCTGAGCTGAACTCTGCAGTTAAGGTGCATACCAAAGGAACGATTTCAGTGAGGCCAGACCCTCGCCTTCTCCATATGTAGAGAAGCACTAATTTCATTACTTTGAGAAGTCTGGCTTTCTATACTTAACAGTGATCTGTTTGATGTTCTGACTACCTGGTTTTTGTTGCAAAAACTCCTCTAAACCCTGGCTCCTCCCTTACCCCTTTGGAGCAGTCCCTCAGCACTACCTGACAGGCTGGTTCCTGGGCTTGAGGCCCATCAAGTCCACCAAATAAAATATAATTCTCAACTTTTGCATGCGTGCTAAGTCGCTTCAGTCATGTCTGACTCTGTGTGACCCCATGAACTGTAGCCCGCCAGGCTCCTCTGTCCATGGGATTCTCCAGGCAAGAATACTGGAGTGGGTAGCCATTCCTTTCTCCGGGGGATCTTCCTAACTCACGTCTCTTACTTACATCGCCTGCATTAGCAGGCAGATTCTTTACCACTTGTGCCACCTGGGAAGCCTTCTCAACATGTTTTTAGTCGACACCGACAAGATGGGAAGCCTGAGGACCCAGGCAGTCACCCTAGCACTTTGCGGGTGGGGGGGTGGGAGGGTGGGGTGGGGAGCAGGAGCCTAGAAACTGTGCTGTGCTGGGAACACTCCAAACAGGGCGAGGGGGCTCTGGTGGGCTGAGTCCCAGAAGAGGAGGAGGACAGCTGCCCTATTGGGTTCACCGCTGGCTGGGATAGAAGGAGGAGGAGGGATCTAGAGCTTCGGTCTCAGCGATGGGAGTGAGGGACAGGGTTCACAGGTCAGGCTGGAGGAAGTGAGTTTCAAGAGTGCCTTAGCAGCTGTCAAGAGAGAATGGATGCTGGAAGACTAAAACAATACAATCATCTACCAGATCACTTATTTCCTCACTTGAATAAAGGGGTTACATAGGATGATCCATATGCTCTGCCCCATGTCACTCAGTCATGTCTGACTCTGCAACACTTTGGACTGTGGCCAGCCAGGCTCCTCTGTCCATAGGATTTGTCAGATAAGAATACCGGAGTGGGTTCCCATTTCCTTCTCCAGGGGATCTTCCCCGACCCGGGAATCGAACTCACGTCTCCTGCATGGCAGGCAGATTCTTTACACACTGAGCCACTGGGGAAGCTCCTCTGTCTTCATTAAACATTTACTAAAGTGGCTCCCTGCCAATACTTTCTTGAGTTCCTCCCCTTCCTTTGCCGTTAGGTGCTGGGACTCCCACTCCTGGCTCTTTATTGGCTGTGAAGCCTCACTGGTCTTGGACAGCTTCCTGGCATCTCCCACTGTGGAGGTGCCGGCCTCTGTGTGTTCAGGAAGGTCATCAGACTTACACAGTTATAAAAAAGCGGGTGACGGTTCTCCGGTAAGGCTCAATTTATTAATGTCTTCTTTGTGATTTGGGCTGGTAGTAAATAATATATTCATTATAAACAATCATTCAATCCAGCATTATTTCTTTGGTCCTCAGCTACCTTGTCTACAAAACAGGAGAGTTGAACTCCATGAGCATTAAGGTTTCTTTCAGCTCCAGCTCTGTTGGATTCTATGAAAATTAAACTCCTCGGGGAAGGTAGTCTGTGGGGCTTGACTGTGAGGCATCCCCCAAGAAGTTGGAAATGGGAAATGTAATTTCCCTCTGAGAGAAGGATTACAAAGCCAACCGGCACTAGATCAAAGGAGATATATTCAACGTCTCCTTAAATGAACAGGATGGATTTGAGATCAGAGCTGACTGGATTGACATCAGGAGCATCCCCAGGGAGAGCATGGCCTGTCAAAGCGAACAGAGCATCACGGACATGCAGAAAAAGGAGGCTGAGATCGTGAGCACATCAGGATTGAGTTCCGATTTGGCCAAGACAAGGCTGGGGTCCAAGGGGCTGGGTACCCACATGTTAGAAGGCTCTGTGGAGGTGATGGGGAGGGGCTTCAGGCCATCACGACGGGACCCCTCAGCAGAGATGATAGCTCATATTGTTAAAACCCATATTGTACCGGCACCAACCAAACACAAAGGGCTTCACCGACAGCTGGAACAGGGACCTAGGATCCTCATTACACCCAACAAGCATCCTGTAGTGCCTGGGGCATCTGTGGAGTCCCTGGCGTGGGAAGGGCTGTGAGCATGCGCTCATAAGAGGCTCAGGGCAAAAGCTATTTACTGATCAGCTCAGAATTAGTTTAATAACTTTCACGTTCATATCATTCAACTCATTCTTTTTCTCTGATTGCAATTCACCGAGCAATCCCTTGCTTTGATTGTGGTTTTCCATATACTTCTACCTAAAGGGAAAGAACAGAGAAGGCAACGGCACCCCACTCCAGTATTCTTGCCTGGAGAATCCCATGGATGGAGGAGCCTGGTAGGCTGCAGTCCATGGAGTCGCTAAGAGTCAGACACGACTGAGCGACTTCACTTTCACTTTTCACTTTTCACTTTCATGCATTGGAGAAGGAAATGGCAGCCCACTCCGGTGTTCTTGCCTGGAGAATCCCAGGGACGGGGCAGCCTGGTGGGCTGCAGTCTATGGGATCACACAGAGTCGGACACGACTGAAGTGACTTAGCATAGCATAGCAAAGGGAAAGAATGCATATGACTGGTTACATGATTGCAAGATGAATGTATTTTTCAAGGTAAACAAATAGGTTTCCTGATTTTTTAAATGTATTTACTTTTAATTGGAGGATAATTGCTCTATAGTATGGTGTTAGTTTCTGCCATACATCAACATGAAGCAGCCATAGGTATACATATGTCCCCTCCCTCTTTAAGCTCCTTCACACCTCCCACCCCACCCACCCTCCTAGGTTGTCGCAGAGCACTGGTTTGAGCTTCCTTTGCATACAGTAAACTCCTACTGGTTGTCTGTCTGACATGTGGTAATATTTATGTTTCCATGATGCTCTCCCAGGTCGTCCTACCCTCTCCTTACCCCTGTGTCCGAAAGTCTGTTCTCCGTGTCCGCCTCTCTGTTGCTGCTCTGCAGTCCTTACCGTGTGTCCGAAAGTCTGTTCTCTGCGTCCGCCTCTCTGTTGCTCTGCAGATAGGTCCATTGGTACCATCCTTCTAGATTCCACATATATGCATTGCTGCTGCTGCTGCTGCTGAGTCGCTTCAGTCGTGTCCCACTCTGTGCGACCCCATAGACGGCAGCCCACCAGGCTCCCCCGTCCCTGGGATTTTCCAGGCAAGAGTACTGGAGTGGGGTGCCATTGTCTTCTCCATATATATGTGTTAGTATACGGTATTTGTTTTTCTCTTTCTGACTTACTTTACTCTGTTTAATAGGCTAAAAATATGGAACGCTTCACGAATTTGCATGTCATCCTTGCAAGGGCCCACAGTAATCTTCTCTGTATTGTTCCAATTCTAGTGTACGTGCTGCTGAAGTGAGCACAGGCTTTCTGTTTTGTCAGTCTCTTGGGAGCCTGATCCAACTGATCACGTGAACTCACCTCTATCAGGGAAATCCACTCTTGGCTTGCTGACAAAGTCGACTGCCTCAATTAAGCAAACAAACAAACAACCCAATTTAAAAATGGGAAGAGGACCTGAATAGACATTATTCCAAAGAAAACGTGCACGTGACCAGCAGGCATATGAAAAGGCGTGTCACTAATCATCAGAGAAACGCACATCAAAACCACAATGAGCTTTCCCCTCACACCTGTCAGAATGGCCATCATAGAAAAGAACACAAATAACAAATGTTGGTTTGAGAATGTGGAAAAAAGAAAGCCCCAGGACACTGTTGGTGGGAATGTAAACTGGTGCAGCCGTTGTGGAAAACAGTATGGAGGTTTTGAAAGAAACAAAAATAGTACAAGCAACATCTAGCAATTCCACTGCGGGGTGGAATATCCAGGGGATCCTCCTGACCCAAGGAAGCCAAGTGTTCATTTGAAAAGAACACACGCACCCCAATGTTCATAGCAGTATTATGTACAGTAGCTAAGATATGGCAGCGACCTAAGTGTCTGTCAGCCGATGAATTGATAAAGATGATGTGGTATAGATATAAAACAGAATATTACCCAGCTATGAAAAATGAAGTTCTGCCATTTGCAGCAAAACAGACAGACTTGCGGGGCATTATGCTAAGTGAAACCAGTCAGACGGAGAAAGACAAATACTGTCCCTTATTACTTCCATGGAATGCAAACTATACAGCCACTATGGAGAACAGTGTGGACATTCCTTAAAAAACTGGAAATAGAACTGCCTTATGATCCCACAATCCCACTGCTGGGCATACACACTGAGGAAACCAGAAGGGAAAGAGACACGTGTACCCCAATGTTCATCGCAGCACTGTTTATAATAGCCAGGACATGGAAGCAACCTAGATGTCCATCAGCAGATGAATGGACAAGAAAGCTGTGGTACATATACACAATGGAGTATTACTCAGCCATTAAAAAGAATACATTTGAATCAGTTCTAATGAGGTGGATGAAACTGGAGCCATTATACAGAGTGAAGTAAGCCAGAAGGAAAAACACCAATACAGTATACTAACGCATATATATGGAATTTAGAAAGATGGTAACAATAACCCTGTGTACGAGACAGCAAAAGAGACAGTGATGTATAGAACAGTCTTATGGACTCTGTGGGAGAGGGAGAGGGTGGGAAGATTTGGGAGGATGGCATTGAAACATGTAAAATATCATGTATGAAACGAGATGCCAGTCCAGGTTCGATGCACGATACTGGATGCTTGGGGCTAGTGCACTGGGACGACCCAGAGGGATGGTATGGGGAGGGAGGAGGGAGGAGGGTTCAGGATGGGGAATACATGTATACCTGTGGTGGATTCATTTTGATATTTGGCAAAACTAATACAATTATGTAAAGTTTAAAAATTAAATAAAATTAAAAAAAAATTTTTTTTTAAATGAATGAATGTAACAGAAACAGACTCACAAATGTAGAGAACAAGGTAGTGTCTACCAGTGTGGAGAGAGAAGCAGGGAGGAGCAATATAGGGCAGACAATGAAGAGGTGCAGGATATTATGTACAAAACAAGCTGCAAGGATGGATTGTTCGACGTGAGGACTACAGCTGAAACTTTATAACTTTAAATGGCGTATAATCCATAAAAATATCGGACCACTCTGTTGTACACTTAAAGTTAGTATAATATTATAAATCAGCTATGCTTCAGTTTTGACCAAAAGCCCACACTCGCCTCTCGGAAATACTTCTTGGAAGTAGCTGGCCAGCCCCCTCTTTCTTTTTTCTAAAGTTTTATTGAGGTTAGCTGATTTACAGCATTTGTTCATTTCTGCTGCACAGAAAAGTGAGTTATACATACGCGTATTCTTTTTTCCATTACGGTTTACCACAAGTTACTTAATATAGTCCCCTGTGCTGTACGGAGGGACTTTGTTGTTTACCCACCAGCCCCTCTTCCCAACTTAGACTCAGTGGTCCGAGAGAACCGTTTCTATTTTCCTACAGAATCTCTGGCTGAATTTCTACAACATGTAAGCAATTAACTGGAGACTGGTCGGTGTGATATAGTGGTTTTCTCTGTGTGTGTGTGTGTGATTTTTGTTCAGTCCCTCAGTTCTTCCTAACTCTTTGCAACCCCACGGACTGCAGCATGCCAGGCTTCTCTGTCCTTCACTATCTCCCAGATTCGTGCAAACTCATGTCCATGGAGTCAAGGAGGCCATCCTACCATCTCGTCCTCTGTGATCTTAGTAAGACTAAATTTATTTTCAAATAAAATCTCACAAAGTTCTCCAAGCTCCAGGTAAACACATCCATATACCAGCTTCTCTGTGTGGGTATGAGATGAACCCCTCAAATACAAAAGGTCCAAATGGAATTCTTAATGCCATGCTCTTGTCTACACCTGCTCCTCCTCGCCTGTTCAGGCCTCAAACCTAAAATCGTTCTCTGGCTCTCTCTTCTCAAATGCCTGCTTCCACCAACAAAATCCATCTAGAGACCCGTCACTTCCACGCCAGGGACCCCTCCCCTGAAAGCTTGCTTACGGCTGGCATCCTCTGTTACCTGGATCACTGCCTTGTCATGGTCTTCCTGCCCCCACTCCTGTGTCTGTATGTTTGTTCTCTCTGCAGTGACGTAACATGTGTGAAAATGTGGCTGGATCATGATTTCCTCTGTTCACAGGGCTCTAGTGTTTCCTGCCAGATTTTGAGTAAAATCCAGACCCCTAACTGGGGTCTACCATCCGGTTTCCTGGCACCTCGCTCACTGAGCCCTTCTCCCCCTCACTCTCTTGGCTCCAGACACACTGGACTTATTGTTGCCCCTCAAACATGCCAAGCTTGTTCTCTGCTTTGCATTCCCTGTGGGCCCTGCTTACAACCATGGGTGCCCTTGACTTCAGATGGCTCACTTCCTCACACCCATTGAGTCATTGCCCAAATGACCCCTCAGAGAGGCTTCCCTCACCCTTGCCTCGCTCCTGCTCTGGCACTTTGGGGTGCCTCCTGCAGTGGGTGCTGGGGTGTGCTGCTAGCTCACCAGTCAGGACTGGGAGGCACTCGTTGATTTAATCCCTAGTCAGCTGCCAACGGCTCTCACACTGAGCGCTTTCCAGACTCTGACCTTTGCCCGAAGATGCAGCTTCACCCACGTTTTATGCCCACTCCTTGGAGAAGCCTATATTCAGTGGCTGGTCCTTTGCGGGTACCAATTCCCAATCCTCTGGTCTCAGCTGAGCCTACTCCGCTGACTGTCTTATGCTCCGGAGCCAGCCCTGCAGGACGGGGTGAGACTTCTCCAAGTGTATCACCAATCAACTCTCCCCCTGCCCGTCCTGCACCCCGCGCATGTGTCACAGCTGGGAGCGCTCCCCCCAAAACACCTGCAAATCTCTGTCTCAGAGTCGACTCCCTATAGAACCTGACCTGTGGGCCACCACCTAAAGTTATGTGTTTGTTAACTCACTCGTTGCTTTTCTATTTCCCCAACTAAGACTTGTGTCTTCCCTGGGGGCTCAGCTGGTAAAGAATCTGCCTGCAATACAGGAGACCTGGATTTGATCCTTGGGTCAGGAAGATCCCCTGGAGAAGTATTCTTGCCTAGAGAATTCCATAGTGGGGATATTGTCTGTTTCACTTCTGTATTCTACCAGGATGTTTTGCAACATGCCTAGTGTTCAATAATTATTTACTGAATGAATGAATGACCGTAGCCCCAGTATCTATCATAGATACAAGTGAAACTGCCTTTTTGAAGATGGGGGGTGGGGGGAGGACGGAAAGGTCTACACCAACCTCCATGCCCACCACCCCATCACTTGAGAAGGATCAGAGGCACCTCACCATTCCTTAGGGCTGAGATGATTTGTGAACCAGAAAAATGAGATTCACGGCCTGGATCCCCTACTAAGAAGCCCTTCACTATGTCCCCTCAAGTCAAGCCTTGGCTGGGCAGGCCCTTTAGACCATGTAGCTGGGGCGACAAGCCCACACTTGCTCTGGGAAAAGAAGCCAGGAGGATGGGGAAGAAAAGAGAAATGGTCCATCTCCCTGATGCCTGACACTAGGGATGTGGAGAAGACACTGGGGACAGAGAAACTCCTGTGAGATCTGGGGCGGGAGGGCTCACCTGAGACTCTGGAATCCCAGCTCAGGGGTTCCCTTTTTGCAACAAGGGATCCTACTTGGCCCTTCCCTGGAGTTAGTGCCTTGTTCCTGTAGAAGGCCCAGGAGGCCGTGGACCCTGGGGACACGGGACTTGAGTGACAACTTATTTTCTCCTAGGCCTTTAGAGTCTCTTTCCCTCTGGCCAGTGTTGGAATTCTGCAGAATGTTCAATGTGCCATTGCCACAAGCGTGGAAAGACCGCTTCTGGGACAAAGAAGGTGAAGGAGATGGTTTCATCCGCACCTTCCGTTTCCATTGTCCTCTGCTGGTCCATTCCCCAGTTACTCCCAAATCTGACTGATTTTCACCTCTCTAATTATTTATTTTTGACAGAGACAGAAGAACCAGCTTTAGATCTCCTGACTCCTTGCCTGGGCAGAAACATGCTGAGTTTGACTTGAATGTTGCTGGGAAGGCTCCTTCCTGAACCCAGGTAGGGATGTGGCTGGGTGTTCTGGCTGAATCCTGCTCGGCAAGGCCCCCAGAGCCCCAGAGAAGGCGAGCCAGGGGCGGCCTCAGCCAGCACTGGCTGTTAGAGCGGCTACAGCTTGGATTTCACTTCCTCCAAATCAGCCGGAACAAATTCCGCTGCCCAGCCCCTAGGAAGGGGTCCCAGGATTATTCAGTCATCTTTCCTCCCCTGAAGTTCTTTCACAAAGCAAGCAGGGAAAGTTACCCACAGTCAACCCAGCAAATGTCCAGCAGCCTCTGAGACAGTCTGGACCCGTCCCATGGGCCAGGGAGCTCATCGCCCAGTCTGAGGAGGCCAGACCTGGATCCTTCTGCAGGCTGTTGTTGGCCTGGAGGCAGGAATGTCTATGAAGGATGCAGAGCAATAGGAGCTGAGCCCAGCAGAGCACATCCATGCCTGGGAGCCAGACTGAAAGGACAAATCCCTTCCCTGGCACCACGAGGGCCACACATCCAGCCCGGGAAACCCACCCTTCCCCCCCAAAGGACCTTGGGGCCACACACCTTCAGTCTCAGTACCAGCAGTGCTGGCAATGGATGAACAAACATCCTCTTAGGAGAGCAGATTACACTGTTTTACAACATCCCAGGCACTATTCCAAAGAATAAACCCGTTGCCAGTGCGGAGTGTCCTCATCAGAGTGCAGGCCTCAGGCTCCGTTCTTGACCCTGACACCTACTTAGTTTGGTGACTTACAAATCTTGAGCAGATCCATTCACTTTTTAAATTTTTTTTTTCCATTCACTTTTTTTTAAAAAATTAAAAATAATGCTGCTTTTGAACTGTGGTGTTGGAGAAGACTCTTGAGAGTCCCTTGGACTGCAAGGAGATCCAACCTGTCCATTCTGAAGGAGATCAGCCCTGGGATTTCTTTGGAAGGAATGATGGTGAAGCTGAAGCTCTGGTACTTTGGCCACCTCATGCGAACAGTTAACTCATTGGAAAAGACTCTGATGCTGGGAGGGATTGGGGGCCGGAGGAGAAGGGGATGACAGAGGATGAAATGGCTGGATGGCATCACTGACTCGATGGACGTGGGTTTGAGTGAATTCTGGGAGTTGTTGATGGACAGGGAGACCTGGTGTGCTGCGATTCATGGGGTCGCAAAGAGTTGGACATGGCTGAGCGACTGAACAGAACTGAATGCTTTAAAATCTGAAAATGAAAGTGAAAGTCTCTCAGTTATATCCAAGCTCAGTTGTGTCCAACTGTTTGTAACCCGATGGACTGTAGCCTGCCAGGCTCCTCTGTCCGTGGCATTCTCCAGGACAGAATACTGGAGTGGGTAGTCAGGGGATCTCCCCAACCCAGGGATCGAACCCAGGTCTCCCACATTGTAGGCAGATTCTTTACCAGCTGAGCCACCAGAGAAGCCCGAGAATACTGGAGTGGGTAGCCTATCCCTTCTCTAGCGTATTTTCCCAACCCAGAAATTGAACTGGGGTCTCCTGCGTTGCAGGTAGATTCTTTACCAGCTGAGCTACCAGGGAAGCCCTGTTTTAAAAATCTAGGCTTTAGAATTCACATTTGTTAGTAACAATATAGCATGACAAATACTACTATTATCCTCAGATGCCCATGATGGGTCAGGCACTGTTCTAGTGGCTAGAAAAACAGCAGTGGGCATGGAAACAAATGTGCCTTCCTCAAGGAACTTATAGCTAGATGGAGAATATTGTCTCCATTGTACAGCCAAGGTCATTCAATTTTGTGAACTTAAGTTATGACGTGGGAAGTACTTACCATGATTGTCTGTAGTTAAGTCACTTCCTGTTATCTCAGCCGCCCCAGGGGACCATGATTTATGATGCTAGAGCAGGACTCAGGAAGCCATGTTTATTTTGCCTTTGGCAACTGCCCCTGCCTGGAAAATCCCATGGACGGAGGAGCCTGGTGAGCTGCAGTCCATGGGGTCGCTAAGAGTTGGACACGACTGAACAACTTCACTTTCACTTTTCACTTTCATGCACTGGAGAAGGAAATGGCAACCCACTCCAGTGTTCTTGCCTGGAGAATCCCAGGGATGGAGGAGCCTGGTGGGCTGCCATCTATGGGGTCGCACAGAGTCGGACACGACTGAAGCAACTTAGCAGCAGCAGCAGCAGCAGCAGAGGGAGTTGGGAGCTGGAGAAGAGAAGGAACTTACTTGCACCCTCCTGAGTGCCTTCTGAGGATTTCCTTGCTTCTTCTGCTTAGTGGTTGCTATTTGCAGCAGCGGTTAAATCCAGTTTGTGGTTTTTCCAACATCTGCAGAAGCAGACGCAATGCATTCCTTCCCCAGTGCTTGCCAAGCCGCTCCCCTTCTCCCAGATCTGAACCTGAGCTCCATAGGGCCTCTTTTCCAAACTTCTGCTGCTGCTGCTGCTGCTAAGTCACTTCAGTCGCGTCCGACTCTTAGCGACCCCATGGACTGAAGCGTACAAGGCTTCGCCATCCATGGGATTTTCCAGGCAAGAGAACCAGAGTGGGGTGCCATTGCCTTCTCCAAACTTCTAGAGGCTCCTAATTCTGACTCTTAGTTCCCTAGCCCGGGGCACGGAGGGGTCAGTGCAGCCACTTCCTAAAGTTGCTACCTTAGTGATGTATTTTGTTGTTGTTTAGTTGCTAAGTAGTGTCTGACTCTTTGGGACCCCATGGACTGTAGCCCGCCAGGCCCCTCTGTCCATGGGCTTCTTCATGCAAGAATACTGGAGTGGGTGGGTTGCCATGCCCTCCTCCAGGGGATCTTCCACAGTCGTTGTCTAGTATTTTGTTGTTACAACAAAAGTAGACCATTTCTGAATGATACAGTCACAGCTGCCTCATCGGGGCCTGCCCAGCCCTTACACCTGTCCTGCGGGCTGCCCCCTAGAAAAGGCAGCCCCTGCCCCACAGCAGTGGTCACTGGTTGCCTGGCAGCCCTCCAACCCCACCCGTGCTAACACACACACACACACACACACACACGCATACACACACGGTGCTATCTGAAGCTGGGCTCCAGCATAGCGCTCAGAGCAGGAGGGCATATAAATCAAAGGCCTTAGGTTTTGTGGGCTAATCAATATTTATTCATTCCCGGCAGAGCAGTGGTGGAGCCTGGAGAGGCGCAGAGAGACTGTAAAATGTCTCCTGTGCTGAAGCCCTTGCTGGAGGGAAGGGGCTTCTTTGTTCTCTCGCTGCCAAACAGTGCTTGGCACAGCTGAGCCTCAGAGCCCCTGGGAAGCAAAGGTGGGGCTCGGTCAATCTGGCGGAGGACGACCAGGACCGCTCGGGGACCAGGTCAGGCCCGCGGACACAAGCTCCGGACGCAGCTGCACCCTGCCCTCGTGGCAGCTCATGTCAAATGCAAACCGACCCCATGTCTCCAGGGCCGCTCGTCCTTCTCGGACCAGGGCATACCGTGGGAGAGCCCACATTCTGAGGGCGGCGGTTGTGGGGTTATGTCAAGTCCTTGAGAGAGTGCTTGTGCGTGCCTGGTGGAAGCTTCACGCTGCAGGCGTCCTGGGCCGCCCCTTCTGCCCTGGCTTCTTCCTGCCAATCGCATTGCTTGGGTGCTCTTGCTTTTGCAGCCTCACGCCCTCTAAGTCCACACAGCTGCCTCTTCCCTGCCTCCCCATTTTGCATCTCTCCCTCTGAGCCAGTCTCCACATAGCCGTCTGTTCCTGTCTTTAGCAGGATAGACAATCCTCTCTACCCAGGACTTTCAAAGCAACCCCTGCACGACTGAATCAGGCCCCCAGTCTGTGGCCTGATATTTTCAAGCCTTTCCCACTGCCCTCAAGTGTACAGTCTGATCTGGATCTCCTTGGACTCACGACGGAAATGATTCTCCAAACCATGCACTCCTTTCCCATGGCCTTTCTTAGGCTGTTCTCTCTTCCAGTGATACTTCACCCTGAAGAATGCTCCTCTCTTCCGGCAATGCTTCAGCACCCCAAAGAATCTGATCGAATCCATCAAGGTGCAGCTTCAATGTCTCCTCAGTTTCCTTCGGCCTCTGCTTTGCTCACTGGGCGAGAACTTTCTTGCATTTGGATCACTGTAACAATTTATATTCATTGCACAAGAATGATTTCCTGCTTCATGGATGATTTCTTCCTTTTTCTCTAATGTAAGAGATCGATGGTTCTCAACCAGGGGGTGATGCCCCGTCTCTATCCCAGGTGTATTTGGCAGACGTTCTTGGTTGTCATGCTATGAGGGTGCCACTGGTCTCAGAACGGAGGCTAGGGAGGCTGACAGACACCCCACAACACCAGGGCAGCCCCCCACAACACGGAATTATCCAGTCCAAGATGCTAATAGTACAGGGCTGAGACACCCTGTGTTCAGTTATAAGCCTCCTGAAGGCTGAAACAAAATTCCTATTCTTTTTGTTTTCCACAGTACTCAGTCTTGAGATAGAAGCTTGTTCAACTATTTGAAATGAATAGCTATAAATATTTAATATACATGTGCATATCTTGTTTGGAGTCTATACGGAGATGCCTCGCGTGTTCCTCTTAATATTGGTGACCACATGTAATTGCTAGGAGAGCTCATGGCCATGGGGACCCTTCATCATTGATGTTCTCTGGGTCCCTCCCTGCTTCAAAGGACCCCACAAAGTCCCAGACCATTTCTTCTCCACTCCCTATAGAAACTCCTTCACTAAACTATGCTTTAGCCCATTGTGTTTATAGAGGGTCAACATAAGGAGGGCTCCATTGAGCAGGCTTCCTGCCGCCTCTGTGGGACTTTCTTTGGTGCTGTTTCACACGGCGCTGGGCTGTGTGCTTAGTTGCTCAGTTGTGTCCGACTCTTTACAGCCCCGTGGACTGCAGCCCGCCTGGTTCCTCTGTCTGTGGGGTTCTCCAGACAAGAAGACTGGAGTGGGTTGCCATGCCCTCCTCCAAGGGGATCTTTCCAACCCAGGGCTCTAACCCAGGTCTCCCACATTGCAGGTGGATTCTTTATTGTCTGAGCCACCAGGGAAGAAGGCGACTTTGTAGCCCTTTGGCTTGCAAATGATGAGAGTAAGTTTCTCCGTATTATTTCATGCCCTTTATCCAAGGACCTACATGATGAATTCCTACCTAAGTTTAATTCCAGGAAACATTTTTGTCTCCATAGATGCATATGTATGCTATCTATTGTCAAGAAAACAACAATCTATGCGACCCAATATGCTTCTCTTTTGGGCTTAGCTGTCAGATAAGTTAGAACCAAATTCAATATCCAAGTGTTAGAATCTGCTCAGCTCAGGTGTCTGAAACTATCTATTTCTTTTGCTTTCTTCAGCAGGAGTGTTATCCTTAAATGCCTTCTCTTGCACTGTGTTTTAATCTTTAAGCTGCCTCAAGACTTTGCGAAGCAAGTAGGATAAATTTCGTCACTAAAAAAAAAGAAATAAGAAAACAACGTCTCAATGTCATTTCGAGCCATCTTCTCCTTGTACGCCCAGAGGACCAGGATTCAGGGGGCGGGACCACCTGGTTAAAATTCTAGCTCTCCTCTATCATCCATGTACCCTGAGGCTTGCTATTAAACCTCTCCTGGAATAATAAGACCTACTGCAGGACACTGTTGGTAAGATCAAATAAGAACTGATAAGTTAGACACAGAAAGACAAATATCATGTGACATAACTTATAGGTGGAATTTTTTTAAAAAAGAAGGTACAAATGAACTTATTTACAAAACAGAAGTAGTGTCACAGATGTAGAAAATAAACTTATGGTTACCGGGGGTAAGGAAGGAAGGGATAAATTGGGAGATTGGGATTGGCATATACACATTTCTATATATAAAGTAGATAACAAACAAGGACCTACTGTGGAGCACAGGGAACTCTGCTCGATCCTCTGTAATGGGCTACATAGGAAAAGAAGCTAAAACTACCAAGAGTGGGTATATATGTATACGCAGAGAGGATTCACTTGGCTGTACACCTGAAGTTCACACAACATTGTGAATCAGCTGTGTGGAAGTGAAGTCAGTCAGCCGTGTCTGCCTCTTTGTCATCTTATGGACTGTAAGTCACCCAGGTTCCTCCATCCATGGGATTTTCCAGGCAAGAATACTGGAGTGGGTTGCCATTTCCTAAATCAACTATCAGATTAGATTAGATCAGTCACTCAGTCGTGTCCGACTCTGCGACCCCATGAATCACAGCACGCCAGGCCTCCCTGTCCATCACCAACTCCCGGGGTTCACTGAGACCCACGTCCACCGAGTCAGTGATGCCATCCAGCCATCTCATCCTCTATCATCCCCTTCTCCTCCTGCCCCCAATCCCTCTCAGCATCAGAGTCTTTTCCAGTGAGTCAACTCTTCGCATGAGGTGGCCAAAGTACTGGAGTTTCAGCTTTAGCATCATTCCTTCCAAAGAAATCCCAGGACTGATCTTCAGAATGGACCGGTTGGATCTCCTTGCAGTCCAAGGGACTCTCAAGAGTCTTCTCCAAAATCAACTATACTTCAACATAATTAAAAAAAAAAAAAAAAAGTGATAAGTCAGTAAAGACACCTTTCTGTCTGGGATATTTCCTGCTATATGTACATATGTATATTTCTCGTTTCAATGCTTGGCATCATTTTTAAAGCCCAGTTTGGTATTTACTCTGACTAATATTGGCCACTTTTCAGTAATACTAACAATTTTACATTTTAACATAGGTGGTTATAGTTTTAAAGGTAATGTAACTGATGGGAAGTTGAAATTCTCTGTTCCTGTGATTTTTTCTTTCCTTTTTTCTTAAAAAAAAAAAATGAACTATAGTTGATTTACTTCAGCAGTACAGCACAGTACAGCTGTGTACGTATGTACTGTTATATATTATATGTAACAGTTATATGTAGTTATATATATGTGTATGTACATGCATATATTCATTTTAAGTTATATGTACATGTATATATTCATTTTCAAATTCTTTGCAGGTTGTTCCATTCCTGGGATGTTCATTTCCAGAGGTAGGTTCTGTAAACAGCGGCACGACCCTTCACTTGAGCCCCTTTGATTGGCCGTCGTGGGTGCTATTTGCAGCTCTTGGCAGCATCCGCGCTTCTGCCTCTTAGGCTTCTGGTTGACCTTGAGGTTTCACGTTGTAAATATATGGAATATGGCCAGAAAAGGCTACTTGGTGTTCTTCCTGCCTTAGGATGGTACGAATTTAGAAACCCCATGAAGCATATCCAGTATTATGGATATTCTTTTTCACTAAATGGTTTTTTAGTGAAAAACATGTCTTTTTCACTAAATGGTTTCCCATTTGTTTAGAAGCCCAAAGGCCCTGAAAAAGTTTAAAAAACAAAACACTATAATCCCTTTGAAAAAAGAAACTTCAACTTTGAGAACAGTTTGATTCTCACAACTTGAGATGAAGATGGGGAAGGACCTGAGGCTCCCAGAGACACCAGGGACTGTCCTGGTCCCAGGGCCACTAGAGCGGCCCCAGTTCTGCAGGGCCATGGCAGTCCTCCTGTTCCAGGCCCCTGAAACTGTTAAAACTAAGACCCAAATCCAGAGACACTTTCTTTACTGAGCTGAGAGGAGGAGAGCTGAGTTGAAAGTTAGGAAGCCTTCCAGAGTGGTGTTATCCAATACGGTCATCACCAGCCCCGTGTATCTCTCTAAATTTATGTTTTTGTTAATTGAGAGGAAAAAAAATTAAAAATTCTCTTCCTCCATTTCTCCAGCCACTATTCAAAAGCTCAACGGCCACATGTGGCTAGTGGGACCCACCTTGTGCAATGCAGGGGTAGAAGGTGGAAGTTTTTATCATCACAGAGAGAAGCACTCAACAATGCTTTCTAGAGCGATCTTCTACTTCCGGGGGGCTTGACATAGGACAGTGACATCATGGCGTGCCCACTCCTCCAGACGACTCTGAAGTAAGTCTTCTTTCTGGAGCAGGGGCTCTGTGACAGGGGTTCTCGGCGGTGACCCAACTTTGGGCCTACCTGTTTGGGTGCCTTCATGTTCTGCACTGGGGCCTTGTGTGCAGTTACAGAGCCCTGGGAGTAACTGGCAACTGTCCTTGAGTCTGAATACGTGTGCATGTGTGTTCAGGGCTGCGAGCCACCCACTCACCATCTCAAATTGGAAGTGTTGCCCTGAAAGCATTTACTTTCTAAGTGGAGCTCTTTCGAACAGAGCCCATGGCACCAAGTCCCAATACCTACTCCCAACAAAAGGATCATGGCTTCTGAAAGGCCAGAATTGTTCTAACTTTGCTCCCTTTTATGTTGATTTAGAGAAATTAAAGTGTCCACTAGAGTACTGGGTGCTTCTTATGCAGTCTCTAACTTCCCAGGGAGGTTTCTGCCTCACACATCTCAGTGCATATAAAGAAACCAATGACACGCTCTCACCATTGTCTCTCTGTGTGCCTAAATCCAGCTGACCTTGACTTTTCGTAATTCTCTGCTTCTCTGGAGGCTTTGGCATGGGGACCAATCCCTCCCTGAAGAGCCCGCGTGGGGACTTTGAAGCTTAGAACAATCTTTTTTCTGGTCCTAAAATAGTGTCGCTCTGATTACCCCTGCTGCCCTGCTGTCGTCATCCCGGGGTTCTGGCCCTGCTTCTGCTTATCCAGATAACGTCTGGCACACAGAACACTGTGTCAGCTTTGCCCCTAATTTGACACGTTCACCCATGTTCTTTGTTAAAAATAATAAGCACCGTCATCCTTCACTGAGCTCTTACCGTGTACCAGAAGCAGAAGTGGGCGCTTCACAGGTGTCACTAAACTTAATCTCACCGCTGCCACAGCCAACACTTGTTCCAAGTCACTGTCACCCCTGGATGACTGAAAAACTCCCTAACAGGCCTCCTTCCCTCTGTCCTTGCCCCCTTGAGCCAACTCCCAACCGAGCAGCCAGAGAGATGCTTTAAGACATGAGTGAGATGACATTAGTCCTCATTGGCCTCTCTGGATTTGGAGTCAAGGTCAAAGTCTACAGCGAGCTATAATACCCTAAGCCAGCAGTCCCCAATCTTTTCAGCAACAGGGACTGACTCCATGAAAGACAATTTTTCCACAGCTGGGGTGGGAGGTGGAGAGGAGGGGATGGTTTCAAGGTGATTCAAGCACATTTTGTTTATTATGCACTGTATTTCCATTATTATTACATCAGCTCCGCCTCAGATCATCAGACACTAGATCCCAGAGCTTGGGAACCCCTGACCTGAGTGATCTGCCCTCATGCCCTGGGTCACTTCTTAACCACAACGCTTGTCACACAGCCCTCCTCGCCCTGACCCAGCTGTGCTGGCCTCAGGGCCTTTGCACTGGGTTCTCTCTGCCAGGTAGTCACATGGCTCGCTCGCCTCCTTCAAGCCTTTCTTTATTCAAGTATCACTTTCCCTGTGAGGGCTGCCCATCCGCTCTATTTAAAATCAGTCATACACACACACACACACACACACACACACACACACGTACACTACTTGTTTCCTTTATACTTGCCACCATTAGCAGGTCGTATATTTTGCTTATTTCTTTGCTAGTGTATCAGTACCTCCCAAGAAAGAATCTAAGCTCCATATAGATAGGGAATTTTGTCTGTTTCCTTTACCAGTTTTTCCCTGTGCCTAGCACTGTGGCTGGCACATGATAAGGTACTCAACAAGCATTTGCATATGTCCTCAGATCATGCTTCATTCCTGTTTACAGGTGTGGAAACTGAAGGGGGAAGCCTCTTTCCTGAGATCACACAGCTGGTCCCCATGTGCTTCTTCCCAACACGTGCTCACCCCCACATGACAAGGACTGTTCCCTCCACAGAGTTGCTCCAGCCATGATGCTGCCCCTCCTCCATGGCCCCCTTGTGTCTTCAGGCAGAGGACTTCCAGAGCATGGCCAACTCCCGCAAAAGCACGATCACCAGATCCCTAAGACGCCAGACAATGGAGGGCGTAACGTCTGAAATGGCAGCATCTCCTTCCCATTTCAGCCAGAAAAGCTCAGAAAGTACAGATTCTGCATGAACTCTGGGTGCAAGCCCATTGCATCCTGGGTTGGTGGACAGTAGGGTAAGCCATCTCTCTGCCCAACAGAGCTGCGATAACAAGCTCAACCTGTTGTTTTGACTTACGATGGAGGGTGAAGATTCCGGCAAATAAAGGTTGGGCTTTTAGCAGATTTCTCATTGTTATGGTCAAGACATTAAGCTTTAAGTTTAATTTTGAGCTTCCCTGGTGGCTCAGAGGTTAAAGCTTCTGCCTCCAATGCAGGAGACCTAGGTTCGATTCCTGGGTCGGGAAGATCCCCTGGAGAAGGAAATGGTAACCCACTCCAGTATCATGCCTGGAGAATCCCGTGGACAGAGAAGCCTGGTAGGCTACAGTCCATGGGGTCGCAAAGAGTCGGACACGACTGAGCGACTTCACTCACTCAAATTTAATTTTGAAAAGAGATATAGAACAGAAAGAAAAGTGTTTCAAATATTAGCTAATGGTAAGCTTAAAAAAAGAAACCCTTTTCTTTTTAAGAATGAATTTGAAAGTACTGGTACATTTTTTTTAAAGTTTTGTTGAACTATGGTGAAATAGACGTCAAATAAAATTGACCATCTTAACCATTTATCTATCTATCTATCTGTTTATTCATTTGGCTGCATCAGACCTCCATTGCATTGTGTGGGATCTTTCCTTGCAGTGCACACGGAATCTCTAGTAGCACGCAGGCTCAGCGGTTGTGCTGTATGAGCTTAGTTGCTCTGTGGCATGTGGGATCTTAACTCCTCACCCAGGGATGGAACCCGCATCCCAAGCACTGCAGGGCGGATTCTTAACCACTGAACCATCAGGAAAATCTCCATCTTGACCATTTTTACACGTACAGTTCAGTAGTGCCAAGTATATGCACATTGTTGTACAACAGATCTCCAGAACTTTTCCATCTTATGAAACTGAAACTCGGTACCCACTGAGCATCTTTCCCTTCTCCCCTCCTCCCAGCCCCTGGAAACCACCATTCTGCTTCCTGTTTCTGTGAATTTGACTACAGATGCCTCAAAGAGTGGAATCATCCTTTCTGTGTCTGCCTTATTTCACTCAGCATCATTTTCTCAAAGTTCATCCATGTTGCCGAATGGACACATTTTTTCAGACCCACTTCTGTATAGGCTTTGTTTGATTGGGCTGAGCCTAAAATCCAAGGCCTATTTTTAAAGATGCTTGATTTTTTCATGAGCCTTTTCTCTGCATTTATAATATGTAAAAAAGAATGCTTTGCTTATAACCACCCTGTTCAAATAGCGGGGCTTACCACAGAGCAGTGCTTTTCCATTTAATTATACTTTTTCCATTAAAATAAAATCATTTATTAAGACAATTAATCATCAATAAATAGAGAACAGTATTAACTAAGATGGACTATGCTCTGTGTGTTTTAGAATAGTGTTTGTCAAACTGCCCCAGCTCCTCAGAGACATGTCAGGGGCCACCGATGAGGGGATTGGGTGAGTGAAATGCCCACCTCACCCACCTCTGCCTTTAGTCAGAGCAGCTCCAGTCGTCTGTCTCACATTGTGGCCTTCTGCATAATATTTTCTTTGGATAAAAAGTTTCTGTACCGAGGTGTCATTAGTACTATCCATCAAATATTCTGGCCCTCCCTACCTCTAGAGACGTTGGAGAGTTGTGCTTCCTGAATTCTTGATGGTTGGGAAAAGCCACGGGACTGATTCTGGCCAACGAGGGTGTCCTTGTGGTCTGGAGCGTTTAATTCCCACTGAAATCCCCTCCAGATCACCCTCACCCCTGCTGTCTCCTTTTGCCACGCTGTTATGGACTGCATGCTATGTCCTCCCCACATTCATATGCTGAAACCCCAGTCCTCAGTGTGATGATATTTGGAGATGAGAACTATGGGAGTTCTCGTGATGAAACTGATGCTCTTGTACGAAGAGACAAGAGAAATCTTGCTTCCCTCTGCTCTAGGTTATGTGAGGACACAGCAAGGAGACAACCGTCTATGAGCCAGGAAGAATTCTATCATCAGACACTGAGTCTGCCAGCACCTTGATCTTGAACTCCTCAGCCTTCAGAACAGGGCGAAATAAAAATACGTTACTTTAAGCCACTGAAAGTTGAGAGTCGATTTGTCACTGCAGCATAACCTGGCCTGTCCTGACCGATACACATAGCTTTTTAAAAGTGTGAAAACCATTTTTTGGGGGAATATAGAAATGCTTAGGTCGATCCAGGCACCTTTTCACTAATCTTTAACACATCTAAACTTTGCTTAATCAAGTCTTGCTTTCTGTGGCCTTACGTTGAGCTAGGGTTTACTCATCTTTTCTTTCTCTTAGATGTTCACCCTTTACATTCGTCTGGGACTTTAGAAGTTTCTGGAGTTTCACCAAATAGTTAACTTTTGTAGCTTTTCTGATGCTGCAGATTTTAACTTTACCCAGGAGAAGAATCCTTTGATTGTCACGGATATTCTCATTCAGCTCTATAATACTTCTCCCCAGCTCTCTAGTCCTATCTCAACTATTTATACGGAGGGGGAATGTTCCACATCCATTTCTTCTAGCCTTGTGGTGAAGCCATACTGAGAGACAGAGAGAAACGAAAGGAAGACGAGGAGGGAGAGGGAGGCGGGAGCCAAGGAACACTTCTGACAGCTGGGGTATGTTGCTGATCTCCTTTTCTAACCATGGGCTTCAGAGCTAGTGGGGTTCTCCTGCCTGAGACTCACGTGATGGGCTTGTCCAAAATGCATGTTGCTGTTCAGTCCGCACTGGGAATATTGAGCTGATTCCCATACACACTAAAGCTTGACTAATATTGTTAAAAATCATCCTGATCACCCCAGTTGGCCACATATACAGCACCAAAAACGTTCTTTTCTTTGTAATATTGGACAATTTCACTTTTTTTGGCCTAGTCCCAGTATCCAAAAAACATTTTGTTTAAAAAAGTTGTTGTAGTCATTAAATTCCCAGCCCACATCAAAACTCAGCTTTTCTAATATATAAACAAAATATACCAGTATTTTGAAACGGAGAAAAATGTTCGCATTTTGTGCACTTATTCTTCATATACTTTAAACTTGCATTCTTGATTTAAAGTCATGCACAAAAGCAAACAGACAAAGACAACCTTGAGTAACTGAGTGCAATGAAGCCAAGTGAGCATGAGTCAAACAGGTCCTAGGCCCCCAGGATTACTATAGAAGCAAGACATTGGTCATTGATACTGATCGTCAACTACAGGTCCCAAACTTGACACGTATTATCTCATATGATCCTTGTAACTGCTCTTTGAAGGCGGGATTATTGTGCTTATTTTACTAGATTCAGAGAGGTCAAGTCACTTGCCCAAGGCCACACAGCTGGGAAGCGGCAGAACGTGATTTATAAGACTTACACCTCCAGCCACTGGCCTTCAAAATCCATGCCCCAAGCCATTTGCCTTGTGAGGAACGATCTGAGACATCTGAGGAGCAGAGGAACAGGAGAGGGTAAACTCAGGCTGAATGGGAAAAACGGCCCAGAGGGTATCTTTCACCTCGACTGAATCATTCTTAATTTGCAAGCCAAGTCTCAGGTTATGGCATGAGAAATCTGGAAAGACTGGATTGCACACTAGCATCTCCTCTGATGAGGATTTGCCTGATCAGGGGAAAAAAGCCACTTCAAATACGGATGTTATTTCATTTGGTCAAAGTAGGTCAGAGGAGCTGGGGTATGCTGGTGCTGTGTTGGGCGGAGGAAATTAAAGCAAGATGGAAAGAACGCAATGATGCCACCGCGTTTCTGTTCACCTGGGTAATATCACAGCCCTCCATCGAGCCAGCGACATTCACAGTTCTGATATGAAATGTCACCAGGACACGCTGGCACACACAGCCCATCTCAGAAATAACTGCTAACGTGGAAAAAATTCTATGTGTTGTTGCGTTTCCAATTCTATTCCTACAGGACTGGGAGGGGAAGGAAATAAGCTAGAGAAGATGTCCTCTCGTTCACGGTCATTATTAACTGAAGATGAGCATTCAGGTGCACCCCCTGCCCTGAGTGGAAAGCCTCTGGACTTTCCATAACCAGCACCTCGCTCCATGTACCCACACAACCAGCCTCACCTATTGTTTTTATTAATATTCCTTTATTTAGATTTTAATTTAGTTGGGTGTACAACTCCCCTCTCTGCCTATATCTTCTTCAGCAAGTTGCAAGAGGTGGGGACCTAATAAATGCTTATTAATAATGGTTCTCTGTTGTGGGTTTTCTATCCTCATGATGAATTGTCATTGGAGGAGAAATGCTTTGCAATAATATGTGTCAACATTTTAATGAGAACTACTGTGTGGAGTGTCTGCAAAGGGCTATTCCAATGTAAGTTATTGAGATACCATAGCATTAATTTATGATATATATTAATATTTGTGTCAGGGGCTGGAGGGTACCCTTGTTCCTGGGGAGGCTGAGTCATAACCTGAATGTCTTGCTACTTGGCATGCAGGGGGCACCTCCAAAATGGCATGGTTGTCTTGCTGATTGAGTTGTGTAGATCATGCAAATTCCTTGTGATGGTTTACACTTTAATCCTTCTCTCATGGTAATATAATGGTAATTGATGTCCTTTAATCTACTGTGCTATTTAATGCCCTGAGACTTCTGGTAATTTCACACAACATATCCGCCAGGCTTCTCTGTCCATGGAATTCTCCAGGCAAGCATACATGAGTGGGTTGCCATTCCCTTCTCCAGGGATCTTCCTGACCCAGGGATCGAACCCAGGTCTCCTGCATTGCAGGCAGGGTCTTTACCATCTGAGCCACCAGTGAAGACCATCCACCCCTAACCTCCACTGTGTATTTTCTCTGGGAAAGAAAAATGTTCCTTTCTCTCAGGCACCCCAGCTTTTAAAGAAGCAGATTGACGTAGATTCCATCCCACTGGGTGTGTCCCAGACTGGAGAGAGGTTTTGCCTGTCTGAATTCTGAGTCCCTTGGCTTTCACACTTTTCCTAAGGAATTCTTGAGGTCACTGAGTTAATTTGTCTACGGGATTTCCTTTGCTCAAACTCCATCAATCCAGACTTTGAAGCGTTTGAGGGCTGAGATGACGTAAGGGCAGTTCCTTCCTAAGTTTGGCACTTCTGGAACCCCACTCGAGAAGCACAAAAACACAGTGCTTAGAGTGTGCCACCAATGTAAGGAGAGGACTTGGATAAAGGAAGGAGGGAAATGCTCAGACTCCTCAGCTCCGATCCATTCCTGAGCTGAGTACCCCTGAACTCGGTCTGTCTCCCAGCTCCCATCCCTCCTGGAGCACAAAAATGTCAGTGCAGCATCTTAAATGAAAACCAATAATGTATGTATCACCCTCCCGTGGAAACAAATGACCGTAGCAGAACGGGAGAAATAAACTCGCCAAGCACATAAATAACCATTATGTGCATCTCTGCATGACTGCAAAGTATTGGATCCGGAACCTGACAGAACATTACAAAGATTTGTAAATGGCTGTGGCTGTCGAGGTGGGAAACAGCAAACCACATATCTCCAGTGTTTTCGAATTTGTTTTATTTTTGTCAAAACGGAGTACCTAACCTTGATCTTTGCTTTCTTGAATGGAAACAAGATTCCAGTGGGTGTCTGTACTTTCCTAGCTACAGATAGGATGCCATGGGGATGCAGTGTGTCCAGGTCCTGGAGCAATCGAACGTGTGTCTGAAGGTACTCCCTGTGCATGTGGACAAGGGAGAAAGGAGCAGGAAGGGAAGACGCTTGAGCAGTTGCGGCTCTCGACTCCCCGTGTAGACCCGCAGGAAAGGAGACGAGCACATGGAGACCCACAGCAGCGCAGGGAGAGGGGGCGCGGGGCAGAGCAGCCCATCTCTCGGGCAAAGGCGGATTATTTCTCACAGAGCTTACTCAGATTTTTCACTCCCCTTTGCTCCTCCTCTGCTTTTCTTTCTTTCCCTGATCTTGAGCATCGACCAGGAGCGGTCCATTTCCAGCAGGCTCATCCTCACATCTCTCCCGACAGCCACAGGGGGCACACAGGTCCCTCCTTGCAGGTCCCGTCACTCTTTCCCCCTCACACATGGTCTCAGAGCATTTCCCTCCAAGTGCTCCTAAACCTCTGAGCAGCAGGAGAAGCTGTCTTTCAGGATGGAACTTACTATCCATGCAGAGTAGACCCCAGACAGCCTAGCTAGTTTCTCTCTAGTTCTCCACACATAAGAATTGCTCAAAATATTTTTGAAACTTAGAGGTGCTTTAGTTTATCGGTTTCATTCTTTGCCCCACTCCTTAGCAAAAGCATAACTAGCTAAAGTTAGAAAATAAGCCAGCAACCCAAGTGCATATTAGTAGTCTAAGAAATCAACAATGTACAGTTTTGAGAAATTGTATGAGGCTAGTTTATATCAACTAAAATAACATTTTAACAACATGAAAGGAACAATTGTTCATAGTAGGAAATCTGATAAATAAACTAAGTAAAAGAAATTTAAATCATAAATCGTTCTGTCCCCAATACATACTATCATGATTTTTAATATCTGAAATTTCCTGTCATTTTTGGAAATACATAAATGTATCTTTACAATAATTTCTTTTCCTTCCTTCCTTTTTTCCCTTCCTTCCTTTTTTCTTCCTTCCTTCTTTGCTCCCTTCCTTTTTTCTTTCTTTCCTCTATTTAAGCAAAATTAGTATCACTCAATGCAGTTTCATAACCCACATTTTTTCACTTAAAAATTCATGCTGAGCATCTTTCCAGATAAATGTCTACAATCTAGTGCTCAGAAATGAGTTTCTAGTTTTCCATCAGGATGCAATTTTCTCTTCGGGTCAAATGCTAGATGGTAACAAATCAACATCTTTCCGAAAATGCTTTCACATAAGGCATTTTAAAAAGAGCTAGCCACTGTTTCTCATCTTCACCGCTCCTCCTCCCCTCAAATAACCGAGAAGTTAAAAATGTCTGCTACCATTGAGATGACATTTAAATATCAATGGTTTTATTGGTAGGAAGTTTGTGATTGTGTGGAAAAAAGGAGGCTTTCAATTGTTCTGTGAAGGTGTTCTGGAGGTTTTGGGAAGGGGGAGGAGAAATCTTGAAGGAGGAAAGCAGAGAGCGGTGTCCTCTTGTCAGCGGAATAGCAGCAGTTTGGGGTGCACCAGCTTCTTAGGATTAGGGTTGGCCCTGGATTTTGGAAAGGCCGCCCCTCCCCACAGCAGGAGGCCTGAATTGGTGCAGTTTGGAGACCACGTGGAGACAGACCCAGGGCTCCCGGAGTCTCTGCATTTTCTGCAGCACCGCTGACAGAGTCTGACCCCCAGACCATTTTCCCTGGAGGTGACAAGAACAGTCAGATCTACAACTCTTAGAACACTGCTTCCGTAAGGCGGGAAAGAGGAAACTGACACTGGTGGGTTTTCTGGAGAAGATGCTTCCAGGAAGCCAGAATGAGTCAAGGTCAATGGGACTGAACCCATTCTTGGCCATTGAACAGAGCACTGAAGCCTGGGGTCACAGAGCCTTGCCTTTAACTGACGACTTCTCCTTTGAAGACTCACCAGAGTGCAGATGGAGACCCAAAGTATGGCTTTAGGTCTGCCTGACCTGCCTGTTGACTTCACAGACGCACAACATCTTACATCCAAGGTGAACATTTTGATCACCCTGCCTACAGGGAGGGCCACACGCAATGAGCCCAGGCCCTAAGGCAGCTGACTCCCCTGCTCAAGTGATTTCTTAGGAAGGAGGTTGTTCAAAGACCCCTGGCAACCTTTCCAGTGGCTCATGACCTGAGTAAGTCGTAGGCCTAACCCTATGCTACTGGAAGATGACCTCTGGCCTTGTCTTCAGTGTGAAAGAATGCTCTCTTTGCAAAACTCTGCCTTGGACCATCCTTGTCTTGGCCGGGGATTGCTTCATTGCTGGCAAAGTGGCAACAGTAACCTACGCACGTTCAGTTCAGCTCAGTCGCTCAGTCGCATCCGGCTCTTTGCGACCCCATGAACCGCAGCACGCCAGGCCTCCCTGTCCAGCACCAACTCCCGGAGTCCACCCAAACCCATGTGCATTGAGTCGGTGATGCCATCCAACCATCTCATCCTCTGTCGTCCCCTTCTCCTCCTGCCCTCAATCTTTCCCAGCATCAAGGTCTTTTCCAATGAGTCAACTCTTCGCATCAGGTGGCCAAAGTATTGGAGTTTCAGCTTCAATATCAGTCCTTCCAGTGAACACCCAGGACTGATCTCCTTTAGGATGGACTGGTTGGATCTCCTTGCAGTCCAAGGGACTCTTAAGAGTCTTCTCCAACACCACAGTTCAAAAGCATCAATTCTTTGGAGCTCAGCTTTCTTTATAGTCCAAATCTCACATCCATACATGACCCCTGGAAAAACCATAGCCTTGACTCGACGGACCTTTGTTGACAAGTAATGTCTCTGCTTTTTAATATGCTGTCTAGGTTGGTCATAACTTTCCTTCCAAGGAGTAAGCATCTACAAATGTTAAGGGAAGGAAAAAAATTTTAAATGTTAGGCACCAGAGGCATCTCACGGAATGCAAGAGCAGAAATGCAGCTAGATCTCATGAAGTCTTGTGACATGTAAATTACAAATGTGTTTGATGTGAGTAAACAGAATAGATAACATCAACAGACCAGCAAAGCAATGGCAAAACCACACACACACACAAAAACCTAGTAATATTGCCTTAAATGATTAAAAGGCCTATTTTTCTCATGAAATAATTTCACAAGTAGGCCATCATCCACGTCATTAGGAATCCAGAGGTGAGACTTCTGTCCTCATGTTTGCAAGGCGGCTGCTGCCCATCCAAGCACAGAGTCTGTGTCCCAGTCTAGAAGAAGGTGGAGGGGGAGGGGGATGAGGGTCTTGGTGGCTCAGTGGTAAAGAATCTGCCTGCAATGCTGGAGATGTGGGTCCGACCCTTGGGTCTGGAAGATCCCCTGGAGAAGGGAATGGCAACCCACTCCAGTATTCTCATCTGGAGAATCCCATGGGCAGAGGAGCCTGGCAGGCTACGGCCCATGAGGTCACAAAGAGTTGGACACCACCAAACCAGGGACAAACTCTAACTCAAACACATTAGAGTTTGGACACAGCTAACTTTTTGGAAAGCTCTCCTAGAGGCTCTACCTGATGACTTCTCTGCTAAGAATGTAGTCACAAGGTCACTGGAAAGAAAGATGAGAGAAAGGTCAGTGGAGAGGAAGATGAAGAAACTATTTTTTTAGTGGACATATGGCTACCTAGAGTGTAGTCTGATAGCAACTGGTGACAAAGATACATCAAGGGTTACTGTGTACTAGTTATCTCCAATCTCTTGATGTATAACAATTTACCCCAAATCTTATGATTTAAAATAATCACCTCTTTTTTTTTCATGACCCTGTGGGGGCAGGGCTTAGGATGAATGGTTTATCTCAGTCTTGCAATGTCTGGGGCCTCAGCTGTGGCGGTAGTTTAGTTCCTAAGTCGTGTCTGACTTTTTGCGACCCCATGGACTACAGCCCACCAGGCTCCTCTGTCCATTGGATTTTCCAGGCAAGAATAATGGAGTGGGTTGTCATTTCCTTCTCCAGAGGATCTTCTCGATCCATGGATCAAATCTGGGTCTCCTGCATTTTAGGCAGATTCTTTACCCACTGAGCCACCAGAGGCTTCAGCTGGAATGGCTTAAAAATGAGCCGACTCTTCCTTCTTATCACCCAGGGTGTCTGAACCGGGGCTGGAGGATCCAAGACAGCCTCACATATGTGTCTGGGGCTTCAGGTGGCAGTGGGCCGAGGCCCCTCAACTCCCCATCACATATATTCTCTCCAGCTTGTGGTCTCTCCTCATTCCGTAACCTAGCTCTTGCATCTTGACACGGGTCATTGGCTTCCCGGGGGTGGAAACAGAAGCTGCAGGGCTGCTGAAGGAAGGCCCGTCCTAGACATCGCATCACACAGCACCACTCTCCAGGCGTGCTGGTCAGGCTTGAAAAGCGAGTCAGAGGTCAGCTGGATTTCTAGGGGAAGGCAAACAGACCCCACCTCCTGATGGGGAGGCAGTCCCCATCACGCATGGAGAATGTGAGGCGGGAGGAGCTGACTTGGCCTTTGCAGAGACTCTGCCCTGCTGGCCGTGGGCACTGAGGCTGCTCTCCTTCCCCTCTCTCCACCTGGCACTTCGCCTCTGGTCTCTCTACAGATCTGTGTATTCTTTCTGGCTCCATTCATTTATAGATGAGGCTCCTGTTACCCATAAAAGTGTGTTTCCCTAAATAGCAGAGGACCAGCATCAAACATCATTCAGTCTGACCACGTGATGGGGATTGTGTGTGTAGATAATCACTAGCTTTTCCAAAATGCTGTACAGATGTCCTGGTCCAAAAGGACAGGTGAGAGAGGTCTACTCACCTCCCTAAATTTGAAAACAACTGAAGTAGAGGTTCTTAATCTGAAATCCAAAGAATGTGTGAACCCCTTTATATTGTATACAAATTTTAGCACATGTGTTCATTTTTCTGCAGCTGGCATCAGCAAACTCCCAACAGGGACTCTGAACAATGTCACTCACCCACTGTTCATCACCTACCATACACCCACCACCAAAAGCCAAGAGCTATTGAGAATGGACAGGGCATCCCTGGTGGCTCAGTGGTAACGAATCTGCCTGCCAATGCAGGAGATGTGGATTCAGTCCCTGAGTGGGGAAGATTCCCTGGAGAAGGAAATGGCAACCCCCTCCAATATTCTTGCCTGGGAAATCCCATGGGCAGAGGAGCTTGGAGGGCTACAGTCCATGGGGTCACAAAGAGTCAGACAGGACTTAGCGACTACACAACAACATCGAGAATCGACATCCAGCCAGGGGGTGCGATGGCTGAATGCCGGAAGGAGACCTATGGGGGTCACTTTTCCGTAAGGCTCCTCTCGTCTGGGGTGCCTGAATCTGGCATGTGAGGGACAGATGTAACTGTCACCATCAGAAAGTCAGTGCACAGGGATCCGGAATGCACTAAAAGCACGCGGCCAGGACTGGTGGCTGAGCATTCTTTTGCTGTTGACACAGAGAGGGGACAGACAGGGTTTCAAGCTTGATAATCGCAGCAAAGTAAAGCATGTCTGCTTTACTGCTTCCCCGAGGGCTGATTGAGAGGTCTCAACCAGGTGCCTGCCAGCTTTGCTGTGTCCTAGACACACCTGGACTCAGTAGTCAGCCTCCCAGCAGGCGGGACCCCTCAAATTCACTGGGCCATTGGCCCCTCCCGTGTCCCAGGATGGGGACTATGAGAAGCAGGGGGCGCTGGACCATGCCAAGGGCTCCCTCCACCCCCAGCGACCCCCTTCCTTCTCTCCCAACTGTGGCTGTAGCCAACGGGATAAGCCCTGCCAATTGTCAACAGGCTGTCTCTTCCCACTGAGCCTTCTGCCTAAGGTACGTTTATAATTGTACTATTCTTAGACCTCAGATTCTCATGAGAGATCTGGCTCTCTGCTGGATGTCCCTTGACCTCCATTGCTAACGTTTCTGCTGCTTTATGCTCTGCACTGGGAGTCTGGATCAGATTTACCCAGCAAAGACTCATGAAGCACCCTGCTAGAAGGGATGAAGCTGGGGCGTGCAAACGATGAGGGAAACAGAGAATTCTTCCTCCAATCATGTGCCCTCCTGTCCCCTTCACTAAGGCTGATCTTGGAGAACTAATTTCTGTTAAGTAAATAGCAATGCAGACATCAATTTCCTGTCCATGGCTGCAGCATCCACAGTTTCCGTCTTTCATTCAAACATGTGAATGCTTTGCCTAAATAGCACGTTTCTCATTTAGCATACCTTGAAAGACTGCTATGTCACTTGGTCACAATCGTGAGCAGACCGTCTGTGCAAGCCCGGGATGGCTCCATGGAGGCACGTCACAGCAGCAAAAGGAGATGCTTCAGCATGCCCGGCAGACTCCCAGGAGAGAAATCGGCTTCCGAAACTCATCTTTGAAAACCTGAATGCTGAGGAAGGAGTTTGGAAACTCACGTGAATACATCTTAGAAAGTCATTATTATTTTTTTAAGATGCATTAAAAAGAGTTTTGGGAAGAGACCAAAAGTTTGCACGTCTCCATCTAAGGGTGAAGACTTTAACTCTGACCTGTTCTGAAGTTTTCCGTTGACTTCTTAGCTGTATGTACCCAGGAAATCTGAAGGCAGCTTCAGAAGTTATTTGCATTGAGAGAACAGCATTGAAACATGTATATTACCATATGTAAAACAGATAAGCAGTGCGAGTTTGTTGCGTGAAGCAGGGCACCCAAAGCCAGTGCTCTGGGATAGGGTGTGGGAGGGAGGTGGGAGGGAGCTTCAGGATGGGGGGTCACTTGTATACCTATGGCCAATTCATGTTGATGTACGGTTTAAAACCATCACAATATTGTAAAGCAATTATTCTCCAATTAAAAGAAATAATTTTTTAAAAGAAATGACAGGGAAAAAAAAAAAGAAGTTACCTGCATCCCTGAAGCCCAGGTGACTCAGTGGGTGCAACCATTTCTATTATTCTAAACTTTCATACAACTTCCCCCTTGGCTCAGCAGTAGAGAATCCACCTGCAACACAGGAAATACAGAAAAGATGGGTTCGATTCTAGGTCAGGAAGATCTCCTGGAGGAGGACATGGCAACCAACTCCAGTATTCTTGCCTGGAGAATCCCATGGGCAAAGGAGTTTGTTGGGCCTCAGTCCATAGGGTCACGAAGAGTTGGACATGACTGAGCATGCACTCATGCAAACTTTCATATATATTTCTATATGTGGTTCTTCCAGAAACCCTATGCAGCATTTATTATGAGTTACATTTTTCAGGTGCAGAAACTGAGGCTCAGGGAAACTGGGATGCTTGCCCAAAGCCACACAGCTGGGAAGGGGCAGAGCCCCGTGTTTGCAGTTCTTCTGAATTGAGTCCAGGATACAGTCCACTTCCCCCCACGGCACCCCACTCTCAGACACCTAAATCTGAAATCCAGCCTTTTCCAAGAAGACCTAGGAAGCTGAATGCTGGGATCAGAGGAATCTCATCCTCCATTGCCTTTTCTTTTGGCGTTGACTAGATGTATCTTATTCTACAGTCTCTGAGCCAGCAGAGGAAAGTGATGAGAGTGTTCACAGATGTAACTAACTAATGTCTTTAACACTGGGATGCCCTGGGCAAAGGTTATATGCTACTGCTGCTGCTGCTGCTGAGTCACCTCAGTCATGTCCGACTCTGTGCGACCCCATAGACGGCAGCCCACCAGGCTCCTCCATCCCTGGGATTCTCCAGGCAAGAACACTGGAGTGGGTTGCCATTTCCTTCTCCAATGCATGAAAGTAAAAGTGAAAGTGAAGTCGCTCAGTCATGTCCGACTCTTAGCGACCCCATGGACTGATGCGTACCAGGCTCCTCCATCCATGGGGTTTTCCAGGCAAGAGTACTGGAGTAGGTTGCCATTGCCTTCTCCATTATATGCTACAGTATTCTCCAAATATTCTATGAACGGTTGCTCTAGCTTTTTAATTGCAAACATCCTTTATTAAACTGAGGGCCAGGTGATGGAGAGAGAGATCTCCTTCTATTCTATCAGATCGCAGAGCAGGGGCCCTGGAGAAGGAAGCTTGCAGCCACGGTGAGCAGTGAGCTCCCCAAACCTGGAAGGTGAGGCTTGCCTGCAAGCCCGCTCCAGCTGCTTCTGTGCAGCACTCCAGGAGATGCAGGTCTGGTGGCACCACATGACTGATGGGTGACCTTGGTCGGGAGGCTTGTTTCTTCCCAGTGCAACAGTATCGCGCTGGGGGAGCACCGCCCACTGAGAGCTGATGTCTCAGCCTCCGTGATAAACAAGGATAAACGAATTAGCCAGGAAAAAAAAACTAATTGGATTTTATAGAGAGGATGTTTCGCTTATCTCGTCTTTGCTAACAAAACCAAGACAATCCTGGAGTTGTCCTGGGCTTCTCTCCCCTTCTGTTTTACAAAGCGCCCACAATGCATGCCGTGGAGAGGTGCCCCAGCAGGAGCTCATACTGAGGATCACATCCCAGCCTGCTGATTCAAGGCCTCCTCAGAGACTGCTTTTTACTTGCTCTTGACGCCTTGGGATTACTTTGATATGCTGGCCACGTGACTTAACATCATTTCTAACCAGAATCATAATCCTGAATCACTGATTTAAAAGAGCAGGGTGAGGGAAGGGGAAGAGCTGTACAGCATGTACACATTCAAGGGACATCTCCACACCTTGAAAATACCCTTCCTGATCTCAGCCTAGGACATGCACACACTGCTTCCAGGGCAGGGAGAGCCGGAGGCAGTGACCTCAGAATGGGGAGGTGAAATTTGCATGCGATGAGGTCGAAAGTGGCAAGTTTTCCATTTCTGTTCTTTCAGCTCCACAGTCTCATCTCAGCACGCAGGGGCCCCAAGATGTGCTCCCTGGTGCTATCATCAGAGTCTTTGATGATTCTGCCCTGACCCCAGGGGCCACAAGTCTCTCCACTAGATGAGGTCTGCTCAGCTTGGCATAGCGCAGACTGGGTGGGGGTGGGGGCCCAGGAAGAACTCCTGTCACTTAGTCACTGAAAGAGAAGGCCGATCCACTTCAGAAGTTGGAGAGACAGGGAAGGAGAGAGAGAAACCTGGAACAGAGGAATTGCTCGTAATTCTGCGGGCCTGCAGGCTTTTTCTGAAGGGGTCACACCAGCATGATGTGACGGGAGTGGAAATGATGAGCAGCTGGCTCCTGGGAGAGGAGGAGCCTGGAAAACGGCTGAGACGAGGGCACCGAGACATGGGGTCAATGATTTCCTCTAAGAAAATTCCTGCTCAGTGGTCTCGGGTGATCGCTGTTATGAGGGGGTCCAGGAGGCTCAACCCACCCACCCAATCTGCCTTGACCAGGATCAAATCCACCTTCTGGGACTCTAACTCAAGTGCCTTACCACTACTGTGATTCCTCCTTTGATCGCCAAGTACAGTTTAGGAGTGTTTCTGGAAGGGTTCTTCCCTCTCCTCCACTCATCTCCGGCCACCTGTTCCTCCCCTTCTGCTATTGGGGAGTTCTGGGGACTCTGTTATGGTTTTTTAACTTCAGGGCATTCTGTCTGTGACACATCAAAGTGACATGAAGTCCTGGGAATTCCAGCTCAGAACTCTGGGCCTGAGCTCATCAGGGGTGTCTCGGGTCAGAAGTGTGAGGGCAGGGGTGTTGGGGGTGGAGGTGGGGTTCAGACAAACAGCTCCTGGGTCCCGAGCAGACTCCAGGGACAGCTTAACCCTGACTGCCTTTTGTCGCTGACGAGGCACACACAGGCAACACGGGATTTACTTTGTCTGGCTCTCTGTTTTCTTGTCCTTCAGAAACGACTGCTAATTCTGGCCGGCCACCCTCATGGAGTCATTTTAGATTGATTTTGTGAAGCTAGCAGACAGGGTTAGGCTGGGCCACTCAGTGGAGCTGCTGGGGAGGACTTGCTAGAACCGTTAAAGACGTTAGGGCGATGGGTCAGCTGTGGCTGTGGAGCGTGACAAGTCAGCAGAGCTGGGGCCTGGGGCTTTCTGAAGTACTCGGGGCCCTCGAGGTGAAGGCAGCTCAGCCTGTGTCCCATGCGCTTGGATCGCTCAGCACAATCTACACTCCGAGGCCTTTCCATGAACAAGAGATGGCTCCCGTCAGTTCTCTTCAAAGCTGCATGAGGAGCAAGCTACTCTCCCCACTTTGCAGAAGAGGCTCTGCTAGTCCATGATGAGACTGAGGATCTCCCTGTGACTGTGCTGTTAGCAGTAGAAGCAGCAGGACTCAAACCCAGAAATCTGGTGTCAGAGCCTGAGGGTCGTAGGAAACACCCCATGGAAGGGTGAGGTGACCGGAAGAATGTTGCCAACACCGTGGCATCACTGAGGCACCCCTTCACCACCACGGGTACCTTTCCTGTATAAGGGGTTTCCCCAAGGTCCCTTCTATCTCTAAACATCTACGAAGTTATAGATCTGCTGTTGCTGGGGACAAAGTCTTCCTGTAGAGCAGACTGGACGGCCATCAAAAACAGAGGTGGAAGGAGCTCAGATGATATGACGGCCCCAGGCCAAGTTACCACCACAGCTAACACGTTTTAGTACTTGCTAGGTGTTTGAGCATTGAGCCTTTTGTGGGCATGATTTTACTGAATTCTCACAACAGACCTGTGAGGAAGGAGCTAACACAGCCCCTGATAGATGCAGCAACTGAAGCCCAGAAAGGCTGATTAACACACTCGAGGCCACACAGCTCTTAGGTGGTGGAGCCTGAGGCATCTCTCCCTGCCCTCTCTGCCCACCAAGCACATTATATCTGATGCCAGCACACCAAGAGCTCCAGAGAAGACAATGACTGGGCTTCACACAAGAACAACCTTCCCAAATGCAATTTCTACCACCAATTGATGATGGATCCTTGGCCTCTGGAGTCTTCCTTTCAGACCACCTGGGGCTGAGGATGGGACCTGAGCATGAGAAAGCAGCCCTGGAAAATGGGTCCCCTAAACAGGTGAGTTTCAACACACAGGCTTTCATCTAGCTTCCCCATTAGGATTCAGTTCAGTTCAGTCGCTCAGTCGTGTGTGACTCTTTGCAACCCCATGGACTGCATCACGCCAGGCTTCCCTGCCCATCATCGACTCCCAGAGCTTGCTCAAACTCATGTTCATCCAGTCAGTGATATCATCCAACCATCTCATCCTCTGTCATCCCAGTCTCCTCCTGCCTTCAATCTTTCCCAGCATTAGGGTCTTCTCCAATGAGTCAGTTCCTTGCATCAGGTGACCAAAGTATTGGAGCTTCAGCTTCAGCATCAGTCCTTCCAATGAATATTCAGGACTGATCTCCTTTAGGATGGACTGGTTGGATCTCCTTGCAATCCAAGGGACTCTAGAGTCTTCTCCAACACCACAGTTCAAAGCATCAATTCTTTGGTGCTCAACTTTCTTTATAGTCCAACTCTCACATCCATACATGACCACTGGAAAAACCTTGACTAGACAGACCTTTGTTGGTAAAGTGATGTCTCTGCTTTTTAATATGCTGTCTAGGTTGGTCGTAGCCTTTCTTCCAAGGGCAAGCATCTTTTAATTTCATGGCTGCAGTCACCATCTGCAGTGATTTTTGGAGCCCAAAAAAGTAAAATCTGTCACTGTTTCCATTGTTTCCCCATCTATCTGCCATGAAGTGATGGGACCGGATGCCATGAACTTTGCTTTTTCACTCTCCTCTTTCACTTTCATCAACAGACTCTTTAGTTCCTCTTCATTTTCTGCCATAAGGATGGTGTTATCTGCGTATCTGATCCCTGGGTTGGGAAGATCCCCTGGAGAAGGAGATGGCTACCTACTCCAGTATTCTTGCCTGGGAAATCCCATGGACAGAGGAGTCTGTAGTCCATGGGGTTGCAAGAATCGGACATGACTTAGCAACTAAACTACTACTACTTAATTCCTCTGCAAGCAGATCATTTTAGAATAGGCTTGAATTCAGATAACTCGATACAGCTGATGTCACGTCAAAAAATTAATGAGCAGACACGTAACTTGACATAGTACACTCCAATGGAAACACAGTTAGTTTTGGCCACAAGTCGGATGACATGGAATCTAGTCTTAACTGTGACTAACTAGCCATGTGAACTTGGTTGAACAAAGTACCTTCACGACACACTTCCTGTTTCTTCTTCAGAGCCTGGAAGCCGCAGTGGCCCTACACTTACCTTACAGAGTCTTTTAGGTGATCAAATGTGTTTAAGCATGGTTGTGCTTTGAAAAATGTAAATTTCTATTAGAGCAGCAGGTGATATCAATATTAGATAAACTGAGGGGTTATTTACACTACAAAGGAGTCATTTGCCTTACAAAGAGATTTCTTAACATGTAAATGCTTGCTTACAGAAAATTAATTGGAGAATAAGGCCAGAGGACCACACTATTAATGCGTTGTTAAAATATTAAGGTAATAAACCCGAGATCAAGGTTTCTGAAATGATCATCTAAGCCAGCAGGTTGAATTTTAAAATGCACTACCTATCCATCCATTGCTGAAAGCAAGACATACCTCTGAAGATATCTTCCTCAGAACTGTTATTAATGGAAGCTGAAGTTTCCCTGTTATTTTTGCATAATTTTAATTTTACCCTGCCTTTCCCCTAGTTTCTCTACAATGCCTGCTTCTTAAGAACAGTTCTATTCCAGAAATGGCAGGTGAGCTTAACCCCCTCACACATGCCTTTGTTCTCATTAACTTTTATCTTTGGTCCTAAATCCAGGTCCCCAAGAAGCAGGACTCCATAAAGTCTCCATCCTTTCGCTCTACCTGATTTTAAGGCCAGGGATACACAACAGAAACTAGGGTCCTGGGTGTTTAGCTCTGTGGTAGTAGGTAAAGATGGTGTGAAAAACAAATTTTTAGGGGAAACAAGTTAGGAATAAATGACTGGAATTGATTATGCAGAGGGATGACTGTTAAGTTCTAGCCAATCAATTGGTATGCCTATCTGGAAAGCTGTGCTAAGAAGGACTCTGAAATCTTCTTCAGGTACCTCAGGGCAAGAATGCTAGGATTGATTAGTAATGTCTACCATGGACAAGGAGTGAGAGGAAGCCGCACCGCGCCATCTTTGACGAAGGCGAGGAGTAGGAAGGACTGCAAGAAGAGTGAATAGATTTCTCCGCGTTCCCCTCGAAATGTACAATTAACTAGCAGAAGATGCTGTTTTCAAATTAGCGCTTCCCAGGCTTTCATCCTCCAAACCCTACTTTCCATATTCCCCATGACAGTAACAACACATCACACATTTTTTGTAATTTGTTTCTTTGTCTTTTTCCTGCGGCCCAGATTCTGTCATCCTTGGATACTGAGTAGTATATAGGCAGTATATTTTGTACAGCACCCAGGAGTGGCAACTGTGGCTGTCTGCCCAGGTTCCAGCTTTCAGCCCTGAGATATTCATTGCTCCAGGTGCTGGGAGAGTTCATGGCTTACAGCTCTTACCTCCGTGATGAAGGGCGCCATTTTCTCTCACCACCCGTTAGTTAAGATGGCAGCTTGGATAGAGAAACAGAGGTGGGTTCCAGCTCAACCTCTCAGGTTCCAATTTGTCCTGCTTTCCCCGTTTCACTTCCATCTGCTCTCTTGACTGCCTGTCTTTCGAACTTCAGGCTCCAGCATCAAACAGAAACAACAATCTCACACGAACTATGTAAAAATCTCCGCAATAGCGTAAGGTCAAATGCCTTTAATAAATATCTTATCTAGCTAGCTCCTTCTTTTTAATTACCTCAACTATAAATGTTATCTATGTATCTATCAATCCATCCTCCCTCCTTCTATCCACGTATCCATCCTAGAGCTTCATCTTCTGTGATCAAACTCTGGTTAATGTAGTCAGGTACAGTAAGTCGCCTACATATGAGCCTTCAAGTTACAAGCTTCCAAAGACGCTAACGTGTGTTCACATGTCCAGTCATGTAAGCTAGTTCATATGCCTGGTGTACACTGTCACATATGTGCATCCTCTAAGCAGCTGTGCTTTTGTGTACTATACTTCCGTTCAGTCGCTCAGTCGTGTCCGACTCTTTGTGACCCCATGGACTGCAGCCATGCAAGGCTTCCCTGTCAATCACCAACTCCGGGAGTTTACTCAAACTCATGTCCATTGAGTCGGTGATGCCATCCAACCATCTCATCCTCTGTCGTACGCTTCTCCCGCCTTCAATCTTTCCCAGCATCAGGGTCTTTTCCAATGAGTCAGTTCTTCACCTCAGGTGGCCAAAGTATTGGAGTTTCAGCTTCAGCATCAGTCCTTCCAATGAACACTCAAGACTGATTTCCCTTAGGATGGACTGGTTGGATTTCCTTGCAGTCCAAGGGACTCTCAAGAGTCTTCTCCAACACCACAGTTCAAAAGCATCAATTCTTTGGTGCCCAGCTTTCTTTATAGTCCAACTCTCACAACCATACATGACTACTGGAAAAACCATAGCCTTGACTAGACGGACTTTTGTTGGTAAAGTAATGTCTCTGCTTTTTAATATGCTGTCTAGGTTGGTCATAGCTTTTCTTCCAAGGAGCAAGCGTCTTTTTATCTCATGGCTGCAGTCACCATCTGCAGTGATTTTGGAACCCAAAAATATAAAGTCTCTCACTGTTTCCATTGTTTCCCCATCTATTTGCCATGAAGTGATGGGACTGGATGCCATGATTTTACTTTTCTGAATGTTGAGTTTTAAGCCAACTTCTTCACTCTACTCTTTCACTTTCATCAAGAGGCTCTTTAGTTCTTCTTCACTTTCTGCCATAAGAGTGGTGTCATCTGTGTATCTGAGATTATTGATATTTCTCCCGCAAGCTTGATTCCAGCTTGTGCTTCATCCAGCCCAGTATTCTGCATGATGTACTCTGTGTATAAGTTAAATAAGCAGAGTGACAATACACAGCCTTGATGTACTCCTTTACTGCTTTGGAACCAGTCTGCTCTTCCATGTGCAGTTCTAACTGTTGCTTCTTGACCTGCATACAGATTTCTCAGGAGGCAGGTCAGGTAGTCTAGTGATCCCATCTCTTGAAGAATTTTCCACAGTTTCTTGTGATCCACACAGTCAAAGGCTTTGGCATAGTCAATAAAGTAAAAGTACTATACTGTACAGTACCATACAGATTAGAGTAGTACGGTATCTTTATTTCATGCCCAGATGTCCAGAAGCGAGCATAAAAGCAGCAGTGATGCAGCTGAGTGTGTTCGTTGGATACCTAGACTAAATTTGTTTACAATTTATAAACAAACTTACAAACAAATAGGACTTATGAACGTGTGCTCAGAATGGAACTTGATTGTGTGTCGTTGACTTACTCTAGTCACCTTCTAGGATTGCCCTCAGCTGAAGGGAGCTGCTGAGCCCACTGTGACACCCTCTCCCCACCATTAATGACTGCCTGACATGGGGACATAGAGGCCCAGTCCTGTTGCTTCAAAGGGGGACACCTCTAAAGGGGCGTCTAGCTCTTGAGCGCACTGTGGGACTGGCTGAAGTGCAACACCACACTCCAGCATCTCCCTTTGCCCAATTTTGCTTCAATCGCCCCCACACACACACTCACACTCACACTCACACTCACACACACCCTTCACTGCAGAAACTGATGCCCAGGACGCTTCCAGTACACTTCCTGCATGCAACCTTGTTTAATGACCCTGGATATGTTCCAGGGTCTCCTAGTTTATAGTCTATGGGAACCTGAATAGAATTTGTATCCTACAGTTGTGTGAAAATTGTATAAATCTTAATTATGTTGAATTGGTTCATAGTGCTTTTCAGGTCTACTATATCCTTCTACCTTTCTGTATATTCATTCTATTAATTTTTGAGAGTTTGAAATTGAAACTCCAACTAAAAATATTAATTTATCTACTTAAAAATAATTATAATATATACTGGAGCTATATGTAACTCTGTTCTATATTTTCCAAGTCTTCTGTAAATGTGTTATCATACTTCCACAATTTAAAAATTTTAAAAAAAGAAAAAAAATATCCTGTATGCAAACTTGGTCTCAAAGTCTGATTCCTGGGCACCCCAAATGAAGACATGCTTACTTCGGTACCACTCCTTTCAGGCTAACAGATTTTTATTTGGGACTTCCCTGGTAGCTCAGATGGTAATGAATCTGCCTGCAATGCAGGAGATCCCAGTTCGATCCTGGGTTGGGAAGATCCCTGGAGATGGGCATGGCAGCCTTCTCCAGTGTTCTTGCCTGGAGAATTCCATGGACAGAGGAGCCTGGCGGACTACAGTTCATGGTGTCTCAGACTCAGTTGCTGCTCCGAGAGAAGATGCATATAATGGCATTGGCAGATATATGAGCAGATAGTTTCAAGATCTAGGCCTGCCCAGGGAGCTGCATTGGGAGCCCCTAAAGTTCAAGAAGGGTTTCCTGGTACCTCTGAACTGAATCTGGAAGGACAAGTAAAAGTTAGTCAGATGAGGTGTGGAGTACACTCCAGACAGAAGGCACAGCAGGAGCAGAGACAGGGACCCCGCAGAGCACAGAGAACACCCCCGGTGCTGTCAGATAGTCAAGTGTGAATGGCTGTTATGATACGAGAGAAAAGATAGACAAAGACCCTTGGACTTGATTTTAGGGCCAGCCATTGAAAGGGTTTCAGCAGTAGGGCCACGTGGTCAGATTTCTATGTAGACTTATAACTGGTGACTTTAAAAGCAGTGTGATGGGCCTGGGGACTTTGCACATCTGTTCTAACCCTCCCCTAGACAGGCTTCCCCTACTACAGCTCTGCAGGGGCTGGAAAGATGCAAGCTACACTCCTGAGACTCCATCATGACGAGGACCCTGGATCCGATTTAGGTTTTTATCAGTCGGAAATACCTGTCTGAGGTCTAGAAAGTGGAAACCAAGAAGGGGCTGGGTTTCTGCTGGTTATGCTGTGCATGGAGATGGTGGGGTTTTCTGCAGGGGTTTCTCTATCAAGATTGCTTCTAATTATGGCTGTTTGCTAATTGTCATGGCTTCCTGATCACACTGGCATCCCCGTGATGGCAGCGGAGCCACGGTTCTGGAACTGGCAACTGAAGCACAAGCTTCTCTATTTGGCAAGCAGCTTCCCGATCATAAAAGAGGCTGTAGTTCCCTTGGTATCCAGGTTCTGCAATGTGGCTCCAAAGCCGTTTTCAAAAGCTCAACGTGTTTCTCCAGCTTTTCCAGCAATTCTGTAAACCATTTACTGCCCTCCAACAAATTACCTTCTCTCCAGACCGGATGCAATGGATGCCGTTCTCTGCACCTGAATCCTGACTGATACCCAGGAAGGACTGAAGGCCGGGGAGACATGTCACAGAGCTGTTACAAGTGTCCAGGCTGATGAGAAGAGAGGTGTGGGCACATGGAGGAAGGGACACATTGGAACAACATTTGGGAGGTAAAATTAGCAGTCCTTGGTGATTAACTGGGTGTCAGGAGTGGGAAGTGAGAAAGAATTGATAGCTAAGATGACTCAGTTTTCTGAAGAATCAGTTGGAGAGAAGTCCAGATAACTAAGATCAGGACTTTCAGGGATAAGCAAGTTTGAAGGTAAGAAGATGACTTCAGGTACCTATGGGAAATTCAGTAAAAACCTTTCCTCTTTTTAATAATTAAATCAGCTGCACACATAATTGTGTAATCATTTGTTAATATCCATTCTTTCCTGAATCTGTGAACTTCATTATTGAGGTGCCTATATCTTCTGAGTTGTACCTGGCACAGACTAGCTCAGAGTAGAATTCAGTAGACATCTGTTGAATGTTGAAAAAGTGAGCTGGATAATATAAATTGTAGTGATCATCCTCAGCGCTATTAACATGAGCTGCCTCTGCACTGCTGCTATGAATGGTAATTAAACTCTCAGCAAAAGCGTCGATGATGATGGTGGTGATGATGGTGATGATGATGATGTGTTTGACCAGGAAAATCACTATGGTTAGAAAATCAAGCCAGAAGAGTAGAATTTCATCAGCATTCCTTCCAAAATCCAGAAAAAATAGACCAGTGTCTCCTACTTCAATCAAAATGAACTTCTGTTCCATATTCATTAAGTGCCAAGAGTGTAGTAGGCCTATTAGGAGGTTTTCCCAGGTGCTTGCAAATGGAAAGACTTCTGTTGATCTGTCATCTGCTTAGCGCAATTGCTAGCTCTTGTAAATCAAAGCCAAAGTTGATTCCAGCAACTCAGAGAAGAGCGTGCCCTCAGCCACTCTGATTTCCCGCAGCTGCTTGCGGAGCACGGCAGCAACCTGATCATTACACGCAACGTGGTGATTAAGCTGGGCTGTGACTGGGACAGGTGTCGTCCCTGTTCACTCCCTAGCACACTGTGCATTTGTGGGTTTGCTGTGCACACACCGCCTCCTGCTATGGGGTGCTGGAGAGGCGTCTCTGGCCCACCAGACACAATGGCCCCTCTTAAAAGAACTGTTTATCATGCCTTTTTGCCTTCCTGAAGTGAAATTCACAGATTATAGAACATATATGCATAGATAATTTCAAATAAATCAATACCTTGCCCTGTGGTAATATCTATAGATTCAGGAAAATTGTTTGTTGATGATGAGTATGATGATGTGTTTGACCAGGAGCATCTCTGTGGTTGGGAAATCAATCCAGAGGTGTAGAATTTCACCAGCATGCCCCACATCCAGAAAAGTAGGTGATATACATATAATATACAAGAAAGGTAACATACAATACAATGACACAGACCTCAACATGCAAATGGCCACACTGCTAATCATGAAGGAGTGATCAGATGCTGGTACCCATGAGAAATTCCCGTGGACACACCAGCTACCAGTGTAGACTGAGGGTACCTTACATGGATGGCCCCAAAATGACAAGCAGAATCACCGTCAACGGCACAATAGTCCTTTGATAAAGTTCCTAACAAAACAAAGAACAGTCATCCCCTGATTTATACAATGGTTGCGTTCTTTGGAAATCAACTGTACTCTAAACAGCAAACAAAACTTAAAAACCCTAAAACACTGTGTTATGCTTCTAAGCTCGTATGATTGGGAACAGGTTTTTCACCTACATAATTGCCCAGTAGGACAGATAGAGTCATGTGGGAGGCAGACACTCTTCATTGTGAGAGCAGCTCTGGACAAAGGTCCACTCAATGCCAACAGACACCCAGTCCCTGTGACGGACCAAAAACACTGCCCCCCCCCCCTCAAATTTCCAAATGTCCCTGAGGGGACAGCTCCAGTCCCACTGAGAACCGCAGTATTCTAGCATGAGCTTCCCCTCAGATCACTCCATTCAGCACACTGCCCACTTGAAAAAGATATGGAGCACGGTGTGGGGAGCTAAGCTTTGAGAGGACAATAGGGAGTTGTGGTGGTTTTGAGTCCTGCCACCCAGGCCTGAGGGTTAGTATAGTTGTAATTTACATGGCAAACATTTTGTAAGGGGTTCGCCTCTGTTAAACTCACAAACACATAGCAATGGAAGCTCAGTTGCTATTGCATTGTCTGATTATTTGGAGCTAATGCCTTGGAGAGTAGTTCAGCTTAAAAACTTGAAGTCATTATCTGGTTAAAAGTATCCTAGTAAAAAGATCACTAAATGCCACACATATCAAAACACTTTGCAGCAGGCATTTTATTAGGGGTTAAGTAGTAACTGCTGCTGCTGCTGCTAAGTCGCTTCAGTCGTGTCCGACTCTGTGCGACCCCATAGACGGCAGCCCACCAGGCTCCCTGTTCCTGGGATTCTCCAGGCAAGAACACTGGAGTGGGTTGCCATTTCCTTCTCCAATGCATGAAAGTGAAAAGTGAAAGGGAAGTCTCTCAGTTGTGTCCAACTCTTCGCGACCCCATGGACTGCAGCCCACCAGGGATCGTCCATGGGATTTTCCAGGCAAGAGTACTGGAGTGGGGTGCCATTGCCTTCTCCGAAGTAGTAACTGCTTTGGTTCAAATCCTAACCCTGCCACTCACTAGCTGTGTGACCTTGGGTAAATTACTTAACACCTCTGTGCCTCAGGGAGCAGCACAGAGCTTCAGTTACATATTGTCAAACGCATCATAGGGTTGTCATGAGAATTGAGTTTACATTTGTAGAGTACTTAGGATGGTATGTGGCATATGTGGTTAAAATAGCTGAATATATACATTTTCAGAACAGTGAAACGGTCTCATGCTTACAAAAAGATGTGGCTAAATGAGGAATAATAAGCAATAGAAGTGTGGCTGATCAACAACTCAACAGGGAGATAGATGTCTTAAAGCCATTCAAGACTGACTGTCAAGTTTGGAGGAGAGTTGGGCCCCAGTGGGCTGGTTTGGGAAAACCATGTGGGGAAGAGAGTCATATAATGACTCGCAAGGGAGAGTAAGAATCTGCACTGTTGAAACAAGGTGGGGGAACCAGCCTAGAGAAGGGGAGCCGTTAGAGGAGGCAGGAGGTGCGCTGGGGGCTGGGCTGTGGGAGGCCAGTCTCCTGCCTATGGGGCTGCAAGTGCATCCCAGACCTTGGGGAGCACGTGTGCCCATTCAAGATGCGTACTGACTGAGCACCGTTAAGGATGTGTGTGTCTGTGTGTGTGTTCTGACTTCAGGGGCGCACAGGGGAATATGGGAAGTGAGATCCTCTGTGTCCAAAATTATGTTGTGCTTCCAGAAAGTCCCCTCCATACAAACCTTCAAGTTGCAGACTCTCAAAGTTGTGAACTTACCTTCCGTCAACACTAGTCATGAGTGGTGTCTCAGCCTGCTCTCCGTCTTCTATTCCCGACCACCCTTCCGCTCTGCCATCTCCCCCTCCTCTCCCTCCTCCACTCAGTAACTTTTGCCTGCTCACTCAATGCCAGCCATTGTACTGTATGACTATACTTTTCAAGGTATTGTACTAAAAGATTAAAAGTGGGTTTTCTATTTTGGGTTTTATTTTGTGTTTGTTTTCTATGTATTATTTTGTGCAAAAACTATTATAGGCCTATTATAATACAGTACCATGTAGCCAGTTGTGTTAGTTGGGTGCCCAGGCTAACTTACAAACAACTTGGACTTATGAATGCACTCTCAGAAGGGAACTCGTGCATATGTAGGTGACCTACCACACTTAATTTTGTAGTAAAGAACATGGAACTGACCTTTTACCATAGACCCTCATCTCGGCCCCAGAAAAGTTGTAATAAATGTGGTCCATTCCGTTTCCTTTCTGTGAGCAAAATGCTCTGTGTCTGCTCCCTCAGAAAATGGGGACTCCAGGACTATTCGGACTTCTGAAAACAAAAAAAGGAAGGACGAATCTCACCAGAAGAGGCTGTAAATTGTGTAGACGACACCCAAATATTGTTTGCGGTTGAAATCTAAAAGGACAACAGAAAAACTCTTCCTGGGTCTAAATTTCTCAGAGGCAGGAAATTTCTACAGCTTTGTTATTTTAAAGAAGCAGAATTTGCCCTGGCACAACTATAAATAAATGCTAAGACAGAGAAGCCTGATGGGCTGCAGTCCACGGGGTCTCGAAGAGTCAGACACGACTGGGTGGCTAACACTCTCAAATGTTTAATAAAGTCTTTTAAAATGGATGTTAAGGAACTTGCCTGGTGCTCCAGTGGTTAGGAATCCTTCTGCCAGTGCAGGGGACACAGGTTTGATCCCTGGTCTGGGAAGGTCCCACACGCTGTGGGGTGGCTGAGCCCACATGCCGCAGCGACTGAAGTCCGCATGCCCAGAGCCTGTGCCATGCACCAGGACAGACCGCTGCAGTGAGAAGCCGCAGCATCGCAACTCGGAAGGAGCCCCTGCTCGCTGAAACCAGGGAGAGCCCGGGTACAGGAACAGAGACCCAGTACGGCCAAAAAGAAGTGGTGAATAAATAAATCTTTTAAAAAATTTTCAAATTTCCTCCTCTTAAAAAAATGGATTGTTAAGAAAGTAATGTGTGAGCACATAGGAAAAAAGGAAGGATCCATTCAGCCCCATTTTAGCCTCGTTCCTACGCGCCTGAAGAGCCCCGCCCAGTGCCACGCAGACAGCATAAAAGCAGGCGCAGTGGTCCTTCCTGTGGCGAACGGGATTGCTCACCAAATCGCCCACGTGCAGTTTCTCAGCCCCTTTGTAGTCAGAGTGGGGTCTTTGGCCAACAGACTATGAACCGAAGTGACGGACATTACTCTGGGCTGAGGCATTTCCCTGCTTCTATTCTACCTTTTTCCCCCAGTTCTCTTTGTCCCATCTCTCCAGCCACGTCGACTTTAAGCCAAGATTTCGGGATGCCAATGCAAAAGCCTGGGTCCCATCAGCACTACAGAGAGGAGAGCTGCTCTAGACAGGCACTAAAGTTAGAGAAGATGTTTCACGAGCAAGAAAAAAAACTTTTGTTGTAATAAGCAACTGAGATTCGGGGGGTTCTTTGTTCCACAGGCTGTCCCAATACAAAGCCATCTCTGCAGCAGCTCCAAACCCACTGTCCACTCCATCCTCTTGGGTCTTGCTTTGCCTGTTTCCTTGACTGCTTCTCAACTTTGGATCTACATTTCAGTTCTTCTTCACCTTACATCTCCAAGCCTTAGAAAACCAGTGAACGCAGTCTCGATGTGTTTGCTGATGTCAGCATGCCCAGCCAGACTTTCAGTATCTGCCCTCTGCCTGGCTGGCCATGGTCGAGTCTAAGAGTTGACGGATCTGGAGGGGAGGCAGGACCTGACATCGCCTAGGAGGTAGCAGAGAGAGACCAGGCAAGAACACACCATGACTAACGAGCTAACTCTCACTGGGGGATCCAGTTCTGTGGGAAGTGGAGTGCAGGTAAGAGGGAGTGAAGATCTCCTTGACTTGATTGTAGCTCCAGCCCCTACACAGAGTCTAGGGTATAAGAGAGGTATGATAAAATATTCAGTGAACAAATTGGTCACTTGCATTACGTTCCAGTGAAAGCAATATGGTATGAATTTGTGTGTCACTTAACTCATTTCTTGAGTACCTGGGGAGCACAAGGCCGTGGAAAGAATACTGAGCTGAAAGCCAACTGGAGTGAAATCTGACTCTCCTCTGAACTACGACGTGACCATGAATAAGTCAGTAAATCTCTCTGGGCCTCAGTTTATTCATCGGCAAAATGAGGGGACCGGAACAAGCAGACCCCTAGGTCTTTGCCAATTTGAATAGTCTTTGATTATTTAAGTCCAAAACACTACACAAATCAAGCTAGTACAGAAAATGTGTTTCTATATCTGGGAATTCTAGTAGGGCCTGCAATCCTTTGGACACTATGTAATAGGAAATTATAATTTTTTAACCTTCATGCATATTTATTTTTAACTCCATTCTTTCAAATATATATTTTAGCTACATGATTCAAAAATAAAACTGAGACGTCTCACATCAATCTCTATTAGTCTCTGTCCTATTAGTATTAACTTACTTATTTTTCTAATGTTTCTTTATGCTAATACTGATTAATACGTTAAATTTCTTCCTTTGCTGATGCAAAAGGTAACTTTATATACATGTGGTTGCTGGGTTGCTTCAGTCATGTCTGACTCTTTGTGACCCCATGGACGATAGCCCACTATTGGGACTATAGGACTATAAGTTCCTCTGTCCATGGGATTCTCCAGGCAAGAATACTTGATTGGGTAACCATCCCCTTCCCCAGAGGATTTTCCCAGCCAAGGGATCGAACCCAGGTCTCCCGCATGTCAAGCAGATTCTTTACCATCTGAGCCACCAGGGAAGCCCAGCAGCATTAAGTACAAACATATGTGTATATACGTGTATGTGTGTGTATATATGTAGCTTGTTTGTTTTTCTCACTCTAGAAAGCATCCTAAGAATCTCCCCCTGTTAGCAGTTGGGGATCTTCCTCCTTTTTTCTTTTATTGCTGTATAGTATTCCTTGGTACACAACATCTTAATTTCTTTGAAATTATCCCTTCAGTGAATATTTGGGCTGTTTTCCATCCTTTGCTATTCTGTTGCTGTAATAAATAACCTTGTACAGATGTCAGATATGTAGACTCGAGCCCCAGGAGAAGAAGGGCTAAGTGAATGGATAAATGTTCTACGCTTTGGTAGCTGTGGCTTGTTGTCCATCGCAGCTCAGTATTGTGCTGTATCCCTGCCAACGATGCTATTCTGATTAGTGAGAAATTGCATTTTTATATGGTTTTTCATTTGCATATATGTCTTGTCATGAGTGAGGTTGAACATCTTTTTCTCTATTTCAGGATAATTTGTATTTTGTCTTCAGTGTCATGTCCTGGGCTTTTTTTTTTTTTTTTTTTTTCCTATTGAGTTTTTAATCTCCTTGGTCTTTTTCCTCTATTTTCAAAAGCACTTTCTTCTCTAGGGAAATTAATGAGCTGAAAGTATCTTAACATTTTTCTTTTGTCTTTTTATGGTTTTGAAATAACTTTTAAAATGTAATAACTATTGAAAGAATGTATTTAAGAAACAACTATATTGACTTCTACTCTACTTCTAGCTCTATGGACCCAGAGCTTCAAATCCCTAACTCATTCTTAAATATCAATGGACAATCAAGATTAAAAAATAGCAACCTAAAAATGTCACCCTGAAGAAACAAATAATTCAAGAACAGAAGAGGATTTTTAAACTAATTCTCAATATCTTTACAGTAAAGAGATGGTGTAATTTCTCATCCAACCTGGGACAATTTTGAAAGCAATGTGGAGGAGATGTTAATAATTACACCAGGACAACAGGTATAAACCATGGCTATCCCTGACATACAATCAGGATATACAATCATTGTTATGGACTGAATGTTTGTGTCCCCTCAAAATTCGTCTGTTGACTTGTAAGCCACAATGTAACGGTACTAGGAGAAAGGACCTCTGGAAAGTCATGAGGGTGGACCTCTAACCAGACGCTGCCTCTACAAGCACCTTGACCCTGGACATCCCAGCCTCCAAAGGGTGTGTTGTTTAAGCCTCCAGTCTATAGCATCTTTGTTACAGGAGTCTGAAGTGCAGTGTATGTTCAGTCGTGTCCAACTCCTTGCAACCCCATGGGCTGTAACCCGCCAGCCTCCTCTGCCCATGGAATTTTCCAGGCAAGAATACTAAAATGGGTTGCCATTTCCATCTCCAGGGGATCTTCCCAACCCAGGGCTCAAACCCCCATCTTTTGCATTAGCAGGCAGATTCTGTACCACTGTGCCACCTGGGAAGCCTTATGGCTAAACTAAGATAATTACTCTACTCCAGGAAGATTTGGGTAGATATTACATATATATATGTATATATATATATATATATATGAGAGAACAGAATGCTAAGAAAAAGGACAAATCAGAAACCAAGAAAAAATTCTCAAAAATTAGAAAACGTGATCGCCAAATTAAATGTTTAATAGAAATGATAGAATATAAAGATGAGGAAATCTTCTAGAGCATATAGGATAAAGAAAATAAGATGGAAAATATGAAGAAAAAAGATATAGAAGATCAATTCCAGGCAGAATCTAGCATCTGCCTATTAGGTGTTCACAACAGAGAACAAGGAAATTGCAAAGGATAAGTAACCTAGTAAATATACAAAGAAAAGGCTCAGAGTTTTCTAAACAAAAGGGCTCCCAAATGCCCAAAAGAAACAAAGAAACAATTCTTCTCCTTAGACACCCTCACTGTGAAATGTCAAAATACCCGGGATCAGAAAAATTCTGAGTTTCTAAAGAGCCAAAAAAGGTCCATCTAGTCAAGGCTATGGTTTTTCCTGTGGTCATGTATGGATGTGAGAGTTGGACTGTGAAGAAGGCTGAGTGCCGAAGAATTGATGCTTTTGAACTGTGGTGTTGGAGAAGACTCTTGAGAGTCCCTTGGACTGCAAGGAGATCCAACCAGTCCATTCTGAAGGAGATCAGCCCTGGGATTTCTTTGGAGAGAATGATGCTGGAGCTAAAACTCCAGTACTTTGGCCACCTCATGCGAAGAGCTGACTCATTGGAAAAGACTCTGATGCTGGGAGGGATTGGGGGCAGGAGGAGAAGGGGACGACAGAGGATGAGATGGCTGGATGGCATCACTGACTCGATGGACGTGAGTCTGGGTGAACTCCGGGAGTTGGTGATGGACAGGGAGGCCTGGCGTGCTGCAATTCATGGGGTCGCAAAGAGTCGGACACGACTGAGGGACTGAACTGAACTGAACTGAAGGAAAGAGAATCTGACTACCATTAGATTTCAAATTCAAAACCACAGATGTGTACAAAATGTGTACAGATGTGTACAAAAACAAAACATACACATAAGTCATAGTCCAAATAGGAACTCAACTAAAAGGGGGCCATATTTTGAGCAGCTGGATGAGTATGAAAAAGAAGCCTATTTGTTCTTGATGTTTGAGACATTTTGCATTGAGTGGCACTGGGGTCATGACATTGGAACCAGGGAGAAGAAATGTAATCATGGCACACTGCTTAGCTTGGTAACGATATTTACATAGTCATAATGAAAAGACTGCTTTCTGGTTTTCAGTTTTTGGAATCAACCAATAAACAAGGCCGGGGAAACTTGATTGTGGTTACAGAATAGATAGAATTTGGGAGGCAGAAGTGGGTAGAGAGGTAGAAGAAAGACTTTCCGCTTTTATCATCATCTTCCTGAATGAGCAGTCAGAGGTATCATTGACTGTTGGTGGAACAAGAATTAGGGGTTTGTATTCAGTTTGAGTAGTAACAGAGAAACCAAAATAGCTAAAACTTTCAAAACATGGGAGGGAGTGGGGGATAAGAATTAAAACTTTATCTACCCTAGAAGGAAGTGGATAGACAATGTCTACTAAGGTTGTTGATCAAGACAGAGCAGTGTAAACATACCATTTGGAGATGAAAAGAGAAACCACAGGCAGAACTAAAAATAGAAACATGTTGGAGACTGTTGTCTATGGGAAGCAGAGGGAGGGTGGATAGAGGTGGGCCAGGGCACTGTTTCTTTACTTTCCAAAACCTTTTGGATTATTTGATATTTTAATCATGCACATGAATCACTCTGGGAAAGTCTGAATTTAAGTCCTGGAAGCCTGTTCACTTTCATGTCATACAAAAAATGATTACGAAAATAAATGAAATAATCACAGTGAAAAGAGAGAAAGCAGAGAAGCTCAGAGAGGTTACATGACTTATCCCAACTCGCACCAGCTCGTAGGTTCTGAACCAAGCACGGAGCTGGACTCACAGGGCGCGGTGCGCATGGAGCAGAGCCGAGCAAGGATGTGTTTCGTAGAACAGGGTTTCCATGGTTCCATTTGGCTGCCCTCGGCAGCTATCTGTGAGCACTTCGTCACCTCCAATCCCATTTTAGACTTTGATGGGACCTAAATAAAAACAGAAATGGCCCAGGTGACAGATATATGTGCATTTTACATATTGGGAATGTCCTCAGGTGCTGTCTCTAAAAAGTAAATTCTAAATGCAATCGTATTTCAAACAAATGTGAGGCACTTCCTACCAGAAGAGATGGTGAGGTCAGACTTTCTGCAAGGGGAACGCTCCTTTTGCAACAGGAGCACTGCGCTGGGTGTGTGGAGACCCGAAGCAGCTTGCACTGGGTTTGCTGTGAGTGCGTCTCCTTCCGTCACCCGGCCTGGTTCAGTGCTGACCCAGCGCCTCCCCTTGTCCCCTGTTTGACTTCCCTGGCAAGCCCTCCTTTGCTTCTCTGCCTCACTTCTAGTATATCTAAGGTTTATTTTAGTCCATGCCTGGCTCAGTGCCCTTATCCCAACACCTTTCCAGACCCTTCACTCTTTGAACAAATAGTGAGTATATGCCCTTTGGGCTGCCACCCCTGCCATCTCTGCCATCCAGGGATTAGGATATAAGTAAGGTCACCAACACTGCAAGGACCTTCCTTTTCTGCACATCTGTTCTAGGTGAGGGATGGAACTGCCTCAACTTCAGCTCCGGACCTTGCGTAGACTTCAAACTCCTCTCTTCCTCCTCCTGGAAAGGACAGGCAGCCAACAAGCTGAATGTAAATTCCTCATCCATCCTTCGCTGGTTTTGCCTATTCAAGGGGATTGTTCCCATCCTGGACCTAGTTTCTTATCTGAACTTGTTACTCCCTGGTTATCCCAGGGGGATTATAATATTGAAATTGTCTACTTTTGATGGAAACTTGCCCCACCCAGACATAAATCCAGGATGTATAGCCATTTCCATAGCTAGGAGGCTGACATGGCAGAAACACGTTTGTTTCTGGGACATAACATACAGTCACCCAGTTGAGCCCTGGGAAATAAAATATAAATGGACAACGTTGGGGTTAGGTGAGGGATGCTGAAGAGGCGCTTGCTGCCTCCACTTGGTGAGCTAAGGACTGAATGGCAAAAGGACTTTTGGTGACTCGATGGACATAAGTTTCTGCAAGCTCTGGGAGTTTGTGATGGACAGGGAAGCCCAGCGTGCTGCAGTCCATGGGGTTGCAAAGAGTCGGACATGACTGAGTGACTGAACTGAACTGATGATCTAGATCAGACCTGCCTGAAGGTAAATAAACTCTGCCAGGTGGTGGGGAGATGTCCTGCACTTCCGGTTAGAACATACATTTGTGGCCATCAGCTGATGGGTATGTTGGCTTCTGGGGAGCAGGCCCCTGACTCAGCCTTCATTGAGTGTTCATATGAATCCTGGTCAGAAAACCAGCTACTTTTCTTACATCTTTAAAGCAAATTGGGCTGACTGTGGCTCAGATCATGAACTCCTTATTGCCAAATTCAGACATAAATTGAAGAAAATAGGGAAACCACTAGACCATTCAGGTATGACCTAAGTCAAATCCGTTACAATTATACAGTGGAAGTGACAAATAAATTCAAGGAATTAGACCTGATAGAGTGTCTGAAGAACTGTGGGTGGAGGTTCGTGACATTGTACAGGAGGCAGTGATCAAGACCATCCCCAAGAAAAAGAAAAGCAAAAAGGCAAAATGGTTGTCTGAGGAGGCCTTAGAAATAACCAAGAAGAGAAGCTAAATGCAAAGGAGAAAACGAAAGATATACCCATCTGAATGCAGAGTTCCAAAGAATAGCAAGGAGATATAAGAAAGCCTTCTTCAGTGATCAATGCAAAGAAATAGAGGAAAATATTAGAATGGGAAAGACTAGAGATCTCTTCAAGAAAATTAGAGATACCAAGGAAATATTTCATGTAAAAATGGGCACAATAAAGGACAGAAACGTTATGGACCTAACAGAAGCAGAAGATATTAAGAAGAGGTGGCAAGAATACACAGAAGAACTGTACAAAAAAGATCTTCATGACCCAGATAAACACGATGGTGTGATCACTCACCTAGAGCCAGACATCCTGGAATGTGAGGTAAATGGGCCTTAGGAAGCATCACTATGAACAAAGCTAGTGGAGGTGATGGAATTCCAGTTGAGCTATTTCAAATCCTAAAAGATGATGCTGTGAAAGTGTTGCACTCAATATGCCAGCAAATCTGGAAAACACAGCAGTGGCCACAGGACTGGAAAAGATCAGTTTTCATTCCAATCCCTAAGGAAGGCAATGCCAAAAAATGTACAAACTACCAACAATTGCACTCATCTCACACGCTAGCAAAGTAATGCTCAAAATTCTCCAAGCCAGGCTTCAGCAGTACGTGAACCGTGAACTTCCAGATGTTCAAGCTGGATTTAGAAAAGGCAGAGGAACCAGAGATAAAATTGCCAACATCCATTGGATCATCAAAAAAAGCAAGAGACTTCTAGAAAAACATCTACTTTTGCTTTATTGACTATGCCAAAGCCTTTGACTGTGTGGATCACAACAAACTGTGGAATATTCTTTAAGAGGAATACCAGACCACCTTACCTGCCTCCAGAGAAATTTGTATGCAAGTCAAGCAGCAACAGTTAAAACTGGATATGGAACAACACACTGGTTCCAAATCGGGAAAGGAGTACGTCAAGGCTGTGTATTGTCACCCTGCTTATTTAACTTATATGCAGAGCACATCATGCAAAATGCCAGGCTGGAAGAAGCACAAGCTGGAATCAAGACTGCCAGGAGAAATATCAATAACCTCAGATATGCAGATGACACTACCCTTATGGCAGAAAGTGAAGAAGAACTAAAGAGCCTCTTGATGAAAGTGAAAGAGGAGAGTGAAGAAGTTGGCTTAAAACTCAACATTCAGAAAACCAAGATCATGGCATCTGCTCCCATCACTTCATGGCAAATAGATGGGGAAACAATGGAAACAGTGAGAGACTTTATATTTTGGGGCTCCAGAATCACTGCAGATAGTGACTGCAGCTATGAAATTAAAAGGCACTTGCTCCTTGGAAGAAAAACTATTACCAACCTAGATAGCATATTAAAAAGCAGAGACACTACTTTACCAACAAAGGTCTGTCTAGTCAAAACTATGGTTTTTCCAGTAGTCATGTATGGATGTGAAACTTGGACTATAAAGAAAGCTGAGAGCCAAAGAATTGATGCTTTTGAACTGTGGTGTTGGAGAAGACTCTTGAGAGTCCCTTGGACTGCAAGGAGATCCAACCAGTCCATCCTAAAGGAAATCAGTCCTGAATATTCATTGGAAGGACTGATGCTGAAGCTGAAACTTCAATTCTTTGGTCACCTGATGTGAAGAACTGACTCACTGGAAAAGACCCTGATGCTGGGAAAGATTGAAGGTGGGAGGAGAAGGGAATGAAAGAGGATGAGATGGTTGGATGGTATCACCAATGCGATGGACATGAGTTTGAGCAAGTGCCCAGAGTTGGTGATGGACAGGGAAGCCTGGCATGGCTGCAGTCTATGGGGTCGCAAAGAGTCGGACATGACTGAGCGACTGAACTGGCTGAGGTGGGGCTAATGCTAAAGAACTCACCTGCCAATGCAGGAGACATAACAGACAGGGGTTCTATCTCTGGGAAGATCCCCTGGAAGAGGAAATGGCAACCCACTCCAGTATTCTTGCCTGGAGAATCCCATGGACAGAGGAGCCTGACAGGCTACAGTCCATGGGGTCGCAAAGAGTCAGACACAACTGAATAAACTTAGCATGCACAAATAGCCATTAGAGGCAGCTGGAGATGAGCTATATTCTGGGTAAGTGTCCTCGGTGCCTACAAAGCACTCATGGATTCTAGCTGCCTTAGACATGTGAACTATGTTTTCCCCACATGTATATATATCTATCTATGTTGCTGTGCTTGTTTATTACAGTTGCTAAGTCGTGTCCAACTCTTTGTGACCCCATGGACTGCAGCACACCAGGCTTCCCTGTCCTTCACTATCTCCCAGAGTTTGGTCAAACTCAGGGTCTGTTGAGTCAGTGATGTCATCCAACCATCTCATCCTCAGTCACCTGCTGTAGTGCCTAATAAAATACAAATACTTCTAAAGCCTTATTCAATTGGCAGTAACTTTTTATTAGTATGTGGTTTCTCAAAGGGCATTAAAAATACAACCACAGACCTTTTTTATGATCCCCCAACCTCTAATCAGGTTTCCATGTTAGATTCATAATCTCTACGTTTTCCTTCAGAGCACTCAACACAATTTTGAATTGCATTTTTATTTGCATGGCCATTTATTTTGTGTCTGTCTCTCCCACTAGACTCTAAGCTCCATGAGGGCAAGGAATGCATTTGTTTTTCCTCACAAATTGTATTTCCAACTCCTAGTAGAGTACCTGGTACATGCTATATCAGATCAGATTACATCAGTCGCTCAGTCGTGTCCGACTCTTTGCGACCCCATGAATCGCAGCACGCCAGGCCTCCCTGTCCATCACCAACTCCTGGAGTTCACCCAGACTCACGTCCATCGAGTCAGTGATGCCATCCAGCCATCTCATCCTCTGGTGTGCCCTTCTCCTCCTGCCCCCAATCCCTCCCAGCATCAGAGTCTTTTCCAATGAGTCAACTCTTCGCATGAGGTGGCCAAAGTACTGGAGTTTCAGCTTTAGCATCATTCCTTCCAAAGAAATCCCAGGGCTGATCTCCTTCAGAATGGACTGGTTGGATCTCCTTGCAGTCCAAGGGACTCTCAAGAGTCTTCTCCAACACCACAGTGCAAAAGTGCTCAGTAAATATTTGTGAAGCAAATGAATGAGGTGGTGGGGCTGAGAGAGGGTGTCCTAGAATTGTTTTTGATGGATAAAAAGTTTAGGAGGCAACAATCTGGTCATTTTACAAATATAACTGAGGCCCAGCCCATAAGACATTTACCGAAGAGACATGTTGCTTCAAGGCAAATATGGAGGCAACTCCGCCCACTGATCTTTTCAGCGTTCTTGTCAGTTTCTAATAGCATTTATTATTCTTAATTTTATTTGTTTATTTTTGGCTGTGCGGGGCCTTTGTTGCTGTGCAGGCTTTTCTCTAGTTGTAAGCAGTAGCTACTCACTAGTTGCAGCGCGAGGCCTTCTCTTGTTGCAAAGCAAGTGGGCTCCAGTAGTTGCACCACGTGGTCTTGTTAGGGGAAGCACACTGATTGAAAGGGCCCACCCTGGCCAGGCACCATAGTAATCATTTGCATGAGTTGTTTTATGACAGGAGATCCTGATAAGGAATACGGAACTAATAAGCCACTACCAACGGGAAGAGTTCGGGAAAGGTGGAAAGGATACACCGCCTGTCCGTCCACTTCCCAGAATCCCTCTCACTAGCATCCATCTTGGCTGAGCGATGCGTGCGCCACCAGGAAAGACTCTGAATTAGAATGATCGGCCAAAGACCACAGGGAAACTAATCCCAACACCATAAAACCCGAGACTGCAAGCACGTGGCAAAGTAGTTCTCCTGGTTTCCCTTACTCTACTGCTCTCCACCCGGGTGCCCTTTCCCAATAAAATCTCTTGCTTTGTCAGCACATGTGTCTCCTCGGACAATTCATTTCCGAGTGTTAGACAAGAGCCCAGTGTCGGGCCCTGGAAGGGGTCTGCCTTCCTGCAACAGTCTCAGAAGTTGTGCCTCACAGGCTCTAGAACACACGCTCAGCAGTTGTGGCACATCAGTTTGGTTGCTCCGTGGCCTGAGAGATCTTCCCGGATCAGGGATCGAACCCATGTCTCCTGCATTGGCAGATGGACTCTTTACCACCGAGCCACCAGGAAAGCCCCAGCATTTATTCTGTATAAAATTATACATTTATTTCTGTGTAACATGGCACTAGGCGTGATACAAAGCAGACCAAGCAAAGATTCAGCCTCTTTAGTGATTACAATCTTAGAGTGTCCAGTGGCTATTTTATGTAGCATCTTTTATATTGATATGTTTTTGGAATAATTTCATGTAAAGTCTATACTTGACCTTCTGGGGTGTATAATGGTGTCAATCACAAACAATGGGTCACTAAAAAGAGAGGAATCCATTTTCTGCAGCCCCCTTCCCACTCCAGTTGCCTCTGAGACTCTTCCTCTTGATTGGAATGCTGCTCGTTTGGAATCTGGAAGGTAAACAGACTATAGCATTTATGGAATGCCAACCATTAGAAAGAACTATGCTAGGTGCCCTGGGGAAATACACAAGACTTAACAGGCATGGTACCTGCTTTAGAGGTGAAAACCAGCACGTCTACATTTATTTATTTATTTGCAGCTAGGGTTCTTTCTTTCCAAATATCTGTTGCAAGGAATTGGCAGCTGCAGAGCTGACCTGCAAATAAAGTCAGCTCCATTCACAGTTCCTAAGAATGACTGTGACCAGCTCACTCACATAGGTGAGAAGAAAATATTTTCAGAGAGAGCAGAGGCACGTAGGAAAAACTCACATAGAATAAGTGGGAAAGGCTTGAGAGTGCATACATCGAACACAAATTCTTAGCTATTAAAAAGGAGCGGTCAGTCCAGTTACAGAGACAAATCTGCACATGCATCCCATAGAGGCCGCTGCCAACAGCCTGTGGATGTGTCACACCCCTGCCCCCACACACGATTTAATGACTGTCTGCTGCCATTGCTTGATCAGGAAAATGGGTGGGCATATTTAAAGACTCTAAACTCTATTCTGGAGGAAGTGGGACTCCTAGTTCTAGAGATCACAGATAGGAAAGAGTGACTGGATTTCAAGCAGAAAAGAAAAAACATTTTTGAAATAAAACATCCTTTCTCTTTGATAGTTAACAGTAATATCTGAATCCTTAGAAATCCCTGTTCTCAGGTCATTTAGGTTGGTGTTCTCAGAGAAGGCCTCAGTATAGGACGTGTATCAATATCTGGGCTGCTGCTGATGACAAGGGCCCTGCAGGTTGGTCAAGGGTGACCCTGCTGATGGTGCTGCTGCTGATGACAAGGGTGGCCCTGTCACCCTTCACATCCCCACCACCCAGCATGTGACATCACATCGCCACGCGTTCCTCTCTGAGACGGCATTCTCTCTCCACCTATGGTCATCTTCCTTGGGAAAGAATAGGAGGGAGCTGAGTGGGCACTGCCTCTTTGCTTCAGGCTTCATGGCCCTTTGGAAGAAAAACAAGGTTCACAGGCTGTCTACCATATGCCAGGAGCTGTACTGGGCACTTGCCATGCAATAAGCCATTGAATCTACCCAATCACCCAGAGAAGGGCTTTCCATTCCTTTCATCCTGAAGCTTTTAAGAACAAACAGGGGCTTCCCTGGAGGCCCAGTGGTTAAGACTTCACTTTTCAGTGCAGGGGCTGCAAGTTCGATCCCTGGTTAGGTCGGGGAGGTAGGATCTCATAAGCCTTGAGGCCAAAAAAAACCCCAAACATAAAACAGAAGTAATATTGTAACCAATTCAATAAACACTTTAAGAATGGTCCACATCAAAATGTCTTTAAAAAGACAAGCAAAAAGGTGCAGAAACATGCAGTTCTGTGCCAAGGCCATGAAGCTATAATGTAAGAACGGTGTGACATCATAATTTTGAATTACAAAGCTAAGGTCCACTTACAGGCAGGCGCTCTGTTTACATCTAAAGCCCTTCTCGATGCCAGGGACAAAGTAGCATGATAACAGATTTTAGGGGAAAATGGGACCTGCATGGACCCCATCTTTCGAGTTTGAGGAACTCCTCTTCCTCCCCTGGTGGGGCAGGAGGGGGATATTCTTCCAGGCAGAGCCCTGCTTTCAGTCCTCTGCAGGAGAAAGCAGATACATGACAGACACATGAAGTTCACCCTTCAGACCTTTCTGTGGAACTGCTCTGTTTCATGTTTCCTAAATTATTTGCAACAGGCAGCTGTGCTAGGTCAGAATCTCAGAGGTGCTCTGGGATTCCAGACGGGGTGGGGGCCGCCATCCTGCTCTCTCAGGCTTCGAATAATACAACTCACAAATGTGGGGCATTTAAGGAATTCAGGGGCTAAAAAGAGAAGCTCCTGGCTGGAAGCGGCTAAGATTCCTGGACCTCCATGGTGTCAGGGACCCATTGCAGGAATGTTTTGCTTTTGCTCCGGGATTAATAATACAGCAGCCTTCTACCAGCAGTTACTGTGCTCCAAGCACTGGGCCCAGGGCCTTTCAGAGGTATTGTATTCATCCAGCCCATCAGTTCTGACTTCGTTTAATCCTCTTAACCCTGAGAGGCAGGTATCAACAACCTCATCTCACAGATGAGTAATATGCTTGGAAAACATCAATAACTCACTCAAGTTTTCACAGATTTCAGGCCAAGTCAGGATTCAAACCCAGGCTGTCTGACTCAACTGCTCATATTTTTAACAACAGTATATTGCCTCTAAGGAATTTATTCTGCAGCTAATGAATACATCAGACAGGCTTTTCTCCACCTCTCTACCCACCAAATGTTTGGGCAATTAAAATAGTTGAGTTCACTTATAAGGGGAATGGAAACACAGCACTTGGACTTGTCCCAGTTACATTAATTAATTTCGTCTCAGGGTTCTTGATGGTCGCATAAACCAAAGAATCTAGAATCCCATGATGAAATTATGTCATTAAAGCCCTTGGCAGCTTAGCTATTATTTTATGTAAAAGAGATACATGCCTCCTGAGAAGTCCTTTCCACCGCTAGACAGGATAAAATAAAATATATTAGTCATGTTAGGATTCTATACCATCATGCCGGTCTTTATGTGACATTATTGATAGGAATGCTGCTTGTTTGGAATCTGGAAGGTAAACAGTTTCAAATTCCAACCCTCTATTGTGGACTGTAATAAGCATGCCGCATGGTCATGCAAATTAAGGAACGCTGAAACCCCAAACCTCCAATCAGAGCGGCGGCCGCACCGACATTCCAAACACGCCTCTCTCGCCAAGGACAGCCCGGCTTAGACCGCAGAATATTTGCAGAGCCGGCGTCAAAGGCTGCTAGAGGCTCAGTATCTGGGACATCTCATCGCAGCCGCAGTCCCATCTCGGGGTGAGGTCGGTGAGGGCAAATAACTAAAGAGTTTTCTCCAAAACGCCATAGTTGGAATTCCCTCTCCCGGCCCGGGATCCCTGGCGTCCCTTCCCCTGCTGCCGGACAAAGTCCCCCCGAACCCGGGGCCTAGCCGGTCCCCCACCTCGCCCACCTGCCGCACAGGGCCCTGCCCAGCCCGGCGGGGAAGCACTTTCCTCCCGCAGCAAGGACCGAGCCCGAGACACGCCCTGGCTATCTATAGAAAATCCCGCTGAGGGTTCTGCTGACCAGTCACTCGAGATCCCTCCTTGGGCCTTATTATGTCACAGGAACCCAGAATGGAATGCGGAGGATTAAATTCCAAGCCCTTCCCGGCGGTGGGGCGGAGGGAGGGGAGTTGGAGGCCATGTGGGCTCTCGGGTGCCCCCTACTGAGTGTCCTTGTCCCTTCGGCTCGGATGCCGGCCAGGCCGCGGCTGGTGCAGTGGTCCAGGCCTCCTGAGGACTCCGGGGGCTGCAGGCAGCCGGCCCTTTGCGCTCTTACAGCATCCAGGGACACAGCGGGGAGGGCAAGCACAGACTGGACCTTCGGAGCTCACGCTGTAGGTCTGGGTGGTTCGCTGCCCACTCCGAGGCTCAGATTCCTCACCAAAGGAACCCTTGAGACATAAGATAAAGGAATATCCCATACAAAGAGGGAAGCCGGGGAGTGGATGCTACAGAGGTGGTGACCTGCGAGCAAGGGCTGATGGGGAATTTAGAAACCCCAAGGCAATCACCGGTCAGGAATGATGGTAGAAAAGATGTGGTTAGGAGGAAATACTCCAAGTATGGGCTAATTCTATTTTAAAAGACAAGGGAATTACCAGGTTACTTCAACCTAACAATCTCTGTGTCCCTTATCCATAATACAGGATTAATAATAATGTTTATGGGCTTCCCTGATGGATCAGTAGTAAAGAGTCCGCCTGCTAATGCAGGTGACATGGGTTTGATCCCTGGGTCTGGAAGATTCCGTGGAGAAGGGAATGGAAACCCTCTCCAGTTTTCTTGACTGGGAAATCCTATGGACAGAGGAGCCTGGCAGGCTACATACAGTCCATGGTGTCGCAAAAGAGTGGGACACAAATTAGCAACTAAATAACAATAATAATGCCTACTACATAGAACTGTTGTGACAAATAAATGAGTCTGTTCACAAAAAGGGCTTCAAACAATGCCAGTATGTAGTAAGTCACCTATTTTATTATTGTTATTGTTATTATCTAAGAGTACCAATTGTTGTTGTTATTACAAGGTCTCAGAACACAATACCTGGAAAAGAGCACTAGCATTGGGAACATTTACGGCACTTTCTGACATGCCAGTCATTCTGCTGAGCATTTTAAATAATGTATCATTTCAGAAACAGCTCTGTGCAGTAATTACCATCATCTCCATCTTTTAACAGTGAAGAACCTGAGCATTTAGTGACTTCCCCCAGGTCAGAGAGCCTGCGAGTGAGCAAGTGATCGTGGCTCTCCCATCAGAGCTGGCCCGGGGCTGGATTCCTCCCTTGCTGTTTGACCTGCAAATACCATTGCCCTTGCTGGGTCTCCAGTGGAGGAAAAGGGCAAATAATAACATCTGCTTTAATTCCTTCACATGACTCTGTTGAGAAAAGTGTTGTGCAAGCTGACTTTCCACCCAGAAATAGGAGGAATTTCATCTTCATACAGGAAAGCAAGTCAAAGTAGGAAATATAGAAGCTGAGCAGTGACAGGGAGACAGCATTGGGGATTGTCCTGCTCCTTTTCAGAGAAGAAGGGACTATATGGGGACTCAGGACACATTTGATCTAAGCCAAGAGCCCATGGAGGTGCCTGTCGTCCTGGGGCGGCCGGGGTGGGGGTGGGGGGTGACTGGTGCTGTGAAAAGTGAAAAGCCCACCACCTGTCAGGTGTCTGAGTAGCCTGTCAATATTAGTGCAAGTGTGCACACAGACACGTGCACACACACAGGCACGCACAGTAATAATGTATCACTGGGCTCCCACCTTAGCAGAGCGAGTGAAACATGTAAACACATAATAAATTATGCCTATGCCAATGGAGCGTAGAAGCAGTAACTATAAAATACTACCCAGGGGAGAGAAAGTTTATTGAGACAGAAATAGAACACCCCAATCTCATTGCCAAAAACATTATTTCACACCCGGAGTAAGCTAGCAGGGTTGTTATTTCTTGAAGGAGAACTTTGTCTTTTTTCTTAAATATTGAATTTTTTTGTTGTTGTTTAAACAATGCCAATCTTTCCTTCTGAAGGGATCTTGAAAATCTTCTACTTTTATGAAAGGGACTGATGTCCCACAGAGTGAACGAATTCTGATGACAAGGCTCTAAGTACTGCTGATTTGGCAAGGCGGGCTGTCAGGTCTCTGTCCCTTAAGGCCTTTAGATGGGGTGCAGACCTTGGTTTCCTCCTGAAAGAGACCCCGCTGACAGCCATGCTTCCCACGGGCCCGGGGTTGAGAGGCGACGCTGCACAACAGACTCCCAAGCCGGTGGTCTCCCAAGCAGGGATCACTCCCAGAGGATGCTCCCCCAGGCAATCCACTGGGAGTAAAGGAAGAAGACCTTTTTATATTTTATACTATCATTACAAAGCCACTTTTGCTATTTAAAATTTAAGTATATATAAAGGCAGAATAAGATCCTGAGCTTCCCATGTGCCCATGTAACCATCCAACTTCAAAAATTGGTGATTCCTGGCTAGTCTTTTCTCCTCTATGCAGCCTCCTACTCACCTTGCCTGCTCCTCCTTCCACATTCTTTGAAGCAAATCCCAGACACTATATGCTGCAAAGGCCATCCTGTGCCTGCAGACTTTCAACGCCCTTGGAGCACTTCCTTATCAAGAGATAAAGAGCCCATGGGGCTTGTTGCCTCCTGTGGGACTAGCTTTCCCTATTTCAGGGTCAGTGACTCTTCCTTTGTTCTGCTTGTCTGTATATTAATGGCTCCCCCAAAGATGCCCCTGACCTTCATATTTCTGACTCCATGAAAGAGGGGTTGGGATTCTTTAATCCCAAGAAGGGTGCGTGCATTGCCATGCGTGCCCCTCCACTGTCTCCTGGGAGAGACCCGATGGCCGTGGAGACCCATGCCCAGTATTGAAGCCACTATTACTGTTTCCCCTCTGTGTAAGGAAGGTGTTGTTCCACCCAGTGTTTTTCTTGGCAACTCCGATACCAAGGTGCAGTGGGCAGAGTGTTTGCAGTCCTCCCCTGGGGCTTGGTGACTGGTACACCGTGTTCTGCTCCGGGGGATTGACAATCAGCACTCCATGTTCCGCTGGACACTTGTCATTACAGCTATAAATATTCCAACACATGGATCTGAAAACAAGCCTATAAAGACCAAGTCTTCCCTCTTTAAAAACAACCACAATGCCGTCATTGTACTCTGAAACATCAAGAGTTCCTCAGTATAATTGCATATCCAGTGTTAACATTCCCTCAATTATTCTATAAATAATTTTTATAGTTTTAACTGGGATCCAAACAAGCTCCATACATTGTGATGGATAACCTGAAGTCCATCCTTTTTAATCCATTGATCTCCCTCTCAACCTCTCATTCTCTATTTTTGCAATTTTTGGCTAAAGAACTTGGATTGTTTTTCCTAACTAATCTTCTGCAGGCTGGATTTTGCCGATTATGTTCCCTTAGTATCATTTTATCATGTGCCTCCATGCCTAGTGTTTCCCATAAATGAAAAATCAAGAAGTTTCATCAGGTTCAAATTAAATATTTTGGCAAGAACATTCTGTAGGTGGTGTTATGGACATAGATGTCCATAACATCATTAGGAGAACATAATATCTGGTCATCTCTTTTTATGGGGGGGGATATCTGCAATTTTTGATGATCATTGCCAAATCCTTTAATTCACCGGGGGTTACAAAGTGTCGTGTTCTAATTCTGTCTTCATTTATTTGCTGGAGTATTTCTGTAGAGAGAATCTTCTCATTAGCTATTTGCTAATCTGAGTCCTGGTTCTTTCAGGAAAGGTAAGATAAACCCTTCTCTTACCCCTACCCCACCCCACCCCTTTTTTTTTAGTATTATTATAAACACGTGGATTTCAGTATATTTAGTGTGGTTTAATCTACTGCAGTGGCTCCAAGCAACCCATTTTTGGCCAATTGAATCTATTCAAGTTGACTCTTGATTTTTTTGACGTGACCCCAATAATAATTGATCTCTTCCTTGCTTTCTGATATGACAAGATACTCCAAGCTCACTTTCCAAACTGTTTTCTCCAAGGAGCTGGTTTCTTTTAGTGGGAAATGGTATTCAGAGGTCACAATCTATTAAGTTCATATTATGCTTTGCTTTATATTTCTGTAATAGATGCTTCATAATGTACATAATGTGTACACTATGGTAGATACATATTACTTATAAATGGCAAACAAACACACAAAGATACAAATATTTCCTGAAAGGGATACTCAGTAAGGAAAATTTAGAGACCACATGTTTGGTGCCTGGGAAATGTGCTTGAATTATGATACTGGGCCCTCTTCCTTTCGAGCTGTTTTGTCTTGGTCAGTTCTTTTTTTCTCTGAACTTCAGATAATTCAAGTGCAAAATAAACAGCAATAGCCACATCATGGGGACATGCGATGACCAAATAAGACAGAGAAGATAGAGATTAAAGAGAGGAAGACACATACATACATACATACACAAACACACACCCTGGTCTCACTAAATAAACAGAAGCTATTCATAGTATCTCAACTAAACAATCAGTATTGACAAAGTTCTGTCTCATGTAGAAGGTTCCCTGTTCTCAAGAAGCTTACAAACCAGAAGAACCAAGAAGCACCACACACAGGAAAATTCACATAGCATCCATCCTTCAAAGGGCTTACTGAGCCAATTCGGAGGAGAGAGCTCTCTGGAATCTGGAAAGGTCTAGAAGTCTTTGGGGTAAAGATGAAGTTTAGCTGGGTCCTGAAGGCTTACCCACAGAAGGCGTGGGATGGGGATTCACAGGCAGAACATTACGGGCTGGGGAGATGGCAGGTTTGGGGAAAAAGAGAACGCAGCAAAGCAGTAGGAGGAGGAGGAGAAACTACCAGAAAGAACAAGCCCAGGAAGGAAAGGCTGTTGGAAGGTCCCAGCCTGCTACGAGGTGAGCAGGAGCAGCACAGAGAACAGGAGCCCGGGGAGGCAGTGGGAGGAAGGAAGCATGTGCCTGCAGAGAAGGGTTCTTGCTGATTGGTTTCGAAAAGAGCAGAGCAGCTCAGGCACCAGAATGGGATGACCCCAGACACGGGGGCTACCCAGCTGGGGGCAGTCTTCCCTCCACCAGGAGGAAGATGCTGGAGGAAAACAGAGACTCAAAATGGCTTTGAGGAACCAGGCCCCAGGAACTGCCACAGCCAGGGTGGCAGCAAGAAAGCAAACCCTGGCATGACTGAGGCTCTCCAAGAGGTGAGATGGGGTGAGGCTGGTGGGGTTCTGCCCCTTGGGTTGGACTGCAGCAGGAACTCACCTTCTCCAAGGTCGATTACACGCCAGGCACCGTGTTGCACACTTAACATACCTTCCCCTGTTTAGTCCTCCTGGTCAGCCTCCAAGACAGATGAAACACTCCCACTGAATAAATGAGGACACGGAGGGTGGGAGGAGACCCGTGATCCTGTGATTTACTAAACCTTAAACCCAAACTACAGTCTGTGCCCCCAACCCTGCAGCAGGCCACCCACGCCTTTGCTGGAGACTCCCAGACACCAGCAGGCAAGTCTCCTGTGGGGTCACTGCTCCTTCTTCCTTGGTCCTGGTGCACAAGGCTCTGTTGTGCCCTCCAAGACTCTATTTCCCAGTCCTATGTAAGTTCTGGCACCTCTGTGGTGGGTATGACCATTTAGCTATGACCTAAATCAAATCCCTAACGATTATACAGTGGAAGTGAGAAATAGATTTAAGGGACTAGATCTGACAGACAGAGTGCCCATTGAGCTATGAGTGGAGGTTCGTGACATTGTACAGGAGACAGGGATCAAGACCATCCCCATGGAAAAGAAATGCAAAAAAGAAAAATGGCAAAAAAAAAAAAAAAAAGAAAGAAAAATGGCTGTCTGAGGAGGCCTTACAAATAGCTGTGAAAAGAAGAGAAGCCAAAAGCACAGGAGAAAAGGAAAGATATACCCCTTTGAAGGCAAGAGTTCCAAAGAATATCAAGGAGAGATAAGAAAGCCTTCCTCAGCGATCAGTGCAAAGAAATAGAGGAAAACAACAGAATGGGAAAGACTAGAGATCTCTTCAAGAAAATTACAGATACAAAGGGAACATTTCTTGCAAAGATGGGCTCAATAAAGGACAGAAATGGTATGGACCTAACAGAAGCAGAAGATATTAAGAAGAGGTGGCAAGAATACACAGAAGAACTGTACAAAAAAGATCTTCATGACCCAGATAATCACGATGGTGTGATCACTCACCTAGGGCCAGACATCCTGGAGTGCCAAGTCAAGTGGGCCTTAGGAAGCATCACTATGAACAAAGCTAGTGGAGGTGACGGAATTCCAGTTGAGCTATTTCAAATACTGAAATATGATGCTGTGAAAGTGTTGCACTCAATATGCCAACAAATCTGGAAAACTCAGCAGTGGCCACAGGACTGGAAAAGGTCAGTTTGCATTCCAATCCCAAAGAAAGGCAATGCTAAAGAATGTTCAAACTACCGAACAATTGCACTCATCTCACATGCTAGCAAAGTAATGCTCAAAATTCTCCAAGCCAGGCTTCAACAATACGTAAACCGTGAACTTCCAGATGTTCAAGCTGGTTTTAGAAAAGGCAGAGGAACCAGAGATCAAATTACCAACATCTGCTGGATCATTGAAAAAGCAAGAGAGTTCCAGAAAAACATCTATTTCTGCTTTATCGACTATGCCAAAGCCTTGACTGTGTGGATCACAATAAACTGTGGAAAATTCTTCAAGAGATGGGAATGCCAGACCACCTTACCTGCCTCTTGAGAAATCTATATGCAGGTCAGGAAGCAACAGTTAGAATTGGACATGGAACAACAGACTGGTTCCAAATCGGGAAAGGAGTACGTCAAGGCTGTGTATTGTCACCGTGCTTATTTAACTTATATGCAGAGTATATCTTGAGAAACTCTGGGCTGGATGAAGCACAAGCTGGAATCAAGATTGCTGGGAGAAATATCAATAACCTCAGATATGCAGATGACACTACCCTTATGGCAGAAAGCGAAGAAGAACTGAAGAGCCTTTTGATGAAAGTGAAAGAGGAGAATGAAAAAGTTGGCTTAAAGCTCAACATTCAGAAAACAAAGATCATGGCATCTGGCCCCATCACTTCATGGCAAATAGATGGAGAAACAGTGAAAAAAGTGGCAGACTTTATTTTTGGGGGGCTCCAAAATCACTGCAGATGGTGACTGCAGTCATGAAATTAAAAGACGCCTTGGAAGAAAATTATGACCAACCTAGACAGCGTATTAAAAAGCAGAGACATTACTTTGTCAACAAAGGTCCATCTAGTCAAGGCTATGGTTTTTCCAGTGGTCATGTATGGATGTGAGAGTTGGACTATAAAGAAAGCTGAGTACCGAAGAATTGATGCCTTTGAACTGTGGTGTTGAAGAAGACTCTTGAGAGTCCCTTGGACTGCAAGGATATCAAACCAGTCCATCCTAAAGGAAATCAGTCCTGAATGTTCATTGGAGGGACTGATGCTAAAGCTGAAACTCCAGTACTTTGGCCACCTAATGTGAAGAGCTGACTCATTTGAAAAGACACTGATGGTGGGAAAGATTGAGGGCAGGAGGAGAAGGAGACAACAGAGGATGAGATGGTTGGATGGCATCACTGACTCAACGGACATGAGTTTGAGTAAACTCCAGGAGTTGGTGATGGACAGAGAGGCCTAGTGTGCTGCAGTCCATGGGGTTGCAGAGAGTCGTACACAACTGAGCGACTGAACTGAACTGAAACACAACCTGGAGCTGGGATTCAAACTCAGGTCTGTCTCTAAAACCCATTCCACCCTCTTTCCAATACTATTGACTGTCCCTCAAAATGATGATCAGATTTGTCCATTTAGCACAAAAGGTGCTACTTATGAAACATGTACCTTGCACATTCTATAGCTTTTACACGCCTGAACGTCTTTATTTCTCTCATACCTTAGGAGAGGCTCTTCTATTCATCTCATTTCGGAAATGAGGCAGAGAGATGTTAAATAACGTACCTGAGATCACACAGTAAGCAAAAATGCAAGGGTTCAGAGCCTACATGCTTGGCCTCATGCTGTACCAGCTGCCAGTGAGTGCCCATGTGTGCCAGGCCTCTTTACATCCTGTGTTTCCACAGTGTGAGTTCCCCACTCAGGCCATAGTGTGGGTCCCCACCCTACCCCAGGCACTGTGAGTGAATGAGGTCGGGGGGACTGTCTCCACTGAAACTCCTGAGAACAGGCTATCAGAGGGGCAGGTGGCAGTTCTCTGCTAATGACACTTATTTCCTTGCAGTGGCACCTCTGATCCTAACAGTAGGTGTTTTGGTTTGTTTTTTGCCCTTGGTTTGGGGAATCTGAGAAATCTTAGTGTTAGGGGTAACAGTGCACGTACCAGGGAGGGGGACTATCCAACTACTCTGAGGCCAAAATTTTCTTTTTTTTTCCCCAGTCAGAAAGTCTTTGTGAGGGTTTTAGGGAGGGCAAAAGCAGGTGGTGTTAAGAGTGGAGAAAAATCTTTGTCCCTTGAGGACTGACTGAAAGGAATGCTTGCTCTCCTGAGATTTGCAGTCCAATTTATCTTCCTTAAATGACCACATTGGAAAATGATCACCGCAGCGACGCAACATTAGAAATGTGAAATGGATAAATAAAACCTTGGGTGAGCGTGCTGGCTGCTGAACCCGTCTGAAAAATGGAGATGTGAAGGGCACACAGCCTGAGCCAGGAGAGCCCTCTCAGAGGAATGTCAAATGTTTATCTGGGAGAAAAGAGAAGCTAGTGTCCACAAGCCCTCAGGCTTTCATAGGGCGCTCTCTTTGTCAGTAAGGCTGAACCTTTCCAGAGGTCATTTCCCCGAGATGGTTGCAGCTGCTTTTAGTAACAGCCGAGGACCATGGTGGAAGGGGCCTTTGAGGTCACACTTTATAGTTTGACCACCTCACTTTGCAAATGATAAGGCAGGCCCAGAGAGAGGGAGTGACGTGGTCTGTGTTACATGCGTTTTCTGGTGGGGTGTTTATAAGAATCAGATCATTCATCAGATTGGAATGTAGGTCACAAGGTTGAAAGTACCACTGGCAGCAGTGAACCCTGCTACGTTCCAGACAGCAGGGAACCTTCTGCAAACACGGTCTCATTTAGTCTGCGCAATGGCCCAGTGAGATGGCTCTAGGCAGCTGGAATTTTTGTAGCTGAGGCCACTGAAGGCTGAAGAGTTTAAGTGACTTGATCAAGGTCTCACTGCTAAGAAATGTGACACCAAGTCCCATGTTTCCTCTCTGCTACCTTCTGACAAGGATAGGGGAAATGCTAAAATGAACCAGAGTATGCTTCTGGGGATATTATGTTACAATTAAAACTATTATAAACTCTATGAAGTAACATGGTAATTGGTCCTTACATAGCACTGAGTGAAAAATGCAATCCTCAATGTAAAATATGCAGAAGAAAAATGGAAGCTGAATGCTTCACCACAGAGGAGTATGATAAGCTTATTTTATTTGTGCTTTTCTCGCATTTTAATATTGTGTAATGTGGCCTAGGTCTTTTGTAATGAAAGAATGAATATAATCTTTCTTCAAGAACTAGTACTGTACTCACAAAATCAATAAGGAAAAGGCTAAAATGAATAGTAATATATTTTCCTTTCCTTGGCAATGAAAGCTAATAAGTAATTGATTTGCAGCATGAGATAGGAGATCATTATACAAAGTCCATGTATAACACAATTCTCTTTTCACATTCTATCGGGTGTAACAAAAACTCAAATTCAAAGAACTTCAATTTTGAAGCCACCCTGTTTTTATGGCTCCCATAGCCTGGTCTATTAATAAAACGAGATGATCACTCTGCCATGTTTGCCAGGGGAAGGACTAACCATTCTTTCCTTCTGTCCACAGTTGAGTTCCAGCCAACGTCCTGGCTTGGAAACACATTGTGTTGGAAGTTTCCCTCACGTCCATTCTCTCCTTCCACACGCAGAAGCTCAGGCCCAGGCAGGTAATGTCTCCTGCTGGAGATCTTGTGAGTCTTACTAGTGAAATCCTGAATATAAATTCTCCACCGCCCAAAGACCAGGCTCTTCCAGGTCTGGGCCAGTCCCAGCACCCAGAGCTGACTCCTTCCTGTATGAGATGCATTAAGATCTCAGTGACAGGACAAAATGAAAGCCAGGCTCCACCGCTCACACCCACTATGCAGTTTCTCTGTGCCAAGCACTATGCTAAATGCTTTGCAAGGGTGATTTAGCCCCAAAGGCGACCCTGTGGTGAGGTCACAGCATCAAGGGTATTGCAGTGCTGAAGAAAAAGAGGCTCGGGTAGGCTGAGCCCATTGCCCCAGGTTGACTGGGTCAGAATTTTGACCTGGGCTGCGTGCTTTCAGAGCCAGTCCTCTTAACTCTTAGAGTTGGAAGGGACTCAGCATCAGCTCACGTCCACGGACAAGTTTTTATTCCTGGAGAGTTTAGAAATACAACCGAGGTAAGAGAGCTACTGGACTTGCGCACCAAACATCTGTCATCCTGAGACACGCCAGGATCATTTTTTTTAGCAAGCTAGTAAGCCTTAATGGACGTGATTCAATGGGCATGAGTTTGATCAAACACCAGGAGATGATGAAGGACAGGGAAGCCTGGCATGCTGCAGTCCATGGGGTCGCAAAGAGTCGGACACGACTAAGCAAGTGAGCAATAACGAAGTGAGCCTTAAAATGACCCCCTCATACCCACAGCTAAGTAGTTCCTCCTTTCTGCTTCTCCACACCCATGCACACTTCCTGGTTGCCTTGCTTTAACTTAGCACACACACCAGTTTTTAACAGAAAGTGTATTCAAATGTGGGGGAGACTGGTGGGCTGCTGTCTATGGGGTCGCAGAGTCGGACACGACTGAAGTGACTTAGCAGCAGCAGCAGCATATTCAAATGTAAACGAGTTTAGCAAACACAATCCTCATTCCAGGCCTGTGCAAGTCTTGAAGGAGGATGGGGTGCCAGTTCTTTTCTAAAATGTGATATGTGACCTCCAGAATTTTAACATCCACCAGCATTTTTTTTTTAACTTTGAACAAGGCGATTAAAAGGAGCCCTCGTTGTTGCTCTCTAACAGTGAGCAATGCATACTCATATATCTGCTGGAGGAATTATGCAAATATTTATAAATTCTAATACCCATCAAAGCAGGACTGAGGCTCCCTGCACTGACTGGCCTGAGTTCTGTTCCCTCTGTTAAAACTAAGTGACCCTGGCTGAATTCAGGGTACACTGTGTTGACCAGTCAATGAGCAGAACTAGGAAAATTGGTATCAATGGGAAGTAGAAGAAAGGAACAAGCAGGCATAGGTGAGCAAGCTAAAAGCACACACTGCAAAGCAGGTGCATCAGGATTGGTTTTTCGAGCTGTTCACATCTAATTCAGAATCTTGGCTCAAATCAATCACTAGCGGTGTGACCTTGATGAGTCCTGTAGTTGTTCTCAGGTTCTGTTTCAAAATAGCAAAAAAAAAAAAAAAAAAATTACTGATACCTGCCTTGCAGGGTTTTAGATTGCCAATAACGTGTATAAAATGTATAGAACCGTGCTGGCATCTTGTGCTGCCCAATGTGCATGTCATCATTATTTATGTACAATCACCGGGAATTTCCACTAACACTTGGCTTGTCTTCGTTGTAAATTCAGTCGAGGACTTACAAAAGTAAGGAAAAATAATTTCTTAAAGCAAACTCAAGCAGCAGCTGAGCAACATTTAAGGAGCACCTGCTGGGTAGATACCAACTTTCTCGACTTCAGTGGGGCCAGGAAAGCAGGGAGTGATCCACTGCTTGCTTTTTTTAACCGTGGCAAGAAAATATAAAGGTAAGTGAAAATGAAAGCAACTAAGAAAGTTTCTTTTCAAAACACTAAGCGATGACTCTGTGGAGAGATAAAATGAAATCACCAATTTATTTCAGTTTCAAAGGCAAACTCTAAATGAATACGGAGATCCAGTTGGGACCCCTGGTTGAGCATCTATGTAGGCACAGGTGTAGCAGTTAAAGCAATGAGGACTGCTGTCACAGACAAACTCCAATAAACAATGTAGCTTACTCCTTGGAAGGAAAGTTATGACCAACCTAGATAGCATATTCAAAAGCAGAGACATTACTTTTCCATCAAAGGTCCGTCTAGTCAAGGCTATGGTTTTTCCAGTGGTCATGTATGGATGTGAGAGTTGGACTGTGAAGAAAGCTGAGCACCGAAGAATTGATGCTTTTGAACTGTGGTGTTGGAGAAGACTCTTGGGAGTCCCTTGGACTGCAAGGAGATCCAACCAGTCCATTCTAAAGGAGATCAGTCCTGGGTGTTCATTGGAGGGACTGATGCTGAAGCTCCAATACCACCAAAGCTCCAAAGCCACCTCATGCGAAGAGTTGACAGTGGAAAAGACTCTGATGCTGGGAGGGATTGAGGGCAGGAGGAGAAGGGTACGACAGAGGATGAGATGGCTGGATGGCATCACCGACTCAATGGACGTGAGTTTGAGTAAACTCCGGGAGTTGGTGATGGACAAGGAGGCCTAGCGTGCAGGGGGTCGCAAAGAGTCGGACAAGACTGAACGACTGAACTGAACTGAAACAATGTATCTTTCTCCTTCTAATAAAGTCCTACAAACCAGGGATGGGAGGGGTGTGGAAGGAGCCTCTGCTCCATGCAGTCCAGGGTCCAGGCTGGCTGAGTCTCTACTCTTTTCAGCAGAAAGCTCCCAGTTATGCCACTACACAGAGGCTCAGCCTGCAGATGGGGCAAGTTGGACAAGATTGAATGCAGCCTGTTTCTAGGGGAGGGGCCTGGAAGCCACGCCTGCCCGCTCTGTCTCCACACTCCATTGGCTAAAATTTAGTCACGTGGCCATATCTTAATTGCAAGGGAGGCTGGGAAAACAGTCTCTTGTTTCCTCAGGAGGAAATGGAGATGAGTTTTTAGAACAGCAATTGGTCTCTGCCACAAAGGGCACAGTGCAAACTCCAAGGACACAAAAACCTGTTTGAGAAGCCTAAGACCTGTTTCTTTAATGTCTTCATTCTTGCAGCTAAAGCCAAGTATTTAGTTCCCAGGTTTATAGTACCACAGGCAAAGTTCACAGAGACAGTAACAAAATAGACAGGATAATAAAAGTGAAAAAAAGGTAATACGAACTCTGAAAGGGAAAAGTCGAGTGAAATTTACACTGAGAGGGAAAAATCAACATTCACCCTCTCCGCTTACACAAGGCTCTTGAGGATGAAGCTTCTGAGAAACCAAGGCGGCATTCACAAAGCTGCATCGGCTAAATTTAAGCCAGACGGCGCTCCTTTCTCAAAACAAGGGTATTTGATTGTTACTGTGTTATGGTTCCTGGATATTGTGACTCGAGCCTACATCCCCAAATCATATCATTTGTAATGATCATACCTTGTTCTGGGTGAGCTCAGGTATTAGCAATTCTGCACCCCAGTGGAATGGCTTCCTTTATCAGCAGCTCTAAACCAGCTACCCTCTACTCCTGTGGGTCTGCCACTGGGCCATTTTGGGGTCCGTGTAGCTCAAGCCAAAAGAAGCTCAGACTGTAGCTCCCTCTCTCATCTTCCACCCTCCTCCATCTTCCTGCAAAAATCCTGCTCTGGAGTTCATGTCATCTTAACTTCATCTTTTTTCATCACAATGCACAATTAGAAATACATTTTACATTTTCGTCCAGAACTGTGTGTACACACACACACACACACACACACACACACACACATAGAGTAATTTTCTCAAAATATTCTTTTAAAATTAAGAATGATGCTTTCTGATAATTTCTGTTTTATTCCACTGGAAAAATAAATAAAAGCTGCTTTTGTGCACCCTAAGTTACTTCAGTCATGTCTGACTCTTTGCAACCCTATGGACTGTAGCCTGCCAGGCTCCTCTGCCCATGGGACTTTCCAGGCAAGAGTACTGGAGTGGGTTGCCATGAACTCCTCCAGGGGAATCTTCCCAACCCAAGAATCCAACCTACTTCTCTCATGTCTCCTGCATTGTTAAGAGGGTTCTTTACCACTAGTGCCCACCCAGGAAGCCCAAAAGCTGCTTGCTGCTGCTGCTGCTAAGTTGCTTCAGTCGTGTCCGACTCTGTTCGACCCCATAGATGGCAGCAAACCAGGCTCCCCTGTCCCTGGGATTCTCCAGGCAAGAGTACTGGAGTGGGTTGCCATTTCCTTCTCCAATGCATGAAAGTGAAAAGTGAAAGTGAAGTCACTCAGTCGTGTCTGACCCTCAGCAACCCCATGGACTGCAGCCTTCTAGGCTCCTCCATCCATGGGATTTTCCAGGCAAGAGTACTGGAGTGGGGTGCCATTGCCTTCTGCGAAATGCTGCTTCAGTTCAGTTCAGTTCAGTCGCTCAGTCATGTCCTACTCTTTGCGACCCCATGAATCGCAGCATGCTAGGCCTCCCTGTCCATCACCAACTCCCGGAGTTCACTCATACTCACGTCCATCAAGTCAGTGATGCCATCCAGCCGTCTCATCCTCTGTCGTCCCCTTCTCCTCCTGCCCTCAGTCCCTCCCAGCATCAGAGTACACACTCTTCCAAAATCAACATGTCCCAAACTGAAGTTGGGTCCTTCTCTCTACTTAGCATTTGCCAGTGGTTTGCCATTTCACCTAGGGAAAAAAAACAAACAAACCATGATTATTACTATAATCCTCCAGGGCTGAGGTCCGAATGATCCAGTCTCTATGACCATGCTCTACCTCATCACCTGATCTTTTCTCGTGGTTCACTGTGCTCAACCCAAGCTATCTTCCACGATCTTCCTCCAGTAAGCCAAGGATGTACTTATCACAGGGCATTTGTCCTGGTTATTCCCTCTGCCTAGACTATGACAGCCCCAGATCGGGTAGCCACAAACCTCTCTCTCTCACCTAACTCAGGTTGCTGCTGAAATATGAGCTGTTCACAGAAGTGTCTCTGACCAGCCTGCCAAAGTAGCAACCCTTTGTCCATCCCGAAGTAGCAAGCACACTGTCCATCCCACCAGTGATCACCACTTTCTATGAATGTGTTTATCTGTTTACCCTCACTACAATGCAAGTTTCTTTATTTAGCTAAATCCTCAGCACCAACGAGAGTACTGAAGACAAAGTAAGAACTCAATAATTGATGAATGAATGAGTAATTTTTCTCCTCCCTCTCTCCTACTCTCTGCTCCAAAACTATGCTTTTGCCAGGATTCTAGAAAGATACACAATTTTCTAAATCATATCCCAGGTCAGAAACATCACCTTTGGCTTCACCACTTCCTATTCTCTCCACCCTTCTCCTATCTGTCACACATCCCAGTAAATCTAAATCTCTCTTCTGTGGAGTTGGATTTCTCTGTCCTCACTGCACGACCTTGATCGAGTGTCTCAGATCCCTTTGCACATTTCATGAAACATGTGGGTCCTCTTTATGCACACAGATACCACATTTTCAACAAAAGAGTTTCTAGATACTCCAAAGCTCAGTGAGGACAACCCTCCCTGGGCGCCACTGTGTCCAAGGATAAAAATCTCAGGTTCAAAGACTTCTCGTTTCTCACCTAGATAACTCTGAAGTCTGCTGTGATCTGAATGTATCCTCCTCAAACACCTATGTGGAAATCCTAACCCTCTGGTGTGATGGTATTTGGAGGTGGGGCTTGTGAGAGATGATTAGATCTTGAATGCTGAGCCCCTGTGAATGGGATTAGTGCCCTTATAAAAAGAGACTCTGGAAAGCTTGCCTGTGCCTGCCTGCATGCGAGGCTGTGTCAAGAAGATAGTCATCAGTGGGGAACAGGTTCTCATCAGATGCCAGACCTGCCAGCATCTTGATCCTTGACATCCTTGCTTCTAGAACTGTGATTAATAAATGTTTGTTATTTATAAATCACTGCCTCCCACCTCTGGTAGCTCACCTGGTAAAGAATCTGCCTGCAATGTAGGAGACCCTGGTTCAATTCCTGGGTTGGGAAGATCCACTGGAGAAGGGATAGGCTACCCACTCCAGTATTCTTGGATTTCCCTTGTGGCTCAGCTGGTAAAGAAACCACCTGCAGTGTGGGAGACCTGGGTTCGATCCCTGGGTTGGCAAGATCCCCTGGAGAAGTGACGTGACATGACGTGAAGTTGCTCAGTCGTGTCTGACCCTTTGCGACCCCATGGACTGTAGCCTACCAGGCTCCTCCATCCATGGGATTTTCCAGGCAAGAGTACTGGAGTGGGTTGCCATTTCCTTCTCCACTGGAGAAGTGAAAGGCTACCCAATCCAGTATTCTGGCCTGGAGAATTCCATGGACTTGTATAGTCCATGGGGTCACAAAGAGTCAGACACAACTGAGTGAATTTCACTCTACTTTCACTTTTTAATTTATGGTGTTCTGTTACAACAGCCTGGATGGACTAAGATGATGTCTTTTAACAGATGTTCTGACACCGATCCTCCCCCTCTTAAGCTCCACAAGAGCCGCTTAAGTCATCTTTTAGTAGTGCAGTTTGTCCATGGCCTTTCGTGTGTTCCCTATACTGTCCATCAGTGGTCCCCCATCACTTTAAGAATAAAATCCCAAGTCCTGCGTATAGTTTCATGGTTCTGCTTATTCCTCAGATTTAGCCCTTTAGCATTCCACATCCACACATGGCTGGAGTGCTTCTGCAAAGCCCATTCACACCTCTTTGTCTTTGAACATGAAGGCCCTTTGCCCTTCTGGGTGCTTGCCTTCCATCTGTTTGGCAACCTGCCACTCATCTCCCCCCAGACAGCACAAGGACCATCATGAAAGTCCTCCCTGATCACCTGGGGCGTGGCGAGGGGCTCTTCTCCTGCAGACTCTATTTGATCATTCTCTTGTCCATTTCCCCTGATGGATAGGGCATCACTGAGGACAGGGGCTTCCTCGTTTGTCTCTTTGGCACATAGTAGGTGCTCAACAAAGGTGTGTTGAGTGACTAAATGGAGTGATCAGGTGAAAAGAGATAAGTGACAGCAGGGCATGATGGATTCACATCAGTGGTGCAGGTGTAACCAACACAGCATCCAAAATAAGAAAATCCATATTTACACAGAAGATAAACCAGTCAGTCCTTCCATTTACAAAAAGGATTCACCACAGGGGGCCTCTAAATAGCAGGTGCTTTAACCATTCTCCATGTTTGTTTATAGATCATTAATCATTTGAAAAAAGAGGCCAAAAGCTAAAGTGCAGCCAGTTGGAGTCTTTCGAACTGAATCACGGGGCTTCTGTATGTTAACAGGAAGAAGGATTTGATGTTAAGCTATTCAGCTAACGAGCAATTTTTCAGGAACAAGCCAGAGAGAGGAAGAGAGGGAGGGAAAGAAGAGGAGGGAGCAACTACTGTCAACAAGGACCTCCCCACTCTTTTGCAGTGGGGAGGGTGAGCGGGAGATCCAAAACATTTAGAGACCTGCAGGTAGGCCTTCACAGTAGTCTGTAAAGACAGCTCTTAATTTCTAGTGAAGACAAGGATATCAAGGGATCTGGTCTTGGTCATCATTGTGCACATAACATGTTAAATGGATTTATTCTGGCGCCAATCTTAAAGTCATTCATCTCTTCATGAAATATCCATAGAGTGCCTGGGACACACCAGACCATGTGCTAGGTCTGAGCAATCCTTTGCTTTGGAAGATCTTGCATTTTAGAGGGAGGAGTAAACGGTCAACCAAGCAACAAGCAAGATAATTCCCTACAGTGAAAAGGACAGCACAGGAGTAAGGGGTGGTGTGACTGGGAGGGCGGGGACATCGGGAGCTTTGCTAGCTAGGGGAGGCAAGGGAGACCTCCCTGGGAGGGTCTCATCTGAGCTGAGCCCCATGCAGGAGGAGGCAGCCACAGAAAGACTCGGAGGAAACTACTCCTGGAAGAGAGTCCATCAGAGTCCAAGGCCCTCAGATGGGAAAGATCTAAGCACATTTCAGAAACCAAAAGGAGGCCGCTGTGGCTGGACTTTGGTGAAGAAAGGGTTGGATGAAATTGGGATGCTTTCTTGCAGAGCTTTGCAAAAACAAGTAAGGATTGTGGAATTATTCTAAATATCATGGAAGCCCACTGAAGGCATTTCATCAGGAAAGGACAAGATAGATTTACTTACAATCATCATTCTGGAGATTGTATAGAGAAGAAGAAAGAAATTAGAATTCTAATTAGGAAGCAATGGCAGCCCTCCAGGTGGGAGGTGATGCTGGCATGGACCAGGGTGGTGGTAGAGGGAACAGACAGGTATGGATGGATTCTGGACCTAGCACGGATGTGGACACAGGACTCTTAGGAATGATAACAGGCAAGATCTCTCAGGGGTCCTTTCCCACTCAGGCAGCCTGTGACTCTCACCTGGTGCCGTAGCTCTCATGGTGAGCTCTCTGCTAACGAGGTCTGCTTTGTCTCAAAGCTGGGCAGAGCTATCCTTGGGCCCTGCTATGGCCATCATCACAGATCCATGAGTTTGGGGTGAGCATTCCTGTAAACAGTTACTTGAGAAGCCCAGACGAAATCCATTCTCTGCATTCTGAAGTTCCTGGTCTTGGAGCTCACTCTGTTTGTGTCTCTCCTCTTTCTCTTGGCCAGGAGCTCTCTGTCGGGGATTCTCTATTTCGAGCATCAAAAGATAAACTGAAGCACATTAAAAATTTTAAGAGTTCATTGGAGCAAAAATCAATTCTAGGCACAAACCAGAAGTGATTAGGAACACTCCGCTGACAGAAGTAGATGGGAGGGGTGAACTTCTATAAAGAAGAGGAGGAAGGAAAGCAAGGAACTGATTCGATTGGCTGTAGTGTAAGTAGTTGCCTTACTTGAGAAAGCCTGGTTGGTTGGTTGTTATTGGTTGCCCTTAAATTCTGATTTCTTAACCTCGAGGGATTTTAGGCTTAAGTATTAGTTTGCTACCAAGATATTAAAAGTGACTTCAGTCTAATGACCTCTTTGTTTAATTTAAAACAAGGGATGTCAACCCTTGTCTATCCAGAAAACAACAAAACTGCCCCGGGGCCAACCGACCTCAGTCAAGTTGATTGTTCACGTGTGTGTGCTAAGTCGCTTCAGTCGTGTCCAGCTCTTTGCGGCTCTATGAACTGTAACCTATTAGCCTCCTCTGTCCATGGGATTCTCCAGGCAAGAATACTAGAGAGGGTTGCCTTTCACTCCTCCAGCGGATCGTCCTGATCCAGGGTTCAAACCTGCATCTCTAACCTGCGTCTCTTATGCCTCCTGCATCAGCAGATGGGTTCTTCACTTCTAGTGCCACCTGGTTGGTCACGGTCGCCCTCTCTTTGGTAACCAGGGGGGTTTCCTGTTTGTGAGAGGAAGTTGAGGCTACAAGTCTGCTCCCTAACTCCCTCACAATCACAGCACAACTCAGAATGGATTCTGCCTCCCCTCAGAGGTTTATTAGCAAATAACACAAAAATGGTCCTACAACCAGATCAACGGAGTCTAAGCTTATTGGAGTCTCAGCTGCCTCTCAGGTAGGCACTCAAAAGCACCTTGCAATTTCTGGAGATTCTTCTGTTTACTAGATGTGCAACTAGCATCTAGTAGGTAGAGGTCCGTGAGGCTGCTAAGGGTCCTACAAAGCATCTGTCAGTGCCCAGGGATTCTAAATATGTATAGCCTGACTCTGTCTCCTCCTTGTCCTTCTATTGCCTTGGTTTAGACCTTCAGTGTATCATTCAGGCCTTCTTCCCTCCAGCCTTCCAGCTCCTCTGTTCTCTCTGCCCCAGTCTCCCATCCTGCCATCAGATGGCTCTTCCCAATCTAGGACTGGTATCTTTGTTTTCTAAACTCTCCAATGGCGCCTTGCTGCACAATAAGCCAGCTCTCTGCTTCCTCTCCTTACTGTCCTCCCTTGGGAGAGATTCCAACTTGTTACAGATGCTTTAATATGCCAAGTTCTCCAAGTTCTCTGTGCATTTTACACATGCTGTTCCTCTGATTGGCTTCCCTGGTGACTCAGATGGTAAAGAATCTGTCTGCAATGCAGGAGACCCCGGTTTGATCCCTGGGTCGGGATGATCCCCTGGAGAAGGAAATGGCTACTCACTCCAGTATTCTTGTCTGGAGAATCCCATGGACAGAGGAGCCTGGAGGGTTACAGTTGATGGGATCTCAAAGAGTTGGACACGACTGAGCGACTAACACTTTCACTTCTTCTGATTGGAAGCATCCCCCACTTTCCTCATTCATACTCTCTTCTACCTTCCCAAGTGTGCAGATCTTGAGCCCCAGCTCAGATATTACCTCATTGTTTGGCTCCTCCAGGCCCAGCTTGAGGCTCCTTTGCTGACTTGCCGTACTTTGTACAAACCTCCATTAATGCAGATGTCATGACTGTCTTGGTGCTGGGGCTATGTGTTTGCAGGCTGCATCCCTCCCAAGCTCTAAACTCCTATAAGACAGGGTTTGGGATTAGTTCACTGGGCCCAGCATGCTACCTGCTACATAGCAGGCAGCAGCTAAATAGTTGTTCACTGAATGATTGCTTTCCACGCTCTGGTTGTCTGCTTTTTGCCCCCCACCCTTTTTTTTTCTAAAACAGATTTTAAATTCTTCAAAATTTCAGGGGATAAAGTGATTACAAATGAAACGCTGCAGTTTTCAAATCTCAGTGGCCTAAAAATCATCTTGAGGACTTGTTTCAAATGCACATTCCCAGGCCTCAAATACACAGGGGTTTTTTTTTGTTTGTTTTTTGTACTTTCACTAAGTTGTACAATCATCACCACTATCTAATTCCAGGACATTTTTATCCCCCCAAAAAAGAAATGCATATTCATTAGCAGTCACTCTCCATGTACCCCTATCCCCCAGCCTTTGGCAATCACTACTTTCTGATCTCTCTGGCTTTGTCTACTCTGAATATAAAGTTATACAATATATAGAATATACAGAATCATACAACATAAATTCTTCTGTGACTGGCTTCATTCACTTAGCATAATGTTTTCAAAGTTCATCCATATCATAGCACATATCACTATTTTGTTCCTTTTTATAGCTGAATACTTTTTCATTGTGTGGACAAATACCACATTTTATTTATCCATTCATCAGTTGATAGTCATTTGGATTATTTCCACTTTTTGGATATTATGAATACGCCAATATGAACATTTGCGTACAAGTTTTTGTATGGACGTATGTTTCAAATTCTTGTGGATATATGCCTAAGACAGTGTAATTTCTAGATCATGAGGAACTGGCACAGTTGTTTTCCACAGAGGCTGAATGACTACATTTCCACCAGCTATGTTTGAGGGTTCCAATTTCTCCATCTCCTCAGCAACACTTGTTCATCCTTTTTTTTTATTGTTCATCTTTTTTTTTTAATCATAGCTATTCTGTGTGTGCTAAGTCATAGTAGTCAGGTCCAATTCTTTGCAACCCTATGGACCATAGCCTGCCAGGCTCCTCTGTCCATAGGATTCTCCAGGCACAAATACTGGAATGGGTTGCCATGGTCTCCTCTAAGGGACCTTCACAGGGGATCTTGACAGGAATCAAACTCTTACGTCTCCTGCATTGGCAGGCAGGTTCTTTACCTCCGGAGTCACTTGGGAAACCCAGCTTTCCTAGTGGGTGTGAAGTGATAGCTCTCAGTGGTTTTGATTTGCATTTCCCTAATGACTAGGAGAAATATCAATAACCTCAGATATGCAGATGACACCACCCTTATGGCAGAAAGTGAAGAGGAACTAAAAAGCCTCTTGATGAAAGTGAAAGAGAGTGAAAAAGTTGGGTTAAAGCTCAACATTCAAAAAACGAAGATCATGGCATCTGGTCCCATCACTTCATGGGAAATAGATAGGGAAACAGTGGAAACAGTGTCAGACTTTATTTTTCTGGGCTCCAAAATCACTGCAGATGGTCATTGCAGCCATGAAATTAAAAGATGCTTACTCCTTGAAAGGAAAGTTATGACAACCTAGATAGCGTATTCAAAAGCAGAGATATTACTTTGCCAACAAAGGTCCGTCTAGTCAAGGTGATGGTTTTTCCTGTGGTCATGTATGGATTTGAGAGTTGGACTGTGAAGAAAGCTGAGTGCCAAAGAATTGATGCTTTTGAACTGTGGTGTTGGAGAAGACTCTTGAGAGTCCCTTGGATTGCAAGGATATCAAACCAGTCCATTCTAAAGGAGATCAGTCCTGGGCGTTCATTGGAAGGATTGATGCTGAGGCTGAAACTCCAATGCTTTGGCCACCGCATGTGAAGAGTTGACTCATTGGAAAAGACCCTCATTCTGGGAGGGATTGGGGGCAGGAAGAGAAGGGGACAACAGAGGATGAGATGGCTGGATGGCATCACTGACTCGATGGACATGAGTTTGAGTGAACTCCGGGAGTTGGTGATGGACAGGGAGGCCTGGCTTGCTGCAATTCATGGGGTCGAAAAGAGTCGGACATGACTGAGCGACTGAACTGAACTGAACTGAACTGAATGACTAGAGATGTGGAGCATCTTTTCATGTGCTCATTGACCGTTTGTAGATTTTCTTTGGAGAAAAGTCTATTCAAGTACTTTGCCCATTTTTTAAATTGGGCTATTGGAGTTTTTTTTTTTTTTTTAACTTTAAGATATAATTGACTTTACTGAATGGGTCATGACCTAGTCATCATTCCAGCATAGCAGACAGGAGTGCCTAAGAGCTATACAAATTGAAGATTTTTATAGACAGGAGGAGCTGAAGCAAGGAAGTTATTCTGGCAGAGAATGAATTGTTTCAGGCAAGGTCACCTTTCTTTGGGGGATGGCAGAGGTCTTTCAGGCAGATTACCTAGTGCTGAGTAGGTATTGTTTGGATATTTTGTTGTTGTTATTGTTGAATTGTAGGAGTTCTTTATATATTCTGGATATTAATCCCTTATCAGATATATGATTTGCAAATATTTTCTCCTATTCTGTGAGTTATCATCTTTTCATTGTCTTGATAGTCTTTTGATATACAAGAGATTTAATATTTGCAAAGTCAAATTTATCAAAAAATAAATAAAATACATACCTAATTTTTTTTTTAATTTCTTGAGCATTTTGTGTCATATTTAAGAAACTACTGCCTAATCTAAGGTCATGAAAATGTGTGCTTATTTTCTTCTATGAGTTTTGTAGTTTGAGCTCTTACATTTAGGTCATTGATCCATTTTGAATTAACTTTTGTGTATGAGACAAGGCAGTGGTCCAACCTCATGTTTATGTATGTGGATGTCCAGTTTCCCCAGCACCATTTGTTGAAAGATCCATTCTTTCCCCTATTGAGTGGTTTTGATGCCCTTGAAGAAAATCAATTGCCCATAAATATAAAGTTTATTTCAAGACTCTCAGTTATATCCTATTGATCTACATGTCTATCCCTATGCCAATATAACACACCCAGATGGCCAAGGAGCCACGTTTGGAAAAAACTTAGCCTAAATTATATTTGCTGTAAATAAGAATTAATCCAAACCAGCAATTTCCAAACAGACCAAACATCAGAATCCTCATAAGGGTTTCAAAAGGAAAAATCTTGATCTCGAGGCCTCACTTTTCCCTGTGCACTTGTTCTCCCCAAAGGTTTTGATTCCTCAGATGACTATAAAGCTCAGGAACCTGTTTTTATAGAGCCAGTCTTAGGATCATCTAGAATTGGCAACTGCCAGTCCAGCTGATTATTTAAAGTTATTGCCAACACAAGGAACCTATAATGTGAGGAAAAGAGAAAATATGAGACGAAGTTTGACTCCAAAATGTGTTACATAATCATCTTGTGTGTATTTGGCTGTCAGAAGGCATTTATCTGAAGAAAAAAATCTGAGAATGATTCTGTGAAAAATAGCTTAAGTCGAAGGACCAGTGTTACTGTAGGAGTCTAGACCGGGAGGCAATTACCCACATTCCAGTGTCAGCATGGATGTGGGACCGAGCCCAGGGTCAAGTGCAGTGCCCTCCCCGCATCTGTCTCCCCCACTAACCCCTGGGTCTTCTCAAGCAGAAATAGGATCTTTTCCTCTTTGGATCCCCAGTGCCTATCACTCTGCCTGCAAATTTTAGGTATTCAGTGTTAGTTTCTATATTTAGCCAAATGCATACATAAGGTCAAAGTGAAGTGAAAGTCACTCAGTCGTGCCCGACTCTTTGCGACCCCATGGACTGTACAGTTCCTGGAATTTTCCAGGCCAGAATACTGGAGTGGGTAGCCTTTCCCTTCTGCAGAGGATCTTCCTAACCCAGGGATCAAACACAGGTCCTCCTGTATTGCAGGCGGATTCTTTACCAGCTGAGCCACAAGTGAAGCCCAGATAAGGTCAAACAACAGGCTTTATGTAAAAATGCTGAGTGGTACTTTGAAAACAAAACTGGGAGGGACTTAATCACTGGGGTTTAAAAGACTATTTAAAAACAAACAAACTCAAGCAAATTATTTTTGCACCATGTTTATCATCTCATTCCCTGCCTACCTGCCCACTGACTGTATTTCTCAGGGTCCCAGCAGGAAACGGACAGCTCATCAGAGTCAAATGGAGAAGCCGTTTCCCTGGGGTGGGTAGAATGAAGGGGATACCAAGGAATGAACCTGAGACCAGCCCCAGCGTGATGTCCTGGCCATCCCTGGGCCCAAAGAGACCAAAGGACAGAGTCAAGGTGGCCAGGGAGCTGGAACCTAGAGGAGGCAGCCCAGCAGGATCTGTAGCCACAGGATGAGATGGGCAGAAAAGGGCCTAATGTTCCTCTAAGGCCAACTAGAAAACCAGCAGCACATCCACCCAAAGGCATAGGAAGACGTGGACAGATTCCACAACAAGCCATGGAAAAAAGAACCGTAGTGTGCTAGAACTCGGCAAATCAGTGAAGCTGCTTAGTCTGCAGCTTGACTTTTTTGGAAGGCTGAACTTTCATTAGTTTATTCATCAACTACTCGAAACTTCTTATGCTTGGAGACAGTGGTTTTGGTTCTGGAGATAAAAGGATACAGGGAGGAGTGGAAGACCCCAAAAGGTAATAACCACAGTACAAGTGCGCAGCAGTGAAGAATCCACCTGCCAACGCAGGAGACGCAGGAAACTCAGGTTCAATCCCTAGAAGGAAGATGACAACCCACTCCAGTATTCTTGCTGGGGAAATCCCACAGACAGAGGAGCCTGGAGGGCTACAGTCCATGGGGACGCAAAGAGTCAGACGCGACTGAGTGACTGAGAACACGCTCGCAGCAGTGTGACAGTGGGCATGTTAGTTTCTTAGGGCTCCATAGGAAAGTACCCAAAACTGGGTGGCTTAGACAATAGAAATTTACAGTCTCAAAGTTCTGGAGGCTAGAAGCGTGAGATCCAGGTGTTGACAGGTTTGATTCCTTCTGAACCTGTGAGAAAGAATCTGCTCCATACCCCTCCCTTAGCTTCCGGTGGTTTGCTGGCCATCTATGGCTTTCCTTGGCTTCTAGAAGCATCATCCCAATTCCAACCTTCATGTTCACACAGCATACTCCATGTGTGTGTGTGTGCGCATCCAAAGTTCCCCTTTTCATAAGGTCACTAGTTATATTGGATTAGTATGACTTCACCTTAACTAATCACATGTGTAATGATCCAAAGATCACATTCCAAGGGACTGGGAGTTAGGACTTTAAGTGTCAATTTGGGGGACAGACTTCTATGCCACAGCGGTGGGGACAGACTCAGGGTATTATGGGAACACATACAAGATAGTTGTGGAAGGTGAGTGAAGAGAAGGCAACATATTTGGTCTTAAAGAATGAGTAACAGACAGCCAAGTGAAGAGATGAGTGGGCAGTGGAGGAGGAAGACAGGGCAAGAGGGGAAAGTTGAGACAGCCCTGGTTGACTTAGAGCAGAAGCTCAGGTGCAAGGAAGTGTCCCAATTGCCCTTTTGGAAATGCTGGATTAATATTGTGCCTATGGGAGAAGCTGGGGATAAAGGTCTGGGTTAGAAAGAGGGAATTAAAGTTATCTGCACATCCCACAAGAGAGGATGAGCTTCGACAGAGGTGTGTATGGAAGGCAAGAGGTATTCAAAACAGATTCCCAGAGAATAGCCAGGTACCTGGGACAGGCAGTGGGAGAGGAACCCTTGTCAGAGGAAGGGGAGAACAGATGTAAGGGATCACAAAGCTTCAAAGGATAACCCGTATTCTCAAAGGCCTCAGAAAGTTCTAGTAAGGAAAGGACTTGAGTTTGGTAGTGGGCTGTGGACAGAAGCAGAGTACAAAGAGCTGGGAATGAATGGATGTGTAAATAGCAAGATGTTTGCAAGAGAAGGGGAGAAGGTATGTTGAGAAGTAACTAGAGGAAGACATGGCCCACAAGACTCAGGTACTGAGAATGAGAACGTTTGAAATATTTTGAGAATTGCCAACATGTGACCCAGAGACAGGAAGTGAGGAAAAGCTGTTGGAAAAATGGTGCCCACAGACTTGCTGGCTGCCAGGTTGTCGCAGACCTTTCATTTGTAAAGATGTGATTATCTGCGAAGTGCACTAAAGTGAAGCCCAATAAAATGAAGTCTGCCTCCTGCATATGTAGAAGCTTCAAGGGATTTGAAGAAAGAGATTTGACAAAAATGAAACAGAGGGGATAACTCTCACAGTCTGTCAGTGGTCATCAAGGTGGAGAAGAAATAGCACAGAAAGAGGGCCATGTTTCTGAGACTGAAGGTGTAGATGGCCGTGCAGATGGAGGTGTTCATAGGAGGGAGGTGGGAATTTGAGAGACAATGAACCTGGTGACCTTGAAGTTGCAGTCAAGTTTGAGACACTCAAGGTTGAGCAGGAACCTTGATGAGAGAGTTGGAAGCTCAGAGTGGTCACCTGGGGCACAGAGGTGGGAGCTCTTCAAGGACAAGTAAAAGTGGCTGAGGGCCCAGGGGAGGTGGGGCCGTGAACTTGGGCTGGCCCCGCCCACCCAGGAATGTCCATTTCCCCGAGTGCTCAGTCTCCGAACTAGAACAAAGGCCAAGGTTGTGAGGGATTCTGTGTGCCCAGGTTGGGATTTTGCCTGCTGTGAGCTGAGGGGCATGGAGGGATCTGACCTAGGAAGGAAGGTGAAGGAAGAGGGGGCAGGATGATCCAGGTGAATGGAGAGAAGATGGAGGTGTTAGCAGAAGAAGGACACAGGAGAGCGATGGGATCAAGGAGGAGAGGCACTTTCCCTGCTTATGATTTTACTGAGTGGGATGCAAATGAACAGCAACACTGAGTCCATGTGCCTCCTCTCACAAATTGCTCACACAGAAGCATGGGAGCTGGATCAAAGGGGAAATATATGAGGCATCTCAGCTGTCTCAGTGTTTTTTAGACTGGGTCCCACAACGATGTGACTAATTATTATTAAAGAGGTGTGATTGTTCAAAAAATCAGATGAATCTATTTTCTATAAACTCTTGTTTTTCTTATCTTTGTCAGAATCTGGCGTGTGTTTCAGCCCTTCTCCAAGACAGTATCTTGGAACATCTTGTCATGTCTTCCTGTGAGTAATGGAGGGAGGGCCTGAGGATGGAGGGCAGGAAGCGGAGGCATTTCAGGGACCTTCCAGCTGCCTCTCCTGAGCTCCGCCAGCAGCTGATCCATGGCGGAGAACACCCCAGCCTCCAGAAGCAGCCAGCCCACGCTGGCAGCACCAAACCCTGAATTCTGATGTGCCAGGAGAGCCTGGGACTCTTGTCAAATCACCAAACAGGACCCTGGCCATGCTGCAAACAGGCCTGCGGGCTGTTGACAGCCGGATATTGGGCTGCCCAAGCCAGGCCCCGCCACTTGACAAGCAAAGCCCCCAAGGCTCGGGGGCAATCTGTATTCCACAGCACGCCCACTGCCGCACTGCAAGCACTCCAGCCAGACTCGGCTCTGCACCCACAGATGCTGTTGCGGCGGCTCACACAGGCCCCTTTGTTCAGAGGCTCCGCTCGCATCAGCAGAGGCAGCTTCCTCTGGTCCTGTGCTCAGGGCCTGGGAAGAAAGGCCTTGCAGTCCAGCTTTGGGGGTGGAGGGGGCTCCTCGCTGAAAGCTAGCTGGCTGTGCTGCATCCACAGGTGGAGCATGAAGGACGTGGCTAGAATCACAGCAACACCTCCCTCAGGTGCCATCCGGGGCTGCATGCCACTGGCCAGGGGCCCTTGGCAACCCCTGCTTGTTAACTGAATTGAGAAAGTGGTTCCGACAGAGCCCTCAGTCAACACTGGTACTGTGGGCCATCTCTTCAAATGACTAAGGGCCTCTCGCTTTGTGTGTGAGGAATAGAGCAGGATGGATTCAACACGGGGCACAGGACCTGCTGAGTAATTGCAATTGTTTTTCTTTTGGGATGGCTCCATCTGCACTGAAGTGATCTTCTATCAGCTGGAGGACACTCAGGTGTCAAGTTCGAGGCCATTCTCTTTCTGACTCCAACCTCACCACCTAAAACTTGGAAGCTGTTTAGTAAGGGGGCAGCCAGTGGGGGAGATGGGTCCTCAGACCATTCTTCCCTGACCCTGGAGACATCTAGATCATCATCTCCCAGGCCTCCAGGACCACTGACAAATGGGCTCCATTCTGAGGTGAGACCTACTTTCCATTCACAATAGAAAACTGTTTCCCTTTAAAAACATATATTTGATCTAAAGGGAATCATCATTCCTTATTTGTCAGCTCCAGAAAGATTTTGGTGCAGAAAACTTTTGAGTAATTCCCGAAGTCTGGCGAACATACTGGTAGGTGATTTGCAAGTTTCCCAGCAAGGTGGAGGGTTTGAGGGTATCCCCTTGGTACCTGGCACCATGGACCTTTGGCACCCAGGCCCAGAGTGACATAAGAGCGATGGAGAGAGAGATGACAGGGTCAGGCTTGTCAAGGTGCAGGGGCTGTGTTCCTCCCCCTCCAGGGCCTGGCTCTTGCTCCCTCCCCACTGAGTCTTCCCTGTGGAAAAGTAGCTATGTTTTCCTTGCTTGAGATGAGGGTGCAATTCATTTTATGTCATTCCAGCACCCAGCGCACCACACAGCAGGGGCTTCACAGCTATTTAATGGATGGATGGACGATATTTAGTTGGTGCCGGGGGACTGGGAAAAAGCATTTCTTTGTATTTGGTTCTGTCCCCTTTGTTTGAGGGTGAGACCAGGGCATGCATCTCTTGAAAGGCTTCCAAATGTGGAAATCTGAGCATTCTTCTTGTACCACTGCTCTGGCCGCTCAGCAAGGACCCCAAGGAGAGGCCCCTGCAGTCAAATGAAGCCTAGACAAAGAGTTCCTGCCCCATCCCATCCCCAAAGCTGGCCATAGGCCAGGAGAGTTAGGAGTTGGGGTATGAGCCAAGGGAGTTAAGAGGGCACGCCCCGTGAATTTAGTGCCTTCAGTTGTTCTTCTGGACTTTTTCTTTTGCTCTGCTGTGTCTTTATTGCTGCTCAGGCTTTTCTATAGTTGAGGCGAGCGGGGCTCCTTTCCAGCTGCAGTGCCCAGGTTTCTCACTGCAGTGGCTTCTCCTGTTGCAGAGCACGGGCTCTAGGGCATGTGGGCTCAGTAGTTGTGATGTCTGGGATTAGTTGCTCCATGACATGCGGGATCTTCCTGGACCAAGGAATGAATCCATGTCTCCTGTGTTGGCAGGCAGACTGTTCACCACCGAGCCACCAGGGAAGCCCTCTCCTGGACTTCTAAGAAAGTATAAATCTCTCCAGGGGTCCAGCTCACCCCTCCCCCACTCACTTTTTTTCAGACCTTCTTTCTTCTTGCTTCTCACCATCTCTTCATTCATTCAGCAGGTACTAGGTGTCTGCCATTGCTCTTTACTAGGGATGTGACATGACTAGGGCCCGTCTCTGAGCTTACTGACCACTGGAAGAGGGGGCGATGCACATACTCACCACTGTTCTTGAAGCTGCTGACACATGGCCATGTCCATGGGGCTGCACAGGTAAGGCTGGCTCATGGGAGAGAAATGTCAGCTTGTATTTCTGTATTTGAGGTGTTTGGTTTAGTGGTCTCATCATGTCACCTTTAATTTATATTTGCAACTTACAATGTGCTTTCTAAAACACAATTTATTTTAATCCTCACAATAATCCTGATGTCCAGGATTTGATCTCTGCTTTACAAATGAAGACACTGAGGTTAAGTGGTTGTTCAAAGTCCCAGGGTTAATAGAAGCTTTTACCGATGGTGTCAGGGTAGTTCTGGTGTTTCCTACTCCCCAGGCTGCTTTCCCAGCAGCCCCATCCCATTCAGAAGGGGATCTTAGGGGTAGTTCCTTATAAAGGGGGTGAGAAGAGAATTCCAAATCTTGAGTATAGTCCCCTACACACACACACACACACACACACACACACACACACACACACACACATATACGTTCTTTCCTTAGCCTCAGCTTGTCTCTTTGTTTTCCAGTTTCCAAACTATAAAAAAAGAAATAAAAATAGCATGAGAGTGTTCCGTTTCTTCCTTAATGAACCCACCTGCTGGCTATTGCCAGAAATTCCTTTAAAGAAGCACAAACCCCTTCATTCTGCAGGTAGAAATAAAAAGCTTAAGATGCAAATGCCTGGAAGCCTTAACACAGAGATATAAATAAATTCCCTTCAAGACTAAATGATAATAGACTATTCTATCCTGCTTATTCTGAGCTAGAGAGAAGAAATAAAAATCACCAGTCTTATACAGACTTTATAGTTCTAAGGCAGTTTTACTAAAATCTCATTTTTATACATATAGATAATATAATAAGTCTATATGTTTCTGAGCATCTATTAGGTGTCAGGCACTGTGTTGCATGCCAAGGACAGTGGTAAGTAAAGCAGATTTAGTGCCTTCTTCCATGGAACTGAGAGTACAACATTAGAAAAATAAATCCCACCAAGCTTGAGGAGAGCTATGAGGAGGAGTAGGGTGGGGAAAGGCTTCTGGGGTACAACATATTCAAAGGCTCTAGGGTAAGTGTGGGACGTGAAAAGACCCAGGAGTGGAGAGAAGCGGGGATGGGCAGGTTAGCAGGGGCAGGAATGGACTGAGAAATGAAGGCCCAGGAAACCCTGGTTAAGAACCTTGGGGACTTGAACTCAAACTTACAGGTGCTTAAGGGGAGCTTAAAGGGAGTGGGGAGACATTTGAGGGCTTTACAGAATGCGGGATAATAATATGATTTGTATTTGTGAACAAGTTAATTTTGCTGCAGGGTCAGGAATGGGTATGAAGATAATGAGAAGGATGCCGTTGTGATCCTCCAGGTGAAGGGCGCTGGGGGTTGGACTAGGATGGAAAAGTGGAGATGGGAGCATGGACAATTCCAGAGACTCTATAATCTTATTAAACAAAATCAAGGTGGTTTGATGATGAAACATGGGAATAGAGCAGAGGGGCGCTGGGGAGGACCCAAGCTCCTAGCACTCCATTGAGACAGGGTTGGCGACAGTGCCAAGGGTGGGACGGAAGATGGTTTGTTCAGTCTGGGGGATGCTGGGGTTTAGGTCTGCAAGAGCAAGGAGGTGCAGACATTTTTCCTGCCATGTGACATTTTTCCCATTTAGTGGCTGAAGCTGCCTTCCCTGTGCCATGTGGCTGGACCACGTCAACACTCAGCACTCAGCATTCAGTCGGGTCCCTCCTGCTGTCTTCCCTGTGTCCATGGAGCACAGACCCTAGAGACAGTGAGACAGAAAGAGCGCGCCTCAGTGAACACTCGAGAACATGCAGTGTTCCTCCTCTGCTCAGTCTTCACCTCCTGGCAGAAGGGCAGAGTGTCTGCAACTGATGTTCTGGGATGTTCTTGTTTACGGGCTGCAGAGCTGAGCCCTGACTCCCAGCAGCGTCCGGGGAATTCCAGAGTCAGGAGCAGGAGGGAAGGCCACCTACCTATCTGCCTCTGCGAACTCTGCCTGTCAGCCCAGCCCATAATGGGGTGATGGGCTGCTACCAACACAGCCCATCTTCCAAATGGATATAACAGTAAACTTCCACAAGAGGAGCAATGCAGAGAAAAAGCCCGTCTCCAGACTTCTCATGCTCTCTGCAGTTCATTTTTTTATAAGTTCTGTTATTTATGATATTGTCTTGAGAGAGTGAAAAAGGGAAGAGAGAAAGAGAACAGGAGTCCTCACAGAGGCTGAACTGCGCCTGCTCGGATTTCTTCTTTCTGAGCAAGTTTTTAGTCAATGAACAGAGAAGAGCCTCTTCCGGTCTGGAAAAGCCAAACTGTTCTCCCTGAATCCCACCGCCCCCCCAAGGTTTCTAAAATGATTGAAACTCTGTATACAGAACAGCCAATACCAGCTCAGGATAGAAGAGGGTCTGCAGTGGGCTTTTAGGAGCAGAGAAGTGACCGTGCCACACAGGGGTCCGCTTCCTCACAAACCTACTTACTGAACAAATATAGAGGCCGCAATTCTCGCGATATTTCAAATCCCTCTGAGGAGAAGTAAATGACCAACTTCACTCACAGTAAAATAAGAGGCGTATCTTGGTCTTCTTCTCTAGAAAAGCAGAGATAGGGGCAAAACAGTGAGAGGTGCAGGTGGGGAGTGGGTGAAGGTCAAAGGCAGGTGGCGTAGGTCAGTTGAGAAGACAGTCTCCAGGATGTGCTTTTGGGGCTTCCCCAAGGTGGCTCGGAGAAGACAATGGCACTCCACTCCAGTACTCTTGCCTGGAAAATCCAATGGACAGAGGACCCTGGTGGGCTGCAGTCCATGGGCTCGCTATGAGTCAGGCATTACTGAGCGACTTCACTTTCACTTTTCACTTTCCTGCATTGGAGAAGGCAATGGCACTCCACTCCAGTGTTCTTGCCTGGAGAATCCCAGGGATGGGGGAGTCTGGTGGGCTGCCGTCTATGGGGTCGCACAGAGTCGGACAGGACTGAAGTGACTTAGCAGCAGCAGCAGCAGCAAGGTGGCTCAGCAGTAAATAATCTCCAATTCAGGAGACTCCAGAGACGCTGGTTTTCCTGGGTCAGGAAAATCCCCTGGAAGAGGAAATGGCAACCCACTCCAGTATTCTTGCCTGGAGAATCCCAGGGACAAAGGAGCCTGAGGGGCTACACTACAGCCCATGGCGGGTCTCAAAGAGTAGTGAGCATGCGCGCGCGCTCTCTCTCGCTCGCTCTCTCTCTCTCTCACACACACACACACACACACACACACACACACACGATGTGCTTCCACTCCAGTCGGCCAGGCACAACTGGGTTCCTCCTGACCACAGAGCTCTCTCCCATCCCCCACCTCCCATCTGTCAAGATTCATCCCAGAGGGAGCAACCCCCGCCCCCTCCCCCAAGACATCCAGGTTATATCACTCACATCTTCCTCTCAGAAACCAAAGTGCACATCTGGTGTTTCTTTCAACGCCAAAGTAGAATAGGTGGAGCTCTGAAAGAGGACAAGAAAGGGGGAGGGAGGGGGCAAGGAAAGGAAGAGAGGGTAGGGGAAGAAAGGTGGGGAGGGAGCCCCTTCAGCTAAAGACATCAGAAAAGAAACGCAGTGTGCCTGCCAGTGCAATGGGTTCAGTAGATACACCACCTTTTCTTTTCCGGAGACAGGTTTCAGTAAAAGAGAAATGACAACTGTAAAGGGGGATAGGAAGGGGGACTAATCAATGGCACCCCACTCCAGTGTTCTTGCCTGGAGAATCCCAGGGACGGCGGGGCCTGGTGGGCTGTCGTCTGTGGGGTCTCACAGAGTCAGACACGACTGAAGTGACTTAGCAGCAGCAGCAGCAGCAGCAGCAGAAGGGGCATACTGAAGGTTCCCAGGAGGAAAGTAACTCAGCAGAACCCTATGGGGCCTCCCCAGGACAGCCCCTCCCCTTATCCTCCGCTGTAGCTCCTCTCCAAAGTACCCAGATAACAGAATCTGATGCTCACTTCCTGAGTTTTCTTACTCAGGAAAACTGTGCAACACCCCCACTCCCACCCCCACCCCCACCACAAAGCCCCTAGGCTCACTGGAACCTAAAGATCAAGTGTTAACCCCTGTGACACAGTTCTGCCATGTTCTTACCATCAGCCAATCAGAGAACTGTACACAAGCTGATCCCAGATCCTGGGACTCTCCCTCCCTCACCTGGCAGTCAAAAATGCCTTTCTGAAACCCATCAGGGAGTTCTGGTATTTTAAGCACTAGCTGCCCTGGACTCCTGCTGGGTTCCTGTGATAATGCTACACTTTCCTCCACCACAACCTGGTGTTGGGAGATTGGCTTTACAATGTGTGGGCAAGTAGACCCAAGTTTAGTTCAGTACCAAAAGGACTGAGGGGGTTGGGCTGGTTACACCTTTGTATTCTGTGGGTCAGAAACCTGGAGGAGACAGCAGTGAGGAAAACTGAGTAGGGAACAAGGGCCAGGCTCTTCACTTCGGAATAAAGGACTCAGAGAGGCACCTAGGCACTTGCTCACAGAGAAGAGCTTGTAAGACCAATCACAGTGACTGGTGATGAGAAATGCTGGTCTGTACCCTGAATTACCTGCCTAAAAAGGCCCAAGGAGACATGGCATCTGATGCTGCACTGTCTATCCAGCTAGTCCAAAGGATAGACTATTTTGCATCCCTGGTGAGAATGGATGATGTCAAATTGAGCTCCTGTGGACCTAACAGAAACAGAAACTATGAAGAAGAGGTGGCAAGAATACACAGAAGAACTGTACAAAAAAGTTTTTAATAACCCAGATAACCTCGATGGTGTGATCACTCATCTAGAGTCAGACATCCTGGACTGCAAAGTCAAGTGGGCCTTAGGAAGCATCAATACAAACACAGTGGAGGTGATGGAATTCAAGCTGAGCTATTTCAAATCCTAAAAGATGATGCTGTGAAAGTGCTGTGCTCAATATGCCAGCAAATTTAGAAAACTCAACAGTGGCTACAGGACTGGAAGAGTTCAGTTTTCATTCCAATCCCAAAGAAAGGCAATGCCAAAGAATGTTCAAAATGCTGCACAATTGCACTCATCTCACACACTAGCAAAGTAATGCTCAAAATTCTCCAAACCAGGCTTCAACAGTACGTGAACAGAGAACTTCCAGATGTTCAAGTTGGATTTAGAAAAGGTAGAGGAACCGGAGATCAAATTGCCAACATCTGTTGGATCATCAAAAAAGCAAGAGAGTTCCAGAAAAACATCTACTTCTGCTTTATTGACTATGCTAAAGTCTTTGTGTGGATCACAACAAACTGGAAAATTCTTCAAGAGATCAGAATATCAGACCACCTTACCTGCCTCCTGAGAAATCTTTATGCAGGTCAAGAAGAAACAGTTAGAACTGGACATGAAAAAACAGGCTGGTTTCAAATCGGGAAAGGAGTACATCAAGGCTGTATATTGTCACCCTGCTTATTTAACTTACATGCAGAGTGCATCGTGCAAAATGCCAGGCTGGATGAAGCACAAGCTGGAATCACGATTGCTGGGAGAAATATCAATAACCTCAGATATGCAGATGACACCACCCTTATGTAGAAAGCAAAGAGGAACTAAAGAGCCTATTGATGAAAGTGAAAGAGGAGAGAGAAATAGTTGGCTTAAAACTCAACATTCAAAAAATGAAGATCAGGGCATCTGGTCCCATCACTTCATGGCAAATAGGTGCGGAAACAGTGGAAACAGTGACAGACTTTATTTTGGGGGGCTCCAAAATCACAGCCATGAAATTAAAAGACACTTGCTCCTTGGAAGAAAAGCTATGACAAACCTAGACACCAGAGACCTTAGTCAAAGCTATGGTTTTCTCAGTAGTCATATATGGATGTGAGAGTTGGATCATAGAGAAAGCTGAGCACTGAAGAATTGATGCTTTTGAACTATGTTGTTGGAGAAGACCCTTGAGAGTCCCTTGGACTGCAAGATCAAATCAGTCAATCCTAAAGGAAATCAGTCCTGAATATTCATTAGAAGGACTGATGCTGAAGCTAAAGCTCCAATACTTTGGCCACCTATTGCAAAAAACTGACTCATTGGAATAGACCCTGATGCTGGGAAAGATCGAAAGCAGGAGGAGAAGGGGACGACAGAGGATGAAATGGTTGAATGGCATCTCTGATTCAATGGACATGAATGTGAGCAAGCTCTGGGAGTTGGTGATGGACAGGGAAGCCTGGCATGCTACAGTCCATGGGGTCACAAAGCGTCAGACAAGACTGAGCGACTAAACTGAACTGAACTGACTTGGCAGAGAGGAAACCAGGGTCCCCTTTTAAAATGTTCCCTGATCCATTCTATTTCCCTGGACAAAGGACAAACTACACCACACTGCAGTTTCTCTTCCAGGCCTCATCCCTGCATGGACTTGCTGACAAAGAATTCATTCAGAAAGCAGAGTTTTGTGGGGTCCCTCTGTTGATGGCATGTAGATCTCTTGGGAGTAAGTTCATTAGCTTTTCCCTGGCAGAGCCCTGTGCAAGTTGCCGAGGGCATCTGAGAACTCCTGGACCACATGCTATATGGACCCCCATGAAGTGAGTTCCAAGGGAGCCACAGCAGCTGGGCAAGATCACAGGATATCTATTGAAAATGGCCCAAAGTATGGACCTCTCACAGCTAAACCCGGCTTGTGATAAACAGGCATTTTCCACCATGCACTCCACAGCATGCACAGTGCCTTCACCTCCCTGGCTTCTGCTTTAATAATAAGACTAAAGTTGATGATGAGTAATCTAGATGAAAGAGGTTATAAGACGATTTCCCAAGGCCGCACAGGTGATAGACTGGAGCGCAGGTCTTTTATTCCTCAATTCTCCTCCCATTCTGGGCTGGCAACCTAAAGAGGGGCCTGAGGAATGAGACTTTTGCATTTACTTTGATTATTCTTATTTAGAGACTTGGTGCACAGTTCTTGCATCTACGTTAGCAAGCAAAGTATTTTTCAGACGTTGGTCTTTGGACCTCACCTACCCCACACTATCGTGGGCACCAGCCGTAATATCCTTTGTATCATGCATTTTCATTCCTGGTTATCACCTCTCCCACCTGGACTATTTCAAGAAGGGAATCTCCAAGCATTTCCCAGGCAGCTTCTCTCACTTTCCACTTCCCCCATCCCTCCCTCCCTCCCTGCACATCCCCAACTCCAACACCACCAGAAATGCTGATAGCACAGACTCCTGGGAATTTTAACAGCATCAATCAGCCTCACAGCTGGGGGCAGAGATAAGGGCATTCCTCTTTGAATGCCCTTTCCTTGGGTTTGTGGGTAGAGCCCTCACTTCTTCCATTTGTCAGCTTTCACCTAAAGACAAACAGATAGTATTACAATTATCTGAGGCCTTCTTGAGGACACAGGGTAGCCCTGTTTGACTATCTGGGACATTTCTAGACTTAAGAATGTGGTGGGTCCTGGAGCAGGGAGCAGGGCCTGCTTCCTACCTCCCTCCAACCTCAGAAACTTCAGAGGAAACAGCTTCCTGGAGACAACTTGTTTTGTCCTTCCTTGTCCCTTATTTATGCGGTAGACATTCCTGGACTTTCTTCCTCTGCCTTCCAAATTTTACATGGCTTGAGGGAGAAGACACTGGCTTATTCATGATTTTATAGTTTTTAATGGACTAAGTGGCCCCATAATGTAATGTAAGAAAATGATCAGAAATTGAAATATTAATTTTTGTCCCTTGCTGGTGTGCATCCTGCAGCCCATTTTGTTGTTGTTCAGTTGGGGCTCAGTCATGTCCGGCTCTTTGTGACCCCGTAGACTGTAGCATGCCAGGCTTCCCTGTCCTTCACCATCTCCCAGAGCTTGCTCAAACTTGTGTCCATCGAGTTGGGGATGCCATCCAACCATCTGTCATCCTCTTCTCCTGCCTTCAATCTTCCCCAGCATCAGGGTCTTTTCCAATGAGTCAGCTCTTTGCATCTGGTGGCCAAAGTATTGGAGCCTCAGCTTCAGCATCAGTCCTTCCACTGAATATTCAGGGTTGATGTCCTTTAGGATTGACTGTCCTTTAGGATTGACTGGTTTGATCTCCTTGCAATCCAAGGGACTCTCAAGAGTCTTCTCCAACACCACAGTTCAAAAGCATCAACTCTGCATCCTGCAGCCTGTTACTTAACCCATTTCTGCCTCAGTTTCTCCATCTATAACATAGAAACAAGCCCTGTCTGGGAGGATCATTGTAAGGACTCAGTGAGATAACACATGGGAAGCTGTTGCTTCCTGAGCAGGGTTCAAACCTGTACCTCTGCCTTGGAAGGCAAAATCTTAACCACTGGATCACCAGCAAAGTCCCTCAAGGCAATTGTACTTTAGCCATCTTTTCTTATCATCCTAATCCCCCTGTTTCATACACCTGCATGTACAACTGGGGGAGGAAGAGCTCAAGGGGTTGTTCATGTGTTTGTATCCACCTTATTCTCAATAGGATTTCAAGTAATTCCAACTGTACACTACAATAAGATACATACTTAGATGAAATTAAAGGTAAGCAGGTGAGGACCTTGGAGACCAGCTGTTTGAGAGGTAAGAGGAAGCCAAGAGTGGAGTCAGCACACAAAACCATGTCAGTTATGTGAGATCTGAGAAGAATTGGATGATTGGTAAAACTCCAGCAACTTGCTCTCCCTGCCCCAGCTGGCATCTTGGGGAAAATATCTGAAGAGAAAGCCACAGAAAATGATGACCTTGGCAAGCTCTGGGGCCACTGAAGTCTCCACATGGAGTCAGGAGGAGGTGGAACCATGGTTGCTTTCTGGATCATCACTTGTCAAAGGTGGGTCAAGTGTTTGCATTCAGGGAGAAAACACACTTGGTTTAAATTACTGTTAGGTAGTTAGAATAGGAAACGGGAGTCCAGAATGGCAGTGGCTAAAAGACAAGAAAGGGAAAAGCCCTTGAAAATAGAACAAAGGAAGGTCTGAGGACTGGAGTGAGGACCTCAGGTAGAACAAACAGCACTCCTGGCTAGCCCAATTTACATAGGGCAGGCCCAGGGGGAGGAAAAAACATATAAAAAGAGGAGCCAAAGGGCTGGGGGAGGGGGGGGGGGCTCTCTCTCTTCTCTCAGCGTCTTTTGGGTCAGCATGCCCTCACGCCTCAAGGATGTATTTTCCTTTATTTTCTAAATAAAACTGAGCTATAACACAGAGCTGTAACACTGGTGCGTCGCTTCAAATTTTTGTTGTGACGAGACAGAACTGAGGAAATTACACACTCCCCCAACATTACCAAATCTAGATAGCTTGGTGCTTTGCTCCAGAAACACAGTTTTATCACAAGTTGAAGCTAGCTATGACTTTTTGACATGGAACCACTATAGACATCATCAGTTCAGTTCAGTTCAGTCGCTCAGTCATGTCTGACTCTTTGCGACCCCATGAATTGCAGCTTGCCAGGCCTCCCTGTCCATCACCAACTCCCGGAGTTCACTCAGACTCACGTCCATCGAGTCAGTGATGCCATCCAGCCATCTCATCCTCTGTCGTCCCCTTCTCCTCCTGCCCCCAGTCCCTCCCAGCATCAGAGTCTTTTCCAATGAGTCAACTCTTCGCATGAGGTGGCCAAAGTACTGGAGTTTCAGCTTTAGCATCAGTCCTTCCAAAGAAATCCCAGGGCTGATGTCCTTCAGAATGGACTGGTTGGATCTCCTTGCAGTCCAAGGGACTCTCAAGAGTCTTCTCCAACACCACACTTCAAAAGCATCAATTCTTCTGTGCTCAGCCTTCTTCACAGTCCAACTCTCACATCCATACATGACCACAGGAAAAACCATAGCCTTGACTAGACGAACCTTTGCTGGCAAAGTAATGCCTCTGCTTTTGAATACGCTGTCTAGGTTGGTCATAACTTTCCTTCCAAGGAGTAAGCGTCTTTTAATTTCATGGCTGCAGTCACCATCTGCAGTGATTTTGGAGCCCAGAAAAATAAAGTCTGACACTGTTTCCACTGTTTCCCCATCTATTTCCTATGAAGTGATGGGACTGGATGCCATGATCTTCGTTTTCTGAATGTTGAGCTTTAAGCCAACATTTTCACTCTCCACTTTCACTTTCATCAAGAGGCTTTTTAGTTCCTCTTCACTTTCTGCCATAAGGGTGGTGTCATCTGCATATCTGAGGTTATTGATATTTCTCCTGGCAATCTTGATTCCAGCTTGTGTTTTTTCCAGTCCAGCGTTTCTCATGATGTACTCTGCATATAAGTTAAATAAGCAGGGTGACAATATACAGCCTTGACGTACTTCTTTTCCTATTTGGAACCAGTCTGTTGTTCCATGTCCAGTTCTAACTGTTGCTTCCTGACCTGCATACAGATTTCTCAAGAGGCAGGTCAGGTGGTCTGGTATTCCCATCTCTTTCAGAATTTTCCACAGTTTATTGTGATCCACACAGTCATAGTAGTCTAATAAATTAGGTGGCACTAAGAATTAAAAAACACTATGATCAAAGATGGACACCCCTACGCTCTGTCCCCCTCTCTCCCTCCCTCTCATCTGCTACGTAGGTGAAAGAGCTGGAGGGAAACTTTGAGAGCATCCTTTATAGGGAAGGAAATGTCCCTCAACTCTCAGACACTGGATGGGTCTGAAGATGCAACTGACGAATCAGATTAACAGGAGAAAAGCATATTCATTTTATTGAATTTGTACATGTACATGGGAGCCTTCATGAAAAAATGAAGACCAGAAGTGACCAGAGTAGGAAGCTTTTATGCCTTTTAGGCCAAGAAATGATACATTTGTAAAGAATTGACAAGACAAAGGAGTTTCAGTTGGGGGTGGTCCAGTTAAGGCTAAGGAGCCCTTATCTTCCTTCTTAGAAAGAAGATAAGGGTTAGTTTATCAAGGTCTGTCTGCAGATTCCTCCGGTGACTTCCCTGGAATGATAAGAGTCTGTCTCCAGGAGAATTTATTTCCTGCCTTTAAGCAGAAAAGGGGAAGATTTATCTGCATTTACTGCTTTTTTGAGTTACTTTCAGCTCAAAATAATTTTTATGTCAAAGGGACACACTTTGGGTTGCCATATTCTGGTTTTCTCAGGTGGATGAAGATCCCAAGGTTATCAGATTGAGCCATCAGTGCCTGGTGATGGCATGGAGCTTGGCAGAGCTCCTGATGCCCACTCCAATATGTATGCCTCTCACTGAAACAGGAGGGAAGTGGGCAAGGCATAACCTCTTAAAGATGGCATAGCCCTTGAGGATACAACATAAACTCGTTAGAATCAACTAGATCCAAGATGACAGAAGATTCAACTTGCAGTAGATCTTGAGACTCATTATAAGTTCATGTAATACACTAGCTGCTAAATGACACACCCACGAGTGCTATGACAATTCCAAGGCTGACCACAAAAAGCCAAAAAGTGGGCAGTGGCCCAATTCCTGGAAATAGCTGCCCCTTTTCCAACATTGTTGGAATAATCCTCCCACTCAGTTCAGTTGCTCAGTCATGTCCGACTCTTTGTGACCCCAAAGACTGCAGCACGTGAGGCTTCCTTGTCCTTCACTATCTCCTGGGGTTTGATCAAACTCAAGGTCCTTTGAGTCAATGATGCCATCCAACCATCTCATCCTCTGTCGCCCACTTCTCCTCCCGCCCTCAATCTTTCCCAGCATCAGGGTTTTTTCCAATGAGTCTGCTCTTTGCATCAGATGGCCAGAGTATTGGAGCTCCAGCTTCAGCCTCAGTCCTTCCAATGAATATTAAGGGCTGATTTCCTTTAGGATTGACTGGTCTGATGAAATTACCCAGCCCATAAAAACTAACCACCTCATATTTAGGGCCTCTCGCCTCCTGAGACGGCCCATGCCGTTCTGTGAAGTGTGTTTCTCTCAGGGCGTTCTTGCCTCTTTGAGACAGGCTGTATTCTGTCCATGGAATGTGTTATCACTCTAAATGAAAGCACTTCTTACCTATCACTTTGTCTCTCACTGAATTTTTTCTGTGATGAGACGTGAAGAACGAAGGCTTCATTAAGTCCTGAGACGGGGCATGTGATCTCAATGAAAAGACTGTGGGTTTCAGTCCCATCTGAGTCGTGTGGTTTCACCACATCTCCACTTTTTTTCTCTCCCCAGGCCTTTGGCTCTGAACATCCCACTCTCAACACACATCCTCTTCTCTCCATCTTCCCTTGCTTTCCCACCTCTGCAGCAAAGCCACTGCTGGTCTTCTGACTGCTCACATGTGGGAATTCCTCCCTGGGGCTCCTCAGAATCCAAAGCACCAGGAATTTGCTTCTCCTGTCTCTTAGGTGACATTTGGGTTATTTGCAATACAGGTGTTTACACCACACACCCAGTAACCACATTGCTTCCTTTCTGTTAAACTATTGATTCTTCCTCTTGGCAGCTGAAGGGAGGCTTTGATGTGGGGCTCTGTTGTAGTTTCTGAAGGAGGAAGTTGTTGGTGGGAGGATTTACAGCTGTTTGAAGAATTCCTCCGCCCCAGCAATTGTTCTGGAGGGAGGAACGGCTGGTGTAATTTCCCAGCTGGGGGCAGATTTCCTGAACCCTGTCTCTGAGAAGGAGAGAAGGGAAACTGAAGTGCTTCCAAATAAAGATCTGAGTGATGAGATTTGATCTGAAGGGATTTGGTGGTAAACTCTTAAGAATTTCCAGCCTCCATCTAGAGTACCAGCAGACTGTGTCCCTTCCAGGCAGGCAAAGGGGTTGCTCTGCAAGGGGAGGGAGCAGAGGGAAGGTGTTTATTGGCCTATCTCCACCTCATTTCCCCTTTAAATTTTTCTGCCCTAAGAGACTTCCTCTGTTCTGTTGCAGCAACTCTCAGCAAGTGTATAGTGCTTTCTGGGGACCTCGCCTTTGTTAAGTAGATCCGCAGTGATACAGTAGAGATTTTAATGTGCAGTGCTGAGTTTTAATAGACTATTAAACTACAGCATCACACATTAGCTGGCTATGGCACAATTGCAGAAATATCGAAGATGTGCTCTTGGGAAAGCACTATTTACTTTAATGGGGAGATGCTGCAATAGACTGAAAATCTCCGCAAAGGCAAAGCAAGCAAGGCTGGTGGGAAGGACCTGGGACTGTGACCTGGGCTCAAGCAAACCCTTTTCTCCTTCCCAGGCCCTGAGCCAACTGACAACCAACCCAACACTTGTGGCTCCCAGTTAACAAAAGATTTTGGCCAAGTTGTGAGTTTCAAGGTCACCCGGCACTCCGGGCCCATTATGAGTGGCTGCAAGGTCAGAGTGACTTTGAGGCATGTGGTCATTTTGATACTAACCAGGGTTCTTGGCCTTCTGCAATCAATAGAAATTGACTAGAAGCCAGAAAAGAAATTCAAGCAAGGCTTTTACAACCTCCCAACCCCTTCCCACCCCCCACCCCCTCGGCCCACCTCCCCTCCAGGGCAGCAGCAAGGAGCAAAATCTCTGAGGAAGTAGAGGGCAGGGAGCTTGTTCCTAATACGGGGTAAGGGTAGGTGTGTGTCCAGGGGTCTGGCAGGAGGAGAAGCTTAGATGCTTTGCCCATCCCTCTGTGGTGGTGTGAGCAAGCGGCGTGTGCAGTACCCTGCTTTTCCTCCTGGCTCTTCAAAAGTAGCAGTTGGGTTTTTTGGTCTCTTTGTATCTTTTGTCCATACTTTTGCCCCAGCTACCAAGCATGCAGTTATTTTAGTCCCAGATCGTTTCTTTGTATTTTGTTGCTGGAGGAAAGGTGTGTGCCCGTGTGAGCACTGCAGCAAACCAGCCCAGGTCCCAGCCTGTGTCAATTTGTCTTAGTTTATTGGGGGCTGGAGCTTTCCTTTTTATGGTTTGCTCTGTTCACTCTGGCCTGAGCGACGAGAACGCAAGGCAGATTCTTCAGAAAAGTCATTTTGCTCTGGAATTTTCTCTGCCCAAGTGCCTCCACTCCAGCACACACAACTACATCACACACTCAGCAGGTTTTTGTGAGGAACTCAGACTCCTGAGGTCTGTTCTCTCATCATTTCAGAGGAGGCTGGGCCTGGTCTCCCCCCAGGAGAAAGTCAGCAGCTTTCAGATCAGCTGTGATGTCAGAGCTGGACTCAGTAGCCGAAGGACCCTATCCAGCCATTATGCAAAGTAAAACTCTGAGCAGGTTGTCCACAGTCTTAAACTCTGCAGCAGAAATAAACCTTGAGAACAGAGCCATCCAAGCCTTACCCAAATGAGAGCCATGAACAGCATTTTCCAAAAAAATCTCTCTTATCTCCTATGCCTTTTCCTACTGTGCCTTCCTGCTGGATGGCAACATTTAAAAACCAAATTGCAAATTCTAAAAAGAGGCCTGTGCCTTCCCAGAATATGTTCCTCCAAACACACTCTTTATACAAACCCAGGCCCACAGGAAGCCTGAAGGAGGCGGGAAGAAATGGAAAAGACAAGCGAAAGAGCCCCCAAATCAGTAGTACAACAAGACTTCCCCATCTGCCTAACTAGTTTGCTCATTCAGCGTTGGTAGTCATTGCTCTGTTACTCACTCGGGGACATTCCGTTCTAGGTGAGCAGATGAGAATATTAATTCCGTTCATGCTCTCTTCCATATTATTATGGAATAGGGTGAATGGTTCTTTTTCTTGTTCAAAATAGAGGCTCTGTGAGGAGGGGAGGCAAGCCTCCATTCAACACAGGATTTGCTTCCTGCAGCACTTGCTTCATCTCTCCGGGGCTTGAAAACACACATCCAAGAAGGGCGTTTCACAAACTGCTTCTTCAAGCCTCTTAAAAAAAAAGTATTATAAAAATAACATGTTAGACTTCCTCCCCACCTCCAACAGCACGGGAAGGCATAAAACACAAAGGGAATATCTCCTCCATCATCTTATATGTGCTTAGTCACTCAGTCATGTCTGACTCTTTGCAACCCCATAGACTGTAGCCTGCCAGGCTTCTCTGTCTGTGGGGATTCTCCAGGCAGGGATACTGGAAAGTGAAACTGAAGTCGCTCAGTCGTGTCCAACTCTTTGCGACCCCGTGGACAGTAGCCCACCAAGCTCCTCCGTCCATGGGATTCTCCAGGCAGGGATACTGGAGTGGGTAGCCATTTCCTCATCCAGGGGCTCTTCCCAACCCAGGGATCAAACCCAGGTCTCCTGCATTGCAGGCGGATTCTTTACTGTCTGAGCCACCAGGGGAGCCACCAGTGAAGCCCAAGAATACTGGAGTGGGCAGCCTATCCCTTCTCCAGGGGATCTTCCTGACCCAGGAATCAAGCCAGGGTCTCCTTCATTGCAGGTGGATTCTTTACCAGCTGAGCTACAGGGAATCGCATCATCATATATATATATATACATATATATATGTGTCCAGTTGCTCAGTCATGTCTGACTCTTTGCAACCCCATGGACTGCAGCACACCAGGCTTCCCCTGTCCTTCACCAACTCAGTTGCTAAGTCTTTTCTGACTCTTTGGATTGTAACCCACCAGGCTGTCCATGGGATTCTCCGGGCAAGAATATTGAAGTGGGCAGAAAGTGAAGAAGAACTAAAGAGCCTCTTCATGAAAGTGAAAGAGGAGAGTGAAAAAGTTGGCTTAAAGCTCAACATTCAGAAATGAAGATCATGGCATCCGGTCCCATGACTTCATGGAAAATAGATGGGGAAACAGTGGCAGACTTTTTTTGGGGGGCTCCAAAATCACTGCAGATGGTGAGTGCAGCCATGAAATTAAAAGATGCTTACTCCTTGGAAGGAAAGTTCTGACCAACCTAGACAGCATATTCAAAAGCAGAGACATTACTTTGCCAACAAAGGTCTTTCTAGTCAAGGCTATGGTTTTTCCAGTAGTCATGTATGGATGTGAGAGTTGGGCTATAAAGAAAGTTGAGGGCCAAAGAATTGATGCTTTTGAAATGTGGTGTTGGAGAAGACTCTTGAGGGTCCCTTGGACTGCAAGGATATCAAACCAGTCCATCCTAAAGGAGATCAGTCCTGAGTGTTCAGTGGAAGGACTGATGCTGAAGCTGAAACTCCAATACTTTGGCCACCTGATACGAAGAGTTGACTCATTGGAAAAGACCCTGATGCTGGGAAAGATTGAAGGCAGGAGGAGAAGGGGACACCAGAGGATGAGATGGTTGGATGGCATCACTGACTCAACGGATATGAGTTTGAATAAACTCTGGAAGTTGGTAATGGACAGGGAGGCCTGGCATACTGCAATCCATGGGATCTCGAAGAGTCGGACACGACTGAGCAACTGAACTGAATTGAACTGAACTGAGCCATTTCCTTCTCCAGGGGGTCTTTCCGGCCCAGGGATCAAACCTGCGTCACCTATGTCTCCTTCACTGGCAGGTGGATTCTTTACCACTGAGCCACCTGGGAAGCCCAAAGCAGGTTTCTTATCCCTTGACTACCTCTTTTCTAACTCCTCAAGGGAGCCACCATGAACAGCTTCAGTTTTGGTTTTTAAAAAATAATTACTATGATTTTAAATGATTCTTTGTTTCAACTCAAGAAGCTGTCTAAGGACTGCCTGTGATGGAAAGACAGAAAGGTTTTCTCCACTTTGTTTGTCCCTCTACCCTTTAAATTGGTGCAAGGTCTCTAGGTAGCACATTGGAGGGAATTGAAATCTTAGCAACAATTAGTCGAGACTGAGCTGAAAACACTTAGATTGGGTGTTTGGAGGAGCAAACAGGAACGGCTAGAGAGAAAGGAGGGAACTCCAAGAGAGAAGGACTGCAGTGAATTTCTTTTTCTGCATGGCGTTGTCAGATCATGTAGCTGGTTTTCCTACCATTAATTAAAGGATTATGAGCATGGGAGAAGGAGACCCTTGATGGGCAAGGAGAGGGTCTGCTTTAAGAACCTCAACTATCTCACCTTTGTCCTCCTACATTCAAAAAACCTATATATTCATGTCAGCGGTAGATATTGGGTCGGCCAAAATGTTCATTCGTAAGCAACGTCTTATGGAAAAACCCAAATGAACTTTTTTGATAACCCAGTAGTTGATCGCATCTTGTGGCAGATTGCATTAATGGTCCAATTCTTTGCCCTCCATCCATCCATGACCTTTGGCATGTAACTCTGCAGTCTCTTCCTGTACTGAGGGCAGAGTGAAATTCCCACCCTTGGGTGTAGGCTTTTGCCCTTGACCAATGGGACAACAGCAGACAAGGCACAGGCATGCCATCTTGCTTCATCTTATGCTTCCGCCATCACCATAAGAAGGACCAGCCCTTAGGCCCCAGAGGCGAATGCGAAACCATGGATCAGGCTTGCCCCAGCTGAGGCAGAAGCATGAACCAGTCCAGTGAAGACAAACCCGGCCCAGCCCAAATCAACTAGACCCTGCAGGCCTGTGAAGAGCCCGTGTTGGTGGTGATCGCCATTACCACTGTTTACGCTTTGTTATGGGCTTCCCAGGTGGCACAAGTGGTAAAGGATCTGCCTGCCAATGCAGGATATACAAGAGGAGTGGGTTCAGTCCCTGGGTTGGGAAGTTCCCCTGGAGTAGGAAATGGCAACCCATTCCAGTACTCTTGCTTGGAAAATGTCCTGGACAGAGGAGCCTCATGGTCTACAGTCCATGGGATTGCAGAGAGTCAGACACCATTGAGCACACACACAAGGTTTGTTATGCCACAATTTTGTGGCAGTACAGATGATACACACCCCCATTATCTTCTAAGAACTGTTCAGAACCCTGGAGAAAGTAAAAGGAAATAAAACTGAGCCACAACTCTCATGGAACCAACGTTCTGTTAGAGCACTTCACACGTGTGTATCGCCTGCTTTGCACTCCTAAGCCCAGGGGGCAGTCCCATTTTGGGGATGAGGAAATAGAGACTCAAGAAAGTCAATTTGCTAGCTGATCATAACAACCTAGTAGGTGCTGTGGCTGGGATCTGAACCCATACCTTCTGAGTCCACGTGTTACACCCTTTCCATAGCAACCTCTACCTTCTGCTGGAGTCAGCACCTCTCATGGGAGTTACAGAGGGACCTGACTTGGGTGGGAAGACAGATGGGAACTGCACGTCGGACCCAAAGAGGACTGCTCTGTTATCTGCCAAATGAGAAACAACTCTCATTTTTATCCCCTGAAATTGTTCCTCCTTGCAATTAAACCAATCTCTGTTTACAAGTATTTAGCATGATTCTAGAAATTACATTTTGAAATTATGCGAACAGAGAGAGAAAGCAGCCCACACAGTGAGTGATTTCTTGTGGGTAATTGGCTGCTGGTTCTGGCTCCAGTGATGCCTTCTCTTTTAGAGCATAATTAGTGATTTCAAAGGAAGCTGTTAGAAATGGCCCAGGTCTCTAAAGAAAGCCTTTTCTAGCTCTTAACATTAGGAGATCTACTCAAACGCATGCTGACAATTTTTCCCTTTTTGTTTTTTCTCCCTTTTATAATGACCTCTCAAGCAATTTTCCAAAGATTGGAAAGGCTGTGGATGTGTAGAACTCTTCCAGATATGGAAGATACCCCGATTCTCATCAGAACACTTAGAATTTCTTTCTTGCTTGCTTGACACAGAGTATTTGGATTTTAACACGGCATATTCCTTTGGAATAGATTCAACAGTTTAAAAACAAAATACAAATTTATTTCTCTCTCCTATTAGAAAATCTTTAGGCAGTCGTGGGTTGCTGTCATGGTTCCCTGTTCAGCAAAGACCAGATTCTGTCTATCTGTGATCCTTAATCTCACATCCCAGAATGGCGGCTGGAGATTCATTACATTCAAGAGCCATTACATTCAAGCGCCAGGAAGAAGGACTAGCTTCTTCCTGCTGAATCACTTTTAAGGAGATTTGCCTGAAGTTCCACAGAGCAATTCTACTTAAACTCATTGATTAGAATGGAGGCCCATGGCCATACCTAGCTACAAGGGAGGCTGGGCTCAGTGCAGCTATAACATATATAGGATTCTGTTGCTAAGGAGGAAGGAAAGCTTGGATATTGGGGCAAGAAAATGGTTTCTGCCATAAATGCAATAGTGGAGAAGTGTGGACATGTGAACTGAATGAAGATACAGTTTGGTTCATTTGAAACCAACATTAAAGCTAAAGATAGGGTTAATCTGCCAGCACAAAGCTAGGAACTTGGGGGTGTAAAAGGGCTTTATCTTTTGTTCCATTCTGTTCAGTAATGTTATCCATAATTCAGATGAAGACTTTGAGAATCCTCTGCCCATCTCTACTGATGTCACAGACCAGGAAGTTTAGCTACCATGAATTAGGAACCAGAAGCTCTAGAAAGGTGAAGATAGTGGGCAGAAATAACAAGAGAAAATTTAGCAGGAAAAACTTTAAATTCAATACTTAGATCTAAAAAGCAAACTATGCAAGTACAGGATGAAAGAACCATGGCTTAGCTGCAGATTTAATCTCCACGTGTTAAAAGTAAGAAGTGACTCAGAGAAGATGTAATTGGATCTGGCCTTTGACAGGAAGGAAAAGGAAGCTAATATTTATAGAACACCTGCAATATGCCATACCCTTTGATGAGCCCTTACGGTGATTCTAGAAGATAAGTGTTACTACCCTTGAATCACAACAGAAATAGAGACAAAAACATAGAGAACAAATGTGTGGATACCAAGGAAGAAGGGGGGCGGGGTGGGGAGAATTGGGAGGTGCGGATTGACATACGCACACTGTGTGTGAAATAGATAACTGATGATAGCCTATTCTATAGCACAGGAAGCTCTGCTCAGTGCTCTGTGGTGACCTAAAAAAGAGGGGATATACGTATATGTGGGCTTCCCCTGGTGGTGCCGTGGTAAAGAATCTGCCTGCAGTGCAGGAGACACAGGAGGCTTGGGTTTGATCCCTGGGTTGGGAAGATCCTCTGGAGAAGGAAACGGCAACCCACCCTAGTATTCTTGCCTGGAGAATCCCATGAACTGAGGAGCCTGGTGGGCTATAGTACATAAGGTTGCAAAGAGCTGGACACAACTGAGCAACTCAGCACACATGCTCGCACATGTATACATTCACTTTGCTGGTGAACTTTGCTGGTTCACTTTGCTGTATAGTAGAAATGAACACAACATTATAGAGCAACTATACTCCAATAAAAATTCATTTTTTAAAAGAAGAGAGAGAGAGAAGAGCCTCGATCATGGCCCAGTTTCACACAGCTTGTTCTTTCCTCTCTGCACAGATATGGCCCCACTGGGGTAGGAATGGAGGCACCAAGAAGCCGTGTCCTTTACTGCTGGCCTTGCCTGAAGTTCTTTCTGTAGGGACAGCTCCCTAGGGGAATGAATTCTAACTGGCTTGGAGAACGCTTTAGCCAGGTAGTGTTAACAGCAAGTAGTTCTCTGATTAAGCAATCAGCACTCTTTGTCACTTAGCAGAGAGCAGGGGTCCAGAGGAAGCTAAGCAGAACAGATAAGACGGGAAGGGGGAGAGATGGGAGGCAGACACCCCTGGGAGCAGCAGAGTAGCGGAGAGAACCTGAGGCCTGTGATGAGACCAGGACCTCTAGAGGCGGAGCAGCTCTGAGGACGAGTGGCCCCTTGGCACCTCCCTCAGGACAGATGAGGAAACTGAGGCACCAGGCCAAACAAGAGCTTCCCAACTGATGGCTTATTAACTGGCCAACTCAGTGGTTCTCATCCCTGGCTGCATGTTGGTGTCCCCCGGGAACTCTGACAAATCCTATGCTGGAACCCCACTCCAGACCCATCATGTCAGATTATTGGGGAAGGGAACAGGCATTGGTATTTGCAAAAGCTCCCGTGTGATTGCAATGATGGTTAGGAGGGCTTGGAGACCCGGGTGGTGGGCTGCTCAAGCAGGGGGTGCGGACTTCCCTGGGTGGTGGGGGATGTGTGGGCTTGGGAATTTCATCACTGTTAACACAGCCTTCTACCTAGATTCATGGCTTTGGGGATGAAAATACTTCCTCCTCAAAGACTGAGGGTTCCAGAAAAGGGAAGTATCCCAAATCCTGGAGTCATTCAGTCTGGCCTCGTTATTCCTCCCAGGAGAAGACTAAATTCCCCTTTATTCCCAGCCCTCTTCTGAAACTCTCCCTCCCTGCATTTCTGCCTAGAATGCCCCATGCCTCCAAGAGCTGTCTTCATTCGGGCTGGTCTGAAATGCCCACTCTTCCATGAATTGCTCCCCAATTTCAAGAAAGGGGGGTTTTCTCTGCTTTTCTTACTTTGCACAATTATGCAACATCCTCTATATACGTCCTCTTCCCTGTTATAAAACTCCAGTTTTTACATCTGTGCCAAGCGACTCACAAAGGGGTCAGCTAGACATAAGGACTCGTAGGGCTTTTACCCCAAAGACTCTAACTCTAAAGGTCCAGGGTGGGCTCAGGAATCTGCTGCTAAAATCACTGGCCGCCAGGTTTGCCCCTCGGCTTATACAACAAGGTGTAAAATGTTAAGGAAGAACTCTTCTTAGAGAACAGCAGTTTTGTGTAATTGTGTGTGTTTGGAGGGGGGTGTATTGAATTGTGTTACACTCAACTCACCAAGTGTTCTTATTTCTGCCCCAAGAGGAAGGAAGCTGAAAATTAATCGTTATTTTGTATCTCGGGTAGAAAGTGACTCTTTCCACCAAAAGAAATGTAAAATTCCCCTTCCATCTTCACAGTGTGGAGAACACTGTTCGCAGCAGAGAATGAAATGACAATATAGGCAGATAGCAAGGGACAGAGAGAGACAGAGCTGGAGAGAGAGAAAGAGAGGTGTATGAGCTGCAGGCAAACAGCCTTTTGAAGGGATGTTAGAAAGACCACCTTTGAAGGAGTTATAATAGTTGATAAAGAATGTAAACGGAAAAGAGAGTTTCCTGCAAATGAACAAAAAGGACTCTCTTCGGTCCCTACAAAATGATAGTATCTTAGGACTTATGAAAGGGGAACAGCAACATCTCCTCAAAGAGGAACCAAGTTCAGACCGCAACAGATGATTCTCTTTGACCTTCAGACTACATGTCTGAATGTGTATTCAGAACCTGAATTCGCTGAGCAGGTGAAACTGGAAATTGCTATCAGATCTCCAAGATATATACAGAGCTGCCTATTAATAAACACTGGAGTAAAACTTGTATTTCTAGAATGTTCTCATTCTAGAATGCAGGTCCAGTGATTGTCTTCTTGTCTTTGGATAAAATCTCAAGATTAAAAAAAAACACCTCGGGGGAGTACTCTGGTCCAGGGTTTAAGACTTCACCTTCCAGTGCAGGGGATGCAGGTTTGATACCTAGTCAGGGAGGCAAGATCCCACAGGCCTTATGGCCAAGAAACCAAAACAGAAAACAGAAAGAATGTTGTAACAAATTCAATAAAAATTTAAAAATGGTCCACATTAAAAAAAAAAAATCTCTAAAAAAAAAACCCCACCTGTGCTACTGATTATGAATATGTAGACTCAAATTACTGATTACATTCAGACCATTATGGTCAATGGTCAAGATTCAGTGTCCAGAGAAACAGGAAAGCAGAAGTCCTTCCAGACCACGTCCCCAACAGGGCTAACGTGTGTACCAGCTGCTTTGTGGTAGATGGGGGCAGGAGCCAAACTTCATCTCAAAGTGCACTGAATAGCACTTGGCCAGTATGTTACCCATATGTTTCTGTCAATAGAGACTTCTTAAACTGAAAGTTCCTGGAGGGCAGGCATTAGGCTCAGTTCATGGGGTCGCTATGAGTTGGACACGACTGAGCGACTTCACTTTCACTTTTCACTTTTATGCATTGGAGAAGGAAATGGCAACCCACTCCAGTGTTCTTGCCTGGAGAATCCCAGGGACAGGGGAGCCTGGTGGGCTGCCGTCTGTGGGGTCGCACAGAGTTGGACACGACTGAATCGACTTAGCAGCAGCAGCAGCAGGCTTCTCTATGCAAAGAGTCAGACACCCTGAAGCGACTAGCACAACACACTCTCTCTAGCAACCACCTCTTGATGCCCGAGCAGCTCTTCTCCACTTCATCCAGATCTCCTTTGTGGGTAGTAATCTTCCTCCTCTTCACTTGAAATGCTTTATGAGAAATGGAAGTTTAAACAAATACAGCCCACTGGGAGAAATAAAGCCTATGGCTGAAATTGGATTGACCTGCATTCCTTTGAGTTGGGTGATTTATTCTCCATGTTTCTCTAAGAGTTGAATCTTGGCTAATTATTTCTCTGGGAGGATTATGATCAAGAGGGGTTACATTTGGAGGCACAAACAGCCAAACAAACATTTTATTCATTGCATATAGATACTGAAAGGAAAGTCAAGGTAGAGAAGGGGCGTGTGTGCATGCTCAGTCAGGTCTGACTCTTTGTGGCCTCTTGGACTGTAGCCCTCCAGGCTCCTCTGTCCATGGGATTTCCCAGCAATAATGGAGTGGGCTGCCACTCCATTTCCTCTTCCAGGGGAATCTTCCCAACCCAGGTATCAAACTCATATCTCCTGCATTGGCAGGCAGATTCTTTACCACTGAGCTACCGGGAATCCCAGAAAAGGGGAGTCCAGGAGAAACAGATTAGTAGAGAGCTGGGACCAGCTTCTAATGGGATTTGAATTCCTGTTGCAGGCATCCAGATGATCTTAAATTCAAGAGTTGATCTTTATGCTCCGAGCTGACACTCCTGCCACCAAAGCCCCATGGAAAGCAATCAGAACCACTTAAAACTGACATTTGTCAAGCTGAGAGCAGCTCCTTTGTGCTCCTGTTGAAGTATTGATTAGATTTTCCCAGGGAAGTTTCCTATCAGAGGGAGAGACAACTGCAGAGGATGTTTGCATCTATTTATAAGTTCCTAGACGTGCAAGGACTTGAGGTCTCTGTAATGGATCTCCTTTCCTCCCTGGCACTTGGGGAGGCCCAACTCTCTGGAGAGGTCCTTGAAACTTTTTCCTCAGTGACAATTTATTGGTTTTCCCAGAAGAGGCCCTGAACCTCAAAGTTCCTTTCTTCTCCCCTGCAGAGTCCTTCTAAGAGCCTGCTGCTAACTTGTTCGTTCTTCATCATGGGCTTTCTGAGGATAGGTAGAATCTAATCTTCTCAAGGACTCTCTTGGAGTCCTTGGCATTCTTCCCTGAAAACCTCACCCCCCACCCCTGCCCACGACCATCAAAGAGTGTGTCCTGTGTAGAAGCCCCAGTGTCACCTGCACGGGTCTAAACTCAGGTGTGAAATCAGAGTGATCCAAGGGAAGAGTGAGGAGGATGCTCTCCAGGGAAGGGACTGGGACACTAGTCCTGAGCTGGGGTGACACTTGCCCTTTTGGGGCCATGAGGATGTCGTGATATCCAGAATGGACAAGAGGGGGTTGCATAAAGAGTTTCCTAGGTAAAATTTCAGAGGAGGAGACAATCAGGACCACATGTTAGATGGCAGAAATCATTTGAAATGTTTTCCTAGATCAGATATTTATTTATTTTTAACATTGTATGATTTACTTATTTATTGGCCATTCCACATGACTTGTGGGATCTTTGTTCCTTGACCAGGGATTGAACCTAGGCAGTGACAGTGCCAAGTCCTAACCTCCAGACCACCAGGGAATTCCTTAGATCAGATATTAACAAATGCAGTAGGGATGGGCTCTTAAAATGAGCAGGAATAAACAGGGCTTCGCGATAGACTTTAGATAGTCTATAAAACCTCTGAAGTCATTGTCAGAATCATAGATGTGGTCCATAGCTGTTATTAGAATCTCAAAGAGATATTGGGCTTCCCAGGTGGCTCAGTGGTAAAGAATCTGCCTGCCAATGCAGGCGATGCAGTCTCGATCCCTGGGTCAGGAAGATCTCCTGGAGAAGGAAATGGCAATTCACTCCAGTATTCTTGTTCGGGAAGTCCCAGGGACACAGGAGCCTGGCAGGCTACAGTCCATGGGGTGGCAAGGGTCCACACAACTTAGCAACTAAACAACAACAATAAAGAGGTTTTAGTGGCACTTGGAAAGTTAAGAACCACTTAATCAGTGACTTGTGTGTGTGGCATCCCTCCCCAGACCCTAGCAACCAGGAAACTTCTGGGAAAGCTGAACTAACTCCACATCAGGATAATATCAGTGGTAGGAATATTGCCCAGTGCAGCCTAGTCTCCTTGAAAGTCTACCCCGGTGGGAAAGACTTCCTAAGCAAAACAGGAAACCCAGAGTTCATAAAGGAAAATATAGACAGATTTTATGATGTAAAACAGAAAAGTTTTTACAGAGTAAAAACACTATAAACAAAATTAAAAACAAATGATAAACATAAAAATATTTATAATCTATATAGTAAAAGTTAATATTGTTAAAATACAAAAATAAAGTTTAAACATTGGGAAAAGACCTGAAGAGTTTATTTATAGAGGCAGATTCAAACAGCAATAAATAATTAAGAAAACCCACAAACCTCCCTAGTGATCAGATACATAAAAACTAAAACAGAAATACATTTCTCAACAAATAGATTAGAGAAATGAAGATCAATAATGTCTAATGTCTAGTCATAAACTGTTGTGGGAATATAAACTGATGTAATATTTTCAGAGAGAAATTCTCTAGCACCTAATTAAATTCAAACTGCATATAATTTTTGACCCAGAAAATTCACTTATAGAAATTTATTCCACAGAAAAGTCTTGCAAGTGTGTACAATGTTTACTGAGTCAATACAATAGGAAAAAAATTTGATAACAACACAAATATTAATAGTAGAACAATTCAAAATACATTACAATTGACTTGTACTGTGGAATACTATGCAGTCATTAAAAATACTGGTGTTCCTTTGCATATATTGACATAGAAGAAGGTCCATGTTATAATACTGCATTTAAAAAAAGAAATTTATGCCACAGTATAATTCTGTTTTTTCTTTATTATAAATTACAAAACATTTGTATATACCTGAGTTTAGTATACGTGCATATATTCATGGAGAAACATTTTATATAGGAATAGCCAACATTCTGGAAAAATGCATATTTATCTATTAAATTTCTCTTGTGATGCTGGAGAGTCACTTTTAAAAAAAGTTTTCGGTGTATTGTTGAAATTTTCAATCTCTGTGTAGTACTTTTATAATTATAAGCAAACAAAAGTCTCCTTAAGAATGCTTCCCAACCTGGTTGTAATCTGGTTTGTACAAATCCTGCCTTGACCTAGTTTTGAGGTTCCGGCTAGAGGCTGGTCAGTTTCCCTTCTTGAACAGCCAATTAATTTCCCACCACAGCCACCTCTTTATGGGGCTCTCACAACTCTAGGCCGCTATTCACGTCCCCTAGTCACCCCAGGGCCAGGTACCGGACAATTAGGGACAGCCTCTAGGTTCCTGGTGAAATTACGCCAACAAGCCAACGCTAGGTCTGCTTTTCATGACTCCTGTTCCTTCCCAAGGAAATGAGAATAATGGCTCTGGCCCATCGCTCCACTTTCTTTCTCTTCCTGTGACTGACCCTGATGCTTTCCTGGGTGGTCCTGCTCGGGGCACTGTGTTCTTCCCAGGGAACTCTGCTCTGAGTATAACCAACTGTAAAACTCTTTCCCAGCTTTCCTCTCTTGATGTGCATCTGGCCCCACCATGTCTTACCCAGGTTAATATGGTTGAAATACTAGTAAAACTTGTCTGTCCATGTTTTCCAGAAACACTCCATGGATAGACGCCCAGTGGTCACAGGGTGGAGGCTGTCTGCTGCCTCTCCCCACAGGGCTTGCACCTGATGCACTTCAGCTCCACTTCATGGCTGAGGTGACTTGGCCTCTCTCATCTGGTCCTGGCATATCGATGGAGCAGTCATTGGCTAATGACCTGCTCGTCTGGCCCAGTTCCCATCAAATACAGCCCAGCTTCATGGACCATCCTCCAGAAAACCTGACCAATGAAGCATACACAGGGCAAAACTCTGAGACTGTTAAACATGGAGCAGGCTGAAACAGGGGTCAGAAAACAGGCAGATAGAGTCTCAGGAGTTTGGCAGCAGGGGAAACCAGCAAACTCTCTGAAGCCAGTCGTGTGAGCAGAAACAGGAGCATGGGTGGATACGGATGCTGAGGTGAGCAGGCTGTAAGGAGCCAGATGGACACATTGAAAGGCAGGGTAAGGTAAGGGCCGAAAACGTGGCTTGATGGTCAGAAATTAGCATACTCACAGAAGAGGCAGTACAGATAATAAAGAGAAACAAGCTTGACTTCAAAGAGCTTGGATTTGATTCTGGTTGCACTGTTGTTGCGGAGAAGGCAATGGCACCCCACTCCAGTGTTCTTGCCTGGAGAATCCCAGGGACGGGGGAGCCTGGTGGGCTGCCGTCTGTGGGGTCGCACAGAGTCGGACACGACTGACGCGACTCAGCAGCAGCAGCAGCAGCAGCACTGTTGTTGGGCTAGGTGCACAGATGTGGGCCCCTAAAGCTCGTAAGTCCCTGCTTCTTCATCTGAAGAGCTGAGCATAGAGACAGCCCCGCCCCCCAGGCCATCTCATAGATGGCTGTGAGACACCGTGCCGTGTGTCTCTCGTCACCACAAACCTGAGATCGAGGAGGCCCTAGGCCTGCAGGTGATAGAACAATTAACTGGGGGACAGCTTGATCCAGAGGCTTCTTACTTTCGTGTCCCTGCTCTGGCCCTTCCACGGCCCTCTGAGCAGAACTGCTCAGGCTGCGGTGGCCATTGGACAGAGGTGGGGAGACTCTGCTGCGGGTGTCCCGATCCTTGGTTAGGCCTGACGTCCATCTTCTACATCTTTCCTCACATTGCAATTCTGGCCTCTATAGACCCTCAGATGCCACTTTCATGCCCAAACATCCCCCTACTCCACATTCATACTGACTTTCCTCTCACCCCTCTTTGGGGCTGCTAAATTAAGAGGAACATGCCGGTACCCAAAATCTCAAGCCAAGATATGAACTCCCAAAGCCACCTCTGCCTGCCACCAGTTCCTCAGAAATCTGAAACAATTTCCATTATTGGCAGACACGGTGTTTCCTCATTGCATGCTACTCTCCTACAACTGAAATTTGTAGACAAGAAAAATACAGCTGTTACACAGCACTAACTGGGCTTTTATGTGGCTTCACAGCCAGGAGACTGGCTATGGAATGCCACACACCTCCTTACCACGGCTTGCGTGCTGGGACCTCTATTCATTTTATGCATCGTGTATCGCGGAATTTTCCAGGATGTGGTAGAGTCATGTGGTTTGCTCTCAGAATTATGCAAAAAAGCTATTCTTTTTCTTGAGCAAGAACTCATAGGCACTCCAGAGCCCCGTTGACTCAGGCAGAGCTGTGGGGTGGGTTTTCCACAAAAAGATGAAGGAATAAATTGACACTGACTATGTTAAGGAGTCCTCCCCAAAGGACTAGGAATTCCTTGCTCCAAGTCAAGTATGAGAGCTGTTCTGAAGCAGCAAGGCTTGAAAAACTCAGAGTGGACTTCAGGTCCTTTAGCTTTGTGGTTTCATTATGTATCAGCTAAGAGAGACGCTGGACAAGGAAATGGCGACCCACTCCAGTGTTCTTGCCTGGAGAATCCCAGGGACGGAGGAGCCTGGTGGGCTGCCGTCTATGGGGTCGCACAGAGTGGGACACGACTGAAGTGACTTCAGCAGGAGAGATGCCATTATTAGTTGCCTATTTTTTTAAGTTAAAATAATCAAGCCAATGGAGTGTTCTGTAGAAGGAAGCCTGGGAGAGCAGAGCCCTCTGTTCGCTGGCATCGGGGCCCAGGAGGAAGTAAGCTATGTAAGCATTTTGAATCGAGCATGAGTATCTTGTAGATTGAGGGTGAGAACATGTATTTTCCCAGGGAGAGGAGGATGAGCTGAGGCCCTTGTCTTGCAGGTTGACCTTGGCCTCCTGTGATAGAGTGTTGTGTCTGGATTGTCCACCGTTCAGGGAGCACCTGGGTGGCTCACGTTGCTCTGAGCTACTTTTAGGCCTTTGGTCCCTTATCGCTGGATGTTCATGTTGATTTGCCTCCAGATTTATCAGGCAAGCACTGTAGCTGCAAGTTCAACCTGTAGGTGAATAAGGCTGCTCATCTCCTCTCTGTAAGCGTTTAGGATATGAGAAGCGAGGAGGAGGAGGAAGGGGAGGAGGAGAAGGAGGAATGAAACGCAAATGAGGAGAGGATCTTTGGGATGATAGCAAAGCTTGGCAACGTCTGCAGGGAAGACTCCTCAACTTCTGCTGGGGTAACTCCAGCCCGCACTGCTGTGTGTGGGGTGCTTCTGCCCTGTGGGTGTCGAGAAGGCCCTCCTCTCCCCATCACACCCTCCAAAGCTCAGCCGTGGCCTGCCGTGTGGTGCTTCTGTGCTATACGCTTTATTAATAGGGTATGAATTCGGTCTCATCACTTGAGGCCGCCTATCTTCACCACATTAACCTTCAGATCAAATGTTCAGAGTCCCGACCAGGTCCACTACTAACTTTCCCCACCCTCTTTCTGAATTGGCTGCATGTGAGTCACACCCCTTTGGATACTAAAGTTCAGAGAACGCATCTGAAGGTATCTCTTCTAAAACTGTCTTGGTGGCTCTGAGGAATCTTGTTCCCAGACTGCCCCCAACTGAATTCCTCCTCACACTGGAATCCACAGTTTCACAGAAACATTGGCACATGACCTTCATTTTTAGACAAGAAAAACCATCTTAGACTTCCAACTATCCATTCTAAACCAAAGAGGCTTCACAAATGATCTATTTTCTGAACTGTTGCCTCTCCTCATTATCACCATGATTACAAACATGGCCAGACTATTCTTGAAAAAATTATTCAGGTTCCAACTGTGTAAAAAGATATAAGATGAAAAGGAACATTTTCTCTCCATTTTCCCATCGCCTCCTCACAGCAAAGATTCTCAGTATTATTGTAGTCACCATCATAACTCTAAATGACATGCTTATTTCTTTATCTGGATTCAACAACTTCCAGCTGCATCTGCTGTTACCAGACTCAGGTTTGGCTACTCACCACTCAAAAGCCAATACTCGAGGGGCAAGTGTTGGTAGAAAGGAAAGCTGCTTCAAACAGAAAAGTCGGCAATCTGAGGAGAAGGTGGACTCATGTCCTGAGACCAAGGCCTAAGATTCTGCTCAGCCGTGAGTTGTTTTTAACTTTTTATTTTGTATTGGAGTATAGTCAATTAACAATATTGGGATAGTTTCAGGTGAACAGTGAAGGGACTGAGCCATACATGTACATGTATCCATTCTCCCTGAAACTCCCCTCCCATCCAGGCGGCCACATGACATTGAGCAGAGCTCCCTGTGCTGTACAGTAGGTGTTTGTTGGTTATCCATTTTAAACACAGCGGTGTGTACGTGTCCATCCCAAACTTCCTAATTATCTCTTCCCCCCATTCTTCCCCCATCAGCAACCATAAGTTTGTTCCTAAGTCTGTGAGTCTGTTCTGTTTTGTAAGTATATTTGTATCAATTCTTTCTAGATTCCTCATATACAGGATGTCATATGATACTTCTCCTTCTCTGTCTGACTTACTTCACTTAGTATGACAATCTCTGGGTCCATCTATGTAGCTGCAAATGGCATTACTTCATTCTTTTTAATGTCAGCCATGGCAGTTTTTAAAGGGAAAAGGGGAGAAGGATCTTAATGAATCATCAAGGCAGGAGGTCAAGCTCCACATCAATTTCCATCGTGTGCAGGCTGGCTGACTCCTTGTGATCTTTCTTCAGATGGCATCTCATCCCTTGTGGTCTGCCTGCAGGATTGCTAAGGGGGCTATTGGGAGTGGAGAGCTGGTCATTCCTTTACTACTTAATTTTTCATTCTTATAGTAATCTGGGAAAAGAATCAGCCGGTTAGGCAAGACATAGTGTGCACTCAGAAGAGAGCATAATTCAGGAGTTCGGTTAAATTACCTAATGATCTCATGCCTATAATTAGATTTTTTTAAGGTTAGAGGAGAACAGAAATAGGCAAACAGGAACGGGGCAAAAGAGCTGCTTTCACTGTTACTCTCAGCTCAGGGTAATGCTTCTGCCCCCAAAAGTGGTGAAAAGTTAAAGATTTTGCTTCATCTGTACTTGCAGATAAATCTTTTTTCTACAGCCCCTCCCACCTCCAAGTGCCCCCTCTCTGAGGCCCTGTGTCTCTGGAACCAGATGGCGTTTATGAACGTGAGGGTTCACATTAGGATGAGCTATTTTTTAAAACTATTTGTTGTTGTTCAGTCACTAAATCGTGTCTGACTCTTTGTGACCCCATGGACTGCAGCACACCAGGCTCCTCTGTCCTCCACTACCTCCTGGAGTTTTCTCAAATTCATATCCACTGGGTCAGTGATGCTATCAAACCTTCTCATCCTCTGCTGCCCCGTTCTCCTTTTGCCTTCAATCTTTCCCAGCATCAGGGTCTTTTCCAATCAGTCAGCTCTTCGCATCAGGTGGCCAAAGTACTGGTGCTTCAGCTTCAGCATCAGTCCTTCTTATTTATTTATTTATTATTATTGGCTATGTTGGGTTTTAGTTGCAGTACTTAGGATTTCCCTTGAAGCACGTAGGATCTTCTGTTGCAGTGCGCTGGCTTCTCTCTAGTTGTAGTGGGTGGAGAGCATCTGGGCTCTGTGGTTTTGATGTGAAGGCTTAGTTGCTGCACTGCATGTGGGATCTTAGTTCCCTGACTAGGGACTGAACCCATGTCCCCTGCACTGGAAGGCAGATTCTCAATCACTAGACAAGGGAAGTCCCTAGGATGAGCTTTGATGATGACTGGTACTGGGGAGGAAGAACATTTCCTCCCCACTTCTAGGTTCTTTTGGATGGATTAAGAATTAAATTGGCCTGAGGCAGATTAACAGGGGAAAATCACACCAAAAATTAATAGCATGGATATATGGGAAAGATCCAGGAAAACTGAGTAACTTGCCAAATAGCCAAAACCCTCACCTTAAATACCATCTTCAACTTAAGACAAAAGAAGATGTTAGGGTAGTGGTTGTGGGCTTTCAAGGGAGGGAAGGCAATTGACAGGGAGATGGAAAAGTGAATGTTTGGCACATAATTGTTTGCTGGGCCCTGCAGAGAAAATGGGACTCAGCTGCTGCTGCTGCTGCTGCTGCTGCTGCTGCTGCTGCTAAGTCGCTTCAGTCCTGTCTGACTCTGTGCGACCCCATAGACGGCAGCCCACCAGGACTCAGAGAGGAGCTTAAACAGAGTTTGCTGTAGTTCATACTATAGTGACCTACAAAGCTAGCTCCTTTCCTAGGACAGATTCTCTATCTACATTCTTTAGGCAGCAATCTTTGGGGCCTTGGTTGTTTTCAACTCAAAATAATCTGCATGCCAAAGAGAGTGATTGGGGTGTCAAATTTTGTCCACCTACACTGGCAAGGTTGGAAGGGGAGCCCACAGTCTCACCTCTGGTGTCCACCCAAGATCTGTGCTGAGAGAGGACTAAACAGCAGAGCAAAGCCGGTGCTCCTGAACCGTCTTGCGTTCTTCTGCTCTCTTTCATGCTCAGATAGCACCAGGCTAGCTGGAAGCACAGGTCCTAGGGCTGAGGGTAAAAAGCACATCAAACTCTGCCTCTGATCTCCTCATCCAGTCCCTGTTGCCTGTGGGCTGCCGAGAGCGCTGGCTCCCTTCCCAGCCCCACCTGGTCACAGACAAGCCGAGGGCAGTGACGGGTTGCAGGTGCCTTGCAAGCATCAGGGGCCCGGAGAAGTGAGGTAGAACCAGGTGCCGGATGGGGGGGAGCGGCCAGCCTGAGTCTCCTTGTTCACCCTCCCATGTGCTACACCCACCTTCTGTCTCCTCTTCCGTTGTCTCATAACCCACCCCCACCCCACCCCCAAGGCACCCCTGCACAGGAGACTATCACAGCACAGGACAGAAATCCAGAGATCTTCAGCCATCTTCACCGTAGGTGATTGCTCATTGGCTGTTTCTAAGACTTTAACTTGAATTTGCTAAGACTTCTCCATCTAGATGGATGCTGTCCAACAGGGTGATCACCAGCCACATATGTGATTATTTAAATGTAAACAAATTAGATAAAATTTGATAAATTAGATAAAACTGGAAGTGTTCAATAGCTGCTGTGGCTTGTGACCACCGTGTTGGAGAGTAGAGAGGTGAAAGAGTTCTATCACCGCAGACATTTCTGGTCTAGACTTTCTCTTCTGACTGTGATAGCTCCAAACTCTCCTCCCTCTGTAGTACCATCCCTTTATAGTACACAAAAACCCACTATTTTTGTCTAGACCTCTCCCTAGATGGGACTCCACATATCTATACATAAGGAAAGCTCCTTCAAAGGTTTTCCCTACGCCGAAGACCGGCTCTCCCCCTCTGATCAGAATTGCCTCTCTCCATGGGGAGCTGCGGAGAAGGCGATGGCACCCCACTCCAGTACTCTTGCCTGGAAAATCCCATGGATGGGGGAGCCTGGAGGGCTGCAGTCCATGGGGTCGCTAAGAGTCGGATATGACCGAGCAACTTCACTTTCACTTTTCACTTTTCACTTTCATGCACTGGAGAAGGAAATGGCAACCCACTCCAGTGTTCTTGCCTGGAGAATCCCAGGGACGGGGGAGCCTGGTGGGCTGCTGTCTATGGGGTCACACAGAGTCGGACACGACTGAAGCAACTTAGCAGCAGCGTGGGGAGCTGGAGCACTGGAGTAATTTGTCCTTTTCTTTGGGGGAAGAAGAACAAGCTAGCTCCCAGGGGGGCCAGCAAGACAGTGTAGCCGTCTATATTGAATGGAGCCATCTACATCTACATAGAATCTGAGGGTTGGACAAGATGTCAGACACTGATGATCTGAACTGGGCTAAGCAGAACTGAGTACTTGGGCACTTACTTACTTTAGTGAACAGAGTAGTCGGTGAGTCCAATTCCCTATTTTGAGGAAAACTCTGAGCTGGTGAAACAACCAGCCCAGTTAGTAAGGAAAGGCCTGAAATCTGTGTGATGCCTGAGTGTGGGCAGAGAGACTGACCCAGGAATGGGCTACAAGCTAATGGAAACACGAGAAAAAAACTAAGGCTTTACAAATGAAATATGTACATTTCAGAAAAAAGTTTATTCTGGAATGGAATTATTTTAAATCCATTTTCCATTTGATGTTCAACATGGATTTGGAAAGTTACCCTTGGCAATGCAGCAAGAGTTAAAGTGTGTGTGTGTCTATTTTAACTAGGGAAAAAATCCAATAACTTTTCTTTATTAAACACTAATGTCAATACTCATGTTGAAAACAATACATTTTTCTACTCAAAATGAAAGCAGTGATGGACACATAGTCAGCAATCAATATGTACTTGCTGACTGATTGAAAGTAAATCACAAAATAAAAATACAAATTAGGAGCCCAGCCTCTGCTGACCATTCTCTCCCCAGACTAACGAGTTGTTTACTTCTCTAGTGACGGCTTCTCATTAGGGATTGTTAGTACAAAACAGTGCTTGTTGAGGCTGGGCCTAAACTAATCTGTGTTAGAGATCAGTCTCTATCTTGAGTGGTACAGCCACAGAGATAAGATGGCAGGCACAAAACCTCAATCCTTTTCTTTTTACAGTGGGTTGTGATTGAATTCACCAGTTCCTTCAACTAGGAATTTTATGATTGGCATTTCAATTCTATGACTGGAGAAGCGCTGCTTACTTGGGGCAAATCATGGGTTTGAGGGGCAAAAAAAGAGGTACTTACTGGTTAGGAATTTCAAAACAGACAGTCTAGTCTACGCAGGAGCTGTGAATACTTGTCCTGAATGTAGCTTCTGCACATGATCATATGCCAGTAATAGCAACAATTGCAATGAGCATGTGACCATTTCTCCTGCTTCTGATGAAACTGACCTTACAGATTGCTTTGGAGAGGATGATGTTTCCCTTCCCATCTCTGATAATAAATTGCAAGCTTTATAAGTCGTAACAAAGAGACTCCAGATGTCACGTCTCAAACCTCAAACAAGATGGAAGGTTAAGTTCTCTCTCACAGAACAATCCAGAGCCAGCAGTCAGGATCCACTCCTCCGTCATCTAGGGACTGAGGCCAGCAGGGTAGATCATCCACTCTCAGTGCATGGTTTCCAAGGCTGCCCCCGTCTTTGCCATGTCTACCCAGCAGAAAGGAAAGGGAGCCTGGAGAAGTGTGGCCCTGTGAGTGGCTATATGTCTATAGAGTCATATTCCATTGGAGCAAACTTGACTACACTTGGCTGCAAGGGAGGCTGGGACTAGTATGTTTCTAACCAGGCTCCATGTGTTCTAGCCATTACTCTAGCCAAAAGTCAAAGTCGCTCAGTCATGCCCATGGACTATACAGTCCATGGAATTCTCCAGGCCAGAATACTGGAGTGGGTTGCCTTTCCCTTCTCCAGGGGATGTTCCCAACCCAGGGATCGAACCCAGGTCTCCCACATTGCAGGCAGATTCTTTACCAGCTGAGCCACAGGGAAGCCCAAGAATACTGGAGTGGGTAACCTATCCCTTCTCCAGGGGATCTTCCTGACCCAGGAATCGAACCAGGGTCTCCTGCATTGCAGGTGGATTCTTTACCAATTGAACTATCAGCCAAAAGGTGAGCACATAATCCAATTTTGGTAAAGAACACTCTCCCAAGCATAGAAATTTTAATATTGAGCAGAACAGCAAGAAGAATGCAAATGGTTGAAGCCAATCCATCTCAGTGGCAGAAAACTTGCACTGACTTTGTAACTGAGCAGGACCCTGTGGGGCCTTCCCAGGACAGACCTCCTTCCCCATATCCTCGGCTATAGTTCCTTTCTGAAGTACCCAGATAGCAGAATCTGATGCACACCCTCTGAGTTGTTTTACAGATGCTAAAACCATCACCAAATGGAAGAAATTAACTACCTGATGATCATCCCAGACCCACTGGCACCTAAAGACTGATAATGTTAACAACCCTCTTACCTCACCATCAACCAGAGAATTGTGAACAAACTGATCACATACCCTGTGACCACCACCCACTTCCTCATCTGTCCTTTAAAACTGCCTTGATGAAACCCTTTGGAGAGCTTGGGGTTTTAGAGCATGAGCCACCCATTCTCCTTGTATTGTCAGCTTTACAATAAATGCTGCACTTTCCTTCAGCACAACCCATTGTCAGTAGATTGGCTTTTCTGCATGCATGTGAGCAGATCCAAGTTTGGTTTGGTAACAATTTCTACCAGCTAGACTCCTGGAACTGCCCTAATTCCTGACCGGTTTCTCACATCTCCCTCTGGCACTGCTGTAAGTATTGTCTCTGCTTATGGCTAACCAGAGATGGTGTTCATTATTTGCAAGAAAGATGCAACTGATACAACTACCTCTTGGAACCACCTGCTGCTAAGTCACTTCAGTCGTGTCCAACTCTGTGCGACCTCATAGACGGCAGCCCACCAGGCTCCCCCGTCCCTGGGATTCTCCAGGCAAGAACACTGGAGTGGGTTGCCATTTCCTTCTCCAATGCAGGAAAGTGAAAAGTGAAAGTGAAGTCGCTCAGTCGTGTCTCTTAGCTACCCCACGGACTGCAGCCTACCAGGCTCCTCCATCCATGGGATTTTCCAGGCAAGAGTACTGGAGTGGGGTGTCATTGCCTTCTCCCTTGGAATCACCTACAGCTTGACTAAATAACAAAGCTCTCTTGTGCATCTACTGTGTGCTAGACAATGTTCTAGGCAGTAGGATACATCAATGAGTGAAACAGACCAGGACCCTGCCCTCACTGAGCCGCCTCTTCTGATTTCCTGAAAGCAAAGGTCTTGGCTTTGGGGGCTCTCTTCTCTGTTTCTTGGGTGGGAGCCTGAAACTCCAGTTGTGACTCAGCAGGTTTCCCACAAAGACAAATGCACAATAATATTACAGTAAGAACCCTACACATGAATGAGGTCTGTTTTGAGGGTGCATTCATAAGGCCAATTTATTCACAAGTTCACCAAAGTTATCCTAGGTACCCAATTAACACAGTTGGCTATATAGTACTGTACTATAATAGGTTGACAGTACTTTTCACACAAATAATACATAAAAACAAATGAACACAAAAAATAAATTTTTAAAAATCCTACAGTACCTTGAAAAGTATGGTAGTACAGTACAACAGCTGACAGGCAGGGGCTGGCATCAAGAGAACAGGCAGAAAGAGTTGCTGATTGGAGGAGGGGGAGGAGGTGGGAGATGGTAGAGCTAAAGGATCGTCAGCAATAGGAGATAAGCAAGCTGCAATTTCCCTCTTTCCTTCCCTGGTTCCTGGCTGGATTCGATCCCATCTATCCCCTTGAATGGCTGCAACCTCCACGTACCATCCTACATTCCGGTCCTGTGCCACAAAAGCTAACCAGTGCTTCTTCAGGTAAAGAGCATCCCCCCGCCATTTCCTGGGTCACAGATCTCTGATTCCTTGGGTACTGCTTCTTCCTCTTGCCTCTCTTCATCCTTTTTTGGCACTTGGCACTTCTTCGCAGTGCCAGATATGTCAAACCACTGCTTTCACACTTGCTTCCAGACATCCTGGGCTTGAAGTAAAGATACTGCACTCCTGTACTCCATACAGTACTATACAGTAAAGAACACAAAAGCCTGGCCGCTTGTGGAGGACGCACGCACATGGCAGTGTGTGACAGAACCGTGCACTAACTTGTGCGAATGCACACTCACATCTCTGAAAGTTTGCAGCTTGAAGGTTCCTATCGTAGGTAGGGAACTTTCTGTTTCAACACCACTGGTGCTGTCCTCGGGTGGTCTCACTTTTATGTTGCCTTGTGGCTATGTTTGCAGTATGTAAATGAATTGCAGTGCATCTTACAAGTGAGTTTTTTCTGGGCAGCGATTTGACAAATAGGCTGCAGCCTCAACATCTCCACCAGCTACAGGCGGAAGGTTGGTGACAAGTTAGAATTTGCATATTAGCGGGCATCAGTGTGCTGCTCTCCAGTGAACCCAAAGGAGAATTCCACCTCCCCTCAGGCTATTATTACAGGCATCCAACACCAAGGAGCACATTTGAAAAAGGATCCCTTCATTAGGTCTCCCCTTTACCTCATTGTCATGCAAATAGCCCGAATCAAGGAGTCTAAAAAGTGCTGGTGAGGTGACTGGAGAGCATCTTAAGTAAGTAAAAAGTCAATGTTCAGGGCATTCCTTGATTAATTGGGGGTCAGAGCAAAATACCACAGGCTTCAGCCAATGGGAACTTGCTGACACTAAATCATCTTTGAATACCCTCTAGTAACGTGAGAAACTCCCGCTTGCTATTTCTGTCAAGTCTTTTTCCCATTTTTCCTTGAGGAGAGGAGTTGCCACGTGAAAGAAGAGGTGGGGCTTGGAAGGAGGTGCCAGGTGCAAACATTCAAGCTAATTAGCAGGGCTCCGGGCTGCAGGGCGGTGAGGATGTCTGGGCGGGGTGGGAGCGGGGTGGACCAGTGCGCTTCATAATAGCAGCCTAACAGGTCTCAACCCTCGAGATACACGGTGGAAAGAAGGCATGAATAATTCAGTGAGCACGAGGTCCTGAACCCACGTTTTCTCTCATAAAGAGGAAAGCCAGGAGCCTGAGGTACCAAGTTTGAAGCCTATCAGAGCTAAATCTCCCTCTTTCAGAGCTTCTTACTAAGTGCTGTGTAGGTGTGAAAAGCCTTATTACCATGTAATTTTGTTGGGAGCAGACTTCCAAGTACCTGCTTTACTTTATATTCACACACACAAAAAAGATCAAAATGCATTTTATTTCCTAACAATAGCCAATTTGGCTATAATTATTGTAAAATACTGAATGTGAAAGCATAGAGCCCAAGTGACTCCCCACATCGCTCCCCTACATACATGAATATCTTCTTATTTATTGCCTTCCCCATAATGAACTTAGAGATAAACAACAGAAAAAGTAATTTGTTTTTTGACAATGCTGAACCTTTGAATAGAGAAAATCACACAGTTGAACACAGAGCGCAGTCCTGTGTGGCAAGTGGTATCCATGGCAACCAATAGATTTTATGCTAAGTCTGGCCTTTAAAAACATTTCACGTTTACCACTGAGAAAAAGATGGCCTTGATTTAAAAATGATACAAGTACTTCGAATGGGCATGCTTTCTGCTCTGGGCTGCAAACACAATTAAGAAGCATCTCCTCAGCACCAAATCACCTCAATAGGATCTCTGCCATCCTGGAGGAACATCCCAGCCTACTTGCAAAAAAGAGAGGAGGATCGAATGTGTTGAGGATTGAATGTGTTGTATTCTGCTGCAGGGGCTTAGGAGGTTTGGTTTTCACTGGTTCTCCTTGTATTTAACACCAGGAGTAAAAAAAATAGGGAGTAAATATAGCACACGTGCCTCTTATCTCAGCCTGTGCTCATGGTGAGTGTGAAAATGTTATGGCCCACTTATCTGGGGAGCAGCTCCAATCACGCCAACTTCTTATAACTTGACATAAGGGATGGAGAAAGATGCACCATACAATCCTCAGACGGAGCACTCTAAATCAGTGTCTGGTCACATTTAGAACTCGGGTACTGAAAATGGAATGCAGCTGTGGCAAAGAGAAGATGTTGCTCTAATGATATACTTGAAGAAAATCAGAAAGGGCAAGTCCTCTTCTTTAAAAAGAGAAAAAGAGAGATTTGATCAATGATGCATCAAAAGAAGGAAACAATTAATGTCTTGGGGAGGAGTTCCTTTTGCTAAACTTCCTTTGATAGCTTCCTTGAGATGGCATTTCCATTTCCGTTGGTGAGATGGGTTGTCCTTTCTTGCCCAGGATGGGATTATTTCAGCCCTGCTGAGTCAGAGAAACCTCACTGTACTTCCGCTGAAGGTATTTGCAGCTGGAGGGCTTTTGGAATTGACTTGTGTTATGGTCTGAGCTGTGTCCCCAGCACTCCCCCCGCAAAAATAATTCACATGCTGAAGGCCTACCCCCATACCTCAGAATGTGACTTTCTTTGGGAAAAGGTCCTTTAAGGAAGTGATTAAGTTAAAATGAGGCTGCTAGAGTGGGCCATAATCCAATCTGACTGGTGTCCTTACACGACGAGGAACTGTGGACTCAGAGAGACACCTGGGTGTGCCTACGCAGAGGGAAGACAGTGTGAGCACACAGCGAGAAGGCGGCGTCTGCAAGCCAAGGGCAGACGCCTCGGGAGAAACCAGAACTGCAGACACCTTGCTCTCAGACTTCCAGCCTCTAAAACTGTGAGAAAATTCATTTCTGCTGTGTAAGCCACCCAGGCTGTGGTAGAATATCATGGCAGCCCTGGAAAACCCATGCAACTGGGATGGGAGTGGCCATTCACTTACATTTTAGGACAACTTCTCAGAAAATGCAGCTCATGGGGGAAGGAGGTCAGGCTTGAAGAAGCAGCAGTTGTTGTACCTTCCCTGAAGTTGGAGGGTGTCAGTGGGAGGGAAAGGCGTTTCCTTAACAAATACTTCTGCCTCCTCTGATTCAGCCATCCGCACTTGCCCATGGCAAGCGGGACAGCTTTGCAGCGCCTCGCCATTGGCTTCAATGAGTCAAGGATACTTTCTGAGTCATCAACATTTTGTAAAGACAAAAACTCATGCTTCCTTCAAACTGCCCAATCCCTGAGAAGGGCCCAGGAGGGTGGCGATGCCAGAAAGGGTGAGGGAGGTGGGGAAACAGGGCTGCACTCTGTTCCTTGTATGCACGAGCTTTGCTTGGTGTCTGGGCCTCAGGCCCAGCATCACACGTCAGCCACCTGCCCGAAGGCAGGAGCCATCCATCTTGGTGAGATCATTTTCTTCTCTCAGTCCACAGAGAGCTCTGGGCTCTCTTTGACCAGGGGAAGAATGTTGACTGTTCCACACACTGAAACATAAATCACTCTCTCTAGGCCTTGTTAACTTCTACTTATAAACTGTTTTAATGTAGAACTGTCAGGACCCAGTGAAAATAATGGGTGGTGACAGGTTTAGGATTAAAATCTTCTCAGGTAGTTAGGATGGTGAGTTAGGTTATAAATTGCTTTTAAAGAGCTGAGACGTGGACTATGAGCTTCCCGTGTGAACTCCAAATGGACACCAACGAGGCAGCTGGGACAACTATACGCTGGTGATTCATCTTAATTATTTGTCAGCAAAGCCATCATAATCAGACATGTCTTTCATTTTGATGAAAATGACCCTTGGTAATCTCCAAAGGTTCTTGTCTGAAAAGCACCATTGAGAACAAGTTGAATCTTCTGAGGCTTGAGATTTTACGCTTCAAGCAAGGAGGCTTGAATCAGAAAAAATATACCAACCGATGTAAAGATATAGCTCAAGTGTCCAACTATAGATGCATCCATAATTCTTTGAGATGACCTCATTTGCTTCAGTTCTGGGTGTCAGTGGGCTCTTTTTTTCTCTTGGAACTTTTTAGAGCTCAGGACTTATTGGAGAGGTAGGGCTGTTTACTCTTAGGGAGGCAGAACTTTGAGGAAGAACCAGGACTTGCCATTACACTGCATAGCAGAGGCGTGGATGGTAGACTAAGGAAGTTCAGTGAGTAGGCAAAGCAAACAGCACCACCCCCAGCCACTGAGAAGCAAATGACTTTCTCAGGGAGTTAAAAATGGTGTATAGATGATTCCCTGGAGGAGGGCATGGCAACCCACTCCAGTATTATTGCTTGGAGAATCCCCATGGACAGAGGAGTCTGGTGGGCTACAGTCCAGGGTTGCAAAGAGTCAGACACAGCTGAGTGACTAAGCACAGCACAGAGATGTCCATCAGGTGAATGAAACACGACTGGGAATTCAGGCAAGAGCCAGGTTGAGCACTGGGTGGGGAGAGAGGAGCAGCCTCCAGGATCAAGGAAACTTACTGTCTGACAAGGGCTCTGCAGTGCTTGGGGAACTCGGGAGTACAATGTCACACAGAGGCATCCCCAGAGGTCAGATTCTCAGACTCGTTTATTCCCCCACTTACTCAGCAAGCACTTATTATATGCCTGCTGTGTGCCAACACTGTTCCAGGGTCTGTGGCACTTCACTGAATAAAACCAACAAAACCTATCTCCTCATGGAACCTATCAGTACATTCTAGGAGGATCCCTCACTCCACATTGAGCTTCATCCATCAAAGGAGACCAAGGCTAGTTACGTGGTTTGTTCCTTGAGACTAGAGCTGCCTGTGAAGGGCTGGGAAAATATTTGTCAGGAAATGAGCTGGTGGGGATGGCTGCCTCAGAGTCACACTTTCTCTCCGCCCAGCACTTCTGGGTGGAGAAGCCTTTCAGGGTCTTGGAGAAGCTCTACAATTCAGTAACAATTGGCTAAGATGTTTCTGACTCTTGAAACATGTAACTATGGCTACAGACAAACTGCATTACAGGGCTTCAGAGAACCATCTGCTAGACTTTAATTTGCTCTTTAAGGACCGAGAGGATTATAAATCATGCAATAATACATCGAGGAACATTCTTTCTTCCATATTTGCAGCTTAAAAAAAGTATGCAATAGCATCAGCTTCCCTTACCACTCTTCTTGGTGAATTCCTCACCTAAGACCTCTGGTTGCTGGATGGAAACAAACTGGGATTGCAGTAATTTGGTGCAATTTTGCTAATAAGATATACTGAATGCACATATACAGTAATTTGAAACACTGTTGCATAGGAATTTTTAACAGTTTTTTTCTCTATTAAATTTATAAGACTGTATCATATCATTCCAAAGAGTCATTAGCATACTCTCAGACTCATGATTGAAGGATGGACAACACCAACATCTAAGACCCATGGTTAAAAAAATGCCAGAAAGATAAAACTTTCAGCCTTCTATCCTTAGGGAATGCACTTACGTTGCATTTCTAACAATCAAATCCCTTATTTAGCAAACATTTGTCGAACACCTGTATTGTACTAAACCCAGTCCCCTCCAGGAGTTCCCAATTTCCTGGAAAAGAAACATGCAGACACAGAATCCCATAAAATAGACTAAGCTGCAAAGAAGTATATCTCAAGGCACCATGAGTGCACAAAGTTGGAACCCTGCCTGGCACATACTTCCCAGAGGAAAGGACATTTGTACATTCCTTGAGGAATTCCCAGAAACTGCAAACAGCATATGTAAAAGTCAGAGGGGGAAGACACAGCATGGAACAGTCTGGCAACTGTAAGTCTGTTAACAAGGCTGGAGCTATGTGGGTTTTATGAGAGACTGACAAAAGATGAGGCTGGAAATATTGACTAAGGCCAGGTCATGGTATATCTTGTCAGCTACACTGGGGGATTTGGGTTTACTCTGAAAGATAACAAGCAGGCTTTGGAGGAATTTCCCTTTTTTCTCATTCACTCACCCTTGCTCACTCCATTAATGGAACTCCAAGATGGCACATGCTGTTCCCAGACAAGGTGGAGGCTAAGGTATCTGAGGATGAAGCCTTGTCCTTGACGCTGGCCTATGTATCCATGCCTGCAGCAGTTTCTTTGACTTGGAAAATAATGTAGTGGTCTAGGAAAGGAAAGGTGAAAGTGTTAGTTGCTCAGTTGTGTCTGACTCTTTGTGACCCCATGGACTGTAGCCCACCAGGCTCCTCTGTCCGTGGGGTTTTTCAGACAAAAATACTGGAGTGGGTTGCCATTTCCTTCTCCAGGGGATCTTCCTGACCCAGGGGTTGAACCTGGTCTCCTGCATTGCAGGCAGATTCTTTACCATCTGAGCCACCAGGGAAAGAAGGGCCCTTATCAGGTAAAAGGAATCAGATTAGACATCAATTCCAAGTTAGAAGCTTGAAATACAAAGTCTGGTGGGGAGAGTAGGTCAGTATCTTTCTAACCTCAGAGACTTGAGGTTCCTAACCCATGAACCTAGACTACATCTCTCTCTTAGGAAAGTCCCTAAACCACACAATATGCAACATGTGAGACAGAAACTAGCAGTAAAGGAGTGGGCAGAGAGCCAACTAATATACTGTTTTTTTATATTTCCCTCTGTTCCTTGGCACTTTAAGAAAAAAGTCATATAAAGAATAATGTCCAGGAAATATTTTTCTCTAGCTCTTGCCCAAACTACTTTCAGATGTGATGAGATGGCATTCTGCCTTATTTAACAAGCCTGGAAATGAGAAGTAAATGAGTCTATACTATTGGAGAATTTTGAAACCCTTTCTTTAAATGGCACTCATTTGTTTTATAGGCTGGATGGGATGAAATTTAGCAAATCAAACTTGCCTTTCTATTGGAATCTGTTGACTGAACATTTCTGCTTGGACTCTCTCTCACAGTTTTGCCACAAACATTCGTCAATTGCTCTGGGTGCTTTAGGTTTTCCTGTAGCTGCTGTTTGCTGATTTCCACCATGGAGATGTTTTAACCAAGTAACACTCTTGTGGAGGGAGGAAGTGTTGGTGGGTTGAAAAGAGCCCTGTCAATTCTCCCTAGACCATTCTGGGCTCTGACAGTGTCTTGATTTGTAGCGTGGGACAAAGCACTTAACCTTTGTGTCTCCAAAAACAAATGATGAATTCTGTCCCATTTACACTGTTTATTAACAGATGGGAGATGCACATGATTAACTGCTCTGTTCCCTCATTTCCTTGACCTTAAGATGCCAGCTTCATGAGGGGTTGCTATGTGGAGACGTATAGCCTGCAGAGCCTCAGAAGAAGTGAGCGGCAGACACTCAGTGGATGATAGTGCTGCTGATGAAACTCACTTGACTTCTGAGCAAATGCCAAACTCCCTGCAGGAGAATACGCAGGGAAGGTGAGCCCTATCTACTGTGGCGTGTGGGATAAAGCTGTAAAAGTGGAAAAGGAAAGTGCGACTTCGCCAAAGTTGAATCTACCCGACTTCACCGTAGCAAAGCCACTGATAAGAACTAAATTGGTTCCAAATCAACCAGTAGGTCTGATCTTTGATGAATTACTGGAGATTAAATCAGCCAAGTGCTGTTGACATTTGGCCACTGAGCACAGTGGGAATTCCTTGACTTGGCAAAAACTCCCCTCATCTGTATCTTGGCAGTTGAGGAGAGAAGCAATGAAGGCATGGGGCGTCTAGCTCTCCACTTCCCCTTCACTTGATAAAAGTGTCTGTCAAGTTGCTTCCAAAGTCTTCCACATGGCAGCAAAGGATCCTTCTTTATCCCCAGTGCCTGATAAGATGAAGTACAGTTCTTCCCTCTGTTTGTATGTATATCTGACTTCATAGGAAGTTACAGGGAAAGCTTTAGGGCTTTCTCTAAACCAGCATTTTCTAAAACGTGTTCTATAGGCTACTGGTTTCCAAGATCCTCTTCAGATTAGAATTCCTTGATCAAGTAAGTTTGGGGAATACTTTCAAAATTTATTTCTGAAGTGCTGGGATACAGTGATAAACAAGTCATCCAGTGTCCGAACTCCTAATTGCGGCATGAGGTAAAGTAGGAGGAAAGGCAGAGGTGGTTCCTGTAAGGTCCTGTAAACTGCAGTAAGGACTTCAGCTTCTATGATGGTTTTCAAGGCTTCCCTTGGACTCATCTCCATTCTTCTCAGACGGCCGAGGAAGAGAACATGGAGAAACATACATGCATATATACACACATGTGTGTGTTTGGGTGGGGTTGGGTGTGCAGGTTATGGGCCAGGGCTGGAAGACAATCAGTACTGCTGCTCACACTTAGAACTAGAAACTGTCAGTTTACTCTTTGGACCCCCCAGTGACATTCTACAATATGCAAGGGTTGCATGTAATCTTTTGAATAGCTATGCTATCCATTTCTGTTATACATCTACTGTATTGATACCTCTTTGAAGGAAGGACTATAGGTTGTAATGCATTCATTTTTGTTAGCCTCATAAATATACCATGATGCTGGCATGAAACAGATGTTCAATAAATGTTGGTTGAAATAAGCTATAGTATATCAAAACTTAAATATCTCAACCAGAAGGCTGGAAAGAGTTGAAGAGACGATCAGAAAACAGAATAAGACAGCTGTCATGGTATTTCAGTTCCAAAGAGATAAACATTTGCAGAGAAAGTGGTCAAATTTGAAGTTTAATTTCTCCCATGATTTATCGAAAGGGGTCCTTAAGCAAAGCAGAGGGGTTTTCAGAGATAGGGATGATTTTCAGAGGCTTATCTGTAAGTGAGCAAAGTACCTTCTACATTTCTTCATTTTGTTTTTGGCCTGGAACCTCACAAATCTGCCTGAATCCCGTCAGACATCTTCTGGGTCATAAATCACACAGAGGCTTGGTGAGCACTAGATCAATAGAGTTTCTAATATTTGAAAAAGTGGGAAGGTGCTTATGTAACCCTGTTGGGAGAGGGGAGGCCATTGGCAGCTTGCCTTGTTTATCCTGAATCAGATTCACACTTGGAGTCCTCTCTGCTCGCTGGAAGCCCTGTTACTCAGATGGCACTGGGAAGATGTTGAAGTCATCAGTCCTTGGACATCCGATTTCCCTGTATTATCATGTTCTCACCATCGTTTACTCCGCAATTGGAACTAACTGCAGAGAGGTGTTTATAGGGCTGCACAATATAGTATGGCTAACACTTCCTCTTCCGTGGGAGTAAGAAGAGCTGGAAGCTGGAACAGAATGAACATTTATCATCTGGGACAGCTTCCCTCCCAAATGTGATCATTATACCTCTTCAGAGAAACAGAGCATTTAGAGCATTTATGTTGCACTACCCAGAAGTTTTCAATTCCTAACCCTCCATCTGCCCCGTAACGATGTGAACTTAAAGCAAAGAACATCTGAGCAGAGATATAGCCAGTCTTTACATCCTCTTAGTTTCTCTGTCTCCCCTATTTATTATCTACATCCCCAAACAGCTGCATATTGTGGGCTTTCTTTATTGAAAAAGTGGGGTGAAAATGTGTTTTGCTTTTCAGCAAACCAAGATGAGCAGAGGCGCCACCAAGTTCATGCTCCACGTACATGATGCATGAATCAGTCTGGCAAATTTCAACAGGACTAGGTATCAAAACTGCCCTTCACAGACCAGGGAGAGTTAAGTGGGAGAGAGATAAAAAGAGATGACATAAATGATCCAAGCAATAAAACTCACTGCTCAATTAGTCCCTGGGAGAGAGAGGAGGTAGAGGGGACTGGTGGTTGAGGAAGAGTGTGTATCTGCTCTGCAGGGATCCTATTCATTTCCCATTGTCATCCCAACAGGCTTGGCTCAGCTGCAAAATTCAGGCTGGTGGTTAATTTTATAGGAGGTCTACCTAGCTCAACCCCCACTTCTGTTACTTTAAGATATTAGCCAGTTAAACCAAGGACATCCATCATCCTATGCAAATCATGCCTCTCTGTTTTGATGGCAGAGGGAGAAACCAGCATTGCATCCAACCCAGCTATTGCTGATAATTTGAGTTTCTTTCATTTTCCCAGCTACCATTTTAGGAGACACTGAAAGTGAGAATCCTTCAAGATTCATCTGACAGCCTCTAGAAACCTATATGAATGTGTTTTTATAGGCTTAACAGGCTATAAGCAAGTCCTGATATTAGGCATTTTTGACAGACACTCCTGCCTGACCCTGGAGGGTGTTCTAGGAAATCCAGAACTAGGGGAAAATTAGCTGTGACCCAGAAAAGCTGGTCTGTCATCGGAAAAGAGCAATTTACACTAGTAGGAACTGGTGAATGCTAATAACCACTTTTGAATTTTTCCAATCTGGTCTAAATTAGCTTTAGTACTTACCAAGGTCTAGCTACCTAATGAGAACAATTATTTCTGGATTTCAATTAAATTGAATTAAAGAAGTATTTTATTTGTTTTTATTTGCAATTTTTTCATTATGAAAATAATATAGCCACATTATAGAGAATATGAAAAATATATTGGGAAAAAAACTCCCATAATCCCCTGCCCTCACAAGATCGATCTTGGTGTAACTGAACAATATTTAAGGAGCATCGACAGTATCAGAGGCAGCATGGTGACAGCTATAGCAACGAAAGCATGAAGTCGGAGCCTCACACAGTAGGTGGGAAGATCCTACATGTGTGCATAACTCAAGAAATGGAAGGGGTAGAATGGGACAGTGCATGGTATGGTTTGTATTTGGCAGAGATCTTTAGAGGGAAGAAATGAATAAGGTTAGCAGTCAGGGAGAACCCCACAAAGGTCAAGGGGGATGGGCAGTACTTTAAAGAGTGGTCAAACACAGATCAGCGGTGGGGGATGCAGGGGAGTGGTGGGGCTGGCTCAGAACTAGGAAATCAATCTAGCGTGTTTGTAAAGAATAACAAGTTTTAGATGAAGGATTTAAATGGGGGGGGGGAGTAAAATATAAGATCTAATAGAAAGCATGAATCCTTGTGAGAAGGGACTTTGTTATCTTGTTCACAGTACAGCATGTGTCATATTCAGTTATGTGTTCAGCTCAGTACTATGTGTCACACAGGAGACACTTAATAAATCATTATTGTTCTATTATTCACTAACATATATCTAGTGATCCATACAGGGCTTGGAATAAGGGAGATACCTGATCAATATTGTTTTGACCAAATAAATCAATGAAAGGGAAGGCTCAGATTATAGAAGTTCTTGCAATTCTTCTTCAAGACTTGCAAGAATCTTCAGATTCAAAGATATGAGAGACTGACTATTGTGCTTTTTGAGTTAAGGCTGGGAAAGGGGCAGAAGGACACAGGTAGTCTGGAAAGGCAAATGCAGTAACTGAATGTGTGGAGGAGAGGGGTGCTGGAGGGAGGGAGCACTGTTGGGAAGTTATTGCAATAAGTGTGGAGGGATGTAATGAGAGGTGGGAGGGAGACAGTGCCAGGGAAATGGAAAGGATGGAGGGGAATGAAGGCAGAAGAAGCCTGCAGAATAAATGGGTACTGGGGGGAATAGTCTTAAAAAAGACAAAGTCAGAATTCTCTTAAAAGCCTTAAACTTGGAAATCAGAGCATTAGTGAGGGAAAATGGGCTGTCAAAAGTATGTTCCCTTAGTGGAAGAATATGTATTCCATCTTGAACTTCTTGGGTTCAGAGTGGCTTTAGGATATTGATACCAAAATGCTGGGCCATGGAGCTGCAACTCGGCTGGGTCTAGAGGCACCCTCTAGACCAATGGTCTTCAAATATTTCCATCATACAACCTTGTCAGCCCCCTAGTTTTTCCTTTATTATTATTATTTATTTTTAAATTATGTAGCATATACTACTACACATAATAGATACTTTACAAACCATAGATAAAAATTGAAATTAAAAATGAACACTAAGCTAAGTTGCTTCAATCGTGTCCAACTCTGTGTGACCCCGTGGACTGCAGCCCACCAGGCTTCTCTGTCTAAGGGATTCTCCAGGCAAGAACAATGGAGTGGGTTGCCATTTCCTTCTCCAATGCATGAAAGTGGAAAGTGAAAGTGAAGTTGCTCAGTCGTGTCCGACTCTTAGCGACCCCACGGACTGCGGTCTACCAGGCTCCTCCATCCATGGGATTTTCCAGGCAAGAGTACTGGAAAATGAATACTACTCGGCCATAAAAAAGAATGAAATAATGCCATTTACAGCAACGTGGATGGACTTAAAAGAGTATCACACTAAGTGAGGTAAGTCAGAAAGAGAAATACAAATACCACGTAATATCGTTTATATGCGGAATTCTAAAATATGACACAAACGAACTTACACACAAAACAGAGACAGACCCACAGACACAAAGAACAGACTTGTGGTCGCCGAGGGGAAGGCAGATGCAGGAGGGCTCGATTGGGGATTTGGGATTAGCAAGTCAGACCGCTACAGACAGAACACATAAACAAAGTCCTACTCTATAGCACAGGGAGCTATATTTAACTGAATCACTTAGTTGTACAGCAGAAGTTAACACAACATTGTAAAGCAACTATCCTTCAATAACTAACTAAATAAAGAGAGGATAAAGATGAAAAAGACAGTATTTTAAAATATTTCACTAACATGATGATTCACTTGATTAGCTAAAGCTAATAGTCTAAAAAGTAGCAATCTCCACCAGGCTTTCCCCCACTTGGCATCCCTGGGGGCCACATGTTCCAGATAGCATTGCTTCAGAAGAGCTAAGAAGAAGATATATTTATGTACACAATGGAATACTACTCAACCATTAAAAAGAACAAAATAATGACATTTGCAGTAACATGGATGGGCCTAGAGATTATTGATCAACTGTTACTGGGCTTTGTGGAAGTGAGACGTCTGTTCGTGCTGTTGAGCCTCTGAAATTTAGGTTGTTGTCTGGTACAACAGCTAATGTCGATTATTCTCACTAAGGAAAGGATGAAGTAAGACAGGGGAAGGATAAGTCTGGGAACAGCATTTGTAGGATTTAGGAAAGTTTTTAAAGGAGAACAATTCTTCTCTTGGAAGCACAAGGATGAGAGGATGGGGCCGGGACTGAGGGCCTCCTTAGGAAGATCAGATCTTCTTGGCAAGCAAAGGGTGAAAGGTTGTTAACCGCCAAGTTTGCTCGGCGGGGGGAGTTGGCGCTGGAGGGGAAACTGCAGGGTGTGAGACAACTGCCACCTCCTGCCTTAATTACAGAATCAATGGGGGATCAGCAAAGGGATTGCTTACCTAGAGTCCAGCTAAAGTTGGATCTTTCCCTGGGAAAGCTAGACAGAGCTGGGAAATGTCTAGAAGAAAAGATCTGAAAAAATCAAGAAAGTGTAGTTTTTGTAGGAAAATAAGCTAAAGTAATTGGAGTTCTTCGGCTGGAAGCAATGGCTAAGAAGGATGTGATCAAAGGGTTCATATCACAAAAGGGACGGGAGGAAAGGAGGAGACGGTCCGACTAACCCCGCCGTTGCTGTTCACTTGCTCAGTCACATCCAACTCTTTGCGACCCCGCGAACTGCAGCATGCTAGGCTTCCCAGCCCTTTCCTGAGCCCAGCTCATGGACACTTGCAAAACTGTGCAAAGGGGCACATCCCGAAACCTGAAAGAGGTGGTTTGAAGATACAGAGCAGAAGTGCTACTTCCGATAGCAGCTTCCTTACGGGCGCCAGGTATGGCATAAATGTAAATACAAAAACAGCAGAAAACTGACTTCTAGACACAAATTCCAGAACTGTCCAAACATTAAATATAAATAAACAAGACTTTTGCATGCTCAAAGGCAGAGCAGACAAAGAATGTGGTTTTGAGACACTAGAGATGTGCTTGTAAACCCTCCTACTAGCTGTGTTCCACTGTTCATTGGAGAAATATTTACCAGACACCTACTATGTGCCAGCGCTGAGCTTCAGAGGTTCTAACAGGAAGTGAGACATTAGTGGTCCCGGCCCTCAAGGAGTTTACAGTCTAGAGGAGAAGGCGTATGACAAATCAAGGATTGCAGAAATAGCTAGCTAAATTACAGTTTTGATAAGCGCCTCCAAGGACAGGCAGGAGCGCTGTGAAAGGATCTGGAGGCACTAGAACCATCCCGTGGGGAGCCATCTCTGCGTAGCTGTGCAGAGGCCAGGCAGTGGGCGGGGCATCCACAGTGCTGGCGTGGGGCATGCTGGGAACGCCCCTCACATCTCTCCTCCAGACCCTTGAGTCTCTCATTTCGTGCAAAGATGTTAACCACAGTCTTTACAAAGTACATTCACATCCATTGTCTAATTTGGTTCTCAAAACTACCCGTTAGGTAGAAGAGATTCATCTAGATGAGGAAAGCAGGACTTGAAGAGGTGAAGTGGTCAGCTCAAGTTCCTTCATTAGTGTTGCCAGGACTCAGAGCTGCGACTCTGGTCACCAAGATCTTTCACTTCCACACAGCCCCCTGTTGACTGGTGCCCCCAGGAAGACGGAGTGCAGCACAAGATGGAGGATTCGCCTGGCTTGATGTGGCATTTTTATGCTTTTGTGGGTCTGCTTTCATAATCTTTGCTAATTTGACCTTGAGAGCAAGCAAGTATATCATGCACACGCTCTTGAGAGCGTGGGTCTGTGTTTTCTTTTTTTCAAACTGAACGATGTGTACTGGTTTCCTTTCACCTATGAGATTTCCCTTCTTTTTCAAGTGCAGAAGGCAGAAAATCTTTTAGGATTCAGCTAGTGCATAAAAATCTAGAAGGAGAGAGTAAATGGAATGATTTGGATATCATAGAAATTAAGGAAGTCTTGGCCTCTTGGGCAAGTTTGCTGAAAAGGGCAGGAGATTCCAGGAAACAAGTGCCCCCCCCCCCCCCCCCCCCATTCTCTCCCAGCGCTCAGCTTTGAATAAGAGGGCAGAGTAACCTTGTGAGCGACCTGTCTGGTCCTGACATTCTGTAGGCAGATAAAGGATGCTTTGACATTTGTGTGATAGCCTCTAAATTTTTTTCTTTTCTGTGCCTCTAAGAGCACAGAAACAGGACTTTCATTTCTCAAGAGTTAATTTCCTTCAGCAGCTTTTTCACCATCTGAAGTCACAATCCTCTTTGGGGAAGCAATTGGTTATTGTGTAAAGGATTTTGAAGTTACATACTAAGGATTATGACTCTATTCGGTGGGTAAGAAGCAGTGTCAGGAGAACTCTTAAGCACCAAATACCCGGTTTTGATGAAAATGTTCCTACTGGCGATGAATGAGAGAAGGAACAGTAAAACCTATGAAGTTGCTTTAAGTGGGAGAATTGTAAATGAGAACTTTAATCCAAATGGGGCCTATCATTTTATCGATTGTGCATTGCAGTGGATTTCTGCCCTGTGTTCTGGGGCATCCTGGTTATCACTGAGCTTTGCTGATTTTATGAAACTCTCTGTTCCCATTATTTTTATCATATCACACTTAGCAAAAGCACAGTCCCTGCCCAGCCTACCTCAGAAGTTGCAGTGAAGAACAAATGACAAAAGGAGTTTTGCCAGAAAACACTACACATCTGCAAGAAGGTCACCCCACAAAAGAGAAAGTCCACAGCATGAATCATTTCTATGTTCCTGAGTGCTGGTAATGCACATGGTTCTACTCAAGTACTGTTTTATTTAAACGTGTACCCAAACCCAACTGAAATAACACTCATGAAATATTACCTACAGAATTTAACCCAGGATGCCAAGAGGTAGGAAAATTGCAAGATTCATAATGTTGATCATCCAGTATCTTTCAATTTAATTTTTTGTGCGAGCTGTAGATTTATAACCAGAGCACACTGACCGACAATTCAGGAAGTTAACTTTAGCTGTTCATGACTGTTCAGAACCTGAACTGTGCCTTCCGGGAACTGTGCTTGAAAACCGTGCTCTTCTTTACTCAGTGGAAGGAGCTGCCTTCTCCCATTTGGCTCTCGGAGTTAATTCCCTCTGCAAAGGAGTGAGTGACAGTCCCAGGATCCCCTTTCCTTATGACTCACCATGGCTCCAGCCAAAAACCATTGTGATTATCCCCTTGGCTTTGGCTTGGAAATCAACTCTAAGGAAAAGAATTCTACTCTACACTGCAACCATGTGACTCTGGCAGACCAGAATAGTCTGCACAACTAATAACAGGCCAGACCCTGAAGCCCTGAAATAAATGTCACTCCTATTCAGGCCTGTTAGCAGTGGAATGTAACCATGCTTTCATGAGGGGAACAGGTACACTATTGAGTCCTTAGTAAAAGGGTTTACATTTCATCTGCATTATGCTGAATTCTCAGGCATTTTTCTGAGCTCTTCTTAGCTTCTATCTGTCATTTTTCACAGTCAGTAGTGAGGGCCCATTTATCCATATGCCCAGGTACAGTGCTCAAATGGCCACATTCCCCGTGTGCAGTGACAAGCAATGCTGTTAGTGACGATTCCAAGTACCGGGGGTTCTCATACCTGTGGGGCCATCAAAGACTAAATCATACTCGCCATAGACCGAGGGTCAGGTTTACGATTTTGTTATAATTCACTGCAAAGTGGATAGCTTTTGTTGATAAATAGGTCACTCCAGGTTAGATAAAATATTTACCAACAATCCTGTTATCCTTTTTGTCAAATAAGGAAAAAAAAAAAAACCTTACATCTTTCAAAGTTAGAAGCTAGGAGAGCCACTATTCAAACAAATCACCAAAGGACTGTGAGGTTTGCTTTTTATTGTAGTTACCATGAAGTCACAGCCCCACCCATGCTCTTAAGGCAACACAGACTTGTACAAACACAAGAGCTTTTCTGAGCGCTCGAGTCATGGTCACTGGAGTGCAGTGAACTCGAGATTTGTTCATACGGAGAAACTCAAAGGATGGCTTAGCCCACAACTCTGATCCAAACACCCCAAGGAGGCACATATTTATGAGGCTTTGTCCTCAACCCAGTAATCCAAGTCCCTCCTCTTTATAGAAACACTCTTCTTTACTGGGCAGTTCTACAGGACCGCCTGTATGGGGTCATCACCGCAATGGTCCTAATGCCAGCTAGGACCATGGGGTCTGAGACAACTTGTCAGTATTTGGGGTCCCTTGAAATTCGACTCGTGTCAGGGTTGTCCTGGATAACAGAGTATACCAGTTGTTTTTTGGGTTGATTTTCAGTAACCACAGGCTACTGGTTAAGTGTACCAATTTAGTACTTAAATGTATTAAGTGTAATACTTTGGCATAGCTAGACCAGATTTAAATTCTCTTTTTGCCATTTACCCCCACTCCAGTATTCTCGCCTGGAGAATTCCATGGACAGAGAAGCCTGGTGGGCTACAGTCCATGGGGTCACAAAGAGTCGGACACGACTGAGTGACTGACACTTTTCACTTATCACTTGTTCAAGTTACCATAGTCAAATTGCATAACTGCTCTAAACCTCCATTGTTCTCTTTAACATAACAAGGATAATCATGCTACCAAGGATATCTACTTGCAGAGATGCTGTGAATTAAAGGAGATCACGTATGTTATGCCGTGGGCACAGTGCTTGGCACATGGGCATATAGTGTCTTCAATCAATAATGACTATTCTTGACATACAGATAGCAAACAGGCACACGAAAAGATGCTCAATATCGCTAATGATTACAGAAATGCAAATCAAAACTACAATGAGGTATCACTTCTCACGAGTCAGAACGGCCATCATTAAAAAGTGTACAAATAGTAAATGTTGGAGAGGGTGTAGAGAAAAAGGAACCCTCTTACACTGTTGGTGGGAATGTAATTTGCAGCTATTATAAAGAACAAAACTTTAGTTTTCCTTACGAAACTAAATTTAGAATTACCATGTGATCCTGCCATCCCACTTCTGGACATATATATGGAGAAAATGCTAATTCACAAAGATATGTGTACCCCAATGTACAACAGCCAAGACACAGAAGCACCCTACTTGGAAGGAGAGCATGGCAATCCACGCCAATATGCTTGCCTGGAGAATCCCATGGACACAGAAGCCTGGTGGGTCACAGTCCATAGGGTCACGAAGAATCGGACACAACTGAAGCAATTTAACACACACACGCATAAATGAAGCACTTTGCTGTACACTTGAAACACAAGATTGTAAACTAACTATACTTAAATTTTAAAGAAACAGTGACTATTCTTTTTATCTGGCAACCCTCCACAGTTGTATATATGTACACATCCAGGCTTCTGTTATCCTTATTGATTTAATAACCTAAAATCCTTTTCTCACTCATTATTATAATAGCAATCATTATCGCAATTACTGCTTGTTCATGACATCTCACATTATTATAATTATTATTTTTATCCTGCTCTCACAAATGTCATCAATAACCACCAGCCATTAGTTGTCATTAATAATTACCAACTCCATGACATCCCACTCAAGTGTTCAGGATAAATGAGGGTTTGTTTTATGAGTCCTAAGGGCCAGCCACAAGTGAAGGGTTTGTCTCCATCAAACAAACAAGCAAAAATCCCTCAGAATGTTTACAGTGAGTTCATTTTCTGCTCTGAGTGAAGCTGCAAGTGAAAGTCGCTCAGTCGTGACCAACTGTCTGTGACCCCATGGACTGTACAGTCCATGGAATTCTCTAGGCCAGAATACTGGAGTGGGTAGCCTTTCCGTTCTCCAGGGGATCTTTGCAACCCAGGGATCGAACCCAGGTCTCCCACATTGCAGGCAGTTTCCTTACCAGCTGAGCTACAAGGGAAGCCCTTCCGCTCTGAACTAAGCACAATAACTGACTAAATTTGTTGTCTGACCTGAAGCATCTGAAAAGACCATGTTCTGAAGGAAGACACTTGAAGGCTATGGGGTGTGTGTAAAACCATGTGCGCTGGACAGGAATACACCATCCACTTTTTTTTAATAATATATACATATTTTATTGAAGTATAGTGGACTTACAATTTTTCAGGTGACAGCAAGGTGATTCAGTTATACAAATACATATATATTATTTTTGAAATTATTTTCCATCATAGTTTATTACAAGATATTGACTATGGTTCCCTATGCTATACAGTAGGCCTTTGATGCTTACTGCATATCTGTTTTTTAATTATAAATCTAGCATTCTATTCATACTAAGTCAAACAAAGTGGAATCAAAATGTCATAATTTTTTAGTTAGGGAAAAATTCATAAGTTTCCTAAAATATATATTTATACATATTTATATGTATATGTATACAAAAGCTTTTCTACTACACTTGATAAAGGCTTGAGAAAGAACCTAGAAAAAAAAGGGAAAGATGGAGAAGTTGGAAATTGGAGAACACAAACTAAATGAAATGGGAGCACTGAATATGAAATAGAAAAAGTGAAACAAACTAGATAAAAGTAAAAAACTATCATATAGTCCAGTTGTTTTTAAACACGACTGCTCATTAGAAACATATCTGGGGCTCTGGAGAACAAAAGCAATACCTAAGCATTCATATTTTTCAAAAACTTTCGAGATAATTCTGATATGCATTTGGATTTTAAAAAATGATTACAGGTTTTTCTGTTAGAACCTAGTTTTGGTGATATATAGAGTCCTATTATTTTTCTGTTGGCCAATCATGATACAGTGGTATTAAGTGAGTGCTAAGTTGCTTCAGTAATGTCCGACTCTTTGCGACCCCATGGACTGTAGCCCACCAGGCTCTTCTGTCCATGGGATTCTCCAGGCAAGAATACTGGAGTGGGTTGCCATGCCCTTCTCCAATTAAGTGAGTAATAGTTACATAATCACAGTAGTAAAAGATGTTTATCGATTTCCACAATCAATCAGTCAGTCAGTCAGTTCAGTCGCTCAGTCATGTCCAACTATTTGCAACCCCATGAATCGCAGCATGCCAGGCCTCCCTGCCCACCACCAACTCCCACCGAAACCCACGTCCATCGAGTCGGTAATGCCATCCAGCCATCTCATCCTCTGTCGTCCCCTTCTCCTCCTGCCCCCAATCCCTCCCAGCATCAGAGTCTTTTCCAATGAGTCAACTCTTTGCATGAGGTGGCCAAAGTAGTGGAGTTTCAGCTTTAGCATCATTCCTGCCAAAGAAATCCGAGGGCTGATCTCCTTTAGAATGGACTGGTTAGATCTCTTTGCAGTAGCCAGACAAAAATAAAAGATAATTTCAATTGCAAGTCACAATGGGAACATGATTAACTTAACAATATAAAATAATTACATATAGTTTTGGGGGGAGGGGGTCACGCAGAGTGATGTGGTAAATATAAGTTCATACATGCATATGTTTTAATCCATCCAGGCAGTCTATGACTTTTGGCTGGTAAATTTAATCCATTTACATTTAAGGTAACTGTAATTTTACATTAATACATATACATACATTATCGATATGTATATTACCGATTTCTTAATTGTTTTGGGTTTGTTTTCTGTAGGTCTTTTCCTTCTCTTGTGTTTCCTGCCTAGAGAAGTTCCTTTAGCATTTGTTCTAAAGCTGATTTGGTGGTGCTTAATTCTCTTAACTTTTGCTTGTCTGGGAAGCTTTTGATTTCTCCATCAAATCTGAAGGAGAGTCTTTCTAGGTAGAGTATTCTTGGTTTTAGGTTCTTCCCTTTCATCACTTTAAACATATTCAGCCATTCCGTTCTGGCTTGTAGTTTCTTTCTTTTTTTTTTAATATAAATTTATTTATTTTAATTGGAGGTTAATTACTTTACAATATTGTATTGGTTTTGCTTGTAGTTTCTATTGAGAAATCAGTTGAGAGCCTGATGGGAGTTCCCTTATATGTTGTCATTTTCCTTGTTGCTTTTCATACTTTATCTCTGTCTTTAATTTTTGTCAGTTTGATTACTATGTGTCTCAGTGTGTTTCTCCTTGGGTTTATCCTTCCTGGACTTGGCTATTTCCTTTCCCATGTGCAGTAAGTTTTCAGCTATTATCTCTTCAAATATTTTCTCAGGTCCTTTCTCTCTCTTCTCCTTCTGGGACCCCTATAATGCGAGTGTTGGTGTGTTTAATGTTGTCCCAGAGGTCTCTTAGGCTGTCTTCATTTCTTTTTGTTCTTCTTTCTACATTCTGTTCTATGGCAGTGATTTCCACTGTTCTGTCTCCAGGTCATTTATCTGTTTTTCTGGCTCAGTTATTCTGCTGTTGATTCCTTCTCGTGCATTATTCATCCCTGTTTGTTTGTTCTTTAGTTCTTCTAGGTCTTTGGTAAACATTTCTTGCATCTTCTCAATCTTTGCCTACATTCTTTTCCCAAGATCCTGGGAAATTAATTCACTATAATTATTCTGAATTCTTTTTCTGGAAGATTGCCTATATCCAATTCATTTAGTTGTTTTTCTGGGGTTTTTTTCTTGTCCCTTCATCTGCGACATAACTTTCTGTTTTTTCATCATGATTAACTTTCTGTAATATGGTTTTTGTTTCAGCTGCTGTGAGACTGTGCTTCTTGCTCTTTCTGTCTTCCTTCTGATGGATGAGGCTAAGAGAATTGTGTAGGCTTCTTGATGGGAGGGCTGGTGGTGGGAAAAACTAGGTCTTGCTCTGGTGGTCAGGGCCTTGCTCAGTAAAGCTTTAATCCAGTTATCTGCTGATGGGTGGGGTTGCACTCCTTCCCTTGTAGATATTTGGCCTGAGGCAACCTAGCCCTGGGCTCTATGGTAGGGTTAATGGTGAACTCCAAGAGGGTTTATGCCAAGGGGGATCTTCCAGTGCCCCTGTCCCTGTGAGCCCCTGCTGACCCGCCTCCACAGGAGGCCCTCCAACACTAGCAGGTAATTTTGGTTCAGTCTCCTGTAGGGTCACTGCTTTGCTCCTCCGGGTCTTGGCAAGCACAAAATTTTGTTTGTACCCTCCAAAACTGGAGTTTCTGTTTCCCTCAGTCCTCTGGAAGGCCTATAGTCAAATCCCACTGTCCCTCAAGGCCAGACTCCCTTGGGATTCCCAGTCCTTTTGTTGGGTCCCCAGGCTGGGAAGCCTGACATGGGGTTTAGAACCTTCACAATAGTGCGAGAACTTCTTTGGTATTACTGTTCTCCAGTCTGTGGGTCACCCACCAGCGGGTATGGGGTTTGATTCGATCATGACTGCCCCCCTTCAATCATCTCGCGCTGGCTTCTTCTTTGTCTTTGGATGTGGAGTATCTTTTTTGGTGTATTCCAGCATCCTCCTGTCAATGGTTGTTCAACAGCTAGTTGCAATTTTGGTGCTCACTGGAGGAGATGACCACATGTCCTTCTACTCTGCCATCTTCCATCCACTGTTTTTTGAGGCATTGTTCCAGAAGAAATAACTGAGTTAGTTGGTTAGTTAGCTAGTTAACTAATTTGTTTGCTTGTTTAAAGGCCACATGAAATTTCAGCTCATGTAGTATACTTTAGTATACTCTGTACAGTGAATACATGAGTATATGGATATACATAAGCTGCTGCTGCTGCTGCTGCTGCTGCTAAGTCGCTTCAGTCATGTCCGACTCTGTGCGACCCCATAGACGGCAGCCCACCAGGCCCCGCCATCCCTGGGATTCTCCAGGCAAGAACACTGGAGTGGGTTGCCATTTCCTCCTCCAATGCGTGAAAGTGAAAAGTGAAAGTGAAGTCGCTCAGTTGTGTCCGACTCCTAGCGACCCCATGGACTGCAGCCTACCAAGCTCCTCCATCCATGGGATTCTCCAGGCAAGAATACTGGAGTGGGGTGCCATACATAAGCTAAATCTCATTAACTTCCAGATTTTTCCAATTTATTTTTTTTGCTGGGATTTTGGTAAAGTTAAATACAATGTATGAACTAGAAGCCAGATCATGGGGCTACAGCTTCCAAGGAAATAAATGCAGTGAGATGTGACTTCTCTTGAGCCATGAACTTTATGGGGCTTTGAGAGTGATGAATGAGAGGAGAAAGGAGCAACATCCCATCCTGGATTCTAAACTCTTGACTTCTTTCCTCCATGTGTCACTTGCTACTGTTTTTCCCCTGGATAAAAAGATGCAGATACTAAAGACCCCCTTTAGAGGTCTGGGTGGCCCTCCTCGTGCCCATCTGTAAGGGGTGTGCTGGTCAGCATGGCCATTCCCACATGGACAAAGGCAGCTGGACCCACCCTCTGAAAAGATTTCTGCTCAGGCAATTTATAGACTCTTGATTTGTTCCTTCTAGAGTAAAGCCACAGACTTAGGGCTTCCTTGGTGGCTCAGCAGTAAAGAATCCTTTTGCAATGCAGGAGATGCAAGTTCGATCCCAGGTTCAGGAAGATCCCCTGAAGAAGGGAATGGCTACCCACTCTAGTATTCTTAACTGGAGAATCCCATGGACAAAGGAGCCTGGTGGGCTACAGTCCACAGGGTTGAAAAGAGCCAGACATGACTGAAGCAACTTAGCATGCATGCAGACTTCTCAAGGTCAAGGTCAAGGACAAAGTCATACTCAGGTTGGTGTCTCTAGCACTTTGCCTATGACCTGGTAAAAAGAGGAGGTACAGATGTATCCCAAAGTGGGTGGGAGGGACATGAAGCTAACAGGACTGTAAGTGAGCAACAGCAGCAATCTGGGTTCTTCCCATCCTACAAAATGGACTAAAGTCACCTTGGATCATCCCTATCTTTTCCTACTTGGATTTCTGTGTGGTAGAGAGGTCTTAGTTGAACCATATGAAATTTCATCTTTGTGGGTCAAAAATTCCCAACAATTGAAGTTTCAGTTGAATAGTAGGCAGAGGGGTTAAGAGTATTTATTTGAGAGGCAGAGATGGGAGTTTGAATTCTGACCTCTGCTTAGAAACCTGTGTGATATGAGACAAGTTATGTAACACTTCCAGGCTTTAGTTTCTCTGTCGAATTGGGAATGACAAAATCTGTGTAGTTGTAAAGATTGAAATAAGGTTGTATGTGTTGGTCGCATTCTCCAAGGTTCTATCTGCCTCTTCTGTCCTCAGCGTAGTCTGCCTTTCCTCACCTCCCCATCCCCAACACACACAGTCTGCAGTGTACTTTCTGCATCCTGCAAGTCATTATACTGTTTGCTATTTTCAAACTTGATTGAAACAGGCTTAAAAACAAGGCATTCAGTTGTGCTTTTTTCCTATTAAAATCAGAAATTTCAATGCATGCAGAAAGCATTTTTTAATTTAATTATTCAGGCTAATGGGTTTTATTGTAATGAGGTTTTTTAAAACCATTATGATGGGCAAAGGGCTGAGGCTTAAAATATTTTCATTTACAGATATGCTCTGCTTTAATGAAACCCCATATGTAAAAACCTAAACTTAGGTAAAGTGGAAGCTTTGTCTATGGTTTATATTGTTTACATTACAAAAGAGGTATTCTGCCTTACAAAGCATATGTTTCAGAGTTCCTTTCAAGAGTGAGATCCCTGTGGTACACTGAGAAAGCAATGTGAGTTATTACCATGTTATTTACACACAGGTGTTAGGTGTAAAGCAAGTTTCACCCAGGGAGAGTAGTAGGCTGCAGTAGGAATGGCTCAAAATTTCATAATCAGTCAGAGAAGAGGAACTGAGATGTGGAATGACATCCTTGGCAGAAGGGAAGAGGATTCAACGTTAGACTTTCAGGGCTCCTATCAGATCTTGATGGGAAGGCATCTGTCAAAGGCACCATTATATCCCGTTAGCTTAAACTAAGTGGTGTTTAGCCATTAAAGCCATGGAAAAGGAATTGGGAGTTGTATTTTCTCTCTCCTCTAGTTTCAGAGTGGATATCCTTGATGTGTTCATGCTTAGCTCAGTTCCCCTTTACAAAGCCATTCTTTCCATCCTAGAGGATGCAGTAAAGCCTTGTTAACAGTTTTAATAGCCTGTGGACTCTTCAGACTGAAACTCTGGCCTTGTTGCCCTCCCCACCCCCAACTTCAGAACCATTTGCTGGAGACCCTCTTGAGCATCCACAATGAAATAAGTTGTTATAAAAGCCAAATCATCAGTTGTGCCATTAAAAAACAAAAGCAAGTCACCCAAACCATACTTAAAAAATTTATTGAACCATTTAATTAAATAAAACTTAAAATCCGTTAAAATGGATACAACTTGTTAATAAAACTATTGAATGAGGTTTTTTTTGTTCAAAAGGATTGGTTAAAACCAATGTCAGCAAATGTCAGCAAATCAAGGCCAGTTTGTGTAGTTGGTTGCAAGACAGGAATAGCCTTATTTTATGGAAGTGAGCAAAACTGAATTTATCTCACAATCTACATTATGAGAGTTTGAAAAGTCATTTTTTGATATTTTAGACCTATGGTCTTTGAAAGGAAACCCTCGTAGGATTATAGTAGAATCAGATCCTTGGATACAATCACAAAATATAATTGCTTGATTTATCTATTAAGGGAAAGCAAATTATCTTTAAAAGAAAAGGCAAGAAGGAATGTGGTAGATGTGTATCAAAGGAAAAGAGAAGAAACCAACATGACGAATTACAGCTAAGGCTTAAATATGTAAGTTATCTCTCTTCCTTTTGTTACCAAAAGTAGAATTCAATCATTTATTCCCACTTTCCAAATGCAATAGGAAACCAGTCTCCCCAGGACCTAGAATGGTGCCTAGGACAGAACGACCACTTAATAAACAAGCTAGTTGGCATTTACAGAAGTGTGCTATCTCTTTAGGCATGGGATGGGTATGGCCCATCATGGGGCAGGATCTGGTAGCAGCGACCAGACCCTTTTCAGAGACATGGTCGCATGTTGGGTTGGCACTGGTGGTAAACAGAAAGCCACACCCATTCACTGTATCCTGGTTGGGAACAGCCACCTATGGGCTACAGGGTTCCTGGGAGGGGTACTGGCCGTGGTAGGATTTCAAGTGCCAGAGAGAACAGATGGAGAGGTACAGGAATAAGCAGAGGAGCAAAAGGTCACAGCCAGTCTGGAAGGTGGCAAGCCTGCTGCTAACTCCTGATATTTGCGGTCAGAGTCTGCTATGGGAACTCACATCAGATTGAACCTGAAGATGGGAGACCACTGTCCCTAGCTGTGGGGAGAGAGGTTACAAATACACTAAGGCTGACAATAGACGATGCCACGGATTTAACGTGTTTATAGTTTCCTAGATGGTGAAAGAAACAAGAAAGGCTTTCAAATCTATGATCTACTAGCCTCTCATAAAGTGCTACTGATTTACATATCAGCAAAGGAACAATTATGAAGAGGGTTGATTTGAATTAAGGTTTCCTCAAAACATCCCATTAATACTGGTCCCAGAAATAATCTAGAATAGATATCTCGTGTTATCCTTTAATGAGGTCCTTCTCCCTCTGTGTCAGGAAGGCATGAAACGGCACCCTGAAGCTAGGTAATTCAAAGAGAGTTTTATTACAGGAACTGTTTACAGAAACGTGGGCTAGATTTAGGAAACCAACAAGAATAGTGCAGTGCTGCAGACTGTCGGTAGTAGGGAGTCAGTCCACCCTCAGGCATGAAGGACAGCGAACAGAGAAACTTCTCCACTGGTCTGTGTAGAGAATTGCAGCGGGTGGGGAGCTGAGAAAATCAACACCCCAGTCGAACTGTCCCCACCTGCTCAACTCCTGCGAAATGTCTCACTGGCTGAACCCAACCAAAAATCTAAGAGCACACAGGCCAGCCTCCAGGGCATAGTAGGATGGAGAAGGGTGGACAGTAGGCCTGGAGGATGCAAATAGAAGCACATCTTCATTGGAAAATTAATTCTTATTGAGAAAGTCACCACAGAGACATTACAAACTGAATGCAAATATTCATGAGAAATTGATGAAATCAACCCCATTTGACTCTTTACCATGTTTAATATTGGCGGTGTATTGTTAGTTGCTCAGTTGTGTCCAACTCCTTGCAATCCCATGGACTGTAGCCTGCCAGGCGCCTCTGTCCATGGAATTCTCCAGGCAAGAATACTAGAGTGGGTAGTCCTTCCCTTCTCTAGGGGATCCTTCTAACCTGGGGATCGAACCCTGGTCTCCTGCATTACAGGAAGATTCTTTACCATCTGAGCCACCTGGTACATTTCATGTCATAAAAACACTCTATCAGTGAGAATCTTTAGTTACACTGTGGGCTTCCTGAGGGCTTTATGCTTTGTTCTTTATCCTTAACAACTGGCACTGTTCCTGGCACATCATACATGTCCAACAAATATTAATATGTATTGAATGATGGAGTTATTATTCATTACTTTGAATAAATTAAAGATGTATGTTCTATTTTATGTTCTTCTCTTGTCAAAGGAAGCACAATCCAAAAAAAAAAAAAAATGCAGTCCCAGGAAACCTCTTTGATCTTCTACTCACATGATTGAAAATTCTTCCTAAAGTATAACATTGGCTGTCCCCACCATTCTAAGAGGATTATATTAAGCATGAAGGAATATGTCTTTGATGACTGAGAATGTAGCAACACTCAGGATGTCATTCTAAACTGTAGGCGTGGGCGGCAGGGCTGATTTTCAAGACCCTCAAGGTTTTAAACACAAATAAATAAGCACATGGGAATTGCCACACCACGTCAGACTAGTGGTTTATCCTGCCAAGAATTCTCTAGTAAGGCTGAATGTCCTACTCTTTTCCTTAAGCATGAACTCTCTGGTTGATCTAGGGATGGGCTTGTTAGGTTCCAGAGGGTAGAGATTTTACGTCTTCATTAAAAAAAATTTTTTTTTTGCCATTCTCATGTTTTAAATTGTGTTCTGGTACTTTCCCAATTTCCCAAAATGACTTAACTCTCTTTATTACATTAAGTCTCCAAAATTTCTTTTTTTCTATTGCACTTCAATAGATTTTTTTTTCCTCTTTTACATCAACCGGGTAAGGGTTAGGTAGTGTTATTTTCTTTGCTCAAATATTTCTTTAAATGGGATACTTGCAACTGTCTCTTAAACTGTGTATAATTTAAGTTCCTTGGTGAGGTGGTTTTCAGTCTGAGGGCTCTTCAACAGCCTCCTCTGAATCCCTTCTAGTCTTGAAAACCATTGATCTGCACCCCCTTGATACTCTGGTTCAGGGTAGGTCACAGGGACATATAGGTCAGAAAACACTGATGTCTGCAACCTAGAAAGAGGATTGTAACTTGCTTATGTGGATTTTCTTTGGATAATTCTGTTTATTCCCAGAGTGATTTCCTGGCAGTGGTTTCTGGTAATTTCCTGTGGTCCAGACAGGAAAAATGTACATGGAGATAGATAAAAGCCAGAAAAATTTAAACGTGAAATAGATTAAAAAAATTTTTTTAAGATAAAAATCACCTCTATCATTCAGAGAAAACCATTGTTTACATTCAATGTCTATACCAACAGTCTTTGGGGGAAAAAATTGGCCACATTTTTAATAAGCTGGGACAATACTATTTAGAACTCTCCTTTTATCTCTTCTAAATAACGCATTAGGGATATTTTTTCATGTTGCTATTCTTTTACATCATTTGAAATGATTGCATAATATTCCACTCCATCAGTGTTCATGATTTATTCAATGAATATCTTGTTTCCAATTTTCTTCTCATTACTGATGTTCTCGTGGCCATCTTAATGCCTAAATATTTGTACATGCCAATATGGAGAAATAACTGAGTTGAACTTCAAGATCAAAGAGCATGCAAAATATGGAGGATTTTGATACAGCTCAGCCACATGGCTGAGCTTTGGAATCTTATCTGTTGGAAAGACTGAGAATTTGAGATACGTGGAAAGATAAGGAGAAAATGAGGCTATTTGAGAAGAATATGGCGAGTATCAACGGTGAGGAAGACTTTAAAACATTCAGATAAAGAAATAGGAGATTTGAAGTTAAGCTTATAAATAAAAATATCTAGAGAAAGGAGGTTCATAGGACACTTCAGAAATCTTATTCATTTCCTCCCCAACTTGCATGAAAAACTAACATTTCAGATTAGACATTTCAGCACTTATCCACGTTAGCATGCTTGTTCAGTGAATTATTTCTTAGAATAAAACAGATTGCAGGATCATGGGCTCAACAGTTTAAAAAAAAAAAGTTCAAAAGTCAGCCTTGTTGATTTCATGTATCATTTCAAATTCCCCCCAACAAAGCAAAGCTGCAGAAGGGTATCTAACCACCTCCAGCCTTACGACCTTTGAAATTAGAGACGTGAAATGAATGTAGTGACATGTCTGACTCCTTTGCGACAAGTCTGATAAGGGTGTTGTCCCAGTTGTCTTAATGTCTGATTGAAATAGAACCTCGGAATAAACATAGCCAGCTGACATTTTCCTTTCAGAACGGTTCACAAACATGATAGGCTTAGGGAAGGATTCTGAGAATGTTTCCAAGGAGGCCATTTCAACCGTGACTTGCGGAAATTAATGGTAATGATGATCACCCATTGCTTTGGTTGGCCACAGCATCTGCCCTCCATTCTGGATTTGTGTATTGCTTCAAGCTAGGATGACCCCCAATCCAGAGCAAACATAAGGCGCACCCAGAGAAGGAAGGAGAGAATTCAAGGAGACAAGTGGGAGAAGAGAAGGCAAAGAAAACATGATGCAGATGGAGAGAAAGGAAAGAAATTGCTTCATTGCCGTCAGTGGCAGGAGCATGATGATTTGCTAATCCTGATCTTAAGACTTTCTGTGACTTTTTTTAATGTCAACTTGCGTAGCATTGACCCTTAACATACACATATACAAGCATACAGACAAACACCCACAACTTAAATAGTCACCCAGAAACAAAACCAACAGAGTGGATGCCAGAGTCCTTTGATGAGAGGCTGATCTCTGATGAGCCAAACGTGGGAATACCTTCTGAGAAAGTCCTGTTGTGGCCCCTGGTGTGGCCTTCAAGGCCTTGATCCAGCACAGCCCAAGGGCAGGATCTTTGGTGTCCAAGCTTTCCAGAACACAAGCCCCTGCTTCTCAACACTGTCACCAGGATGGAGCAATGCTACAGCTGACAGCAGAGACTGGCAGGAGCCTGAGAAAGTACAATAATATTCCAAGTTGCCTTTAGTCTCATTTTTATTTAGGCTAATTTGCATGGCGGGTTTATGCCAAATGAGGATATTTTCCTTTCTCCTTGGAATAGCTTCACATTAAAATATCACTGTTTTCAAAGTGCCCAGATATTACTGGGATGAATAATGAGACAGATGGAAAATAAGAAGGGTGGAGCAAGTTCAGAATGCTGTATACTTGGCGGAATAAATGTGCTTTGCTGATTTCTAGCCTCCACCTACTTTTCTCATCTGAGAGCACTTTCCCCTCCATCCTGTGGAGATACAAGGACCAGAGAGGTTCCTGGGAGTTAGCTACCACTGGAGGCACACCAGACTCTCCAGTCCTCCTGGGCACAGCCTAGACAAAGGGCTGGGCGCTGCCCAGCCCAGCTGAGCATGGCGTGTTCTAAGGAGCCAGCCTGCCTGGGGAAAACAGGATGTGGGTCTTCGCAACATGCAGAACTCTACCTGAAGCATCAGCCATCTTCCAGAAAGAGCCCCTAACTCCAGTGCAGTGTGGGTTTTCAGTATATGCAAAGAATGCAAGGAGTTCTTTATCCCTTTCCAAGTAGACCAAAGCAGGAAGCAACCACCAGCTAAATATTCGACTGACCCTGGTTCATAGCTTTGCGTTGCTGGTGACACGGTCATTTTGAGCCTCCTCGCAGCAGCAGCCAGACAGATGGATCCCATGGCTGTCCCCCCAGTTGTAAGTGTGTTTCTGTGTCCCTCCTCTACCCAGACCTAGCCCACCCTCCACGTGAAATGTCAGCAGCTCTTCCAGAAACCTCTCCCATGCAGATGCCTGCTTTCTGTACCAGTTCTCTCGCCGCTAAACAATTTAGAGATTAATAATGAAGCAACAGGATAGAGATTAAAAAGCCATCTGGCGAGCAGTCTCTGACACAGCTTAAAATATCCACAAAAACAAAAAAAGAAGCCAGCTCACAGTGAAAGCAAGGACTTGGGAGTCAGACAGATCCGAATTCAATTTCTCGATCTGCTGCTTCCAAGTTGAGTAGCTGGGGAGTGGTTATTTAACCTCTTCATGCTTTCATTCTGGAAATAATAGTAATATTTGCCTTATAGAAGAGACTTCCCAGGTGTCCCTAGCAGTAAAGAATCTGCCTGCCAATGCAGGAGATGCAAGAGACATCTCTGTCTCTTGATCTCTGGGTGGGGAAGATCCCCTTGGAGAAGGGAATGGCAACACCCTCCAATATTCTTGCCTGGAGAATCCCATGGACAGAGGAGCCTGGTGGGCTGCAGTCCATGTGGTCACAAAGAGTTGGACATGACTGACAGAGCAAAGGAAGGAACCCTATAGGGTTTTTGAATCAGCTGATTATAATTATAAACTGTCTAAGCAAGATAAATGTTAATTATGACAACTACTACCCTTGCAGCTGGCCTGGATCATCCTAGGGGAGAGGTTCACTAACTTCCTGAGTGATGGAGCCAGATTAAAAATGCCCTGGGAGGGGGAGATCCATTCATGTCTGGCTGCTGCAATCAGCAGAAGCCTGTGAAGGGACCGGAAGGCTCACATCCCCGACCCTGAGTCTGCTCTTTGGGATCAGGAGCTCACAGAGCCATGGTTCATTCATTCATTTGCTCACAGAATAGTTATTTAGTCAGTGCCCAGGAAGTGCCTAGTAAGGAGGGAAATACAGAGTCATGAACAAAGCTACCCTCATGGAGCTTACGTTCTAATAGAGAAAATGGGTTAAGGACAATGCCTGGTTGTTTTTACTGATTAGTTTTATCTTCATTCAAAGAGGTCTGTAAGCATCTTGAGGGCAGAGAACAGTTCTTTTTTTAAAACAATTTTTTAATTGAAGTATAGTTGATTTACAGGCTTCCCTGGTGACTCAGAGGGTAAAGAATCTGCCTGCAATGCAGGATATGCGGGTTCCATTCCTGGGTTGGAAGATCCCCTGGAGAAGGGAATGGCTACCCACCCTAGTATTCTTGCCTGGAGAATCTCATGAACAGACTAGCCTGGCTGGCTACGTGACTGAGTGACTGAGCACACACAAATAGTTGAGTCACAATGTTGTGTTAGTTTTAGGTGTACAGAAAAGTGATTTAATTTTACATGTTATATGATATGTTATACATAGATGGAGAAGGAAATGGCAATCCACTCCAGCACTCTTGCCTGGAAAATCCCATGGATGGAAGAGCCTGATAGACTACAGTCCATGGGGTCGCAAAGACTGAGCGACTTCACTTCACTATACATAGATATTCTTTTTCAGATCCTTTTCTGTTATAGGCTATTACAAGAAGTTGAATATAGTTCTCTGTGCTATACCATAAATCCTCATTTATCTATTTTATATTTAGTAGTGCATATCTCGGAGAAGGTAATGGCAACCCACTCCAGTACTCTTGCCTGGAAAATCTCATGGGCGGAAGAGCCTGGTGGGCTGCAGTCCATGGGGTCGCTAAGAGTCAGACACGACTGAGCAACTTCACTTTCACTTTTCACTTTCCTGCATTGGAGAAGGAAATGGCAATCCACTCCAGTGTTCTTACCTGGAGAATCCCAGGGATGGGGGAGCCTGGTGGGCTGCAGTCTATGGGGTCGCACAGAGTCGGACATGACTGAAGTGACTTAGCAGCAGCAGCTGCTGCAGCAGTGTGTATCTGTTAATTTCAAATTCATAATTTATCTCTTCCCCCTTTCCCATTTAGTAATCATAAATTTGTTTTCTATGTCTGTGAGTCTGTTTCTGTTTTGTAAGTAAGTTCATTTATATATATATTTTCAGATTCCACATATAAATGATATTATATGGTATTTGTCTTGCTCTTTCTGAATTCACTTAGTGTGATAATCTCTAGGTTCATCCATGTTGCTGCAAATGGCTTTATTACATTCTTTTTAATGGCTGAGCAGTATTCCATTGTGTATATGTACCATATCTTCTTTATCCATTCCTCTGTTGATAGATATTTAAGTGGCTTCCATATCTTGGCTATTGTCAATGGTGCTGGAGACGAATTCTTATAGTCCAATTGCCCACAACCATCTTCTGACGAATGAGGTATCACAATAACAGCTGACGTGTACTGGGAGCTCTTCACAGGCGGTTGTCCCAAGTCCTCATGGGTGTCACCTCACAAACTTCATACCACACCACTAGGTGGTGCTTTTATTATCTCCAGAGGCGGTAGTAAAGGCACAGAGAGGTTAACTACATCACGTTGGGTAGTAAGTGGTGGTTTAGCTTTAGAAATACTGTTATGCCCCTGAATTGGGCCCTCTCAAAATCTATGTTTTTGAACAATGAAGTCCTCACCCTGGGGCCCTAGAATGTGACTGCACCTGCAGAAAGGGTCTTTAAATACTCAATTAAGTTAGCTGAGGTCGTTGCTGCTACTACTAAGTCGCTTCAGTTGTGTCCGACTCTGCGAGACCCCATAGACAGCAGCCCACTAGGCTCCCCCATCCCTGGGATTCTCCAGGCAAGAACACTGGAGTGGGTTGCCATTTCCTTCTCCAATGCAGGAAAGTGAAACGTGAAAGTGAAGTCACTCAGTCGTGTCCGACTCTTAGCGACCCCATGGACTGCAGCCTACCAGGCTCTTCCGCCCATGGGATTTTCCAGGCAAGAGTACTGGAGTGGGGTGCCATTGCCTTCTCTGTGAGGTCGCTGAGGTCGTTAGGACAAGGCCTAATCCACTATAACTGGTGTCCATCTGAGAAGAGACGTTTGGACACAGAAAGTTACGGAGGGAAGACCCTGTGAAGATGCAGGGAGAGAGTGGCTGTTTCGCCATCCAGCTGTGATACTTTGTTACGGCAGCCCTGGCAAGTGAATACAGGGACTTAATGAGTATTGAAAGATCTGAAGACTCTGCTTCACTTATGAGCCTGCCAATCTGGCCTTGCCATTACTGGGGGACAGTTCTGGTCCTCTGAACACCTGGTGTCCACAGTTCTGAACACATCCTAGTAGACAGAAGTATTCGTCTTTATCACACAAGAACTGTGATGCCTTGGCAGACACCAGGCACAATTCATGGAACTAGACTTTTTCATCCACTGATTCATTGACCACTCAACTAATGATATTGATAACTGTTATGGCTCAGGCACTGTTCTGGGAATATAAAGGTGACCAGATAGTTTCAGGGAAGTAGCATATAAAAAATGTAAAATTTATTTAATCAGGTCATCATGCTAATGAAATTAAAATAATCTATATGATAAGAATTAAAAGGATGAAATGGGCTTCCCAGATGGCTCGGTGGTAAAGAATCTTCCTGCCAATGCAGGAGACGCAGGAGATGTGGGTTTGATCCCTGAGTTGAGAAGATGCTCTGGAGAACAAAGTGGCTACACACTCCAGTATCCTTGCCTGGAAAACCCCATGGGTGGATTTTCCCATGGGCTACATGGTGGGCTACAGTCCCTGGGGTCCCAAAGAGCCAGACACGATTCTAGTGACTGAGCACACAGCACAGTGCAAAGGGAAGAGTTGACAGGGACAGCTGACTTAAGAAGAGGGAGCAGAAAAGGCTCAGGCTGACAAGGTATGCAGGCGTTAACTGAGCAAAGAGAAGACCTAGGATTCCAGGCAGAGGAAACAGCCAGGGCAACATTTCAATAAAATGGACTCACACACCAGCTCTGCTCCTCTGATGCTTGCAGAATGGAGGAAGGAGAGATGGCAAAGGAGGAAACAAGAAGGGGAGGAGAGGAGACAGAGGAGAAGGGAAGGAGAAAACCAACAGAAATTGAAATCCACAAGCCAGGCAGTGTGCTTGGTGTCTTCATACAGTGCAGCCTGTATTTTCAGCTGTCACAGACACAGCTTCGCAGGGCAAGGGGAGGCAGGAGAGGTGCCCTGTCTGACCCTGGGAGAGCAATCTCCTTCCATTTCATGCCTGGCGTTGACTCCGGCTCTGCAGCTCCATGGACACTGGGGTTTTCCGGGACCACTGTGGCCTGGCACACCTTGGCAAGACCCCTGCAGCTCACTCTCAAAAGCAGGGCATCAGCCCAGCAGTGCTCTTGGAAAGCTTGCTGCACACAACCAATTAGGTCCCTGGACCTTCCCTGCAGCCCAGCTACCGCATTCCATCGCCTTTGCAGCCTCCCTGCAGGATTGTGAACAAAATCTAGGAGGACTGGTGAAAATAACAGGGGGTCAGGAAACCAGAGGAATGTGATGGGATGTGCTGCAGGATTCACATTCTCAGGCAAAGTCCAAGATAGCAGAAAGAATTTATAGACTGAAACCGAGACCGGGAATATACGCAGAGAGATAAACTGGGCTATTTTAAATTGCTGCCCAAGAAGTGCTTTCATGCTATATATATATACCAAAGGAAAAGAGAAAGAAAAGCAAGGGCTTCAACTCAGATCAAAAATATTTCCACAGACATTTACATGCCACTTTCAAAAGGCCCAGCAGCATGAGGTCAAAGAAATTCCTTTTATTTTCTGCAATTCACCATTGCTCTGAGCTCTGAGTCTTGCCTCCCTCTTTTACTAAAGAACACAAGTAACAGCTAAATGAATTTAGCTAACACAATATCTCTGAAGGACTGGGAGTCTTATCCTCTACCTAGTTCAGCATTCATATTTAAGTGTGCATGAGAACTTTGTTTTAAATTTTGATTCTAGGAAAAGCTTTGTTTCCTTTCCAATAAGAAAAACTACACTGGAATGATACAGAGAAGATTAGCATGGCCCCTGCACAAGGCTGACACAAAAATTAATGAAGTGTTCCATATTAAAAAAAAACAAACTACGGAACTTACTAAGTTCCCCCTTTCACCACGACTACCAGGAAGCTCAGATCATGGTTAAGATTCAACTGTGGCAATTACGTTGGTCCTTATGCTTATAACCCTTTCCCTGGTGGCTCAGAGGATAAAGCATCTGCCTGCAATGCAGTGAGACCCGGGTTTGATCCCCGGGTTGGGAAGATCCCCTGGAGAAGGAAATGGCAACCCACTCCAGTGTTGTTGCCTGGAGAATCCCATGGACAGAGGAGCCTGGTGGGCTACAGTCCACTGAGTAGCAAAGAGTCTGACACGACTGAGCGACTTCACTTTCTTTCTATGCTTATAATTACCGTTCCCTTGGTTTGGTCCTGATTTTCTATTTCATATTTGTACTTAGGGCTCTGTGCATTTATTTTTCTTGGAATTACTGTGCCTTCTTTGGGAAAAGAGAGTATAAATTTTTAAAATGTAATTCTGTTATACATCTTTGAACTGAATTTCTCAAACTAAGAATTCCTAAATAACTCCTGTCCTTGGTCATTGTTTTGGTAGCCTTAGTCACTCTGATGTGACAAAGAGACGTTGTCTTAGCGCCTCTAGCCTCCACAGGAAATAACGTGAAGGCAGAGTGCATTATTTATCTATTGCTACACTTAAAAGAGTTTAGCAGCTTAAAACAACCAACATTTATTATCTCACACAGTTCCTGTGAGTCAGGAACATGGGAGCAGCCAAACTGGGAGACTCTGGACTAGAGACTCTCTTGAGATTTCAACCAAAATGCTGCCTGGGGCTGCAGCCAGCTGAAGGCTTGACTGAGGCTGGAGGGTCAGTTTTGAGAGAGGCTGTCCTACCCACCCCCAAACCCAACGCCAGCCAGTGATCCAAGAGAGAGAGCAAGGCTACGCCTCCTGCCTTTTATGTCCTAGTCTCAGGGGTCACACTGGACAGAAGGCATCACTTCTACCAGTTTCTATTCACTAGAAGCGAGGCACCTGTTAGTACAGACCAACCACACTGCAGAGAGAGGACCAGCAGCCTGTAGGATGGGGGGGAGTATCAGAAAATCGGGGGACATATTTTTAAAACACTGCTCAGAATATAAAGCTATTTTCATTTTTAAAAAAGTACATACATGTACCAAGGCACAGCTTGGTATCTAACCTGCCTTCACCTAGATGCAAACCAGGACAGAAAAAAAGCTTGAAAAAGAAAATGCTTTTCCTCAATGTATGTGCTGCTGGCAACCATCCTGCAAAGGCACGAAGGCACGGCTCCAAAGAAGTTCCAAACACAGGCAAACGTGGGAGAGAGAACATGTCCCCAAATGGAGAGGGAATAAGAGAGAGACACCAGACATGGCAAAAGGGGAAAAAAAGCACTACATTTCTAGCCAATCTGAAAAGTCAGCCTCACTTGAGACCAGAAGGGAAGACCAAAGCCAGGGTGATAAGGTCTAATGTATCTATAAATTATTTCATCTTCTGTCAAGCCGTCTAGTTAGACCCCAGGTGGGAAAAATGAGTGGTGACTCAGAAAGCAAGGCTGGTGATAAGAGCTGAGTTCATCTCTGGAGGTGATGAGGGATGCTGGTGAGAGGGAGGGGGAAGGGTTAGTCACAGCTAGAAATGTAATCGATGTTGCCAGGAGAAATCCAGTAACTCCACTCGGCCCAGTGTGTCCCCCTGCTGTTCTGGATCCATGTCGCAGATGCAGTTAGCGATTCATTAGTCTAGAGATTGCCCCCTCATAGTGAAAGAGGCAAATGGAAGGCAGGGACGCTTTCTAATTCATCTTACTCTGCTCGCCTTTGAGAGCGAACAGCTAGTGCTGAGGTCGATTCACAAGATACTCGGGTTTTCTTCTCCTTAAAGTCATCTTTGCTCTTGCGAAATTGCCATAAAATACTCCAATACGCACCAGCTAAGTAACCAGCTCCGTGAGGTGTGTAACATCCTTGTCATGTGGGAATTAACTAGCCTAAAATATGGATGAGCCAGGGAGTATATCATGGATTAAAGCATGTGGCTTAGAGATTTTTTTCTGTATTAAGAAATCCAGGTGCCTAAGGATATTCCATTTGTTCATTCAATCAAACTTAACTCCACATGAACCCCACCCCCTGGGGCCACCTCCCCACCCCACACCATCCATGTGCCAACCCGGCAGAGGGCACCTCCCTTGTGGGTGGGGACTATAGATGTTTTCCTTTGGCACGAGATCCCACAATAGGGATGTGGCAGAAATGGAGACGAAGAGCAAGAAATGAACACAGGGATCTTAAGGTGGCAGCCCCTGGGTAAGGGGGAGTGTGCGTTTTTGAGCTTTTACCCCTCACTGGCCAAGAGTCCACCTTTCTAGGTCCCATGGGAAGTGCGTCCATGCGGGACTCTGGGGCAGGCACCAGACACGCCAAGGAAGAGAAGCCTTAGGGCAACCGAGGTGAGGCCCGGGTGGGGGAAGCTAATTGCTACAGTGGTGACTCATTGAAAAGGTGAACAAAGGCTGTGAGACAAGGCCCTGGAGGTGACCAGACAGTGACCAGAGGAGAGGATGAGGCAACAGTTCAGAGCCATTACTTTTGCAGTCATCTAGCCGGAGGTGACTGGAGAAGGAAATGGCAATCCACTCCAGTATTCTTGCCTGGAGAATCCCAGGGACAGAGGAGCCTGCTGGGCTACTATCTATGGGGTCTCACAGAGTCGGACATGACTGAAGCGACTTAGCAGCAGCAGCAGCCAGAGGTGACAGGGACCTGACTTCAGACTTTATCTGCGGGGACGGTGACAGATTCAGAGAGGGCCTTGCAGACTAGATGTGGTGAAGAGAGACAAAGGCACCAAGACTGAGGCTTCTTCCCTGGGTTCTCCCCTGGCTCCCTGCGTAGCAGGTAAACCATGGACTGGGTGGAGGAGGAGGACGGGACCCAAGAAGCCTGGGGAGGGCTGAAAATCAGGGCGGAATCTGGCAGTAATGGAGACCAAGGCTTAGGGGAGGGACCACAAAGTGCCAACAACTGTCCAGCTGATGTGCAAGGCTGTAAATTACACATCACAGTGGCCCCCGCACTGCGGGATGTCGACAGTTTATGCAAACCAGATGTAGGAACCAGTCATGTTGACAGCAGATCTGATCCCAGCTTGGGATTTCGTTGTGTGGTTCTGGAAGGACAGAGAAAAATAAAGATATGCAAAGAGTATGAGAAACCCTAGACCATTTATTACATTTTTTTGGGAGGGGTTCTTTTGGATGATGTTTGCAACTTTTTCTTTTTTTTGCAACTTTTTCATATGCTCCAGATTCTTACTGCCTGCGTGAAATCTCTCAGTCGTGTCCGACTCTTTGTGACGCTATGGACTGCAGCCGACCAGGCTCCTCTGTCCATGGGCTTCCCCAGGCAATAATACTGGAGTGGGTTGCCATTTCCTCCTCCAGGGGATCTTCTCGACCCAGGGGTCGTACCCAGGTCCCTAGTGTCTCCTGCACTGGCAGGTGGGCTCTTTACCACTAGCATCACCTATATTCTTAAATATATGTAATACGATAATTTCTCCTGTCTGTAACTCAAAAAAGAAAAGTAATGTATCTGATGTTGGTGAGATTCATTATTTATGATCTCCCCCACCCTCTGATTTTCTTTTTTTTTTTTTCTCAAATGGCATTGACCAGAAGTCCCTAGCTGGCTTCCCAGGCATTAAAGATGAGCTCTTGAGCGACTTCTTCAGAAGGGCTGAGGTAATGAAAGCTTGCAGGGTGTGTCTTGACTTGGCTGCCCAGTGTTGGTACTTAGCTGTTCTGGAAATGACGGGTGTGTAAAAGCCAAAAGGGCTCTGAGCCACCTTTCCTATTTAGCGCTCCATCGGCAAGACTTTGCTCTGCGGTCATGTTTTGGTTTTTCTTTTTTCATCCTCTGAGTTTTTCTCCTCCTTTTCCCCCGTCTTCCTGCCCTTCTCTGTCCCTGCCTCCTCCAGTCCCTAGTGCTGAAAGATGACAAGAATATGCCTGAATCCCCCACAGCACATCCCTGGAGGTCATCTCCTGGAGGGCCACGTGGGTTTTACAGCCGCTCCAATTACCCGGAAGGGAGCTGAGCCCTGGGGTCCCAAGGTCACAAGCAGGGGACCATGGGACCTTAATCCAACTCTGCTGAAGCACGAAGGTTTTTGTGTTTTAAGGCCTTCCCTGTTTTTATGAATATTATTCCATCTTGACTGAGTTTTCAAACCCTTGGCATTTGCTTTAAAGGTAAGTCTGCTTTGAAGACTGGTGGAAATTTCAATCACATTGGTATTCATAGTCAAGGAATGAGTGGGAACTAAAAATATCAGCATTTTGGATTTTTTTTTTTTTTTAAATTCTGAAGCCCTGCACCGAAATTCATCCAGTCCTCTGAGGGAGGGGATCTGGCTCCCTGGCCACTGGCACACGACTTCCCCACCCCCTGGCATACAGCCTCAGGGTTAGCCCCTGGCTCCTGGATGCTCCTCCAAGGCTCTCCTGCTCAAGCACCCAGCAGTCTTCAAGGCCATCTTTCTAAACATGTAAAATGAAACTTCCTAAATACATTACAGATTTAACAGGTGAGACAATTTGGCTACAGAAAAACCTCAGAGCAGTCAGGTTGTTCGCGTATTAAAAGCCAAATTAGCTGACAAGTATCGTCTCCCCTGCATGTGACGTCCGGCAGCTCTAAAACTTATTAGCGAGGCATTGTGGCTGGAGAGAGCTCCGTGCTGCCTTCAAGCCCACGCTCATTACTTGTGGGCTGGTTCTGCCTGCGCCCTCACAGGGAGGTCAGAGTCTCTGGATGTGAGCGACCCCAGTGAGTGTGGGGTTGCAAACATTTTCCTTGAAAGGCGATTCTAGCACAGACACTGATTTACCACTCATGGCTCTTATGAATCCTTCTTTCTGAAAGAGGAATGGTTCCTTTAAAAGGAAAAAAAAAAAAGATCTCTGAAATCTGTCAAATTTTTTTAAAAATCAGATCTGTCTTTTGGAATATGATTTAAATTAAGACAAGATGACTCAGTCTGCCAATGGTTCATTAAAAACAGACATACCTTAAGAAGGACATAAGTTTGGATGTGAAGAGGTTGGACACACAGCATCCCTTTGTTTCTGGAGCTCTGCTGTCCCCAAGACAAAGGCAGTTGGAGAGGTTCTCTATTTCCTTCTCAACAGGGTCAAGTTGCCCCTTGGCAGTGTGGGTACGTTTTCCGATTGACAGGCTGAGTTAACAGTCCGTAGCCAAGGTAATAACCATTGGGTAGGGCCATATCAAAGCTAATTATTAAAGTTAATTAATAGGAAGCTTAATGAACTTATCAGCCACCCAACAGTAGAGAAACTGCCAAAGGTCACTTCAGAACAGGTCAGTCCTCTGCTGTTTTATTTTAGGTTAAGGACAAAGCAAGAAAATATTTACCAATGAAACAGAACAAATGGAAAAATTGCTCAGGATCAGAGGCACCATGGTAACACTCTATTCTGAAGTATTCTGCGGCCAGAAGACAAGTGATAATGATAACAATTTCTGGTAAATTGTATTAGATAATGCTTGTCACAGAGACACAAGCAACTGAGCCATTGTTTCCTTACTATGAACTTATCTCTTCCTTTCATTTAAAATCTGAGGGAAAGAAACGCATCCACGTGAACACTAGTCGCTTTATGGATCAATTGCCTTAGAGTTTTTTGCCAACGCAGAAAACATAATGCCCGAAGAAATGAAAACACTGATGATCACAGTAAGTGTAGGGAAATGTTAACTCCCCATTCACCTTTGCATCTACCCATCCCCACCCAGGACTATTGACCAAATCTGATCTGATGGCTAGATTCATCCTAACTTGGGGGCCAGAAAAAAATAGTGGTGATGGAATACATAAATACCACCTGTAGGTTACTGCCTATTTGACATTGAGGAATTTCGTCCAAACCCATGGAAGAAAGGACGTGGGTTTGGGGCCAGACTGATACAGACTCAAAACATGACTCTGCCACCTACTATTAGGTTGGTGCAAAAGTATTGTGGCTTTGCCTTGTTGAACTTGGCCATTTAATACTGGAATACATTCTTAAATAAATGTGGTTTTATTATACATCATTTTTAAGTTTATTTCTCAGTTTATGTTTTTTTTCACTAATGACTTATTACTTCCTGTGCATTTGATATTTATTTTAGACTATGGAAATGATGTTAGACAAAAAACAAATTCAAGTGATTTTTTAATTTGAGTTCAAAACGGGTCATAGAGCCGTGGAGACAACAATGCATTTGGCCCAGGAACTGCTAACAAATGCACAGTGCAGTGGCAGTCCAAAAAGTCTTGCAAAGGAGACAAGAGCCCTGAAGATGAGGGGTGTAGTGGCTGGCCATCAGAGGTTGGCAAAGACCAGCTGAGAGCGTCATCAGAACTGATCAAGAAGTTGCCTAAGAACTCAGCGATGACAGTCTATGGTCATTCGGCATTTGAAGCAAATTAGAACGGTGAAAAAGCTTGATAAGTGGGTGCTTCATAAGCTGACTGCAAATCAAAAAAAAATCGTCATTTTGAAATGTCATCTTCTCATTCTACGCAACGAGAATGAATCATTTCTTGATCAGATTGTGACATATGATGAAAAGTAGATTTTATATGACAACAGGCAATGACCAGCTCATTGGTTGGGCTGATAAGAAACTCCAAAGCACTTCCTGAAGCCAAATATACACCAAAAAAAAAAAAAGTTACGATCACTGTTTGGTGGTCTGCTGTCAGTCTGATCAACTAGAGCTTTCTGAATCCTGGAGAAACCATTACATCTGAGAAGTATGCTTTGCAGATTGATGAGATGCACCAAAAACTGCAACGCCTGCAGCCAGCATTGGTCAACAGAAAGGACTGAACTACAATGCCTGACCGCATGTCCCACAAGCAATGCTTCAAAAGCCCAATGGAATGAATGAGGTTTTGCCTCATCCACCATATTAACTTGACCTCTTGTCAACTGACTACCACTTCTTCAAGCATCACAACTTTTTGCCAGGAAAATGCTTCCACAACCAGCATGGGGCAGAAAATGCTTTCCAATATTTCATTGAATCCTGAGGCACAGATTTTTATGCTACAGGAATAAACAAATTTATTTTTCATTGGCAGAAATGTGTTGACTGTAATGGTTCCTATCTGATTACTAAAGATGTGTTTAAGCCCAGTTATGATTTAAAATTCGTCATCCAAAACCACAATTACATGTGCACCAACCTAACAGCTATGTGCCTCAGGTCGGTTCCTTGATCCTTCTGGACCTGCCTTGCAATGCAGTTGTGTGTGATAGAGGTGAAGGTGCGGAATGACCTCACAGTGTTTGGCGTTGAGCAGGAACTTCATAAATCATATTGTTTAAGTGACAAAGAGTAAGGAGCCCATTGACTTACTAATTCCTTTATTTGTATATAATTATGAAGCACATTCTTCTGTTCGCAGTTCTGAAGGAGCCCAAAGTTATCAAAATTCTCCAAGCCTGGTATTCAACAGTTCATGAACCAAGAACTTCCAGATGTTCTAGCTGGATTTAGAAAAGGCAGAAGAACCAGAGATCAAATTGCCAACATCCGTTGGATCATAGAAAAAGCAAGAGAATTCCAGAAAAACAGGTACTTCTGCTTCATTGACTATGCTAAAACCTTTGACTGTGTGGGTCACAACAAACTGTGGAAAATTCTTCAAGAGATGGGAATACCAGATCACCTTATCTGCCTCCTGAGAAATCTGTATACAGGTCAAGAAGCAACAGTTAGAACTGGACATGGAACAACAGACTGGTTCCAAATAGGAAAAGGAGTACGTCAAGGCTGTAGACTGTCACCTCGCTTATTTAATTTAAATGCGAAATGCTGGGCTGGATGAAGCACAAGCTGGAATCAAGATTGCAGGGAGAAATATAACCTCTGATATGCAGATGACACCACCCTTATGGCAGAAAGCAAAGAGGAACTAAAGAGCCTCTTGATGAAAGTGAAATAGAAGAGTGAAAAAGCTGGCTTAGAACTCAACATTCAAATAATGAAGATCATGTCATCTGGCCCCATCACTTCATGCCAAATAGATGGGGAAACAGTGGCAACAGTGACAGACTTTATTTTCTTGAGCTCCAAAATCACTGAAGATGGTGACTGCAGCCATGAAATTAAAAGACTTGTTCCTTGGAAGAAAAGCTATGACCAACCTAGACAGCATATTAAAAAGCAGAGACATTACTTTAGCAACAAAGGTCCATCTAGTCAAAACTTTGGTTTTTCCAGTAGTCATGTATGGATTTGAGAGTTGGACCGTAAAGAAAGCTGAGCACCAAAGAATTGATGCTTTTGAATTGTGGTGTTGGAGAAGACTCATGAGAGTCCCTTGGACTGCAAGGAGATCAAACCAATCAATCCTAAAGGAAATCAGTCCTGAATATTCATTGGAAGGGCTGATGCTGAAGCTCCAATACTTTGGCCACCTGTTGCAAAGAACTGACTCATTGGAAAAAACCCTGATGCTGGGAAAGATTGAAGGCAGGAGGAAAAGGGGATGATAGAGGGTGAAATGGTTGGATGGCATCACCAACTTGAAGGACATGAGTTTGAGCAAGCTCTGGGAGTTGGTGATGGACAGGGAAGGCTGGTGTGCTGCAGTCCATGGGAGTACAGAGAGTCAGACAGGACTGAGCGACTGAACTGAACTGAAGGTTATATGGGTTTGGTCTCACATGAAGACCCCTCTGGACCTGGGGAAGTGTTCAGCTACTCCACACTGCCGAGGCTTTTATTCCAGAGAGTTGCCTCATCCTCTGTCGTCCCCTTCTCCTCCTGCCTTCAGTCTTTCCAAGCATCAGGGTCTTTTCCATGAGTCAGTTCTTCACATTAAGTGGCCAAAGTATTGGAGTTTCAGCTTCACCATCAGTCCTTCCAATGAATATCCAGGCCTTAGGGTAGTGGTTCTCAAACTTTGGTCTCAGGACAACACTTATAAATTACTGAGGACTCCATTTCCTTATTTCTGCTGTAACAAATTACCACAAATTTAGTGGTATAAGACCCTGAAATTTTATTACCTTATAGTTTTGAAGGTTGGAAACCCAAATTGGTCTTACTGGGTTAAAGTGTCAAGAGCACTGATGCCTTCTAAAAGCTCTGAGGAGAGTCTGTTTCCTTGTTTCTCACAGTTTCTTGAAACCACTTATATTCCTTGACTCATGATCCCTTCCTCACATGGAAAATGCGAGGAAAAATCCCCACTTTGTCATCATCTCCTAGTGCTTCCTCTGAGCAACTCTCTTTTATAAGGATCTACATGATCACATCAGCCTTATCCAGCTAATTAGGATAATAGAAATTATTGCAAGGTCCTTGATTTAATCACATTTGTAACATTCTCTTTGTCATATAAAGTAATATTTGTAGGTTTTAAGAATTAGGATGTGAATAACTTTTTACATTGTATTTTCTTTTTTGCAGACTTTAAAACATTTTTTACTTGGAGGATTATTGCTTTCCAATGTTGTGCTGGTTCCTCCTGTACAGCATGAATCAGCTATAAGTATACATATGTCTCCTCCTTCTGGAGCCTCCCTCCCACCGCCACCCGCCTATCTCACCATCTAGGCCATCACAGAGCACCAGGCTGAGCTCCCTGGTGTACAGAAGCTTCCCACTAGCCGTCAGTCTTACACAGGGTAGTGTATGTATGTCAGTGCTCCTCTCGCAACCCGTCCCACTCTCTTATTTTCTTAATTTAAATATACTGTGCACACAATATTATATTAGTTTCAGTTGTAGAGCATAGTGAGTCAGCATTTACATGCATTATGAAATGATCACCATGATCTAAGGATGTTGACAAGTTTAGGGAGCTATGATTCAGCTTACCACAGATCTCAAAGAGGCTTTGTTTATGTGGATTATATCTATCAATGTCTGTCATGATAGGAATTAAAACAGAGATTTAAACACTATTCATTTATTAACCCACTAAAAAAGAGCTAAACTAAAAAATAACAGTTACAAACCCACTATAGGTTAATATAAATAACATATTTTAATGAAAAATAATGTTACTTTCCAAAAGAAAATGAAAAGACAGTAATAAGAGCACCATTATATCACATTTTTATAACTCTCCTTCATGTCCAGACTAACAAAAGACAGCTGGATTTTCTTATCTGTTGTGATAACTTTTTTGGTTGATGTATATAAAGAAAATTTAACCACACAGAGATATGTAGTTGGAAAAGAAAAGAATATTTCAATAACCTTTCCATGTAATTGTGGGTATTCTTCTTTGATCAGATCAGATCAGATCAGTCGCTCAGTTGTGTCCGACTCTTTGCGACCCCATGAATCGCAGCACACCAGGCCTCCCTGTCCATCACCAACTCCCGGAGTTCACTGAGACTCACATCCATCGAGTCGGTGATGCCACCCAGCCATCTCATCCTCTGTCTTCCCCTTCTCCTCTTGCCCCTAATCCCTCCCAGCATCAGAGTCTTTTCCAATGAGTCAACTCTTTGCATCAGGTGGCCAAAGTATTGGAGTTTCAGCTTTAGTATCATTCCTTCCAAAGAAATCCCAGGGCTGATCTCCTTCAGAATGGACTGGTTGGATCTCCTTGCAGTCCAAGGGACTCTCAAGAGTCTTCTCCAACACCACAGTTCAAAAGCATCAATTCTTCGGCGCTCAGCCTTCTTCACAGTCCAACTCTCACATCCATACATGACCACAGGAAAAACCATAATCTTGACTAGACGAATCTTTGTTGGCAAAGTAATGTCTCTGCTTTTCAATATGCTATCTAGGTTGGTCATAACTTTCCTTCCAAGGAGTGTCTTCTAATTTCATGGCTGCAGTCATCATCTGCAGTGATTTTGGAGTCCAGAAAAATAAAGTCTGACACTGTTTCCACTGTTTCCCTACTACACCAAAACTCAGTAAAAGGTAGTATCTTAAAAGTTGTGTTGTAGAGGATGAAAACATATCCATGAACTTTTTTACATAATTACTAAAAATTATATTTTTAGAGACATTTTTCTCACAGTACAATTTTTCTTACAGTTTAATTGATACATAATTTACATACAGTATTATATAAGTTTGAAATGTACTGCATAATGACTTGACTTACACAATAAGTTTAGTGAACACCTATTGTCTTATATAGACACCAAATTAAAGAAATAGAGATAAAAGCTTTTTATCCTAAGAGGAGAACTCTTAGGAATTATCCTCATAACAGCTTTCATATGCAGCATACAGCAGTGTTAATTACATTTATCATGTTGTGCATTATATCCTCAGTACTTATACCTGGAAGTTTGTACCTTTTGACTGCTTTCATTCAGTTGCCTCTGCCTTTAGGAACCACAAATCTGAACACCTTTTCTATGAATCTGTTTTTTGTTTTAAAGTATAATTGACCTACAACACTACATTAGTTTTTGTTACACAACATAGTGATTCAATATTTATTCACATTTCAAAATGATACCCACAATAAATCTAGTTATAACATGTCACCATACAAAGACACTACATAGTTATTGACTATATTCTATACACTGTACATTTCATACCCATGACTCATTTGTTTTGCAACTGAAAGTGTGTACCTCTCAGTCTTCTTCACCTATTTTTATCCTCACCCCATTCCCTCCTCTCTGGCAACCATCTGTTTGTGTTCTGCATCTATAACTGTTCCTGTATGGCAACCCATGAACTTTTCCTACCCTTATAGTAGACCCATTAGTCTACTTTGAATCTACTTTGAATGGCTCTTTTACCCAGGCCAGCTTTTAGAACATTGTATTATAATTGGAAAACGTTGGCCCACTACATCATTCTAGTCTTTCACATATGAACACATTTTGTTATACAATATTGAAAAATCAGTCATTGTATCATCATGGGTTTATCAGAAAAGTCCTTAAGAATTGGGAAGCCATCAACAGGTTTTTCCAAAATTCTAACTTTTCTATTTATAATTTTTGCTGGAAAACTCGAATGTTGTCCAAGGCAGCAAATATTGTCAGATGTTTACCTTGAAGTAACAGGCTCACTTAGTTCATTTTGGAAAATAACGTCTGCCTAATATCAGGACTGAATAACCATAGTTAGTTCTTCTGTAAAAAAAAAAAAAAAAAGATAATCCGTGGGGTGGGAGGAGTGGCTAGTTAACTCACAATTCAAGTAAGTGCTTTTCCTTGAGAAAGTCATCACAAATTGATATGCAACACAAAAGCTTTGCATGCTTCCCACTTAATCACACAGAATATTAAATAGGAATATACTCAAGAGTTGAGAATGAATAAAATTCATAATTTTTATTGTTTCATCAAGAACTTTCTTAAATGAAAATGGCTTTGATTTTATAGTGGTTTTAATATTTTTTTTTTATTTTACTGTGATTTCCTGGCAGTTTGGTACCACCACCTTAATTGGTGCTAAGGAATTAACAGCTTTAACCACAATTCTCTTTGCAGCATCAGGGCAAATGTCCAGACAAGACAAAGGCAGATATATTAGTCTAATTATTTTGATATAAACAGACTCCCTAAAAGGTCTCCTCTATTCCAAGAATGCGCTTACTCTCTGGAGCTGCTTCTGTGATATTTAACAATCAAAAAGGCTTGAGATGGAAGTATCATATGACATCCCTTATATGCAGAATCTAAAAAGAAATGATACAAGTGAGTTTATTTACAAAACAGAAATAGACTCACAGACTTACAGAATGAACTTATGGTTACTGGGAGAAGAATAGGGGAAGGGATAGTTAGGGAGGCTGGGATTGACATATGCACACTATTATATTAAAAATGGATATTGAGCTGCATGAGTTGCTTGCATATCTTGGAGATAAGTCCTTTGTCAGCTGTTTCATTTGCAATTATTTTCTCCCATTCTGGAAGTTATCCATTCATCTTGTTTATAGCTTTCTTTGCTGTGCAGATGATTTTAAGTTTAATTGGGTCCCATTGTCTATTTTTGTTTTTATTTCCATTACTCTAGGAAGTAGGTCAAAGAGGATCCTGCTGTAACTTATGTCAAAGAGTGTTCTGCCTATGTTTTCCTCTAAGAGTTTTGTAGTTTCTGGCCTTACATTTAGGTCTTTAACCCATTTTGAGTTTACCTTTGTGTGTGGTGTTAGGACGTATTCTAATTTAATTCTTTTATATGCAGCCGTCCAGTTTTCCCAGTACCACTTATTGAAGAGGCTGCCTTTTATCCATTGTTTATTCTTACCACCTATGTCAAAAATAAGTTGCCCACAGGTGTGCAGGTTTACCTCTGGGCTTTCTATCGTGTTCCATTGATCTATATTTCATTTTTTGGGCCAGTGACATACTGTCTTGATGAGTGTAGCTTTGTAGTATAGTCTGAAGTCAGGAAGATTGATTCCTCCAGCTCCATTTTTCTTTTTCAAGATTGCTTTGGCTTTTAGGGTCTTTTGTGTTTCCATACAAATCATAAAAATTTTGTTCTAGTTCTGTGAAAAATGCCATTGGTAATTTGATATTTCATTGAATCTGTAGATTGCTTTGGGTAGTATAGTCACTTACAAGCAGTTCAATACCAGAAAAACAAACAACTCAATCAAAAAATAAGCAGAAGACCTGAACAGGCATTTCTACAAAGAAGACATACAGATGGCCAACAAACACATGAGAAGATGATCAACTTTGCTCATTATCAGAGAAATGCAAATTAAAACTGCAGTGAGGTATCACCTCACACAAATCAGAATGGCCATCATCAAAAAAATCCACAATCAATGCTGGAGAGGGTGTGGAGAAAGGGAACCCTCTTGCATTGTTCAGTTCAGTTCAGTTGCTCAGTCATGTCCAGCTCTTTGCCACCCCATGAATCACAGCACGCCAGGCCTCCCTGTCCATCACCAACTCCCGGAGTTCACTCAGACTCACGTCCATTGAGTCAGTGATGCCATCCAGCCATCTCATCCTCTGTCATCCCCTTCTCCTGCCCCCAGTCCCTCCCAGCATCAGAGTCTTTTCCAATGAGTCAACTCTTAGCATGAGGTGGCCAAAGTACTGGAGTTTCAGCTTCAGCATCATTCCTTCCAAAGAAATCCCAGGGCTGATATCCTTCATTGTTAGTGGGAAAGTAAATTGATACAGTCACTGTGGATAACAATATAGAGATTACTTGAGAAAGTATGAATAAAACTACCATATGACCCAGCAATCCCACTGCTGGGTATATACTCTGAGAAAATCATAATTCAGACAGATACCCTCAGGGTTCATTGCAACACTATTTACAATAGCCAGGACATGGACATAGCCTAGATGTCTGTTGACAGATGAATGGATTAAAAAAGTTGTGATATATGCATACAATGGAATATCATTCAGTCATAAAAAGGAATGAGTTTGAGTCAGTTCTAGTGAGGTGGACAACATAGAGCCTGTTTTACAGAGTGATGTAAGTTGGAAAGAGGAAAACAAATGTCAATAGTAAAGCATATATATGGAATCTAAAAAGAAATGACACTGATGACCCTATTTGCAGGACAGGAATAGGTGCGGACATAGAGGACAGACTGGACACAGCAGGAGAAGGAGAGGGGGACACGCTGAGAGCAGCATTGAGATGCACACATTACCATACGTAAAATTGCTAACTAACCGGAAGTTGCTGTATAACACAGGGAGCTAGATCTGGCGCTCTGAGACAGCCCAGCGGGGTTGGAAGGGCTGGGAGTAGGAGGGAGGTTCGAGAGGGAGGGGACATATACATACTTATGCATGATTTGCATTGCTGTATGGCAGAAACCAACACAACACTGTAGAGCAATTCAGTTCAGTTCAGTTCAGTTGCTCAGTTGTGTCTGACTCTTTGCGACCCCATGAACCACAGCACGCCAGGCCTCCCTGTCCATCACCAACTCCCAGAGTCCACCCAAACCCATATCCGTTGAGTCAATGTTGCCAGCCAACCATCTCATCCTCTGTCGTCCCCTCCTCCTCCTGCCTTCAATCCTTCCCAGCATCAGGGTCTTTTCAAATAAGTCAGCTCTTCCCATCAGGTGGCCAAAGTATTGGGATTTCAGCTTCAGCATCAGTCCTTCCAAAGAACACCCAGGACTGATCTCCTTTAGGATGGACTGGTTGGATCTCCTTGCAGTCCAAGGAACTCTCAAGAGTCTTCTCCAACACCACAGTTCAAAAGCATCAATTCTTCGGCGCTCAGCTTTCTTCACAGTCCAACTCTCACATCCATACATGACCACTGGAAAAACCATAGCCTTGACTAAACGGACCTTTGTTGGCAAAGCAATGTCTCTGCTTTTTAATATGCTGTCTAGGTTGGTCATAACTTTCCTCCCAAGGAGTAAGCAATTATCCTCCAATTAAAAATAAACTTAAACAAATAAAATGGATAACCAGTGAGGACCTACTATAAAGCACAGGGCTCTGTTCAATGTTATGTAGCAGCGTGAAGAGGAGGGGAGTCTGGGGGAGAATGGATATGATATGTATATGTATATGGCTAAATCCCTGTGCTATTCACTTGAAATTGTCACAACATGGTTAACTGGCTATACTCCAATATAAAATTGAAAGTTAAAAAAAAGAGGACTCCAGATCATTCCTACTTGATTCCCAGTCTCTTGTGGCACTGGACTCTGCAGGGTGGTAGTTTCTCAAAGTGGGATCTGTAGACCCCTGGGGATTCCCAAGGTCAGTCAAATAGACATAGCCTTACAGGATTTTACAAATTAGAAGTCATTCAAACAATATGTGACAATGACACTGATAGTTTCTGTTGATTTTGCCTTGTTCTTAAGTCTTTGGGCCAATTCTTATTTTCGCTGTGAAGGCAACTCCAGCATGACGTGGAATTTGCATCAACTGGAGGGCAGATATATTCAGAACCTTATTGCAGCTACTTCTTAAATAGGAATAAACTGCATAATGCAAGCCACCTTGGAAGCGTTTTGCTTTGCTTCCCCAGAATCACACTGAATCTCCTGCCAGAAGGCCTCACTAACTCAGATTGCTAAGGAGGAAAAAGTAGATCATTAAATAGCAGGGAAGACCAGAATGATTTCTAAAAATAAATCCTAATTAGATACACATTTTAAAGACAAATGCTTACTTTCTTGTTTTTCCCCTCAATGTTAATTTATGGCATTCCTGCCTGTTATTAATAATCCTTTTTATCAGTCTTGGTAACTTGATACTTTATTAACACTTTTAGATACCTTATCTCATGTGATTCTTACAATAAATCTAAAAGGAACACCTATTTTAGAGATCAACCAAAAAAAAGACAAAGACGTTTCAGAAAATTAACTGACTTAACCAAGTACCCAAGTACTCTCTATCAGTGTTCCACTGCTACTGCTAAGTCACCTCAGTCGTGTCCGACTCTGTGCGACCCCTTAGACGGCAGCCCACCAGGCTCCCTCGTCCCTGGGATTCTCCAGGCAAGAACACTGGAGTGGGTTGCCATTTCCTTCTCCAATGCATGAAAGTAAAAAGTCAAAGTGAAGTCACTCAGTCGTGTCCGACTCTTAGCGACCCCATGGACTGCAGCCCACCATTACTGTGTAATAAATTACTACAAACTTAGTGGCTTAAAACATCACAGATCTACTATATCAAAGTGTATGTCAAGGGCAAGAGGCTGCATCCTCTTCTCTGAAGTCAAGGTGCTGGCAGAGGCTGCCATCTCATGCTAGGCTTGAGGCTGTCTTCTGAGGTCACACAATTGGTAGCAGAGTTCCATTCCTTACAGTAGTAGGGCTGAGGTTCCTGTATGTTTGCTGGCTAATAATCATAGGTCAGTCTAAGCTCTTAGAGGCCTTCCTCTCACAGCATGACTTCCTGCTTCTTCAAATCCAGCTGGAGAATCTCTCTCCAGTCTGAGATTTCTCCCAAGGCTCCCAGCCCAGTGCTCAATCAGAGAGGAAGCAATTGGTCAAAGAATAAACGAGTGAATATTTGTGCCAGTTCAGAATCCTACCATTTCCTATACATTCTCTTCTTGCAACCCAACATCATTTCATCACAGCAAACAAGGAGCGCTCTGAAACTTTTTGTGTTGATCTTTAACGATCTGGGTATTGACCATAGATAGCATCGATGTTACACTGAATTTCTTAAACAGTTTCACCATCTGAAAGTCATTTTCCTATTTGGAGGCTGGCTGGGAGACATGAGCAGAACTGCTAAGTCATGCTGCCAACCAAAAATCTTGGTTTCAACTTGGACTCTGCTGGTTTATAATAAGAACAGCTATAATTTTTTGAGTGCCTAACATAGGCCCAGTGATAGATAGACAGCCTGCATACATGCACACACACTGCACACATACGTGTTTTTCTCTTTGTGTTTGTGTGTGTGTATAGGTGTGTGGCGGAGGGATTACAGATTTTTATTTTATTCCATTTCCCAGTGCTTCTCTATCATACATGTATATTCTTTTTTGACTGAAGTATAGTTGACTTACAAAAATGCGTTCAGTTCAGTTGCTCAGTCATGTCCAACTGTTTGCGACCCCATGGACTGCAACACGCCAGGCTTCCCTGTCCATCACCAACTCCCGGAGTCCACTCAAACTCATGTCCATGCGTCGGTGATGCCATCCAACTATGTCACCCTCTGTTGTCCCCTTCTCCTCCCACCTTCAATCCTTCCCAACATCAGAGTCTTTTCCTATGAGTTGGTTCTTCACTTTGTTATTTGTGTTAAAATAATGTTAGTTTCAGATGTACAGCAAAGTAATTTGGTTACACATATATACGTATGTGTATATATATATATTCTTTTCTTTGATTCTTTTCCATTATAGCTTATTATGTATTTTCTTAATCCAAACAATGAATCTGTAATACTGGCAAGCCATCCTTAATCCCCATGATATAGATAAGAACTGAGACTCAGAAGTGACGGAACTTATGCAGAGTCAATGTTGGTAAGTGGCAAAGCAGACTTAAAACTCAGGTGCTCTTCACCTCTCCATGCAGACTTTCTGTCCACTGCTGTCCCCATTCCAGGGTTCCCCTGCCGCTGAGCCATCTGCCTTCTTCACCAGGAATCACTGCTCGCCCATATGGCACCTTGGTATGAATTAGAAAATGGCATCCCTTCATCAAGATACTTTGCCACATTCTACCTGTAATAGGTTGTAATCAATACAGAAGAATTCTCTATCTGTAATGTTTGAGATGGTGCTCCCTAGGCTGTTCAGTGTTCAACCTGCACAATTGTGCAATGTTGTGCTGGGGCAACAGTAAATTATCAAGGAGGGTCTGATTCAAGTTTTGAATTGTTTGATCTGTACTGCTGAGTCTTGGTTCCTGGAGGACTCTTGTTTCTTGTGAGAGTTTGGTGGTTCTCTGTCCCCCTGATTTGATCAAAACCTGCTGATGGATGACTCGAGAACGAGAGGATGGTTTATTGTTTCTCTTGGCTTCCATTCCTTGGTCTGTGAACTCATTTTTCAGGAGTAGCAATTGTGACCATGTAGTTCACGTGTGTGTGTGTGTGTGTGTGTGTGTGTGTGTGTGTGTGTGTGTTGGTCACTGAGTCATGTCCGGACTCTCTGTGACCCCAAGGACTGCAGCCCGTCAGGCTGCTCTGTCCATGGGATTCTCTGGGTAAGAATACTGGAGCGGGTAACCATTCTCTTCTCCAGGGGGTCTTTCTGAACCAGGGATCAAACCCAGGTCTCCTGCACTGCAGGCAGATTCTTCACCGGCTGAGCCACCAGGGAAACCCATAGTTCATCTTGCTTTTCCCAGAAATGCATTGGCTCTGAGATTACAGACCTCAGACAAGTGGGGAGGAAAGCATGTGCTGGCTCCATGGGCAGAGCTGGGGGCAGAGGCCATGGCCAATACAGCCAAGCCATCCCTCAACGTTCTCTCTTGATCTGGAAGCCACATTATTCCTCCTTTTTTCTGCAAACTAGACCGAGAAATGCAGGGCAAGCAGGTTCACTGAAATGTCCTTCCAGTGAATCAAACAGATATTTGTGCCCAAGTGCATTAGGAGGAGCCTGAGCAGAGAGGGGAGGGGTAGTGTTAAAAACTAACAGTCACCAGAGGGCTCGAGGGGTCCAGAGAGGCATAATTCCCAGCTGCCGCTGCAGTATTAATAATTAACAGTGTTTCTCGATTTTCCTTTGGTTGGATATGGATTTTTTGATGTAGGAAAGAAATTAATCCCAGCAGAATGAATCATTAAAGTTAACTGTAGGTCATTTGGAAGGAGGCATCTGGGCTCTGACATCCAGATGATACTCAGCTATCAGACGTTACTTAGTCTCTGTGATCCTCAGTTTTCTCATCTGCAAAATGGGAAAGGTTACTGATACCCACTTCACAGGGTTGTTAAAAAAATATCTAGTGGGACAATTGACATAAAGCATTTATTTTCTAAGTGCCTGGCATTGAGCAAGCACTCAGTTAATAATAGCAGTGCTATTATTAGTACTGTGATAACATATTAACATACCTACTTGAGGGTGACAAGGCATTTTCCCCCAAGTCTCGCTCCATTTAGCAAAGTTGTCCCCAAAGCTCAGCACTTAACACCTTGAAAGAAATTCTGCAGGAAGGAGAAACTGTGGAGCAGAATTAATTCTGTGACATAAATCTGTGTGCTCCACCCGCCACGTCTGTGTCCTCTAGTTCTCTGGCCCTGGATTGCGGCAGTAATTTTAACAGAACCTAGTCTGCTGAGCCTAAGAGATAAAGAAGAAATCGCTATCCTGGTGCAACTGCCATAAAAAACAGGGAGTTTCGATAAAGACTTTTATTACTAGACTGTGCAGATCCTTGCAGACCTGGGAGCCAGCTTCTCCCACCTGCCCACTCCTACACTCCTGCTGTCAGACCTAGATTTAGACCGGGGGCTGGGCACTCAGAGAAGGAGAGCTCGCAAGTCTGGATTCAGCCAGGGAAAGGTGAGGCTGGGCTCAGATCCGATCCCACCCCTGCTTCCACCCTCCTTACCGCTCCTGTCCTGGGAAACCAGTCGTCAGTAAAAAGAAGAGCTGTAGATTGGAATTTTTTAAATTGAATTTAAAGTCCAATGTAATAATACGTGCAGTATACAAAAGGCTATTTGTTCAGGTAGAATAGAATAGGGATAGGAAAAATGGGAGGATGAAGTAAGAGGAAAGGACACTCCCTACAACTGAATAATAATGAGCTGCCCCACGTGGCTGTGCAGGGTGTGTGATGTGCAACCTCGACAACTGTACGTGGTGATCCTGAAGGGGTCTGAAACCCCCTCCTCTTTGACCAATGGCAAAGGCACACCCAGCTGTGCTGTCCTTGAACTTACCCAGGCCCCTCTCGCAGGCTGCTCTGGTCAGGTTGCAGGGGTCCCTGTGAGCCGTGCAGAGTTGGGAATCTGTGTTTGAGGGTGGTTCTAAACCATAGCCAATGTTGGAGACCATCACAGTATCTAGGTGCTTTTGAGTCCTAGTATCTAATCAGCAGGGCTTTCCTGGTAGGTCAGTTGGTAAAGAATCTACCTGCAATGCAGGAGACCCTGGCTTGATTCCTGGGTTGGGAAGATCCCTTGGAAAAGGGATAGGCTACCCACTCCAGTATTCTTGGGTTTTCCTGGTGGCTCAGATAGTAAAGAATCCACCTGCAATGCGGGAGACTTGGGTTCAATCCCTGGGTGGGGAAGATTGGAGGGCATGGCAGCCCACTCCAGTATTCTTGCCTGGAGAGTCCCCATGGACAGAGGAGCCTGGTGGGCTACAGTCCATAGGGTCACAAAATGTTAGCCACAACTGAACAAGTAAGCACAACATCATATCAGCAACTTGTCACTTTGGGGGTGCTGCTTATGTGCTATAGAAGGCAGAGGGTTGCTGGTTTTGTGTTTTTGGTAAAATAAAGCCATGGGCTCCAACTGCTCATCTTCTGCCAGGACTGGGGTGGTATGTTGTGTCTTTCTCTAGTAGATGAAACATAGTCTAGAGTCTGTAGGTTAGAGACACATGCTTGTGAAAACTCAGAGCTGGGATCAAGTAAATGTCTTGACCCAACATCACTCCCAGGTGACCCCCCCTCTGCTGTCCAAGGAGCCTGCCTTTCTCTGTGGAGGAGTTGGGATGGAGATGTGCCTTCTGTTGCCTGTCTCCAAGGGCTGTGCCTTTAGCCACCAGCAGGGAAAGTGATGGCAAATGCTCCAGCAATCACCATGCCATTAGTGCCAATGGCCTTCCAGAGACAGAGCTGGGGGATTCCCTTTCTTCTAGGGTCTGTAGTGGGACAGCAAGCAAAAACATTTCACATTCCACAACAAGTGAAAATATCTCACTTACCTGAAGCTTGAATCTACCTCTTAGGAAATTACAGTCCATAGTTTGCTTTGTTTTGTGTCCCCCCCTGCCTTTTTTTCTGAAAGTGTGATCTTGAGGTTAAATATCAAAAGGACATTAAAGACTTCTGCAGAGATGTAACGGAGAAGGCAATGGCACCCCACTCCAGTACTCTTGCCTGGAAAATCCCATGGATGGAGGAGCCTGGTGGGCTACAGTCCATGGGGTCGCAAAGAGTCAGAAACGACTGAACGACTTCACTTTCACTTTTCACTTTCCTGCATTGGAGAAGGAAATGGCAACCCACTCCAGTGTTCTTGCCTGGAGAATCAGGGACGGGGGAGCCTGATGGGCTGCCGTCTATGGGGTCGCACAGAGTCGGACACGACTGAAGCGACTTAGCAGCAGCAGCAGCAGCAGCAGAGATGTAAAGGATGAGAAAATGAGGGATGCTTTCTGGGTCAGGGTGAGTTTGTTTGGAAAGTGGAGTCCATGTGAAGTTTGATGATGGGATAATGAGGCAGAGAGATGCAAGAGATTAACAGCATGGCAGTGAGTTTGGGGGCTTGGTGATGGGGTAATGAAAACAGGAATGGTGCTCCACAGGAAGCAGGGAGAGAGGGAAGAAGGGAAGTTGCTAGGCAACTTCCCGGGGCAGAGGAGAGAAATCTTGAGGGAGGAGGCACTCTCAGAAGCATACCTTTGTGCCGTGAGTGGCTATCTCTGGCCAGAACAAACAGACCCAAGAGGCTGGTCACACCTAGTTGGCAGCCGGCTGTTCATCCCGAGCTACTTCCTGCAACAAGAAGCATTCAGGAAGTGTCAGGGGCACAGAGCCCCAGGAGGAGTGCAGCAAGCAGTCCGAGTGGCAGCTGGGGTGCAACACCAAGATGAAAGCTGCTTATTCTACAAGTGGTGCTGCAGAGGGGATAAGGCATGGCCGCTGGTGCCAAGGGTTGTGGCTAAAAACACATTCACCAAACGCCAACTAGATGCTGTGTTACTTGCTGGGAAGACACAAAGGTAAACCAGACATGATCCTCGTCCATGGGCAGTTCCCCGTCTGGCTGGGGAGAAAGACACAAAATACATGTGTTGCTAATTAGCTATAGTTAGGGGTATAAAGGGCTTCCCTGGTAACTCAGCTGGTGAGGAATCTGCTGCAATGCAGGATACCCTGGTTCAATTCCTGGGTGGGGAGGATCTCCTGGGGAGGGATAGGCTACCCTCTCCAATATGCTTGGGCTTCCCTTGTGGCTCAACTGGTAAAGAATCCACCTGCAATGCAGGAGACTTGGGTTTGATCCCTGAGTCGGGAAGATCCCCTGGAGGAGGTCATGGTAACCCACTCCAGTATTCTTGCCTGGAGAATCCCCATGGACAGAGGAGCCTGGTGGGCTACAGTCCACGGGGTCTCAAAGAGTCAGACATGACTGAGTGACAAAGCACAGCACATGGGGTATAAAAGGGCTTCCAAGATGATGCTAGTGGTAAAGAACCTGTCTGCCAGTGCAGGAGATGTAAGAGGCTTGGGTTGGATCCCTGGGTTGGTAAGATCCCCTGGAGAAGAGAATGGCAACCTACTCCAGTATTCTTGCCTAAAGAATCCCGTGGACAGAGGAGCCTGGAGGGCTACCATCCATAGGTCACAAAGAGTTGAACACGACTGAAGTGACTTGGCACACATGCATGTACATGGGGTATAAAACAAAGCTGAAGCCTTGAGAGGATAAACTCTGGAGCAGGTTTCAAATCCCAGTCTGCATCGCGCTCGCTGTGACCTTGCAGAAGTTACTTACCATCTCATCTGTAACACACAAATGTAAGAGTACCTGTGTCATACGGTTGCTATGAGAACAAAGTGTGTTGACAATTGCCAGGTGCTGAGGATAATGTGTAACAAATGGTGAGGTTTGTTAAATAAGTTCTGGATACAGGTAAGGAAGGCTTCCCAGGTGGCACAATGGGAAAGAATCCACCTGCCAAGAAAGGAGACACAAGAGACACGGGTTCAATCCCTAGGTTTGAGAAGATCCCCTGGAAAAGGAAATCACAACCTACGCTAGTATTCTTCCCTGGAAAATTCCATGGACAGAGGAGCCTGGCAGGCTACAGTCCATGGGGTCAAAAGAGTCGGACACAACTGAGCATGCACACACAGAGAAGCAAGGAACCAAAGCTAGGAGTGCAGTGCTGCATGTGCGTAAGTCCCCTTTGCTACGCACATCCTTGTATAAAGGTGGCATCTGGCGTAGGTCCAGCTGAGATGCTGGGACACGTCTCCTTCCCAATTATATGGTTCTTTAATTATAATACTGAACACTATACGCCATTGAAAGACACCTTCTTTGGGTGAAGGGAATCAGATCTTTCAAACTCATATCCCCAGCCTAAGGGAGAGCTGAGTTGCAAAGCTTGCCTTTACTATCCCCTGGAATTAGAACAGTCACATGCCGTCAGCAGGGCTCCCCTGTCTGCATGGGGGCCACTACCCTTCCCTCTTCATCTATAAAACCCCAAGTGGCACTACCCTGCTGAGCTGCCTCCAGCTTTCCCTAGAAATTTTAGTGAGTCCCAGAATGCGCATGCTGGAAGCCTAGTATTTCCAACCTTCCTGGCCAGGTAAGCATGTTGCCTGTTGAGCTGAAATGAATGCAGATCTGCAGAGCAGCACGTGATGTTCTTTATTGCCCCAGCCCTGTCCCCTGCAAGGCATTCATGACACTTGGCTGGCAGGACCCAGGGCCGGCCACCTGCCACAAATAGAGGTGACTCCAGAATGTCAGCTGGACAGAGACAGGGTATTTATGGCACAAACGCTTTGCAGAAGAAAGGGAGAGGGGGAAATACCATTAAAAAAAGAAGAGGGAGAGTCCTAAAAACCCATTTTCTCTGCAGGACCAGACTACCTACCCCCACCCCATCCTGCCCCATCGCCATCAGGGGCTCCAGGGTCCAGGTCATCCGGAACCACACCAAGGGAGAGCTCACTCCGCTCTCAGGGTTTGCCAAGAGAGAGAAAATGATCAGTCTATGGAAAGTCCCAGTTTTCTGTCCCAAAGGCGTTGTTTTGGTCAATTCAGATAAAGGCTGAGATTCAGAGCTCTCTCATTGATCTCACACTTGAGGGCACTTGACTGAGGATGTTTAGAAATCTCTCTTGAAATGACCCCGCCCCACGGTAAACCATAGTTTTTGTGTCTAAGTACAAGGGCCTCTTTGGGAAGGTGGTGAAATGCTACCCTCTCTCCCTGCACACAGCCTCCTCTTTAGGCCTGCTGACTCTCCCCATCCTCACCCATCTGCTAGGCTGGCCCACTGACAAGTTGGCTTGACCCTTGACCTCAGGCACACATCCAAGGCCACACGGGCTTAGATGGCAGGTCTGAGTAATGCCGGAGGTACCATCTGTCCGGCAGGAAGACCATCTTCTGAGTCAGTCCTCAAGCACTGATTCCATATTTTCATCACAGCTGGTAACTGTTATTTGCCAAAATGAAAGATACCTGCACAGTCAGACCAGGAAGGCATGTAACTCAGGGACAATCTGAAATGTGAACTAGAAGTTTCAAGGCACAGGAGGATGTCTCAGAAAATCTGATAACAAAAAATTAAAAAAAAAGGAAATTAGAAAATTACTCAAGAATAAGGAATTATTAAGACACTTAGAAAAACTGAGAAAGATTCCTAAACCTTGGAGAATAAGTCGGCAAAGTGTTAGTCACTCAGTTGTGTCTGACTCTTTGCAACCCCATGGACTGTAACCCACCAAGCTCCTCTGTCCATGGAATTCTCCAGACAAGAATACTGGAATGGGTAGGCATTTGCTTCTCCAGGAGATATTCCTGACCCAGGGACTGAACCTAGGTCTCCCACATTGCAGGTGGATTCCTTACCATCTGAGCCACCAGGGAAGCCCACGCTTCTGTCAAAAATCAAAACCATTCAAAACATTTCTAAAGTCTTCATGCACGATTTGCCTTGAGGCCAAATGCTCCATCTTTGGTCATCTCAGAATGTGTCCAGGATTCTTCTAGAGAAATCAGAAACTTCAGTATTTCAGGCAATATTCAGATGTCAGGGAAGGGAAATGACCACCTTTCAGAAATAATACCATCACTTACATAAACCCTGGAGTCAGAGGGTAGCTGGGATTGGAAGTATTGGCTGGAAAAGCCAGTTTGAAAACGGCCTCTAAACTTGCATTTATTGAATGAGTTTATTGGACAGACTGGCTACCAGCAGAAAATGCCTTGGCTGCTTCCTATAAGTCCTCCGTAAGAGGCCCCTGCGGTCTTGGTCCTCCCCACCCTGAGTAACACCCCAAACAGACCTTATAGCTCCAGATCCAAAGAGCTCCACGCCACACCAATGCAATCTCTTACCCATCTTTTTATCGTTTCTTTTTCTTTTGTTTATTTAAAGTTCCTCCCTTTCCCCCAACTTGGGCCTGGCTAAGGGTGGGAATTTATTGGGGGAGGGGGAGGAAGGAAGAGAACTGAGCCTCTTAGTCAGGAGAGGGGGAAGACTTCTCTCTCCTTAACTTTGCCTCCAACTTACTGCATCAGGTTCAAGAGCCTCAGGCTTGAGTGCAGGGCAGAAAGGGTTAGAGGAGAAAGTTGGACAGACCTGCAGGGATGTGAGCTAGTGTTGGGGCTTCCTGGGAATAGACAGCACAATAGGAAAATTCAAGAACAAAGATGGTAACCTCACTTGCCCATAATTAGACAATGGCAGAGCATGGATTTGACCTGGGCAACCCAGCTCTGAAGACTCCATTACCCTTGCTGTGAGCGATGCCTCATGTTGCTCCTTAAGATCTGCCCCGGCATCAGGCAGTCCCTACCTCACACCACGTACCTCCACTGGGGCTGCCCCACTGTGCCCATGGCCCTTCTGGCCAGGGTCCCTCCCAAGATGACTCCTAGCTGGGTTTCTCCCATTACACTGGCACTTGGGACAACACAGCTCTGGGCATTTGACTCCTCATTGAGCAGTCCTGTCCTTCTGACGCCAAAAACTCAGCCACTGTGCTCTGGTGCCCAGTTGAATCTGGGAGACAGATTTTTAGGTGAAGTAGAAAAGAATAGCTTTTTTGCTTTGCCAGGCAAAGGGGGATACAGAGGGCTTGTGCCCCTGAAAAACTGCATGTCTCAGTCTGGAGGGATTTGGTAAAAATCTTTATAGCAGTAGTTCAAGGGCTAATAAGTTTAGGGTGTGTGCGGGGCCTGCACTCCTTTAATCCTGCCTCAGATGGTCTTCTCTGGAATGAAGATTGCTGCCATCTTGCATTTCTTGGAGGCTCTAGTTTTATAAATAGCATGAAGATATTGTTATGTGTATCCCTTGGGGCAGAACCGCCCCAGGGCTGTACTACTGTTTCTTAACTGTTTCTCCCTTGTCTCTGCATCCCCTCCCTTCCCTGATTAGCAACTGTTTGAATCTGCCCTTTGGAACTCAGGGAAGGTCATGGAGGCTGAAGTCTGTTCCCTACAAACAAGAAACAGGGAACATGGGAAGGCTTCCGTACTCAGGAGACCCACAGGGCCCTGCTCGGCTTCACTTCTACCCGCCGCTGGCCAGCTCCTTAGCCAGCCTCCAGTCTTTAGATTCCCCGACGTATGAGAGGAAGCAGATCTGGGAGTCCCCACATGTCCAGGGATGCATGTCCCACCCCCTGCAAGGTACTTATGGTTCCCTTGGCTTCACGTGAGGCGAACTCCCAGTGCTGATAGCTCTCTAAAGAATTCTTCATCCTCTGCCTTTTTCCTCTTTCAAGCGTTTATTTTTATACCCCAGGGTGGGCCATGAGAGTCAAAATCAACTTCACCATCTCTTAGCGTTTCTTCTAGGCGTGATCTAATATCTACTGTTCTCAGGCTTTGGGGACCTTAATTGAAACTGAAAATGCAGAAAGAACATAAAAAGTCACATTTGACCTCTTATTATACGTGTTAGAAATACTAAGCTCGAAAGCATAACTCTGTCCTCCAAGAAAACAGAATACAGGAAGGAAGGAATAATGAGAGAGAAGGGCAAAGAGAAAGAGAAAGAGGCAAAAAGAAGTGGCGAGAGTGAAAGTGAAAGAAAGAGAAAAAAGACGAAGAGAGCGAGAAGGATCAGACTGAGTCCACTGGTGTGACATGATGTGAGGGCCTCCTGTTTGTATCACACGGTTTATCACCACAGTTGGTGTGTGTCATCACAGTTTGTGAGGCTGTTTGTAGAATCTTCTAGCAGCCTTTTAAGAAAGATGGTGCTGTCGCTGTTCTACAGATGAGAGTGTTAACAGATGAGGAAATGATGAACCTCACAGCAGCCTGACTTGCAGGTGGTGGTGGTTTAGTGGCCAAATCATGTCCGACTCTTGCAACCCCGTGGACTCTAGCCCGCCAGACTCCTCTCCATGGGATTCTCCAGGCAAGAATACTGGAGTGGGTTGCCACTTCCTTCTCCACGGGATATTCCCGACTCGGGAATCGAACCTGGGTCTCTTGTACTGTAGGCAGATTCTATACCAACTGAGCTACAAGGCAGCCATGACTTGCAGAGATGCCCACAAATGAGGGGACGGCCTTCCTTCCACCACGTTGCTTTTACTCTGCAATTAGCCGTCATGTGAAGCCTTTTCTTACGTGGCTGCAAGGCTCCTGCAGCCCCTGGTTCTCCCCCTGTCTGTCTGGTTACTCCTCAGTCTTCTTTGTTGGTTCTTCCTCATCCTCCCAACCTCTAAGCACTCCAAGCTCAGGCCTCTCTGCTTTTCTACCTCCACTCACCCTCTGGGAGATCTCACCCAGACTGGTAGCTTTAAATGTGATCTACCTGCTGGTGGCTCCCACGCTGGCATCTCTAATGTGAATCTCTCCACCACCCAGCTGCCTACTCGCCATCCCAAACATTAGACAAGGGAAGCGGAGCTCCTACCATTCTGCCTGGAGCCCATTTCTCTTCATAGACATCCACGCATCTGTAAACAGCAAGTCCATTCTTGTTGCCCAGAACAGGAACCCTGAAAGCATCCTTGGCTCCCCGCTTTCTCTCCTGTCCTACACACCCAATCCATCCAGTACTTTCGGTGTTGTGCCTTCAAAACATATCCAGAACCCAACCACTGCTCAGCACTGGCACGGCTACACGTGGTCCAAGTCGCCATCACCCAGGATCTGGAACCTCAGTGACCCCCTGGCCAGTTGCCCTGCTTGTACTCTGGCCTCTGGAGACTACCCTGCAGCCCAGAGTCTGCTCCTCTTGAAATGTTAGGCAGAGTATGCCAGAACTCTGCAGGAATCCACGCCCCCTACCCCGTACACATCCAGCGATCTCCACCATACTGGGAAAGTGAAAGTGTTACTCTCTCAGTCCTGTCTGACTCTTTGCAACCCCATGGACTGTCCATGGGATTCTCCAGGCAAGAATACTGGAGTGGGATGCCATTTCCTTCTTCAGGGGATCTCCTCAACCCAGAGGGTCAAACTTGGGTCTCCTGCATTGCAGGTGGATTCTTTACCACTGAGCCACCAGGGAAGCTCATCATACTGGGAGGAAAACCCCAAACCCTTCTAAGACCTATAGCCCCACATGAGCTGACCATCAGGAGCCCCCCGACCTTCTCTCCTTGTACATCCTTTCCCCTCACACCACTGATGCTGCCTTGACCTTCCCCTGCTCCCCCACACCCTTGCACGTGCTGGGCATTCACTCTGCCTGCCTTGAAGTGCTCTCCTCCCACATAATCACATGACTTCAGACCTTCACTTAAATGTCAACTTCTTGATGGGCCACCCATCTCTGGCCACTCTGTCTGTATCAGATATCCTCTACACATCACGACCTCGGGTCCATTTCTTCTTACTTCTTCCCTTTGGACAGAAATCTTAGCTGATCTCTTAGAAGTCAGTCCTGGGAGATGCAGGGATCGGTTGTACTTGACACCAAGCAGTGGATATGGTAGAACCTGCATCGATTCTTACATTGATTCTCCTGCCCTTCCTGCCTCACTAACTCCTGTCTCTCACTCTCGTTTCCCTAGAATTTTCTTGCCAATAAAGTAAAAGCACGTTTGTCCTCTATGCCTGTGAGTCAGTTTCTGTTTTATTATATTCATTTGCTTTATTTTTTAGATACCACATATAAGTGATAGCATAGTATGTTTGTCTTTTTCTGCCTGACTTAGTTCACTGAATATAAAACCCTCCAAGGCCATCCCTATTGTTGCAAATGGCAAAATTTCATTCTTTTTATGGCTGAGTAGTATTCCACAGGGAGAAGGCGATGGAACCCCACTCCAGTACTCTTGCCTGGAAAATCCCATGGACGGAGGAGCCTGGTGGGCTGCAATCCATGGGGTCGCTAAGAGTCGGACACAACTTAGCGGCTTCACTTTCACTTTTCACTTTCCTGCATTGGAGAAGGAAATGGCAACCCACTCCAGTGTTCTTGTCTGGAGAATCCCAGGGACAGGGGAGCCTGGTGGGCTGCCATCTATGGGGTTGCACAGAGTCAGACACGACTGAATCGACTTAGCAGCAGCAGCAGCAGCAGAATTCCACAGTGAGTGTGTGCATATATATATGTGTGTGTGTGTGTGTGTGTGTGTGTGTGTGTGTGTATACACACCACATCTTCTTTATTCATTCATCTGTTGATGGACACTTAGTAGTTAACAGTGTGGATCGAGAAAGGGGGAGGGCAAACATGGCTGGAAGATTAAGAGGTAAAAACTACTATATATATAAAATAAATAACCTACAAAGTTATATAGTATAGCACAGGGCATATAGCCAATACTTTACAATCACTTTAAGTGAAGTATAATCTATAAAATTCTTGAATCAGCATGTTGTACACCTGAATTAATATAATATCATGAACCAACTATACATCTGGTCCCATCACTTCATGGCAAATAGATAGGGGAACAGTGGAAACAGTGAGAGACTTTATTTTTGGGGGCTCCAAAATCACTGCAATCACTCCTGGTGACTGCTATTGCTGCTGCTAAGTCACTTCAGTCGTGTCCAACTCTGTGCGACCCCATAGATGGCAGCCCACCAGGCTCCCCCGTCCCTGGAATTCTCCGGGCAAGAACACTGGAGTGAGTTTCCATGTCCTTCTCCAATGCAGGAAAGTGAAAAGTGAAAGTGAAGTTGCTCAGTTGTGTCTGACTTTTAGCAACCCCAAGGACTGCAGCCTACCAGGATCCTCCGCCCATGGGATTTTCCAGGCAAGAGTACTGGAGTTGGGTGCCATTGCCTTCTCTGGCTGGTGACTGCAGCCATGAAATTAAAAGACACTTGCTCCTTGGAAGAAAAGCTATGACCAACCTAGACAACATATTAAAAAGCAGAGACTTTATTTTGCCAACAATGGTCCATCTAGTCAAAACTATGGTTTTTCCAATAGTCATGTATGGATGTGAGAGTTGTACTATAAAGAAAGCTAAGCACCAAAGAATTGATGTTTTTGAACTGTGGTGTTGGAGAAGACTCTTTGAGAGTCCCTTGGACCTCAAGGAGATCCAACCAGTCCTTCCTAAAGGAAATCAGTCCTGAATATTCATTGGAAGGACTGATGTTGAAGCTGAAACTCCAGTACTTTGTCCACCTCATGCAAAGAGTTGACTCATTGGAAAAGACCATGATGCTGGGAAAGATTGAGGACAGGAGGAGAAGGGGATGACAGAGGATGAGATGGTTGGATGGCATCACCAACTCAATGGACATGAGTCTGAGTAAACTCCAGGAGTTGGTGATGGACATGGAGGCCTGGCATGCTTCAGTCCATGGGGTTGCAAGAAGTCAGATACAACTGAGCAACTGAACTGAACTGAACTATATATCAATCAATTAATTAACTAATTAATTAAGAGTAAATGCACACAAGCTTCAGTTTTAGGCACTATGTTCTGTGAAACTCAGTTTCCAAAACTGTAAGCTTTCTGCCAACAGACACACACATATACACACACACACACACACACACACACACACACGACTTCTATCCTTTTTCCTTCTTTATTTTTCATCTCAGCACCTATCATTGTATACTATACCATATATATTTACTGATTTATTCTGTTTACTGTCTTGGAATACAATCTCCATGACTTTTTCTATTTTGTTTACTGTTACATCACAAGTGTCTAAAATATAGTAAAGTGAAAGTGAAGTCGCTCAGTCGTGTCTGACTCTTTGCGACCCCATGGACTGTAGCCTACCAGGCTCCTCAGTCCATGGAATTTTTCAGGCAAGAGTACTGAAGTGGGTTGCCATTTCCTTCTCCAGGGATCTTCCCAACCCAGGGATCGAACCCGGGTCTCCCGCATTGCAGGTGGACGCTTTACCCTCTGAGCCACCAGGGAAGCCCCAAAATATAGTAGGTGCTCAATAAATATTTGTTGAATGAATGAGTGAATGAGAATGAAAAGAAGCTTGATCTAAAGAACTTTGGAAAATCAACTTTATATGTAGCCACTGAGAAGAGGCAGCTTCCTGAAGACAAAACTGAACCAGAGACAGTGCTTTGGATCCAAGCCTGCTGGGAAAGCCTTGGATCTCAGTAACAGACTGGTTATTCCGTGTCTTAGTGGGTAGACAGGTGTAGGGGTCCCTACAATGAAGTGACACTAGATTCACTCATGGTTTATGTCTGTGAAACTGAAAAAGTTAGCTTCCTGCATCTTAAAACAAAGAATCTTGAAAGAAATAAGCTTTACTGTTGATATTTTCTACATGTTTAATGTAAATTGAATTTGTATTGTTTCAGTTCAGTTCAGTCCAGTCGCTCAGTTGTGTCTGACTTTTGGCAATCCCATGGACTGCAGCACGCCAGGCCTCCCTGTCCATCACCAACTCCCAGAGTTTACTCAAACTCATGTCCATTGAGTCTGTGATGCCATCCAACCCTCTCATCCTCTGTCGCCCCCTTCTCCTCCCACCTTCAATCTTTCCCAGCATCAGGGTCTTTTCCAATGAGTCAGTTCTTCGCATCAGTGGCCAAAGTATTGGAGTTTCAGCTTCAACATCAGTCCTTCCAATGAATATTCAGGACTGATTTCCTTTAGGAAGGACTGGTTGGATCCCCTTGCTGTCCAAGGGACAATGTGTATTATTTCACATTTGGCAATAAAGTATGCTGTGAGTTTAGATGACATCTTTGCTATTATTTTTTTTAATCCTCGTGGTTCTGTAATGTTCCAGTTACATTTTACCCAGAAAATCACCTTTCCTGAGAGAAAAATGCTAAAACCGCATCAAATGTTCTAGAGATTTCAGGCTGATATAAATAAATTCCCAATAGCAGAATTCACTGTGCACTTGGTCGTGGTGGGATTAGGAGGGGTTATCCTGCCTTTTACATCCTCTGCCAAGGCAAACAGGAGTATCTTTATGATCATTTTGGAAATCAGCCATAGCAAAAGGCTTTTACAGCAGTCAAGCAATATTTATTTGAAATCCAGACTGCCTAAAAAATATCTAAAAGGGCTTATTGACTAGAAACAAGATCAATACAGAATAATGGTATATTATGAGTGACTCTGAATCTGGAGAGTCCTTTATTTTATTGAGGGTACAGTACACACACCAGTCACGTCTCTAATGAGAGAAATAGTGCTTTTCAGAGGAAACAAATCTGTTATGGTGAAGATTCAAATTATTACAGCAGAAGAATCTACAGAATAGTAGATTTCAGCAAGATGTTTGACTCGGTCAGTCATGATGTGCCCTCATGGACAATAGGGAGAAATGAAGACCTTCTTTATATGGCTAGAGTGAGGGTAACATAGAAAAAAGTAATTATTATCATGTGTTATTATAGGATTCAGTTTCTGGTGCAGAATAGCTATTCTATACGTGGTCATTATTATTACAATAATAACCATATTAGCCATGAACAGTGAAGACTTATCATGTATAAGATGAGTTAAATGCATCCAGTATCATCTAGAGGCTAGGAGAGCTTTTCAAGCCCCAGCTGAAGGGCTAAGGAGGGTACAGGGTTGGGAGGAAGTCTGAGGCTGGAACCCTCCAGCACTGGTCAGTGATTTCAATCTCAGGTAGGTGGTTGGCCTGGGACAAGACCAGGGGAGAGCTCCTGGTCCAAAAACAGCCAAGCAAAAAGCAGCTCAGTGGTCGCCTTAGAGACGAGAAGTGGGAGGAAGGGACGACTAAGGGGTGAGGGAAAACTTGGGGGACTGATAGATATATTCACAATTTTTATTGTGGCCATTGTTTCATGGTGCATGCAGGAGTGCTCAGTCGTGTCTGACTCTTTGCGACCCCCTGGACTGTGGCCCACCAGGCGCCTCTGTCCATGCAGTTCTTCATGCAAGAATACTGGAGTGGATTCTCATTTCTTCTCCAGGGGATCTTCCTGACCCAGGAATCAAACCCACATCTCTTGCATCTCCTGCATTGGCAGGCTGGTTCTTTTACCACTAGTGCCACCTGGAAAACGGAGATTTTCCCTCACATTTTCCACGTGAGGAAGGGATCATGAGTCAACGAATACAAGTAGCTTCAAGAAACTGCAAGAAACAAGGAAACAGACTCTCTCCTCAGAGCCTCCAAAAGGCATCAGTGCTGTTGACACTATTTTTTTTTTGGCAGCTTATGTACATTACTTAAGCACCTCAGTGAAGGTGGAGAGAAGTAGATAAGAGAGGAGAAAACAGGAAAAGAAGAAAGAAAGAATAAATTAAGCCTTGTCAGAGATGTCAGAGTAACTAGCTTTGGGTCGGGTGCCTGGAAGTCAGTGATCAATTCCAAAGTGAGACTGGAGTTGCCAGACCTGCATGCAAATGGGAATGTGCAGACGTGATTGGACGCTCTGATGTGAGGTGGAACCCTGAGGGAGACAGAGCTGGGGGAGCAAGATGAGCGTGTCTCACGGTGAGGACAGAGTGCAGTGCTTTCGCCTCACAGGTTGTTCTACAGGTTGCTCCCTGCCCCCAGCACTTAAAAGGGGCTATGGGCAGATCCAGGCAGCAGAGCTTACTGGGCCCCATATTCAAACAAAGAATCAGAAGGGCTGTCTTGGGAGGTGGTGAGCTCCAGTCACTGGCAGGATTCAGATGAATGTTGGCTGATCAAACCTTGCTGCCTAATGGCCTAAGAAGCTTGTTAAAATACCGCCCCCCACCCCTCGCCACTCCCACTCCTGGCCTAGAACTACTGAATCAGAATATCCCTGGAGTGGCAACTGACATCTGTATTTTTTGCAACTTCCCAGGCGATTCTGAGGCAGCCTGAATTTGGCGTTTGTTGCTATAGAATTGCAGAGAAGGCGATGGCACCCCGTTCCGGTACTCTTGCCTAGAAAATCCCATGGACGGAGGAGCCTGGTAGGCTGCAGTCCATGGGGTCGTGAAGAGTCAGACACAACTGAGCGACTTCACTTTCACTTTTCACTTTCACGCATTGGAGAAGGAAATGGCAACCCACTCCAGTGTTCTTGCCTGGAGAATCCCAGGGATGGGGGAGCCTGGTGGGCTGCTGTCTATGGGGTCGCACAGAGTCGGACACGACTGAAGCGACTTAGCAGCAGTAGTAGCTGTAGAATTGGACTCAATTAATTATCTCTATAGTTCCAAGTTTCTACGATTCAGTAAATACCCTGGATATTTGAAATTATCCTTTGTGTCCCTCAAAAGACTCTGGGGACAGACTCCTCTCTTTTCCCAGAGAAGAGGGAAAGTCTTTCAAGGTATGGGATCCTCAGTGTCTTGATTCCAAGCAGCAATGACATGTGTGTAAAGCCTAGCCTGTTGACATATTCATCCCTGAAGTCCTGTCCATCTCCTGGGTGAAGGTGTCCGCTCCTCCTGGGATCCTAGCACCTCTTCTCCCCACTCTGAACTCTACAGAACCAAATATCTCACGGGCCTTTTAAAAATGGGGCCAGGGGAGCAGAGGGGGTGTCTCCTGTGTTGTCTTAGCATCATTTGTCAGAAGATTCAACAGACTCAACTAAGAATGCCGGCCCAGCAAGCTACAAACTAATTGAGAAATCAGACCAAAGAAAAGGGCATCTGGAGACCAAAACAGCATCCTCATGGTTAATAAATCTGCTACCAGAATAGCAAAGTCCACAGCACAGCCCAGCCCAGCCCCCGTCACAGGCAGCGCTGGGGAGGGTGCTTCACCGTAGGACAGAGCCTGCTCTCCAATTATCTGTATCACAGAGGAGCAGAGCAGAGCAAGTACCTCTGGGGGCAGCCTGACCCTGGGAGGTGGGGAGGCAAAGGAGAGAGTTTCATGGACCCAGTGTCTCCTGGCTCTCCAGTTCGAATGCTCAAGAGGGCCAAGATGGGGAACGATAGCAGGGTTACAGGGACGGACGCCCTCCGGAGTGGGAAGGAAGTCTCCCTGTCTCCCCCAGCTCCTTCTTCTTCCTCTTCTGTGTATGTCTTGTCTTCCTGAGTGAAGTATAAACCGATGGAACACAGGGAGTATGTGTTATCTTATTTTGATACTTTCTCCAAAGTGCCTGGGACTGTGCTGGATGTATGATGGATGTTCAAAGACATCTTCAGGACAAAGAACTCAGAAACCAAGGACAAAGAGAGATGAAGGAGAGGGGAAAGAATGTGATGGTGATTTGCAGGCGTCTTAAGGATGAGGTAAATGGGCGTGGTGAAGGGTTTTCACAGTGGAGGCAGGTAGCCGGAACTCAGGTTCTGCTTCTGCCTGTTCCTGGCTGTATTACTCTGAGCACGGTGCTACATTCTCCCATCTGTACCTAAGACAGAGCCTTGTTGTGAGCATGAAGTGGGTTTTGGCCTATTGATGGGTTAAAATAAAGTGGGCAAACTAAAGCCTGTGGTCAATCTGACCCAATGCCTGTTTTTACGCATAGAGTTTTATTGGAACCCAGGCACGCCCATTCGTGGATGTATTGCCCACAGCTGCCTTCACACTACGGGGCAGAGTTGAGGGGCTGAAGTAGGTCTCACAGCCTTCAAAGCCTGAAGTATTGACTCTCTGGACCTTTATGGAGAAGGTTTGCTGACAAACCCCTGGCTTCTTTATCCATCAGAAATAGAAGAGTCAGCGTTGGTGTTACCTTCTTTTCCTACAGTGGTTCTCAGTTCAGACAATCAGGCTTTGGGGCTCCCTCCCCACTCTCCTTCCTGGCTCCTCAAGCCTGCTTCCGCAGCACTCTCCCCAGGCATGCTCTCCATGGTCTGGGCTTCCTGTACGGGATTCTCCAGGTTGGGACTATGTCTTGTTCATTGATCTAGCCTAGTGCCTTGGGCAAGATTGAACCCCAGGAAATGCTTACTTCACTAACCTAGTAACCAGAAATATATAAGCACACAGTATGAACTCTCAGAAACAAGGGACTATAAACCTACAGAGGGACAAAGGCCGGGGATCTGAGCAGGCCCCCCTGGACTTTGCCCCCGTCGCTGTGACTGGGGCAGATCTTCACGTGCTTCCTGCCGCCTCATTTCCCTCTTTATTTCTCCGCGTCTGGCTGCAGGGGCACTGGAATAGAAGCCGTTCTGTCCTTATTGATCAGCCTGCAATCTACAGCTGGCATTGCTTTTCATTCCCTGTGGGGTCATCAGCCTCCCTGTCGAGGCTCGGGAGTTCAGGCCAAGACACGGCAGCAGTAAGGGCTTGGGTCCACTTGGACCCGCGAGGGCTCGGGGCAGAGGCTGCCGTGGGAGCTGAGGAATGCGCCCGCCCTTGCGTTCCGCAGCAGGTGTGCGGGGGCATTCTTATCATGCTTCTTGTGGAGCTGCATCTGCTCCTGGCTTTCAGAACTCCGGAGCATTTTCACAACAAAATGTTAGGCTATATTTATCTATCACATCACCAAAGCCCGTCTTTGAAATTTCTGTCCAGGAAACATTTGAGCTGTGCTGTTAACGAGTTTAGCAACCTTGACACCTCCCTGATCCTTGACTTCTTCCTCTGTAAAAGGAGGGGAGATGGTCACAAGCCTCCCCTCCCCACCCTTGATTCTGACATCGAGTGCCTCTACAAGGTCACATGAGCCCTCTGTGCTGGAGATTCCTCTAGGTGGGATTAGCAGCTGATTCAGACAGTGACCTGCTTGGGGAGCAGGTGGCTGGATCCCACCATCTGTGAAGCCCTCTCTGCCTGTAGGATGCCGACCCCTGGTCCTCCCACTGACAAGATCTTGCCCAAATTCACCTTTCTAAGGTAAAATTCCTCAAAAAGCTCTGAGTAGCCTGATCTTTCCCAAGGCTCCTTGGGGCTCAAAGGTGAAGTCAATGTTTGTCTCCAAGTAAGAATTCATTAGCTGCTATTGCCAATCAGAGCTGTTTTCTCTGAGTGGAAACGGACTCCCTGGGACTCTGTGGGTCACCAGGCCAACAGCTTAATATGCAGAATCTACAGATGCCAGGTGTATGATCCACCAGGACTGGCAGGTAACATATAATGTTTCCTTTTCCAACTCAGCAGTCTGGCTGCCCATCAGGGACCAGCTGAAAAGTACTTGCTATGTCTAGTGGATGAGACCCAGGCCCATCAGACAGCAGACTGCAAACTTTAGATGCATCTGGAAGCCTGAATCCTTTTCCTGGGTGTTCTGGCAAGCCCTCCTTCCAGTGTGACTTGAAAGAAGAGGCTTGTTTTCTTTTTTTTCCCCCCTTGCAGCATTTTGATTCTCATGGGAATCAGTAAGTAGAAATGTATTTGTAGAGTAATGGGTAAAAATGATTACTAGGTTTTTAAAATGTTCTTTCTGATGTTCCAATTCACTCACAGGTGACAGTTATGCTGACAGCCACACTTGTTCGTGCTCCAGAGAAATCTTTGCTTAAAACTGCATTAAGCGCTGTTTGAAAAGTAACAGCCCTTGTGTGGCTTTCCCCTCAGTGTTCAGGGTCTTTGCCATCCTCCTCCACGGGAGCTGACAGCATTTTAGCAAAGTTGGCTCTCGACACTGGAATTCCATTTGGGGCAGAGCAACGTCTCAGGATGCATAGGAATCTGCCTCCCTCAGATCAACGGCCTCAAGAAATGTCCTGGGGAGATGATGCTGGCCCAGGGTGATGGCTGCAGCCCTCTTCTCTGGAATGGACTTTATTCTGGCTGGGGAAAGGCCACTAAATGAACTCTTTTTAATTAAAACCCCCTGAACCTTACTTATTAAGACTTCTGGCACATGCTGACAGTGGAATTTTTCCTGCATGGTCCTTTGGGGAGCTACCTAAATGACTCTGGCAGAGAAATGACATATAAATAACGTTTAGGATTATTATTATGGGGCCAGGTTCTCATCCTGTGTCACCGTCTGGGAATTCTACTGCTCATACTTGCTCATTATAAATACTGTATCCTTCACCTTCCCCCAAGCACACAGGGGATGAGGCAGTGGAGGGCCAAGTGGAGGTTGGAAGAGGACATCATTTGGAAGATCCATTCATTGAAGTCAATTTGAGAGTCATTTTGCACGTGGTTAAATAAGCTATAACAAATTATTCCCTATTTCAGGTAATTCATTCATTCTCCAAGTCTCCAGGGAGTGGTTTTTAGACCTGTTTCAGGAATGAAAACAGACTAAGTCGGCCCAGTGGGATGTGAAACTTTAGAACAATGACACTGACCTGCCACAGAGTAGAAACCAGAATCCCTCACAGAGGGGCCTTTTCTTTAACCAGATGGAACCCCATCAGCAGGCAGAGGACAGGGATCGTAGATGAGTCCCAGCATTTAACGGAAGTGCTTCTATTTGGGGATGCTCGTGCCAGATCCGAGGCTGACCACTGGTTCACCCAGCAAATATTTGAGTCTGTGTCATGTGTCAGGGCCCACTCTCTGTACCAGTCTGGGTGGGACCGGTAAAGTCCCTGCTCTCTGGAAGCTCAAATTCTAAGGTGTGATGTGGGGGAGATAAGCAGACAAGAAAACAAACAAAGAGATAAACTCAGATTGGCAAAAAAAATGGTAGTCAACAAAACTGTGATGGAAAGTGACTGGAAAAAGTAGGCCTCTGGGATCCTAGACAGTTCTGATAAGGGTGAGTGATGAAGGCTCCTGGAAGGAGGTAGCATTTGAGCTGAGACCCAAAGAATGAGAAGCAGAGAGACCTAGAGAGATCTGACTAGAGCTTTGAGGGCAAAAGAAATAGCAAGTGCAAATACCCTGAGGCCAAAACATGCATGGCACGTTCCAGGAGCAGAAAGCAGAAGGTCCTAATTGGGCCAAGTGAGCGGCAGGGGATGCTGGGAATGTGACAAGAGAAGCAGATGGTGCCAGATCACCTCCAAGGCTTGGATTAGGTCAAGTCCTGGATTTCGTTCTGCGAGCATGGGCAGCTATGAGAGGTACTACAGAAAAGACTGCTAGTTGCCCCCATATTCATTCTCCCTTTCTTTTTAGTTATGGAATCTTTGATTTTTAACCAGAAGATGCCACACAGTTTGAAAGTACATTTTCCAGCTGTATTTTGTGTAAATACACAGCTATCTGATTAAATTCTTGTCCATGATGTGAACAAAAGTAATGGATGCAACTTCTGGACCTCACTCTTAAAATGATCGGACGTTACTCTCCTTTCTTTTTCTCCCCTTCCAGTGACTGGAACAGAAATAGCTATAGAGCCAGTTTTAACTTTGGAACATGAAGGCAACACCACATGGCATGGTGAACACGGGCGAAGGAGCCTGGTCCCTGCATGACTACATGTAGCTTGGCCACCCGCCTGCCCTGAACCAGCTTACTTCCTTTGTTTGAACCATTCTTTGTACTTTGGGTTTATGCTACCTCATTTTAGTTTGCATTCTAACACAAATTTCCTATTTGAGTGTTTGAAATAGGAAAGTGACTTGATTTATGTTTCCAAGAGATCCATCTAGTTTCCATGTGGATGTAGTTCTGGGGTGGGGGCAACAGTGGATGCAGTAAGACCAGAGGCCATCCTAGAGACCACTGCAGTAACTGAAATAAAGAACACTGATGGCTTCAGATAGGGTAGTCCCTCTGCACACGGACAGAAGTGAACAAATAGATACGGGATACATTTTGGAAGTGGAACTAAAAAGATCTGGAGCTGGATTAGATCATTGGGAGGGAAACTGAGGAAAGAACAATCAAGGTAACTCCTAGTGTGGAGTCCTTTGGTGACTCTCCCATCCTGATGGGATCTGGAGACAATAGAAGACGGACCCCACCGACAGGTCACTGAAACATCTCTCCTGTGGGCATCTCTGGTAGGAGCTGCCCCTGAAATAGCAAACTGGGAGATGATCCACACCACCATTGTCAGTCCAAGAATCGGTAGAAACCCACCCGAGCTGAAAATCCTTCAGGTTATTTTAGTTACAGGCAACGGAAACCAACTCTGGCTAGTTTAAGAGCTAAATTAGCTCACAGAACCCAAGTATAGTCCTTGAAAAATAACACAACACAAAACTAGAACTGAGGTCTAGAAGGATGACAGGAACAGACAATACTGTTAGCTCTTTATCCCTAAATAGACCACTTTGTCTGCTCTTCCATACATTTAATAAAAGATGGCGTTTCCATGGCTTCAGGGTTTACAGTACTTCTAGCAAATATACTAAATCAATGTAGGCATTCTGTCTCAATCCTAAACCCTAGGAGTTTAGGAGTGAGAATTTAACTAGACTTGATTGGGGTAGGGATCCTATCAACTGGAGTCAGAAAAACAGGACCAAATCATTTAAACAAGGCTGGCTCCACCCACCCCTGTGGAAAGGGCGGGTCAAGAGAAAAGGGCTTACAGCCCCTCAAAGTGCCTTTCTAACAAATCCATGTGGAACACAAATCTCAGTTCCATGAAGAGGGCTCAGTTCCAGTGCCGCAGGGCTCAAAAGCCCCATTGGAAGCATCCATTTCTAATACAGAGCTAAACTGAAGTCCTCTTGAGCCTCCAGATAGCTTTCTTCTTTTTAAAGGTACCTTGCACAGAAGGTACCTCCCTTGGGGACCACTGTCGAGGACTCACAGTGCTTACAGACACTCTTTTCTATTCTCTCACCTATGTGCTTACCACAGCATGTGAAAAAACTCTTCTTGTTTTCTCCTCAGTAATAAGGGGCCAAATGATCATCAATTCTACCACTCAGAAGAACCCTCAGCTGTGGTACCTCTCGGGCTTCCCAGGTGGCGCTAGTGGTAAAGAACCTTCCTGCCAATGCAGGAGATGTAAGAGACGGGGATTGATCCCTGGGTCAGGAAGATCCTCTGGAAAAGGAAATGGCGACCCACTCAATATTCTCGCCTGGAGAATCTCGTGGACAGAGGAGCTTGGAGGGCTACAGTCCATGGTGTCACAAAGAGTCGGACACGACTGAAGCGACTTAGCACACACGTGGTACAGCTCAAGAAAAGCTGGATGGGAGTGGATGTGGACTTCTGTACATGACTGACCCGGACATGACCCTGCAGTCTCAGAGGTGTGTCCAAACCAGCTCTGAACAAATCAGACGGCTGTGGATGTGCCTTTTTTTTTCCCCTAGAAGCGTCTATTCTACAAATCAGTGATCCCATCTCCCTCTTCCCCTGTTGGTCTCAAATACTCATTTTTTATTCCCATCCAGGGCTCCCTCTCCACACTTTTCTGAATAAAGTTTAAAATTGAGCTATAAGAATGGATATAGCTGCTCTTTATCTGTCAAAGGAAGATTAGCCAAGGATAGTTATGGGCCCCAGGCAAAGACAGGGATGCAGTCTGCCTCTTAAAGGCTTGATTGGGAGGATTTTATTGTTATTATAAAGATGCACTTTCTTTTAAAAGTTTAGAGCTTTTTTTCCTCTTCTTTAGTCACAGAGGGTCATGTGATTTTTTTTTTTTTTTTTTATTATTAGGATGCTGTTTAGTTTTAAGCCTGAAACTTAACCACGTGTGCAATGAAGACTCTGGGAGAGTGAGCAGGTCTTCTGGGGAAAGCTTCCGCTCTATTCATCCAGGGGACACTGTGAGTTCTGTCTCCTAATAATATGTGCAGGTCACAATCCTTCCACTGCAGGACAATCCCACTGCAGGGGTCCAGGAATACTTTCTCCAAAAGGCAAAGCAATGAGAAAATAACCCTTTGATATCCTTTCTCTTTCGTCATTCCTTTGACTTTTTTTTATTATGCAGCTAACAATTATGATCAAGTAGATAATATGTATTAAATGTGCTCTAAAAATATAATCTCATTATTTTTATGGGTTTTAAGTTTTCCTAACAGACCTTCTGCTTGTGACATTCAAAAGCACCATTATCATCATTCCTATTGTCCCTCAGGGCTTCCAGGGTGGTGCTAGTGGTAAAGAACCTGCCTGCCAGTGCAGGAGACATAAGAGATGCAGGTTCGATCCCTGGGTCAGAAAGATGCCCTGGAGAAGGCCATGGCACCCCACTCCAGTGTTCTTGCCTGGAGAATCCCATGGACAGAGAAGCTTGGGGGGTCTATGGTCCATAAGGTTGCAAAGAGTTGGATGCAACTGAAGTGACTTAGCAGGCACTGTTCCATAATCAAAAATCATCCCGTCCTCCTAACTCCTAGTCATCTCTATTCTACTTTCTGTCTCTATGAATTTGCCTAGAAGCACCTCACATAAATACAGCCCCTGCTTTTCAATCTACTCTCAAAATTGTGCACTGCACCTCCCCCGCCACACTCTCATACAGAGGCCAGAAGCCATCCATTCTAAACTGTGGTCTTTCAATAAGACATTACCCTCTGTACACCACTTTATGAAGTCCTTATAAAACCTAGCAAGCTACATGTGAGCTCCTCCACTTTCTAGTTGAGGAAAATGAGGCTCCCACAGATTAGATCATGGAGCTAGTGAGCAGCAAAGCCAGGGTTCAACTCGGGTTCCTTGCATACCAGTCCGTCCTCTTAACCGTGATGTTCTCTCCATGCCCCACTGACCATCGAAGTTGTAGTCTGCCAACACCTGGCAATGCAGAATAGCTGTCTTCCAAGGATTAACATCCTGCTCTGTGTTGTTCAATCTTTACACAAACCCAAGGTTGGGAGCACATTCTTTATGCAGGAGGTACATGAACTTTGGGCTTCCCTGGTGGCTCAGTGGTGAAGAATCCACCTGCCAATGCAAGAGATGTGGGTTTGACCCCTGGATTGGAAAGATCCCCTGAGGAAGGAAATGACAACCCACCCCAGTATTCTTGTCTGGGAAATTGCCATAGACAGAGGAACCTGGCAGGATACAGTCCACAGGGTCTCAAAACAGTCAGACGTGACTTTGCAGCTGAAAAACAACAATATGCACATTACTCAGAAACAGTGCAGCAGAGTGATCCTGCCCCAGGTCTGTGTAGATTAGGCTGCATGGATTCAGCAACTGAGGGACCTCAGCCAAGGTCCTTAACCTTAATGGTCCAGTTTCTGTTTCCGTAAAATGGGAATGATTATAATGATGATACCAATCTCACTGAGTTCTGGTGAAGATAAAGTAAATGAATGCACATAGTGTTCTTGCCTGGAGAGTTCCAGGGACTGGGGAGCCTGGCGGGCTGCCATCTATGGGGTCGCACGGAGTCGGACACGACTGAAGCGACTTTGCAGTAGCAGCAGCAGCAGAGTGCTAAGCATAGTGCAGAGTGCTTGAAAATCATATTATACTCAATGGTTCTTATGACTGTTAACCATTTCTGTAGCTCAATGATTTTAACATTATTTTGGTCATGGATGCCTTGGTGACATTTATGGATCTCTATATCAATTAAGATACTTTCTGATGTATCAAAACCATAACTCAAACTGCCTTAAGCTAGAAGGAAATGTCTGAAAATAGCAGAAATCTAGAAGTGAGCAAGTCCGAGGCATGCGCAGTCACCAGTGAATGATGTCATCAATAACCCTCCTCTCTCTGTTATTTCTTTCTGTCATCTTAGCATCAGACTCAGCCTAACACTGGCTTGTGGGAGCAGATGGCTTCCCATGGCAACCAGAGCTTTGTGTTTCCTGCTCAGATCTGGAAGAGATAGGGAATAAATAGGCTCCTCCCTGTTATGGGTTAGGAAGATCCCTGGGAGGAGGAAATGGCAACCCACTCCAGTATTCTTGGCTGGAGAATCCCACGGACAGAGGAGACTGGTGGGCTACAGTCCACAGGGTCGCAGAGTTGGACATAACTGAAGCAACTTAATACGCAGGCACTCATATGTTATATTTGAGCCAGCTCAAGTCTTATACCCTCCCCACATGGGGCCACTACCAGTTTCCAGGGCAATCAATGCCATCAGGAGCCCTTCTTGGGACTGAGGGTGGAGGGGTTACCTGTAGAAAACCAGAGTTCTCAGAAAGAGAAGACTAACAGCAACAACTTCAAATCGCTGTGCATCATAAAGCAACATGCCTATTTGTCAGACAAGTTCAGAAGTTTCAGTCTCCAGAGTAAGACCCCTATGGTAGACATTCTACATGAAAGATTATCCATGGATGAAAACAGACTTCAGGAAGTTACATATATGAAAGATGTTATTTTGCTCCCTCTTAGAACCATTTACTGAATTGCATGCCAGCTGCAGTTGTGCTATGGGTATCTTCCTGCTCCCCATAATAATGTTAGGGGAAACTTATGCCTCTCCAGAACAACTCATTTGACTTTAGTTTACAGACAATGAGAAACACATATTTAACCATGATTCTCCCCTTATGTCTTTAGTCACCTTAGGTTTATGGCTTAATTCAAGGAAAAGGTAGAATCAATTGTTCTGTGCTGACTCTATGCTTGCTTGTTGTTTTCCTGTCAATAGTTTTTCTTCCTCCTAGCTCAATTAATCCTTTGTATTGTATGTAAAATTGTAATATCAATAACCTCAGATATGCAGATGACACCACCCTTATGGCAGAAAGTGAAGAGGAACTCAAAAGCCTCTTGATGAAAGTGAAAGTGGAGAGTGAAAAAGTTGGCTTAAAGCTCAACATTCGGAAAACGAAGATCATGGCATCCGGTCCCATCCCTTCATAGGAAATAGATGGAGAAACAGTGGAAACAGTGACAGACTTCATTTTTCTGGGCTCCAAAATCACTGCAGATGGTGACTGCAGCCATGAAATTAAAAGACGCTTACTCCTTGGAAGGAGGAGTAAGTTATGCTTCAGTTATGATCAACCTAGATAGCATATTCAAAAGCAGAGACATTACTTTGCCAACAAAGGTTCATCTAGTCAAGGCTATGGTTTTTCCTGTGGTCATGTATGGATGTGAGAGTTGGACTGTGAAGAAGGCTGAGCGCCGAAAAATTGATGCTTTTGAACTGTGGTGTTGGAGAAGACTCTTGAGAGTCCCTTGGACTGCAAGGAGATCCAACCAGTCCATTCTGAAGGAGATTAGCCCTGGGATTTCTTTGGAAGGAATGATGCTAAAGCTGAAACTCCAGTACTTTGGCCACCTCATGCGAAGAGTTGACTCATTGGAAAAGACTCTGATGCTGGGAGGGATTGGGGGCAGGAGGAGAAGGGGACGACAGAGGATGAGATGGCTGGATGGTATCACTGACTCGATGGACATGCATTTGAGCAAGCTCCAGGAGTTGGTGGTGGACAGGGAGGCCTGGCGTGCTGCGATTCATGGGGTCGCCAAGAGTTGGACACAACTGAGTGACTGATCTGATCTGATCTGAACTTCTTTATGGAAGAAAAGGGGTAATAATTTAACTAGCCCCAAATATAGAAAACATATTTTGCTCAATATCAACTGCAGCATTATTAATAGCCAAATTTAAAATCTGAAGAAATGTAAGTGTTTGGGGAATAATTCAATAAATTATGTTAGTCATCAACTTAAATATACTGAAATTAAAATTATGTTTACAAAGAGTTTGTGATAAAATGAAAAAAAAAATGCTTTTAATGTTAACTTAAAAAATAGCAAGCAAAATTGAGTATGGGTGTCCAGTTTCCGACCAAACAGTAAATTCGACTAATACAACCCCTTTCCACTACAAAAAAATAGAGATGTTACATTACATTTTTAAAACAAATTTAAATATATAGCTGAGCAAAGGAAAGTGAGTGAAAGAAAGAGGAAGGAGAAGAAGAAAGGACAAAGGGAACTCCCAGGTGACAATAAAAAACAAGCAAAAAATCAAATATTGAAAGCCAGAGGAGTGATTGCTTTAAATCATACCATAGAAGTTCAGGAGACCATCAGATCCAGATACATAACTTGACGGCTATGAGCTGGAGCTCCTACGCCATGCTGAGACAGAAGGTAGAGCACTGAGACTGGGTACGGTGAGTGGTTAAAGCTGAAATCTCCTCACGAAACCAGAACCTTCCTCCATGAATGGCAGGAATAGAACCCACTGACCCAGAAAACATCAATAAAACGTTTCTCTTCCCCTGATGGTAAGAGGGGAGCCTCCAAAATCCTCCTGAGCCTCCTACACACAGAAATGTAATGTCTAAACATATTTTACTCTAGGGTAGTAATCCCAGGCTGAAAAACTAATGAAAAATTGGTCTCAGATTGGTGAAACTTGGAAAAAATCACAAGCAAAATTCAGTTTATAAGGTCGTTGTCACAGATGGCCACAAAAACAAAAACCTGTGAAGATATGTAGACAATCTAAGGAATAAAAGCAGATACAATAATAGAAAAAAACTCATACCCCAAATTGAAAAAAAAGAACAGTTTTAGAGAAAAAATACGGTAAATGTTTTAAATTATCAGATAAAATAAAGAAGAGCTCATACTAAAAGAATTAGCTACTGTAATATTGAAAATATAGTCACTGAAAGTAAGAATTGAATAAAAAAAAAGAGATTACAATCAGCCAAAGAAAAAATTAGTAAACTGGAAAACAAATATAAAGAACTTACTTAGAACACAACACAAAAAATAAAGAAAAGGAAATAACACAGAAATGTTAAGAATTTAAAGGATTGAAAAACAATGTCTAAAAAGGATGAACAAAGAGATGATGTTCCTTCAGCAAAAGTAGACACCAAATACAGCAGAATGACATCCTCAAAGTATTCAGGAAATATAATTGTCAACAAAGGATCGTATCCAGAGAAAGTACTGCTCAGAGTGAAGGCAAGACCATGCAAATGAAGACGAAGAGAGTTTACCCCTCACAGACCCTTGTTGAGAGAACTACTGAAGTTATTTAGAAATAAACTGAACTGAGGAAATAAGGGGGAAGCACATTAAACACTACAGTGTTGACCAAAATAAACTCATAAATGCAAGAGTAAATCTAAATAAGCATCATCTGCAGAAACCTCAGTATTATGCATAATAAAAATAATTAATTTTATAGAGTTTAAAAACAAAACCTAGCCTGCCTCCTTAGCATGGTAGGCAGAGCATCAGACTCCTAAAAACTAAGCCCAAATATTCGATAATGACATGGAAGACAATCATCAAAGTTAAAGCACACTAAGCTCCTTATTTTTGTTCCAAGGAGAGTAGACATGTTGATTTAATATTAGCTTTCTTAAATCAGGTGTGCAGAATAAAGTTCAAGGGTGACTACTGGCAGAATACAAATAGATACTTACTTAAAAATATAAAAATATTCAAAATAAGTATCAGTTCAGTTCAGTCACTCAGTCGTGTCTGACTCTTTGTGACACCATGGACTGCAGCACGCCAGGCTTCCCTGTCCATCACCAACTCCTGGCACTTGCTCAAACTCATGTCCATTGAGTTGGTGATGCCATCCAACCATCTCATCCTCTGTCGTCCCCTTCTCCTCCCACCTTCAATCTTTCCCAGCATCAGGGTCTTTTCTAACAAGTCAGTTCTTTGCATCAGGTGGCCAAAGTCTTGGAGCTTCAACTTCAGCATCAGTCCTTTCAATGAATATTCAGGACTGATTTCCTTTAGAGTGGACTGGTTTGATATCCTTTCAGTTCAAGGGACTCTCAAGAGTCTTTTTCAATACCACAGTTCAAAAGGATCAATTCTTCAGCATTCAGCATTCTTTATGGTCCAACTCTCACATCCATACATGACTAATGGAAAAACCATAGCTTTGAATAGATGGACCTTTGTTGGCAAAGTAATGTCTCTGCTTTTTAACATACTGTCTAGGCTGGTCATAGCTTTTCTTCCAAGGAGCAAGTGTCTTTTAATTTCATGGCTGTCGTCATCATCTGCAGTGATTTTGGAGCCCAAGAAAATAAAGTCTGTCACTGTTTCCGTTGTTGCCCTAGCTACTTGCCATGAAGTGATAGGACTAGATGCCATGATCTTTGTTTTTTGAGTTTTAAGTCAGTTTTTTCTCTCTCCTCTTTCACTTTCATCAAGAGGCTCTTTAGTTCCTCTTTGCTTTCTGCCATAAGGGTGGTGTCATCTGTATATCTGAGGTTATTGATATTTTTCCCGGCAATCTTGATTCCAGCTTGTGCTTCATCCAGCCCAGCATTTCACATTATGCATATAAGTTAAATAAGCAGGGTGACAATATACAGCCTTGATGTACTCCTTCCCAATTTGGAACCAGTCCGTTTTTCTATGTCTTGTTCTAACTGATGCTTCTTGATCTGCATACAGATTTCTCAGGAGGCAGGTAAGGTGGTCTGGTATTTCCATCTCTTTCAGAATTTTCCAGTTTGTTGTAATCCACACAGTCAAAGGCTTTGGCATATTCAATAAAGCAGAGTAAGTGTTTTTCTGGAATTCTCTCGCTTTTTCTATGATCCAATGGATGTTAGAAATTTGATTTCTGGTCCCTCTGCCTTTTCTAAGCTTGAACATCTGGAGGTTCTTGGTTCACATACTGTTGAAGACTAGCTTGGAGAATTTTGAGAATTATTTTGCTAGCATGTGAGATAAGTGCAACTGTGCGGTAGTTTGAATTTAGTCATTAAAAGATAGAGATTATCATGTAGTTTTTTAAAATATTCTTTATGTTCCTAACAAATTTTTTCCATAGTAATTTAACATTTCATCTTTATCCCTACAAAATGTTTTGCCTTTACATTGGCTCATCTGATATAAGTACAAATTCCTCTATCTTGAGTCAACTATTCTTGATATTTTAGAATGTTTGCTAATGGCCTTTAGAAATTATATAAATATACATTACTTATTTTCCAGAAAGGCTTTGATTTATAAAGTGTCCATTTTAATATATTAATAATATCAATGTCCATTACTTTTTTATTTCTAGGTAGGCCTCCTCCAACAATATGGCATGTATTTATCCTCTTAGACTTGGGACCGTTTCAAAAGTAGAATATTCTTAGTAGACTTTTGGTAGATAGTCTTTTTCAAGTTAAGGAAAATATCTTCCATTTGTAGCCCATGAATAGCTTTCATTATGAGTGACACTTTACTTTTATACTTTTAAAGCATTAGACTGTTTGTACGATACCTTATCCTTCATCCCAGCTTCTGTTAAGCATTGTTCTATAGGAGATCTAATCCAATAGGGTGAAATAAGAAAAAGGAAATCAGAGAAAAATGGATTAAAAAGGAAGAAACCACATTGTCATCATTCATAAATAATATGCTTTTTTGATACGGAAGATCCAAGAAAAACTTTACATGAACTATTAGAATTAGTAGCGATTTCAGTAAACATGCTAAATACAACCACCATACAAACTAAGGTATCATCACTATATTAGCCATGTCTAGAGGGATAAATCTGTGTTACAGTGTTAAAACAGGCCTGAAAATCAAAAGATAGTACATATGATATTCACTATTATTTACAAACTTTACGGACGTCTTCTTGGTCTTTCTGGAAAAAAATCAGCATATGTGTATACAAGTTCTAAAGATCATTAGGGAACATTCCAAAGTGTCAAGAGTGGCTGACTCTGGGAAATAGAATTTGTTTGGATGACTTTAACAAAATTTTTTCCTTATTTATTTGGCTGTGCCAAGTCTTAGCTGTGGTACATGGGATCTTAGTTGCAGCATGCAGGATGTAGCTTCTTGACGAGGGATCGAAACCCGGTTCCCCACATTGGGGGCATGCAATCTTAGCTACTAGCCACTAGACTACCAGAGAAGTCTTTGACTTTTAATTCATCTCTATAATTATCTGTTTTACAAAATTTCTGCAATAAGCTTCCCCAATGGCTCAGAGGTAAAGAGTCCACATGCAAAATGACACTGGAGATGCAGGTTTGATCCCTGAGTCAGGAAGATCCCCTGGAGGAGGAAATGGCAACCCACTCCAGTGTTCTTGCCTGGAGAATCCCATGGACAGAGGAGCCTGGTGGGCTACAGTCCATGGGGTCAGAAAAGAGTTGGACACAACTGAGCACACGTGGATTTTATAATCTGGGGAGATAGTTTTGTGTTTTTTTTAATAAAAAAGAAATTGGATCCAATCCAATCCAAAAGATATTGGATCCAAACCAATACAGCATCTGTATCTTACCCTCATGACCTCCCTAAGGAGGTATTCTAATCCAGAGAGTTCTTACCAATCCAAACTGCTTTCTGCCACATTACTTCCATTTACTTCCATCTCATCTGAAAATAAAAATTTTTAAGGGGAAAGAGAGGGATAGATTAGGAGTATTCGATTAACAGACACACATTACCGTATATAAAACAGATAAAGAACAAGGATTTACTATATAGCTTAGGGAACTATATTCAAGTTCTTGTAATAACCTATAATGGAAAAAAAATCTAAAGCTGTACAGCAGAAATAAACCCAATACTGTAAACAGCTATAGTTAAATCATAACATCTTTTTCGTTTGTTAGTAGTATATGCCTTAATTTCTTCTACACTGCTTCCTTTAACTGTATCATCAAATCATGTGATGTTCTTTGACCCAGAAGAACCTAGATCATAATAATACCTTTACCTGAAAATGCAGCAGCTCACACTGGCACAGTCTGATAGACAGCCTGGCAGAGAAGCAGTGAGCAGTGCCTGATTGTAAGACACAGTGTAGACAACTGCAGGGGTGAGAAGATATCAGAGTGTCTAAAATCTCAGCACTAAAACCTTTAGGTTAAGCACTGGTCTCTCTTGGCTCCTTTTTGGAGACGTAATTCTGCTGAAAGTGGCTGAGACGTTAAACCTGCGCTTGTTTAAAATCTCCTTTGTAAGTAGAAGCGAGTAGAGATAGACCGAAGGAAAAATGCAGTTTCTCAGAACTTGGACTAGAGCCACCTGATTGTAAGTTCCCGTCTCTAACTGGCAGGAAGGATCCTGGGAAGATCGGAAGGAGACTGGCTCCCCAAAGTCGACTTGTCTCATGGTATTCTGGTGTGACTTTCTCCTAAGAAAGACTTTCTTGGATTATTCTGTCAGAGTCTGTTCTATAGATACTACGACAAGCCAAGTTTTTCAGAATTTGGACAAATCCACCCAGTCTTACATCTACGTAATTGGCTCATAAAAATGAGCGAGAGAACCCATCAAAAATATTTTTTTGCTAGGTGGGAAGTGCTGGGGGAAGGGAGCTTCCTGCATCCCCTTCACCCTGGAGCGAGAAGCCCGTACCTGGGGGCGGTGGCAGGGCCAGCCCAGGGCCTTCTGCACACCCAGCACCTGGAGGCGTCTGGGCTGTGCCCACTGCAGTCTGGGCGTCCACTGGTGTTCCCGATCCAGCCTCTCACTCAAGCCCTGCAGCTTGGTCCCACGCGGCTACTGCCTTGACCTGTTCAGGCTGTTATTTAGGTTTATTTGCCTTGAGATTCCCATTAACAGGCATAGAGAAGCTGGGGCAACCCAGGAACTGGGTAAAATCTGGCCATTTTGGGTAATTTGAATTTTTCTCAGGTCCCACAGGAAGTTTAAAATAATTGGAGATTTTGTCAGTCACATAGTCATTCAATCATTAAACTACACTCGAGCATCCCCTCATATGTAAGGTCCCAGCTAGGCCTTGAGAGTTGGGGGTGGACACAGAATAATTCCTGTTCCCAGGCCATAAGCGTTTAGAAGGCTGAAGTATGACAACTGGCGAACAACCATGAAACAAACCATCAAAAGAAAGTCTCACGAGAGAGTTCCGCACCAGCTCTGTGCTCTGCTCCAGGGTTAGGCAGACGAGTTGGAATCCTGGGTCTGACTCTTCCTAGCTGGGTGGCTTGGGATGATGGACCAGCCAGCATGCATGCAGCATGTTCTAGCACTAAACAAAGCACATGGGTCATCCCATTTCATCTTAATAGTGGTCTTAATAAGTATAGGAATTGCTGTATTTTTAGAAGGATAGGAAATTGAGGCTTTGAAGCAAGTTCTGAGATGGAGTTTGGGGAGCAAGGTGCTGATTAGGGCATCAGCTCCTGTGGAAGAAAACTGGAAGCAGGACTGGACGAATGTGAATTATGGCCCAAGTTGGGCTGAAGCGGCCAGCCTTAGATCCTCACGCCCTCAGTGGCTAGATGCAGGCAGCAAGCCCACCGCCACCCCCAGCAGGCAGCGCTGCAGCTGAGGGAGACCCCAGGGGAGCCCACAGGCAGAGGCTGCTTGCTGACAGCGCCCCCACAGCGGCAGCATCTCTGGCCCTGACACGTAGCTCCTCTGCCACACTGTTAAAAGGACTAGAAACGGAGTATGTGGGGACTTCCCTGCCGGTCTAGTGGTTAAGATTCTGCCTCTCCACCACGGGTGTGCAGGTTCCATCCCTGGTCAGGGAACTAAGATCCTGCATGCTGCACAACACAGTCAAAAACTGTTAGAAAGAAAGAAATAGCTACAAGTACTGGGCACAGAGCAGTTGCTCAATAAGTTGTGGCTTTTGTTATTCAACACAGAACTGGGACAGGAAAAATGACATTGTAGCTCCCGGAAGATGTGATGCAAGAAAAATGTCATCCACTCTGACTGGGCCTTAACTCTCCAGTTCTTCCGTCCCCTGTCCGCGGCCAGCAGACGCTGAGGGTCACCCCAACCACAAAGCCCCCGTGGTGGCGAGGACGTGGCCACAGCAAGGGCCTCTCAAGGGTGTGGGCGGCGCTGAAGTAGGGAGGCCTGGTGTGCGGTGTGCCGTTCTTCAGGGGATTTCAGAGGGAAGTTGCTGGTTCTAGAGCATTTCAAGGAGATAGCCTGTAGGGTGGTGCTGATGAAGAAGTGCCCCGAGAGGTGGCAGCTCACTGGTGACTCCACAGTGGACTGGAACACAGCGAGGAGGCGGGGGAAGCAACTGAGGGATCGTCACGGGAGCCACGCTCCAGAGGCGTCAGAGTCTGTGGGAAGTCACCGTCAGGGAGAGAGCATCGGGGACGGAACAGCAGTTCCTCAGCAAGCCCACGCCCTCCAGTGACTCACAGACCTCTTCCTCAAATACGAAAGTGATTGGACAGACCTAGGGATAATCATGCTAAATGAAGTAATCCAGACAGAGACAAATATAGGCTATTGCTTACACATGGAATAAAAAAAAAAAAAATGATACAAATGCACTTATTTACAAAACAGAGACAGACTCACAGACAAAGAAAATAAACTTACAGTACCAAAGGGGAAGGTGGGGGAGGGATAAATTAGGAGGTTGGGATTAACATATACACACTATTACCCAAAAAAGATGTCCTTTTCATTATAGGGGACTGGAATGCAAAAGTAGGAAGTTAAGAAACACCTGGAGTAGCAGGCAAATTTGGCCTTGGAATACGGAATGAAGCAGGGCAAAGATTAATAGAGTTTTGCCAAGAAAATGCACTGGTCATAACAAACACCCTCTTCCAACAACACAAGAGAAGACTCTACACACGGACATCACCAGATGGTCAACACCGAAATCAGATTGATTATATTCTTTGCAGCCAAAGATGGAGAAGCTCTATACAGTCAGCAAAAACAAGACCAGGAGCTGACTGTGGCTCAGACCATGAACTCCTTATTGCCAAATTCAGACTTAAATTGAAGAAAGTAGGGAAAACCACTAGACCATTCAGCTATGACCTAAATCAAATCCCTTATGATTATACAGTGGAAGTGAGAAATAGATTTAAGGGCCTAGATCTGATAGATAGAGTGCCTGATGAGCTATGGAATGAGGTTCGTGACATTGTACAGGAGACAGGGATCAAGACCATCCCCATGGAAAAGAAATGCAAAAAAGCAAAATGGCTGTCTGGGAAGGCCTTACAAATAGCTGTGAAAAGAAGAGAAGTGAAAAGCAAAGGAGAAAAGGAAAGATATAAACATCTGAATGCAGAGTTCCAAAGAATAGCAAGAAGAGAAAAGAAAGCCTTCTTCAGCGATCAATGCAAAGAAATAGAGGAAAACAACAGAATGGGAAAGACTAGAGATCTCGTCAAGAAAATCAGAGATACCAAAGGAACATTTCATTCAAAGATGGGCTCCATAAAGGACAGAAATGGTATGGACCTAACAGAAGCAGAAAATATTAAGAAGAGATGGCAAGAATACACAGAAGAACTGTACAAAAAAGATTTTCATGACCCAGATAATTATGATGGTGTGATCACTGACTTAGAGCCAGACATCCTGGAATGTGAAGTCAAGTGGGCCTTAGAAAGCATCACTACGAACAAAGCTAGTGGAGGTAATGGAATTCCTGTTGAGCTATTTCAAATCCTGAAAGATGATGCTATGAAAGTGCTGCACTCAATATGCCAGCAAATTTGGAAAACTCAGCAGTGGCCACAGGACTGGAAAAGGTCAGTTTTCATTCCAATCCCAAAGAAAGGCAATGCCAAAGAACGCTCAAACTACCACACAATTGCACTCATCTCACACGCTAGTAAAGTAATGCTCAAAATTCTCCAAGCCAGGCTTCAGCAATATGTGAACCGTGAACTTCCTGATGTTCAAGCTGGTTTTAGAAAAGGCAGCAGAACCAGAGATCAAATTGCCAACATCCGCTGGATCATCGAAAAAGCAAGAGAGTTCCAGAAAAACATCTATTTCTGCTTTATTGACTATGCCAAAGCCTTTGACTGTGTGGATCACAATAAACTGTGGAAAATTCTGAAAGAGATGGGAATACCAGACCACCTGATCTGCCTCTTGAGAAATTTGTATGCAGGTCAGGAAGCAGCAGTTAGAAGTGGACATGGAACAACAGACTGGTTCCAAATAGGAAAAGGAGTTCGTCAAGGCTGTATATTGTCACCCTGTTTATTTAACTTATAGGCAGAGTACATCATGAGAAATGCTGGACTGGAAGAAACACAAGCTGGAATCAAGATTGCCGGGAGAAATATCAATAACCTCAGATATGCAGATGACACCACCCTTATGGCAGAAAGTGAAGAGGAACTCAAAAGCCTCTTGATGAAAGTGAAAGTGGAGAGTGAAAAAGTGGGCTTAAAGCTCAACATTCAGAAAACGAAGATCATGGCATCCGGTCCCACCACTTCATGGGAAATAGATGGGGAAACAGTGGAAACAGTGTCAGACTTTATTTTTCTGGGCTCCAACATCACTGCAGATGGTGGCTGCAGCCATGAAATTAAAAGACGCTTACTCCTTGGAAGGAAAGTTATGACCAACCTAGATAGCATATTCAAAAGCAGAGACATTACTTTGCCAACAAAGGTTCGTCTAGTTAAGGCTATGGTTTTTCCTGTGGTCATGTATGGATGTGAGAGTTGGACTGTGAAGAAGGCTGAGCGCTGAAGAACTGATGCTTTTGAAGTGTGGTGTTGGAGAAGACTCTTGAGAGTCCCTTGGTCTGCAAGGAGATCCAACCAGTCCATTCTGAAGGAGATCAGCCCTGGGATTTCTTTGGAAGGAATGATGCTAAAGCTGAAACTCCAGTACTTTGGCCACCTCGTGCGAAGAGTTGACTCACTGGAAAAGACTCTGATGCTGGTAGGGATTGGGGGCAGGAGGAGAAGGGGACGACAGAGGATGAGATGGCTGGATGGCACCACTGACTCAATGGAGGTGAGTCTGGGTGAACTCCGGGAGTTGGTGGTGGACAGGGAGGCCTGGCGTGCTGCGATTCATGGGGCCGCAAAGAATCTGACACGACTGAGCGACTGATCTGATCTGATCTGATCTGATATATAAAATAGATAACAAGGACCTACTGTATCGCACAAGGAAACATACTCAATATTTTGTAATAACCTGTAAGGGAAAATAATCTGAATAAGAATAGCTATGCTAAGTCACGTCAGTCGTGTCCGACTGTGTGCAACCCCATAGACTGTATCTGTGTGCAATGGAATCACTTTGTTGTACACCTGAAACTAACACAACACTGTAAACCAACTATACTTCAATGTAAAAATAAATACATAGATAGATAAATAGGGTTGGTGATGGGTTCACGTGCTTATCATGCATGCGTGCTAAGTTGTTTCAATTGTGTCCGTCTCTGTTCGACCCTACGGACTATAGCCCGTCAGGCTCCTGTCCATGGGATTCTCCAGGCAAGAATACTGGAGTGGGTTGCATGCGCTTCTCCAGGGGATCTTCCCCACCCAGGGACCAAAGCCGCATCTCTTATGTGTCTTGCATCGGCAGGTGGGTTTTTTACAATTAGTGCCTCCTGGGAAGCCACAGGCTTGTCATACGTGAACAAAGATGAGAGGTGCTGCACGATTTCGCCTTCCTGCACCAGCCTCATTTCTCTTCTGATTCTCTCGCTCTTGAGCGCCTGTTGACTTGTCGGCCCTTTCCAGTGCCTCTCTCCATTTCAGGGGTGATAAAGTCATTGAGAGAGTTAACTCACAGTGAGACGACGGGTAGAAGCCCTTTATATAGGATCCAAAATCAATGTGTTAACTTGCCTCAGTCAGTCGTATTGATCAGAATTACCTTGATTTGTTTTTTGTCCCGTTTTACTCTCGTCAGAGATTACTGCTTCCTACATGGCATGTTCTATCTTGATGCTACTCGGCTACTGCCTCGACTCCCACGTCTGCATTCCCGCCCTGCCGTCTCATCTTCACTTCAAGAAAGAAGGCAAGTCCACAGCAAAACCAAAAACTAGGGAAGTGACATTATTTTTCTTCCCTGGGAGTTTGCTCCTTTTTTGTTTTCAACAAAATCAAAGAGCTTTGGAGGACATTAAAAAAAAAGATTTTCAAAATTAGTCCGTGTCTTTATATCTCCGGCAAAGTTGTGATCCCTCCTAGAAGAGACGCTGAGCCCTGAGCGTCTGACCTCTGGCTCGACCGCGGGACCACCTGCCTACCTGCCGCCTCACTCTCTCTCGTAGCCTCTGCCTTCCCTTCACCTGCTGAGTAACTCCTTTGAGTGCCTCTACAAGGGTGAAAAAGCCAGGATAGGAGGAGAAACAGACTACTCACAGAGGTACTAGCAGATCAAATAGGAGAGGAAGGGGAAAACGAGAGGGGAAGCGAAGGCCAGCAGTGGAGCCCTCCTCGCCTAGGCCCCAGACAGCCTCTCAGCCTCCACAGCCCTGACCTGCGCCCATCTCAGCCAAGCCCTGTGGATGAATATCTGCCTTCAGTATCTGTTTGTCCCCACCTAGGATGAACTTTGCCTTTTTACAGGGTGTCTGCAATCCCACGTTCTCTCTGCCCTCTTCACTGGGGGCCTCAGGAAGCTTTACGTTGGTCATAGGTGGGGCCGGGACTTGGTTAGCCAGGTTTCCCTGGTAGAAGCCCCTCTGACGTAGGGCTCCTCCCTCCTCCCTGCCACCCTCCTCCCTCTACCCTCCTCAGGAGGCTGGGATTCTAGCAAAGGAAAAGCAGCCCGTCAGCACAGAGACAACGCCACTGCTTTGGCTGGCTGCTGCTGCTGCTGCTGCTAAGTCACTTCAGTCGTGTCCGACTCTGTGTGACTCCATAGACAGCAGCCCAGCAGGCTCCCCCGTCCCTGGGCTTCTCCAGGCAAGAACACTGGAGTGGGTTGCCATTTCCTTCTCCAATGCATGAAAGTGAAAAGTGAAAGTGAAGTCGCTCAGTCGTGTCCGACTCTTCGCGACCCCATGGACTGCAGCCCACCAGGCTCCTCCGTCCATGGGATTTTCCAGGCAAGAGTACTGGAGTGGGGTGCCATGGCTTTCTCCATACTTTGGCTGGCTACCCCACTGCTATTGCTAGAGGTTTTCCTACTTGAGAGGTGGACCTTTTTCACCTTTTTCTACCCTTGTTTGGTGACCCACGAGAGCTCCCTTCCGGACCTGGGAAGGGAGACGGGAATGGCCCCAGACCACTGCCACCGGCCTGTTGGAAATGGTCAGACAGGGTAATGGCTCTGCCTTGGGGCTCTGGTCCCCAGCTCCAGATGTGGATTCTGAGGCACCCCCAGCCTAGAGCTCTCGGATGCCATCCCCGTCAAAGGAAAAGCTGTCCTGACCGCAAACACTAGTTGCCTTGCTGACCAAACTCCAGCCTGTGAGCCATCCGCTGTGCACTCTTTGTGTTACCAGGTACTATTTTAAGCATTAGACGCACATTCATCGTCTCGTTTAAGAAGTGCCCGTGCACCCTAGAATTTTGCTTCAAAGCTCTCGTCCATTTATAACCCCATCACGCATGGATTTGTGTGTTTATTTTTTTCCTTTTTTACTCAGAGTAGATTTGTTTCGCAGTGTTGTGACAGCTTCTGGCGTACAGTAAAAGGAATCCGTTGCACGTGTACATGGCATACATGCATCTACTCTTTCTTCAGCGTCTTTTCCCATACAGGCCACTACAGAGTACTGTAGAGCTCCCTGTGCCACAGAGCAGAACTTTCTTGTTGATCCGTTCTATATATACCAGTTTGCATCTGCTAATCCCAGACTCCCACTCCCTCCCTCCCTCTGTTCTCTGTGTCTGTTTCTGTTTTGTAGAAAAGTTTATTTGGACCATATTTTAGATTCCACATATAAGTGGAATTGTATTTGTCTTTCTTTTTCTGACTCACTTTGCTTAGTATAATAATCTCCAGATCCATCCATGTTGTTGCAATGGCATTATTTCATCCTTTTTATGGCTGAGTAATACTCCATGGTGTGTATATGTGTGTGTGTGTGTATAATGATTATTTTAACACCTATGTTCTCAACTAGACTGAGTTGCCTGAGAATATGAACCATATCAGTTCTTGCCCATCACTGGGTCTGTATGCACTAGCAGTAAAGAATCCACCTGCAAATGCAGGAGATATTAGAGACACGGGTTCGATCCCTGGGTTCGGAAGATCCCCTGGAGGAGACCATGGGAACACACTCCAGTATTCTTGCCTGGAGAATCCCATGGACAGAAGAGCCTGGTTGGCTATGGTCCATGGGGTTGCAAAGAGTCAGACAATTCTAGGCACAACAAGCCTTGCTCACCAGGAGAGGGGTGAGGGGATGAGAAGGTGTTCAGGCCAGGAGTCGATGGCTTTGGCTTGATTTCACTCTACTGAAGCTTCTTGTCTCCTTTGGATCGTGAATGTCTTGGATGACCGGGTGCAAACCACAGAGCACTGCCTCAGAAGCAAATGCATGTTCACTGAAAGTTTCAGCCTCCTTGAAGCCCATCCACCAACCTCAACTTTGAGAATCCCCGGAACCTGCAATTGCACACTTTATTTCTTTCAAATGACATTTTTAAGGGCATTTCTCCATGACATGAATTTTTCCCTAAGCATCACTTCTGAGAGTTACAAATACATAAGTATACAAATTAATCATTATGTACTTAAACTTTGTCCTGATATATGTGCATATTTCTGATGATCTGAGTCTGGAATTCTAAGGATAATATTATTGGTTGAAAAGTTCTTTTTTAATATTTGTGTGTGTGTGTGTGTATATATATATATTTAGTTGGATGTATCAGGTTTCTAGGGCCCAGCATGTGGGATCTTCAATCTTTGCTGCATCATGGGAGATCTCTAACTGCAGTATATGAGACCCTTTATTTGCAGCATGTAGCTGTATATTGTCACCCTGTTTATTTAACTTATAGGCAGAGTACATTATGAGAAATGCTGGACTGGAAGAAACACAAGCTGGAATCAAGATTGCCGGGAGAAATATCAATAACCTCAGATATGCAGATGACACCACCCTTATGGCAGAAAGTGAAGAGGAACTCAAAAGCCTCTTGATGAAAGTGAAAGTGGAGAGTGAAAAAGTTGGCTTAAAGCTCAACATTCAGACAACGAAGATCATGGCATCCGGTCCCATCACTTCATGGGAAATAGATGGGGAAACAGTGGAAACAGTGTCAGACTTTATTTTTCTGGGCTCCAAAATCACTGCAGATGGTGACTGCAGCCATGAAATTAAAAGACGCTTACTCCTGGGAAGGAAAGTTATGACCAACCTAGATAGCATATTCAAAAGCAGAGACATTACTTTGCCAACAAAGGTTCGTCTAGTCAAGGCTATGGTTTTTCCTGTGGTCATGTATGGATGTGAGAGTTGGACTGTGAAGAAGGCTGAGTGCTGAAGAATTGATGCTTTTGAACTGTGGTGTTGGAGAAGACTCTTGAGAGTCCCTTGGACTGCAAGGATGTCCAACCAGTCCATTCTGAAGGAGATCAGCCCTGGGATTTCTTTGGAAGGAATGATGCTAAAGCTGAAACTCCAGTACTTTGGCCACCTCATGCGAAGAGTTGACTTATTGGAAAAGACTCTGATGCTGGGAGGGATTGGGGGCAGGAGGAGAAGGGGATGACAGAGGATGAGATGGCTGGATGGCATCACTGACTTGATGGAGATGAGTCTGGGTGAACTCCGGGAGTTGGTGATGGACAGGGAGGCCTGGCGTGCTGCGATTCATGGGGTCGCAAAGAGTCGGACACGACTGAGCGACTGATCTGATCTGATCTGATCTGAGACTCTTTTAGTTGTGACACACATGTTCTTAGTTGTGAACTTAGCTGTGGGCATGGGGGCTGTTAGCTGCAGCATGTGGTGTCTAGTTCCCCGACCAGAGATAGAACCAGAGTCCCCTGCATTGAGAACGCAGAGTGTTAGCCCCTGGACCGCCAGGGAAGTCCCAGTTGAAAGATTCTTAATACAAGATACCATATTGCTTTGCAGAAGTGTTGTAACATCCAGGTGACCGCTTTATATATTTTTAATTTAATAAGTGGAAAAGAGTATTTAGCAGGCATTTTAATTTTTCCTTCATTTATCTCTAATAAAACTAAACATTTTATTAGCCATTTTATTGGTTCTTTTGTAAATAATATACAAAATTTTCCTATTGATTTTAGGTCTTGTTGCTTTTTTTCCCTAATCAAAGTGTATCGGTTTATGATTAATCCTTTGTCATATTTGTGAAAGATATTTTTTTCTCAGTTGTGTTTTAAACTTGGCTACACCCGTGGTGGATTCATGTTGATGTACGGCAAAACCAATACAATATTGTAAAGTAATTAGCCTCTAATTAAAATAAATGAATTTAAATTAAAATAAATAATAAAATAAAATAAATAATTAAATTAAAATAAAATAAATATTTTACTTTCAAAAAATAAATAAATAAAAATAAACGTGACTTTTAGTTTGTTTTGTTTTACATACTTAGTGAGGTTTTAAACTTTTCAGCATCATATGTATCTACTTTCCTCAGTAATTTAAAAAGTTAATTTTATGGTTAAAAATCCCTTTCTATGCAAATATCTAATTAAATATGTATTGCTATTTTAAAAATTCCGCTATTAAAGCCACTAGGAAATTATTTCTGTACACGCTGTGAGCTGGTTCTGTGTGAGTGTTCCCCTGTAACTTGCCAAGTGTTGCCTGGATGGCGGTGCTGTCAGGCACGATTGCTTAGGTCACCTGATACTTAAGGGCAGCACTTCTGAGGAGGTGGCTTTTACATTGAAGACAGCGTAGATTTGCATTTTTGTTATGACGGCTTTCTGGCAAGTGGCAGGAAACTGTCCTGTTCTAACATACTCAGCTTCCTATGACAGTTTTCCAGCAGATGGAAGTAAGATGTCTTGAGCAAGTGGTGCCTTTTCTAACTCCCGCAAGGCGCAGTATGGACCAATGCAGCACTGCCCAACTGGCCGAAGGCATCAGTGCTTCCCGACCTCTCCCTCCACACTTAGTATCTTCATGACCTGAAAGCTCCACCGCCCTAGATGTTCACACACAGACACACAGCCTTTCTTTCATGAACGTGAAAGTAACTGGCTCTCCCGCATCAGCCATTTGGCCTCTTTCAAATAACTCAGGGCCTTGAGGATTATGTGATTTGCTTCCCCCTGAACTATAACCACAGTGCCCTTTCAAAATAAGGAAAGAAGGGCGTCTTCTCTCACCAGTCCTAACAACTGGCCCCACAGATGGGACTCCAAGCCCCCAGATGAGTAAATGCTGGGGCGGTGACACGCAGATTAATTATGCAGGAAATAATCTCCAGCAGCAGCATGCTCTGTATGCTTCTAACAAGGCTAAAAATGATTTGTGCCCCCTGGTTATGGCTCCAAGTGCTCGCCTCAAGTCCTGCAAGTATTCCATTAAAAACATTTTGATTAACTTGGTCTCAGGGCTAACTTTTGTTTGTTTGTTTCTTTGGCGTGAATAAATAGAGATTCCACACCCTGGTGCCCGGAGAGCCGCCTGGGTAAATTACCAGGAAGCAGTCAGGCTTAGAAAGACCATTACTCTCCTGGCTGACGTTACCAGAGAGACTCAAGATTTGTCTGATTCATAAAAACTCCACTGCACAGGTGTGTAGAGTGGACCTTTCCCATTTATTTTAAGGACATTCAAGCTGTCAGGAGTTGGGAAGAAGGTGGCTTGGTTTTTTACGAGGCCTCAGTGTTTTTCGTTGTTCGATGCTGAGAAGAGATTGCACGTGTGTGGATATAGAACCTCCCCAGTTTAGACCCGTCATAATAAATGCATGTTCTGTTTACACATGGATTTAAATCATTTCACCAAGAGCAGCATGCAGCCTAGAAATTTAACTGCTCTTTCTGGTGCATGAATGGCTTCCTCTTTGAGAAAAAGAAAGGAAGGTAGGGGAGGAAAGAAGCAGCTTCCATTGCAACCAGCACACTAATGGCGATAGCTTGTTTTTGCCCCGCACTTCAGGATGTGCTCACCCAGGCACGATCTCATTTGATCTTCATCCAACCCCTCTAAAGTAGGAAGAACAGGGATTATTAGGCTGAAATATATAGTTATGTAAAATATTGACATGATAATACAATTCATGTTAACATAATACATTATATATAATTGTTCAAAGCAATAATATTTTTATAAAAGTTTACATATGTATAAAGAAGCTGATACTTAGCACGATAAGTTGACCTTCTCAAGTTCATGCAGTTTGTAGTGACAGTGGAAGTGTTCATAGCTCAGTCATGTGTGACTCTCTGCAACTCCATGGACTATAGCCCATCAGACTTCTCTGTCCATGGAATTCTCCAGGCAAGAATACTGGAGTGGGTTGCCATTCCCTTCTCCAGGGGATCTTCCCAACCCAGAGATTGAACCCAGGTCTCCAGCATTGCAGGAGGATTCTTTACCAGGCAGTCTGTAAGTGTTCCCCCAAACCTAGACTCTAGGAATTACAACATCAAAGAGTCCAATGCCTTCCTAATACGCTACCCCATAAGCCATTAAGGCTTTGTTATCATGACGGAGCCTGCACACACATCCACTTTAGGGTCATACCACATTTTTAACATTTTGGCATAATACTTAATTTCCTAAGCCTCGTGCAGTTACTGAAAAGTTATGTCCCTTTGTAGTCTAGGGCTTCGATAGATCAGCACCATCACTGATGCGATGCGAGTAGGTAGATGGACCACCATACTTACTACTGGGCTCCTGGCAGACATCGTCACTCACCACCCTTTCACGTTGGCTGATGTCTTGGATCAGACAGAAAAAGAAGCTGGGCTAACTCCTGTGTCCTCATAAACCGCAGTATGGATTGGCCTCAAAACATACTACCGAAGGGTAGCATGCTCCTTATGGTGTCAAAAGAGTGATCACTCACTTGCTTCACCTTCTACTTGCTTTGGAAACGGGAATTTTGAAACAGTGTTTAAACCATCGCCACTGATTGACAAGAATCAGCCTGGGAGAAAACCTAGTTGCCGCCACAGCTGTGTGCTTAAATGTATTGTTCTTGACTGGATTGATTATTTAGACATGGACGGTGTTTCATTTCTAACCAAGTCATGCCAAGACCTAGCCACACCTCACATCACTAGCTCCAGGGCACTAACACGCGAAGCCTTTTAGGGCAGAAAACCTAGAGCTCCATCCAAACTACAAACCCATCGGAAGGTCCGAGGCGAAAGACACCCCAAGATGCCTAGTCCATCAGTTTGCAAATGAACCTATGACAGGACAACTACCTCCTCTGACAGAGACGCTTCTGCTGTAGCTGGAACTTCGAAATGACAAAAGCACATAGCATTTCTCACCATCCTGGTCATTATGGATCAAATCAAGCTCTTCTTTCTTTCTATGTTATTGAGATATAATTGACATACAGCTCTGTACAAGCTTAAAATGTACAGCATAATGACAACTTACATTTATTGCAGACTGATCACCACAATAAGTTCAGTTAACATTCATCTCCTCATATAGTTACAAAGAAAAAAAGTTGTTTTCCTTATAAAGAGGTCTTTTAGAGTCTACTATCATAGCAACTTTCGAATATACCATACAACCAGTAATGACCTACTGTATATAGTGCAGGGAATTACATTCAATATATTGCAATAACCTATAATGGAGAAAAATCTGAAAAAGAATATTATATATATATATATATATTTATCTGAATCACTCTGCTATACACCTGAAACTAACACAACTCTGTAAATCAACTGTATATCATGAAAAATTTTTGAAAAAATACCATATAGCAGTGCTAACTATAGTCATCATGCTGTAAAGCTAAGCTCTTAATTCCCTCATAACACTATTAATTTATTTGAATATTTATTGTCTTTTCATAAAACAAAACAAAACCTCCTCGAAGACAGGAAGAGCTTTGTTTTATTTGCTGCATAAAAATAACACCAGGAATCTAGTAGGTCTCCAGTAAATATTTGTAGAGAAACCTGCAGCAGAAAAAAGAGACAAGACTACCCACTTGTTCCATGTATGTTGCAAAGCAGACCCATTTGTAAGCATGGGATTTTACGGGGAATCTTAAAATCATGTGACATTGAGGTAATATTACACATCTGGGCTTTTAGAAATACTCTGTTCATCTATTTTATTCATTTTTATTCAGTCAGCAGTTATCACTGAAATGCCTATAATGTGCTCAGACATCAGGCCAACTTTCTGAGGAAGCCCTCAGCCCATCCAGCAGAGATAGAATCCCCAGGGCAGTGTGTGAATGGACCCACCAGCCTCTGCAAGGACCCACCAGCCTCCTCAGGCTCATGCTCTGGATCAGGGTGAGAAACAAGTTTGGGCTAAGTCCTGTGCCCTCATAAACAGCCAAGCACAAGCACGCATCACCTTCTGCAGTGGATTCTTAGAGTGAAAGGATCATCATTTAACTTTATTTCATTTTTCTTCTACTTCCCTCTAAAATAGTTTGGTTCTCACAACCATCACTGAAGCTCAAACACAGGAAAAAGAAACTTTCTTAAATTCCTCTCTTCTTTTCCATTTTGATACCTTGTATACGTGCTTAGTCGCTCAGTCTTGTCCGACTCTTTGTGACCCCATGGACTGCAGCCCACCAGGCTCTTCTGTCCATGGAATTCTCTAGGCAAGAATACTGGAGTGGGCAGCCATTCCCTTCTCCAGAGGATCTTCCCAACCCAGGGATCAAACCCAGGTCTCCTACATTGCAGGCAGATTCTTTACCATCTGAGCCACCAGAGAAGCCCCTTTGACACTTTCCCTACCCAGTAAATTCCATAACTTCTCTGTATTATCCCCGCATACAAGGAGCCATTGCTCTGGGAGGGGCCAGCACTGCCCTGACTACATCTCTTTTTCTCAGCCATATCCTAATTTATCCTCTCATGCCAACGAGATAGCCAGGAACAGGATGACATTTTATATAAGAATATCCAATGTAGCATTCGTTTTTAATAGCAAAGCCCAGAAACAACATAAACATTCTTCAGTAGGAAAATGGCTAATTAATTATAGTACTTCCATAACACGGAACACTAAGTAGGCTTTAAATAAGCATATTTAATAGCTCAGAGAAATGCTCCTTACGTAACGATGTATGAATAAAAAAACAGATGCAAAACAGACCATTTATATAACTGCACACACAAATGTGTACACAAGAGATGACCGAAAGTGAGAAATAGAGAGGTTAACACAATTAACTCCAATAATGGAATTCTGGGTCATTTTCCCCCCTTAGTCCCATTTTTTTGTATCTTTCCAAATTTTCTACATAAACACAGTACTTTAGATTTTTGTGTTATAAAGAAAGCAACACATAGTTGAGCAGGTGTGTGTGTATCAATCATGATTTATGACAGTAAAATAAACGTGTGATGGATCAATGGTTCTCACCCTTGAGGGTGCCTTGGAGTCACTTGCGGGCATGTAGAAACACAAACGGCAGAGCTGTTGACTCAGGAGGTCCGGGCTGGACCTGGGAATTTATGTTTCTAATGGAATCTCAAACAATGGCGATGCTACTGCTCCAGGACCAGAAAGAACCACTGCTGAAGGTGTTTCAAGTAGAAAGAGGTTTCTTTTCAAGCAGAAAGGGGTATTGCAAGCAGGAAGAAAATCAGGTGTGAGCAAAATTGTTAGCTGTGCAGAAGAGAGAATTTAGGGGTGCTGCCCTGAGCTTTCAGGCTACACTACAGCAGCCCGGCTCCAGAGATCAGCATGATGGTCCTCAGATCCCGGGGCAGGAAACCACCGCTGACTTCACAGCCGCCCCTGGACCTGATGCTGTGACTGACTATGGGACACGGAGCCCACAGCCAAAACACATGTGCCAGAGGAGGAGCCCCTTTCTTGCTTTCAAATCTCCCTGGAGTGCTTCTCACCTGGATGCAAGGAGTCTGGGATGTATGGTTTCCAGGTGCACCCTCTGAGATAGAGGGCAAGTATCAAGGAGATTGGGATGCTGATGACATCACAGAGTATCTAGCAGGTTCGGGGAGGGTGGGGGGAGGGGGAGGAAACGATGGTGGTGTACTACAGATGGATGTGGAATTGAGTGAAATCAGCAGCGAAATGGGAATCGGTCCTGGCATTCATTACTGGCATGCGGTGGGTGGAGTGGGGAGCAAAGAGACAGTTGAACCACGCTAACAGCACAGAAAGAATGAATGAACGAAAAGTGCACTGGAATCAGATCCAAAATATGTTAACAGAGAGAGCAACAGGACAAGATCAACTCTGTGATCAAAATAGAAGTAACCAACTTTTGTGGTTCTTCCTGCCTCATCTCTATCCTATGCCTTTTAAGTGCACTCAGTTTCAGTAAGCAGATAAAAACGTCTCTTAAAACTGTGAAATGCTATATAGGTGTGAAGAAGCATCATCTTTTTCACTCTAAGGTGGCCAGCTAAGAATCCCCACCTACTCATCAGAAAACCAAAGAGAGAGAAGGCTTCCTCCTGAGAGCCTCCAGGGAGGGGAGGAGGTGAAGAAGCAATGGCTCACCTGCCTCCTGCTCCCCCTACTCGAAGCTCCCTCCTTCCTCTGCTCTTGCTTTGCTTGGGAATCTCTGTGTGACACCCCAGGCTGGGTGGAATTGCTTTGCACACCAACGTTTATGGGCAGTAAAAGCTGTTGCTTTCTCTTCTTTTTGCAGTGTGGCCACTGGAAGTGCTGAGTCTCCAGGAGGATGAACGGGAAGCTTCAGGGCAGGATTCCCAGGGAAGCATGGGGCCTGGGGCTTGTGGTCTGAGAACCACTGAGGTACTGCCTGGGGCTTCCCAGGGGCGCTGGTGGTAAAGAACCTGTCTGCCAATGTAGGAGATGCAAAAGACATGGGTATGATCCCTGGGTCGGGAAGATCCCTGGAGGAAGGCATGGCAACCCACTCCAGTATTCTTGCCTGGAGAATCCCATGGACAGAGGAGCCTGGCGGGCTACAGTCCATGGGGTTGCAGAGTCAAACATGACTTGAGTGATTAAGCACACACGGGGTTAGGCAGGTTTACTACTGCTAAAGAGACCTTGGTCTCTGCCGGCTTGAGGTTGCCATACAGACCATCTTTATTCAAGTCACTGGGGCACAGTCTCTTTTTATTCTGACTCTCATCTGTGGCTTATGGGGTGTGGATTGGCCTTTTCTCACAAGAGAGTGCTAACAAGTGAGGCTTGGGTGTAAACTTAGGGAGGGAAAAGCAAAAGCCAAGGTTTCAGCAGACTTTTGATCCAGCTGAGACAGGCTGGGACCTGCGATGCTTTGCTGCAGTGCTTGCACCTGGACAAACGTCTCCTCCAGCTACAAAATATAAAGAAATTACAAGGGCTAAAAATAACTGCTTGCATGCACAGTTGGGGGAAATTATAGACAAAATGGTACCAAAAAAACCCAAAAAAAACTCAACTGCCACTTCTGAAGAGCCAGGAGCAAAAGCAGGGCACTGTACAACGTCATCGGAGGGGTGGGCAAAACACCTAATCTGTTCCTCTGTCCTGACTCCTAGACACAGCCCTACCTGCCCTCACCTCATATAAGGAACCAACATACCCCACCTCAGGAAGCTAGCAAGCAACGGAACCTGCTGTTTTGTTCTCATTCCCCACTACTGCAGCAGGGGCCCCAGTAAAGTCTAGCCTGAATTTCTTGTCTGGTCTCTAGTCAATTTCTATTGATTAAGGAGCCCAAGAACCCTGGTTAGTATTACAACCACCACATGGCTCGTGGTCATTCTCCTTTGGGGAAGCCCCAGCTGACACCAGACCCGCCTCTTGCTCTGCTTGGTCCCCTGGGGATATCCAGGTGGCAGTGCAGGAAGGAATTAGAGGCTGTCTCAGGCCATCGGATTCTATGCGAAAGTTCCCGTTCCAACTGAACCGATCCCGGCCACTCACTTGAAGCAGCGAGGGTGCCTGCCCTTGATGCAGTGAGTCCCCTCCTTGTGTACTGTCTTAGTGGCATGACTGATCAAACAAACGTTATGAACAAAGCATTTCACTAGCTCTTCCCAACTTGCAGAAACAGGAACCCTGTTCTCTAGTGGGGATGTTTTGCTCCCAAGGCGTGTGAGCGCTGCCCTTATCATCTGGGCATGGACTCTTGAGAGTCCCTTGGACTGCATGGAGATCCATCCAGTCCATCCTAAAGGAGATCAGTCCTGAATATTCATTGGAAGGACTGATGTTGAAGCTGAAACTCCAATCCTTTGGCCACCTGATGTGAAGAGCTGACTCATTGGAAAACACCCTGATGCTGGGAAAGATTGAGGGCAAGAGGAGAAGGGGATGATAGAGGTTGAGATGGTTGGATGGCATCACCAACTCCATGGAGATGAGTTTGGGTGAACTCTGGGAGTTGATGATGGACAGGGGGGCCTGGTGTGCTGTGGTCCATGGGGTTGTGAAGAGTCGGACACGACTGAACGACTGAACTGTACTGAACTGAACTGAACGTCAGGGGTGATTCCAGGTATGGCTTTTTTAGGCAACGGCATTCATGGCGCGTCTCCCTGATTTTGAAAAGGCTACGGGGTTATATACCATCTATCTAGACATTTAAAAGGCATTTTTAAAATGCCAACTGTCTGTTCGCTGTCTGATTGGGTGAGCTTCTGCACCTCGTTTCCACTTTAACTCTGTAGGGGAGGGCTCGACCACTCTCACAGGGGATAGAGAGTGGAAATTTGCTTATTTTGCACCAAATTGTATGGCAAGAAGATCTGGGCCAGAGAAGCTGAACTATTAGCAACCTGTCTCTAATTTACCTGCATTTAAAGAAACTTACTGTGATCCAATCCATTCCATCAACATTTTTGTTAGTTATATATATTGGAGTATTGATGAATTTTTCATCAGAGCTAGCTAAGCCTTTAAAAACTTGAATTTCCACATTTCTAAATGGAAATATATATATATATATATATCAATTAGGCTACTCAGTTTTGAGACTCTAATGAAGCAATGTGTGTATAAGTACATTATAAACCATTGTAGACTTCACAAGTTAATGATTTTTAAATGATTCTTAGATACACTGTTGATGATTTTCCTGTTAATAGTGGGGTAGTCTATCCCCCACCTCCACCCCCCAGAAAAGAAACTGATCACGGACAGCTAAGAGGACTGAGGTTCCAGTATGGTGAGCTCAGAGAAGATTCGGGAAGGGGAGGGGCCCCAGCAGCACAGCCAGGGGTGGGGGTGGTGGGAGGAGGGGGCCCAATGGTGTAAAGGGAGTCACTTGCTGAATGAGGCTCCTACTTCTCAGGTGCAGCGCGTGAACAGTCTCCGGGAAGCCTCTTCCTTTCCCGAATACATGTGTGCTTTGCTGTGATATCCCAACATTTGGGACAGGGTGTCCAAGTCCAAACGTTTGGTATCGCCTTATGCTGGGTGAGCGTGGAGCTCTGAGCAGGCTCAGGCTGGATCCACAAAGGTGGCTGCACGTGTGTGTCACTTGCTTATGGGGCTTTTTATTCAGCCATCAGGCTGCCCTTGGAACGCTTACCTCATGAGGAGGAAGAGCTGCTGTGGGTTTAGTAACCGACTGTCCAGAACAACTATGGCCTGAGAAAGAGGCACTTCGCATTCCCAGCAAAGACTTCGGGACCTCCAGGCCCGATGAGTCCCAGGCTGCCCCCATTTTAGCCTGATAACCTCAGACATATAAAGTTTAACAGTTATTTACTAATATTCAGAAATACAAGCTACCCATAGATACGTAAGTAAGAAAAATGCCTCTTCACATAGGGAAGAGAAAACAAGTATGCAAGTAGGGGAATGTGAGGAGCAGGGCCAGGTATTTTAATCAACCGTGTAATCAATAAACATACATTGATTGAACAACCATTTATTCCAAAATATTAATTAGGTATCTCCATGAGTCAGGCCCCAGGCCAGGCACTGGGAATATATCAATGAGTAAGACACAGACCTAATGTAAGGGGCACACAGCATAGTTGGAGAATCAGAGGAGGAAATCAATGATTATAATAAACAAAGATAAGTGCTGTGATGGGAAATTTCAGGAAGCTGTGGGAGCACGAGGAAGGGGCCCCTGACTCAGCTGGGTGGGCAGAGGAAGGCAGAGAAAACTTCCCAGGCCACGTGATGTGCTGAGTTCTGAAGGGGAGAGGCTAGCTGGTCATGGGTGGGAATGGGTGACCATCAGGTTCATGACCCTCTTGGATAAAAAAAAAAACTGACTCACTAGAACCAGAAAGCCAAATGTCAGGTAGAAGAGGTTAGCATGTGTAGAATGCAGAACTCAGCAGAAACCATCAGAAAGGAGGGATGTGATACGGGCCTTAGAGTCTAGAGAGATTTATTCAGGTAGACAAAAGAGGGGAAAGCCCTCTCGTACAGATACAAATTTACAGGAGCAAAAAAGGAGAGGGGCGCCTAGGGGTCAGTACATGGAACATTTATTCAATAAATGTTTACTGAAGAGTACACAGCTCTGAAAGGCAAACGAAATAGCATAAGACACGCTTCCACCCTCTAGATCAGGGGTCAGCAAACTGTCTGTAAAGGACCATGTGGTCAATATTTTAGGCTGTGTGGGCCATGTAGAATTTGTCCATGGACCATGGGGTCCTGACCCTTCTTGGAGCGACTTGCACTGTCAACAGGAATATGAGATGGCTATGTACATAATTACAATGCAAGATGAAACTCCCTGGGGTCTTAGGGAACTGGGGTCAAGTTGTGGGGGGCTCTGGATGCCAGGCTCAGCATTTGGATGCTATGCTGTGAGAGGCACCACTGGTGGTTTTGAGCAAGAGACGGTCTTTTGGAAGATGAGTCTTGCAAAGGTGCGCAGAATGGATTAAAGTGTAGAGAGCCTGAAGGCAGAGACTCTAGAGCTGTAAGAATCCAATAGCAGTCCTCAAAACATCAAGAGAGGACCTGGGATTCTGCAGTTAGTCGAGAAAATGGAATGGGAGAGTCATTTCACACTGTTCAACCACTGGATAAGAGGACTAGAGGAAATAAAGAAATCAAAGGTATAAGTCCACAGTGACAAATCCAGGTGGCTAAATGATGGCTTTGAATGAACAGATATGAAAAGCTAGAAAAGGAAAGGAATTTAAAGGGGCAGATGTGTGTAGCTTTAATGCGTGCTGCGTGTGAATTGATCGTGAGACAGTCATGTGAAACTGATGGTCTAAAATGCCAGGAGCAGAGCTCAGAGGTGTGGTCACTGTGGATCATCAGTGACGAATCAGCAGTCATAAAGGTTAGGAGAATAGTTAACAGTATGGACTAACGAAGAGAGATTATTATGCCAAGCATTGCCTTAGACTTTTTATTAACACATGTGTTATCTTCTTTAGGGCTTCCCTGATAGCTCAGTTGGTAAAGAATCCACCTGCAATGCAGGAGACCCTGGTTTGATTCCTGGGCTGGGAAGAACTGCTGGAGAAGGGATAGGCTACCCACTCCAGTATTCTTGGGCTTCCCTTGTGGCTCACCTGGTAAAGAATCTGCCGCAATGCAGGAGACCTGGGTTCAATCCCCGGGTTGGGGAGATCCACTGGAGAAGGGAATGGCTACTCACTCCAGTATTCTGGCCTAGAGGATCCCACGGACAGTATAGTCCATGGGGTTGAAAAAAGTCGGACACGACTGAGCGACTTTCACTTTCACTTTAGCTGCTTTAATCGCCCCAACTATGCTCAGAGGTATATATTGCTCTCTTCATTTGACAGATGACAAAGCTGAGGCTCAAAGAAGTGATTCCCCCAGAGTCACTCAGTTTCTAAGGTGTGAAACCACATTAGTTGGTGATGTCTGTCAAGTAAGGCTGTGTTTGTAGCATCAAACGGCACTGCCTCTTGGTCGGGAGTGGGGCTGGGGGTCCTCCCTTGGGTGCAGACACTTAGATGCTTTCTTCCCCATGCGGTTATCCCTTATGCATTCTTGAGTTTCCGATGTATATGGGAAAATACCCCCTTTCTTTTCTTTTCGGAATTAACCCAAAACCCAGATGGGCACTGCTCACACACTCATTCATCCACGGCAGATCCTACTTCTCCTTGGACATGAGCCCTCGGGACAGCGAGTGTGGTGTAATCTCCAACCCTTGATTACAGGGTTAGCGTCTAGATCTTGTCCCTTCTCACTTGCTCCATCAGCAGACAGTTGCTAGGACACCTTTCTCATGTCCTTAATGTCTTGGCTCCCAGTGACAGATGGTGAACATGGCCACAATTCCTCTCCTTCCTGTACCCATGACCTTCCTGTGTGACTTTGAAACTTTTTCCATCAAGAGATAGGATATTTCACTGTGGGGATCTGTGTTGACCTTGTGACTTGCTTTGATCACTAGAATGTGATAAAAGTGATATTTTTGCCAGTCCAAGCCCAGGCTTCAAGAGGTCTTGCATGTATCCACTACATCTTTAGAGACCCCTGTCTCTGCTATTTGAACAGCTTGAGTGAGCCTCCTGGATGATGAGAAACCACATGGACAGTAGTTTGATGGCCCCTTTGAGCAAGCCAAGTTCTAAGACAAGTGAGGGAGCCCAGCCAAGATCAGCAAAACCACGACGTACCCAACACACAATCACACCACTGACTGTTTGCCTGAGCAACCTCTGCATAACCCAGACTAAACTGGTGACTTGCAGAATCTTGAGCTAAACAGATAGCTGCTTTTCTTTTTTTAAACTCCGGATGGAGGAGCCTGGTGGGCTGCAGTCCATGGGGTCGAAAAGTGTTGGACACGACTGAGCGACTTCACTTTCACTTTTCACTTTCATGCATTGGAGAAGGAAATGGCAACCCACTCCAGTGTTCTTGCCTGGAGAATCCCAGGGACAGGGAGCCTGGTGGGCTGCCGTCTCTTGGGTCGCACAGAGTCGGACACGACTGAAGCGACTTAGCAGCAGCAGGTTTGGGGGTCTTCTAGCAGTATCTAACTGATATGCTCCCTTTCACACTAAAACTTCGTGATACCTGCATTTGAACAGCTATCAGCTACCATATTTCGCTGCAGAACTTCCTGGATTTAACATTAATATTTGAGCCTCGAAGACTGGCTTGCTTGTGGTTGCTATGAATTAGCACCACAGAACAGAAGACAGAACCAGGCTAGCTGTATCTCTAACCACAATGACACTCTCCTTCTTAGTTGAAAGGGCTCTAATTAAAAGGCAGGAAAGATCAGATATCTGTAGAGTTCACCACTAAAGGTATCTGAAAACCTGGCTCTCAACATTGCTCTGCTTCTGACTATTCATACATCAGAAGACTAATTAACTATGGCAAGTTGACCACTGAAAACCATTTTCGTAAGGATGACACAATGATGGATGGGTCCATGCTGTTCAATGTCATTGCTAAAAAAGATGTGATGAGTCGAGTCCCAATTACTTAGACGCACACACAATACCGAGGTCTCTTTAATGTCACAGTACCCTATTTCAGCGGCTGATACGTGTCGCGTTTCTGTATTTAAGGGCCACATTCACGGGTCAGTGCACACTGAGCTGTGCGTGCGAGGCCTTCTGTGTCTGGCAGCTGGAATGAGACCCAACTCTATCTTGAGGCTTCGGGGCTTTGGATACCAAATGGGAAGTTTTTACAGTATAGAAACCTAGCCGAGAGCAATATTTCCCCATTTCCAACATGGGGAGTGTGTGTGTGTATCCTGCCTGCTGCTGCCCACCCAGGGAGAGCTGCATGTCCTGACTAGCCTTGCCTCATCCATACTCAATGGCCTTTGTATCTTTGTTGGGATGTATTTGGATAGAAGTTGGTCTCAGTTGTCACTATACACTTTAGAACAGAATTTGGAAAATGACTCTCAAGAGGTCTTAAATCTAGGGTGGCAAAAAGTTTTCCTGAAGGGTTAGATAAGAAATAATTTAGTCTTTGTAGGCCAAGAGGCAAACGCAAGGCTATTAACTAGGCATTTATATAACCGTGTAAAATGTGGCCATTCAATAACGTACAAACAAACAAGCAAAAATGTGCAAACTACTCTTAGCTAACCGGCCATAACAAAATAGGCAACTGGATGCATCTGGCCCACAGGCCATGGTTTGCCAACCATTGCTTTAAATAAGCAAAATTGTTAGATTTCTCACTAGTGTTATATTTCTGCAAGAAAAAAATCTCTTAACTGCAGAAACTTTGTCTTAGGTACAGAAAATCTGATCATAGGAAGTTTAAAAAAATTAGTTAATAAGTACAAGTTATTTGCAGTAATATATTATATATTGGGCTTCCCAAGCAGCATTGGTGGTAAAGAACCCACCTACCAATGCAGGAAACCTAAGAGACTCAGCTTTGATCCCTGGGTCAGGAAGATGCCCTGAAGTAGGGCATGACAACCCACTCCAGTGTTCTTGCCTGGGGAATACCATGGACAGAGGAGCCTGGAGGGCTACAGTCCATGGGGTCGCACAGAGTTGGATACGGCTGAAGTGACTTCATGCACACAAGCATATATATTAGATATATAATATAATGTATATTAATGTACTTATTAACCATCATGTTAATACATAATAGATATGTCAATATAATGTATAAATGATATGATAATATATAATTTATTATAATTATATAAAAACATATAATTTGCTATATGTAATAATATATTGATTATTTCTTCCAATTATCATCACAAACCATTTTTTTCCCCTCAAACAAAAGCTAAGGCTCTTATTTGGTTCCTGATGTTGCCAGGAACACACAGCTCACTGAAACCTCCCCTCTCATAAAACCAGGGTGTAGAGCTACTTCCTAAAAATGTAGTAAACACTTTAACTTCATTATTTAAAGTGGAGGGGAGTTTAAGAGTCTCCTATTTTAGTCTCCTGACCTTCTAAATGTCTTTTCTATAAGAACATTGAATACTCTGTGGCACTAACATTTCTAATTTAAAATTTTAATACACTCATACATGATTCAAGAATCAAATCTACACAAAGATATGTATTCTGAGAAGTCCTGTTCCCAGTCCATTCCCATCTACCCTGTAGAGAATCTGGTGTATGTTTCCAGGGTTTCTTTATGTAAATACAAGTATAAATTCTTATATGTCTCTTTCTACTAATATTATCCAAAAGTAGCTTACTTTATACTCTATTTTGTATCTTGCTTTCTCTCTTCTCCTCCCTCTCTCTCTCTCTTGCATTTATTTTCTACCCTGGAAAATTTTCCACATCAGTACATAGAGATGTGGCATGGATTTAAGGCAATGGAAATTAAGCAGATTTATTCTGTAAATAATTTGTTAATATGTTTTAACTCTATGTAGGTACAAAATCTTAATTTTTCTTAATTGTCTCAAACTCTGCTAACTCAAACTGCTTTTTCTTACTGGAAAAGAGAGTGAAAGTGTTAGTCACTCAGTCATGTCTAACTCTCTGTGACACCATGGACTGTAGCCTGCCAGGCTTCTCTGTCCATGGGATTCTCCAGGCAAGAATGCTGGAGTGGATTGCCATTCTCTTTTCCAGGGGATCTTCTCAGCTCAGGGATCAAACCTGGCATCTCCTGCATTGCAGGCAGATTCTTTACCATCTGAGCCAGAAGCCCTTTTAACAACATTTCAACTTGATTTGGAAACTTGACAATAACTTCTGGTTATTAAAATAGTCACTGGATTTGAGTCCCTAGAGGCTACAGGGAACCAGTTATCTGGTAGTGGGGCCTAGGCATCTATACTCACACTCTTCCCCTTTCCATTGGATGTTGGGGCAAGAACAAGGAACTGGGGGCAGGATTTCTCCTTATGCTGCTGCCATGGAGGAGCCGTAGTCCTTCTCTGGGGTCAATCATTCACTGCATCTGGCTCACTGCTTGTGAGCTCTATGTAGAGAGCTGGTGGCAGCTCTCTTACCAGTGGGGGTCTGTGTTTTTGAAAATCAAATGATGTTACAGGTGACAGAAAATCCAAGTAAGAGTGGCTTAAGAAAGAAAAGGATAATCAGAAGTCTAAGAGTAGATAGTCCAGGGCTAGTACAGTAGCTCCACAATGTTGTCAGCAATTCAAGCTCTTTCTAACTTGCTATTCTGCCATCCTGAGGGTGTGATTTATTTCATTCTCACAAAACAACTGCTGGAGCTCCAGCCATCTCATCTAAGTCCCAAGAAATAAGAAAGAGCAAAAAGAAGAAAGGAGTTTGCCTATAACAGGAAAGCAGAGCCTTCCCAGAAAACCCCAGCAGGCTTCCAGTCACTGGCCAGGCCTGTCTTACTTGAACAATGTGAGCTGCAGGAGAAGCTAGGCAATGTTGTTTTTAGCCAGGTATTGAAGTTTCCAAAAGTATTGAAGTTTTCTTAGCAAGGAGGAAGTTGAGACTAACTCATAGTAGACAAAAAAACAGTCTCTACCACATAATTCTTTGCAAGAATCAAGACATTTTCCAGTGAACCACCAGCTTATGACTTTGAAGTATTCCTCCACAAAGGAGGAATATCCACAAATATCCTGAAAATTTGTAACTTACCAGCTTATCCCCACTCTACTGCCCCCACCTCTGGGGACTCCTGACATGTTTAGAGTCTAGAGACCACAGAATGTTCTTGCTCCACTCTCTACCTGGCCACCCAGTCATCTCTCTCTTGCCCCCTCCCCAAGCCCCAGCACTGCCAGCCCTTCTGGAGGCTCAGTCATCAGCAAACAATTCAATCAAGAAGGATGGTTTGATGAGCCCAATCTTGAAGCCGAAACACCTAGGAAGGCACTCCTCTCCCCTCTCAAACACTGACCTCCCCTATCTGCCCAGGTCCTCCTGATGGATGGATGGTTGTGGCACAGCTGTGACTGGCCACTATCACTGTGCTTTCCTGAACTTGTCATTGATCTAGAGCCTTTTACTCCCTGTCTTTGGTTTCAGATAAAATTCTAGAGTGACAACATCCCCCTTGGCTCCCAACCTACCCACCAAGGCCTTATGTTAGATTTCTCCAGGCTTCCCATTTGCTCCCCTCACTCTCCCTAATGGCACAGTTCTGAGGTTCACATTCTGTGATATATTGTGATTTATGATGAGAAATATACATCTGGTCTTCATCCTGTTTTCGGCACAAAGCTCCTAAAAGCCTGGGAATTTCCTACGTGATAAAAAAAATAGAGCTGTCTTGATACTCATAGCAAACCCCTTTCAACCACAGGGGAGTTTACCCTATTGAGGTGACTGTGGGACGGCACCTAAGGATGGGGTTGGTTGCCAGGGGAGACAACCTTGTGATTGGAGGATTGGCACTTTCAGTCCCGCCCCACTGACCTCCAAGGAAGGGGAGGAGCTGGAGGTCGAATTGTTGGCCAATGGCCAATGATTTAATCAATCATTCCTATGTAATGAAGCCTCCAGAAAACCCCAAAATTATGGGGTTGAGAGAGCTTCCAGGTTGGTGAACACGTGGAGGTTTGGGGAGAGCAGTCTGCTCTGATGGCAGAGAAGCGCCGAGGCCTTCCCCCACCCCTCACCCTGTCATCTGTCCATCTGGCTCTTCCTGAGTTGTTTGTTATTGTTGCTTAGTCATTAACTCGTGTCCTACTCTTTTGCGACCCCACGGACAGTAGCCTGCTAGGCTCCTCATTCCATGGGATTTCCCAGGCAAGAATACCGTTATTACCATTTCCTTCTCTAGGGGATTTTTTGACCCAGGGATCAAACCCCACATCTCCTGCATTAGCAGGCTGATTCTTTACCACTGAGCCACCAGGCCCATCCCTGAGTTATATTCTTTTGTAATAAACTGGTGATCTATTAAGTAAAACATTTCTCTAAATTCTGGGGGCCACTTTAGCAAATTAATCAAACCCAAAGAGGGGATTGTGGGAACCTCCGATTAGCAGCCAGTTGGGGGATCTCCCTGGTGGTCCAGTGGCTAAGACTATGCATTTCCAGTACAGTGGGACTGTGTTTGATCCTTGGACAGGGAACTAAATCCCACGTGTTGCAACTAAGAGTTCAAATGCTGCAACTAAGAGCCAGTGCAGCCAAATAAATAAAAAATAAACAGCCAGTTGGTCAGAAGCACAGGGGACAACCAGGACTCTGAAGGTCGGTGGGAGCAGCTTTGTGGGAGGAGCCCTTAACCTATCGGATCTGACACTTCTGCTTACTTAAGGCAAGGTTGGCAAGCCCACCAGCTACCAGGTGGGTAGCATCAGTATTGAGGTGAAACGTAGGGCACCCAGTTGGTGTCAGAGAATTGCTTGGTGGCATGGAAAAAACTCTATGTATTGGAAACTGAAGCAGAATTGTACCTACTATTCAAATCTTCAAGCCCTGTTGTATTTTTCACAAATATTTATAATGACTGAGGCATCGGACATAAATGCACACACGCGCTGTCTCCGTCAGAAGGATTAGCTGTGTGGTTAAAATCCTGTTAGTTAATGGCTTTGAAACAGTTGTTGGGCTTTGAGGCTCATTGCTTCTAGCCTTCTGAAAACTTGGGGGTAATAAGTTATTATCTAGGGAAATAAAATCATCCATGTCACAGTAAAATATCAAGTTTGTTTTCTCCAGCATCATGCATTTTGTTTAAGGCATAAGGACTGCGGGAGTCCTGAGAGGGCCTTGGGGATGTAAGGCGGGTGCAGTTTTGGCAGGCACAGAGAGCAGCTGCTCAGGGAGCCTTTCCGTCCTCAAAGCCCGCGTCTCCCAGCTCGTTTCCTCATCCTCCGCTGCTGTGTCCCCTCAGTTCCCCCTCTTCAGGGGCCCATCAGCCGTCTGCCTCAGATTCTCCTGCACCATCACAGCCATTTGAGTTCTTCTAATCCTGTGTTCCACGAGTGGACAATGTCTTCAGCTTTGCAGGTTGGATGCCTAGCTATAACTAGAAGGTTCTAGAAAGTGTTCCCAGCCAGACGACTTCATGGAGGCAACTCCATCTATAGACCAGGGAGTTCTGGGGCTGGCCTGGCTGACCCGTCATGGCTCCCAGGGCCCAGAGCCTGGCCCAGTCCGTTTCCACTCTCAGGTGAGAGTGGAGAGAGGAGATTGTGGAGAGAGGACCTGCTCTCCTCTCTGACCCACAGGAACCCTGGAAGTCAAGGCCAGGATCAAAACTCGGGTATTGTCTGTTACCCCCACTAGAAGGTACGCTCTGGGGATGCAGGGCTACATGTTGATTCCTGACTGCAGCCCCAGTGCCTAGGACAAAGCTGTCACACAAAGGCACAGCAAATGTTTGCTAAATGAATGAATGATGGCCCCAGGAGAGACAGCCTTGGGAGAAGGGCGGTGCTGCAGCTGAGCCTGAGCTTGGGCCTGGAGCCCGGCCACACACATCAGCTGGACCGAGTTCAGATCTGACAAGCCCCACTCAGAAGTGGGCACCCGTGGCTGGTCCAGAAGCCTACCGGTTTCCTGGAGCTGGGACCATGCAACTGCGCTCATTAACTGTTCAGTGTGTGCCCCAGAGCCCCACTCAGCTCCCTGCCATGGTGCTACATCCTCTCTGTGTGTTGCAAGATGTCATCACGCTGTACAGTTTCTGGTTCTGGATAAATAGTTCCTCTTGCTTTTTAAAAAGTGAAGATAATTCAGTTCACTGATCAGGCTTCCAGATGAATCTGTTGGGCATTGAAGATGGTTTCATTATTGTACTTTTTTAAAAAGGTGGAAAAAAAGAGACAAGACTGAAAAGAAAGGCTTATGTGGTTTACAGTTGGAGCATTTCTCTTCTGAACCTTTAGAAATTTTCCCTGTGAGGCTTAATACAGCAAAGGCGAAAGTGGAAACTGTGCTTATCTGCGATCTTAGATGCCAGGCGGTCTAATAAATCCAGCCTGGGTTAAGATTAACATTGTCTGAAGCCAGTGCCTCTTGGTCTAATCTATAGTCAAAGGGGTACCCAAACATCTTTTCATGTGGCCCACTGCTGACTTTTTTCCTTTAATTCGCAGAAGTACGACCAAAGGAAAACTTTAAAGCTGACGACGTTGAACTTTATAAGCTGAAAATCACCTCTCTCTGCTGCATGGAGTAAACAGAGATTTGCATGAACTGGCAAAGCATCACCCAGCAGAGACCCAGGGGTCCTTAAGGAAGACTCATTCCAGCCCCTTCAAGAGCATCCCTTCAAGAGCCTCTTGAAATGTCCAGGATGGAATTTGAAAAAATTAAGACAGGTAGCTGTTGACTTAATGGAGGGTAAAATACTTTGAAATAAATTTTCTTAGTATTTAAAACCCTACAGAAGCTTCCTGCTATGGACCGAATTGTGTCTTCCACCCCCAAATTCATACACTGTAATCTGAACCCCCAACATAATGGTGTTAGGAAGTGGGGCCTCTGGGAGGGAACTGGGGTTAGATGAGGTCATGAGGATGAGCCCCCATGTGGGATTAGTGCCCTAATAAGAAGAAACAGCAGAGCATCTTCCCATCGTGCAAGGACATAGCAAGAAAGCAGCCTCAATGTCACCCTCTCACAGAGGCCCCCCCACACCCCATCTAAAATCTCCACGGTCATCCATAGTGTCTGTCTCCTTTTCTGCTTTATTCTCTCCCTAGCATGTATATTTTGTTCTCACTTAATCTGATTCATTATATACACTCCCCGTCATGCCACGCTGAGCTGAGTCACTTCAGTCATGTCCGACTCTGTGTGACCCCTTGGACTGTAGCCTTCCAGGCTCCTCTGTCCATGGAATTCTCCAGGCAAGAATACCAGAGTGTTTGAACCCACATCTCTTAAGTCTCCTGCATTAGCATGTGGGTTCTTTACCACCAGCACCATCTGGGAAGCCCCCCACCCTCCTTAGTAGATCCTAAACTTCATAAGGATTTGCAGAACCTGCAAGCCAGGGGAGGGCCCTGGCTGCTGCTGCTGCTAAGTTGCTTCAGTTGTGTCCGACTCTGTGCGACCCCATAGATGGCAGCCCACCAGGCTCCCCTGTCCCTGGGACTCTCCAGGCAAGAACACTGGAGTGGCTTGCCATTTCCTTCTCCAATGCATCAGAGTGAAAAGTGAAGTCGCTCAGTCGTGTCCGACTCTTAGCGACCCCATGGACTGCAGCCCACCAGGCTCCTCCATCCATGGGATTTTCCAGGCAAGAGTACTGGAGTGGGGTGCCACTGCCTTCTCCAGGGGAGGGCCCCTACCAGAACCCAACCATGCTGGCATCCCGATCTTGGACTTCCAGGCTCCAGAACTGTGAGAAATCAGTGTCTGTGGTTTAAGGCCCCCCACCCATATCTACGGTATTTCATTGTAGCAGAGAGCTGACCAGACACTCATTTCACAGACTCCGAAAGACCTCCCTCCTCAGCCTCCCGCTCCTTCCCTCTGTCCCAGCCCATCAGCCCCCAGCACACTCCAGGCTTACTCCTATCACAGGGCCTCAGCACTGGCTGTTCCCTCACCTGGAATGCTGTCCTCCGGGTGCCCATGCGGCCTGGGTGACTCCCTAACATCCCTCAGGTCTTTATCCAACATCATCCCCTCACTCCATCTAAAATAGCCACAGTCACCCGCAGTGTCTGTCTCCTTTTCTGCCTTATTCTCTCCCTAGCATGTATACTTTTTCTCACTTGATCTTGTTCATTATCTGTCCTCCCTAGTAGCTCCTAATTTTCATAGGGTTTGCATTTTTTGTGTGTTTACTGCTATATCCCTGACACCTAGAATATGCCTGGTACCTAATAAGCTCTTGATTATTGTTTTTATTGAATGAATGAACATGTGAATGAATCAGTGAACGAACTTAACTAATGCAAAACTTAACTAAATCTGAGATCTAAACATATCTGTACACGTTGTACTATCTTCACTGTGTTGGCAAAGTGTTTCCTCTCCTCCTTCCAGACTTTCTACAGGGTTCCACGACTTCTTCCAGGTTGCTGGTCATCAAATGCACCAGATGGGAAACTAAACTCTCAACAACTCAGGGTGAGAAGGCCCAAGAAGAAGATGGGCCTGGATGATTGAGAGGGTGGGGAAAATACAGAGCAAGAAGCATCCAAGGTACAGAGTCCTCAGCCCTCCCAGGCATCCAGACAGGATCTGGGCACAGCAGCAAGAAATCCTGATGTCACTCAGATGCTCAGGCAGGCTGTGGTCCTAATGCCACAAAATCTGTCTGCATTTGAGAGGACCATAGCCCGGGGGTCAAGCATGGAATTCAGTCTCTAGGAGGTTAGTGACCAGAAGGATGGAAGGTATCAAGACCTTAGCTACGCAGTCCTGGAAGTATAGGAACAGAGAAGATATCAAGACCTCCAAAGTGATCCATCCTAGGCCTAGGGGACATGTCACTCTGCGGGGAGGGAAACTCAGAGGGTCTCAGGCCTACACTAGGGAAGCTTGGCTCTGGCTGCAGTGAAGAGCCTGGAGGGAGGGGCAGGCACACCTGTCCTAACTGGTGAGTTAGGTGTAACCTAACTGGTTGCCCCACCGGTTAGAGTGAGAGGTGACGGCTTGCTCAGGTTGCTCGTGGTTGCTCAGGAAGTAAAATCAGCCTGAGCTTAAGGGATGCAGACGCCGCACAGATGTAGCTGGAAGGAGCTGGGAAAGGCCGAGGAGGGAGCATGAGCCAGGGCCACTGACAGCACTCTGATCGCTCTAATATTTTTATCATCTTGTCTCTAAGGGAGGCTTGAGGAATTGCATTTCCTCTCTCAAGAGTTGCTTCCTAACAGCACTCTCATCTGTTCACTTTCTTCTCCACTTCGAGTGCCCTGTTGCATCTGGTAGATGAATTTAAATTCACTATTTTAAACACAGTTGCTTTAATGAAAACTTATCCAAGGTCCAGAGGACTTACCCACTCCCCAGAGTCAAAGCTAACATTCCATTCAGAGCTCAAGCTGCTGCTGGTGGTGGATTAATTAATTCTGTCTTTAAAAGGGGAAAGAAAAACCCTCGTCTGTGCTTCAGAACCACGATAAACTACTTCTTTATTTTTTGTCGGTTTTATCAACTTTTTTTTTCCTAAAGAGCTGGGCTCAGCTTTATTGGATTTTTTTCTGTGCCCTTTCAAGTAAAAAGAACTTTTATTAACACTGTTTCTTGCCTGTTAAGAACCCAGCTTCTGAATAGAATCTTCCTGGAAACCCTGAATGATGGATAGCACCCAGGGCTGTCCTGGGTTTGCAATTGGCTGCCTTAGCTGGGGAGCCTGTTTCCACCAGGCCTGCAGAGCCCCCCACACTGATTAAGGAAAAAATGTTTGAAAAGTGAGTGGCAAAGGACAGAAGAGAAAACAGTTCCCAGGGCTCTGCTTCTTTCGTATAACTTCATGCTGCACTGTTTGAGTCTGTTTCTTAACTTGGGATCCATCAAAAGAACCGACTGCTTTAATCATATTCATGCTATAGCTTCTGGATGTCCTGCTCCGAGGACTGCATCCAGGGCACCGTTGGTCCAAGGAAGGCCAAGACGCTCAGACATCCAGTGGGTCTCATCACATGCTCTCTCTCCCTGCCTGCCTCCTTGTCTCCCTGGAAGGAGCGCTCTGCCCTTAACTTCAAGAAAGGAAAATCAAACCCTGGACTGCTCATTACTTTTCTTGAGTAGAGCCTGGACTTTCGATAATTCTCAAGCCAGGTCCCAGAACAGTGGCTCCTGCCCCTCCCAGGTCCCTTTCCTGCAGCCAGAGCCAAACTGCCATAGTGCAGACCTGACCTGAGTCCTTCTAACCCCTCCATGATGTGTTCTTAGGTCCTTGGATGGCTCACTTTGGAGGTTTTGGATTTCTTATCTGTCCCTACTCTTCTAAGGCTGTATATCTAAGGTATTGATGCCTTCTGTTGTTCTGGTCAGTTTCTCCCCTTGAATTCTGCCTTTGATCCCCTCCTGCCCCCTCCCACCCACCACCAACACACACACACACACACACACACACGCACACACACACACACACCATGCTTCTGGTATTCTTGAAGCATCGGGCTCATCACCACCCTTGACCTTGCCATGTGGATAGCTGGACTTGGCGCACATTTCCAAGTGCATTTCTGCAACACTGTCCTTTCCCTGAATCTCGACAGGAAGAAGGCCTGAGCAGCGCAGCCTGGCACCTACTCTCTCCTTCCTGCCAGTCTGCTCGGTCCCTGTGGCGGCACCTGCTGGGAACAGTACTTAACTTCCTAAGAGAGGTTCCTGCTACTCAGCCTCCTGGGATGGAATCTTCCTTCTCTTTATTTTTTCTGAGCAAACCGAAGCCAATTCCAGCCACCGTATCTCTGTTGCAACTTTGCACGGCTGTTCAAGGTGAATTTTATGGTTATTCACAGCAGAGAATGCCCCCAGATCCTTTTTCCCTCCCATCCTCCAAAGAGCCAAGCTTGACAAAATAATTCTGCACAACTCCGGCCCATGCTCCTACCAGGGGGAAGAGCATCAGCAGCTCAGAGATAATACAATAAAAACTACCAGCTTGTTTTCTCACTGGTAGCCTTGTAGCTAAGTGCTAATGGTGTCTTCTGCTGAATTGATTAGGTCTATTGGCTGGCTTGCTAATACCCGGGCTGTTCTGCAATTAGGGGATGCCTGCTGCTTTTCTGTCTTTCTACCTAATCATTACAGAGCTCCTAAGTCAAGGTGAGACATTTCTCCCCACTCTTCTATTTGGAGATGAAGAAACAAGGGCACTTCACAGGAAAAAAAAAATCCAGGGCAGAAACAAGCCAATGACTTTCTGAGGTTTGCTCGGGCACTGTACCCACAGCCCTCTGCCACCAGGTCACTTTCATCAATTATACCAGGCAGGCCAGGCATCCTGCCCCTGCTGAGACTCCACAGAGCACCTTGGATCTCACCACAGGGGGGACCAGGTCCCCGCCCTCAAGACTGGCCTGGGGACCTTAGAGGTGTGAAAACTGTGCCAAATAAACTGAGTCCTTCAGATCTTTTCTAGGAGAGTTTGAACTCAGAATCCACAGAGAGAGGCTTGGTTTTCCACAAGAGCTGCAGAAATTGAGGAAGCAGGGACAGCTTCACTGAGGATGGTAAAGGCGAAGAATTAGAGCTCGGGGCCCACCTGCTGCTTCTGTGGCTACATAGTAAACGAGCTGCCACGGGGGTGAAGTTCTGGAATGTTCTTACAGTTACATTGTGGGCCCTTCCTAAGCAGCCTCAGGGCCATTTGAAGTTTCTGTCTTCCTTATTTTCTCCTGAATCCCCACAGCCTGCCCTCTTAACTAAAGAGAAACCCACCACGGCAATGTGAAAGAATCCAGCAAACATATCCACCACATTAACACTAAAAATATTCAAATGTTGGTGTTTTGTTTCCTAATAGATTTATATGAGAGCTGGGGAAGACATCTTACAATTTGTATTATGGCTTGTACTTTTAAAATATGTAGGGCCAAATTTCATCAGCCTTCCTGAATTAAATCAAAATTGAATGAGTTACTATAGTTAATGTATGGGGAAGCAGCTGGTGCAGTGTCTGGAAGTGAGTAGGAGTCCAATGAACTTAAAGTTCTAATTTGGATATGGAAACTTATGACTGACACATGACAGGCAAGATTTGGGTCAGAGTTTTGGCAAGGGATAAGGTGGAAATGTTCCCTGAACAGCACCTGGCCTGAGGCTCAGCCTGTGGGGGTGAGCACTGCCTCCAGGATGCTTTTAGACACGGAATAGAGGACTCTGCACCAGGACATTCAGAAGAGCCAAGGAACCAGGTTCTCGGTCTTCAGACAAGATTCTTCTTTAAGCTCTGCTAGGCCTTCTCTAGGGCAGGATTGAAGCTCAAGCAGGGAAGTGTGTGATGGAGACAGAAACAGGGAATATTCAGCAAGCCTGGAGCCTAGTCCAAATCATTGCAAACAATAATAATAACAGTAATAAAGCCTAGGAGCTAGAGCTGGAGGGAGTATAAAGGGCTGTATCATGTCCCTGTAAAATTCATATGTGAAATCTCAACCCCAGTACTTGAGGATGTGCCCATATATGGAGATCAGGTCATTAGAGAAGAGATTAAGTTAAAATGAGGCCATTAAGATGGATGGGCCCTAATCCAACGCGACTGGGGCGCTTACGGCAGGAAGAGGAAAGACACCAGGGGTGCAAGCAGAGAGGGGTCACACGGGAAGAGAGAGACGGAGGCCACCTGCAGCACACAGGGAGGCCGCAGAGCAAAGCAGCCCCGCCAGCACCGTGATCGGGCGCTTTCAGCCTCCAGAACTGTGAGAAAACTGATTTCCGTGGTTTAAGTGACCCAGTCTGTAGAATCTTGTTACGGAAGCCTGAGCTGACTAATACAGAAAGGGAGCAAGAAATGAGTGAGACTGGGATGAGCTAGGCCAGCGCTGACTCTGATGGGAATGGCAACTCAGACTAGGTTTTCTCAATCTGCTCTCATTTCCATTAGTTCGAAATCAGCAATTAACCAGTGCAGAGGCTGCCCCCGAGCCATGCAAACACATATGGGGCAGAACCCAGGCCCTTCCCTGACTCCTCAGAGTTTATTGGCTTTCCCAAATCCAGGAGACGAGCATGGCAACCCACTCCAGGATTCTTGCCTGGAGAATTCCATGGACAGAGGAGCCTGGCGGGCTGCAGTCCATGGGGTCACAAAGAGTCGGACACGACTGAGCGACTAAGCACAGCACAGCACAGCACAGCACCTTGTTGATTGAAGCACTATTCACAATAGCCAAGACACAGAAGCAACCTAAGTGGCCATTGGCAGAGGAATGGATAAAGATATGGTACATATATGCAACAAAATATTACTCAGCCATGAAAAGAATGAAATAATTCCGTTTGTAACACCATGGATGAACCTAGAGATTAGTATACTAAGTGAAGTAAGTCAGAAAGAGAAAGACAAATACCATATGATATCACATATGTGGAATCTAAGCTACAACACAAATGAACTTATCAATGAAACAGACTCAAAGACACAGAGAACAAGGCTGGTTGCCAGGGAGAAGGGGTACGGGGGGGAGGGATAGAGTGGAAGTTTGGGATTAGCAGATGCAAGCTAGTATGTGTAAGGTGGATAAACAACAAGGTCCTAATGTACAGCACAGGGAATTATACTCAGTATCCTGTGACAGATTGTAATGGAAAAGAATATGAAAAAGAATGCCTTAATATGTATGTGCATAACTGAATCACCGTGCTGTACACCAGAAATTAACACATTGTAACTCAACGGTACTTCAATATAATGCTTTTTAAAAAACTGAGGTGCTGAGAGATCAAACCACTTTCTCAAAATCACAGAACAGTACAGTTGGCCCTGAATAGCCAAGAGTTCAGCACCTGTGGATTCGACCCACTGCTGCAGTGAGGAGGCAGGGGGGTGGTGGAAGCCCAGCGTCTCCCCCACAGCACTGCGGCGCCCAGCAAGTTGCCCAGAGCTGCCCGCGTGGTATGGTGCCCCTCTAACAGCCTTAGCACGCCCGGCGTGGGCCAGTGTTAGAACATGAGTAGCATTGCTTTACTTATGATTCTCTTTTTCAATCATCCCAATTATATAGCTCTGGTGCTTTGCTTTCTTTTGTTTCATCTCACACCCTGCATACAGTCCTCTGGGAAATCTTGCTGGAACCAGACCCAGTGATTCATCTGCAGGCTCAGTCTCTCCTCTGCTGCCATCGTGGTCTGAGAGTCACCCTCACTGTATTTCTGCACTTCCTGGATTCCTGCCGCAGGACTTCTTGCTTTGCTACGGTCACAGACTGACCCAAAACTGAATGTATCCCAAGAGCCCAGAACACTGCCTGCTGCATAGTTGCTGCTGCTGCTAAGTCGCTTCAGTCGTGTCCGACTCTGTGCGACCCCATAGAAGGCAGCCCACCAGGCTCCTCCGTCCCTGGGATTCTCCAGGCAAGAACACTGGAGTGGATTGCCATTTCCTTCTCCAGTGCATGAAAGTGAAAAGTGAAAGCGAAGTCGCTCAGTCGTGTCCGACTCTTAGTGACCCCATGGACTGCAGCCTACCAGGCTCCTCTGCCCATGGGATTTTCCAGGCAAGAGTACTGGAGTGGGTTACCATTGCCTTGGTGCTTGCTAAACCCTGGTTGAAGGGATGGATGGCTTTGGAGCTGACAGGACCCCAGAGTCTTTGTGCTCCTCTCTCCTCAGGCCCGTCAGGGCACAGCTGCCACCCCCCAGCCCCAGGTCCACTTCTGGGGCAGAATTCAGGCGTGACTCCTCTGTTTCTGTCCTTCCAGCCCCCTCTCTGAGAAGAGACCTCTGTGCTCTGTCCATGCCTCCGTGTGCTATCCGAGCCCTTCGATTCTGTTACAGATGCAACATGTCTCACACCCATGTCAGGACAGCTCTGGTCCTCTCCCTTCTACGCAGAATGCAGACTTGAGGCTTCTGAACCTCCCGCCAAGAGACAACAGCACACCGCAAACCCCGGCAGGCATGTATAAACAGAATCCTGCCTACACTTTTCTTCGTAGTCAGAATTGGCTGACAGGGAACATCGTTGGTCCAGCATAGCCTGAAAACTGCATGTGGGTTAAGGTTCAGAAGAAGATGAGCAATTAGTTCCCCCAAGGACAGAGACACTTAATTTCGAAGGCTTACTATTTATTATGCTTCGTTTTGTTTTGGGCCCTTGGTAAATTGTTTGCATTTAACACGTTTTCAACTCTCCCAAGCCTCATATTTCATGCTGAAAAAGTCAAGGAAGTCAAAGCAACACCTTTGATCAAAGTGGAATGTTTTAATTAAATATCCATAAAATTCTGTAGGAAACAAGCCCACCCCAAAACACAAGACTGTTCTCACCGCTCTTCTCAGTTCTCGGCATCGGTCCTGTGCCGTCTCTCCTGCGGTGTGTGCACGCACTAAGCCCTGTGCTGTCCTCTTCACTCAGGGACCTGGGGCAGCCACTGCTGAGCCCAGGGCATCACTAGGTCACCCTGGGAGCCTTCAAAAAAGCAAAAGAGCTCCAGAAAACACCTCTTTCTGTTTTATTGACTATGCCAAAGCCTTTGACAGTGTGGATCACAATAAACTGTGGAAAATTCTGAAACAGATGGAAATACCAAACCACCTGACCTGCCTCCTGAGAAATCTGTAAGCAGGTCAGGAAGCAACAGTTAGAACTGGACATGGAACAACAGACTGGTTCCAAATAGGAAAAGGAGTACATCAAGGCTGTATATTGTCAGCCTGCTTATTTAACTTATATGCAGAGTACATCATGAGAAATGCTAGGCTGGAGGAAGCACAAGCTGGAATCAAGATTGCCGGGAGAAACATAAATAACCTCAGATATGCAGAGGACACCTCTCTTATGGCAGAAAGTGAAGAAGAACTAAAGAGCCTCTTGATGAAAGTGAAAGAGGACAGTGAAAAAGTTGGCTTAAAGATCAACATTCAGAAAACTAAGATCACGGCATCTGGTCCCATCACTTTATGGCAAATAGATGGGGAAACAGTGGCTGACTTTATTTTGGGGGGCTTCAAAATCACTGCAGATGGTGACTGCAGCCATGAAATTAAAAGACACTTACTCCTTGGAAGGAAAGTTATGACTAACCTGGACAGCATATTCAAAAGCAGAGACATTACTTTCCCAACAAAGCACCATCTAATCAAAGCTATGGTTTTTCCAGTAGTCATGTATGGGATGTGAGAGTTGGACTATAAAGAAAGCTGAGCGCCGAAGAATTGATGCTTTGAACTGTGGGGTTGGAGAAGATTCTTGAGAGTTCCTTGGACTGCAAGGATGTCCAACCAGTCCATCCTAAAGGAGATTAGTCCTGAGTGTTTATTGGAAGGACTGATGCTGAAGCTAAAACTCCAATACTTTGGCCACCTAATGTGAAGAGCAGACTCATTTGAAAAGACCCTGATATTGGGAAAGATTGAGGCCAGGAGGAGAAGGAGATGACAGAGGATGAAATGGTTGGATGGCATCACTGACTTAATGGACATGAGTTTGGGTAAACTTCAGGAGTTGGTGATGGACAGGGAGGTCTGGCGTGCTGCAGTCCATGGGGTCGCAAAGAGTCGGACACAACTGAGCAACTGAACTGAAATGAACTGAACTGGGAGCTTTCCATGAATGAAGAGAATCTGGAAGCTCTAATTCCATGTACAAGTGACCAGGCCTGGGATCTTCTCCCTGGAGAAGCTCCCTAGGTGCTGCTGGTAGGATCACGAGCCTTAGAGATTTATTTCCAGAAAGCTGAGCAAAGCACCACTTCACACGCAGTGGTGTCCACTCCAAACTATGCAGTCACTTGGAGAGAAAGAAGAGAACCACATTACTGATACTGGTACTAAGTGCTTGATATGGAAGCACCAGAAGAATAAGGACTTTGTTGGTCAAGTTCTCAATCGATCTCTAACTTTTTGCATGGTCCTGAGGAGACAGTGAATGAAAAGTCACTGAGAAGTGAACCTACTCTAGCTCATGTCTATAGCATTCATTTAACCTATCCCTTACAAAACCCAAGTGAAGCAGGTACTCTCTTTTCAAAAATTATTTATTTTTAATTGGAGGCTAATTGCTTTACAATGGTGTCTTGTTTTCTGCTCTACAATAACATGAATGAGTCATATGTATACATATACCCCCTCCTTCTTGAGCTTCCCTACCACTCCCCCCATGCCACCCCTCTAGGTCATCACAGAGCTCCCTTTGTCACACAGCAGCTTCCCACTAGCTAGCTATTTTACACATGGTAAAGAATCCACCTGCGATGCAGGACATGCGGGTTCCAACCCTGGGTCAGGAAGATGCTCTGAAGGACTAAATGGCAACCCCCTCCAGTATTCTTGCCTGGGAAATCCTTTGGACAGAGGAGCCTGGCAGACTACAGTCCATGGGGGTCTGAAAAGTGTCAGAAATGACTCAGCAACTAAATAACAACAAAGTATATATGTCAATGCTACGCTCTCCATTCATTCCTCCAGCTCTTGCCCAACTGTGGCAAGCCTGTCCTCTGCATCCACGTCTCTATTCCTGCCCTGCAAATGGGTTCATCAGTACCATTTTTCTAGACTCCATATGCATGCGTTAATATACAATATGTGTCTTTCTCTTTCTGACTTACTTCACTCTGTATAACAGGCTCTAGGTTCATCCATCTGAGTTCGACAGACTCAGATTCATTCCTTTTTATGGCTGAGTAATATTCCATTGTGTATATGTACCACAACTTCTTTATCTGTTCATCTGTCAACAGACATCTAGGTTGCTTCCATGTTCTAGCTATCATAAATAGTGTGAAGCAGATATTTTCAACTTTGCTTTACAGATGGGTGTATGCACTGACATTCTGAGAAGTTAAATAAGTTCCTCAATTTGCCGAAAAGTGTCTTAGAAAAGACTAGAGTTCAGATCTGCTTGGAACCAAGGGCCTGCCTGTTGCACACTCCTGCCGAATGGCTAGAGGGCCAGTCATGGCAGGTTCAAACTGGGCCAGTGATTGCCTTTCCAGGTTCTATCTTGCTGCAGTAACCAAAGGCCTCCGCCTGCCAGCCCTCCTTTGCCCATCCCCTCCTGGCCCATCCTGACTCCATCTCCATCAGAAGGTGGTTTTTGGAATATGTGACAATGCCCTGAGTTAGAACCCTGTGGTACCAGGGTAACTCCAATCATGCACATGTTTACAGAGCTGGACTCTCCCCGTCCTGTCTGTTTTCTTCCCAGGCCCAGGGAGGAAGGACCTGTGTATAGGATCCAACTTCTCCCGGGCCCATCCCTGGAATTTTTGTCTCCTTTAGCTGAATCCCCTGACAACTAACCTGCTGCTTCTGCTGCTGCTGCTAAGTCACTTCAGTTGTGTCCGACTCTGTGTGACCCCATGGACAACCAGCCTAGCCCTTGTTAATTCCCTTTCCTGAGCTCTCCAGCCCATGTCCATGCCCCTCTCTAGCCATTTCTTCCCTATCAGATTCCATGCATGTGCCAACCTCATTGGGTTTCCCTTGGTTTGCAGTCCTAGATATCCAGGTGGTCTTCTGGCTTGAAGAATTGTTCCATCCCCCAGACATCTCCCAGCATGATCTAGGAAAGCACACGTTAAGCTTTGTTTTAAACCTCTGAAGGGGTCCCTATCACCTACTGATTGGAGTCCCAGCTCCTCAGAAGGTTACATCCCCCCTTCCATGACCTGGCTCCTACCTGTTTCTCTGGTCCCATTTCTGGCAACTCTAGTCACACAGAACAAGCCATGCTGCTTCCACATGTTTTTGATGTTCCTGCTTTTCACTCTGTCTAGACGGGCCTCCCCAACATTTGACTCATCCTCCAAACTTCAGTTCACCTTCTGCAGAAAGTTTCCCCTCAGTCCCCATCTCAGCTTGAATATCTCTCCTTCATGCCCTCGGAGCAACCTCAGCAGATTTTGTTGACATCAGCTTGTAAATTCCCCAAGGGCAGGGCCAAGTTTTATTCACAGCTGAGCCTAGCACCACGCCGGCCACAGAATTAACATTCAAAAATGTATGGACCTGACGGCACTGAAGCCTGGTGGGAAGCCAACCACTTACTGGGGAGCCCAGCTTCCCTCCTGCCTGCCTGACCATCAGGATCCTAGTTTTCTGGAGACTTCCAGCCACCCACTCACCAAATCAGTATATCAGGTGTCAAAGCCAATCAGGCTGGTGCGTCTCCTTGCACGTACAGCATAGACCAAAGGTTTACGTTCTGTGGCAGTTCCTGGCAAGGGTTCACTCCCAGCCTTTCCTCCCGATCAGTTCCTGCCTGTAAAACAAGCCCAGCATGACTCCGTGCCACATCGTCCACTCGGGCCAGGAAGCTGGCACCTCTGGCCAGAGTCACACATCTAGCAAGCAAGCGGCACTGCTCTCACAGGACCAAAAAGGCAGTGCCGGTGGTTCTATGTGCTCTCTGCATGAACAACAACTTTAGTACAGATTTTACCTCCTGAGAGGAGATCAGAAGTCTCATTTACATACATGAGTGGTACCACATTAATATGGCATCTCGCTGGATAAGTAGGTTCCGACGTTCTCGCGTCACAGAAATAAAAGCTCCAAAGGTACCCCTAAAGCTCCAAGCCCCTGACAGCCCCGTCGCTCCTGTGCCCTGATGCCAAGGAGGAGGATGCTCGCGATGGAGAGGGTTTCCTTGCAGCTGCGCTGCTCACTCTCCTCCCACCCTGCCGTCTCAGCCATAAAGGCACATTGCATTTTCAGGGCTTGTCTGATCCTATTTCTTTGTAAATTGGATTAAGCTCTTTACTGTGTATTACTGATATTAAAAAAGAATGAATTCACATCTTGCAAGCACAGCAAAAAAACAATTGCTCCCATGGCAAAGAAGTCATTGGCCAGTATCCACAAGAACCCAGTTTTAACTTTCAAGCGCAGTCAGCAGGCAGAGATGCTAGCTGATGGCAGGTTGGCCCCAGGCGACGTTGTGAGCTGGGTAACGTGAGCTGTCAGCGTCTCAGGTCTCTATCTTTTCCTCTCTTGTCTCCCCATCATCTTTCAGTACCTCTTTGACTCAAACACTCCATCCTCTTCCTTCCAGGCCTCTCTGTGTCTCCTGGAGAAGAGCCTGGACGTGGAGGTTAGGTATGGAAGTGGCATGACTGGGTGATATGGTCTGTGAAGTCCTGTACAAGAATTTACAGCAGCACCTGTGTGAGAATCATCTCTACACTTTGCAAGCCCTCTTGTCTCAGCGGCATAGAGGCTCTTCTTTAGGTTGCATCCCCACCCCTCTCAACTCTCAGTCTCGCTGCATTTTGGAAGATGATCTTGGTGGTAGAGAATAGAAAAAAATAAAGGATGAAGACATGACGTTTAAATTTCCCAGGCTCCAGGGGAGCAATGATTAGGGATAGAGCCTCGATAGGAGTCAGGGGTAGCTTTCGGCTCTCCTCAAGTTGCCAGAAGGCAGGAACTCCAAACCTTTTGAGAATTGTTAATGAATGGGATCAATAAAAGGGTGAAAGGAGGATGGGCTACTTGGGTATGGCCTTCCCATAATCTAAATGTCCATATGAGAGGAATGATTAAATAGTATGCATCGATCAACAGAGTAAGTTAGATCTGTAAGTACTGACATGGAAAATTCTCCATTGAAAACAGCAAGTCACTGAATAATGTAGGTAGTATGAAGGATCCCATTAATATATGCATGTACCTACTCATTTAGCCAGGTCTATATGTAAAATATGTACATAATAATACGTGGAAAAGATCAGGATAGATTCCTACCAAACTCTCAACAGGGCTGATGGATGAGAAGGGAGTGAAATCATGGGAAGAGGGGGTTAAGGGGGTTTTCATTGTTTATTCTGTTTACTTCTGTGGGCTTCCCTGGTGGCTCAGAGGGTAAAGCATCTGCCCACAAAGTGGGATACCTGGGTTCAATCCCCAGGTCAGGAAGATCCCCTGGAGAAGGAAATGGCAACCCACTCCAGTACTCTTGCCTGAAAAATGCCATGGACAGAGGAGCCTGGCAGGCTACAGACCATGGGGTCGCAAAGAGTCGGATACGACTGAGCGCCTTCACTTGTTTACTTCTCTACTGATTGCTTTCGGTTTACAAGGAACATGCATTAATTTTGTAATTCTTCTTTTTTTTTTTTTTGCAAAAACACAAAGATATTCCCCCATCAAGATTATGGTCCCCAAATAGTCAGGCAGTTTGCATTGTGGCACAGTGGTCGGTGCCCCAGGCTGGTGACTAGGGATGCGGGAGGCTCAGGTAAGTTGAGCACTTGCCTGTAACATCCGTGCCTCCACTGTGCCCACAGGAAGGGCTCCCTATGCTGAATCTGGAGAGAAAATTCCAGCTAAGCCCCCAAGGACTTGCCGGTACTGTATCTGCCTGAAATTCCATACTCCAACTGTTCCTCCTAATAGAATTCACCCTGAGAGCCAAGGAATGAAAATATTTTGCACGTCCTGCTGTGGCACCTGGATAAACACACACATTTGCATAGTTACTTGACTAAGGATCTTGCTTTAAGATTGTTTTTTCAAGGAGCAGGAGAGGGAGGTTATCACAGAAATTGTAATTTCACTTAAAATGCTGTGGGTTTTTCATCAAATGTGCAGAAAATGCCAATCTTACAGCATGTGTCTATTTCTCCCCCGTATCCAGTGCTGGTGGAAATTCTGATTGCCGGCCCTCAAGTGTGTACCTGTCAATCTTGCCACCCACACCATCCCTCCACCTCAGCTCTCCCTGCCTGCTGTCTCTGGGCTGAGTCTGAAGTTTCTGCTTCTCCATGAAGAATTGGCCTGAGCTATGGAAGGACCAGTCTCTGCTCACCTCCAGCTTCTGAGTTGCAAGTGGGATGGGCTTCTCAACCCCCGAGTGAAATACTTTCTGAAAGGTTCTGTACATCCCTCCAGAAACCAGGGCAGGCACCCTATTGTTTCTCCTCAAAGTCCTGGGAAGCCACAGGCTACAAACAGGAGAGAGCCTTGGCAGAGCCTTGCTCCAGGCAGTCTGGAGACCGATAGTAAGGGTCATTGCAATGGGTACCCAAAGAAGGCAGAGAGCAAGGTTTGCCTGGCTGCAGGCAGTAAGAGTGAGAATTGTCTGTAGAGATTTTATACTAATAGAACCAGCTAAAATTTGGGCCTGCTTTGTATTATCATAGGGCTTTCCCAATGGCTCAGTGGCCAAAGAATCCACCTGCAATGCAAGAGAGGTGGGAAACTTGGGCTTGACCCCTGGGTCAGGGAGATCTCCTGGAGAAGGGGATGACTACCCACTCCAGTTTTCTTGCCTGGAGAACCCAATGGACAGGGAAGACTGGCGGGCTACAGTCCATAGGGTTGCAAAGCATCGGACTCGACTGAACAACTTGGCACACACATATTATCATCATCCAACCAGCAATTCCAAACAATGTCAGGGTCAAACACTCATCCTTGACAGAGTGGAACATGCTTCTGTACCAGAAGCCTTATAGCAAATGGTGGTCAAGAAGGTGAGATTCTGAAATCAGGCACCCTGGTTAGAATCCTAAGCTTGACATTTACTAGTTCTGTGAACTAGCAAGTTCTGTAACTTAGCAAGTTACTTCACGTCTCTGAGCCTCAGTCCCCTCTATTGTAAAAGGTTCATATAAAATGTTGGTATTTCCTAGGATTGTTGTGAAGGTTTAATGAGACAAACAATGTGAAGACTCCTGATTAACTGTGAAGTGATATAGAAATGTTCTCCTGTTTGCAGTTCAAATCAGGTTTGTAGCTGCGGCTCTCCAAACACAGCTGGTACGTTCACTTTGCATGCTGTTAAGCATGTTGAATGAACCCTCCTCAGGCAAGGCCTGTGCCCTTCTGTGCCTGTCGCCTCTCAGTCCTCTCCATCCTTGCAATGTAAATCTCTCCCATCACCCCAGCTGCCATTGCCAAGAAAACCACAATTCCCATCTCAATCCAAAGCAAGTTGGCCAAAGTCGCTGCCTGATGAGATACGGTATGAGATCTGGCTTTTTTTTTTGGTGGTGGTATTTTCCCTCTCAAGAATCCCAGAGAATCACCTTCACATCTTATGAACCAGTTCCCCTTGCTACTTCCCTGCTGTCACCTACCGTGAGCTGAGACATCCCCCCAAGACTGGACTATGCCACCAAAGGCCAGGATTGGCTACGGGTCCTGAGGCTAAGTGAGGGCTTGGGGTTGTGGACGGTCTCACTGGAGCACTAGCCACCCCCTCGGAGCACCCCACACAAATGCTCCTTCTCTCCAGGTCCAGCCAGCGCTGGGGGTGAAGCACTCACAGCAAACCCGCCTGCATCCCGAGGGCACAGCTCTGAGCATTCTTGATTTCAGGTGACACTAACCGCTTCCCAAGGCCAGCCGTGGTATCAGGTGGCTGAGGGGTTCCCGTAGCATCCCTCCGCCTTGAACTAGGCCTTGGCGTTGGGTCAGATCCTTTAGTTAGTCTGGGTAGTTTCCTTCATATTGAGTGTAGACTCAGAGCAACAGTGGCTTTATGCAAAACCTGGAAATGGTCCTATTTCCTTGACTGATGCCCTGAAGTCCGCACCCCTGTTATGTGACCTCAGTGAATGAAAACCTGGGCCATTTTTCATGTGACTTGGCTACCCAGGCCAAGTTATGGTCAGATATGCATCCAAGACTCAAAGCCCCTGGGAAACTCATATGCTAGGAATTGTCAGCCTATGGGACATCACCAGTGGTTTGGTCGGTTCAGTTCAGTTCAGTCTCTCAGTCGTGGCCGACTCTTTGCAACCCCATGAATCGCAGCATGCCAGGCCTCCCTGCCCATCACCAACTCCTGGAGTTCACCCAGACTCACGTCCATCGAGTCAGTGATGCCATCCAGCCATCTCATCCTCTGTCGTCCCCTTCTCCTCCTGCCTTTGGTCAAGAACCTGGTAAAGCCCTGGGTCTTATTCAGCCTCCGCCTCTCCTCACATTCATGGAAGCAAATGGAATCTGACTGTAGCTCAGCCAACAATTAGCTACTAAAGATGAGGAGTTGGAATTTGTCCTTCAGAACTATTGTAAGCTGTTATAGATGGGTGTTCCTCACAGCTAAACTTAGGAAAGAAAATCCTCTTGGTCTACAGGTATGGACCCCAAACATTCATATGTGCCTCAGAATATGACCATACTTGGAGATATGGTCTTCAAGAGATAATTAAGTTGAAAATTAAAGTGTTAGTCGCTGTTATATCCAACTCTTTGCAATGCCATGGACTGTATCTCACGAGGCTCCCTGGGCCCATGGAATTCTCCAAGCAAGAATACTAGAGTGAGTTGCCATGCCATTATCCAGGGGATCTTCCAAACCCAGGGATCGAACCTACATTTTCTGCATTGCAGGCAGTTTCTTTACTGTCTGAGCCACCAGGGAAGCCCATCAGTTCAGTTCAGTCTCTCAGTCGTGGCCGACTCTTTGCAACCCCATGAACTGCAGCACACCAGGCCTCCCTGTCCATCACCAACTCCTGGAATTTACTCAGATTCATGTCCATTGAATCAGTGATGCAATCCAGCTATCTCATCCTCTGTCATCTCCTTCTCCTCCAGCCCTCAACCTTTCCCAGCATCAGGGTCTTTTTAAATGAGTCAGCTCTTCACATCAGGTGACCAAAGTATTGGAGTTTCAGCTTCAACATCAGTCCTTCCAATGAACACTCAGGACTAATCTCCTTTAGGATGGACTGGTGGGATCTCCTTGCAGTCCAAGGGACTCTCAAGAATCTTCTCCAACACCACAGTTCAAAAGCATCAATTCTTTGGGGCTCACTTTCTTTATAGACCAACTCTCACATCCATACATGACCACTGGAAAAACCATAGCTTTGACTAGATGGACCTTTGTTGGCAAAGTAATGTCTCTGCTTTTAAATATGCTAAATAGGTTGGTCATAACTTTCCTTCCAAGGAGTAAGTGTCTTTTAATTTCATGGCTGCAGTCACCATCTGCAGTGATTTTGGAGCCCCCAAAATATAAAGTCAGCCACTTTCCACTGTTTCCCCATCTATTTGCCATGAAGTGATAGGATCGGATGCCATGATCTTAGTTTTCTGAATGTTGAGCTTTAAGCCAACTTTTTCATTCTCCTCTTTCATTCTCATCAAGAGGCTCTTTAATTCTTCCTCACTTTCTGCCATAAGGGTGGTGTCATCTGTATCTCCGAGGTTATTGATATTTCTCCTGGCAATCTTGATTCCAGTTTGTGCTTCATCCAACCCAGTGTTTCTCATGATGTACTCTGCATATAAGTTAAACAAGCAGGGTGACAATATACAGCCTTGACATACTCCTTTTCCTATTTGGAACCAGTCTGTTGTTCCATGTCCAGTTCTAAGTGTTCCTTCCTGACCTGCATACAGATTTCTCAAGAGGCAGGTCAGGTGGTCTGGTATTCCCATCTCTTTCAGAATTTCCCACAGTTTATTGTGATCCACACAGTCAAAGGCTTTGGCATAGTCAATAAAGCAGAAATAGATGCTTTTCTGGAACTCTCTTGCTTTTTCAATGATCCAGCGGATGTTGGCAATTTGATCTCTGGTTCCTCTGCCTTTTCTAAAACCAGCTTGAACATCTGGAAGTTCACAGTTCACGTATTGCTGAAGCCTGGCTTGGAGAATTTTGAGCATTACTTTACTGGCCCATATTTAAGGTTAAATGAGACCATGAGGATGGGCCCTAAGCCGCTATTGCTGGTGTCCTAATAACAAGAGAAGTCTGAACACACACCTATACGGAGGGAAGACTCTGTGAAGACTCAGGGAGAAGACAGGCACCTACAAGCGAGGAGAGAGGCCTGGAACAGATCCTTCCCTCAAGGCCCTCACGAGGAACCAACCCTGTTGACACCTTGATCTTGGACTTCTACATCCAGAACTGTGAGAAGATATACCCCTGTTGTTTAAGCACCCTGATCTATGGTATTTGGCTACAGCAGTGCTAGTAAACTAATACAACCACTCAGCAGTCTTTAAAAGAAAGAGGAGAAGGGGGAGGAGAAGGGGGAGGAGGACAGGAGGAAGAGGAGGAAAGAAACCCACCAAGCAGGTGAGATTTTGTGGGAGGCTTTCTCCTGGACCCACTCTTCCCCAGCTGGTTGACCCACAGGGTCAGCCAAGTTGACCCAGTCCCTAGCTCTGCATTTGATCCCCCGAACACTGGTAGCCTTCGCTTCTCTTTCTTAACAGTGGGTCTTCGCCACAGTCACAAGGGATATGAAGCAAGCCCCAGGTGCAGCAGACGGGAGGGTCGGGGGTGATTTGTGGGCAGGGCTGCCCAGGTGATGGTGGCCACTATTCTGGATACCTGAGCTTGATCAGGTTCTGACTACTAGACGTGGGGTGCTCAGGCCATGCAATTGGTAAACCCAGCTTGGAAACAGAAGGACCAAGAAAGAGAATAGAGTTGTCTGGGGAAAGGAAGGGGGTCGTGTGCTGCTGGCTTCTGGTCCCACTAATGGAACAGAAAAACAAAATGGTGCATATCTCTGAGTCTGAAGGGGAAAAGCTCTTCCAGCCTGCTGCCAAAAGGGACGGGGAGCCTGCAAGTCACCCACCCAGACATGCGTCTTTCAGATGGCCCAATTTCTACACAGGTAACCAGCCCGAAGAGAAAGGACTCCTTTGGGTCTGGTGCTTTCTCAATGTTTTTTTATGAGAAATAGTATACAGCTGAATGTCTGAGATGACTTGGGGTTCACACCTACTGTCTGTGGAACAGCTTGGAGCTGACACACTGAGCTCATCGACAGGCCCTGGGACCTGCTCCGATCTACCCACACAGAGGAGCCTGGCACCTGCCAAGTTCAATGAGATCTTGTTCTTACAAACAGTCCTGTTTCCCTCTCCCATCAGTTTGGGCTGCTCATCATCTTCTTTGCCGCTGCTCTTGAGGGCTGCTGCTCCATGCTGGCCAGCCCCTCAGTCCCGCTCCAGGTTCAGTCAAGTTCACAGCTTGGCGTCTTCGGGCAAGCCCTTGGAGGCACACGCCTGCTTCCCTCCCACCCTGGATGAAACGTTGCTGGTATTTTTATATATCTGAGCAGACTGTTGCACACACTTCCTTCTCCTCCCCGGCTCACTTCCTGCCAGCTCTTCTGCTCTCTCTTCTCTGATAACCAACTTGCTCAGACAGAAATGCCTTATGTAACACGCCTCCCCGACACCCCCAGCAAGGGGAGGCTTCCAAGCCCTCTTGAAGCACAGACATCTATGTATTCCTCTTACAGAAGCAAACACCTCGATGGGCTCCCTGGCTCCTCTCCAGGGCTGAGATCAACAGAGGCACAAGTTGATCTGACCACCGTCCTACCTGGCACCCTAGCCATCCCCACCTCCACTCCCTGGTCAGAGATGACACGAGCGATTTTCACCTAATTGTTGTTTAATCTCTTCCCAGAGATTTCAGCTGGCTCTCTGTTGTTTTGGCTAATAAAAACTAAGGAGATTTGCAAGAAACTCCAGATGCATTTGAACACTTTGGGGGATAGGGGAGCCTGAAGGCAGCTGAAACTTAACACAAATAAACAGAAGGTAATGTGCATTGGCAAAGGTAATCTAAGACATGAGCGTACATCTGTATGCTCCAAATTGGCAGCCGTCTCCAAGGAGGAGATTTGGGAGTACTTCATAACGGATGAAGTGGGCAGAGCAGCCAAAAAGTGGCCCAGGGTCAAGACCCATTAACAAGGAAAACTTGATCTCATTTTGTGCAGACTCTGTGACCCAGACTGAAAGGTGTGCTTGCATCAGTACAGATTCCAGACCTTCACTCCCTGTGATCTCATGTGGGAAGACAGTGAGGAGTGGTTTCCAGAGGCAGGGGAGGCTGGGAGGGTGTGATGGCCTTCCTGATGTGGAAAAGGGCCCCTTTTGACCACTTCTGCACCAAGACCCAGAAGGTGTTAGGTTATCTGTATCTGCTCTTAAACCCCCAGGATCACATTTAGATGAGGGACTAGCTTTCCAATTATAGCAGCACCCACTCCTGTCCCACCCCATCTCAGTCACTTCTCCACTTTCTCATATAAAAATGACAAAAAAATCTGCATTTTAGTATCTTATGTATATGACATATAAAACAGAATTTAATTCCAGGGTGAAGGGGGATATATAGGCATATACATATACATCATAAATATATGTATGGGCCTACCAGGCTGTGCTAGTGGTATAGAGCCCACTGGCCAATACAGAAGACATAAGAGATTTGGGCTCGATCCCTGGATCTGGAAGATCCCCTAGAGAAGGGAATGGCAACCAACTCCAGTATTCTGGCCTGGAGAGTCCCAGGGACAGAGGAGCCTGGTGGGCTATAGTTCATGGGGTCACAAAAGAGTTGGACACAATTGAAGTGACTTAGCATGTACGCATACGTACATATGCATACACACAACAAATACATATATATGTATACACGTGTGTATATATACACACACACTCACACACACACTTGCTAATTATGATTCCTGTAGGTCTGTCTCCACTGGACTAAAAAACCCAGTAGACAAGGAAGCAATATTCCTGGCACTTTAGAAGCACCACTCTATACATGGCAGGAAGAGGCTGGCACAGGCCTTTCAACCATATCTTTGTCTTAGCCACCTGACCCTCCTCCAGACAGGTTGGGGCAGGAGGCCATCTGCCCAAATCTGCAAGCCTGCTCAGAGAGGTGCTGGTTTCTGGAAGCAGGAGGGAGAAACGACCTGCACCCAGCCTCACGCAGCCTGAGCTAGAGAGGGCCTCCACCAGCCCAGCTCCCTTTGCTCCCCAAGCCCGACCCTGCAGAAGACGAGTGAGGACTCCCAGGGAGGCTATGGTTTGGGAGGGGAGTTGGGACCTGGAACATTCTCCCTCCCAGAAAGTGGTGAGAGAAGTCCCAGTGTCTGGCAGTCCAGAGGCAGCCCCCTGCAGCACGGAGGAGGAAGGGAGCCAGGGCACGGCCCTGCCTTCGGAGGGGGCACCTTCATCTGGCCCACCTGTCAGTCACCATCATGCAACTGACAACACCGAAGCCCAAATGGCGCATGTGAGGCGCCCACAGGGCTCTACGTGTAATGGGCAGAGCTTCTGGTTGTGTGAAAGGTAGCGCTGAAAACTGGGCTTCTTCCTCATCCTCAGGAGCAGAAGCAGCTCTCCTCTTTCACGGTCAGCACCCACTCAGCCCGCAGGCCTATGCCCTCAGGCCACTTGCCAACTTCTCCACCACTCCGACGCCAAGGGAACAAACATGCCATGCCACTGTAGGCCTTAGACACTAGTTTAGTAATACAGGAGATGGATTAATTCATTCATGCATCAAATACTTCATTCTGTACAAGTCACAATGCTAGGTGGGCAGAAGATACAGATGTAGCAGTCATCAGGAAGAAAGAAACTGGGCACAATTTACAATGTCTGTAAGAAAAGCAAAACAAAGAAAATGCTCAGAAGAGCCATATGTGTTGGGACTAACTAAACAGTGGGACTTCCCTGGTGACTCAGATGGTAAAGAATCTGCCTGCTATGCAGGAGACCTAGGTTTGGAAGATCCCCTAGAGGAGGCAATGGCTACCCTCTGTAGTCTTCTATCTGGAGAATTGCATGGACAGAGAAGCCTGGTGGGCTACAGCCCATGGGATCACAAAGAGTCAGTCACCACTGAGCAACTAACACTTTGACTTCCACTTGAACTAAACAGGAATTCACCAGCAAAGCAAAAGGCCTGTGAGTGATGGCATCAATGAGGAATTGATTGGTTCTTCTCAGACTTTGAGGTGCCCCCAGGTCACTGGGGGAACTGATCCAGACACGCTGCGGTGGACCTGAGTCTCTGCGTGCCCAACAAGCTCCCCAGTGTTGGCAAGGCCACCACGCTGCTGATCCTCAGACCACGCTGTGAGTAGGAGGCTCCAGAGCACATGGATGTCACTGTGTCTTCTATGAACTTTCAGCCCTGGCTGGTGGCATCGCAAGAAAGGACAGTTCGACTGTAGCAGAATGGTGGCCAGGAGGCTAACATGACACCCACGTAGGCAGCTCCTGCCAACCTGACTGGATCCAGGAGTTGTTTTCAGAAAAACTGGAAAAATGGCAGATTGCACGTGACTTTTAAATTCTTGCTAAATATCATTTTTCTCAGTCTAACTTCTTAGGATACCAGGTGGCTATAAAACCAAGATGGCTCTCCCCAGCGGACACCTGGGAAGCTGCTGGGTTGCCATAGGACACAGGGCCATCTGCCACAGCAGATGCCAGCCTCCTCCGATGAGCCACGAAAATGGGAAAGGATGTGGCCTCAGGTTAGGAGGACGAGGATACAGGCAGGATGAGGAGGTAGAAGCAACTTTCCAGGTTAAGAGAAGAGCTGGACCAAGCCCCCAAGGTAGGAGGAAGTGTGGAGTGTGGAGGAGACGCTGTTTGCCTTGTTCATGCCACTCCTTCAAGTCTCCACTCAGAGGACCCCCCCACAGGCTACCCCGTTGAAAACAGCCTCCTTCTGCACCTGCCAGGCTCACCTCTCTCTCACCCTGCGACATCGCACTCATCGCCTCCAGAGATCCCACCAGACAGCTGAAGAAAAAACTTCGGAAGTGGAAGACACTGCATACGCAGGGCCCTGAGGTCAGCGGAGCTGCCAGAATGCAGTGAATGGGGCTGCGTGTCCAGAAAGGCCCGTGGAGAGGACCCCGGGGACCCCGAGCCAGCTACCCCAGCCAAGGGGTGCCCAGCAGTGAGCACCCATTTCTCTGCACATCTGGGGGTCCACCAGGGCAGCCCTCCCCCATGGGTGTCCCTCTGGGGCCCAGCCACACAGCCCCTGGGCCATCATTGTCCCTGTGACAGGGGAGGGACAGGAGGGCAAACCTGACCACCTAGAGTCGGGTCTGCTGCCACCCCACGGCCAGGGCACATCTGCAAAGAAGTCCGCATCACAGGGAGGGAGGACTCGACGGCCTCAGGCAGGCTGTGGCAAAAGGACCTGGGTGTTCTACCGCCACCCAGCAGGGAGGGAAACACGAGCAGGGACAGTCATCCATTCCTCCACAGCAAGCGGGATGGGGCAGCCAGCAGGTGGCGGGCGGAGAGGCTTGAGTGGAGGTGTGAGGAGTTCTCTCTCTAGCTGAGGGCCGAAATGGAGGCAGAAAGCCCCGGCCAAAATATATCCAATGAGGACCATGGGCTCACTGAAGCCTGCTGTGTGCCGGGCAGCTGGAACACCAGAGAAGCCGAAACACTTAAGCCCTGCCTCGGGGCCCCGCAACATGGAGCCGTGGTCTCCGCTCTGACAGCCTGCAGGAACGGCTAGGCAGGCTCGGTTTCAGCCCTGTGGTTCTCCTCGCACTCGTGTGCATGGACAGCAGGAGGGGCGGAGAGGGAGCAGGAGCCTCTGGCCCCGGGGACGGCCGCTGGGGACATCACAGGAGTGGGAACAGCCACTCGGACCAGGTGTGGACAGAGAGCTCCCTGGCAGAACTACACGCCCACGTGGTGTTCAGAGCAGGGGCTGGGAGGGAGGCGGGCAATCTGTGCCTCGCTGAAGCTGTAAAAATAAGGCAGCCGGATGATGAGTCAAAGGAAGCTGGCTGGCTTCACACCCTTCAGGAAGAAAGGAACGGCAACCCACCTCTTCCCATCCTACTTAAACCCTGCAGGTGTCACGTCTCAGATCTCCCGACAGCAACAGCAAAATGAGATGCTCCGAGAAAGCAGCCTTTGGGAAAGCAGTCTGTTTTATAAAAGGAACACAGCGTAACCAGGAATTCCCGTCTGTGGAGAAGTGAACAAGTTGTCAGAGCGTGTCAAGCAGACGCTGCAGGCAACAGGCAGAGGGGTTCCTGAGCTGGGCAGGGCTGGGCGGAGGGCCTGCTATCCTGCAGGGTGACTGGAGGCACCTCTGGATCCCAGATAACAGAATGAAAGTAACCAGCTGTCAGCGGGGTACCTGACAGCTTGGCTCAGATACCCTCTTCATAGCGCCGGGGAAGTTTACAAAAGGACAGTGATTAAAGACCTAAAAGGAAATTTCTCCTATTCAAAAGTTCATAGGAACATAAATAGCAAAAACTAAGCACATATAACCAGAAAAGAAGTATAAAGCTACTAAATGGGTCATATCCTGGCGCATAACTTCTTTCGAATTTAGTTTTTCATCTTTAGGCTGTGGCATTCGAACCAAGCCACATTTTAACTTTCCTTTTAGTTCTGAAACTCTATGATTCATTAAAAAACACTTTGCAAGAAATCCCCCAAAATGTCAAAACTAAAGCCAAGAAACTGAAGACCTGGGTGGAATGCACTAAGGAATAGAAATTGTACTAGCTCTGGGTCATGCCCTCTACCTGGGAAATGAGCACCCTTCAAATGGAGAGGTCGGAGCGTGCAATAAAATTGCGGTCCGTGCACAGAATGTTCTAGTCTTAACTGACAAAACAGATATCAATAAACCACCCAGACAGGATGGAACCCACCTAAGAATTTCAAGCAAATTCACGGGCAGGATTGTGGAGCTGTTGACCATGATGTGAAACTAGTTGTTGTAACAGCTGCTGTGTTAGATTCAGAGCAGTCAGGTCGCTAATACCAGGCTCCTTCCAAGACTCAGAGGGGACTCTAGGATACCGCTCACTGGTCGTTGCTCCCTTCCCTACTCACCAAGCTGGCGGAATCACCAAATGAAGCACGGAATGGAGAAAGCTCAAATCTGCACAACGTACGGAGGTAAAGGCAGGATGGATTCTACACCAGGAGCCAGCTCTGATTATCAGAGTTCTTTGAGGGTCTGGGGAAAGAGGAAAGAGTCACTCTTCAGGCTTTGGAGTTACCTTTGGCAAGTGTCCACACCAAACGCCTACTGTAGGCAAGTAAAGAACAGTTGATGGGATTCCATGGTCGTCCAGTGGTTAAGAATCGGCCTTCCCCAATGCAGGAAGCTGGGTTCAATTCCTAGTCAGGAAACTAAGATACCACATGCCACAGGGCAGCTAAGTCTGCATACCACAACTACTGAAGCCCACGTGCTCCAAAGCCCATGCACCACAACCAGACCAAGCACAGCAGCGAAAGAGCCCCATGATACAATGAAGATCCTGCCACTAAGACCCCAAACAGCCAAATAAACAAAAAATTTTACACAGACAAAAAGCTGTTGAGTCTCTATAAGATTAAGGGACTACTTGAAATGGATAAAGAATTGAATTTCAATATAGGAAAGTCAAGCAATAAAAAATAGAGTTATTCCTTTGCAAAAAGTAGGAGTTCTCAGAGCCCAAGAGCGGCTGATCTTGGTGAGAAATCTTATAAAGAGATTTGAAGAGCTATGCACACAGTGAACAGTTGTCTTGGGATGAGCCCAAGACGTTCTAAGGAATTTGTGCCTGCTGGGAAGCCCTTCTAAGGAGTAAAACAGCAAACCAATGGGATAGAGACTTTTTGAAGCTAGGCAGAAATTAGTACAGGAAATTCAGTGCTGGTAAGTTTAAATTCAAGTACCTTAAAAACAAACCCTTGTAGAACAACAGCCTGGGAATTAACTGTAAACCCAACAGGAGACCTTGGGAATTATTTGCTTCCCTGAGAACTTTAAGGCCAATGCAGGGCAAGAGCATCAAAGATAATGCTGTGCCAGTTCAGTTCAGTCACGCAGTTGTGTCCAACTCTTTGCGACCCCATGAATCACAGCACACCAGGCCTCCCTGTCCATCACCAACTCCCGGAGTTCACTCAAATTCATGTCCATCGAGTCAGTGATGCCATCCAACCATCTCATCCTCTGTCATCCCCTTCTCCTCCTGCCCCCAATCCCTCCCAGCATCAGGATCTTTTCCAATGAGTCAACTGTTCGCATGAGGTGGCCAAAGTACTGGAGTTTCAGCTTTAGCATCATTCCTTCCAAAGAACACCCAGGAAGCCTGGTGTGCTGCAGTCCATTGAGTCGCAAAGAGTCGGACATGAATGAGCAACTGAACTGACTACACTGAAGAGTGGCTGGGGACTTTGGCTTTTCACTGCTGCATCCTCTAGGCCTAGAACAGTGCCTGGAACAAAATGGGTGTTGCTAAGGCTGCTCATTTCTCATCTAACATCCACGTTTTCCTTCTTTCTCAGTATAAGAGTCCCCGTATTGCCAGGTTTAAAGGTGGTGCCAGCTATAAAGGTTCACCTGTAGACTCCCTGTCAATAGAAGTGGTCAAGTCATGAGATGGAGCTTCTTGGAAAACATTTTGAACAAAGCTTACTCCATTAAAAAAGCATGCCCTTTTGCCCTTGGGCCATCCTCATTCCTGCTGCTCGGAACATGAATGCAATGGCTGGAGCTGCAACAGCCAGGATTGTGTCCACAATATAAACTTATCTGCAGGAACCACTCTAGGAAGGACCTGTGTCTTTGGTACCAGGTCTAGACTGCCTACCTCTGGAGAGAAAAATAAGCCTCAATCTTGTTTAAGCTCTACGATTAGTGTTACATTTTCATTGTGTGTTTGCGTGCTCAGCTGCTTCAGTCATGTCTGACTCTTTGTGACTCTATGGACTACAGCCCTCCAGGCTCCTCTGTCCATGGGATTTTCCTGGCAAGAATACTGGAGTGGGTTGTCATGCCCTCCTCCAGAGGATTTTCCTGATCCAAGGGCTGAAACCATGTTTCTTATGTCTCCTGCATTGGCAGGTGGTTCCTTTACTGCTGAGCCACCAGGGAAGCCCCATTTTTTAACTGTAGCCAAATCTAATTCTGATATATGGGTGTGCAGTATACATATACATAAATATATTGTATATATTTACAATGTATACAGTGGATAAATGTACATGTGTCTCTCTTTTACATTTTCAACTTCCAAAAACTTTTTCAAAACATACCTCGTTACTTTTCCCACTCCAAATCTCTAAGCAGTTTTTAAGCAGGGGTTAGTTGATTGTGAAGATCAAACTAGTTTTCAAGCCACTGAGTCGATGATGCTTCCATCTGTGTCAGCTAAATCTACACAGAGCAGAACAAGTAAGAGTTCTGGAATCCTCACTCACTTACCTGCTAGCTGTCCCACCTGAAACACCCTGCTTAATGCTCACTGAGCCTCAGTTTTACCACCAGTAAATCAAGTCAACATTGTAAACAGATGCTTCATAAATATTTATTGCAGTTGTTATGACATGAATTCTAAAGCAAACTGAGATGTTTTAGGAAAATGCCAATGGCTGTCTCTGAACCAACGCTGGGAATACCACTTGGACAACCTGATGGACCGTGACAACTCCCATGCTGCGGAGCTTGGAGGAAAAGAAGACGAGTCACATGGAGAGACCTCCTCTGAATGGCAGCTCCTGGGACTCAGTGGGACTACTTAAGTTGAACTGATAAATGCGGCTGGACCGAAGAATGACTCACCCAGGGACTGAATGCCCCTGACGCTTTCCACGTCTCTGTTTCCTCCTCTTCTCTTCATTTCTTCCCCGTTCTTCACTTCCTCTCTGTAACGTGCAGCCTCTGCTTTTCTGGCTCACATGGTAGAAAAACATGACTGTAGAGAACCCTCTAAGTCACGTGTTACTGATTCCACCAGCCAGGAGGAAACAGTCCTCCACGTCCACGTTTACAGGGAGGAGACTCGGGGTCAGCTTAGCAATGTGCCCTCCGTGCCCTCAGGAACTATATGGTCAGGGCGGGGTGGGTGAGTCCCACTACAGGAACCCAGCCAGTACTAATAACAACGTGGACAGAGAGAGGAACAGCGCCCCCCACTCAAGGGACAACCAGAGAGAAAAGCAAAGCTTTCATCAGGAGAACTGAAGTCACATTTTCTCTGAGTGAACAGAAACTCTGAGCCAGAACCAAGGAAGAAGTCCAAGTGGCGAGCTAAATTGTGTGAAATGCTAACTCTTCAAAAAGCCATCGTCCCAACCTAACCCGGTGACACGTCGGGCTGGTAACTGGGTATAATTGAGAGATGAACCCGAATGAAGGCACCCTGGCCATTGCATGGACAATTCAGAGAACAGAGACTTGCAGGTGAATAGAGCGCTGGCAGTGATCAAATAGTTTGCTAAATATTCAGATAGCATTTCCCTCAAAGTACAAATCCTCATGATGGATTGAATATACGAAAAAAAAAATAATGTCTCTCATCAGCCACTTTTAACGTATGTCATCCTGGAAAATAAAAAGTCTATCTGTGGATTTCTTTTTCTGCAAGGGTTGCTTTGAAGATGACGTGCAGCCCCGTTACCAGGGACAGGGGTACCGGTCCCCAGAGGCTTACTTGGCTGTTCCCCTAACTCCTCCGTAAGTCTCTTCCTTTGGGAAGGAAAAAGATAACTGCATGTCATCCCTAGAATATAAACACACGGCTTCCTCACTCATCACTCCACAGGTAGGTTTACTGCATGAGCCCAGCAGTGCCATCCAGCCTATGTCACAGCTCAGCGTCCTTGGTGACTGAGGCTCTGACACCTCTGTGGAGGCTGGAGCACCGTCACCCATCACCTGGGGCAGAAAGAGTTAGCAGTTGCAGAAGAAACTCTGTAAGGGAGGCTAAATCTTTCTAGATGGACCTTTTCTTTTTTTCTTGACGCTGATAGAAGCTTTATGGGTTTCTTAGCACCCAAATTACAATGAGGGGTAAGTCTCCCTGTGACATCTGCTGCTGGGGGGAAACAGAATAAGAAACAGTTTTGAAGTAAATGCCTTTGACACTGAGAGATGCTGGGGGACCTGAATTCAGGTAGAAGGAAGAGGGTATCCTGTTTAGAGCTGCTTTCAGTGAGTACCTGATGATCCCGCAGCCAACGCAGCAGGGTGGAGCTCGCTGGGGGGGCTTTGAGGGTGTGCAGACCTGGGCTTGTATTTCATTTCTGGCCCTTAGGACCTGCAGGGCCTGGGGAAATTTTCCTAATTTCTCTGGGTTTCTGCTTCCTCTTCTGCAAAATGGGGATCATCTCCTGTCCATGACTGTGAGAACTAGTGATGCCGCATGAAGACCTGGCACCAAGCCCCACACAGAGTAGCATCTCAAATGAAGGACATCTCGAGTTATTATGAATGTCCTTGAAGTAACATAATACATCACCAGGCTTTCAAAAGAGCTTCTGCTTCTTTGTGTTTCTTCACATTTCCTCACAGGTATTAATGATGACCCATCCATCAGTGGCTCAAGGGGAATTTGTATAAGCCTTTAAGCTCAGCCTCCCCAGTTGCGCTGCTCACAATGGGGACATGTGTCAGGCTGATAAAACTGCCGAGTCCTGGGCCCCACCCCAGATCTCAGCAGAGGGGGGCCCAGGACTCTGCATGTTAACTGAGTTCTACATGTGAACTTGGGAGGATTTCTAGTCAATTCGCAACAGGTTTTTTTTAATTCACTGGAGATTCGTTTAAAGGCAGTCAAAGAAGACAGGACAGCGGTGTTTCAGCTGGTGAAGACTGTTTAATAATGGGCAGAGGAGGTACCCTTTCTCTAAGGGCAGGAACAGTAGGAGTGCTCTTTGGTGTTGTTCAGTCACTAAGTCTGTCTGACTCTGTGATCCCATGGACTATAGCCGGCCAGGCTCCTCTGCCCATGGGATTTCCCAGGAAAGAATACTGGAGCAGGTTGCCATTTCCTTCTCCAGGGGATCTTCCCAACCTAGGAATAGAACCCATGCCTCCTGCATTTCCTACACTGGCAGGCAGACTCTTTACCACTGTTCCACATCGGGGATCCAGTACCCTTGGTACCATGGTAGTAATTAGAGCAAGGTATTATTCTACTGGTTTATAAAGTCTCTCAGTAGAGGAAGGGGGTGATTCAAGACTGAATACTCTTTAATCAAGCCTTTTTTGCTTTCTCCATTGCCTCTAAAAAAGAAGGGGGAAAATGAACTTATTTAGATAGTAGGGAGCCATGCCTACATCCAGTGATGGGCTGAGTAACAGGGCTGATCAAGCTCCAAGTTTTCAGTCTCACATGATCTTGTGAGATCACAGATTTTCTATCCCAGCCATTTGTCCTGACACATGTATATACTTGATGACAGAAGGGATGGGGTCAGAAGGATACATAATTCATTCTAAACTTATCCACTCAGCAAATACCCACGGAGCACCCGCCATCAGAGAGGCTGTGTGCCAGCACAGGGGTTAGAGAGGAGCACTCACCTCGGCAGTTTGTGCCCTCAAGGAGCTCACAGGCTTGCGGGTGCCGGGCCAACTATCAGCCAAAGTGCGAGCAGGGCGCAATCAGGACGCACTGGGCGTGAAGGGAAGAAACAGCAAGTGCTGCCTGGGTAGCGCAGGGGTCCAGCCAACTCCTGAACCCTGGGCTCCAGGCGCTGTGGCAGATTCCATGTCAGGTCAATAGCATTATCTCTAGTCAAAGGACTGCATCATTATCACAGTGGTTTGAGTGGAAGGCAAATAAAGTTGCCTGTGGCTCCTCTAATCCCTACCTCTTTGCTCAACATTATAAGAAAACCCTCCTACTTGATGGAGATCATGTCTCCCCGACACGGGAAATCATGCTCCTATGAATCACTCCACACCCCACAGCCACTGTTTTTCATCACATATAAGCTTTGATTTCCAGCTGGGTGTTGATAAGACAAAACTGTTCCCTAATGCTTAAGTAATTGAGTGGAAAATAGTTGACAAAAAATGAAAAGGTTGATTTTGATTATACATAGAATCTCTTCTCTTAGGAACAAAATGTGTTTGAATAGGCATGAGTCATTTCTACAGGGTTGTAAGATGATTGATTTATTTATGTAGTTGTTTTTTTTAATTGATTTTTTTGGGTGCTGAAATCCAAGATTGATATGTTTTAAAATAATACCTTTGTTAATATATGGAAAAACCAATACAATATTGTAAAGTAATTAGCCTTCAATTAAAATAAATAAATTTATATTAAAAATAAATAAATAAAATAAAATAATACCTTTACTGGCTTTGTACATGTATATTATAAAAATTCAAGAAACACACCGAAAAACAGCTCTTTACTCAAATTCTCTTACTCAACAATAACTAGTATTAATATATCATGAACCTCAATTCAAATATCTCTATTTACAAATTATAATTGGATGAATGAATAGATGAATGGACAAAATATCCTCATAATAATGGAATCATGTTATATTTCCTTTTAAAATAAAAATACATTTTCCGTGGATTGAATAGAAGGCAAAAGAAACTGAAGCAAAAATAAAAGAAATAGTGAAATTCATAGATCTTTCCTCATTCGTAAGAGATTGCTCTGAGGATAAGAAAAAAGACCATGAGTATTATTAAAAGGCTATCTTATAATTACTTGTTTCAATTTTAGACATTTTTGAAAAACTTTGCCATAAAAGATTAAGTGACCAGTATACTTTGACTCTCTTCCACTTTTCTTCACTCCACCTCTCAATTTTTTGGGAGCTTTAATTTTGTTTGCTTAGTCAAGATATATACATATACATTCTGTTCTGCAGTCATTCTTTCCTTGGTTGCTGTTTTTTGTTTAATTTTGGCTCTGTTTTTAAACTAATTAAATCCTCACCAGTGGTTTATCTCGTGGTGGAATAGATTTCTTCATCATCATGATATATAACATTGATTACAGCAAACGTGTGTATATACAGCTTTGCTACGAGCCAGGCACTATTCCCAGCACTGTGTGCATATTAATTTTTTTTCAAACTTTAAACTTTCTATTTTGTGCTGAGTGAAGTCTCTCAGTCGTGTCCGACTCTTTGTGACCCCATGGACTGTAGCCTACCAGATTCCTCCATCCATGGGATTTTCCAGGCAAGAATACTGGAGTGGGTTGCCATTTCCTTCTCCAGGAGATCTTCCCGACCCAGGGATTGAACCCGGGTCTCCCACATTGTAGGCAGACGCTGTACCATCTGAGCCACCAGGGAAGCCCATTTTGTGTTGGGGAATATCCAGTTAACAGTGTGGTAGGAGTTTTAGGTGAACAGTGAAGGCCTCAGCCATACATATACGTGTGTCCATTCCCCCCTAAACCCCCTCCCATCCAGGCTGCCACACAGCATCGAGTAGATTTCCGTGTGATCTACATGTCCACGCTATTCCATGTCCTCGTTTGTGATCCATTTTGAATACAGCAGTGTACATGACCTACCCAGATTCCTTAACTATCCCTTTCCCTCGGCAGCCATACGTTCATTTTCTAAGTCTGTGAGTCTCTTTCTGCTTTGTAAGTTCCTCTGGATCATTTCTTTACAGATTGTTCATATAAGGGATGTCATATGATATTTCTCCTTCTCTGTCTGAATTATTTCACTCAGCATGACACTCTCTAGGTCCATCCATGTAGCTGCAAATGGCATTATTTCATTCTTTTTAATGGCTGAGTAATAGTCCCTTGTATATTACATGTTAATGTATTAAATCCACAAAAACAACCCAGTGACATGGGGACCATTGCTATCCCCAAATTACAGATGAAGAGACTAAGGCACAAAAAGTAACGTGCATGACTTACACAACCAGTAAGTGGCAAGGCCAGGATTCAAACCCAGGTAGTCGGCCTTCAGAGCCCATGTCCTGGAAGGCTTTCTTCAAGAAGCTTCATGGGTGTTTTAGTCTCTGAGCTCTTTTGCTTTTATCCGTGAATGATGATTCGACTGAATAAAAAATTCTAGCTCACTGCTCTTTTCCTCTGTAGATGGTTTCCTACTTTTCTCTGGCATTGGGAAGAGATGAAGAGAAGTCTAAGGACCCCTGGATTTTTTTTCCCTTTTGCTTTTTCTGTTGGATATCTGAAAAATGCTTTATCTTTGACATTGAATCTATTTATCATTATATGACTCAATACTGTCCCTTCTATATCAAGTTTGCCTTGTATACACACTATGATCTTTCAGATAGCTGATTCATCTCCTCCCTCACTTCAGGAAAATTTTCCTGTAGTATGTTTTCCAATATTTTTTTGTTTCACTTGTTGGATTCTTACCAAGAATATCAAAGATCTTTATACTGAATTGTCTTTGAATTCCTTAACTTTATCTAATTTTTCCCTCTGCATTAGTTGTAATTATTTCAAGTTTTCACATGTTATTAATATGATTTTTAACTATTTGTACAACCTCTTTGTAACAGATACTTGAAATTTTATTTCATCCCTTTCAGCTCTTCAATATCCCATTTCATATAGTTTTGCTGTTTTGTCATGTTATTTTGACCTCATTTTATTTCATCTCTGCTCTTATTAAGTTACTATAATATATAGTTCAGTGTGCTTTCAAGAAATCTGTTTGCGTTTTGGTTTTGGGTTCTTCCAGACAGCATTATTCATCTGTCTTTAACATGTATTTTTCCATAGTTTATCACATTTCCCTTTGTTTATTATTTTCCTTTAGTTTATTTGACTATGCCATTTCTTTCCATCTTATCTATTCCTAATATGAGTGATTCTGACTGTCTGTTGCTTTAACGGAATACAGTACAGGTGAGTTTTCCTCGACATCCTCCCTGCCTCATTCAGAAGGCAGTTCTGTCTTCTCCACTGGGAACCACAATTTGAGGACTGGGTGTTATTTTCAAGTCCTTTTTTTGTAGCTTAAAGGTACGGATGAGGAAGGGGGACAATTCAGCTGGGCCTGGGTGGAGCCCTTGCTTGGGGCCCACAGTCTCGCTCCTTTCAGAGATGCAGCAAACGATCTTTAATCAAAGCCCAGTCCACCGAACCAATAGTGTAGAGTATTCCGCTGGGCTTCAGCTTGTTCCTGCAGCTCGATGTGCTGACCTGGAAGCTCTTCCTGCCTCAGTCAAAGCCCCAGGGTCAAACACTGGGGCCTCTTCTCTCAAAAACTTTTCCTGTAATTGCTTACTCTCCCCCACTCCTCAATCTGTTCCTCTTGAAGCTGGAGTGTATTAATGAGAATCCACAGGATTTCATTTTTTGGCCATTTCTCCTTTCCATGGCCTTAGGGGAATAGAAATGGATGATGCAAGTTAGAGAGCCCACTCAGTTCCAACAGCAAGTTCTTTTTCTTTTTGTTGATCTCACTTGGCAATGTTTGCAGCACAAAGTTGTTCATCTTTCCTTGTTTAGTGCTAGTCAACAGCACTCAGTCTCTCTCTCAAAAGAAAATTCCCCATGTCCTTTCAGCAGTCACTCCCACTTCCGCCCTCAAGCCAGCCCCTTGCAACCACCTGTCTGCTTTCTGTCCCCACAGATTTGCCTATTCCAGGCATTTCACACACGTGCCATCGTGCAATAGGTATCCTTTTGTGTCTGGCTTCTTTCACTTAACATTTTCAAGGTTCATCCTTATGGTGAAAGTGAAGTCGCTCAGTCGTGTCCGACTCTTTGCGACCCATTGGACTGTAGCCTACCAGGCTCCTCTGACCATGGGATTCTCCAGGCAAGAATACTGGAGTGGGTTGCCATTTCCTTCTCCAGGGGAACTTCCCAACCCAGGGATCAATCCCGGGTCTCCCGCATAGGAGGCAGACGCTTTAACCTCTGAGCCACCAGGGAAGCCTGAAACAGAGCTTCCTTATGGAAGCTGGTGTCAAATTTTCATACCAATAACCCTTGACTGTAGCCCAATAACCTTTGATTCTACGGATACACTAGTTTGTTTGTGGCCCCTACCCTCCTCTTCAAAGTTATCAGTGTAGCTTCTGTCTCTGTTTCAGTTATCACATCTCTTTCTCTTCTCAGCCAGAAAAGTTTTGCCCTTTAATCTAATCTAGTCATGTGATTAGATTGAGAACACTTGGGTAACCCAAGATAACGACTCATTCAAAGATCCTAAGCTTAACCACATCTACAAACTCATATTTAGGGGTATGTTTCAGTATATTCTGTAACAAGTTATGGGGACGATGGTGTGGACATCTTTGGAGAGCAGCATTTTTCTGTCTACCATAGATAAATAAGCCAATAGTGATGATAATAATGATAATGGCCAACATTTCCTCAGAAATTACTATGTGCTAAGAGTTTTATCTGAATTAACTTATTTAGTCCCTACAATATCCCTATGAGATAAGACTATCATTACTCTCGTTTATGAATGAGCAAGATGCTGAAGCAAGAAGTGAAATGACTTGTCTGAGGTCTCACAAAAGGACTTCCCTAGTGGTCCAGTGGTTAAGAATCCACCAGCCAACGCAGGGGACATGGGTTTAATCCCTGGTCCGAGAAGATTCCACAGGCCTCGGGGTGACAAAGCCCACGTGCTGCAGCTACTGAAGCCTGTGTGCCGAGGGCCCATGCTCTGCCCAAGAGAAGCCGCCGCAATGGCAGGCAGCCTCCACTCACCGCAACTAGAGAAAGCGCAACGAAGGCCCAGTGCGGCCAACTATAAAGAAAAAAAAAGGTATATAGCAAAGTGAATAATTTACCCCTGGAATCTAGTTCCAGATCCTGTATGGTTAAAAAGTGGTCCTTCTACTTAATAAGATTTGAACCCTTACCCTCAAGGATAAGGTCTTGCCTTAGGTCTTAGCTGGTCCTCCCACTACTCAGGCTGTGCGCTAGGGAGGGACATGGTCCCACGGGCCGGGCTCCAGGTACTGGGACTCCACCAAGCATAGTCAAGAGCCCATAAAATGTGACTTCTGGCATGATATATGGGGTTATCTTTGTATATAGGCACTGTTTAAGAAAATATAAGAAAATATGAAAATATGTAACAGCATCAAGGTACATTAAATATTGGGACTTGTTTAAAAAATATATCTTATGATCAGTATATTTTTATATTTAAATTGTGATAGTTCTACAGTCCCTTATCCCTGAACTTCATAAAGCACTGAAGATAGGCTTCAGGTTTTTTATTTCGGGTTCTTTTTTTTTTTTTGGTAAGTTTGTGACAAACTAATTTGGGGGCAAAACTTGACCTGCACTGGCCTAGGACTATTTATAGTCTTTCTTTAACCCATTAGTAGTGAACATGCCCATACTTAACTGCAGAATGATCAAAGTGCTTGATTATAGGGTGTTGCCCCAGACTCTGCTGGGGAGGTTATTATCTGGTAGATACATCCTATTACCTGAAATATCTGACTTCCAAGACACATTTGGCCCCAAGGTTTGAAATAGATGTTTGTGGAGCTGTAGGAGATATACGTGCTAGAAATGCTGTTCATTTAGTCTATAATCAGTACACATGAGTCTATTGACACCTTGTAATAAGTTCCCTCACCTGCACACCAAGCATGCTGGCCTGCTTTGCAGGTTTACCCGGGGTCTTTGTCCTCATTTAAAATGTCTGAGCCCCTAATCTAGGAGCTAGCTCATCTCCTAGAGGCTTGTTTAAAATAAATACTATGTGAGTCCAATATACTTAATGGAAACATTTCAACATAATAAGAAGCCAGCATGATCCAGCTCCAGAATAACACAGGATGTCTTATAAGCCCCGTGTGGATTAGAGAGAAGAGGAAAAGCAGGTTGTTAATTATGGCGTGCTTTAAAGAGAGTGACAAAAAGTCCTTCCCTGGCTTGAGAGGCTCTTAGAAAGGCTGATCCTGTGAAGCGTGGCAGAGAAAGAGCTGACTGGAAGCCCATGAAGTCTGGACACTGGTGTTCCCTACCATCTCATGCTGGGCATCAATACACAGGATACTTGCTGGGCTGGGCCTCTGTTTACTCATCTATGAAAAGACATGGTTTGATGAGTTCAGGAAAGCTAGAGCCGATAGTGGGAAGGAACATCCTTTCATGTGGCAGATAGGTCTTTAAGAACACAAATTCAAACCGCACTTTAGAACCTCATTTTTAACCCAGGTTAGCTGCCTGTCAAATAAAACGCATGTTTTATATAGATAAAATGCAATGTATGTACCAACCATGAGGTCATAAATCTATGCTCACTTTTATGCATGCCACAAGTAATAAATAACCAAAAGAATCAATAGTTTATCAAATGTTCATCTGAGATCAGTAGGAGACAATTCCCTCTTGATTTTTCTGGAACTGGCTTTTGAGAAGTCAACCCCATTGGTTGACACCAATGATTAATTCATTAATTTAGTTCTGCTCTGTGCCAGGTCCTGTCCCAGGGAGAGGGAGGGAGCAAAGGAAGCTGTGGATTTTGCATTTATGGGCTCATAAAGAGAATCCCTGGAGAAGGCAATGGCAACCCACTCCAGTACTCTTGCCTGGAAAATCCCATGGACGGAGGAGCCTGGTGGGCTGCAGTCCATGGGGTCACTAAGAGTCAGACATGACTGAGCGACTTCACTTTCACTTTTCACTTTCCTGCATTGGAGAAGGAAATGGCAACCCACTCCAGTGTTCTTGCCTGGAGAATCCCAGGGACAGCAGAGCCTGGTGGGCTGCCGTCTATGGGGTCGCACAGAGTCGGACACGACTGAAGCGACTTAGCAGCAGCGGCAGCAGCAGCAATGCTGTTGTTGTTAAGTCGCTAAGTCATGTCCAGCTCCTTGTGACCCTAGACTACAGCACTCTAGGCCTCCTTTTCCTTCAGTATCTCCTGGAGTTTGTCTAAGTTCATGTCCATTGAATCAGTGATGCCATGCAACCATCATCCTCTGTCATCCCCTTCTCCTTCTGCCTTCAATCTTTCCCAGCATTAGGGTCTTTTCTAATAGGTTGGCTCTTTGCCTCAGGTGGCCAAAGTATTGGAGTTTCAGCTTCAGCATCAGTCCTTCCAATGAGTATTCAAGGTTGATTTCCTTTAGGATTGGCTGGTTTTATCTACTTGCTGCCCAAGGGACCCTCAAGAGTCTTCTCCAATACCACAGTTTGAAAGCATCGATTCTTCAGTGCTCAGCTTTCTTTATGGTCCAACTCTCACATCTGTACATGACCGCTGGAAAGACCATAGCTTTGACTATACGGACCTTTGTCAGCAAAGGGATGTCTTTGCTTTTAAATACACTGTCTAGGTTTGTCATAGCTTTCCTTCAAGAAGCAATCACCTTCTAATTTTATGGCTGTGGTCACCACCTGCAGTGATTTTTAGAGATCAAGAGGAGAAAATCTGTCACTGCTTCCACCTTAATACTGGGTTCCTAATACTGTGCAACTATACACCTATCACAGCATGAGAGGATCTGTGTCCCTCCCTGGTCTGATGATGACAGAGGAGGCTGTTGATTGGCATGTCAGTGGATCCCTACTCCTTTTTGACGTATCATGAATAACAAAGGTGTAATAATGATAGCAGGAGGCAGGGGATTATTCTGGAAACCAGTTTTGTTTGCTTTTTTCTCCAACAGAATACTGACTTTAATCTTACTGCACATCGCAGTCAGTGGAAAGCTTCGCATTATGATTGCCTCGGCAGCAAACAGGACATCACTCAGCAACCGCCATCAGACCCAACTGGCCACGCACCTGGCAACCAGCTCAGGGCCTCTCAGAGAGCCAGAGGACGGCTGCACCCTGGCCTCCTTGGCAGCGTCTGTGCCCTGCCTGGAACAAGCAGACAACACCCGCTGCCTCAGAACACAATTCAGGACCAACCCCAGCGCCCTCTGCATGCACTCCACAGCTGCAGAGGGAGAATCAGGCACGAGTGCCTGGCCAGGAGGCCTCCCTGTGAGGGCTGTCCATTCAGAGGAGCAGATGGAGGCGTGAGGCAGGCTGCCATTTGGGGGCACGTGGTTCCCTCAGCCCTCTGAACCTCGGGATCACTGGCAAGCAGGGGCTTGGCTGGGCATTTGGGCTTGAGGCCTGCTAAGAAGAAGAGTCCCTGGCCAGGGCCTGATGCTGGGAGCCCTTCCTTCTCTTCCCCTTCCTTCTCTTCTTTCCTGTGTCCCATCTTACTGGGGAGAACAACAGTGTTTCTGAATCCCAGAACCAGCCCTTTCTGCTAAAAATCAGTTCCTGGGACATGTGCTAGAATGATCTACGCAGGTCAAGGTCACAGTGGTTGGAGAAATCGGCACAGTGCGTATCCAAAGTGCTAATCCTCTCCCTTGGGGACCCAGGGTCCTTTCTGCTCTGCAGGTGCTGTTCGGGCTGCGCTCCAGGTCCCACCGTTAGAAACCTCACTGCAGGGCCTGGGGAATCTCCCCCTGCTCCAGCCCCCCAAGCGCTACAGCCCCCACCTCCCTTCTCTTTTTTCCTTGCTTCAGGGCCCCTCCTCCCTCAGATACCCCAATCCCCTTTTGTTCTATTCTATTCCCACTCCAAGCCTGAGGCATTTGGTGGAGAACTCATTTATTTACTGGAAGCTGAGATGGGTTCAAGGAATCCTGCCTCTGAGGAAGATTCACTTTTTTTTAAGAGACCTCAAGAGGACGGTCCTGCTTACCCCTAAGGAACAAACCACAAACCGTGGGATTTCAGCCTCCAGAGATGGGCCAAGGGAAATCTTTTAGAGTGGGAATAGCTAAAATGAAACCAGAGACAGTTCCTCGATTTGTTGTGCATACGATTGCTACTGGTTCACTTGCAAAGTAAGGCTAGAAGACCTGGGGGTGGGCGGTGAGGGGAGGGGCGGCAGTGGTGGCTCTGTTCTGCTCTGAAGCTTGCCCTGGACCTTGCCTGTGACCTTGAATTTCAGTGGCCAGTGGAGGACTCAGAGGGGCCACGTGGTGGAAGCCACGCCCCCTCACTCCTCCCAGCGGAGGACTCAGAGGGGCCATGTGGTGGGAGCCATGCCCACTCGCTCCTCCCAGAGAGTCTACTCTACTGATGTCCTCGTGGTCGAGAACTTTTCTCTCATTGGTGGTTACTCCAAGCCTAGCTTGTTATGGGGGTCGGAGGTGGGGGGAACCAGGTGCAGTGAGGGGAGGGAGTGACAGAGGCTGAGGTGAAGGATGATGGCGGGGGTCGGGGGGTGCATGGCATAGTAGGGTAGAGAAAGGAAGTAACATGCTGATAAAGAAAGCTGAGCACTGAAGAATTGATGCTTTTGAACTGTGATGTTGGAGAAGACTCTTGAGAGTCCCTTGGACTTCAAGGAGAACCAACCAGTCCACACCACCTGTGTGGTCCACAGGACCACACATCAGTCCTGTGTGTTCATTGGTAGGACTGATGTTGAAGCTGAAACTCCAATACTTTGGCCACCTGATATGGAGAGCTGACTCATTGGAAAAGTCCCTGATGCTGGGAAAGACTGAGGGCAGGAAGAGAAGGGGACGACAGAGGACGAGATGGTTGGATACCATCACCGACACAGTGGACCTGAGTTTGGGTAAACTCCAGGAGTTGGTGATGGACAGGGAGGCCTGGCATGCTGTGGTCCATGGGGTTGTGAAGAGTCAGACACGACTGAGCGACTGAACTGAACAGAACGTGCTGATGATACCCTCCTTTCAGTACCCTTACCCATCACCCCTGTTTTTTAACTACATCACATCAGTTGGATAAGGATGTGCCGAGAACAGAGATGAACCCGAAAGGTGGTTCTACTAAACAAGTTTTAAAGAAGAATCTGGTCCCCGGTATAATATATACATGGACTTGAGCACATATGCTCTGTTCATAGCAGGCACTCTTGTATTGGCAATTTGTATTGACGGGAGCCAGTAATATCCACCCTAGGTGGAGACAGGAGTGGCCCACACTGAACTTCAGGGCTCCAGTCAGGTCAGCCCACACCCACTCTGGACAGCCACCATGGGGTGGTCATTCTTCTTACTCAGCCTCCCACCCAGGCTGGAGCTCCACAAATGTTAGGGAAACAGGGACTGAAACTACCCAACCTGGCCAGGCATCACAGTAATCATGTGCGTGAGTTACTTTACAACAGGAGGGCCCGGTAAGGAACATGAAATTAACAAGCTACCATCAACCAGAAGCACTCAGGAAAGGTCAAAACCAGATGCCACATGTTCTATCCAACCTCCTAGAATTCTCCTCGATGGAATCTGTCTTGGCTGAGCAATGCGTGTGCCACCAGGAAGGACCCTGAGTCAGAATGATTGGCCAGAGACAACCTGGAAACTAACCCCGTAATCATAAAACGTGAGACTGCGAGCCATGTGACACAGCAGTCCTCCGGTTCCCTTACCTGCTGCTCTGCCCTGGGACCCCTTCCCAATAAAGTCACTTGCTTTGTCAGCACGAGTGTCTCCTCAATAATCCACTGCAGAGAGTTAGACAAGAACTTATTCTCAGGCCCTGGAAGGGGTCTCCTTCCTGCAACACGAGGACCCCAGGGCAAAGGGGTGAGCAGCCCCCTCCCGTGGGCTCTCAGGAGCATGGCAGGCCAGCTTCTCTGCCGTATTTTCGATGGTTTGTTTTCTGCAGGATTTTTCTCTGCTCTGCCAGTCATTCTCTTTGTTTCAGGGAATGACTGTGCTGGATTTATTGGCTATATCTGGAATTTATTTTCTCCAAAGACATTGCTGCAAATGCCTATACTTTCATTCTATCCTGGGATGTAAAGAGATCTGAAACTGACAAGAAATGGAAGAAATTTAAAGCCCAAGAGGGAATGGAGCAGGACAGTGCGCAACATTTGAGTTCTAAGTCTGATCTTCCTATGAAAGGAACAGCACTGTGGCAGAAATAAAGATTTTTTAAATCAATTTTCTTTGCAATCCTGCAGAAAACCTGCATAAGCTCTCTCTTATGGTTGTTGCTGTCGTTCAGTCGCAAAGTTGTTTCTGACTCTTTGCGACCCCATGGACTGCAGCACGCCAGGCTTCCTAGTCCTTCACCATCTCCCCAAGCTTGCGCAAACTCGTGTCCATCGAGTCGGTGATGCCATCCAACAATCTTGTCCTCTGTCATCAGCTTCTCCTCTTGACTTTAATCTTTCCCAGCATCAGGGTCTTTTCTAGTGAGTTAACTCTTCACATCAGGTGACCAAAGTACTGGAGCTTCAACTTCAACATCAGTCCTTCCAATGAATATTCAGGACTGATTTCTTTAGGATGGACTGGTTTGATCTCCTTGCAGTCCAAGGGACTGTCAAGAGTCTTCGCCAACACCACAGTTTGAAAGGATCAATTCTTCAGGGCTCAGCCTTCTTTATGGTCCAACTCTCCATACATGACTACTGGAAAAACCATAGCCTTGACTAGATGGATCTTTGTTGGCAAATAAATTTCTCTGCTTTTTAATACATTGTCTAGGTTCATCTCTTATGGTTAAATGATTGTTTAAATCCCCTCCTTCCGCTCTTTGCCTAACAAAGAAAACTTTGTTAAACTTTGTTAAAAATTTGTGAAAACTTCCAAACCATGCTTCCATCCAGAAAGCAAATTTTTGATTTGTGGAATCTTACTCATTCATTCAGTAAGCCATTTCATGTTTGGTCCAGGAGATCTGGAGATGAATATTATATTATGGCTTGCCTCACAAAGGTCACAGTCTAATGAGGGTGACTGAATGAAAAATCATAAGATTCAAGCCATCAGTTTCAGTTTAGTTGCTCAGTCGTGTCCAACTCTTTGCAACCCCATGAACTGCAGCACGCCAGGTCTCTCTGTTCATCACCAACTCCCGGAATTCACCCAAACCCATGTCCATTGAGTCGGTGATGCCATCCAACCATCTCATCCTCTGTCATCCCCTTCTTCTCCTGCCCTCAATCTTTCCCAGCATCATGGTCTTTTCAAATGAGTCAGGTCTTTGCATCAGGTGGCCAAAGTATTGGGGTTTCAGCTTCAAAATCAGTCCTGTCAACGAAAAACCAGGACTGGTCTCCTTTAGGATGGACTGGTCGGATCTCCTTGCAGTCCAAGGGACTCTCAAGAGCCTTCTCCAACACCACAGTTCAAAAGCATCAATTCTTCAGTGCTCAGCCTTCTTCAGAGTCCAACTCTCACATCCATACATGACCACTGGAAAAACCATTGCCTTGACTAGACGGACCTTTGTTGACAAAGTAATGTCTCTGCTTTTCAAATACTGTCTAGGTTGATCATAACTTTCCTTCCAAGGAGTAAGCGTCTTTTAATTTCATGGCTGCAATCATCATCTGCAGTGATTTTGGAGACCCATCAGCCACTGTTACCACTGTTTCCCCATCTTTGCCATGAAGTGATGGGACATCACATCCAAAAAGAAACTCTAAGATTAACCTCAAATCTGTCCATCTCTCTTCAGCAGCATCACTCCCATTAAAGCTACCATCACCTCTTTGGACTACAATGGTAACCTCCAGAAGGGTGACACGGTATTACTGTCACCAAATAGTTTATTTTCTTTTCCTGCAGTGCCCTTCCTTCAAGGAAGTACATTCCTTCCCTCCCAGGAGGGACCATGTGACTCTATTCTGACAATAAAATACAAGTGTAAGTGACAGTGACACGTCTAGGCAGAGGTTTTAAGAGCCATGGCTTGCTGTGCGCCCTTTCCTGCTATCGTGACCATCAGTGTTCGAGATGGTGGGTGCCCAGATCCTGGAGTGAGTGGTTATGGAGACAGTTCCCAGCTGACCTGCGATGGTTATGTAGCCTGAGTGCAAGGTTTTTGCTGACATAAGCCACAGGGATTTAGGAGTTGTTTGTTATTGCTTTACCCAGCCTATTCTAGCTGATACACCTCCTATATCATTCCCCTGTTTCTATCTTGCCCTGCTCCAATCCAATCTTCAAACAGAAGCCAAAATTATCTTTTAAAAATAAACCAAGCTTGCTGGAAGACTTTTGCTGGGTTTCCATGGCACGTGGAGTAAAATCTGAGCTCCCTCACATGTTTTGGCCCTTGTTTTTTCTGTCCTACTTTTACATCACTAGCTGTTCTCCCAACAGCACCTACCTGCCTCTCTGCACAGGTGTTTCAGCAGCACTGACCTTCTAATGCTCCTAACAGGCCAGGCTCCTTGATTCTGGCCTTTCCATATGTTTTCCCCACTAACTGAAACACTGTTTCATCATTTTTCTTATGGAAGGTTGCTTCTCATACTTCTGATTTCAGTTTAACTATCATCTCCTCAAAAAGGTTTGCCCTTTTTTTTTTTTCGATTAAAATTAAGTACCTAGACTGGAATGGGTGAATTTAACTCAGATGACCATTATATCTACTACTGCGGGCAGGAATCCCTCAGAAGAAATAGAGTAGCCATCATGGTCAACCAAAGAGTCCGAAATGCAGTACTTGGATGCAATCTCAAAAACGACAGAATGATCTCTGTTCGTTTCCAAGGCAAACCATTCAATATCACAGTAATCCAAGTCTATGCCCCAACCAGTAACACTGAAGAAGCTGAAGTTGAACGGTTCTATGAAGACCTACAAGACCTTTTAGAACTAACACCCAAAAAAGATGTCCTTTTCATTATAGGGGACTGGAATGCAAAAGTAGGAAGTCAAGAAACACCTGGACTAACAGGCAAATTTGGCCTTGGAATACAGAATGAAGCAGGGCAAAGACTGATAGAGTTTTGCCAAGAAAATGCACTGGTCATAACAAACACCCTCTTCCAACAACACAAGATTCTATACATGGGCATCACCAGATGGCCAACACCGAAATCAGATGGATTACATTCTTTGCAGCCATAGATGGAGAAGCTCTATACAGTCAGCAAAAACAAGACCAGGAGCTGACTGTGGCTCAGACCATGAATTCCTTATTGCCAAATTCAGACTTAAATTGAAGAAAGGAAGGAAAACCACTAGACCATTCAGGTATGACCTAAATCAAATCCCTTATGATTATACAGTAGAGGTGAGAAATAGATTTAAGGGCCTAGATCTGATAGATAGAGTGCCTGATGAACTATGGAATGAGGTTCGTGACATTGTACAGGAGACAGGGATCAAGACCATCCCCATGGAAAAAAAAAATGCAAAAAAGCAAAATGGCTGTCTTGGAAGGCCTTACAAATAGCTGTGAAAAGAAGAGAAGCGAAAAACAAAGGAGAAAAGGAAAGATATAAACATCTGAATGCAGAGTTCCAAAGAATAGCAAGAAGAGATAAGAAAGCCTTCTTCAGCTATCAATGCAAAGAAATAGAGGAAAACAACAGAATGGGAAAGACTAGAGATCTCTTCAAAAAAATCAGAGATACCAAAGGAACATTTCATGCAAAGATGGGCTCGATAAAGGACAGAAATGGCATGGATCTAACAGAAGCAGAAGATATTAAGAAGAGATGGCAAGAATACACAGAAGAACTGTACAAAAAAGATCTTCACAACCCAGATAATCACGATGGTGTGATCACTCACCTAGAGCCAGATATCCTGGAACATGAAGTCAAGTGGGCCTTAGGAAGCATCATTGTGAACAAAACTAGTGGAGGTGATGGAATTCCAGTTGAGCTATTTCAAATCCTGAAAGATGATGCTGTGAAAGTGCTGCACTCAATATGCCAGCAAATTTGGAAAACTCAGCAGTGGCCACAGGACTGGAAAAGGTCAGTTTTCATTCCAATCCCAAAGAAAGGCAATGCCAAAGAATGCTCAAACTACTGCACAATTGCACTCATCTCACATGCTAGTAAAGTAATGCTCAAAATTCTCCAAGCCAGGCTTCAGCAATATGTGAACCGTGAACTTCCTGATGTTCAAGCTGGTTTTAGAAAAGGCAGAGGAACCAGAGATCAAATTGCCAACATCCACTGGATCATGGAAAAAGCAAGAGAGTTCCAGAAAAACATCTATTTCTGCTTTATTGACTATGCCAAAGCCTTTGACTGTGTGGATCACAATAAACTGTGGGAAATTCTTCAAGAAATGGGAATACCAGACCACCTTACCTGCCTCTTGAGAAATCTGTATGCAGGTCAGGAAGCAACAGTTAGAAGTGGACATGGAACAACAGACTGGTTCCAAACAGGAAAAGGAGTATGTCAAGGCTGTATATTGTCACCCTGCTTGTTTAACTTATATGCAGAGTACATCATGAGAAACGCTGGACTGGAAGAAACACAAGCTGGAATCAAGATTGCTGGGACAAATATCAATAACCTCAGATATGCAGATGACACCACCCTTATGGCAGAAAGTTAGAGGAACTAAAAAACCTCTTGATGAAAGTGAAAGTGGAGAGTGAAAAAGTTGGCTTAAAGCTCAACATTCAGAAAACGAAGATCATGGCATCCGGTCCCATCACTTCATGGGAAATAGATGGGGAAACAGTGTCAGACTTTATTTTTCTGGGCTCCAAAATCACTGCAGATGGTGACTGCAGCAATGAAATTAAAAGACGCTTACTCCTTGGAAGGAAAGTTATGACCAACCTAGATAGCATATTCAAAAGCAGAGACATTACTTTCCCAACAAAGGTCTAGTCAAGGCTATGGTTTTTCCTGTGGTCATGTATGGATGTGAGAGTTGGACTGTGAAGAAGGCTGAGCACTGAAGAACTGATGCTTTTGAACCGTGGTGTTGGAGAAGACTCTTGAGAGTCCTTTGGATTGCAAGGAGATCCAACCAGTCCATCCTGAAGGAGATCAGCCCTGGGATTTCTTTGGAAGGAATGATGCTAAAGCTGAAACTCCAGTACTTTGGCCACCTCATGCGAAGAGTTGACTCATTGGAAAAGACTCTGATGCTGGGAGGGATTGGGGGCAGGAGGAGAAGGGGACAACAGAGGATGAGATGGCTGGATGGCATCACTGACTTGATGGACGTGAGTCTGGGTGAACTCCGGGAGTTGGTGTTGGACAGGGGGGCCTGGCGTACTGCGATTCATGGGGTTGCAGAGTCGGATACGACTGAGCGACTGATCTGATCTGATCTGATCTGATTGTTTTTCTTGTCATCAACACCATGTTATTTTCATTCGTAGCACTTACGATCTTTAGGCATCTATTTGTATCATTATTTCCTTTTATGTTGTTCATCTACACGCACTGAGATATCACTTCCATGAGGTTAGGACCCATGCTTGTTTTGTTCACAATGGCATATCCAGAACCTTACACCATGCCTGGCACATACATATTTGCTGAATGAATGAGTGAGTGAATGAATGAATAAAACAAAGGCTTCAGAGGCTTCATTAAAGTGAAGGCTGTGAGAACCCACCCAAGTGAAATATATGTCAAGGATAACTTCAAAGAGGAAGATATGCATAAGACAATACAGATCTGAACTGGAGAGGGTCAGAAATGACAAAGAAGGTCGACCCAGTTCAGGTTAAGGCCTAAGGCTGGATCCAAAGTGAATCCAGAATTTCAAGTTATCTTCAAAGGGACACTAGACTACAGATCAAAAGCGCACAGAACTAGATACTAGACAGAGTCCCCCCGAGGCACGTGGTGCTTCTATCCTCCCTGCCTCTTCCCCTGCCAGCAAAGTGCGAGTTTATTACTCCAAAGGACTTTAGGCGGCTGCCTGTTGCAACAGTGGGTTTTTCCACTCGCCTCTCCTCTAATAAAATTTTGAAAGCTAATGTACCCCCTCAACACATTTTTAACATTTAAATTATCATATTTACAGCTGCAAAGTTTCATTCCTTTTTCTCTTTGAACTCTTCTTTCATTCTATTAACACTGCCCATGGAATTTCATACTGATACAAACTTCTTGGCAATAAAATATCAGTATATTATAAATCTTTATAAATAATAAACAAAAAAATTCAAATTTTATTAAAGATGCATCATTCAATGGGAAAGATGAACCTTCTGTTTTCAATTAGTTGTTGCTCCATGAATAAACATTACTTTTTGCTAGAATAAGATGACTTCAGCAACAGTTCTATTTCTACTCACTCTGGTTTTAATGTAATTGCTGAGATACGACGCTCACGTAAACACATGGGTGGGCTTTCATGGAAAGCGAATAAGTCTGTTTTAGAGGCACTACTCATATCTTTGAATTTTTTCTGATTCTTCCATCAAAAATAACAAAGTGATCTATCACCACAAATTATTTTTAATGTCTGAGAGCTGACAACTCAATTAGGTCTTCCTTCAATTTTATTGAAAGCAAAGAGTTGAAAGCCACCCAACTTGCAGAAGGATTTGTTACCCAGTTAGCTGCCCTCTCTCAAATGCTGAGAAGTATATCATAGTGTCTCCACCGAGACTTTTCAAATGACTAACACTTGCACGTTTTACTCTTCCACCTAAGGGCGTCTCATTTAACCTGATACACACAAAAAGGGCTGGGAAAATCAATGATTGGCTATTTTATTATTCCTTTTCCAATATAATATTTTTTGTTAAATGCTTTATTAATAGTACATGCTTTAAATATATTTTAATACAACTTTGGAGCTATACATCAAACTCATTTCTTAATGGAAAATGTCTGGCATATAAGCTATCCTTGTTGTCAAACCAATCAGCCAAGTCAGGCTTAGTTTCTGTCAGAATATATCTGACTTCGAATGGCTGCGATCCAAAAGTCTACAAATAATAAATGCTGGAGAGGGTGTGGAGAAAAGGGAACCCTCTTACACTGTTGGTGGGAATGCAAACTAGTACAGCCACTATGGAGAACAGTGTGGAGATTCCTTTAAAAACTGGAAATAGAACTGCCTTATGATCCAGCAATCCCACTGCTGGGCATACACACTGAGGAAACCAGAAGGGAAAGAGACACGTGTACCCCAATGTTCATCGCAGCACTGTTTATAATAGCCAGGACATGGAAGCAACCTAGATGTCCATCAGCAGATGAATGGATAAGAAAGCTGTGGTACATATACACAATGGAGTATTACTCAGCCATTAAAAAGAATACATTTGAATCAGTTCTAATGAGGTGGATGAAACAGGAGCCTATTATACAGAGTGAAGTAAGCCAGAAGGACAAACACCAATACAGTATACTAACGCATATATATGGAATTTAGAAAGATGGTAACAATAACCCTGTGTACGAGACAGCAAAAGAGACACTGATGTATAGAACAGTCTTATGGACTCTGTGGGAGAGGGAGAGGGTGGGAAGATTTGGGAGAATGACATTGAAACATGTAAAATATCATGTAAGAAACGAGTTGCCAGTCCAGGTTCGATGCACGATACTGGATGCTTGGGGCTAGTGCACTGGGACGACCCAGAGGGATGGTATGGGGAGGGAGGAGGGAGAAGGGTTCAGGATGGGGAACACATGTATACCTGTGGCGGATTCATTTTGATATTTGGCAAAACTAATACAATTATGTAAAGTTTAAAAATAAAATTTAAAAAAATAAATAAAATGTAACATTAAAAAAATAAATAAATAAAAAATATATATATCTGACTTCATTTATTAACCTAAATAAGCATCTTAAGACGTGTCTCATTGAACATCATCCACTACCAATAGATTATACTCCCAACCTTCCCATGGAATAAGACTCTGCCTTCGCTTTGCCCTATCAAAAGACACAGGGATGTCCCTCTGCAGAAAATGTTTCTTTGGCAGTTTCTGGAGTATGGAAAAGACAAGGTCCTTTAAAAATGTTCTTTTTTCCTAAGTCTCCCTCTGTTTGACATCACAGAGGTTTTTTACATCTTGAGCAATGTATCGTGGGCTTCCCAGCTGGCTCAGCGGTAAAGAATCTGCCTGCCAATTTAGGAAACACAGGAGCCGTGGGTTTGATCCCTGGGTCAGGAAGATCCCCTGGAGGAGGAAATAGCAACCCACTCCACTATTCTTGCCTGGAAAATTCCATGGACAGATGAGCCTGGTGGGCTACAGTCCACAGGGTTGCAAAGATTTGGACATGACTGAGCAACTGAGCATGCGTGCAATGCATCATAGTATAGTTGTGTGAGAAATCAATAGTTCTCTAAAGAGGGAGAAGGAAGACTATGAAAGGGAAAGTGGAAGAGAAACACAGTCTTGTTTTCAGAGCTCCTCCACTCAATTTTAGAAAGCATATATATGAAAGTAGAGGATCTGGGAATGAATTCCTTTAAATCTAGGCATACCTGTGTATCTCTTGTAAAGTCTTTGCATATCCCCAGATTTGAACCTGCCCTGTTGCTCTTGGGAGAGGTCTAACTGGGGCTACAGGCTGAATCAAATCCTTCTCTGTGATGAATCCAAACAGCTAAGGATGATGAGGGACCATGGAGGGTCTACCCCACCCCTGTGTGTCATCTCACCAGAATGCGAGCAGGGGCTGCGGGAGTAAGGAGGGCTATTCACTAGTGCATGCTGCTCGTATGGGCCCAGCTGCTCTGGTCCCTTGGAGACTGCTCCTTGTTGGGATTGGTAAAATGGGGAGTGTGCTTGCCTCTTGGCACCTCAGCTCAACATGAATCCAAGGATTTTCTAATTTTATTTTCAAAGACTTAGTCTAAATGAGTCAAAGCCATTTGTTTCAGTAAAAGTAAGCTCTACCCAGAAACAAAGTCAAAGTGGGATTCAAAATGAAACACAGATTTTTCATGTATTGACTTCTAACAAATGGCAATTGAATATATCAAATACTTTGCATAATAATGCATAATCCTTGTGATAGCCCTGCGAGTGAGCTATGATGGCTCTCCTCTGATGGTTGAGAAAACTGAGGTTGAGCATGGTTTCATGGCTAGCCAGGCACAAACTCAGACTCACGAAGCCTCTGCGGTTGTCACATGCCACACTGACTCTGCCCTTTACCCGCCATGCCCATGGCACCAGGAAATGCAGTTGCAACAGTAATAAGCATTTGATCTGTCTTTCTCTTCTGTGCTTTGTGCCCATGAGTAAGGGTTATGAGTCATCTCCCAGTTCACTAGAAATTTGATAGCATGGAGAAATTAAAATCATGTGTAATCCTCAAATCTCATTTTAGCCAACATTTCATAAGGACTTTTAGAAGAGTTTCTAGCAAGAATGTTTGACAGATTCTATTTTCACCACGTTGCCTTTCAACCATATTTGCAAGTTCAACAGCAAGAAGAGAAAGAAGAGAGTCAGGAGTTTGAATGACATCTATATATGCACAAGATGGTGTTGGGATGTTAGTCTTCACTTTGTCACTTTAATTTATCCCTGATTATTCAATTAGAATGCATGCTCAAGTGCATTGATTATGACCGTGAAGTCTGTCTCTCAAGATGCTGGTTTTCACATCACAGTCAAGGGCCGTAGCTATGGATACCTGGAGCACCACCCCACCCACATCATTCCCCTCAGTCTCCCTCTGCCTTCAGCTGCCACTGCCATGGGCAGCACCCAGTAATCTCAGACTGCCCTTGCTCTGTCAGTGTGCGTCGCGCGGGCCTTTCTGCTGGGCAGTGGTGGTAGGTCCTCTGATACCAGGCATACAAGTGCATCCTGGGCGTGGTGAAGGGTGAAGTTCGTTGATGTCCCAAGAGCAGCCTGTGACCAGTAGGAATGGGAGTCAGCAGGTAAATGCTGCAGTCTTCCATCCTTCAGGGGCCCATCCTGGGACACACAGGTACATTTTTCCGATGGTTCTGATAGAATCGAGCCGTCACTGCCCATAGGATAACCTCAGTAACACACTCAGCTATTGGCTTTTTCTTCTTCTCTGTCTCACTCTCCCTGTTTACTCATTCCTGCTTCCTGGGACCACCTCCCTAATGAAATACCTGCTCTGAAGACACTCAGACTCTGCTTTAGAAGGAATCCAAACTAAGGCATGGAGGTCTCAGATGTTATTTACAAACATGCCATTCTCCATGAAAGTAGCCTTAAATTTTAAATAACAAAGCAGGCCATGCCAATAAGGCAGTAATTCTTGCCTACAAGTAGGCAAGTGGGTAGAAAGAGGGACATGTATGTGCCCCAGGAGAAGTGGATAAAAGTCACGTGGGGGGCTTTTCAAGCTACAGTCTTGAAATTTTGGTCTATCTTTATGGAGTATTGCATAATTCCCTCCCTCAGAATCATAGCCGCGTCCAGTCACTGCCTTGTCACCCCTGCTGATGAGAAAATGTGTTGTGTGGGGCAGCAAAAGAAGTTTGCTGCACTGACAGCTTTTTAAAGACAAAATTGTTCAGATGCAATTCAGTACATTACTCAATAGTCTTAGCTATTTTTAATTGTAGTTTAATTTAACTCTGGTCTTCTTGTCCCTGTGCTGAGATTCTTGGAGCTAAATAAAGAATAAGCCTGAGCTTTTCTTTCTAGCATTTATGTTGAACTTGGAAAGTCCTTATCACTCCTGTAGGCCCCTCTTGCCTTCTCAGTGACTCAGGAGATGAACATGTCACAGAAAATCTCCTCTGACAGCTCAAAACTCCTGACCTGTTTTTCCATTTTATTCTTTAAAGAACAGCAAAAATCCCCTTTCCAGCAACTTTTAGTTAGAATTTGCCAACTCAGGGTAACTTGGAATTTGCATATAATTCCTTTAGCAACTCTCTGAAAACCAGAAAAATTTACAACTGCACAAGAGAGCTCCACATAAAGGAGGAAAAAGGTACAGAGAATACTCATGTCACTACTCAGAATAAATCATTTTAAACAACAAATTTAAACAAAGCCTTTGGGCACATACAATTAAATGAGTCACAGTAGCCATACATTTCAAACATTTTAGTTGAAAGCTAGGCGTTTTGGGGAATGCTTTAAGCCTGGCACATAGGGACTGGCCGCAGCAGACATTATTAGTTGATCACAGCCTCTCTTACACATATGGATGCAGTTTCTGCCTTCTTCTCCACACAGCCTTCTGGTTTGACCAAGGATCTTAAATTGATAGAAAAAAATCAGGAAAGACACATACAGAATAGCGTTAAGGACACAATCATGTACTAGCTTCATATCCTCATGGAGCTAGCGTCTTGTAAGGGAAACACAATAAATCAATAAACAAATGTATATTTAATATTTGGAGCAGAATTTGACAGTTGCCTTCTAAGTTGCGACTTTTTGCTTCTGTCTAAAATTAACAGAATAATGATCTTTCTCTAGACACATGGTCTCCCAAATAAACGACCATATTTCCCAGCCTATCTCTTAGTTAGATGTGGTATCGCACTAAGTTCTGATCAAGGATATGTAAGCAGATACACTTTGTGGAACTTTCAGGAAGTTTCCTTAAAAGAGAGAAGGCAAATCTTTCTTTCTCTTTTCCCCCATCCTACTGCTGGGAAACGATATTATGGCTAGGGACCCAGCAGCCATCTTGAAACCTAAAGGATTAGAGTCACATCCTAGGCACTGTGTTTGGAAAGCTAGAAAAAATCTTTATATCTCAATAACTATGGAGGTCCCATACCAGCTCTGGACTATCCTCCTCCAAACTTCTTCTGCCTAAAAGGAATGAAATTTCCACTTTATTTAAACTACTTTCCAGGTTTCTGTTATTCATAACCTAACCCTAGCTGATAATTTAAAAATAAATATACACACACCCTATATAACATTTACATAGATACATAATAGTGAAATATATATGAGTATTAATTGGTCATGGAAGAGAGGCAAACTTCATGGTTTCAATTGGAGCAAACAGTTATATATTTAATTTGGGACGTCTGGCAGCAGTAGAGTATATATCTTCTGTGGTTGTAGATTCTATTTAGGGTGGTATCGTTTCTAAAAAGCTGCAGTGTTTGCATCTAGTAAATTAATGAATGGTTAAATGGCCTATATTAAATTGAGAGGTTGTTTTCTGCTTTAAAACAGTTTACAGAGCCATAAATTTCCATTCGCATTGGGCTTACCAAGGGAACATGTTTCATCTGCATTCTAGGGCTCTTTGTCTTCTTCCATCAGAGCATCAGCACCGTCGAAACACCAGAGCTGCAATCCTATCCTCTTGTTTTCTAAAGCACCAAAGCTGTGCTGGTTTGCATATTGGTTGGCATAAATTAGAAAATTAATTTCAATAGGCATTGCCTCTAAATCTAGAACATAAATACAGCCTGCTGCAATTATACAGATAACCAGTATTTAAAGTGCCTAAACATTTTAAACCTTCTATGTTTAATTATATTCAGATTATACCTAATAAACATACTCACAAAAACTCACACCGTTGTCAAATTAGAGATTGTGAACTTTACCATGAATGTGTTCCCACGGCCAGATGCAAAAGTTTCCATTTGGGGAAAACCAATAATCCTGTTTCAAGAATGTATTGATCAGGAACCCTCTCTTAGTTACAAAAGACAGAAAACTAATCTAAATCTGCTTATGTGAAATTGTGAATTTATTGGCTCATGCGATTCAGAAGTACCTGGGGTTACCTGAGTTCTGGGACAAGTGAGCTATAGATTCAGATGATTTCTTTCCTTCCTTATTTCTGCTCTGCTTGACACTCCTGGTTTCCATCTCAAGCAGATACCCTCCTGCAGTGGCAAGAGACCCCTACCAGTCCCCATCTTATCCTTGCACCTTATAATCCGAGAAGAATAAAGCACCCCTCCACCCCCGGCTATAGAAAGCTCCAGAAAGGGGTTGTTCCTGGCCAGCTTCAGTCAGGTACCCAGGCTTCCTGGTGACAGCCTTGCCAAAATCACATGCAGTTAGGAAAAACTAGTTCCCAAAGGAAACAGTGGAATAAGACCTAGAAAAGGAATATGTATAATCATGAAGACGGTGATTACTTACTGGCTTTTGCTGAGATGAAGATGAAATCAACTTGCCACTGGACTGAACAAACTGTGTCCCTTCTTAGCTGGTCCAGGCAGCTACTATGGAAAATGACTAGCGTTTTGTTGAAATAAATACTAACTCAGTAGGTCAGGGGTGGGGTCCAGGACTCTGCAGGTTCCTAGGTTATGCTGACTCTGCTGGTCCCTGGAGCACACTTTGAGCACAAGGACAGGCTCTCCACCACCACAGGAAGTCTGTTTGACGCTGAGAGCGCAGTTCCCTGTCCCTCTTCAGAGATGGTTCGCTGTGTTCACTTGGGCATAGCCTTGGGTCCCCGGGATAAACCTGTCTTTACTGCTGCCATTCAGGGGTTAACATGGCCAAGGCCCCTGCCTTGGTGAATCTCCTGACACAGTTTTACTAGCTTCTGCCTTGGGTGTGAGGATGCCCGGTGGGCAGGCCTCCTTGTCTGTGACTGGCATCTGTCAAAGCAGATACGCCATGCTGAGCAAGTAGCTCTCGTCACCGCTTGACTGCCTTTCAGTTCACATTCTCCTAAGTGATGGGGAGCTTAGGAAGATTGTACCACTGATCACACTCCCTCTGGACAAGCAAAATTACCTGTTTGCATAATTTACCATGAATTCAGAAGTCTTAGTTAGCACCTGGGCATTCTTGCTCATTTAATGCACAGGTGTACAAGAGATGCATACGGCCTTCTCTGGGACGCTCTCCAGACAAAATACCCATCAGCTGCATCCTGAACAAACAAGAATTTCATCTGGGCTTTTGAACAGGGACATAAGAATGTGAACCCCCAGGGGAAACCAGGCATTATTTAGCCAAATGCTACATTGTGGTGCCTTCCTGTCTGCTTTTTTCCACACGTAGCCTTGATCACCCTCCTTGACCTACCAACCCAGCCCACAACCAACTCTCTTCCATCTCCATGAAGGAGCAAGGGGTAAAGGGAAAACCTGGTATGCCTGAAAAAAAAAACTCGTATTGTGAACTTCCCTTCGTCTTTTTTTACAATATTTACTTTTACTTATTTACCTCATCGGGTTCAGTAGCTGAGGCCCCTGGGCTCAGTAGTGCGTGTGGCACTCTCCATGGCGTGTGGGATCTTAGTTCCCTGACAGGATCAAACCAGTGTCCCCTGCATTGCAAGATGGAGTCTTAACCACTGGCCCACCAGGGAAGTCCCTTCTTTCCATCTTTAATCAATGAAATCGGATGCAAATGAACTTCAAGGCTGGTTTTATAGAGGAAGAGAATTCCTGAACTGCTTGTGTTGGAGCCGAGAGAAGCAATCCCACGCATTTGACCTGGGAGATCCCAGGAGTTTATAGGCTGATTGTATTTTATGTAAATTTTCCTGGTGAAGCCGTCTCCTTCTGCTCTCCTTTTTCCCTCTCTGAGTTGCTGCTAAGAAAGAAGGAAGAAAGAACACGGAAAGTTTATGTAACACCAGCTCATTCCCTGGCCGCAACCCTCCCCAGCTCTCCAGCTTCATTTGCCACTTCCTTGCAAATATGTCTCCAAGAGTCACAGTTTTGTACGCACTGCTCCCAAATAAGAAAATGTCAGTCCAGCCAAGTGTTTAATTGCAGGCACTTGCATGGGGTACAAGGCTCAATTTCCTGTACCAAAAAAAAAACCCTTCTTGAGAATCAAAAATTCATACTACATTTTGTACGAGTCTGATGGGAAATGATGTCTGGGGAAATTTCTGCAACTTAAGATATGCAAATTCACTATTTGATTGTAATGCTAACCCACGATTCACTGCTGCTTCCCTGTCTCTTACAAGACAGAGGCTATAAACACTAGTATATTAAAAATGTATCCACCAAAGTAAAATTAGTGCTCAACAAATGCTTATTTTCTAGAGTTTTATTTCTCAGATGAATTGGTATAATTTTTAGTGGTACATATTGCCAGCCTATAATAAATATACAAGCCTATCAAAACTGGATAGAAAATGCATTGGATAACACACTGCAAACTAGGGATCAATTCTATTATAGTCTCAGGGGATGTATCTAGTGACCTAATAGAATGTTTCCAATTCTAATTTCTCTGATTCTGTGAAATCAATTTTTCTATAAACTATAACCGGTACATGAGTGCTTCACAAAAACTAATCGTATTGGCATAATAAGCGTGTCAAGTTATGGTTTAATGGACATTCTGTTGTCCTTTTATTGAAACTAATAGAGTAGCATTAAAAGGAATAAAACACTCAAAATGATAACAGTTTATGGCTTGGGTTTGTTTTTTTTTCTAGAGTTTTGAATTTCATGCTATCACATATTGGTTCTCAATCTCCTTTCATGAATATTTGAGCTTAAACTTGTTAAAAATGACAAAGAAATGGCTAAGAAGAAGCATTTCCCCATTATCTGACCCTCAGCAGTGTGGTCGAGAAATAGCCAGGCGCTGGCATCTTCATCTGCGAAGATCATATGTCAGCTGCTGCCGCGGGAAGCCCCGATGAGGGGAAAGAGTTACGACAATAAGGCTCCTGCTTTGTAATGTTGACAAATTAGCCGATCTCAGCTCTTCATTTCAGAAGCACCTCTACCCAAGGAGAATCGGATGAAATTGAAGTTGCTCACGCTAACCTAGGATGACCTTGAATGAAATGGATCTCTCTGTTTACCAGGCATAAAGATTACAGTGGGCTCATCTGTCAGGAAGCCCACGGTATCACAGCTTTGTCTTACTAACTTGAACTTTGCAGGCATCGAAAACTAAAGCTTCATGTGCTAATTATTATTGTGGTTGTTATTTAATGGAATTTGGAAGACTCCCCCAAAACAGATGGGCTCTCCTTGTTGATACTTATCACAGTTGTAGCTGATAATTAGTTTTTGATTATATGTTGAGGGTTTGACTCCCCCACTAGTGCTGTGAGGCCAGGAAATATACTCATCCCCTTAAATTGATAGCCCCGGTTGCTAGCACAGGTCCTCAGAAAGCAGAGGGACCAGTGTGTTCAGTATCCGTTTTCACCTGCTGTCTTGAAATAATTATTAAAACATACAGTCTCTCCCTCATTAAGTCTGTGTTAGAGAGATAAATGGATGAGCCAGCACGTGGCCATACACTGGAAATGACACTGGGCTTGGAATCAAGTGTAATTGGTTAGAGTCCTAACCGCTCTGTATCAGTTATGTGACTTGGGCAAGTGACTTAAACTCTCTGAAGCTAAACTTCTTCACTGTGAAATGGGAAGAATCAAGAGCAAATACAATGCCTACCACATGGTAACTTCTCAATACATATTTCTCTTTTTTCCTTCTCCACTGAAGGCAGCAATATCCAATACAACATTCTGCAATGATGAAAATGTTCAGTATCTGCCCCGCCTGACACAGTGGCCACCAGCCACACATGGATATTGAGCGTTTGAAATGGGACAAACGCGACTGAGGAGCTGAATTTTTAATTCTGTATAGTTTTTAATTAACTTAAATTTAAATAGCCACGTGTGGCTACTATATTGGACAGAACAGATCAAAGAGGCTTCATGGGTTTTAGAAGTGCCAAATGGAGGATTACAAAACTAACACATTTTAAGAGAGCTCCCAATAACTGTTCTGGGTTCTTCCACATCTAGGATTAACACGCACATTTCTTCTCTTTTTGTAAATCACATATTCTGGGATGACCAGTTTGCACTGTCATAGTAGACTGTCAACATTTGGATACTTTTTCAGAACCCAGGGCAGTGGTCAGAATGACAACACGCATTTGATAGAAAATGACTTCTTTCCGTGAAAGACTGACCCCCGGTACAAAGCTCACCATGCTAGGAGAACCATAATTTACAACACTACTTGGCTCTCGTCAAAACTGCGAAGCCACAAATATGATTTATTTATGAACTAGACAACTTGTAGTCACTTGGACTTTTTTCTCACTTTGGTGAGCAACATCAAAAGCCATTTAAATGTCAATCTTTTAAATTTGAGATTTAAATCAAAATTTGATAGGGAGGATAGTTTTAATCAATAAAAATTTCAGCCTGTTGTATTAATCCTTGAGCATTGGTTAATTGTTCCCTTGAGGAAGGAGGAAACTGGAGTCATACATTTTCAATGGATTTCAGAAAAATTAACTGGAAGAATTCTTTTGACACTTTACCTGGAAAGGGAATATCATTTTTAAAAAGTTCAAATAAGCTTTCTCTGTAGGTACCATTTAAATCTGCAGTCATGAGTCATTCACTCAAAACACAATAGCAGATTGCACCAAGAGCGGATTTTTAAGGCATTGTGTATACATATTAATAGTAGAGTTCATGATCACTGGAGGGATCAAATGTATACTGGTTACAAAATACTCAGTATTGGAATTTCAAAGAGGTGAAAGGAGATCACAAATGTAATTTTCATTTGTTTGGATGAATGCTAAAATCAGGTTTATCTGAAGCTTAAGCAAGTTCTTTTTTCACTACAATAGAGAAAGGACCATTAATACATAATCATCCAGGCTTACAGGTCACTGCTTAAAGACAGCAGTATTAAAGTAACTATTGTTTGGTCCCTTTCGGTTCACCTAGGAGTATTTTCATTACGGACCTTTCAGAATGCGCCTAGATAAGAAATTCTTTTTGAGTCATCATCACCACACCTTTAGCTAGAAAAACAGCTAAATCTGCTCCAGATCAGGACAAACTAAAAGTGTGAGATTTTTATGGGCAACTACAGCTTCTTAACTGGCTCTCCACAGAAGGCATTGTGCCTGCTTGCCTGATTCTTGCTCGCAGAAAGCCAAGGCAGGAAACATCCCTGGCTAGCTCGGGGGCCACCACCAGTTCATTATGACTCCAGTGGAGAGTGGTTCATGAGATTATACACAGTTACAACATGATTAACTCTCTGCTCATCAATTCAATTTTTTTATTGGAAATGTCACCGCAAATGTGGCATAAATTTTCTGGGAACAGCATTGAGTTTCACCTTATTATTCAGCACAGCTTTCAGAGAGAGGAGGTACTATGGCTAATCCGAATTTAATTTCGGAAGAAGTCAGCTCTCCTGCTTGCTACAGGCCAAGCTCCATTTCTGATGTTATCTACAATGCTAACCAAGATGGGCTAGAAATACCTGTGTGAATGGGAGTACCAAAGAATAACTCTGAATCTGGAATAAAAGTGTAGTCTCGGTAATGTCCTAGCACTGCTGAGTCTGTGCCTGCAACAGAGGCAGCTGGATTCTGCAGTGCAGTTGACGCATGGCTGTCAGCATCCGTACATGCCCAGAATCTCCTATGAAGAGCATCATTCCACCTTCCAGCATCTCACCATTCCCAGAACCAAGTCACTGACCTTCCAAGAGAGAACTCAGTGTGCAGAGAAGGTCCTCTCTATCAGAGGAAATCAATAACTGGATGCCTTTTTAATCTGAGCAGATTCCTGGAATTTCCTATGGGAAATTCTCACAAAGGTGTTTTTACTTGAATGTTTTTCTGCAAGAGAGAAAGAAGAGTCTTGTATCCTCCTGAATCAAAAGCATGGGCTTTTATTCACTCAAGATGAATATACCTGTATCAAATCCACATCCTCTTAAAGAGGTAGAAATTACCCTCTTGGCTTATTGGACCAGGCGGGGACCATCAGTTCCACAGTTCTTAACAGAGCTTCACCAGCTCCATAATTGAAGAAATTCTTCCAGGACCATGTTTATTATTTAGCCTGTCTGTTACCTAGGATCCACACCAGGAAAATTATGTGCAAACACAAATCAGATAGTCTCCTGGGACTTATTTGCTGAGCATTTTCTTGGTAAGAATTCCTGCAGCATCAAAATTTTGCTTGGAGGGAAAAAAAAAAAAAAGAAGCCTCAAAGTGAACCATGATGCTTTTTGCAGAAACAAAGCAACACCCAAATAAATAAATAAATAAAGCCTGTGACCAACTATTTTCCCCTTCACAGCTTCTCTCTTATCAGAGGCATCTTCTTTCGGTTTGTGGACCAGCCTGAACGTGAAAGAGCTTCTCAGCCCAACCCTGCTGCAGTTTCTGTGTCTGGAGAGTTTTAAAATATGCTGAAGCGAACAAACAAAAAATCTTTATATAGGAACCAAAACTCTTCACATAAGTATGTATTTGTGGGCGGGTATGTGTGGGTGTGCACATGCACACACAGGAGCTAGGAATACCTCACATAACCCCGTTACGTGGAGATCATACTCAAGATGACTCATCTCTTTAAACATTGGGCTTCCCTGGTGGCTCAGCTGGTGAAGAATCCATTGGCAAGGCAGGAGACCTGGGCTTGATCCCTGGGTTGGGAAGATCCCCTGCAGAAGGGGAAGACAACCCACTCCAGTATTCTGGCCTGGAGAATTCCATGGACTGTATAGTCCATGGGGTTGCAAAGAGTTGGACACAACTGAGCTATAAAACTATAGTTGATTTATAATATTGTGTTAGTTTCAGATGTACCGCATAGTGATTTTGCAGATTATATTGCATTAGACATTGTTATAAAATACTGGGGAAATTTCCTGTGTCATACAGCAAATCTTTGCTTCTTATCTACTTTATATAAGTACTTTGTATCTGTTAATCCCATACTCCTAATTTGCCCCTCCCCCCGGGAACCGTAAATTGTTTTTCTGTGTTTGTGAGTCTGTTCTGTTTTTTATGTAGATTCATTTGAATTATGTTTTGACTCCACATATGATATCATCTAATACTTATCTTTCTCTGATTTATTTCACTAAGCATGATCTTCTCTAGGTCCATGCATGTTGTTTCAAATGGCAGAATTTCATTCTCTTTTGTGGCTGAGTAATGTTCCATTGTATATTCACAGCACATCTTCTTAAGTCATTCATCTGTTGATGGACAGTTGGGTTGCTTCTGCGTCTTGGCTATCGTAAATAGTGCTGCTGTGAACACTGGGATGCATATGTCTTTTCAAATTAGGGATTTCATTTTTTCCAGATATATATATGCCCAGGAATGGAACTGCTGAATCATGTGGTACATCCAGTTTTAGTTTTTAAGGAAATTTATACTGTTTTACACAGTGACCGCACCAGTTTCTTACCCACCAACAGTGTACAAGAGTTCCTTTTTTCTCCACAAAAAATGAAGCCTCTTAAATCACAGCTCATAATTTGTCCCTCTGTGATTTTGAAAAACTTTATAAAAGTGTCCGGTTGCTTTTCTAGACAAAGAAACATTCAAAAAGAGGTAAGGTAAGAGAATAAGAGGTAAGAAATAAGAGGTAAGAAATAAAACTATACCTATGGTCTGCTGTATATGTGTGTGTGTGGGGTGTGTGTGTGTGTATATGTGTGTGGGGGGGTGTGTATGTGTATATGTATGTGTGGGGGGGTATGTATGTGTGTATATGTATGTGTGTGGGGGGGTGTATGTGTGTATATGTGTGTGTGGGGGGGTGTGTATGTGTGTAAATGTGTGTGTGGGGGGGTGGTGTGTATATGCACACATATATACACTGGGCTTCCCAGGTGGCGTTAGAGGTAAAGAACTGACCTACCAATGCAGGAGACTCAAGAGACTCAGTCTCAATCCCTGGGTCAGGAAGATTCCCTGGAGAAGAAAACGGCCACCCACTCCAGTCTTCTTGCCTGGGAAATTCCACGGACAGAGGAGCCTGGTAAGCATGGTGAGTCCATGGTGTTGCAAGAGTTGGACACAACTGAAGCAACTTAGCACACACGCATGTGTATGTGTATACACACACACACACACATATATGTATATACACACATAGGAGGAAGAAATGGCAAACAACTCCAGTATTCTTGCCTGAGAAATCCCACGGTCAGAGGAGCCTGGAGGGCTACTGTCTATGGCGTTACAAGAGCCAAACACAACTAGTGACTAAACCACTATCAGATGTACTTATAAAGAGAGAGAATATTTGTGGTGCAATTTGGATTTAAATTCTAGTTCTATCACTTCATAGCTGTGTGCTCTTAAGCAAGTTAATACTCTTACTGAATACAAATTATCTAAACCTAGCAGGGGTGATGATGTGTCTTGAGAGGTACGAAGACTTGAGAATCAAATGATATCCTGCATGTATCAATCAAGGTTTTAGTTCCAAGTAACAGAGATGTACTCTGGCTAATTGAGGCAGAAGAGGAACATATTCAAGACTATCATGTTGCTTATGAAATTTCTCAGAAGGTTGGAGAATCAGACATGGGGAAAGAAGGATTCAGGAAGACCACGTGGGCATCAGGACGGCAGAAATTCATGGCACCAAAGAGCATGCAGAGACTCCCAGCCCCACCACTGAACACTTGGCTGCCACAGCTAGCCAGGTCCTACGTGCTCCTGAGAAGTAGAAATTGTTGATATAACAGCAGAATGACCTCTGCTCAGTCACCTTCCTGAGCTCAATAATTCCAGTTGTGAAGATTAAATAGGTCTGTTGGTTGTTTGAGCCTAAATAACATGTTCTTCGCCTAAGTGCAGAGGAGCATGGGGGACAAGCTCTTGGCATTTTCAAGTTTTAGTCAAGGCAAGCTCTCTTTCCCAGCAAGAGGCATAACATGGAGAATTTACCAAACAAAGGAAAGAACTTCAGAGTCTGAATCACTGAGAAGATGTTCAGGTCCATTACAAAAGATATCAAAACTCCTGACACATAAGAGGTATTATGTACATGGTGACTATGAACATTATCCTGAACCAGTGAGAAAAGGGAACAACCCATTATTCAATAAATGGTGCAGAGATTGTTAGTTGTTCGCAGGAAAAAAATGTATAGTTCACCAAAATAAAGTCCAATAGGATCAAAGATTAAAAAGAGAAGTCAATCTACAAAAAATTATGCACCCTACTGTGTCCATCAGCGTAGGCCTGACCTACCCTGAAAGAGGTTCATACAAAGGAAGTGAGTTTTCCAATGAAAATAGGGGAGAGGGAGCCTTAACCCCCCACCTCTTAGAACCAGACCCACATGCTCCACTCTTAATGTTGCATTTGACCCCAATTGGAAAGCCTCCTCTTTTACTTACTAAAAATAAAATGTCAAGATAACTTATCACATGCCTAACTTATACAACTTTTTTCCAGACCGACAAGGGCCTTGTTTTACATGCCTTTGGGCCCTACTAGGCCTGGATTAAGGCTTCTCTGGTAGTTCAGCTGGTGAAGAATCCAGCTGCAATGCAGGAGACCCCAGTTCAATTCCTGGGTTGGGAAGATCTGTTGGAGAAGGGATAGGCTACCCACTTCAGTATTCTTGGGCTTCCCTGGTGGCTCAGACAGTAAAGAATCCGCTGCAATGTGGGAGACCTGGGTTTGATCCCTGGTCTGGGAAGATCCCCTGGAGATGGGAACAGGTACGCACTCCAGTACTCTTGCCTGGAGAATTCTACGGACAGAGGAGCTTGACAGCCTACCGTCCATGCACTCGCAGAGTCGGACAGGACTGAGCGACTAACGCTTTCACTTTCATGCCTGGATCAGTGCTTTGAACATAGCAGGCTATCGAAATTCCTCACGATTGAGGAAGAAACTTGAATTGCCAGTTAACTGTTTTGAAATGTCTGGTAATGGTTTCAGCTCTGAGTGCTAATTTAAAGTAATCTCTCTGTTCCTCGATTTCCTTTTTTTTTTTTTTAGAAGAATAAGTACCGTTACATGGCCTGCTGCCCCCTACCTTCACAAAACATCAAATACTGATTATTTCAGGCTCAACAAAACAAGTCATAGGTGACAGCTCTGAAGTTCTCACAGATGGACAGCTTTCCAGAAGGCTTACCACTCTTTTTACCTCCCTTATCTACAGTCCTCACTGTAGATTTCCATTTTCCACTCCTATATTCAGTCCTGAAAGACTAGTCAATGTGAGTAAGGGTTACAGAAATATTTCTTTTCTAGCTGTATATCTTTTTGGTTACAGTTTTCTTTTTAATTTACTTCTTTTCTCTGTTAGAATAGTTATGGGATCTGACATACTTTCCTCATGATTGAATTGATTTTTGCTTTTCCTTTGACTTTCTAAAAGCTTCTGATGTCATTTGTTCAAGTTGAGAAATCACTTTAAGACCTTTGTATGTGCATGCCAAGTCACGTCAGTCGTGCCTGACTCTTTGAGACCTCATGGACTGGAGCCCGCCAGGCTCCTCTGTCCGTGGAATTCTCCAAGCAAGAATACTGGAGCGGGTTGCTGTTCCCTTCTGCAATGGATCTTCCTGACCCAGGGATCAAACCTAGGTCTCCTGCATTGCAGGCAGATTCTTTACCACCTGAGCCACCAGGAAAGCCCTGTTAGCCATGACACATCCCTAAATAACACATGAATAAGGACTTATCATCTCTTAAAAATCTTCAGCTCCAGGCCTGAAAAAGGTCATTTGCTGTCCTGTTTGATTTATCTCTGAGAATGAAAAGAACCAAAAGTCAGTTCCCTTTAGTAAAAACTCTCTTTCATATTTTATTTGCTAATGTACAGCTAATTTATAAATTAAGAGCATGCTTAAAGGAAAGGTTAGGAAGCTATTCATTCCCATCCATTAGTAAGTCTGGTTTTGATTGAATTTTTAACTAATGTTTGATAATTATTGCATCTTGGCTTTTGGATTTCAAATAGGATGAAAGAATCTCTTTTCTTTTTTATTTAAAATTACAGTAGATTCAGCCCAGTCAAAAGATTTTGGAGTTTCTCCCAAAGAATTCTTTAGCTCTCACAAGAAAAATGCATGCTGATGATATATGCCCATCACCAAATTTTAAATGGTCAAAATCTTGAAGTATATTTGTGATTAGGTCAGAGGTCAGCCAACTTTTTCTGTAAATATCCAGACAGTAAATCTTTTAAGCTTTGTGGTCATATGGTCTCTGTTAGAATCTCTCAACACTGTCATTGTAGTGCAAAAGCAGCCATAGACAATATATTAATGAGTGTAGCTATGTCTCAATAAAACTTAATTTATAAACACTGAAATTTGAGTTTCATATAATTTTCATGTGACATGAAATATGATTCTTCTTTTGTTTTTTTCAGGAAGCAAACAATATTCCTTGCTCATGGGTAATATAAAAACAGATGGTGATATTCCATTGTGTATATGTACCACAACTTTCTTATCCATTCATTCATCTGCCGATGGACATCTAGGTTGCTTCCATGTCCTAGCTCTTGTAAACAGTGCTGCAATGAACATTGGGGTACACACATCTCTTTCAATTCTGGTTTTCTCAGTGTGTATGTCCAGCAGTGGGATCACTAGGTCGTATGGCAGATCTATTTTCAGTTTTTTAAGGAACGAGGTGGATGAAACTAGAGCCTATTATACAGAGTGAAATAAGTCAGAAAGAAAAACACCAATACAATATATTAATGCATATATATGGAATTTAGAAAGATGGTAATGATGACCCTATATGCAAGACAGCGAAAGAGACACATGATATTAAGAACTGACTTCTGGACTCTGTGGGAGAAGGCAAGGGTGGGATGGTTTGAGAGAATAGCATTGAAACATGTATATTACCATATGTGAAACAGATTGCCAGTCCAAGTTCAATGCATGAAACAGGGCACTCAGAGCCAGTGCACTGGGACACCCAAGAGGGATGGGATGGGGAAGGAGGTGGGAGGGGGATTCTGGATGGGGGACATGTGTACACCTGTGGCTGATCCATGTCAGTGTATGGCAAAAATCACCACAATATTGTAAAATAATTAGCTTCCAATTAAAATAAATTAGTTAATTTTAATTAAAAAAAAAAAAAAAACAGATGGTGAGGTAGCAGGCCATAGTTGCTGACCCCACTTAAGGTGAACAGGGGGTTAAATTCTTTTTTTTAGAAATAGGAAGCAACACTTTTATTAAGCAGATCAAGTTATAACATACTTATAAAACTTACATACGCCTGAAACTAATACAACATTATGAATCAGCTACATTTCAAGAACAATTAAAAAACTGAGCACAGGCTGCAACGCTTAAGAGACTTTATGCGGTAAATACCATGGCATTCGTATGTTCAATATTTACCTGAACATTTGATGTGAGTAGTATTAATAGGTTTACTGATGTATACATGCTTTTTAAACTATACATTTTAAATTAGTGCATTTTACAGTTTTTCTGCACTTTTAACTTTTATTTTATATTAGAGTATAATTGACTAACAATGTTGTGATTGTTTCAGTTATAATGTACGTGTATCTCTTCTTTTTCAAATTCTTTCCCATTTAGAATGTTAAAGAACATTCATATTATATATAACAAGTTATATACATATAGCATATATATATATCTAACTGAGCAGAGTTCCCTGTGTTACACAGTAGGTCTTTGTTGCTGCCCATTTTATACAGCAATATGTGCGTATCAATCCCAACTCTCTAACTACCTCTCTGTCACCCCTCCCGCCTTGGGGATGAAATTCTTGAGATGTTTTCACTTTTATTGATGCCCAAAGCCCAAGCTTTGCCACATCTCGCATAATTCAAGTCCAAATTTTCAATTCATGCTATGCATCCTTTTTTAAAAATTTTATTGGAATATAATTGATTTAAAATGTTGTGTCGGTTTCTGCCATACAGCCAAGTGAATCAGTTTATACATATACATACATCCACTCTTTTTTAGATTATTTCCCCACATGGGCCTTTACAGAGTGCTGAGTAGCGTTCCCTGTGCTGCACAGTAGGTTCTTACTAGCGATCTATTTTACATGCAGTAGTGTGTATACATACATCCTATACATTTATTTAAAAGAACGATGTGCAAGACTTGCCTGCTGGTCCAGCGGCCAAGGGTTCCTGCTCCCAGTGCAGGAGACCTAGGTTGATCCCTGGTCAGGGAACTAGATTCTGAATGCCACAGTGAAGACCGAAGACCCCGCATGCCACAGCTAATAATAAAAGAAGGCTGCAGCTGCACGTTTTGACCTTTAACGTTCTCCCAGGCACACAAGCAGACTAGGCTCTCATTTATGTTTAAAAAGGGAAACTATATACACGTGTATGTCTCCATATGCAAAGAAGACTTCATGAAGGATACACCAGGAATTTGTAACAATAGTTGCCTCCATTGAGGGGATTTAAATGACGAGGGACAAGCCCGAGCAGGCAGAAGATGGTGGGAGAGTAAAACAGGGAGATCGCCCGCCTCCCCACAAATACATCAAAAACTCATCAAGGTATGGAACAGCTCCTACAAAGCAACCTCTAGACCACAGCAGAAGATCTCTGGACTCCAGAGGGACAGGCTAAGCTCCCTGAAATGAGGTAGGAGAGAGGATAGAGACATAAAAAGGGAAAAGACTGAGAACTTCTGGATGGGAGCTTGTGCCCTGAGGCAGGGGAAGGCGTCCTGAAACAAGAGGCATTCCTGTGCACAGGGGAGCTTCCTTGCAGGCGGGCCCAACGGGGAGCTGTGGAGTCTTGGAAAACTGGGCAGAGTAGGGAATTAGAGGGCAGAAAACAGAGCAAGTTGCACTTCTCAGCCCGTGAACAGCTTGCAAACTATGGCCCCAGCCAGATGGCGGGCTCAGGGGACTGAGAGAAAGAAGCCCATAGAAACCCCACAGCACAGAGGGCGGCCTGGGGTAGCCAAGAGCGGGGAAGGCATACGAACCTCTGCAGCACATAGGACGCGCAGGGGGCAGGTCTAGGGGGCTGAAAGAGCACAGAAGCCTCGCAGAGGGCGGGTGAGATGAAACAAGTGCCCACAAACCCCGCGACACAGAGGGAGGGCCCTGGGGGGCTGAGGGAAGCCCACACAAGTCTCCGCAACACAGAGGGCATGGCCGGGGGGGCAAGAAAAGATCCACACAAGCCCCTGCCTAGCAAGCTTCGGCCAGCAGTGAAAGGCAGGTCTGGTAACAGAAGCACCGGTAGTGATCCCAGGGACAAGTAGGGGGCAGGTGGCAGTGAAGATACGCTGCGAGGGCCTCTGAAGCGGCTGCGGAAATAGACATGTCTAACACAGCCAAAGCCAGAGGACTGCCCAAAGACGTACTGAACCCATAGACACCCCCAAAACCTACTACGGGACCCTGCACTGCCCTTCAGAAAGAGGAGATCCAGTTCCATCAGCCAGAAGACAGGCACAAGCTCCCCAACCAGGAAAACATCACAGGACACTAACCCAACCCCATCCTTGGGGGCAGACTCCACAACCAAGAAGAGCTACGATCTTGAGAACTTTGTTTCTTATAAATCACACTGTATATTCCCCCTACATACTTCTGCCTTCACATTAGCCTTTTGTGGTGCTATGGGATTTTTCTCGTTAAAAAAAAATTCATTTTAAGATTTTTTTTATTTTCTTGTTACCTTTCCACCCTTTGTGTGTGTGTGTGTGTGTGTGTGTGTGTGTGTGTGATTTTTCTGATTTTGCTTTTGATATATTCAACTGCTTTTCTTATAGTTCTTTACCAGCTGCAGCTATTCCTGAATAAATATAAATCTTTTTCACATATGTCTATTTACCTTTACTTTTCTATTTTTTCTTTTCTCTCTCTCTTTTTTAACCCTCTTTTCCACTCCCTCTTCTCTTTTCCCTCCCTTCTCCTCTTTTTCTCTCTCTCTTTTTCTTATCCCTTTTTTTCCTTCACGTTTTCTTCACCAAGTAAGTTAAATTGTTGAGCTCTCTGCTATATTCACCAGTTGGCACTCTGCTCATGTTCAGTTGTCCAGATTGGCATTAGCTAGCTCTGCTTTTAATTGGTCAATATCTGTGGAAAATTCTGAAAGAGATGGGAATACCAGACCACCTGACCTGCCTCTTGAGAAATCTGTATGCAGGTCAGGAGCAACAGTTAGAACTGGACATGGAACGACAGACTGGTTCCAAATAGGAAAAGGAGTACGTCAAGGCTGTATATTGTCACCCTACTTATTTAACTTATATGCAGAGTACAGGGGAAATGCTGGGCTGGAAGAAGCACAAGCTGGAATCAAGATTTCCAGGAGAAATATCAATAACCTCAGATATGCAGATTATACCACCCTTATGGCAGAAAGTAAAGAAGAACTAAAGAGCCTCTTGATGAAAGTAAAAAAGGAGAGTGAAAAACTTGGCTAAGAGCTCAACATTCAGAAAACTAAGATCATGGCATCTGGTCCCATCACTCCATGGGAAATAGATGGGGAAACAATGGCTGACTTTATTTTTCTGGGCTCTAAAATCACTTCAGATGGTGATTGCAGCCATGAAATTAAAATACACTTACTCCTTGGAAGGAAAGTTATGACCAACCTAGATAGCATATTCAAAAGCAGAGACATTACTTTGCCAACAAAGGTCTGTCTAGTCAAGGCTATGGTTTTTCCAGCGGTCATGTATGGATATGAGAGTTGGACTGTAAAGAAAGCGGAGAGCCCAAGAATTGATGCTTTTGAAGTGTGGTGTTGGAGAAGACTCTTGAGAGTCCCTTGGACTGCAAGGAGATCCAACCAGTCCATCCTAAAGGAGATCAGTCCTGGGTGTTCATTGGAAGGACTGATGTTGAAGCTGAAGCTCCAGTACTTTGGCCACCTGATGCAAAGAGCTGACTCATTTGAAAAGACCCTGATGCCGGGAAAGCTTGAAGGCAGGATGAGAAGGGGATGACAGAGGATGAGATGGTTGGATGGCATCACTGACTCGATGGACATGGGTTTGGGTGGACTCTGGGAGTTGGTGATGGACAGGGAAGCCTGGTGTGCTGCAGTCCGTGGGGTTGCAGAGTCGGACACAGCTGAGCAACTGAACTGAACTGAATTTTGGTTTCCCTTGTTCACCAAGTGGATCTCCTGAACTCTTTTCTTTAGAATACTTTGGTTATAACTGTGTGTATACGTCCCATTATTTCTGTAATTACCTGCTTGGTCTGCTTGATCTCCTCCCACTAGAACACAGGCACAAGTCACCCCTAACAAGAAATCAACACAGACCACTCAACCAACCTTTTCCTCCAAGGGTAAAAACCAAAAGGAAGAAGGAATACAACCCTAAAGCCTGCAAAAAGGAGATCTCAAGGGGAGCAAGTTTAAAAAAAAAAAATGAAAAGACAGAGAAATACAGCACAATAAAAGAACAAGGTGGAAAATCACAAAACCAAACAAATGAAGAGGAAATAAGCAATCTATCTGAAAGAGAATTCAGAATAGTGATAGTGAAGTTGCTCCGAAAACTTGAAAATAGAATGGAGAAAACGCAAGAGACGTTTAACACAGTTAGTACAATCACCAAGGACATAGGAGAAGTAAAGAATAAGCAGATATGAAAAACACAATTACTGAGATTAAAAATACTCTAGAAGGAACCAATAGCAGAATAACTGAGGTAGAGGAGCAGATATGTGAACTGGAAGATAGAATGGGGGAAATGACTGCTAGAGAGAAGAATAAAGGGAAAAGAATGAAAAGAATTGAGGATAGCCTCAGAGACTATTGGGACCATATTAAACACACCAACATTTGAGTTACGGGGGTCCCAGAGGAAGAAGAAAAAAGAAAGGCACTGAGAAAATTTTTGAAGGAATTATAGTTGAAAACTTCCCCAACGTGGGAAAGGAAACAGTCAGTCAAGTCCAAGAAGTGCAGAGAATCCCTTTCAGAATAAACCCAAGGAGAAACACATTAAGACGCATATCAATCAAGCTAACAGAGATTAAGCACAGAGAAAGAATATTAAAAGTATCTAGGGAAAAGCAACACGTCACATACAAGGGAAAAAATCGTACAATTAAGAGCGGAACTTTCAGCAGAAACTCTGCAGGCCAGAAGGGAATGGCAGAATATATTTAAAGGACTGAAAGATAAAAATCTACAACCAAGATTACTATACTCAGCAAATATCACATTCAAAATTGATGGAGAAATCAAAAGCTTTACAGGCAAGCAAAAGTTCAAAGAATTTAGCACCACCAAACCAGCCTTACAACAAATACTAAAGAGACTCTCATAGCCAGTAAACACAAGAGAAAGGAAAGACCTACAAAAACAAACCCAAAACAATCAAGAAAATGCCAACAGGAAAATATCAATAATTACCTTAAATATAAGCGAACTAAATACACCAACCAAAAGATACAGACTGACTGAATGGATACAAAAACAAGACCCATACATATGCTGCTTACAAGACACGTACTTCAGACCTAGAGACACATACAGACTGAAAATAAAAGGATGGAAAAGATATTCCATGCAAATGGAAACCAAAAGAAAGCCAAGTGGCAATCCTTATTTCAGACAAAATAGACCTTAAAATAAAGAATATTATGAGACAAAGAAGGACAATACATAATGATCGATCAAGGGATCAAGCCAGGAAGACATAACAATTGTAAATATTTATGCACCCAACACAGGAGCACCTCAATACATAAGGTAAACACTAACAGGTGTAAGAAGGGAAATTGACAGAACCACAATAATCGTAGGTGACTCTAACACCCCACCGACATCAGTGGACAGATCATCAAAACTGAGAATCAATAAGGAAACATAAACATTAAATGAAACTTTAGACCAAATGGACCTAATTGATATCTTCAGGACTTTTCATCCAAATGCAGAAGAATACACCTTCTTGAGTGCACATGGAGCATTCTCCCAGATAGACCACATCCTGGGCCACAAATCAAGCCTCAGTAAATTTAAGAAAATTGAAGTCATATCAAGTATCTTCTCTGACCACAACGCTATAAGACTAGATATCAACTACAGGGTAAAAAACACATACTCATGGAAATTAGACAATACATTGCTAAATAATGAGACATTACTGAAGAAATAAGAACAGAAATCAAAAGATTCCTAGAAACAAAGGACAATGAAAACACAGTGACCCAAAACCTATGGGATTCTGCAAAAGCAGTTCTAAGAGGGAAGTGTATAGCAATACAATCCTACCTCAAGAAACAGAGAAGCATCAAAGAGACAACCTAACTCCACATCTGAAGCAGCTGGGGAAAAAAAGAACAACAACAAAAAAAACCCCAAAGTCAAATCATAAAGATCAGAGCAGAAAGAAATGAAGGAAACAATAACAAAGGTTAATAAAACTAAAAGATGGTTCTTTGACAAGATAAACAAAATTGACAAACCACTAGCCAATGTCATCAAGAAAAAAGGAGAAAATCAAATCAACAAAATTAGAAATGAAAAAGGAGAGGTTACAACAGACAACACAGAAATACAAAGGATCATAAGAGAATAATATGAGCAACTATATGCTAATAAAATGGATAACCTAGAGGAAACGGACAGGTTCTTAGGAAAGCTCCACCTCCTGAGACTAAACCACGAAGAAATAGAAATTATGAACAAGGCAATTACGAACACTGAAATTGAAACTGTGATCAAAACTCACCCAAAAAACAAAAGCCCAGGGCCAGATGGTTTCACAGGGGAATTCTATCAAACATTTAGAGAAGGAAGGACTGATGCTGAGGCTGAAACTCCAATACTCTGGCCACTTCATGCAAAGAGTTGACTCATTGGAAAAGATCCTGATGCTGGGAGGGATTGGCAGCAGGAGGAGAAGGGGACGACAGAGGATGAGATGGCTGGATGGCATCACCGACTCGATGGACATGAGTTTGAGTGAACTCCGGGAATTGGTGATGGACAGGGAGGCCTGGTGTGCTGCGATTCATGGGGTCACAAAGAGTTGGACACGACTGAGTGACTGAACTGAACTGAATGCCTATTTTTCTGAAACTCTTTCAAAAAATTGCAGAGGAAGAAGTACTTCCAAACTTGTTCTACAAGGCCACAATCGCCCTGATACCAAAACCAAACAAAGACAATACAAAAAAAGAAAATGACAAGTGATGATTATCACTGATAATATAGATGCAAAAATCCTCAACAAAATTCTAGCAAACAGAATTCAAAAACACATTAAAAAGCTCACACACCATGATCAAGTCAGGTTTATTCCAGGGATGCAAGGATTCTTCAATATACACAAATCAATCAATGTGATACACCATACTAGCAAATTAGTACAGTGTAACATGTGATATACCATATTAATAAAGATAACCATATGATCATCTTAATAGATGCAGAAAAAGCCTTTGACAAAATTCAGCATCCATTTATGATAAAAATGCTTCAAAAAATGGGCATAGAAGATACCTGTTTCAACACAGTAAAGGCTATATATGATAAGCCCACAGCAAACATTATTCTCAATGGTGAAAAACTAAAAGCACTCCCTCTAAGATCAGGAACAAGACAAGGGTGTACACTCTCACCATTACTATTCAAAATAGTTTTGGAAGTCCTAGCTATGGCAATTAGAGAAGAAAAAGAGATAAAAGGAATCCAGATCAGAAAAGAAGTAAAACTCTCACTGTTAGCAGATGACTTAATACTATACATAGAAAACCCAAAGGAAACTATCAGAAAATTACTAGAGATAATCAGTGAATTCAGCAAAGTAGTGGGATACAAGGTCAATATATAGAAATCACTTAAATCAGAAAAAGAAATTAAGGAATCAATCCCATTCACCAGTGTAACAAAAAGAATAAAATATCTAGGAATAAATCTACCTGAGGAGACAAAAGAACTAAATACAGAAAATTACAAGAAATCAAAGATGACATAAACAGATGGAGAGACATTCCATGCTCCTGGATAGGAAGAATCAATTTTATATAAATGACTATACTACCAAATACAACCTATGGATACAATGTGATCCCTATCAAATTACCAATGGCATTTTTCACAGAACCAGAACAAAAAAATTCACAATTAATATGGAAACACAAGAGACCCTCAATAGCCAAAGCAGTCTTGAGAAAGAAGAATGGAGCTAGAGGAATCAACCTTCCTGATTTCAGACTATACTACAAAGCTACAGTCATCAAGACAGTATGGTACTGGCACAAAAACAGAAAAATCGACCAATGGAACAAGAAAGCCCAGAGATAAACCCATGTACCTATGGGTACCTTATTTTTTGACAAAGGAGGAAAAAATGTACAGTGGGGCAAAGATAGCTTCTTCAATAAGTGGTGCTGGAAAAACTAGATCAGATCAGATCAGATCAGTCGCTCAGTCGTGTCCGACTCTTTGCGACCCCATGAATAGCAGCACACCAGGCCTCCCTGTCCATCACCAACTCCCGGAGTTCACTGAGACTCACGTCCATCGAGTCAGTGATGCCATCCAGCCATCTCATCCTCTGTCGTCCCCTTATCCGATAGCTACATGCAAAAGAATGAAATTAGAACACTTTCTAATGCCATACACAAAAATAAATTCAAAGCGAATTAAAGACCTAAATGTAAGACCAGAAATTGTAAAACTCTTAGAGGAAAACAGGCAGAACACTCAAAGACATAAATCAAAGAAAGATCTTCTATGACCCACCTCCTAGAGTAACAGAAATAAAAGCAAAAATAAGTAAGTGTGACCTAATTAAACTTAAAAGCTTTTGCACAGCAAAGGAAACTACAAACAAGGTGAAAAGACAGCTCTCAGAATGGGAGGTAATAATAACAAAGGAAACAACTGACAAAGAATTAATTTCCAAAATACACAAGCAGCTCATACAACTCAGCATCAGAAAAACAAACAACCCAATCAAACAGTGGGAATCAAACCTAAACAGACATTTCTCCAAAGAAGGCATGCTAAGTCACTTCGGTCATGTCCGACTCTGTGTGACTCCATAGACGGCAGCCCACGAGGCTCCCCCGTCCCTGGGATTCTCCAGGCAAGAACACTGGAGTGGGCTGCCATTTCCTTCTCCAATGCATGAAAGTGAAAAGTGAAAGTGAAGTCGCTCAGTCGTATCTGACTCTTAGCGACCCCATGGACTGCAGCCCACCAGGCTCCTCTGTCCATAGGATTTTCCAGGCAAGAGTACTAGATTGGGGTGTCATTGCCTTCTCCGAGAAGACATACAGATGGCTAACAAAGACATGAAAAGATGCTCAACATCACTCATTATTAGAGAAATGCAAATCAAAACTACAATGAGATACTACCTTACACCAGTCAGAATGGCCATCATCAAAAAGTCTACAAACAATAAATGCTGGAGAGGGTGTGGAGAAAAGGGAACCCTCTTGCATTCCTGGTGGGAATGTAAATTGATGCAGCCACTATAGAAGACCGTATGGTGGTGGTTTAGTTGCTAAGTCATGTCCAACTCTTGTAACCCCCATGGACAGAGGAGCTTGATTGGCTACAGTCCATGGGATTCTCAGGCAAGAATACTGGAGTGGGTTGCCATTTCCTTCTCCAGTGGATCTTTTCAACCCAGGAATCAAACCCAGGTCTCCTACATTGTAGGTAGATTCTTTACCAACTGAGCGACAAGGGAAGCTTTGCATGTAATAATAGGCAAATTGGCAGCTATGATTCAGGGTCTGCAGAGGTGAAAAACCCCAATACAAGTGTCTCCCTGCAAAGGTCAGGGTCCCTGGTGCTCTCCTGCCTCCAGATCCTGACTAGACAAACTCACTCTGGGGCAGATTTCTCCTTCAGCACCAAGAGGATCTGGCTCGCAGGTGTAACTTTGGAGGAGCTCTCTCTAACGTTGGTGTCAACAGTGTCCCTCTTGTCCCCGAGATCAGATCTGGATGCTTGCTGCTTCGACAAGATGCTACCTTCCTTCTTCAAAGCCTGGAGGTAAAGTTCCAGGAGCTTCCTGGACTGATAGGCTTCTTCTCTCTGGTCAAGCACCTACTGGAGGGTGTTCTGGAGCCCCTGGACTGCCACATGACTTTGGCCGAGTTTCTGAGCCAGCTCCAAACACAGGACATCGGTGAGCACCTGGAGCTCCTCCTCGGACAGCAGGATGATGCTGGATAGGTCTTCCTTCAGCTGTCTGGCCACGTTCTTCCACTTCAACCCTGCCCCTATCTGTTTCATCTCTGTCGAAGGACTCTTGGGTAATCCAAGCTGTACCTCCATCTGAATTGTGTGTCCACTTCTCATTCCCAGCCAATGCCACAAACTTAGTATTGGCAGGAAGACACAGGAAGTAATCCTCATCATCCATTATGGTACCATCCTTTGCCAGGACCAGAGTGACAGGTGCCAGGGACTTATCAACGGCTAGAATGTCACAAGCCTTGTTCCCCAGCTCCTTGAAGCAAGAGGCCACCATGCCATGTTGTTTCCAGCTGTTGTCGCGGCACAGCAGACACTGCTTTAGAGCCCAGATCTCGCTGGTTTCCAGAGCTGCAGGACCACTGACCACCTCCATCCTCTACATGGTGGGACCAGACCGATGTGGCGAAGTCAGGGAGGCTGGGGTGTGGGAGTCCTCCCCAACTCCATCCCCGACGGCATGCCAGGAAATGGAGATTCTTTTAAAAACTAGGAATAAAATCACCATATGACCCAGTAATCCCACTACTAGGCATATACCCTGAGGAAACCAAAACTGAAATGGAGTTTTTTTTTGGAAAACATGTATCCCATTGTTCCTTGCAGCACTGTTTACAATAGCTAGAACATGGAAGCAACCTAGGTGTCCATCAACAGATGAAGGGATAAAGAGGCTGTGGTGCATATATACAATGGAGTACTGCTGCTGCTGCTGCTAAGTCGCGTCAGTCGTGTCCGACTCTGTGTGACCCCATAGACGGCAGCCCACCAGGCTCCCCGGTCCCTGGGATTCTCCAGGCAAGAACACTGGAGTGGGTTGCCATTTCTTTCTCCAACGCATGCAAGTGAAAAGTGAAAGTGAAGTCGCTCAGTCGTGTCCAACTCTTAGCGACGCCATGGACTGCAGCCTACCAGGCTCCTCCATCCATGGGATTTTCCAGGCAAGAGTACTGGAGTGGGGTGCCATTGCCTTCTCCAACAATGGAATACTACTTAGCCATAAAAGGAGTGCATTTGAGTCAGTTCTCATGAGGTAGACGAACATAGAGCCTATTATAAAGAGTGAAGTAAGTCAGAAAGAGAAATATAAATATCATATACTGACACACATATATGGAATTAGAAAGATGGTACTGATGAATTTATTTTCAGGGCAGCAGTGGAGAAACAGACATGGAGAACAGGCCTACGGACACGGGGGAAGGGGAGGAGGGAGAGGGTGAGATGTATGGAGATAATAACGAGGAAATTTATAGTACCATATGTAAAATAGATAGCCAGTGTACTGTATGAGTCAGGGAACTCAACCAGGGTCTCTGTGACAATCTAGAAGGGTGGGATGGGAAGGGAGGTGGAAGGGGAGTTTCAGGAGGGAGGGGACATGGCTGATTATTGTTGATGTATGACAGAAAACCATAGCATTTTGTAAAGCAAATATCCTTCAATTAAAAAAATAAAGTGGCTTTTTAAAAAAGGAGTGAGCAGGTGACTTAATTTTCACTGTATACCATTTTGTACCTTTTGGCTTTTGCGCCATTGAATTGAACCTACTTTTCATTTTTTTTTAATTTATGCAATTTTGAAGGTTATTTTCCATTTACAGTTATTACAAAATATTGAGTCTATTCCCCATGTGGTATAATGCATCCTTGAGCCTATCTTACACCCACTAGTTTGTACTCCCCACTCCCCTATCCCTACAGTGGTAACCACTAGTTTGCTCTCTATATCTGAGCCTGCTTCTTTCTTCTCCTATTCATTAGTTTGTTGTATTTTCCAGATACCACATATAAATGATATCATACGGTATTTGTCTTTCTCTCTCTGATTTATTTATAGTGCCCTCCAAGTCCGTCCATGCTGCTGCAAATGGCAACATCTTGTTTTTCATGGCTGGTTAGTATTCAAATGAACATATTTTGTAAATAATACATTAATTCTGTTTTGATTTTAAATGCTGAAAGCAATGACTAGAGGGATTCTGAAGCTAGTACTCGATATTCTTCAAATTAAAAGGGGCCCAGAGCAAGAGTCCAAATTAAGATTCTGGCCCAAATGATTCAAATTTGAATTCTCTTAAATTCATTTTCATTGTCACTGGTCATTTGTTCTGCATCCCAGCTTTTCATCACCTGCTGATCTGGAGATCTGAATTTCTGTTGTTCTGCCTATTACAATCTGTACATGAACTGACAGAGACTCAATGATTCCCAGAGCTCCTTTCATCAACTAGAGGCCCTCTTATAAAATGTGCCTGGAGAGGAAGGGAGAGAGGAAGGGAGTGAGGGAGGGAGGGAGTATGCAACAGAGACCATGGTGTGGGCCCTCGAAGCTGGGAACACTTACTATCTGAACCGTTATGAACAAGTTTGCCAACCCCTGGTTTTAGAACAACCAAAAGGGTAAATAACAACGTGGAGGTCCAGGCCCTGAAAGAAATCAGGTAACAGACTGAGGGGGTCATTGGTTAGCTGAAGTGAAGTGAAGTGAAGTAAGTCGCTCAGTCGTGTCTGACTCTTTGTGACCCCATGGACTCCATGGAATTCTCCAGGCCAGAATAACAGAGTGGGTAGCCTTTCCCTTCTCCAGGGGATCTTTCCAACCCAGGGATCGAATCCAGGTTTCCCGCACTGCGGGCAGAGTCTTTACCAGCTGAGCCACAAGGGAAGTCCAAGAATACTGGAGTGGGTAGCCTCTCCCTTCTCCAGCAGATCTGCCTGAGCCAGGAATCGAACTGGGGTCTCCTGCATTGCAGGTGGATTCTTTACCAACTGAGCTCTCAGGGAAGCCCGCCAGTTTGCTATTTTCACAATAATGCCGCATAACAAACCATCCCAAATCTCCATGGCTGAAATAGCAGTAGTGTGGTTTGCCCATCTATGGGTGAGCCAGGCTCAGCTGTGGCCACTCTGCTAGTCTTGGCTGGACTTTTGGGCATCTGTGGGGTGGGGGTGGGCTGAGCCAACACAGGCAAGGCCAGGCTGGGGCCGTCGCTCCACGCTGCAGGTCTGGATCTGCACTGCTGTCTCTCTGCTTCCTTAGACCAGGGGGCTAGCCAGGATATGCTCTTCTCATGGCAGTGACAGAGGCCAAAAGTGAGTGGAAATTTGTAAGCAGCTCTTAGGAGCCCCCACTGGGAACTCACGCGTCATCATGTATTTCCCTGGCCCCGCCATGGGTCACAGCCAAGCAGCAGGGAGCTAGTCTCCTCCCTTAGAGGAGCTGCCTCGTCTCATGGTCAGGATGTGAACAGGGAAGAGGGGGAACTGGGGCCAGTAATGCAAACTGAGACTCAGGTCACTTCGAACTGAGCACCAGCATATGCCAGGCTCTGTGCCGGGATCTATCAGCAAACCAGACTGGTTTTCCCCCCAGCCCCAGCCATCCAGGAGCTTAATTCTAGTGGGATATGGAAGGGATTTCACATTCAATGCTGCCTCCTTCTTGTCTGTTTTGTGTTGTTCCACTAAGGGATGAGCCTGCTGGCATGTTTGCTCCCGGAGGCCAGGAATCATCTCTGCTTGGGCAGCTTTGTCCCCCAGCATCCAGCTCTGGGCTTGAGGCGAGGCAAATGCTCGCTAATAAATGTGGGAGGAAGGGAGGCATGTTTCTCTCTCTCTCTTCTGGGAATCACTGAATCTCTGTCAATTCATCCACAGATTGCAAGGACTGAAATGACAGAAATTCAGATCTCTAGATTAGCAGACGATGCAAAGCTGGGACGCAGAACAAATGACAAGTGACAGTGTAACTGGATTTAAGAGAATTTGAATCATCTGGGTGAGAGAGCCCGCAGATGGCAGATGCCTGCTCAGTGTAGAAAAATGGGTCATGCCTCCCAGACCAACCACCACGCAGACTCGGAGTCCTGAAAGGAGCAGAGCCTTTGTGTCGCGGGCTGATCGTGGAAGAGTGGGGACTCCCCTGACACGTGGGGGCACGAGCTCTCAGCAGGATGGCAAACCAAGCTCAAGAGGGGGTGCAGTGTCAGTGAGGCTCTTGATCTTGGCCTTCCCTGGGTAGACTGAGGACGAAGCTGAGCAGAGGGCCAGCGCCGCTGCTCCCACCATGCCTGAAAGCAAGACCCAGCCCTTGGCGCCCACGAAGGCTGGGGACAGGGAGCCAGAGGTCCTCATCTCAACCCAGTTCTGCTTCCTGAAAGAGGCTCCCTGACCATGGTTCCTTTACCTGTGATGCAGGCATTAGGATACCCATCCTACTTAACATCACAGGATTTTAGTGAGATTGCAAGAAACAACAAGAGTAAAAATAAACCCAACTCAGGGAAGATGGGTAGTATTTGATCTTGAGCAAGGCAATGTTGCCCCGTGGTTGGGGAGGAGATGGAAGGCATGAACCATGCAAGAGATTATTTCCAAAGTTCAAAGTAAGAGAAGATTCATTGAGGAAAAGAAACCTTGAGGAATGATTTTCCATATTTTGAGGTGTGAACGTTTCGGAGGCCCAACTCCTCTAGGAGGGTAGTAACTGTGGGAAGCAAATTACTGTTGAACTTAATTGAAGCAGAATGAGAATGAGCTCAAAACACACCTACATCCCTTTCAAACGAAAGGAAATGGAGAGATTAAGAGGAAAGGTCAAGGCGGGTGGTGAGCAAGGGGGCAAGGCGGCCAAAGGTCAATGTTGACAAGACAGACGTGTTCTTTTTCTCCAATGCTTGTGATCTCAGACGTGGGTTTGGCACAGGCAGGCAGGCCCCCCGCTCAACGCTGCCTTCCTTCCTCCCCTGTCAGCGGTGGCTGCAGAGGTCCCTGTCACTGGCAAGTGTCCCGTGAGCTTCCTCTGATGGTGCCAGGGTTCTTCATGGATCATGGTCACCGTGATCTCAAGCCTGCCCCTTCCTCTCCCTAACCTGCAGGCACTCAGAGGAGGAGCGATGGGGGTCCTAGCAATGTGGAAACAACTTTATACATCCACTGGCCTGAAGGCAATAGCAACAACAGAATTTATGTAATCCATGAAAGCACGGAATGGGGTAGTAAAACTGCATTAGCCATCCATCTCTCTTTGTAAAGCAAATTCTCACCAACTGCCACCCCCATAACAGAGCATCGCTCTTCACCCGGACGCAACTGACCCCCTAAAAAGGAAGTGCCTGGATACCTCTGAGAATTATGCAAATGCAGGCAGCATTCACAATCAGGGTGATGCATCAAAGATCCAAAGATGTTTCCAGGCATGAGTTACAAGGCCTCTAAAGACAATGACTTTTATAGGGTTTTAGATTACGGTGATGTTCTGTAAATCCTGCTCCAGTCACACAATAGGCCAAGAGCAATTAGTGTTAATTAAACTATCCCCATAAAGAGGTTTCTGCGCTGACACATTGATATCCCGTAAATACACTGAGCCTGCGAACATTCTCAAGGGCTTGCCTTCCACATCACCAAGGTCCCTGGACCCTCCCGCCCCGGGACTGCTCACACCTGAGTGTAACACCACTCAGCCAGAACCCAGCCCTGAGGCCCACCACTCGGCTCGCTGAACCACCTGGGGATCCTACTAAAACGAGATTCTGATTCGGGAAGTCTGGGGTAGGGCTTGAAATTCTGCAGATGGATCAAGCTCCCTGGTGGTGCTGAAGCTGCTGCCCTCCAGACATCACTCAGAGAAGGAACATGGTTGTACAGAAGCCCTCTGCAGTCCGAGGGATGATGGCCCAGGTTAGGCGCAGGGAGAGCAAGTCAAGCCATCCTGTGTACTCCTAACGCTCTGGCCTTCCTGCCCTGCTTTATAGCCAGAGAACTATGGACGAGGAGAAATAAGCAAGCAGTATACCATGCAGACGCCAAAGTGACCCTCAGAGTCACCCCAGATGCTGGAAGCCTCACCTTCTATGGAGAGGAGCAGAGATTAAAAAAAGAAAAAGAACAAGCCTCTGAGAAAGATGAGCCCAGCAGTATCTCCACCCCTGGGTTCTCTGTATCCTGCACCTGCCTGGTAGATGGAGCCCCCAGGGATGCCCCGGGCCACGAGTGACGTGCGGCTTTTCCAGAGATGGAAGGATCGGGGACCAGGTGAGCCTCTCAGTGGTGCTGAGAGCCCTTGTCCTTGGGCACAGCCTCCCTGTCTGACCTGGCACCACAGTGCACAGAGAGGACCTGGATTTAAAGGCTGGTATAGCACGTGCCCTGCAGGGAGGGGCGGGGAGCAGGCAGCAGGCGTGTGTGTGTGTGTGTGTGTGTGTATGGAGAGAATGTGAGCAATGGGAGTGGCAGGCAATGGGCAAAGGTCAAATATTAAAACAAAATTGGCTGAGGAGCTTCAGGACTGACTGTGGTGAGGTGACAGCCATGAAGAGTCAGCCATCAGGAGGAAGCAGTGCCCATCGGGGACGGGACTGAAGAGGCAGAGAGAAGAGAAAGTGAAGTTAGGAGGCTCAGCACCCATCTCTGCGAGCAGATGTGAGGTTTGTAGCAGCCCCATAAAATCGTAGGCCAGCCAGTCATAAAACTATATTATGATATTATAACGACGTGGCTGCAGAAAGCGTCAGTGACAATGTGTTGCCTGTGGCCAGTTTCCGTTTTAATTCCGCAGTATGTGACTGAAATTTGAAGCGTGCCATGAGGCCACAGAAAGGGGCCTGTTCTTAAAGTAACCTCGGAGCAATTTCCTGACCCAAAGTAAAGTCAAGGGGTGAAAAAGTGGCGGAGGAAAGTGGGGGACGTTTGCTTGGGTGGATGAGATTTTAAGTCACAGGGACTTCCCTGGTGACCCCATGGTTAAGATTTCACCTTCCATTGCAGGGTATGTGGGTTCAATCCCTGGTCGGAGAGCTAAGATCCCACGTGCCTTGGAGCCAAAAAACCAAAAGATAAAATAAAAGCAATATTGTAACAAACTCAATAAAGATTTTTTAAATGGTCCACATCAAAAAAAAATCTAAAAAGAAAACAGTCATAAGAGCTGTGAGGGGAGAGCCTCCCGGAGACACCTCCCTTACACAGACAGCGCTTAGATTCCTTAGAGACTGGAGTCCTCTGACCAAAAAATTTGCCCTTGCATCTGCGGCCTTTCCTTTTTCTTCTCTCTGACACCCTTCCTCTGTAGCATTTTCAGTGCAGCTCCAGCCAAGTCTGCTATTTATAAAGCAGGAGCAATTTTACCACAGGGCGTGGTGTTTAATTTGAAGAGACGTCAAAGAGTGAGGGGCAGATGGCTGAGCCAGCCGAGCCTCTCGGTGACCTTGATGGGACACTCAAGCCCACACGTTCATCCTGAACTTCCTCCAACAGATCCTGAGTTGATCAAGCTCTGGGGAAGAAAGGATGAATTGATAATCCAGGTGCCTGCTTATTAATTTCTAGTGGATCTATGGATAGCTTCTGAATGACACCAGTTCAGATGATCCATTCTAGAAAATTGTTCGAGAGATTTGCAATATATATCACAAAATCACTTGGATTTCGAAGGTCTCAAATCTTTTGGGGGGACATAATTCAACCTGCAGGCTTCTCAGGCAGTGCCAGTGATAAAGAATTCCACCTGCCGGTGCAGGAGACACAAGAGACTCGGGTTCAACCCCTGGGTTGGGAGGATCCCTTGAAGTAGGAAATAGCAACCAATTTCCAGTATTTATTCTTGCCTGGAAAATTCCATGGACAGAGGAGACTAGCTGGCTACAGTCCATGGAGTGACAGAGAGTCAGACAAGATCAAGTGACTAAGCAGTGCTTCAACCTATAACCGTAGTGATACTGCATTAGTAATACTACATTGTGGTCCAAGTAAACATGAAGCATCAATTCGGTTAGGAAAGGCTGAAGGCAGAAGAAGGGGGCAGCAGAGAATGAGATGGTTAGATAGCAGATTCAGTGGGACATGAATTTGAGCAAACTCTAGGAGTTAGTGGAACGCTGCAGTCCATGGGGTCACAAAGAGTCAGAGACGACTTAGCAACTAAACAAAAACAATAATTCAGTATCTAGTATTATCTGCCATGGAGGCAGGTTTTGAGGTAACCAGGAGTAAGGACCTTTCCTGCCCTCAAAGTTTCCACTGTCTATAACAGGCGTACATATGAGTAACTTACTTGGCTTTCTTCACTCGCGCAAGAAAGAAGTTTAAAACATTGAATACATTGATGCCTAGGTTCTACCCCTGACCAGTGAAACTAAAGCCCTGGGAATGGGGCCAGCAATATTTCCCCAGGTATGATGGTCAATTTTACATACTGACATGACTGGGCCACAGGGTACCTGGATATTTGGTCAAACATCATCCTGGTGTTTCTGTGAGGGTTGAAGGTCTGAATAAAACAAAAATTCTGACCCTCTCCTGAATAAGAGAAAATTCCTTCAGCCTGGTTCCTCATGCTAGTACATTTTTTCCCCCTGTCTTTAAACTTGAACTGAAACATCAGCTCTTTCCCAATCTTGAGTCTGCTGCCCTTTGGACCTGAACCACACCATTGACTCTCCTGGGTCTCCAGCTTGCTGACCACATTGATTCAGACTTGTCAGCCCTCATAATCCTGTGGCTGAATGTCTTGTTTTAGGTGTGTGTATCTATGCTACTGCTGCTAAGTCACTTCAGTCGTGTCCGACTCTGTGTGACCCCATAGACAGCAGCCCACCAGGCTTCCCCATCCCTAGGATTCTCCAGGCAAGAACACTGGAGTGGGTTGCCATTGCCTTCTCCAATGTGTGAAAGTGAAAGTGAAAGTGAAGTCTCTTAGTTGTGTCCGACTCTAGCGACCCCATGGACTGCAGCCTACCAGGCTCCTCCATCCATGGGATTTTCTAGGCAAAAGTACTGGAGTGGGGTGCCATTGCCTTCTCCGGTGTGTATCTATATGTTTATATATGTGTGTGTGTGTGTGTGTGTGTAGATCCTTTGGAGAACCAGGTGATCTTAATATGCAACCAGCATTAAGAGACACTTACCTATAAATAACAAGACAAAGGAATGATTGATTCTGCCTGGGGAGGAGACTTCATAAAAGCTATCACATTTGAGCTGGGCCAGAAAGAATGAGCAGTATTTGCCTTGCCAAGCAGATGGGGTTAGAGGAAAGAGTTTTAGCAAAGGAAGCAAAGAAGAGAGGGTGGAAAGGAGGAGGAGTGATCGGAGATGAAGCTAAAATGGAAGAGTTGGGAGGGACCTGATTCTGACCTGCTGCAAATATCAGTAGCATGACTCAGTAAATCAGAGAATATTGGAACATTTTACATTAGCAAGTGATGTGCCGTTTCTGCATTTTAGGAAGACAAATCTGAAAACTATGTAAAAGAGACTGAAAGTGAGGGGGACCAATTAAGATAGTGTAATAGCAGCCCATAGCAGGCAGTGTGAAAGCCTGCCATGGACTGAATGTTTGTGTCAAATTCATATCTTGAAACCCTATCCCCCAAATGGTGATATTAGGAGGTGGGGCCTTTGGGAGATAATTAGATTTCCATGAGTTCACGATGCTACTGAACTCAGTCTGGCTCCTCAACACAAAAATCCATACCTGGGAGGCAGTTGTTGGTAAAAGGAAAGTTGTTTTTAATTAGAATGCTGGCAATCTAGGGAGAAGATGGACTCATATCCCCCAAAAACCAACTCCCAGGATTCTGCTCAGCCAGGAAAGTTTTAAAGGGAAAAGGGGAACTAATTTTAGTTAATCACTGAGATTGGGGGTCAGACTGGTTGCCATGTCCCACTGCATGTAGACTCATCAATTTCTTGTGGTCTTTCTTTAGATATTATTGTGTTCACATGGTTTGCAGGATTACTGAAGGGAGAAGTTAGGGAAGAGATCTGGTCATCTGTTAATTACTTATTCTTTGTTTCTACTTATTTGACCTATGGAAAGAGCCAACAGGTTAGACAAGAGATTATTCAGTGTGATCAAAAGATTTGAAAGGTGTGCCAGGGCCAGAGATGAGTAGAACATGGAGGTGCCTGGTTTAAGATTAGTTACAACATGGCTCTGCTAGAGAGACAGGACAAAGGAGTTTCCTGCTGAGGCTGGTTTCTGGCAGCGACGGGGTGGGGCCCCTCTGGTTGAACTAGTGCGCTTGTAAGCAGAGGAAGCCACACCAGAGCACTCGCTCCCTACCATGTTCAGATGCAGCAAGAAGGCGGCCATCTGTAAGACAGGAAGGGGGCTTCCACCAGGGGCTTCCTAACCTGTAAAACTATGAGAAATAAATGTCTGCTGTTCCAACCACCCAATCTTTGGTACTTTTTTATAGCAGCCCAAACTAAGAAAAATTCCAAGCAAGATATGGCATGACCCCAGACTCAAGAAAAACAGAGAGTTTTTTTTTCTTTTTGCATGTTTCAGAGCTAGTCAATGGGATGATAAAGACGGAAAACTCCAGTGTTTACCCTAAAATTGAGGAAGAGTGTGCAAGAAGGGATAAACTTAGAATTCAGAAAATATTGAAGAAGATGGAGGTAGGAACATCTACCCTTCCCCTGGAAGTCAAAAGGAAGGATTTAATATTTGCTAAATAATAATCTAATATAAAACAAAAGAGACAATTATCCAGTAAGTAGAGGGAAATCAGAGAAGAGATAACCTTGGTCATCCCTGGGGTAAGTAATGAATAATCGAAAACATTACCTTTCATTTTAAATCAACAATGAATATATAATGAAACAGAAGGGAAAATTAGCATACATTTTAAAGATTAAAAGGAGAATGCCAGGAAATGTGTTTACGGGTACGTTTAGAACTAAAAAGGATTTGGGTCCTGCATTCTTTTCCTTTGCCATTAGAGTTGCTGTGTTAGGAGAGTCTGAGCTGGTTCTTCTTGAAGAAATCAGACCCATTTCTGAGAAAGTGCTCAGAAAATTCAGCTGAGCAAACTACCCTTTGCGTCTAAATTCCAACCTAGGGATTTACAGCAATCACGGTAGTCCAGAGACTTCTTTTTTTTTTTTTTTTTTTTGAGGAAAAGTAATATCTAAGAAGAAATTTGGCAGTTAGCAAAACTCATGAATCTTGCTGCTTCCCAGGATTTCTTTCATTTCTTTAGAGAGAGATTATTCAGTTCCACAAAACGCTTTCTTCTATTAAAAGCCTATAAAGCAAAAGAAACACCTTTCCGTCGGCTGAAGTGAATTCAAATAAGTAGCCGTCTGGTCATCCCATCAAGGCTTTCCATTGTCTCTTTGATCAGTCACGACCTGGTATACTTTGTCTAAAAATACAGCAAAACCTCATTTTCTGAGGCCTGCTCATTGAAAATTGGTGTCTACCTTTTCAAAGTTTCCTTTCATTATAAAACAAGTGTGGTTCCTTATCTTGCCCCTTCTTTAGGAGAGAGCCCAGAACATTCAGACAGCCCTTGTGGATGGTGTGATCACTGGGATCACTGTGTCCTCACTGGCTGGGGCTCAATGACTCTAAGATTCTGGAATCTCAAAAGGACTGCCAGAATGGATGCTCTGTCTCACCTCTCCTGACAGTTCATTACACTGATGGGCCTATAGAACATCCCTCCTCATGAGCCCATGTCCTGGAATTCATGCCCTGTCTACTCCCCTCCAGCTGAATCTGGGTGAAACCTGCGGCTTGCTTTCATCTAGAGAATGTGGCGGAAGAGGTGCGGTTCTGTTTCAGGACCAAGCCTCACAAAGGCCAGGCAACTCCCGTTTCTGCAGTCGTGGGAAGCCTGAGGTGCTAGGTAAGATGTCTGACTTCTCTGCTGGAGGGTTCATTTGGAAAATGTGAGGTCCTGAGCTCTCAAGAAGAGGAAGAAAGAAAAAGAGAGAAACCCAGCCATTCCAGCATCCCAACTTTGCCAACCCAGAGCTGCCTGGCTCACTCAATGAAGTTACATGAGGACAGCAAAAGAAGCACCCAGTTGAATACAGCCTAATGGCAAAATCATAAGCAAGTAAAGTGATTGATGTTTTTAATCACTAAGTTGGGGGGGGGCAGTTTGTTGTATAGGAGTAGATAACCAAAAAACAAATACAGCTATGATTCTATAAAACAGAGGTTGGCAAGGATTGTGTGATATGCCAAGGATCTGACCCTTTTCCTTATAGAGGTGATAAAAGTTAGAATTGCTCATTTGCTCAACATATTAATCTTGTCTTTTTATTCTGCATTTTTGATGCTGATGACAGAAAGACTGTCCCTCCCCGGAATAGCCAATTCTTAGGGATAATAAAGGGCTCCACACCTTTCGTACGGAAACCAACTAATCCAGAGCCCAAACTCCCAACCACCTCCTTTAGAGGGTGCTCATACTCAGGGCTCATGCGCTGGGCCACTATACACCTGCCCTAATCACACCAGAGCCGAGATTTAGAAAACTGGGGGCAGCCGCTACGCCTCAGAGCCCGCTGAAATCATTCAAACTACCCAATCCTGAGTCGAACTACCCTACTTCACCAATTCTTTCATGCATACCAGAAAAGACTCTCGTCCAAGTTTTCCCCTTCTCCTTCCTGACTAACTCTGGTGCCTCCCTGCGCAGCCCCTGGAGCGTGGCATGTCCCCTCCTCTAGGAATATGTGAGTACAACAATTTTCAATGGCAATCATAGCCTAATCTATCAGCCTTGCTGCAGCTACATAATAAAACCTATATAATAAGGCAGAGGCTTGTGAGTATAGGTGAGAGGATAAATACGGCCGGTGTAGCTCTCATAGGAAGCAAAAATGGATAAAGCAGAGGTGATTGCAAAGGACCACCCTGTAACACTGTGCCACAAAAAAACAGTAGCTAGTATTTTTGAATGCTCCTCATTAATCTCCAAGATAAGTCTAGAAGGTGGTTTTACTGTTTCCTTTATCCAGAAGTGAAAATCAAAGCTTAGATTAAATAATATGCCACAAGTGAAGTGGCAGAACTAGGAGTCCAACTCAGTCTTGCTGGATTTGAAGACCAGAACTATTCTCCTACGGCTCCCCCAGTGACTCAGTAGTAAAGAATCCACCTGCAATGCAGGAGATGTGCAGAAGTGGGTTCAATCCCTGGGTCAGGAAGATCCCCCTGGAGAAGGAAATGGCAACCCACTCCAGTATTCTTGCCTGGAAATTTCCATGGACAGGGGATCCTGGCAGGCTACGGTCCATGGGGGCATAAACGAGTTGGACACAACTTAGCAACTAAGCAACAACATTCTCCTATGCTGTCCCAACAGTCTTCACCAAGGGTCATCATAGCTTACCAAGCCTTCCTACATGTCGTATGACTTAGTAGGTTTATCATACTGAATTTTTAAACAAATGAGTTTTATCTTCTTTAATTACCTTTTTCTGATTATAAAATAATAACTCATTGACAATTTGAAATGTAAGGAAGAAATTTTAAATCACTCCTACAAGCACTCAGAGAGAACCACTGTTAACATTTTGGTGTATGTCCGTCTGATCTTTTCCCATACCTATATTGTATGTTTTCCAAAATTTATATTAAACTCACTATATCTTGTAACCTATCTTCATTTTAAGCAAAAATATATTGTGAGCATTTTACCGTGCCATTAATTATTCTCCTAAGATAGGAATTTTAAATGGCTAATTTCTAGTTTATAATTACCCATTTATATATAATACCCATTTATTAACCCTCCAATATGTGAATTATTTCATTTTTTTAGTATTTATTTGTTTATTTGGCTGCACCACGTCTTCGTTAATCTCATGCAAACTCTTAGCTGCAGCATGTGGCAGCTAGTTCCTTGACCAGGGATCAAACCTGGGTCTCCTGCGTTGGGAGCACAGAGTCTCAGCCCTGGACCATGAGGGTAGTCCCTGTGAATTATTTCTAATACTTTTCTATGAAAATGCTCTGGTTAATATCCTCATATTTACTTAGTCGTGAATTTTATGAACACCTCTGATATCTTAAATTCCTAGATGTAAATTGCCGAGTCAAAGAACATGCACATTTTTAAGACTTCCGATACTTAAAAAATTTTATTGAAGTATAGTTGATGACAATATTACATAAATTACAGGTGTACAACATATGATTCATAATCTTCAAATGTTATATTCCATTAATAGGTACTACAAAATACTGGCTGTATTCCCTGTGTTATACAATACATCCTCATAGCTATTTTATACATAACGATTTGTATCTCTTTATCCCATACTCTATCTTTGTCCATCCCTCACCCCTCTCCCTGCTGTTTATCATTACTTTTTTTGCTATGTCTGTAACTTTTGACACTCATTTGTCAAATTTCTCTGCAAAAATTTCCCACTTATCACAGAGCCCTTTGTGAATTTTTTTGTTTATGTTTTGGTTTTTTTTTTAAAATAAACCTTTAGCCAGACCCTTCAAAAAAAAAAAATGAAGAGGACGTAAATCAATAAAACTATAAGTATATATATTCATTTTTCAGATTCTTTTCCCTTGTGTTATATACTACATCCTTGTTAGTTACCTACTTCATATATACTGCATGCTAATTCCTACTTCTAATTTACTCCCCCACTTTGGTATCCATGTTTGTTTTCTGTATCTGTGAGTCTACTTCTGTTTTGAGAATACATTTATTTGCATCTTTTTTTTTTTTAGATTTCACATATAAGTAATATCATGCAATATTTGTTTTTCTTTGTGGGGCTTATTTCATTTAATATGATAATCTCTAGTGTAGCCATGTTGCCACATATGGCATTATTTCATTCTTTATTATGGCTGAGTAGTATTCCATTGTATGTATATACTACATCATCTTTAGCCATTCTTCTGTCAGTGGAGACTGAAGTCGCTTCCCTGTCTTGACTATTGTAAATAGTACTGCATGTATCTTTTCAGATTATAGTTTTCTCCAGATATACGCTCAGGAATGGGATTGCAAGATCATATGTTAATTCTATTTTTAGTTTTTTTAAGGAACCTCTATACTATCCTCATAGTGACTGTACCCAATTTACATTCCAATCAAGAGTATGGGATGATTCCTTTTCCTCTACGCCCTCTCCAAATGTTGACTTTTTGATGATGGACTTTCTGACCTAAGTGAAGTGATATCTCATTGTAGTTTTTATTTGCATTTCTCTAATAATTAGTGATGTTGAATGAGCACTTTTTTATGTGCCTGTTGGCCATATGTATGTCTTCCTTGGAGAAATGTCTGTTTAGATATTCTGCTTATTTTCTAATTGCTATTATTTTTAATTTAAATATGAAGCTGTATGAGTTATTTGTGTATTTTGAAAATAAATCCGTCGGTCTTATCCTTTTCTCTCATTCTGTAGATTGTCTTTTTGTTTTATATATAGTTTCCTTTGCTGAACAAAGTCTTTTGAATTTAATTGGGTCCCATTTGTTTATTTTTGTTTTTATCTCCATTACTCTAGGAGACAGATCCAAAAAGATATTGACGTAATTTATGTCAAAGAGTGTTCTGCCTGTTTTTCTCTAGGAGTTTTATAGTATCCAGTCTTACATTTAGGTCTTTAATCCACTTGGAGTTTATTTTTGTATACAGTGTTAGAGAATGTTCTAATCTCATTCTTTAACATGTAGCTATCCAGTTTTCTCCCTGGTGGGCTGCCTTCTATGGGGTCGCACAGAGTCAGACACGACTGAAGTGACTTAGCAGCAGCAGCATCCAGTTTTCCCAACACCACTTATTGAATAGATTCTCTTTTCTCCATTGTATATTCTTCTTTTTTGTAGGTTAATTGGCCATAGATATGTGAGTTTGGGCAATGCCAAAGAATGCTCAAACTACCACACAATTGCACTCATCTCACACACTAGTAAAGTAATGCTCAAAATTCTTCAAGCCAGGCTTCAGCAATATGTGAACCGTGAACTTCCTGATGTTCAAGCTGGTTTTAGAAAAGGCAGAGGAACCAGAGATCAAATTGCCAACATCTGCTGGATCATGGAAAAAGCAAGAGAGTTCCAGAAAAACATCTATTTCTGCTTTATTGACTATGCCAAAGCCTTTGACTGTGTGGATCACAATCAACTGTGGAAAATTCTGAAAGAGATGGGAATACCAGACCACCTGATCTGCCTCTTGAGAAATTTGTATGCAGGTGAGGAAGCAATAGTTAGAACTGGACATGGAACAACAGACTGGTTCCAAATAGGAAAAGGAGTTTGTCAAGGCTGTATATTGTCACCCTACTTATTTAACTTATATGCAGAGTACATCACGAGAAACGCTGGGCTGGGAGAGGCACAAGCTGGAATCAAGATTGCTGGGAGAAATATCAGTAACCTCATATATGCAGATGGTACCACCCTTATGGCAGAAAGTGAAGAGGAACTCAAAAGCCTCTTGATGAAAGTGAAAGTGGAGAGTGAAAAAGTTGGCTTAAAGCTCAACATTCAGAAAACGAAGATCATGGCATCCGATCCTATCACTTCATGGGAAATAGATGGGGAAACAGTGGAAACAATGTCAAACTTTATTTTTGGGGGCTCCAAAATCACTGCAGATGGTGACTGCAGCCATGAAATTAAAAGATGTTTACTCCTTGGAAGGAAAGTTATGACCAACCTAGATAGCATATTCAAAAGCAGAGACGTTACTTTGCCAACAAAGGTTCGTCTAGTCAAGGCTATGGTTTTTCCTGTGGTCATGTATGGATGTGAGAGTTGGACTGTGAAGAAGGCTGAGTGCCGAAGAATTGATGCCTTTGAACTGTGGTATTGGAGAAGACTCCTGAGAATCCCTTGGACTGCAAGGAGCTCCAACCAGTCCATTCTGAAGGCGATCAGCCCTGGGATTTCTTTGGAAGGAATGATGCTAAAGCTGAAACTCCAGTACTTTGGCCACCTCATGCGAAGAGTTGACTCATTGGAAAAGACTCTGATGCTGGGAGGGATTGGGGGCAGGAGGAGAAGGGGACGACAGAGGATGAGATGGCTGGATGGCATCACTGACTTGATGGACGTGAGTCTGGGTGAACTCCGGGAGTTGGTGATGGACAGGGAGGCCTGGCGTGCTGCGATTCATGGGGTCGCAAAGAGTCGGACACGACTGAATGAATGAACTGAACTGAACTGAACTGATGTGGGTTTATTTCTGGACTTTGTACCCTGTTACATCGATCTATTTGTCTGTTATTGTGCCACCACCTTACTGTCTTGATTACTGTAGCTTTGTAGTACAGTCTGAAGCCAAGGAGCCTGAATCCTCCCAGCTCCATTATTTTTTCCTCAAGATTGTTTTGGCTCTTTGGGGTCTTTTGTGTTTCCACACAAGTTTAAAAAAATTTTTTTCTAGTTCTGTGAAAAATGCCAATGGTAATTTCATAGAGGTTGCATAAATCTGTTGATTGTCTTGGATAGTATAGTCAATTTAACAATAATGATTCTTCCAATCCAAGAACATGGTATATCTTTCCATTGGTTTTTGTGGTCTTCAGTTTCTTTCATCAGCATCTTATAGTTTTCAGAGTACAGGTTTTTGCCTCCTTAGGTAGGTTTATTCCTAGGGGTTTATTTTTTCATTGTGATAATAAATGGGATTATTAATTTCTCTTTCTGATATTTTGTTGTTAGTATATAGAAATGCAATAGATTTCTGTGTATTAATTTTGTATACTACAACTTTATTGAATTCATTGATGAACTGTAGTGGTTTTCTAGAAGTGTCTTCAGGATTTTTCTATACATAGTACCATGTTATTTGCAAACAGTAACATTTTTACTTCTTTCAAAGTTGGATCCCTTTTACTTATTTATTTTTCTTCTCTGATTGCTGTGGCTAGGATTTCCAAAACTATGTCTAATAAAAGTTGTGAGAGTGGACATCCTTGTCTTGTTCCTGATCCTGGAGGAAGTGCTTTCAGCTTTTCACCATTAAGTATGATTTTAGTTGCAGGTTTTTCACATGGCCTTGAGGAATGTTCCCTTTATGTCCATTTTATGAAGAGCTCTTTTTTTATCATAAGTGATTGTTGAATTTTATCAAAGCCTTTTCTGCATCTATTGAGATAATCTTGTTTTTTATTGTCCAATTCATCGATGTAATTGTTTGATTTTGTGGATATTGAAAAGTCTTTTCATTCCTAGGATAAATCCTACTTGGCATGGTGTTGGCATCCTTTTAATGTACTGTTGTTGAATTTGGTTTGTTAATATTTGTTGAGAATTTTTGCACCTATGTTCAACAGTGATGTTGTCCTATAATTTTCTTTTTTGTAGTATCTTTGTCTGGTTTTGGTATCAGAGTGATGGTGGTTGTCTCATAGAATGAGTTTGGATGTGTTTCTTCCTCTGTGATTTTTTGGAATAGTTTCAGAAGAACAGCTGTTAACTGTCATCTAAATGTTTGGTAGAGTATTTGCCTGTGAAGTCGTCTGCTCTTGAACTTTTGTTGGGAGTTTTAAAACCACAGATTCAATGAAAATATTGAGAGTACTTGAAACTGGTCTGTTCATATTTTCTATTTCTTCCAGCTAAGTCTTGGGAGATTGTATCTTTCAAAGCATTTATCCGTTTCATCTGAGTTTTTCCTTTTACTGGCCTTGAAATAGTCTTTTATGGTAGTCTGTATTTCTGTGGGGTAAACTGTAACTTCTTTTTCATTTCTAGTTTTATTAATTTGGTCCCTCTTCATTTTTTTCTTGATGAGTCTGGCTAAAGATCTGTCAATTTTGCTTATCTTTTCAAAGAAGCAGCTTTTGGTTTCATGGATCTTTTCTATTGTTTCTTCATCTGTTTCATTTCTTTCTGCTCTAATCTTTGTAATTTCTTTCCCTCTACCAACTTTAGGTTTTGTTTGTCCTTCTTTCTCTAGGTGCTTTAGTTATAATGTTAGGTCGTTCATTTGAGATTTTTCTTATTTCCTGAGGTGAGCTGTATCACTATAAACTTCTCTCTTAGAGCTACTTTTGCTGCATCCCACAGGTTTTGGATCATCATGTTTTCATTTTCACTTGTCTCTAGATTTTTTTTTTTAATTTTCTTTTTGAAAATGTAATTTAATTTTCCTTTGGTTGCTTGGTAGCATATTGTTTAGCCTCTACTTGATTACGTCTTTTGCAGTTTTTTCTTATAGTTGATTTCTAATCTGATAGCAGTATTTTTGGAAAAGATGCTTAAAATGATTTCAGTTCTCTTAAATTTACCAAGGCCTCTTTTATGACCCAGCATGTTATTTATCCTGGAGAATGTTCCATGGGCACTTGAAAAGAATGTATATTCTGCTGTTTTTTGATGGGATGCTCTATAAATATCAATAGAATCCATTGGTCTAATGTGTCATTTAAGGCCTATGTCTCCTTATTGATTTTCTGTCTGGATGATCTGCGCATTGATATAAGTAGAGTTTAAAGCCACCCACAGTTACTGCGTTACTGTCAGTTTCTCCTTTTATGTCTGTAACATTTCCCTTATATATTAAGGTGCTCCTATGTTGGGTGCATGAAAATTTGCAATTGCTCTATCTTCTTCTAGGATGGACCCCCTGATTATTATGTAGTGTCCTTCTTTGTCTCTTGTAGCAATAGGTATTTTAAAGTCTATTTTGTCTGATTTAAGTATTGCTACTCCAGCTTTCTTTTGATTTTCATTTGCATGGAATACTTTTTTCTACCCCTTCACTTTCAGTCTGTATGTGTCTCCAGACCTGAAGCAGATCTCTGGTAGACAGCATCCATACAGGCCTTGTTTTTGTATCCATTCAGCCAGTCTGTGTCTTTTGATTGGCACATTTAATCCCTTTACATTTAACGCAATCATTGATGTATCTTCTTATTGCCATTTTACTGTTTTGGATTTGTTTTTAGATTTTTTATCCTTTTGTATTTTTTCTCTTCTCTTTGATGACAATCTTGGTGTTCTGTTTGGGTTCATTTTCTTTTTCCTTTTTTTGGTCACACCATGTGAGATGTGACCTTAGTTCCCCAACCAGGGATCAAAACTTGCTCCCTGTGGTGGAAGTGTGAAGTCTTAACCCCTGGACCACCAGGGAAGTCCCTCTTTTTTCTTTGTTGAGTGTATATCTATTATAGATTTTTGGTTGTGATTACCAAGAGACTTTGGTATAGCAATATATATATATATATATACACACTATATTTTATATATATATATAATTATGTTTTAAGTTGTTGATATCTGAATTTCAAATGCATTTAAAATATCCTGCATTTTTACTCTCCTCCTCTTTACTGACTTCGATATCATATTTACGTATGGATGACTTCATATCTTTACTGTACATTTACCTTTCGCAACAAGCTTTCCCGTTTTGTAATTTTCTTCTTTCTAGTAATGGCCTTTTCTTTTCTGCTTACAGGGATTCCTTTAGTATTTGTTGTAAAGGTGGCTTGGAGGTCCTGAATTCTTTTTAGGTTTTGCTTTTCTGTAAAGCTTTTGATTTCCTCATCAAATCTGAAATACAAGCTTTGCTGGGTATTCTTGGTTGTATTCCCTTCCATCACTACCTTCTGGCTTGGAGAGTTCCTGCTGAAAAATCAGCTGACAGTCTTACAGGGATTCCCTTGTATGTCAACTGATTGCTTTTCCCTTGTTGCTTCTAATATTTTCTCTTGGTCTTTAACTTCTGTCAATTTGACTCCTATGTGTCTTGGTGTGTTTCTCCTTGAGTTGACCCTGTACAGGGCTCGGTGCTTCCGGGACTTGGGTGACTGTTTCCTTTCCCATGTTAGGGAAGCTTTCACATGACCACCTGTATTGCTTAAATGACAGGTTTCTGTGTGTCCCACAAACATTTTCAAATATACTGTGTGGAACCTGTGTACAGTAAGTCTGGAGAGAGAAAGCCAACAAGCAGTGCAACGCGTAGACTTCAGTAAAGGAAGAGTGACTGAAAGCGGTATAATTATATCTGACTGTAAAGAACTGGAGCAGTGCAGAGTCCCAAACTGCAAATAGGGGGCTGAATTGCTCGCCTGCATGCCTAGGCAACGGAAAGAACTACTTACCTGGTGTGATTAAAGTGTCCCCCAGACAGCTTCCTGCTTCCAAATGCCACCCCCACCCGCCTTTTGTTGTATGCCCTAAATTCTAAGCAGTAACACCTTTGGCTGTAAGCTGAAAGGTCCCTGTTAAGATGCAAATAGACAGAGCTGGAAAGGCTAACATCTTAAACCAGTAGGAGTATTAACAAGTTAGCTTATCAAGTAGCTGGGGTCACCTAGAGAGGCCCCAAGCAAATGAGACCTGAGTATGCAGTGTTATACAGAAGGCAAAGGGTAGAGTGGGTAGAGGAAATGTCCTGGATGATCTGGAGGCAGAGGATGGCTCTGGTGGCAAAAGGGACAACATGGGGTGATTTCTGAGATGGTGAGAGGCTTCAAGAGCAGTGTTCATTGGGGCTAGGCAAGTCACTGGACATGTTGGATCATTGGGCTAAGATCTAGCTAGAGTTCCATTCCTGGCTGGTCTCTTAATCACGCAGGTTCAGAGCAGAGATCACATCTATGGCTTCTACTTGGTGCCACTCACAGAACTTCCAGCAAACAAATTATCCAGTGGGCACTCAGCTTACCCCTTCCTTCTCCAGGTGTGTCTGCCCTGTCACATGCATTAACAAGGCCCTGGCTCCATCAGGGGCAACTCTGAGGAGACTCTCCTGTGTTGCAGGAAGGCACTAAATAGCCTCTTAACTGGCACATTGTTGTCAGTATTATTACGGCTTTTTCTTCACTCCTGTCTCTGGATTATGGTAATTTTTTTAGTCATGTATTTTAATCAGAGTTGAAGTCTCTGAGCTGCTGACAGCTCAAGAGAGCTGTAACTGCTCTAAGATTGACTTCACACTGTCACAAAATCATAACACAAGGAGAAATCTGGAGATCCTCACAAGCCTCCTCCTGCCAATTAAAACCAAAGCACCTTTCTAAACAGCGGGCTTCTTGTTCAGGCTGCACACACAAGGGAGAAAGGCACAGGGCAACTCCTTCCCCCAACTCCTCCTCCCTGCAGAGTTCAACCCAGGGAAACGCTGATCCTGGCAAGGGCGGTCCTAGAAGCAGACACTGCAATTTCACTAATGTAACTACAGGAAGCCAGAAATCATTGCTGTGACATGCCGAGGCTCTTACACAGCATCAGGCTCTGTTGAGTTCCTCTGGCCTGGCAGGGCCTCCTCCCAGATGTTGTTCACGATCACTCATCTGAACGGCCACCATGGACCAGAGTGAATGGGGTAGCCATCTTCTTTGGAGGTGATGAGACGGAGGCAGCCAGACCCCTGGCCTTGCCTTCTTGTCGTCACGTGTGTGGAAGTCCCCTACTGACCAAGTACAATGCTGACTGCAAAGCACCTAGCATTAGGGCATGTGTTTGGCAGAGATCACTACATCTTTTTTCTGTCACCAATCTTAGACAAATCCTAGGTATTGCTCTGCTCTGCTTTGAGTCCTCTCTTCTCCACGTGTAACCTCGTTCTCTTTGCTAGGACCGTCATTCTTAGAACCCAGTGACCATGATCTAATTTAGGTTTGTCCTCTACGCCGAGCCAAACCTTCATTTGCCCAAGGTCCTGTTCTCAAGTAACTACCATGGACAGTTGACCTGAAGACATCAGGCAGGATAAGGTAAGTGATGCTGCAATAATAAACAATCCCAAAATTTCAGTGGCCAAAACAAGGGTTTCTCAATCCTGTTGCCCGTCCATCACAGGTTGCTAAAGGACTCTGCTCCACTGAGTTGAGTGACCCAGGCCACCATCTCAAAAGTTGAAATCATCATGAAAGGAAAGAAGGCTCTAAAGTATTTTCCTGGTAATTAAATACACTGGCTCAACAATTATCAATATTACTTCTACTCTCAAGTCATTGACCAGAATTAACCATATTGCTCCATCCAACCAGAAAGGAAGCAGGAAGTACAATCTTTTTCTGTGTATCCGAAGTATAGAGATATTTGGTGCATTGCATAAATGATTAACACACCAATTCATGAGTGATCACTAAGAAAGAAAGTGAAGATTCACAGAGTTCCTCTCCCACTTATACTCACTGGTACGATGATGCTTATGATGGTCAAATCGCCAGTGCTGGACATGGGCAATCAGATCATGGGCACAAGGGAAACCTCTCAATTCAGACTTCATATTTGTATGATTTGCCTTCTTGTCATCATATGTGTGGCAGTCCTCTCCTGACCAATCAGGCCCAGCGACAAGGCATCTAGTCTTAGGGTATGTGCTAGTTCTCAAAGTGGTTTGCCAGAGTAAATCAAAAATTATATAAACACCCACTGATGATGAAAAAGGATGTGGTGAAAAATTGAGGAGATCAGGGTAGGAAGAATTGAAAGCCAAGCAGGAATCTGAAAGGGATGGTGGCATGATGAAAATGTATCTGCACGTGTGCTAAGTCACTTTAGTCATGTCCAATTCTGTGCAACCCTACAGACTGTAGCCTGCCAGGCTCCTCTGTCCATGAGATTCTCCAGGCAAGAAAACTGGAGTGGGTTGCTGTGCCCTCCTCCAGGGGATCTTCCCAACACAGGGATCGAACTCATGTGTCTTATGTCTCCTCCACTGGCAGACAGGTTCTTTACCACTAACACCATCTTGGAACCCCCCAAAATGTACTCAGACAGGATAATTTTTGCTGTTGGCTGCTTGTTTTCTGGAAGCAAGAAAACAAAAATGCCAGTATGAAAATTATAACTTGAGTCTAACATGAAGCAGCTGGAGAAGCATTGCGAGGAAAGTAATATCTGATCTCAGTATCTGAGGCTCTGGTGGAGGAATCATGGACATGGTAAGATGGTGGTGTGGGGAGATAGACTCTTGCTCTTCCGGGATCCAGGAGAGCAGCTGGACACCAGCAGGAACTCCAGACAAGGGCAGCAAGAAGTCGAGTCTCAGTAAACAGAGGGAAGCAAAATAATGCTCTTGTGCCCCAGCAAATGCTATCTATGTGCCCAGGGCAAAGCCAGCCAAGGCAAAAGCAAACCCAAGTACAATCCATGGTGTGGTGTTGAGAACTTATTATCAGGACAGCAGGGGGCAGGGCTGCAATGACAGAGATGTCTGTGCACCCAGGCAGCAGCTCCCGGAAAGCAGACCTGTGGGGTGGCACCACATCCCACCTGGGAGCCAATTCTGTGGGCTCTTCCTTCAGCACATGACCGAAAGGAGAGTACATGTTGCCACATCCGCCTGCCATCTTCCGCCAAGCCACTCTATTCCGATGCCTGGATTTTTGTAGCTGTAGCTTCCTAACTGGTCTCTTATTTAAACTTTTGCCTCGTGGGTGTCTATCTTCTATGAAACATCCAGAATAATCCTCTTGAATAATCATTTCTCTGCTCAGTGAGAACTCCTTGTCTTCCCAATCCACTCAGAGGACCCCAAGGCTTTCCCTTGTCTTAGAAAGCCCTGCAGGATACAGTCCTCTGAATCTTATGGTACCTCACCCCCCACCATCCCTTCCTCAACCATTCAGCTTTAGTTACACCAGCATCGCTGCTTCTCTGCCAAGCCTTCCATCTCAGGGCCTTTGCACAGACTCTCCTCTCTACCTGGAAGGCCCTTCTCTCAGTGATTGGCATCAGGCCTGGCAAACAGGCCTCCTTGAGGGTCTCTGCTCAAATACCATATCAGTGATATCTAATGGTTACTAACTCCTCCTTGAGGGTCTCTGCTCAAATACTACCATATCAGTGAGATCTAAGGGTTACTAACTCCAGTATTCCTGCCTGGAGAATTCCATGGACAGAGGAGCCTGGTGGGCTACAGTCCATGGGAGTCACAAAGAGTTGGACACGACTGAGTGACTGACACTGTAACTATTTAAAACAGCGACCTTGTTCCCAGCCCCTAAAGCCCTCTCCCCCTCAGCTATCTTTCTTTAACCAATGTTGTGTGAAATGACTCAATACATGTAGCATATTTTGTATTCTACTTGCTTAACTCCAGTGTAAGTAAGCACTAAGACGGCAGGAGAGTTTCTTGCCTGATTTGTTTACTGCTGGAAGCTCAGCATCTAGAACATGGCCTGCCACACAGTATGAGCTCCATAAGCATGTTAACCGAATAGAATGAAATTTACCCCAATCTTACCACCACACAGATTTAACATCAATGCTGCATTCAAGGGACAGACATTTCTTTCTGTTGAAATGCCCTGTGAGGATCTGGAACCTCCGCCTCCTCCTACCTGTATTGGCTGCCATGGATACAGGTTTCTTAAAGGGGTCAAGGATGGAACAGATGCTTTACATTAGCTTTTATGTCCTCCATAAAATTAACAACAAGCAAACCCCGAGGAATGGAGCTATAATTCTGTCTTGCAAGTCTGATCCAACACAGAGCGTAAGAGCTTGGCTCTTGAGGCTAAAAGCTGTTTCCAGACATCCTCAATGGAATGTTACCTCTGTAATTCACTTATTGTTATTAGCTTTATGTATATTTACAGATAGCGCCCCCCAAAATCACACAGCAAAACCAAAGTAAAGAAGAAAAGAAAAGCTAGTGGTTTTCACGTTTAAATTACAATCATTATGTAAGATACAATATCTTGCCACCCTACAGCACTTCTAGACTAAATATAAAATATGCTTCACAGCAAGGTAAACATAATACAATAGCTTTTTAAAAGAATGAATATTACCTAGCTCTGTCTTCAGGGATGTTATTCTCAATAGCAATATCAATTCAGAAAGAAAAGTCAAGAGAATAATGACATCTTCTTAGCCAATAGGACTCGCGGATGTGAACAAGATCAGCGAAAGGACTAGATGAGATCCTTGAAAGGCCTCTAAAGTTATTGTTCAACTGCACAACCAAACACAATCCAATAAACCTTCATCATTTATGTCGCAGTTTCTAATGAAACTAACGTCGTGAAAAAGACACCAGTGTACACATGGGTTTGGAGAGGTCTGGGATCAAATATGCCTCTTTGTTTGTTTGTTTAGTTTTAAAACCATTTAAGGCAATCAAAAATGGTTTGTTATGCTGTATGTTTGGAGAAATTCCTGAGAACAAGGTGCAGGAAGTCAGTCCTCAATATCCAGCCAGAAAGAGCTAATTTGTTTTATCAACAAACAAATGGCAGGAAGAAAAAAGAGAGAAATCTATAAATTAAAGGAGATTTAAATGTCATATCAACCCACTGGAATATATGTACCTTATTGAGATCCTATGTAAACCAATTGCAAAAAAAAAAAAAAAAAAAAAGAGGCAATTGGGAAATTTAGAATACTGACTGTAGAAATTTGCAAGTAAAAAGAAATACTGGGGTGTGGGCAGGGGGAGTTTGTTAGAAAGAAATATTGGGGAAAATGGCATTTTCCATGCACCAGACACAACCTAGATAAAGATAAGACAGATACACCTTTTCCAACCAGTGAGCTCCAACCTCACTGGAGAAGGAACACAGAGGACCTAGCAGGTTCCAATGGTGTTGATTTCTATCCACAGGGCATTTGTCTGCCACTTACGACTCATTTCACATATAGGATGCCGAGCAGCCTCCAGATGGTGTGCATAAGACTTTACAAATGCTTTTCTTGTTACAATCAGACATGACCTTTCCAATATATAAAAGTGCACACAAGAGAACTGCCCACAAGACTTCTAGAAAAATTCAGCAAATTCAATTCACCAATACTTTGGAGTACCTACTATGCATGAAACACCATTCTAGGCATTGAGGATACAAACAAGATGAACCCCTGCCTTGATGAAGCTTCTACTCTAGCGTGTCTGGTGGAGTGGGGGAGGGCTGCACAGGCAGTAAACAAAATAAGTCGATTCCATATTTTGAAGGTGATAACCACTAAGCTTCCAAGTAGAACTGGGATGGGCAGAGGAGCCTGGTGAGCGATGGTCCATAGGTTTGCAAAGAGTCAGATACGACTCAGCACACACGCACATTAGTAGGAAGGAGACACTTAAGCAAAGACTTGATGGAGGCCAATACCTAGGAGAAGTGCCTTCCAAGCAGAGAAAACTGTGAGTGCTAAAGTCCTGGGGTGCAAGCTTGTCTGGCACGTGACTGGGGCAGAGTGAGCAAGAGGAGAGCAGTGGATGAGGTCAGGGAAGTAGTGGGTGCCATATTTGATAACGACACTAGCTTTTCCCCCCGTTTGGGAACCATGGAGCAGGGTAGCAACCTGTGACCAGCATTTTGAAAGCATCACTCTGGCTACTTTGTTGAGAATAGCTGTTGCAGGGTAGGGGGCTGGGCGGGAGATGAGGGCAAAAGTAGAAGCAGGGATACTAGTGGGAAAGCTATGGCACTGATATGGGCAGAGAAGATGGCTACCATGCTGGGACCGGAGTAGTAAGTACTGTGTGGATGATACAATGCAGTCGGATTCTGAATGTATTTTGAAGGTATGAACAACAGGAGTGGAACAACATGGGCCACTCGCACAGACTCGTGTGATCACTGTAAGTGTATCTGATCGTCTTCCAACCAAGTCAAGGGCACACCCATTAAAAACTCTCTGATGTTAATGACGATTCTGAAGAATAGTTCAGAAAAGTGGGTTCTTTCGGAAGGCTGCAGACTGCATTAGAATTTGAGTTCCTGAGTCGACACAAGGCGTCACCTCTCAGTTTGAGAGGTTGGAGAGGGGCGGCCATTCCCGTGTTGGAAGCTGCGGCCAGCAGAGCCTCAGGGTAATATATCCATGCTCAAGTCCCAGTCTGGGAGGGGAGGCATCAGTTACCTCCTCCTCTCCTACTCTCCTCTCCTTCTCTTTTCTTCTCCTTCCGTTTGCCTCTGCTGGGGCTCCCTGGGGCCCTTGAGGCCACAAGATGCAAAGAGCTGCTGCTCCCGACAAGTGTGAACTCCATGGAAGCAGCTCCTTTTTGCTTCTGCGTTCTTGTCTGCCGCCCAATGTCCACTTACATACAGCTTGTAAGAGGGATGGCCCTGTCTCTGGCTTCCTTCTATTTTTTTCTTTGTGTGTGTGTGTGTGTTAGTCACTCACTTGTGTCAAACTCTTTGTGACCCCATGGACTGTAGTCCGCCAGGCTCCTCTTTCCATGGAATTCTCCAGGCAAGTATACTGGAGTGGGTAGCCATTCACTTCTCCAGGGGATCTTCCCAACCTGGGGATCAAACCCAAGTCTCCTGCATTGCAAGCAGATTCTTTACCATCTGAGCCACCAGGGAAGCCCCCCCCCCTTTTTTTCTTTACCTCCTAGTTAATAGGGTAAAGCCCCAAACCAAATAAGACATGACCCCATAAATTCCAGGATCAACCTAAGGTTAAAGACAACGTGACCTTCCATGGGGCCTTTAACTATGCTGCTCACAGATCTGCTCTTGCCAGGAATAAGGGAGAGCAGAGCATTCCTTTCTGAACAGCTATGGTCCATCTTCCAGGTTACTTGGACCTTTCATTATATGAGTCCTCCCAGTGATGGAGACCAACAGAAAGTCATTACTGTTTGGGTTCCTGATGCCTTTGAAAATAAATCTAAGGTTTTGTACCGGGGATCACGTGGGCCTAGGAAACCAGAGTTTTACTGTCCACTTAGTTTGTAAACCATGTCTTTTCAGCGTATGCCGTGGCAGATGGTAGGTGATACAGCGACGTATTCAGTTAGATGAGCTCCTTGCTAACAACTGCTTGTCCCACCTCCTCACTCGAGGAGCTGGGACGTTCTCGTACCTGTCCTAAGAAATCCATCAAAACCAGGACAACATTGTCAAATGGTCAGTAATAGCAATGGATCTGTGCTAATGAAAATTCAGAGCTTCTCCATTCAGGGGAAAAAACCAAGCTGAAGCTGGTATCAGCGATTTTCCAGTGAGGCTGTCATTGTGATCTGTGATCCGCTATCAAGATGAAATTGGAACCAAGTGTACTTTATTCAGGACATCTGTGAGATAAAAAATATAATGCTCCTTTTCTATCTTTGTGACATTGTTCGCAAAGATGTGATTCGGCTGTTAAGACCACTTGTGCTCTGTCTCAAGGCTGAGGCTGACAATTCGCATAAAAGACTCTCCCTCTCTGGTTTGTTATCTGAGCTGCAGGAGCTGTCACGGCCACTCTTTGCAAGGGGGCTTCGGGGAGGGGACGCGCGTGGGATTGACCTGCTCTGGCTTCCCATCTGACTCTACGCTTCTGATCTCGTTTAATTTCCTGGGGTTCTGGAAAGTTGTTTTTTTTTCTTTTTTAGTGCCCTCAAAACCAACTTCAGTGTTAAAAGACAAAAATGATGTTTAATTTTTAATAATTGTATGTACTTTGTACAAATTCTAGAATATACATTATTGGTGTTAAAAAAGAAAAGAGGGTGCTACTATTTCCAGTTAGCACTTAGAGTATTTTAATGCGTTTCCTCCCGATCTCTTTTCTATGGATGTGTGTGGTGAGAGGGAGGGGGCTTGTTTTTGTTCATTCTCACTGGAGAGACTAGGTTATTGAGTTGATATTGAAAATCCATTAAAAGCCCGTAGTGCTAAGCAGAAGAAAAATGCACAATTTAAATCCAAGAAAAGGAGCAGTAAAAAGTCACTCATTGGGATCCAGCACTGGCTGACAGCTATCGGGTCAGCCCCAATGCGTGGCACTCTCTTGTGACCATGGTATACTCTCATTAAGGAACCTCAGGGAAACTGTAGTGGTTTAAAGAGGGGCAGTGTGGCCTCCTTGAAAAAAATTTCACTTCCGCAACAAGAAAATGGTGTGAGGTGCATTCGCTTGTCTTTTGTCCTCTGAGATGACCTTGCATCACACTGGGGCCAAGATTTCCATCTGGGATGCAGAGTGGTTAGGACTAGCCAGGGGCTGCCTTGTCGCTGCAGGTGTCGGGGACCAATGTTCATGCTGACAGCTCAGGCAGAGAGTTGTTTGTTTCTTTTCCTTTTTACCACAGTCAGTGCAGACGTCCATTTTCGATTGCATACAACATTTTTAACATTCTGAGAGATGGACTTAGGGAAAATGAAGACACAATCATTGTTTCTTGAGAGGTAGAAATGGCAGTGGGTTATGAAACAGACCTGAAATCTCATCTCTCTCAGCAGGCGATGAAGAAAAGCTGTTGTATTAAATTGTTATTAAATTCCCCTTTCCTGGGCTGTGGAAGACAAGGGAAAGAGAGAGATGCTCAAACTTCACTGGAACATTTAGGAAAAAACCTAGCTAAGATGTAGCTCACTGATTGCTCCTAGAAGAAGCTGCATATGAGTTCTGCAAAGTCTTATTATCAATACTTAAGGGCAATCACGATCCTGCAATGGTTTTTCCATCTCTACCCCTGATGATTTCCCTCTATTCCTTTCATCATTTTAAGTAACTATCTCATGTATTTGTAAGTAACAACCACCATCCAAAAGATGAATTCCAGACTTCAAAGCAATGAGATTTTATCTGTTACATTAGGGCACACAACCTGAAGTAAACTCATTGATTGTATAGTTAACAATCCACGAGAACTTGTGGCATCCTCTTAGCCAGTTGGTTACACTCTGCCATGCTACTTTTCATGCCAAAATTAACCAGAGAGTCAAGTAAAAACTGCCAATATGAATCAGAGGGGGGAAAGCTAGAAAACACAGTTTTCAACTATAAAAATATTGGGTTCAAGACCCAGCACAAAAAACAAGAGAACATAAAACGAAATTTCATTTTTACAGAAGGTCAGGGTCAAGGCCGCTCCCATTAAAAATAAAACTCTATAAATATGGAAATCAGCCCATTGTTCTCGGGGAATGTGACATCTGTGAAGAAACTTGCAGGTGTAGGCATTTTCCATGGGTAACAAATGCTGACCACCAAGGAAACCCATCAACAAATGCCTAACCTAGAAAATAAGCTAAGGGAGCTACAGGGGAAAAGATACCTCCAGAGAAAAGCTAAGCAGTTCTTGTTAACTGAGGAGGGGGTGGGTAACTGGGAAACTTGAGTAGAGAAGTAAACCTCAGATCTGATGGTGTGAGGAGGAAAGAAGCCAACCGGAGAGAACAGGAAAACTACACGAAACGGACAGGCTCACAAAACAGAAATCCCCAGTAATGCACGTAATGGAGGGTGTTTAAAGGACAATTCGTTGAAGGGAATTGCCCAAGACAATAATACAGGGTGCCTCTGCCATCACCCTGAGAGGAAGGCAAGATTTTACAGTGCAGATTGGAACAGTCATTTTCATTTCATAAAGCCTACGTCTCTGGAAAATTGGGTTCCATGAATTGAGATTTTTGTTACATTAAGCTTTACTATTAACTTTCCAGTAGTTTTACAGGGGTAATTTATTTGAACCATTCGAAAGGATAGAACAGGCTCTTGAGATTAAAAATGAGTCAAAAGTTTGAGAGTTAATTGAGTAAATCAATTTGATAAGCAGTCAAACAACACTGATTTTTCAGGAAAAATAAATTGACACCAATTAATAAATTCAAAATTAAATGCAGTCAATTTTCAATGATCAATGCTAATAGAGAAAAGGCAGAAGTGAGAAACGATCCACAGAGAATTCTATAATCTCATTTCTGTTCAATCTCTTCCCCCATTTCCATTTCAATCTCTTTATTGAACAAATTTGGGTTTTAAAAAGCCTCTTGGTTTCCTTGCTGGTCATTAAATAAACATTTATGAAGGTCTCCCTCTATGCCAGGCCCTCAAGAGAGCATCCAGAAGAAATAGACCAGAGCTGAGGGACTGACCGGGATCCTGATAATAACACAGCTAGTTCCAGTGTTTCTTTTTATCACTCCAGCAAAATGCAGAGCATAAATTAGAATTAATAAAAAGGAAAAAAACGCCCTTAGTATGTATGTATACCCTTATCACAATTCTTCTCGAAAATAGAATTTTTCACTAGCTCTCATTTTTAATCCTGATCTCTGTATGAACAAGAAAATAGCAGCTGGGGTAAGATGGAGAAAGAACAGAAACTAGGTAGCAAGCAAAAGCAAACTATATAGGAAATTAAGACACGGGCAGAAAAGCAGAGTATAATTCACTTGCGAACAATATTGAAGTTAACTTCAATTTTTCCTAGCAGATGAAGAGCTATAAAAATGGATTTATAAATGGGAATGGCATGACTGACAAGCCAAAGGCATATGTGGAGAGGATGTAGGAGTAACACAGAAATGATATCCATCCCCACAAATAGCCAGGAGGACAGGCAGCTGGAGAAACCGGTGAGCATCGGACCCACATTCACTGCTAACGTGGCCCATTAGGAAACCTAGGCCACGGGAGCCCTAGATCCTAGGATCGGGAAGTCGGGGCTGGTCATGAGGAACTCCTTCTACAAGCTGTTTCCTTTCTATCATTTTTTTTTTAATTGAAGTATAATTAGTTGATATGTTGTGTTAGTTTCAAGTCTAGAGCAAAGTGATTCAGATATCTATATATATTTATATATATATATTCTTTTTCAGATTCTTTTCATTATAAGTTATTGCAAGACATTGAATATAGTTCCCAGGAGGCCTTTGTTGTTTACCTATTTTATATATTTTATATATAGTAGGAAATATCTGTTAATCCCAAACTCCAAATTTATCTCTCCCCCTACCCCTGCTATCCCCGTTGGTAACCATAAGTTTGTTTGACAAACTGTTTTCTTGTCTGCTCTTTGCACAAATGTTGGAGGTGTGCCTGTTATGAGCTGGGCAACCCACAGAGCCTATCCACCTCAAAAATGTGCAATAAGTTGTTTCTAACCAATAAACATAGGAGAAAACAGTGAACGATCAAGCCAGTGCTTCAGAAAGTCCACATGTTCTTCAGCACCTGCAGCCCTCTTCTAGGTACTTCCTTATCCTTGGCTCCTGTTGGGCTCTTTCTCACCTCCTCATTAATGAGGACTCTTAAATCCCAATCACTATGACTTCAAACTCTCATGGGCCTTACCAGCCAAGTGAACCCAAGTGAATCTGATCTAGTAATTTTCAGGAATCTGAATAAAGGCTAGCTGTAGAATTCCAAGAAATAAGATGAATGATTTTATCCATCACTCATGGGCAGAATGGAAATAGAGGTGTTACATTACCAGATACCACAGACAGAGCAGATGTCTTCATTAGACAATTCTAGTGTCTCATAGAGAGAAGTGCCCCTAACCTGAGCCCTCGGGCTCAGCCCCAAGTTTCTGCTATAATAAGACATGAGCTCTGCACAGTATGATCCCAGGTGTCCTTGGTGCTGGGTGGGATGACATTGCAGGCCGTGACTCAGCTGTCCCTAGCAGTCTAACGATGTAGCACTGCCACTGATGCTGCTGAGTCGCTTCAGTCGTGTCCGACTCTGTGCGACCCCACAGACGGCAGCCACCAGGCTCCCCCATCCCTGGGATTCTCCAGGCAAGAACAATGGAGTGGGCTGCCATTTCCTTCTCCAATGCATGAAAGGGAAAAGTGAAAGTGAAGTCACTCAGTCATATCCGACTTAGCGACCCCATGGACTGCAGCCTACCAGGCTCCTCCATCCATGGGATTTTCCAGGCAAGAGTACTGGAGTGGGGTGCCATTGCCTTCTCCATGATGTAGCACAAGCTCACAAATATGGGATGCCAAGGATTGAGAAGAGAAGTATACCAAAGACTGAAGAGTGTCACCCAAATGCATGCCCATGCCAACAGCCAGAACAGAAGTATCATGAACCCAACTTAGCTACAGAAATACAAAAGGAATTCTTCCAGAATTCAGTGCCTGATCAATGCTGTCCCAGAAACCAGAGTTTAGGTAATAATAAACTCTTACATTTAGACGTATAAATAAATATATACACACACACACACACACACACACACACACACACACACACACACACTATATATATATATACACACACACACACACACTATATATATATATATATACACACACACATAACTATGTAAAGAAGAGAAGCGAAAAACAAAGGAGAAAAGGAAAGATATACCCATTTGAATGCAGCGTTCCAAAGAATAGCAAGGAGAGATAAGAAAGCCTTCCTCAGTGATCAGTGCAAAGAAATAGAGGAAAACAACAGAATGGGAAAGACTAGAGATCTCTTCAGTATTCTTGCCTGGAGAATCCCAGGGACAGAGGAGCCTGATGGGCTGTTGTCTCTAGGGTCGAACAGAGTCCGACACGACTGAAGCGACTTAGCAGCAGTAGCAGCAGCAGCAGCAGCAGAGATCTCTTCAAGAAAATGAGAGATACCAAGGGAATATTTCATGCAAAGTTGGGCACAATAAAGGACAGAAATCATATGGACCCAACAGAAGCAGAAGATATTAAGAAGAGGTGACAAGAATACACAGAAGAACTGTACAAAAAAGATCTTCATGACCCAGATAATCATGATGGTGTGGTCACTCACCTAGAGCCAGACCTCCTGGAATGCGAAATCAAGTGGGCCTTAGGAAGCATCATGAAGAACAAAGCTAGTGGAGGTGACAGAATTCCAGCTGAGCTATTTCAAATCCTAAAAGACAATGCTGTGAGAGTGCTGCACTCAATATGCCAGCAAATTTGGAAAACTCAGCAGTGGCCACAGGACTGGAAAAGGTCAGTTTTCATTCCAATCCCAAAGAAAGGCAACGTGAAAAAATGCTCAACCTACCACACAATTGCACTCATCTCACATGCTAGCAAAGTAATGCTAAAATTCTCCAAGCCAGGATTCAACAGTATGTGGACTGTGAACTTCCAGATGTTAAAGCTGGTTTTAGAAAAGGCAGAAGAACCAGAGATCAAATAGCCAACATCCATTGGATCATGGAAAAAGCAAGAGAATTCCAGAAAAACATCTATTTCTGCTTTATTGACTATGGCAAAGCCTTTGACTGTGTGGATCACAACAAACTGTGGAAAATTCTGAAAGAGATGGGAATATCAGCCCACCTGACCTACCTGTTGAGAAATCTGTATACAGGTCAGGAAGCAACAGTTAGAACTGTACATGGAACAACAGACTGGTTCCAAATAGGGAAAGGAGTAAGTACATCAAGGCTGTATATTGTCACCCTGCTTATTTAGCTTATATGCAGAGTACATCATGAGAAATGCTGGACCGGATGAAATGCAAGCTGGAATCAAGATTGCTGGGAGAAATATCAATAACCTCAGATATGTAGATGACACCACCCTTATGGCAGGAAAAAAAAACAAACAGATCACCAAAAGAAAAACAAATGGAAGTTTATTCACACATGCATTGCACAGACCCAGGAGCACTCAGCAATAAGTAACTCAAAAGAGTGGTTAGAACTTGAGCTGATATAGCATCTTAACAAAACAATAAATTTTGTTTTGAAGTGACGAGACAAAGGAAAGGGACTTTGGGCTTTGAAAGTGAAAGTCATTCAGCCATGTCTGACTTTTTATGACCCCATGGACTATTCAGTCCATGGAATTCTCCAGGCCAGAATACTGGAGTGGGTAGCCTTTCCCTTCTCCAGGGGATCTTCCCAACCCAGGGATCAAACCCAGGTCTCCCACATTGCAGGTGGATTCTTTACCAGCTGAGCCACCAAGAAAGCCCAAGAATACTAGAATGGGTAACTTATCCCTTCTCCAGGGGATCTTCCGGACCCAAGAATCAAACCAGGGTCTCCTGCGTTGCAAGTGGATTCTTTACCAACTGAGCTATGAGGAAAGCCCCTGGGCTTTTAGGAGTAGCAAACTCTGGGAAGGTAAATATACGGGGGAAACTAATGGAAGATAAAGATGGTTTTGGCGGGGTTGGTTCTGTAGGGTTCTCTGGCACTGCCATCTCTGGGCTAATAAGGGCTTAGAGTTATCTCCTGCGATGAACAATTGTCATACCCTTCCTGGTAGAGAGACAGAGGGCAGAGTTTTTCTTGGCTGCCTATTTTTTTTTTTTGACTGTGCCACATGGCATGAGGGATCTTAGTTCCCCAAACATAGATTGAACCCATGTGCCCTGCAGGGGAAACACACTTAACCACTGGACCACCAAGGAAGCCCCTTTCTTGGGTACTCTTTATTTTCAATTGCCTTCAGCTCCAAAAAATCCTTATGTCAGAATGGCATATTTTGGAGTAGACTATTCTGAACTCCTCCACCCCTTCAAGGCTGTCTGATGGAGTAGAAAACCCTCTGTGTCCTCCACACGAAGTTACTCTCTCTGTGTCATCACCCGGCTGATTTCTTCTTTGGCACTTATCACTGAGTAACTTGTAATTACTTAGTATATTAGAAGTGATATTTTGAAAATTATTAAATTAGTTTTTCCTATTTACTTTTGTACCAGCAGGCCCAAGGTGTCCATCTGCTGTGGAGAAGATTAGGATTTGCTGCTGAAGTAACAAAGAAGAAGGATAAGGGTGATTTTCACTTATAACATGCAAAATAGGATTAGGCAAAAACAATAGCTTTACTAGCCAGGCATTTGTATTGAGAGGATTTTCCAAAAGTCTCTAATAGCCTTCATGAAAGGCCATTGAGGGAGGGACACTTCTATTGCGATGAGAAGCTGTCCCTTTCCCCTTAAGACAAGAAAGCTGGTGAACCTTATTGCTCAATACGGGGAGGATGTAACAAAAGAGAAATCAAAGAACAAAAACAAACAGGAAGAGCCTGGAGAAGACTGGGGAGTGGAGAACAAGGAGAGCGAGTCAGGACGGGCTTTGAACCCGACAAAGGGGGTTACTCTCAATAAAGGCGGGCGTGAGGAGAGCACCAAGGGCAAGAACGGTCTGTCGCTCCCGTCTTCTGTTAGGGTCCTGGAAGAGACCACCCAACCTCGAACTTGGCTCCTGCAAACGGGTCCTGCAGTGTCGTTGGGCAGAGAAGGCTCTGAGCCACTCTTGTTCCCAATGGACAGGAATTCTGAATTGAGAACCGAGAATCCTGACAGTCAGGATACCATACGCGGAGGAAGACCAAGAATCGCGGGCAACCGTCAGGACCTGGGAGAGAGACGTGGAAACGATTCTCTCAGAACCTCCAGTTTGAACCAACACTGCAGATCAACACTTTGATCTAGGACTTCTAGCCTCCAGAACTATACAAGGATAAATTTCTGTTGTGCTAAATCACTCAGTTTGTGGTGGTTTTTTTGTTTGTTTTTTTACAGCAGCCTTAGGAGACCAGCACAAGTACCATGTGAGGGGTGGCTTCAACAGGGCATTAGCATAGGACTGGGAAACACAGTGAAAGGGGAATCTTTTCCATGAAAAGCCGGACGCTCTGTCTCATGGGCGTGGTATAGAAGTGACTGACTGCAGGCAACAGCTACACAGAGTGGCCAGCTCAGCCAGAAAGATGCGGGAAACCTAAAAAAGAGACCTCTCCATACACAGAAGCTCTATTGTCATTCCCAGAAGAAACCAGGCCTATGCTGGACCAAGATGGAAGTCAGACTCAGCATGTAGGACAAAGACATTTCTAATCGTAGAGCAAAGGAAATGAGGAATTTATGACAAAGCTCAAACACAGGAGATGGGAGAATGATTCTGCAAATCTGTGTGAGTTGCTCTAGTGCCTTAAGTGGAGGAGCCCTAGGAAATGAGGCATCAAGGGAGCAATGGAGATTTATAATCTGCAGACGCAGACAGCTGGCCACTGATGCTCTGTGGAAAAAATGGGATGAAACGATGCTCAATCTCTTTCTCAATGAGATATTATCATCTTTATGATTATTATTTCCACCAAGTTGACACTTTATCTACCAAACTGGTATTTCCAGAAAGGATTTCTTCATTGGAATGAATTCTTGTCTTTTTCTACCAGATTCTAAGAATAAATGCATACCTCACAGAACACGTATTTGGAATTCTAAGGGGTATTCTAGGTAAAATCTACTCTGCCATCTTTTAAAACATATGAGATCAGTTGCACAAATACATTCATGGCAAACTATTTGTCAAAGAAATACACATCAGGTTCCATAGATAATTTCTGCGTTTTTATTCCCATATTAGATGTCACTGTAAATCACAGAAAGAGTCAAGGTGAAATAGCTTGAGATATTGTTTCGCATTGCAGGAAATGTTATTTTTTTTTCTAATTCCAGCTTAATTGAAATTATTTACTATGCAAGGAAATGTTTCAAAATACAGGTAGAAGGAAACACGTGCATTTTTCTCAGACAGCTGAGCAACATCCTTGGCCAGTTTTCTCAGGAAAAAATGTATTAACCTTCTGTGTTTCAGAGACTGATAACCCACGTCTGTCTACTCCCTCCTACTATTGACTGATTAAAGTCAAGGAGAAGAGGTTGAATGAGTCAGGAGCTTCCCAGGCATTTCTTGGCTCCTGTTTCTGGTATGTTTGCAATTTAAGCTTTACCTACATGAAAGGGTGGCATCTATTTTATGTGGCATAGCCTAAAATTTCAGTACCCAGTAAGCAAGATTCTCCTCCTCTTATGGACAAGGTCAGTTCTGCAAATCCAGACGTAAGTGATATTAGACAGAAAGAAGCAAACCAAAAATTTCGATGCAATGAAAGACCCCAAATCCAAATGGCTGATTTTGATTAACATGTACCCTTTTCCTCATGCTAATTCATTGGTTCACTTATTGGATTTCAAAATTGTACCCTATGCCCTCCAGCTTCAGCAAACAAAGACATAATTTAAAATACGGAGACACAAATGGGCTATTTATTACTGTGTAAAAGAGCCATTATTACAGTGACTTTTTTTTCCTCCAGGAAACTAGCTCTTTTCAAGTTATTTACCCTGTTGTCAATTATTACCATCATTAATAATGATAATGATAATCATTAAGATCCAGCAATGTGTTGGGGAATGAATAGAGCACAGAGCCAGGCATGGTCCCAACCTAGCGAGACAATGGTGATTTTGTTTCAACCCAGATTTCACAAAGTAAGGATGGCAGATAGCAGGACAGTCTCTACCCATTATCCCCCCTCATCCTTTTAATTTCAAAGCTCCCTTTTTGCAAGTCCTTGGGCATGCAGAGGGTGTGAATTCACAGTTGCCCTCTTTTGCATGACCTGGCACGTACCCCAGCCCGTGCAACTCCTCAGGCTGGCACTAATTGCCAGATTCCCCCCAGCTGAAAGGGACTAGATGTTAGTCCCACTGGATGTGCTATTAGTGGAATCTGTTATCGAGTCACAAAACAAGATGCCAGTCTGGCACTATTTTGCAAACTGGAAATATATGGGGGAAACACAGACACCCTGTCTGACGATGAATAGCTAAGCTGTGAAACCGAGTGAGTGGCCACCTACTGGAAATGAGTCTGTCAATAATGATTGCACCGTGTGAGAGAAGCATGATGTGTTCGTCTGTCGGCCTAGTCGCATGCATGTGCTTCCTCCAGCTTCAGAAATGCATGTGTATGTATGGAACAGGGTTGATAATAACTGAATGTCTTGGGAAGTATCTTGTTTGGATTAATGTGTTTTGATAACATTCTGAACATAAATCTAAGTGAAACATTAGGGCAAGAGTAGAAATTATATAATAGCTCTTTTCTAAGGAATAATCTTTTTGGAATAATTTATCTCACTGCTTTCATGGATGCTTAGAATGAAACAGATAATGTTTTATTTACATTTGTTTATTTATGACCGGGCTAGGCTTCGTTGTAGCTTTCAGGCTCTAGAGTGTGGGCTCAGTAGTTGAGGCACACAGGCTAAGTTGCTCAGTGGCATGTGGAATTTTCCTGGACCAGGGATTGAGCCCATGCCCCCTGCATTGGCAGGCAGATTCTTACCCACTGCCCCACCAGGGAAGTCCCAGGTAATTTATTTTTATCATAGAATTTGACGTAATACAACTTAAAGACACATCCCTTCCCACAAGGTCCATGCTCTTCATTCCAAGATTCTGAAGCTTTGTGTTAAACATGAGGAACACAGCTATGAAGGAAAAGGAGTCGCACTCCTTGCTGTCCTGTGTCCCCTTGTTGACTCTGGGGTCCATAAGACAGGGCTGGAAAGAAACCCACACAACACTAGCAGAGGAGAACACTGGGGGAATCGTACCCTGGTTGATAACATTTCTGTTCCATGGCCCCATTTCCTATTTATCCTATTTTTTTCCAGCTAGAGACTAATGGAACTAATCACAGACTATCAACTATCACAGACTAATTAGACTATCAGCTAATCACAGAGGATCGGAAAGTGTCTCCACATGTATGTGTGTGTGTGTATGCATACCCACAAACCCCTTAAATATAAGTTTTTCTGAAAAGCACAAGTAGAGAGCACTTAACAAGGAAGGAAGATGAATGCTCATCCTGTTGGCCCTCTTAACCTGGTCATTCAGTTCTCACAACCTTTCTCTTCACAAGCAGTAGATAGACACAGAAGCACTGTGCACACATAAAAACACCACATATGGACACAGGACACAGCGTACATGTGTCAGCTACAAATTGCCACTTGCTCTCTACCTCTACAAGGACCAAATCACCAGCTACTGCAGCTGCTGACTTTCAACAACCCCTGAAAGGAGTTTGGGGTAGAGAGCAGAAATGAGGTGCTCTGTGTTCTGGGAGAAACTGGCAGGACAGGTCTTCAGTAGTTAGGTATTTTCAGGAGATGATTTTATAAGCCCAATTCTCGTATCTCCTCATACCTAGAAGAGCACTAAAATCCTTCATGGCGACATCTGCTCCTGGTGACTAGCAGTAACCCTCACCAGACTAGCAGAAACCTTCTGCAAAAAATATCAACTCCCCCTTCACCAAAATCCCGTATATACTGTCCTTCCCCTCCACTTCTTTGGAGCAGCTGCTCAGAACTATCTGAGATGCTGTCTCCAGGCTATAGTCTCATTTTACCTTAATTTGCAACCCTCACATTGTGCTTTTTTTTTTTTTTTTTTTTTTCCAGTTGGCACGTGATAGAGATCAACTTTTGCTCTTGGAAATACACGTATTATTCTGAGATTCAAATACAGCCTTGGCTTTTGTATAATTATCCCAGCGGGAGTTATCTGTCTGTATCAAAAGGTGAAATTTGGTCTAAGCTAATTAAATTTGTTTTCCTTTTATCATTTACATACGTAAAGTGGTATTCCCAAAATACATTTATCGTATTTTTAAGAAAGACTTTTTTTTTTTACATACACTTATAAGTTGAAAGTGCTATAGGAAAGGACTTAATTGTCAATAACTATAATGTTTTTCTTCCTTGGGAGTTACAGACGTTTTTCAAATTATTTCTGATACAGATTTTTTTTTTTTAAGATGAAGGAGAAGGTGCAAGGAATACTGAGTTTTTATTTAAATGAGCCGAGATTTGTGCCTTTAAACTTCCAATTAAGGAGCACAGTTTTGCTGCTGAACCTTCTGTAAACCTATCAGTTAAAAGCTTGTGTAGTCTGATGGCATGTCACCTCCAGCCTTTGATTAGTAAATTCCAGGCCAAGCTAAAACACTTAAGCAATGCTACTACTTGCCTTAATTTGGAGAACTAGATCATTACAGTTTAGTGATTTAGATAAATCCTGCAGTCTATACTGCTTCCCTCTGTTGAGACCTGTGGAGTAGCCACTCAGGACCAAATTTCACACTATATTTTCCTTATAAGAAAATGCCAAAGAAATGTGTGTTGATGGAACTTATGAGGGGCTCATGGCATTCCCTATCTGAAATTACATTGTCCAGCCACTCATTTATGAGTTGTCTCCTCCTATAAAATGGAAGCTCTGTAAGACCTCGTCTTCTTGAGCCCTACTATGTCTTCAGATCACCAAGTGGAGCTCAACAAATATTTGTTGAATGGATAGATTCATTCACCCAGCCACTCCCCAGTTCTTACAGATGAGAAAAATGAAACCTCTGCCTTTGAGAGATTCAGTCTTTCAAAGGAGACACAAATACCAATGACTACAATACAAGTACATGAGCCTCGGGGAAGGCAGCAAACACTAAATATGAGTTTAGGAAATATAAGCCATGTATTACTTTCAAATATCATATACGTAGTATTATATGAACATGGACATAGCCATTATGTTACCCACCACTGATTGTGCTGTGCTTAATCACTCGGTCATGTCCGACTCTGTGACCTCATGGACTGTAGCCCGCCAGGCTCCTCTGTCCACGAGGATTCTCCAGGCAAGAACACTAGAGTGCGTTGCCATGCCCGCCTCCAGGGGATCTTCCCAACCCATGGATCAAACCCAGGTCTCCCACATTGCAGGTAGATTCTTTACCGTCTGAGCCACTGATTACTTATTCAATAAATAGTCATTGGGTACTTGGGCAATGCTACCATCCTTATAATTGAGAATCAAGTCAGAGTGTGAAGCTGGCAGTCCCAGGGCAGAGGCAGCTTAGAGTCAAAGGCAAGCCAGGGTAAAGCTGGGGCTGATGAGAGGCTCAGCCAATCTAATCATTGCCTGAGGCGGCAACTAGTATGGGAATATTTGAAAGTCAGGAGGGGGCAGAATTCAGTAATTTCTTTAGGGTCTCAGCTTTTGAATAAAATGGAAAGGCCATGACGTCTGGAGCTATTCAGGATGCCCATGAAGTCAGGAAGACTGACTAGGAGATAATTTATCCCTCTTCCCCTGGTTGTTTCCCAGTTTCAGGCTTCTACTTTTCAGGACAGAAGCAGGACTTGGCCCAGAGCCCTGACATCAGAATGTCTTCAAATGTTCTCACTCCACCCACCCCTGGCTTAAGAACCTGGGGGATCAGGGACACAGGACTGGAGGTCCTTTAGATAATGGGCCACCTGGTACCAGGACAAGTCATCTCTTCTATTTATTTATTATGTGCAAATTTAATGAAATTACATCTGTGACTTGAGTTGGACTCCAAATGATGACTCAATGCACAGTTGATACAGTTGCTTTGTTGGTTAGCAGTTAATAATGATAATAGTAGCTAATATTCATTGAGTGGTGATCATGTGCCAGGGCTCCCTTCTAGACACTTTCAACTGACTGACCAGTTTAACGTTCAAAATCACCCTATAGTGTGGCTACTGTTAATATCCCATCTTACAGATGAGCAGACAGACCCAGAGAGGTTAAGTTCAGTTCAGTTCAGTTCAGTCGCTCAGTTGTGTCCGACTCTTTGCGACTCTTTGCAGCACGCCAGGCTTCCCTGTCCATCACCAACTCCTGGAGTTCACTCAGACTCACGTCCATAGAGTCAGTGATGCCATCCAGCCATCTCATCCTCTGTCATCCCCTTCTCCTCCTGCCCCCAATCCCTCCCAGCATCAGAATCCTTTCCAATGAGTCAACTCTTCACATGAGGTGGCCAAAGTACTGGAGTTTCAGCTTCAGCATCATTCCTTCCAAAGAAATCCCAGGGCTGATCTCCTTCAAAATTCACTGGTTGGATCTCCTTGCAGTCCAAGGGACTCTCAAGAGTCTTCTCATGAGGTTAAGTAGTTTGCCCCAAATCACACAACTCATAAATGGTAGGATGTGACAGAAAGCACCCACCTGGCTCCAGAACCAGCAAACCCCTAACCACTGAAAACTGCTACCATTTTTTGAACACCAGCTAAGTGCCAGGGGCTTATATTTAATTTTACCTCATAAGTCTATTTCAGACAGCAACACCGCAAGGTAAGCATTCTTTTTCTTATTTTTCAAAGATACCATGGATAGCCCCAAAAGTTCTGAAATCAGGGTGTGAACCCTGTCTGTCTGTCTAAAAGGCTTCTGCTCCCTCCACTGCTCAGAGCTTCTGTGACCTTTCTTTCCACTGACCTTGAATACTATCTTACCCAAGTCTTGTTTTGTCTATGCCTGTTTTATTTAGGCTTCCCTAGTTTAAAATAGCAACAACAAGTTCTAATTAAGTGTTCATTAGGAGGTCCTGTGTTTCTTTCTGAGAGCCATAATCTTTCACACTAATATACCACCATATATATTTCCAATAATATTCATTTACAAGCCTGTGTGCCTGGAGCCTGTGCTCCACACGAACAGAAGTCATCTTAACGAGGAGCTTACACACCGCAACTCAAGAGTGGCCCCCATGCACCACAACCAGAGAAAGCCGCTGAGCAACAGCCAAGACCCAGCGAAGTCATAAAGAAGTACATTTTTAAAAAGATACCAAAGGGTTTTAGTTAATTACAGGGGACTGGCCACTTGTATTTACCATTACTGTTTGAAATTATATAAAAATGACAGAAAATATAAAAACAGAATGTTAACCCACAATAATAAAGATATTGAGAGAGAAGATGATCAATCTAGGAGGCCAGTATCCAAAGAGGAAGAGACCTGGGAAGAGAGAATAGACAGAGGAGGATTACAGAAAAAATAATTCAAATTTTTCATCCACAAACGAAAGACATTTTCAGACTGAGATGATCAGTGGAATGCCCAGCTCAACAGATAAGAAAAGACCCACAATGTTATGAAATTTCAGAATGTTAGGCATAAAGAGAATATCCAAAAAGCATCCAGAGAAAAAAAACAGGGGACATAAAAAGTCTGAGAAGCAAATGGCATGGCAATTCTCAACAGTAGCATTGAAAACTAGAATAGAACAATGCCTTTAAGAAGTCTAGGAAAGGAGGAAAAAAATTCTGGGGAAAATTATTTATTAAAAATTATACTTGAATTTCAATTTCATCCAAATCATCAATCAAGTAGGAGGTTAGAATGAAGATGCTGTCAGATATGCATTTCAAAATTATTCACTGCCAATATGTCCTTTCTCAAGAAGCTACTAGAAAATGTGCTTTGCCAAAACAAGGAAATAAAGCAGGAAAGAAGAATGAAGAAGGAGAAGGTCCATATTCACAAAGTGAATGGAATCCCCAGGAGGATGATGATAGGATTATTCAGGAAGACATCTGTGTATCAGACTAGGGAGCAACCAGGGAACAAGAGGCGACAGAAGGTACCAGGAGCATGTCTCTAAAACAAAGATGAAATTGATAGACAAAAAGATGTTTGACTGTCCTGAGATGCAATTTATACTTAAATTAAAAGCTTGGGAATAAATTAGGGACGTGCAAATGTAAGCAAGAAAAAATAATTCAGTAAAATTTTAAAAAATGTAATATATATATATGTGTATATATATATATATATATATATATATATATATATATATATATAACTACAATATACTACATAACCCAGCTTTAAATCACATTAACCCAGAATATTTCTTGGAAGGACTAATGCTGAAGCTTAAGCTCCAATACTTTGGCCACCTGATGTGAAGAGCAGAATCATTGAAAAAGACCCTGATACTGGGAAAGATTGAGGGCAGGAAGAGAAGTGGATAACAGAGGATGAGATGGTTTGATGGCATCACTGACTCAATGGACTTGAGTTTGAGCAAACTCCAGGAGATAGTGAAGGACAGGGAAGCCTGGTGTGCTGCAGTCCATGGTGTTGCAAAGAGGTGGACATGACTTAGTGACTGAACAACAAAAACAACTCATTATTGACCAGAGATGTATTGTCTTTTGTTACCCAAAAGTTCTTGACTGGAGACGTGTCAATCTGGCTTAGATAATAAATCACCAGCCACAGGCCTTAGTTTCTGCAAAAATCCTCTGGTCAATAATGAGTTAACATAATAATGTTATTATAAATCTTGAGTACTGAGTGAATAAAATTATGACGTAATTGTGCTAGAAGAATGGATAAAAAGACCTGGGCGTGATATAGGCGTAAACGTCTAAGAGAGGTAAACTTCCATTTTCCATAGTAAAATAAACAGATATTGTGCACGATGAGGGGGCTTCTCTGGTGGCTCAGTGGTAAAGAATCCGCCTGCCAATACGGGAGATGCAGGTTCTATCCCTGAGACAAGAAAATCCCCTGGAGAAGGGAACAGCAACCCACTCCAGTATCCTTGCCTGGAAAAATCCATGGACAGAGGAGCCCAGTGGGCTGCAGTCCATGGGGTCATGAGAGTTGGATGCAACCTAGTGACTAAACAACAGCAGTAAATGTAAAACAAGAAAATAATTAGCAGTGCAACACTGTTTTTGTCTGAAAATGAAGGTAAATGTTAGGAGAAACAGAAAGGAGAATTGAAAATAGTCACCTCTAGGAATCAGGAGAAGGAAGATGGCACAGACAGGTTTTTAGAGATTATGACAGAAATGTTTCTGCCCTCCTCTTTTTCCTTGATCATAGATCCCAATTTTAATCAGGAGAGCAATATGCCACAGTAAAATACCAGGTGCTTCTGTACTCCTGCAACTAGATGTAGCAAAATGGACTTCCTGCTGGCCCGTGAGATGTATGCAGAAGCTATTGTTCATTCCCTTTTCTTCTTTCTACCTCCTGGACTGCAAACATGAAAATGGCTGGGGGTTACTGTCCCTAAGGACAGAGAAGCAGAAAGCTGAAAGGAGCTGATGTTCCTGATAACACTGGGAGCTGCCAAACAAGGCCTGGACTAGCGAGCACTAAATAGCTTATACTATGAAGGAAAAAAAAAAGCCTTATAAATTAAAAATACTACCATTTGGAAGTTCCTGTTAAACGCAGCTGAATCTAATTCTAAGCAATCTATATACTAAAAGTATGTAGCTGGCTTATTGAACTGTGTATGTGTACCTTGTACAAAAATTAAAATTGAAAGAAGGGATGGTCAGCAAATGCATAAAGAAAAGAATTGCCAAATACCCACTTTTGGAAAAGTTCTTTAGGACTCTGAATATCTACTGATGAATTACTTGTCTGAGATAAAATATATCCTGGATGAAACTTATGGTAGATGAGACGTTACGGAAAAAAAAATACTTGAAGATACAGTAATAGAAACTGTCCTAATAAAAATGCACAGAGAAAAATGAAAAGGCCCTCAGTTAGCTGTGGGATATCTTTAAGAAGCCTAATATGGATGAAATTGGAGTCCCTGAAGAAGAGGGAGGAAGGAAGAGATGGATAAAAAAAAAAAATTGAAGAAATAATGGCTGAAAGTTTTCCATATCTGGTGAAACCTATATATCCTTTATTTTAAAATAAAATAAAATTTTATTAAATTTAAAAAAATGTATTAAATTGCTCAAATCCAGGGACAAAAAGAAAATCTTAAAATCAGTGTGTGTGTTGGGGGAAGGGAAACATGCTAGATACAAAAGGACAGCAAAGATTACAGACGATTTCTTATCGGACACTATAGAAGTGAGAGCACATTGGAATAATATCTACAAAGTAAAAGGAGAAAACCAACAATTGTCAACCTAGAATTCTACCTTGAGACAAATGAAATGAAAGCACAGACTCTTGCGATGCAGTAAAAGCAGACCTAAGAGGGAAGTTCATAGCAAAACAAGTTTACCTCAGGAAACAAGAAAACTCTCAAAGAACCTAACCTTATGTCTAAAGGAGCTAGAAAAAGAAGAACCAACAAAACCATGACTGGTTCCCAGATTCATAATTTTGGAGTTTCTCTTCTCTAATGCAAAATCTCTTTTGTCCATGCAGAGTGACACCTGGCTACCACACTGCCCTGAATTGGGAGAATGGGATGTGAGGAACCCATGCAGTTATTATGACTCTCCCATACATATGCTCATTTTTCTGTGGAGCTCTCTACTGAGCCACCCATGCCAGAAACCTGTCGATCATCAACCTGCCCATGACGATGCAGTTATAATTTCAATGTCTGTAGCTGGAATGACTGAGAGAATGATTTCTTGTTAACAGTGAAAAGGAAAAAAAAAAGGTTCAGAGATGGAACATACGTTCAGGTTGGAAGATGCTGAGATTGTGGACATGTTGATTTCAAGGTGCTGGCAGGGCATGCAGGTGGAGATTTCTAGCAGTCAGTTGGAAATACCACTGTACATGACAGATTGCTGCTCTTGGTTACAGAAATGAAAGCTCAAGAGCTTTTCTGAAAAGTTTAAGCTGTGGTTTGACAGGAATCATACTGTTTCTAAGAGGGAAAACACTCAGGAGCATTCGCCTGTGGAGGATAGACCACAGGGAGGAAGGGAAAGAGAGAATCGAGGAGGAGGGGGGCATGGCGTTTGGAGAATGCTTCTCTGGCCAGTAAAAGGCCAGGCAACACCAGACACAGTTTTTGTGGTAGATCCTTTACTAGCAGTTCTTCACAACAGGACTTCTTTCTCCTTCTCTGCCTGACGATATCTCTTCCCTCTCTCCCTATTCCCTGTCTTATCCTATTTTGCTAGCCTGGAGCCCTCTGTGGGAGAAGGCAGCGTGGAAGGCAACGGTCTGGCTGTAGAATTTTCACTCTGCCGCATTAGGAAGGCAGACAGTAGGGAAGAGGTTCGCAGGAAAAGTCTTGAGGCTCTGGCTTCCCTTTTTGATTTGTGCATTAATGCTGCAGAGTTGACAGCCTGCTTGAGAGAGGCTCAAGAGACGCGTGTTCTGCACATCTGAAATTTATTCCTTTCACTCTGGAAGATGGGACACCACATAACGGCCATGAAGAAGTAATTTTGACCCTGCAACAATCTTGGCACCAGTTCCAGAAAGACATATGGACATAATCTTTGGGACATTTGTAGAACCTTCCCTTGAGGACTGTCTTTGCAGGCTTGGGTTCACTTCAAGACCTATGGCACTCACTTTAGCTTGGGTCTGTTTCTACTTAAGAGATAAAAAGCTAAATTGTATTCCATTGGAAGAACTAAAAATATTAATGTAAGAGCAAGTCATCATTATGACACATATCAATTTCTCACCTCTGTGGCGGTGCACAGAAGCAGGGCCCTGGATAATAACCCAGCCATGATTAGGAGAAAAGAGGTCTGGTGGATCTTAGCACACATTGTGAAAATATGAGTTTTTACCATGCTGGGAGCCAGTATCTTCGGCTATAAACTCACAGAGAGGTGACAAAAATGTCTTCTTAGGAATGAAAATGTGCTTAAATGTTATTCTGTAACAAGCTATTCTGAATCTAGGACCCTACATATCAGGTATATTTAAGGTATATTTATTCATATATTATATTAATATATTTATTTCTCACTGGAACAGATTTCAATCTATATACATTTTTATTTTAAAATAGATGAGATAGCATAATAAATCCAGCTAAGTTTCCCCTAAGTTTCTGTGTGGGTTTAGAAAGTAGCCACTTACTCAATTTAAACTTCATTTATGGCCTTCATTTAATACTAGTCCTTTTTTTCCTTGATAAGTCTAATGTGGTGATAGAAAAAACTCAGAAAATATCAAAGCTCAGCCCTATGGAAAATGACCACGCCTGCCCCAAAAGTCACCCCTTAAAACTAGCTCCCAGAAGAATACCAGTTAAGAGGTCTGCTGGGAGCCAATTTTTATTCATTTACTAGTGTTTTGTGAGTCCCCTTTGAGAAAATTCTTCGGAGTTGTACTACTGGGAAAAGGAGAAAGAGACAAACAGCAGAGACAGACATTCCCTGGGGTATGAGGTCTCCTTTGCTCCATGGTTTTCCCCCAAGTAAACACTCAGAATCACCTTGCTAAAAAAAATTGACTTGGCTAATGGCCAGCTTTAAAGGACAGGTTTTTGGTGTTTTGGTTTTGTTGTTGTTGTTGTTGTTGTTGTTTTGTCTCAGTGGTCACTACACTATCAAGATCTAAGTAAATGACTGTTCTATGAACCTTGGCTGAGAAAAATGAGTGACCACAAACTCTCCTGTATTCCTTCTCATCGTGGTTATATGTGAAGTCAGTCCTATAGAATCTGATGATAGATCCAGAGACTTATAGATCTTAAAAAGTCTCAAGAAGTCACCTGGTCCAGCCTCCTGATGCTCAAGGTTAGTGAATAGCACACTGCAGGGATGCTGGGACACCAGCTGGCTATCAGGACTTCAGATGATGTTTGGGAATGCACGAACAAAATCCCCCCACCCACAGCTGAGAAAGAATGGAGGGATATGTGTTCAACATGTCTATAGCTTTCTTTTTGTGGCTGGAAACAAGACGGCCAATGGGTCCTTAGTTTTATCCAAGTAGGACAAACTTGTTTTCTTAGTTCTGGTCCAAAAAAATAAATCAGGAAAGGGCTCTGATTGATCTTACTTTAGTCAGATATTTCCTTCCTTCAGGACCCAAGAAACCATAGCTGTGTGTGTGTGTGTGTGTGCAGGTGCTCATGTGTGTATGCACACAATAACCCTGGCTTGATGGGTATGTAACTTGTACAGTGGTGTAGGGACTTTTGCCTAGAAAGATCTCATGCTTGGCTAAAAGTTTTGCTATTGCCACCTAGAAATCCTCAGTAATATTTAGACAGTGGATTCTGAATTTTAATTTTGCACTGGACCCCATCAATTATGTAGCCAACTGTAGCATGGAGTCCTGGCTCAACTTGGAAATCCTGAACCAGGTCACATGGATGGTATGGGTCCAGAAGAGGAAATAATTCCTAGGATCAGTGGGTAGATGGTGGCCCGTACACCTAGCACAGTTCCAAGAACTGAAAGGACATGAAACATGAAAGACATGGTCCTTGCCCTCAAAATCTCAGTCTAGTAAGACAGATTCTCTTTTTGAAAAGTTGTTTCTGCAATATCCACATAGCCAAATGAATATATTTATCTTGAGTGCTAATGGGAACATCTAACTGCTGTAGGAAAGTGGAGGCGTCTCAAGAAATTAAAATAGAACTACCATATGATCCAGTAATTCCACTTCTGGGTACATATCCAAAGGAAACAAAATTGCTATCTTGAAAAGATATCTGTACTACGTCTATTGCAGCACACAATAGCCAATGTATAGAAACAACCTAAGCATGTATGTGTGTACACACACACACACATACACACACACACATATATAGAGAGAGAGTTTATATGTGAATAATACTAGATGGAATATTATTACTTTTTAAAAAGAAAATCCTGTCATTTGTGACCATATGGGTGAAACTGAGGGATAGAGAAAGACAAATACTGCACGGTATCACTTACATGTGGAATCTTAAAAAAAAAAAGGTTGAACTCAGAAACAAAGAGTAAAGACGTGGTTGTCAAGGTCATTGGGGGTGGAGGAAATAGAAGAAGTAGGAAAAAGGGTACAAACTTTCAGTTGTAAGATGAATAAAGTCTGAGGATCTAATGTATAGCCTGGAAACTCTAGTTGACAACACTGTTCTGTGTAATCAAAATCTGCTAAGAGTGTAGAACTTAAATGTTCTCACCCCTCCCAAAAAAAGGTAAATATGTGAGATGATACATATGTTAATGAACTCAGTTACGAGAATTCCTTCACAATGTATCTGTATACCACATCACCGTTTGTGCGTGTGTTTGTGTGTATGTGTGTGCTCAGTCAATGGCACCCCACTCCAGTACTCTTGCCTGGAAAATCCCATGGACGGAGGAGTCTGGTGGGCTGCAGTACATGGGGTCGCTAAGAGTTGGACACGACTGAGCGACTTCACTTTCACTTTTCACTTTCATGCATTGGAGAAGGAAATGGCAACCCACTCCAGTGTTCTTGCCTGGAGAATCCCAGGGACAGGGGAGCCTGGTGGGCTGCCGTCTATGGGGTCGCACAGAGTTGGACACGACTGAAGCGACTTAGCAGCAGCAGCAGCAGCAGTGTGCTCAGTCAACTCAGTTGTATCCAACTCTCTGTGACCCTCTGGACTGTAGCCTTGCACACTTTTCTGTCCATGGAATTTTCCAGGCAAGAATACAGGGGTGGGTTGTCATTTCCTACTTCAAGGGATCTTTCTGGCCAAGGGATCAAACCTTCATCTTTTGCATTGGCAGGCAGATTCTTTACCACTGAGCCACTTGGGAATCATCATATTGTACCCTTTAAATATCTTATAATTTTACTTGTCAATTATACCTCAATAAAGCTAAAAAAATGTAAGTAAAGAAAATATATGGAGAATGCCCATCTTTGCCTTCAATATCACAAAGAATAATTTTTATAAAACTGTAAGCTAGTCTGTGACTACAGATGGAAATAAAGAGTCTCTTGTACAATAAGTGATACCATTCTAGCAACAGTCACTATTATAGTCTGTTAAAAATATTTTCTCTACCAAATATATATGCACCCTAGTGTTCATAGCAGGAATATGATATTTATAGTAGCAGAGACATGGAAGCAACACAAATGTCCATTAACAAATGAATAGATAAAGAAGATGTGGTAGGTTTATTTATAGACAGTGAAATACTACTTAGCCATAAAAAAGAATGAAATAGTATCATTTGCAGCTAGACACAGACCTAAAGATTATCATGCTAAGTGAAGTAAGTCAGAGAAAGACAAATATCATATGATACAACTCATATGTGGAATGATACAAATGTAGAAAAATGATACAAATCAAATCAAAATAAACTTATTTGCAAGACAGAAACAGTCTCACAGACATAGATAACAAACATACAGTTACCAAAGGGGACAGGGGCATGGAGGGATAAATTAGGAGTTTGGGATTAGTGGGATTAGCAGATATACACTACTATACAGATAAACAACAAGGACTTCGTGTATAGCACAAGGAACTACAGTCAATATTTTGTAATAAACTATAATGGAAAACAATCTGAAAAAATTCTTTATGCCAAGATCCATGAAGAATAGGACAAAGTAAGACCTGGAATGGTGCCTGTTGACTAGTAAGGCTATAGATGAATGAAGTGAAAGTGAAAGTCACTAGGCTATGTCCGACTTTTTGTGATCCCATGGACTACACAGTCCATGGAACTCTTCAGGCCAGACTGCTGGAGTGGGTAGCTATTCCCTCCTCAAGGGGATCTTCCCAACACAGGGACCGAATCCTGGTCTCCTGCATTGCAGGTGGATTCTTTACCAGCTGAGCTACCAGGGAACTTAGGTGGATATAAATAGGAGAAGGTAGTTGAATTGAAGAATAAAAGGAAGGAATGAAGGAAGGAGGGAAATGATTTGGCCATGCTGTGGTTTTCAAGGTAGACAGGTTGTCCAGGAAGATGATGGGTGGAAACCATAAAAATAAAACACAAGCCATACCTAGAGCAATAAATTGTGTGAAATGTTAATTGGGTTTTACTCTCAGAACTCTTCCTTTCATTATTCTGTTTAACAGCAAACATTAAAAATTTAATCAGAAAATTCCATCTGGCCAACAATTTTAATTTATGAAATTCCTTTTGCTTCTGAAAATTAAAAGCAATCCTCTGAGTGAATTGAGAATTCTAAGAGAGCCCCAAACAGCCCTGAACAAAGACTCTGGAGTGTCATTTCCTTTTATATTGTAACATCTTTGAGTCACTTGCAATGTATAAATAAACTTGTATTTTACAGGAATGCCTCTACAAAAAGCAGCAGCATGCTGGAATTCAATACACAAGGCTATTTTTAAAAGTGTTTTGATTTTTAAAAATTAATTATAGGCCCTAGATAACACAGGAGTTAGAACTTGGCTTACTACAAGTTTTATGTTGCTTAACAGTCTTTAAAACAATTCTTCTACATCTGTGTTTTATTTTAAGTGCACATCAATATTACTTGAAGATTTCATTGATTATGCTTGTCCTCTTCTACAGCAGGAAAATTGGGATCACTGATATTCTGAAATCAGTAAGCAATGCTGTTTACCTTTAAATACACATACACACATAAATATAAATATAAATATAAATATAAATATAAATATATATATATATATATATATATATACACACTTGGTGTTCCTATTTTTAGATCTGTTTGGTTTCCCTCAGTGTAAAATAAGGAGCTGTCTGATACCAAAATGAATCGTTGATACAAAAGTTGTTCCCTTAAAAACATACAAGAGAAAAGCAAGGAAAATTTTGAAGCAATGTTCATTTTGGCAGGAAGGTGTGTTCAACTGTAAACTTTTGAAGAAATAGCATTATTAAATAATGAAAACTTTTGGCCTAAATATATTCCTCCAATTGAACTCGTTAATTGATTCCACATCAGAGGATAACAGAGAAGAGTTCTTGACATAGAGGTTACTTTGATGAAACCAAATGCCTGGGAAACATTATAGTCTTTATCTTACATCAAAAGGCATAGACAGGGCTTCCCTACTGGTCCAGTGGTTAAGAATCCACCTGCCATTGCAGGGGACATGGGTTCAATCCCTGGTCTGTGAAGACCCCACATGCCGAGGAACGACTAAGCCTGTGCACCACAACTACTAAAGCCCACCCTACAGTCCCTGCTCTGCAACAACAGAAACCACGCAGGGAGAAGCCTGTCCACAGTGGAGAGAAGCACGCTCACCATAACTGGAGAGTAGCCCCGCTCACCATAACTGGAGAGTAGCCCCGCTCACCATAACTGGAGAGTAGCCCCGCTCACCATAACTGGAGAGTAGCCCCGCTCACCATAACTGGAGAGTAGCCCCGCTCACCATAACTGGAGAGTAGCCCCGCTCACCATAACTGGAGAGTAGCCCCAAGTAAACGTTAACTGCTCTTTCAAGAAAATGGGCTTAGAATGGGTACAGGAAGAAAGGTATTTCTGCCTCTGTCTTGATTAACAAAGATTAAATGTCTATGCCTTATCTGTGTTTTTCCCTAGATAAACAATCCATGGGTGGTTTTCTCCTAGGAATCCCTTTGAAGAGAAGCAGGCATCAGCCAAAGTCACCAGAGGCAGGACAGGACCTCAGTTACATGACTCATGTCACAGCAGCTGATTTCCTTAATTTGGCCTGTCTTGCCACATTACACTTCAGACAGAGTGAAGATTACAACTTCCAAGCTTGTTGTTTCTTGACAATGGAAAATAAATAGCAACATTTTTTTTTTTGAAAGAAGAGAGAATAAACACGTTTGATTCAATGGTGCCATAGAAATCCAACCAAAATACAGACTCAATTTTATTTTTCAACTCCATGGACAACAACTATTAACTGGCACAGTGAGAAACACAGTTCATGTGATCTGTTACACAATAGAACCGATGCAAAGGGATATTATCACTTCGAAATAAGTGGCACCTTAGATCTCTCTTGGGCAAAGAGAACAGAAGGGTGTAAGGCTAAGGCTAGATAGAATTTCTAGAAAGACATAATAAACAATGTAAGCCAACAGCAAAATACTCTTGGTCTTCCTTTGGGGAAGTGAGCTACTATTCCAGTAAACAGAATTGCTGTCAGAGAGGTGGTTATATAGCTGCTTGTGTCCTCCTGTGATAGACCCCAAGAAAAAGGCCCCAGGCATCTAAAATGGTCACTAATCTTGAGAACTGAGCAAGATGAAGTATTTTCTTTCCTAAACTCATGCTTCTTCATTTTGACATCTGCTCTGGACACAAAACTCAGAGAGATTGTGCAATGTCAAACCAACCCTCATAAATTGTGAGAACACTTCATGGATTGTGTGTTTCAGTGTGGCAAGTAGAAGGGAATGCATTTAGTTAATAAATCTATATAAAATTTTAAAAGTCACGGGCTCTGAATCATGGCAAAATATTTCCCAGAGACACTTTACTAATGTACTATGGCAGCCCAAATAAAGATGAAAGCTTAGAGACTATTGGGCTAGATGGGTCCTTGTTATTTGCAAGCATGACATTTTATATAATCTTACTTTTCCATGTCTTTTGAAAAATACAGTATCCAGTCCTCTTCTTAACATCATTTCTTTCCATTACTACTACGTGCGAAAGGGGGTGAAAATGCCTTTTAGCAGGAAAACTGGTCTAAGTGTAGAATCAACATCAACATGAAATCATTGTTGAGTCAAGTTATCGAATCTTATTTGTGAATTAGAATCTAGAGTCGGACTCCAACAAGGCATGAATAATGTCTGTGCTGGTCTTTCCCTCTCTAATTAGTATTCATGAATCGCTGGGCATTTTTTGCTGTCTCTCTCTTTGCATTTATCTCAGTCATTGTATCATTTGATTGCTAATGTGTTTGAATTGAGCCACTTGATTTTAATTCAATCTGGCACCTCTTCATGGAGTACTAAATTTCCTTTCAACGGCCATACGTTGAACTGCAGGGATCCTTGAAGGCTCCGCCACCAAGGTTTCAGCCTTTACTGCTTCGTGCAGCCCAACCACTCTTGGTTCAAGGGCAGCCTAGATACAGAGATTCCAGCCCAGATACTCACAGGTAATGACACCAGTTACCTGGCAGCATGGGCAAGATAAACCTGTTCTCTTCTGTACCGCCTTGCAGACTCTGATACATCCTCCCTTCCTATCAAGTAGGGGTTCACCTACTGAGGGAAAAGTGTCATCAGAGCTTGTGCATCTTGGTGGCATAGCTCTGTTCCATAATAATTGTACTCCTCGAAATCTTTGGACTTAAAATTGAGAGACCCAGCTCTCATCCAAAAACATCATCTGTTTGAAACCTAAAAGCTTTTGATCATTATATGTGCATGATCCTAAAATAAGATACTACTTAGAAGTGTGTGTGTACAAACTCTATAATTTTAAAGACCAAATACCCAATTTCAAAACACAACAGACAGAGCTTCTTAGTGCATAGTGGGAATCTGAGCACATAGCTTCCAGGCATGCTGAATTTCACAGGTTCTACTGCCCATTAAAGCAGCTCAGGAGTATCTTCTTTCAAGCAAGCTGTGTCAGGGGCATGTCGAAAGGGGGAGTTTCTTTCTTACATATAATTCCTGACTGCTTCTAAGATTAGTCAGATTTCTAGAAAAGCAAAAGCCTGAGAAAACAGCACACCATCCCTTGAGACCATCTAGAAGAAGGAGGGGCGTGGAGAGATGACAGTTCATGGACCAGACGTGGCTCATGGTGGTGATGCCCTGGTCCCGTCTTCCCCAGACAATACTTTGTTTCTACTAAGATGCTGGACAGGATGTTCTATTTCCCTGCTTTGGAAGAAAGAAAAAGTTATAGATGCCTTTGCTCAGAGCAATCTTCCAGAAAAAGCAATTGTTCCCTCCACATCACCAGAATCCAGACTTAAGGGTAAAAATAAAAGGAAATGAATCCTGTTCTCTCGATTTCCCAGAATGCATGTGTTCTCAGCATTTTTCTCCCCCCAATGACACTCAGGGAGCCTGGTGGGCTGCCGTCTATGGGGTTACACAGAGTCGGACAGGACAAGCGACTTAGCAGTAGCAGCAGCAATGACACTCAACTGGGACCTATAAGGTGGTTTTTCTAAAAAGAAATTTTGTTTTCAAAATGCTTAAAAAAAAAAAAAAAACTGGACTTCCTCTAGTGCCCATGTACTTCCAACCTGAAAATGATGCTGTCAGATTTTGTCATCTGTACGTCATCTGCAGTGGACTTTTATTCCTTAGAGAATTTATCCTGACCTTCCTCCCTCCCTACATGATGTAACATTCAAGACAGTAGGCTGGCTGTTATAACTGTAGAACAGATAGAAACTAGCAGTTGCACAGAGGAACTAAATGCACAACCATGTTTAAAAATACTCAGATAGCCATCCACGCCCAGTCTGTTAGGCTGCAAGGGGCATTTTGTTTTTTATTCTGCTAGATATCTTTAAAGTGCTGCCTTTGTTTCCATAGAAGTCATTAGTCAAATAAAAGGTGAGTTAACACAACGTTCAGGTTCAGAATTATATTCAAGTCAATTTTGAGATAGACTGCTATGATACATTATTCAAATGAATCCTTTTAATTTTAGTTGAAATTTCAATGTTTCCATTAAAATTGTTTACTTCGTTTTAAAAAAATGGAAACAGAGCCATTTGTGTCATTCCCTCACATTGTACCCATGTTGCTGAAGAAGTTATAAATCCTAGAATATTGTTTCTATACATCTTTCCCCCATCTCAATCCAGCGAAAGAAGGAGAAGGGAAGTGCAATTAAATACCACTTAGATTTGAGGGAGAAATTATTTGTGTTTGGAAATCAATGTGTTTTCTACAGATACCTGAGGATTTTGAGGCAAGCACAGAGGTAAGCCAGTCTGTTCCAACTCTGATGTTCAAAGACTCTCTGAAGAATACTAACAAAACCAAACATGTTATTTTAGATATATTTCCTAACCATTGCCATTTATAAGTAACAACTTGAAACCCTGTCCTGGCTTACATATCTTTTCAAGAACCTGTTCTAAATTTATTTGTACTGTGTCAATTATGTGAATAAAATAAGAGCTGAGAGGCTCTCCCAAAGAAAAGGTTTTTGCTAGGAACCCTGTCCTAGGAACCTTCTGAGCTTCTTGAAAATGAAAACCTCCATGTCTTCCAGATGACAGCCACCTTTTCGGTGAAACCAAAATAGCTCTCTCAGCTTGAGAGCTGTCAGTAAGAGTTCTGACAGATATCAGAGTTGGCATGCAGGAGGAACACAGGAGAAACGGTCCCACAGCAGGAAGTTCGGTGGGAGCCCCTGACTAGACAGGAGGAAAAACAATGCACTCCTAGGCACCAGACCACGCACAAGGGCACCAGGGGCGCTGCTGGTGATGATAATCTGCGGGGAGAAGGGAGCCATCAGCTCCCGAGGCATTTTCAAAGGGCTGCGTCTTACACATCAAGCTGGAAGGTCTCCATTTGTTGAAGGGATCAAATATGTGCCTAGGATTTTCTCTCCCTCTAGTGGTGGGGCTTGCTCCTTGGAAGAAAAGCTGTGACCAACCTAGCTAGACAGCATATTAAAAAGCAGAGACATTAGCCAAAAATGTCCATCTAGTCAAAGTTATGGTTTTTCCAGGAGTCATGTATGTATGAGTTGGACTATAAAGAAAGCTGAGCACCAAAACATTGATGCTTTTGAGCTGTGGTGTTGGAGAAGACTCTTGAGAGTCTCTTGGACTGCAAGGAGATCCAACCTGTCTATCCTAAAGGAAATCAGTCCTGAATATTCATTGGAAGGACTGATGCTGAAGCTGAAACTCCAATACTATGGCCACCTGACGTGAAGAACTGACTCATTGGAAAAGACCCTGATGCTGGGAAAGATTGAAGGCGGGAGGAGAAAGGGATGACAGATGATGAGATGGTTGGATGGCATCACCGATGCGATGAACATGAGTTTGAGTAGGCTCCAGGAGTTGGTGATGGACAGGGAGGCCTGATGTGCTGCAGTCCATGGGGTTGCAAAGAGTCGGACATGACTGAGCAACTGAACTGACTGAATGGTGGGGCAGAATATGCTATTACTGCACAATATTACCTCATAAACAAAGATGAGTTTCCATTAGAGCACATTTTGCCCATGAAATAAGGATTTTCATTAGGTGTGTTGCTCTCTTACAGAGGTTTCCAAACACCCTCAAACCCTTCACCCTAGGGAGTGAACTGCCTCCTAAGCAGGCTAATTACCAGTGGGAAGGTGGCAATGGTCTCCGCTCCTTCTGGCTAAAGGATGCCCATTCTCTCTTCTGAGATACAGGATGCTCCCTCTCCTCTGCAGTCCTATCAAAGGGGGAGCCACGATATGACCAGAGACAACTCCCTTGACCCTGAGGCTGGGCCAGGTAAACCTGAGGGCTGAGTAAGAAAGAGAAGGCAAGTTTACCCAGAGCAAGGTGGGAAACTCAGAGGAGACATATTAGTAAAGGCTCTAAAGAGTGATCTGAACCTGATAGAGCCATAATTGACTAGAGGTAAATTCTAAAACCAATCTCCACTTCTACTTTACAGTCTCTGTCATTTCTCTCATTTTCGGTCATATGAAAATACTTCTGGTATAGCAACTTGGATCCGTGATAGCGAATGAAAAAATAAAAAGGATAGAAAAATTTAATAATTTTAATGAAAATAATTAAAGCTGCCTACCTGGTTGGAATAAATTGCATACTATTATAACTGTACAATAGTATTAATGGAAACAGACCATAGGTTACAGATGTCTAATCAACAGATTGGGCCTCCCAGGTCACGCAGTGGTAAGGAATTCTCCTGCCAATGTGAGAGACTCAGGCTTAATCCCTGGGTGGGGAAGATCCCCTGGAGTAGGAAATGGCAACTCGCTCCAGAATTCTTGCCTGGAAAATTCCATGGACAGATGAGGCTGGTGGGTTATAGTCTATGGGGTCAAAAAGAGTCAGACACCACTGAGCTTACACATACACAATCAACAGGTTATTGATCAATAACTGCAAATCTATCCATATGACATATATGAAGTATGCAGCTTTTCCCCCTGCTCAATATTCAGTTAGACATCAATGATGCTTACTTGATTTCTCCTCTTATATGTCTCCAAGGCAACCAAAGTCATATTTTCTGACAAACCTGTTTCTTTTCTGATTTCTTTATCTCAGTGAGTAACTTCATCAGCCATCCAGTTGTATAAAGCCAGAAATTCAGAAGTTACTTGACCCTCCCCTAGGCTTCCACCATTATATTTAATCCAATACCAAGTCCTCCAATCTTACTTTCTTAATCTATCTCACAGAGGTCAATTTCTCTCTGCCTCCTCCACCACACTATTTCATCATCTCCTTCCCACACAACTACTACTCTGAAGGGCATGTACTCCATTCTTTTGTCAAATGCATTCTTCACACACCACTCCTTCAATCAACAAGCATCTCTGAGAGACCTACTTTGTACTTTGGTAATACTGTGTTGAATAAGGCAGACCAATTTCCCATTCTCAAGGAGCTTGTGGAGATGGAAGATAAACACCAGATAGTCACGAGCACTATATGGAGTATTAATATAGGGTGATCTAACAGAGAATGGTGGAATAGCTATTCTAAACTGTATGTTCAAATACAAGAAATCAGTGGGCGTTTCAAGAAGGGGATGCATTTTGAAGCAGGAAAAAAAAAAAAAAAAAAGAAGTCCACTGGGATGATGGTATCTGCTATCAAGGCTTCCGTTGTATGTAAGGAAAGTATTTTCAAACACTGGCCAAGATCAAAAAGAAAAATTTTAAATGTTCCTGAGGTTTCAATCTAGGTCTATCTCCCAAGAACCTGTGCTGAAATACAGTCCTTATGGTCTAGGTGAAAGCATCCTATTTTTAACTTCTCTGTATGTCTAGTCTACCAAGAATGTAAGTTCCATGAACATAGTGGCTATATCTGCCTTGATCACTGCTGAATCCCCCGTGTCTAAGAACCATGGCGAGCATATTGGCATGCAAATAATTATTTCTTGCAGTTATGCATACACTGGTGTCTGAAGTGGAAAAGGAAGCAGAAAAAAGAACTGAGTTGGCGGTTCAGAAAGTCTTTACGGAGATGTCAAGGTCATTTACTGCAGCCCGACAGGTTAACTGGTATATAAAATCCCAGCCAGGTTTCTCAGCTTTCGATCTCTGGCACGGCCTGCTCTCTCTCACACGTGCTTACAGCTACAAACCTCTCCAACTCCCCGCTAGGAGGAGTCACACCTTCCGACCCAGAAACCCTCCCACTCTCCCGGCTATTTCTGCTTCCCGCCCCCTCTTCGCCTGGTTCCCGAAGCCTTCCGGTCGCAGTGCTCTCTGGTAAAAGTAGTCTTCCGGTCCGAGTCTAGAGCGGTTTATCTAATTTCTTAGAACTACGTTTCCCAGAGAGCCTTGCAGCAGAGGGAGGCTGTGTCACCTGACCAGGACTCTGGAGAGACAATGGCGGCGCCCATGTTGCGCTGGTGCTGTCCTGGAAGGCGTTTTGCTTTCGCCCGGGTTGGCTGCGGTTCTTGTCACAGAAGAGGGCCTCCGACTGGGTCCACGTCCAACGGGAAAAGAGGGCAGAGCTCAGTGGCTCAGCAGCCCCACATCACAGCCCAGAAGCCGAGAAAAGGGTATACTATTTCATACCAGTATTGCCCACTTAAGTTGAGGTAGAACTGCGGGACTTGGGAGATGATGGCCACTACAGACTTCCCTGGTGGCTCAGACGGTAAAGCGTCTGCCTACAATGCGGGAGTCCCGGGTTCGATCCCTGGGTCGGGAAGATCCCCTGGAGAAAGAAATGGCAACCCACTCCAGTATACTTGCCTGGAGAATCCCAGGGATAGAGGAGCCTGGTGGGCTGCAGTCCATGGGGTCGCGAAGAGTCGGACACGACTGAGCAACTTCACTTTAAAGCCCAGCCTTAAGTCTGGACGTTCTGGTGGGCGGGAACGTGTTGGGCTGTATATTGCAGCCCTGAAACCTAAATAAAGACAGGAAACTGGCTGTCTTATCAGTCCCTATCCCACATGTAAACCACTGTCTTCAGATAGCCTTATTTGGGTAATTTGAGAGTGTAAAATAGCAAGTGTTTTTTTAAATGTTTCACAGACAGAAGAGTGGTTCAGTCACCTTAACTAGTAGTC